>NC_140200.1:8507244-10907244 GCF_965226575.1 Pagrus pagrus
GTTTTTGTCTTCCCAGTTGAAATACAACTATAATGTCAGATATATTCAGCTTATAATGAGCGATTTAAATCCTCAAAAGGATGGGGAAAAGATTTTGGTATCACTTTCGGATTGACTCCCTATGTGTCAGAGAGATCCACCAGCATCTGCACCTCTCCCTCATGCTCCCACTATCCTCCCTCCCTCCTCCACCACTGACCTCGGCCCGCTAGAAAAAAAAGGGAGCTCCCTCCCTTCCGAGTTGCATTGTGAGGGAATTTGGGAATTATTGTTGTTCTAATCTACCCTGAGAACCCGGCTAATCCCTTCTTCCATCTTGATGTTCCAGAGCCAAAACTGCTGCGCCACAGAGGCTCAGCAGCACCCTGACTATGCACAGTAACTTTTTTTCCCCTTCCATTCACTACTCAGCCCTGTTGAAACAGCTTTGAGCTCTGGGTTTTTGGGTTTACGGCTCACACTTGACAGCTAAGCTTAGAGTTGACCTGAGCTGCTTCTACACGGACAATACGCTTAGTCATGGCATTACTAGGCCACAACAAGCTGTTGTAGGTGTGTTTTAATGCTACATACTGCATTTTGTTGCACTGTAAAAGGCTCAGACCTGTTGGTCTTACTGTTTTTCCATTTCTACTGCAGGTCAGCCTAAAGATGTAATTTCGGTTTTGTGGTGGTAAATCCTTGAGATTATTTTGTCATCGATTTATCTGATGATTATTTTCAAGATTAAAGCTCCTGTAAGTAAGAGAGATTGTGAGTCTCATCCCCGACTCGTCCACTACTGGCGCTTTAGGATGATGGCCAACCGACCTACAATCCCAAAGCATCAATATTTGACGAGTTGGGAAACCCAAAGCATCAGTATTACAGTCTTACATGAGTTTGAACCAATTTATAGTTTAGTCTATTGAGTAGAGTGCAGCTTTTGCACATCTTAGGGTCGACAGGTGCGTAGGAATCAGGAAAAAGACTCCCGCACATTGCCCACTTCACTTGCGATTAAGTTTATTGATGGCTATTCATGATGGCTTGAATATATTTGCTAAACATTAGCATGTAAGCATTGTCATTACATACGTGTTAGCTTGCAAGTGTTAGCCTTTAGCAAGAGTATAGCCTCAGAGAGCTGCTAGCATGGCTGCAGACTTGTTAATGTGTATGGTTACATTGATATATTTTATTATGCAAGAGAAATTTGGCATCCAGTAACTCTCCTCACATCAGGTAGTCAACTCATTTTAACCTCAGACATCGAAAATAAGATGAGCTGTGCCTGTGAGAATATCCTGCAGTGTTTTTAAAGTCAAACAATGTTTCCACCTTTGGCAAATGTAGTCCAACTGTGCTCATGCAAATGTGAAATGTTTGGGTTGTTAATGAGACATGAGCTGAGGCTTCATGTCATACTGAAAGAGAACGAAACAAATCTCGTAACTGGCGTTGCAGTGAGTAAAAATGGCCCTGTGCCAAATAGATATATTCCTCGTTTATAGAAATGAGAAAAAGAGCGATACAAATATGGGAGAAAGTGCTAAAAAAGTCCAGGGAGAGGGCGGCTTTTTAATTTCCAAGACAAGGGTTGAGGCACAGTAGTGGATGACCATGAATATTAATGTTCATCCAGGAAGTCAGGGTTCAGAGACTTTAGCGCTCCTCAGGATTTAAAGATGAAACGAGTCACAGTAATGATCCCAGAGGATGAAAATTGCTGCAATCCCAAAAGCAGCTTAGGGTCAATATCCCAATCTTGAAATCCCAGACGTACCCCTTTGTCTCTTTCCTTGTTCAATAATAACACAACAGTTTCTTCAACGTGTTTCTCGGTTACTGTTCTTCATGTTGACGCTCTCTCCTTCTGTGGCTCTGAACAGTATTTTCTGAGGCTTAATCTCCCACGAGACACACACTGTAGTTGGCGTTTGAATCCCATTTGGACCGCCTGAATCATAGCTCTTTGCCTCTCTACCCGTTTGGATCTGACTCCCCCCCAAAGCCCTCATTCATTTTAAGACCCCGTGTTTGCGATCTAGGAACAGAAGCGAGTGGGAAAAGAATGGGAGAAGAAAGAGCAGTGACCTTGGTGTTAATGAACAAGTCTTATCTCTGGCAGAGAATGGGACGGCTTGTGTAAGCCTATCTCACACTCTCGTTCTCTTTGTTTATCTTTTGGTCTTTCAAACATAGTTTCCTTTGTCTCCACATCTCTGCTTGGGCCTCCGTTCCCTTCTTCTACTTTATGATTCCTCCCACCGATGCTCTCTCGCCTCCCCTCGTGTCATTACTCTTTGATGCTCAGACATATGTGGGACATCACACAGCTGGTGTGATGGTGGAGGACAAGACAAGGCCAACAGAGGGATACCAGGAAATAGTGCTGTAGGCTGGCTAATAACACCTCTGTAAACGCTCTGTTTATCTGCTGCGTGTTGTACAAAAGCCTTAGGTGGAGGTGTTGCTTCTACTGCATGGACAGAAAAACAGAAACACTACACAATGCATTATAACATTAAATACCATGAAATCCCTCACTCTCCACAACCATCTACCAAACAACTTAATTATACAGCTTTCCATGAATTGATTTTTTAATTTTATTTCTGTATTTATTTCTGTATGTGCACTTTGATAATGACCACCAGTAGGTAAAAAGTTGACCCCAAGACACACTTTGAATGACAGCCCCCTTATTTGATTAAGGAAGCAAATACATAGATAAATATAATGGAAAATTAATTGGGAAATTGATGTCAATAGTTGAATTAATACAAAGGTGAATAAATACACAGGCAAATTAAAGCAGAAATATACATTTCTGTCAAGTTGTTCAAATCAATGAATGACTACATTTATTTTCAATATTATTTTTGGTGCATTTAATGGCATGTTAATGTATTTATTGAGCCATTTATATATTTCTTTATTCATTTCTGATTTTGGCAGCTTCAGTCCTCCATAGATTTCTTGTTTACGCTGACAAACAGTAATGGTTTTTGAAAATAAACACTTGCAACAACCGTCACGACAGTATTACCACCCACAATTGCCGTAAAAACGGTAAATCATCGGACAGGCAATCAGGCTTTAAATTCACGTAACTCAGCATAATGGCTGACTTAGCTGTAAAACCAAACTCATAAAATGGACAGGTTAATATGTTAATATATGAAGGGGTACTCCAGTGATTTATTGTACCAAAGTCGGGGACATCACAAGAGACAGAATGACAAAAGGATAATCAAAGTCAGCTGAGGCCTGTCCGGACTTTTAGTTAGACTTTTTACCATCATAAATCAACACCCATCACAGCCTCAACAAAAACTGAATATTATCAGCTTTATCAAATCAGTACTTACTGCGAGGCTACTGTGTTTCTGTTTTTTTGTCTAGCCCTGCAGAAACGTTCCTGCTGTATTATGCATTGTGTTTATCGTTGGATGTTTGCAGTGTTCTCAGTGTTATGTGAGTGTTGTGTAAGTTATGTGTTGTTTTCTCATGACAAGAAGTTCATGATTAGTGTTTTCATGTTATCTCACTGTACTGTGATTATGACTTACAGTATGATAGTAAAGGGCAAATCTTTAGATAAAAGCTTTTACATAACTTTTTGTTCGCGACTGAACCAGTGTTGTTTTTTCAGAGATAACATATAAAACTCAGGCGAAGGGCAGTTAAAGAGGTTAATGTGGAGGAGGAAGAGGAAAGGGGTCTGATTAAGTCTGGATATGGTGTGTGTGATGTTTTTATTTCTTGATTTATGACACTGCGTAGCTGATGTGTACATCCTGGCCATAGTATGATACTTTCCCTGGACTATATTACATCCTGATTTTACGAGGTGAAAGGACAGATCTTATTTGACAGGCCTTATGTAACCTAAGTAATAGCAGGCCCACTGTTGTCTTAAAGGGTCGCTGCACAAAACCAGGTCAAAGGGCAGGGAAAGGGGTTAAAAGGAAAAGGGGTCTGGAAATACCATGCATATGTGTGTTTGTGTTATACTTCTTGTGCACATACCCACTGAAGGAATGCATGGTACCATCACTGGAACAAGGTTCAGAAAGAGGCCAGACAATAAAGGCCCATTTGTAAAAACTATGTTTATGACCTACTCACAGATACCCCCATTCTGTCCTCGACTTCCTCTGTGGTTATAATGTGTAACTAACAATGAATATGACATATGCTTATATGTTTGAGGTAAAGAAATACATTATATATATACATACTTTCATTATTATCTTGATTGCTGGTTCTAACTGTAAACATAATGGTTTTACAGCTTAAATAAAGTCAAGAAATAAATTGTCCACTAATGTCACTTATGGCTTATGTTCCACATGTGGAAATAAAAAAGCCAATCACATATGGAAGTGTGTTTTTCACATAGGAAACTGTAAAATCCACAAAATGATCATTCATATGTGAAAAAATCCAATCGCATGTGAAAATGCCCAGTTCACATGTGACATTGTGAAAAGCCAAATTTCAAATGTGACATTTTCATTGATTCAAACAATAGGAAAACACTGATTAGCTTAGCTAAGCATAAGGATTTTGGACAAACAGCCTAACAGACTAATAACATGTTATAGGTTGTGTGTTTAATTTGACTGCCTGCTGCTAACTGACTGTTAGCTGTAGCCTCACAATTAATGATAAGATATGAAGGTCGTATCAATCTTCTCAAGTAACTCTTCAAAAGCTGATTTAATTTTCACAGTAGACACAGGTAGAGGTTGTCCTTACACACACACACACACACTGTTATGACAAAATGGTATCATATTGTGTTTGACACCCTCAGTAATTGTTTGGATCCGTTCTGTCCTTCCAGAACCGAGCTATAATTATAGTCAAGGGAGCAACCGTTCACACATGGGGAAAGTTTTTTTGCCGAGTTGCAAGTGTGGACTCTTATACACACACACACAACACACACACAGACACACACAGTATCACTCAGGCTCATTTCCTCCTGCCAAGTTGTGGCAATGTAGAGGCCAGCAGAGCAGCAGCCACTGATAGAGGCCTTGATAAGACTCATTTGAAAAAGGCTGCAGTCACTGAACCTGCCCGCTCTGTGTGCCAAGGACACCATTTACCTTACATAACAGCCATTCTGGGTCACTGACACATCCATCCATGCAATTTGGCTTCCTCAAGAACTATGTGCGCCTTGACCTTAGCTTCCTTTGTCGCATGTATCTCATATTTCTCTCCGACACCTTCTCCCTTCCTCCCGTGTATATGTGAGTGTGTGTTCCTGAAGGGTATCCGTGTTTTATGCCCATGATATGTATTCGGTCGGCGTCGCCAGCAGCATGCTAAATGATGATCGAGGAGAGGTGTGTGTGTGTGTGTGTGTGTGTGTGTGTGTGTGTGTGTGTGTGGTGAAATGTCCTCAGGAGAGTGTTTCACTGAGCAGCTGTCACATGAGAGGAGATTAGTGCCAAAGCGGAGACTAAGTCACTCACTGCCTCCTGTGAAGTGCAAATGTGACCCTCAGATATTTTACTTATAAAATGAAGATGTTTACTCTAGCTGTGGTAGGTTAACACTAGACAAAACTCCAGCTAGATCAGATAATATCTTAAAATATCTGGTTCCTGTTTATTAGCCAATGAAGGAATAACTTGATATGGTTCAGATTAGGAAACACACCAGTCATGGGGTTAAGGTTTGGACTCGCTGTAGCTTTTCCTGTTATAATCTTCAAACTATCAACCTTTCATTAGCTAATAAAAAACAGACCTGTTATCAGCCGTGTTGAGACATAGGAGAAAGTTCATCTGAAAAATTCAATATCACCAAATTTGGAGATACATGTTTTTCTGTGTTGGGGAGAAGTGAACTACATGCAACCAAACTCTTTGCTGTAGCTTGGTGGTTGCTCAACACCATTTGCAAAGTCACTCACATTTTTCCGTGTTCTTTGTGCAGTTAACTATTGAAACAAAAATGAATTTGTGCCAGGCAGGATATGATTTTTTTTATTTCACCATTTCCTCTCTGCCGTAATTGAACTGTGAAGGCATGTCCAGGCCTGTATGTAGGTGTCAGTTAGTCATAAGTATTGCATTCCTTGCACTTTCCAATGAACAGGATTTTTTTTTTTTTTTTTTTTGTAATTTTTTTTTACCTATGATCTGTGAACAGGTGCATTAAACTCAACAGAGTGGCATTTTATGCGAGCATGCAACTTTTTGTGCTACATTATAGGTGTCATTTACACGGTGGACACTAGGGACATGTCCCCACCGCTTTTTGAAATGACCAATTCTGTCCCCATCACTTTTGAAAGTCATAAGTAGTAAAAAAAATAAATAAAATGTGCCAAAAATATAGCTTGCACCAAGAACTGTTAAAGGTGCTATTTGTAAGAAAAGTTGATTTTTGAGTCTCATTCCCAACTTGTCAAAAACTGACGCTTTGGGCTGCCATCCCAGAGCGTCATTATTTGACAGGTTGGGAATGAGATGCAAAAATAAACTTTTCTTACAAATAGCACCTTTAAAGCAACATTATGTAACTTTTTTACCTTCAAATAACAACTTCAAAATCGTTTTGATGGCACAGTGTCTTGTAACAGGGTGAATGGTGTCTCTGTCTCAGCCACTCGGCCCCCGTATCACTTGTTTCTGCACTATGTGACTTCAGTGAGATAGTAGGATCACAGCGTTACACACATGTTTACTTCAAGATACAAGTTTACACCACACATAACATTGTTATGATGTAATGATGTTTGTTTTGTTTAAGGTTTGGGTTATGGTTGTGAACTTCAAAGAGACTGAGGCTTTTATTCCATGTCAGGTATCTGGTTTTAAACTCTACCGGCCGATTAAAAAACACAATCGCTATCCCCACTCACAGGTCAGGAAGTGGAAGATGCTGGCTCGCCATCACGGCGAAGGCACGGGCAAGCAGAAGGATGCGGAGTCGGACGTCCACCTGGGCGGTTGTCAGTCCTGGGGGATCCACGCCTCGCCCCTGCTGGCCAGCCCTGTCATGCTGGAGTGCTCCATCTGCAGTGGGCCCTACATCAGCTACGCCCTGGAGGATACCTGGCAGCCTCGGCAACGCACGCAGGCGAGTTCATTCTGCCTACAGCTAATTAGATTACAGGTAGCAAACATGGACTTATTACAGTATTCAGCGGGGGACTTCCAGGGGTTCTTGACATGATGGCTTGATAACATCGTTGTTATATTATAGAATCAATATTTGCAACATATGCATAAAACAGTAATCACGGTTTTCTCAGATGTTTAATCATATGATAACGCCTACTGGGGTTTGACTAAATAACGGAAATATCTGATAGAGAAAAACTTGTCAGAGGACTTGAAATATCTGAAATTATTAGGATTATTGGAAACACTCGACAGCCCTATATATTTCTGTTCTTTACAATTAATTTCAGCTCTTCTTCTGGGGTGTAATTTGTGTGCGGCATTAGTTGTCATGATTTACTGGATGCTGCTCTATACTTAGCTTTTTTACAGCTTGGCCACGGATCATTTGGCTCAGTTCACTGCAGTACAAAGTGCTGACTGCCACACCACTTTTATTGCTGACCAATACTGCTAATTAGTATTCACTATAACATGACCCACCTTTGCAGCAATGCTTGTAATTGTCATGCAGCTACTTCAGAGTTCAGGACCTTTTTTTATTTACAGTATTCTTTAAAATATCGTAACTCCAGGGCGTTATTGCAGCATCCACATTTTTGAGGACCACTGAGGCAAATGTGTAACAAGCTACCGGTACCGTGAGATAATATTTAACGTCTGTGTTCTCGTTGTTCAACCGAGGAGATGTTCTGTACCTTGTCTGCATTCCTACCGCACAAAACTGCCAAAAACCAGTCTGAGAACGTAACATCTTACGTCAGGAAATAGGAAATCATTGACAATTTGTTGGTGTAACACAAATGGACGTCAAAATAAGTGATATAAGAAAGCACAAGGATTCTTTGTGTGTTGTCAATATGGGAAAATTCAGTAAAGCAAGGATTTTAAAGGAGCTTTTTTTTCGTTTCCCTCCTTTCCTTCAGTGTTTTATACATGTTTTTGTGCATGTTAAAGATCCTGAAAGAGAGAAAGTTGTTAGTGGTGCTGGCTCAGGCGCGTGTGAGCGGACCAATCAGGCGGAGAGACAGGAGGATATATTTTGGTGCATAGAAACCAAGGAAAAACACCCAGAGCAAACTTTTTTAATGGTGTAGAGCAAACTATTTCAAGCCCTTGTACTGTCAATGCGCTTCATCTTATGACTCACAGTCAAGTCATAAAGCCTCTATCTCTACTTGACCCTTACACAGACTAAAACTATGCCTCCCTCGCTCTGTCTGACTCCCTCTCTCCTCGCCTCTGCTCAAACAACTCAAACTTTCTGACTCCTTTTGGAAACATAAATCTGTGATGAAATATTAATACAAAAAGAAAGCCTAGATTCACCATCACTATGGATACAGCTCCGTCAGATCTCTATACTGAATCAATAAACAACCTGAAGAGAGAGAGAGATCCAGCACAGGGGAAAGGACCGAGGGATGTTGACAGTATGAGAGGATATGAACAGCAAGCAACCATCTGTATATACTGTACGTGTGTGAGAGAGCAAACAAGAGAGGTAAAGATGGATAGGCTGCCGTCAGCTATATTAAGACTTATATGGAGATGAAATGACCAACATGATAGGCAGATTGATGCAAGCGCTGCCTCTGAATGAATAAACAAGCCGATGAGATTGAAACGACCGGCGAACACACACAAAGACACACACGAACACGCCTCAGCTTGTCTCGTTCTCAGAAAACACCCATGGGAGCACACTGAGAGCCGCGATAAGTTTTTCAGAGCTGCGGCGTGGAATACAAACTAGACTGAGACTGTATTTAACAGAGACGCTTTGAAAAGTCGATAACTGACAGCGACAATCAGGGAAAAAACACGTCACGACAGTGAAGTTTCAGGGGAACAACCTGAAGCGCTAAACGCTGCGGGTCCTGTGACAGCTGCCAGTTAGACTGTAACTGTACGTGAAAGGAAAAAACGATTTATTATTGAGACATTTGTGCACGTGTACATTTATTGTGTCTTCTTGCTTTGGCTTTTATAACCGAATCTGGCAGGTCAAAGGTCAACACTCACACACTTACACATAAGTCCCACTTCACATGCACTCGTAGGAGGTAACTACAGAAATCTACTCAAGGGCTCCACTTTGATTGAACTTCATATGATTATTTCAGCTTTATGTAACTTTATACTTCTCAGTATAAATGGGTTTAATGTTGTGCTCTCTTCTCATCTACATGTAGTTGACATCTTCAGTTTCTTTTCCGATTCAGATTTGACTAACAAAACACATGAAATGCTTGTAAAATTAAACGCCTTGTTAAAGATCAAGCCAGCGGTTCCCAGCCTTTATAGTTCATCTTACGTCAATGCAGTGTCTAGTCAGGGCCCCTTGTTTTAATTGACTTTGAGCTGACACTCCCTCTTCATCTAAATGATGGTTCGAGGTTTAAAATATCCAATATTTCACTTAAAAAACAGGAAACTTTGTAATATTTTCCTAAATACTGAGATTCTGTTACACATTGAAGTCACAGCCCGGCTAAGCTGCACATCAAGAGTTAATGAGCACATTGCAATGTCAACAGAGCCAAGCTGAGTAAGATCTGTTTCATGCTGGCATTCGGTCTCACTCGAACACAACACCGCTCTGTCGCCAGGTTGTTGTTGAGAGGAGATTTCTCACCACTTACGGCAAAGGACTCGAGTGATTCAGTGCAGTCTCACCCTGGAAACTGAGCCTCATTAAAATACGTAATGTGAGGAACCTACTGCAACTGGGACGTGGACAAGTCTGGGTCACAACCAGTGGTTTAAGAAAAGCTGATTTAGAGTGCTCCTGTTGGGAAATGTCACGTCTCCTATAGTGAATGTACTCTTTTCAAGGGCTAAGAAAGGCATCTTAGATCAGTCGTTCACAAATTATTTGTCCCGTTGCCCTTTAAAAGAAATTGATGTTTTTCTTTTAACCCCTTCTTGGTTTATCTGTTGTGACCAGTTCAACTAAAGAGTATTTAGTAAAAAAGTTAGCGTTAAAAAAAGCAACGAGGAAGAACATTTAAAGAAAAGTTTTAAATAATTTGGTGTAGCAGAAATATGGGTAACGCTTTATATTAAGGCTCCTTGTTATAAGCATTAGTTAAAAGGTGATAAGGCCCTGACAAGATGCTTATTAACATTAATAGGAGAATATTAGTGTTAATAATAGCGTCATAAACATGTTTATTGTTACATTAAAGGTGCACTATGTAACTTGTGTTGCAGAAGTGTGTTTTTCTTGCAACCCCTTCAGATTTGTCTTTGCTTTGTGAGGGACCTCATCCCCAGTCTGGGAAACACTGACCTAGATTGTAGCGTCGCCCAGCCTGTATTGTATCTAATGGGGACGTGAAACAACAGCGAAAGCCTGAGGGCTGCAAAGTTTCCACCAGATGTCAATCAACTATTATTGTTCAACTGAATTTAAACGAGAAGAAAAGAGAAAGAGCCAAAACTGGATTTGCAGGGTTGTTCACATCAGGGTCAATGTGTTGCCTAATATGTTGGCTCTGGATTTCAATCCGGTTTGCTGTTTGTAGCAGGGATTTAAATAATACACGGACATGCAATACACTTTTTATATACTTTTTATTTGCATGTTTTTGTCAGACAAGTATTACCACTGTTTTGCCTAAGTGATGCCGTGTTTTTCCCCATGCAGGCGATGGACCTGTACTACCACAATGAGTCAGACCCAGACAACTACTGCTGCCCTGGCGATAACAGTAAGTCACCAGCAACTAAGCGTGTTGTTTTGTATTCCTCCACTTCCTCCCGTCTCTCCTTCTTTCCCATCCATCTTTGCACACTGCAACTCCAGAGCACAAACTATCATTCCTCTTTTTATCTTCCTCCATCATCCCTTGCCGTCAGTGCTGGGTCATTTCTCTTTACTATCTGCACTTCTGTTTATTTTCTGTTACTCTCCTACCATTCATTCTCTGTCTGTTTTTCTCAAGCTCGTTGTTTCCTTATCCGTCCAAACCTGTTGGCCGTGGTATCAAGTGATTCAGCCTGCACGCATTCACATACACCTTACCTTACCACTTGGCCGTCTAATCCAACCTCTAAGCTCCGAGGATAATAGCTGTTGTGCATAAACCAAGATTACTGTTTGTTGTCTTGTGGAAACGGGCTTTGGGAAGGAAAACAGTAGTTACCGACACAACACCGAGCGCTGATCATCGTACACATGACACAGTGACCTTTTTCGACGTCCATTCGCAACTTTTGCCACTCGCTGCAGCAGAAGAGTATCTTTCTGTGCTCGTTTGCTTAAGCTACTGGGCCACTGGGTGAGAGCTGCAATCAGTTTATAGCTGATAAGCGACCACACTTTAATTTTCCATCATGCAACTTATTCGTGCCACAGAGCACGGTCCAATCCAAAGTACACAACGCGTTGGTGCTTGTCACGTTTTGGCATAAAGCCTATCAATTCCCTTTTTTTTTTATTGACACCTTTGTGGGAAGTCATCTTGCATTTGCCAAGACATGAACTCCTCCTGTAAGTGTTTGATTTCACCACTCTCCATCAGAGGCATTCTTTGACATTTTTTGAGAGAAACTGTGACACTAATAGTTCGAAAGGATTGAAAACCTGAGGCAGAGCAGACCAGGCTTCACATAATTACAGTAGGTTTATTAGATCAGGATGTTAGCTTTTCTTTGTTCCTGCTGGGACATCGCTATAACAGGCAGGCTCCTACTGTAATGTGTTTCACCATGGTAATATACAGTTCAATCAGTATACCGTCTCACAGCTACTCTACAATACAACACTTTAAGAGGCAATAGGGGGATTATAATAATATATTCATCATTTTTTTAAACAGTTTGGGTTGGTAAAGCCGGCCACCACCCAAATACTCAATAATAAACAATCTTACAAATTGGACAATTAAACTTTCTTTAATTTAAAGGGGACCTACTATGCTTTTTCATTTTGTTCCTTTCCTCCAGTGTGTTATATACCGTAGGTTCTTGTGCATGTAAAAGATCTTGAAAGTAAAAGAGGTCCAAGTCGGCACTGACAGAAGCTCCTCTCTCCCACAGAAAACACTGCTCCTGAAACGCCTCGTCAGTAGTCCCGCCTCTAATTCCGTGACTTTGTGACATCGCACTACATCATCGTGTCAAACGTTTGCATAATGAATGCCTTGCCGCTAGTTTGGCACGTAAGAATTATTTAGCACAGCTGCTCTGCTGTTGTTAGCGGGGCTGGGTCAGGCGTGTGTGAGCTGACCAATCAGAGGAGGAGGAGGAGGTTTTTGAGCGCTAAAGCATGTAAAACTATTCTAGTTATAACTCAAAATGAAATTATGAACCTGAGAATGAGCCTAATGAAAAGCCCATCAGCAACAAGACTATTCCTGTATAGTTATTGTAGTTATTCTTAATTCCTATCACCGGGTCGGATTCCAGTCCATCAGATTTTGGATAAGTCATGAAATAAAAACTATTTTTGATGGCGGTATGCTGTGTGATGAACTGAGGAGATTCACAGCCTCGGAGAAGAAGCTGCTCTGTAGTCTGGTGGTACGGCACTAAAATTAAGATTACGTTGTTTTACCATTGTCAACTTTTGTCCAAAAGGACCCCAGAATCAACAAAAGCTCTCTGTAGGAGCTTTAAGTCAGCGTTCACAAGCATTATTAGCAAAATGCACTCAAAGTATCATAAGTAAAACTACTTGTATTTCTGAAAAATAGCATGCTATTATTAGAATATTACTATTACTGTACTGTTGGCTAGTTTAAACTGTTATATTGAAACATATATCAAATTAGTACTTAGTTACTTTCCACCACTGCCTGTCATGCTACTGATTAACACTTTATGGCAGATCTGCGGGCACCTGCTTCCTGCTGGAACACCTCCAACGAAGGAAAAGTGACACGAGCCACGTTCTGATGAAAATGTTTTTCACTGGGAGTTGTCTGCCTGTTAATTATGGGAGTTTTCGGCGTTATGGAGAGAAATCCGAGCAATTAGCCGAGCTGGTGACACGCTGTTCCTGTGGCCTCGACCGTGGTGCTGCTACACCCTGTTGTTCCAAGTTCGGCAATTAGCGGCTGCGGGGGCACTTAAAAGTTGAGATTTGTCATATATGAGTAATTTACAGCGACGCAGCGGCGTGTGTAAGAGCGACAGATAGATCCGGTGATAATAATTAATGGCAGTTCTTTTACAGAGGAGCAGGCAGCGAACCGATTTCTGTGTTATTTCACTCCTCTGAGAAAAAAGTGGTCTTATGTAACAAAGAGCATCTGCCGAGGACACCCTTATTAAAACACATTAGTACGTTCATCAACTTGCAGCAGTACAGTTAATCAGCATTTACACACTCTCTTATGGTGCTCCTCTTGTTGAGATGCCAACTGGTTTATTTAACGTGTGATTACAAAGCCTGTGTGTGTGTATGTCTGTGTATGTGTGTGTGTGTGTTAACATACTTACCTCTTTTGTCCTCGGTGACGCAGACTGTTATCCACATCGAAGCTCCCTTTTCCGAAGCTGTTATTTACTCTTTTCTCTCACCATTCATAACGCATTGTTCACCTGTGTCAACCTGTCCTTCCAAAGCTAAACGGGCAAACACACACCTACTCACAGACACGCAACTGTTCACCAATGCAACACAAATGCATGCATATACTTAATAATCCATACAGACACTCCCAAACCAGAGACTTTAAGAAGAATGTCTGAACATGTTTGTTGCAATTATATTGTGAGGATTTAAGCTAAGTGCTATAACTTAGAAATTGGGTGTGTGTGCTGCATCCAGAGCCAGGGCTGCCAATTGTCTACCTTAAACCTGCATTTGATTATCTCGCCTCAACCTCATTTTAGTGTTAAAGGGTCAGTTCAACCCCCCAAAACAAAAATCCATAGTTTTTCTCTTACAAATAGAATTTTTTATGGGGCGGCCATAAGGGGCCACAGGAAGTCTTGGAGTGGAGTTGTCAAAAATATCAGATAGAAGCATATTATAGTGCTATTTATCCATCTATGATGCATAAATAGCACTACAAGCATCTTGCTAGCATCTACAAGACACTAGCTAACTAAGATAGCGAACATTACAGCTCAGCCAAGGGGGACACCATTAATGTTTATGTCCTGTGCCGTCCTGAGTTTGAGTAGATGTACGCTTTTTGTGAACTACATGAAACTGCTCGCAATGAGCTCTGTGGATGTGGACATCTCGAGCAACCAGGTCATGATTTCTGTAAAGAGACATTGCTGTTGAGTTTTTCAAATGTACCACAAACCGAGGGCCGACTAGTTCCACTTTATTCTAGAGAAGGGAGACATTGCTGGGGCCGATATCTCCAATACTCAGCAACTCACACCAAAACAATCTAGATAGATAAATAGCACTATAGAGGGAAACATTTTAATTTGTGGAGGACTGTCCCTTTAAGGATAATGTGACGGTTATTTTGCAGTTTAACAATCACTGTTCCATTATAACCACAGGTGGTTGTTTTTTAAGGAAACTTTATTCTCCGTATTATAGCCTACTGTGCACTTTCAGCTAACTCCCTGTGCACTAGCTACAGCTCATGCTAGCAATTAATTGGAATTTGATCCATTCTAGGAACTTTCGAATGATTCAACAGTTGCGTGTCAGTTCATTTCTAGGAAGTTATTGTGAAACTCTGGGCCTTATAAAATCGATACAACACTCACAGACCATTGGACAGGAACACAGGAGAGTCTCGATGATGTCACATGACCATCCAGTCGAGGGGTATAAGTAGGCCATTTCTGGTCGCCTGGCTAGCCAAGCACTCCACATACACACACACAAACACACACACACAAACTGACAGTCCGCCGTGGCATAATAAAAGCCCGGCTGTCCTCTCTGAATAGCCGCAGCCTTTATGTAACAGTGTCATTTGGTTCCTCACCACCGAGGCTCATTCACATTCATCGGCGGATCAACTGTCGCCACAAACACCCTCATCATCCCCGACGCAGCGCGCGGACTTAACAAGATGGAGGAGAATTAATGGATGGATGTCATCTGCCGGAGACAGCGTGAATATGGGCATATGCAGGTCTTTGTGTATGTGTGGGTACACTGTGGGTGGGTGGGCTGAGGGTGTGTGTATTTGTGTTTGTATGTGTTTATCCTACAACTCTAATATCCTGCACCCCAAACCCCTCCGGCACTGCAGTGAACCCCTTCCTGTCCTTTCACGAAATGGCCCTCGGGTGTGTTTGTGTGTGTGTGTTTTTGTGTGTGTGTGTGAGTAGGAATCAATGCTGGCTTTGGCACCAACGACAGTGCCACTAGTGGGTTACATAACGTACTAGTGCCTCGCGCGCACACGCACACACACATATAGAAAGGCAATAAACACTCTGGTTGATTATTGTGGAGCCTCCTCTTGTTCAGGGCCCAAACGCAGGCAGCCTGTTAATCCAGCGAGGAGAGCGGGCCAGAGAGGAAAAACACTGGCTGGCCCTATTGTTAGTGTCGCTCCCTCGCTTTCGTTCTTCCCCCTCTCCTGATCTTCCCTCAACACCTCTCCCTCATCTCATTCCACTCTGGGCTACGACCGCTGATGCAGTGCTTACATCCCAGCGGAGGTAACGTCTTCTTCTTCTTCTTCTTCATCACTTTTAATCCTCTGCTGTTTTAGTTCTCACTGCTGCTCGGATGAAAATGCAAAGTAGCTGCTGCTACTTCAGAGTTTAAAAATCAGTCTCCTCGTGTACGTCTCTGCAAAGTTTTTCAAGGGCAACCCTTTTTTTTTCTGCGCTCGCACGTGCCCTCCCTCTCGTTCTTAATATTTGAGAAGGCAATATGTGAGGTTTCACTTGTCTGGCGCGTGATGCTTTCAAGTGCCGATAAGAGATGCGGGGTTCGCGTCCCACGTGCACTGCTGCTGTGGTGTCAGTGGTGACATGTTGGAGATTAAACGCCTCTTGAAGGGTGGCGGCGCTGCATCTTGCACTGTCTCAAGGAGAAAAATCGTTTTTTTTCCCCCCCACACTAAGTTCTTGTGGTGCAGGGAGGGAGAGGAGTGTTGGACACCTTGAGGGAGTTTAGGAAGTGCCCTCTCTCTCTCTCTGTTTTAGAAAGTGTGTGTGTGTATGTGTGTGTGCATCTCCTGTCAGCTTCTCTGCAGGTTGCTTTTGCCCTCCAGCTTATGTGTGTGTGTGTGTGTGTGTGTGTGTGAATGTGCGTGTGTGCTGTCAGACTCCCTGCAGGTTTGTTTTGCCCTCCAGCTCTGCATGTGTGTGAATTTGAATGTGTGTGTGTGTGTGTGTGTGTGTGTGCATCAGGTGGCCACAGGGGACAGATTAATAATAGATTTGACCTGAGTTAAGGGAGAGAAAGAGACAGCGGTGAAAAAAAGTTGAGGCTATATTTAAAAACTGCAGAGTCACACAGGCACCAGCACAGCGACTTTCTCTGAAGGAGGCCGGCGGGTCGGGAGCAACAGATTATACAATTTCTCTCCCTCACACACACACACACACACACACACTGTATACGGCCATTTTCATGACTTGTTTCCACACAGCGCTGTGTTCGTATGTGAGTCAACAGGAAGTCTGTTTTTATTTCGCACCAGAATTGACCTCGAGCTAACTGAGGTGATCGGTATGGCACATCACATTTACTTGATTACTTTAGTCGCTAGTTACTTTGCAAATTACATGTTGCATCAGAGCCAAACTTGCAAACTTTTTGATTAATTTATTTTACTACAGTACATAGGCTATGTAAATATATGTATAATTTACTTTTACACACAGTTTTGATACTTAAGTACATTTAATATGAGATACTTTCAGACTTTTACTCGAGTACTATTCATATGGGTGATGTGAAGTAATATTTTAACGCGATATCTTTACCTCCACTCAAGTATGACTTACGGCAACACACCTGGCAGAACAACCTTTCCAGTTATTTGCTTTCATGAATTATTGGTCCAGTTTTTGACTCAATAATGCTCAATGTGCGTACAAACACAGAGAAAATTAGCTTCTCTCATATTTACGGAGGCGTTTCTATCCATAAGTAAAGAACGTACGCTGGGAATTAAGAGAGTTTTGCTCTGAGTGAAACTTTCCTGAATAGATGAAGGTTAAAAATAGCTTTTGTCATCTCATCTCTGTTTATTCTTTATTCTATTTCCATGTTTTCCTCACTGCATTACTCACCGGGGCACATGTCACCTGTCTGTGTCAGTGCTTCATCTCCTCTCCTCTCAAAGACAGAAAATCAGCAAAACATCAGTCTGAGAGAAAAAACCCGGGTGTGTACACATACAAGACAAACTAGTCGGGAGAGCGATTCATGAAGAGACACGGTTAATTAATGTGGCTTCAGCTTCCTGGCAGCCACTTTGAATTAATGTGAATGTGGATTTCCAAATCTGGGTTACTTTTAAATGCCAAGCTCAGCGGGTGAGTGACCTCAGCTACAGAAGCGGACTGTAGTGGGGGGAAAAAACTGCCTACTGGTGAAGATGATTCAACCTTTAAGACAGTTTTATTTTTGTCTTTATGTTGCAGACTGATTCTGTTCTCCAGTGCTTCCTTTGGGTTTACAGGCACACAAAAACAAAGACACTGGCACAAAAATCCAGCAGTTTCACGTGCCGCAGGGCAAAACGGCTGCAGAGACAGAAACAAAAATGAATTTACTTCCTTCATTTTTGCAATCACACAAAAGTCAGGTCAAGTGTTTTCAATGAGCTCAAAGGTAGGAGCTCATGAGGAGGCTGTGAAGGCAGCACCCCGCCCGGAGGAAAACTCATGCAACCATGCATGAAACACAAAACTGAGGAGTGGAAGGAAACAGAGGCGGGACGTCTCCGCCCTGAAGAGGAAGAATAAAAAAAAAAATCTTGTGGATGAAAGTCTCCGAGGAGAGGAATGCGGTCTAGTTCGATTACCTGCCTGTCGAGGACCCTTCCTTAAACACTTCTCCTGGCTGTGATTGGGAAATTAAAGCATCCTTATGAAAGACAAAACGACCGCCTTGACATGTAAGTACTGTCGGCTGCGCGTTCATGTGGAATCACCGGTTCGATGGGTTTCTCCAAATCGAGAGAAATCTTTATATTCCTCTAATGCTCCTGTAGGTCGATTATGGTGGGATTAATCCTAATCTGACGGTGATGTGATATTTGCAGTGGAGTCTTTTGTCAGGGCGAAGCTAAGGCTCCCCAGACCACTTTGTGTCTGAGTCTGGTTGGGGAAGAAAGCGGCGGCAGACAGACTTTGGGGGGCGCTCCATTCACCCCATAATCCAGTGACCTGGATTTTTATGATGCAGTTATCTGCGTAAAGTCCTCCCTGCGGCTGATAGCAGGTCTATTAAAAGTGTGAGAGAAACGCTGGCCAGTCTCTTTTGCAACTTGTTGATCTGTGGAGACACCAGCAGCCAAATGAGGACTCGTTCGGATCTGAAAGGTTTGTTTGTTTTCTCTGGCTGTTGTGTTTTTGTGTTGTTGGATCAATTAAAACACCGAGCAGTCGTGGCGTTACGCGGCTTTTGTGTGCTTTTATGACAGACTTTTTAATTCAGGGTTGTAATTGTTTGTTTTGTGCAGCAAAGTTGCAGGTGATTTTCTCTAAATTACTTTGGAAAATTGCTCAGAAATTTTGATTTTTTTTCTCCCTTCTCTTTTACGCACGCCGGTAATCAAAATCCCTTTGCCCTGCAGAGGTGATTTTATTCTCACAGACTTTCATTCCGCTCAGGGGGTGTAGATAAAAGTTGAACCAGGTGCCTTACATAACCTCGCCTGGCTGAGCCCGGTCCGCTCCGCTGTGTGCCAACGCGCAAAACGCAGCGCAAAGTGGTGTTTTTCCACATAATTTCACCCTGATCGCCCCGCCGAAGTGTTTTTGGCTGATTTCGAAAGGCTTCAAACACACTGTGGGTTTGATCTCGCTCTTTTTTTAGTCCGAGCTGGATGTATCCACGAGCTTCTCAGTCTGTACTTTTCCACTACCAGCGGCTTTTTTCTTGGCACCGGGCCTCCCTCGGCTCAGGCTCTCCCCTCTCTCCCCAGTCTTTTGTACACCGAGGGAGCCTGCGTCACTCTCAGTCGTTTTAATTGAGAAGCAGCCAAACAGTGAAGCTGATAGGGTCAGTTAGGAGGCTATCAGATTATTTGTACAGGGGCGAGTTGCAAACCCAGGAAGAGGAGGGGGAGCGTGGATACAGTGTTACAGAAATAATCAGCAACTTGGAGAATAATCCCGAATCCCCATGAATTAAGAATCCGCAGTTTATTCTCTCCTGGAACACATGTGCTCCTTCAGTGGACACATCTGGATGTCATTAGCTTATAGGATTGATGTCTGCAGCCTTATGTAGGCTGAACTGTGGCTGTCTGTGTGTTGCCGGGTGACGCATGGGATGTTAAACAAAGTTGCACAAACATATGTGCAAAAAAGTACAAAGTGGCCTCACATCGCATTGACTGGTGCTAGACAACTTTTTTCTTCCTTTTTCCTATGTGTTTTTTTTTTTTTCTGTCTTTTTTGACGCAAGCACAACTCGAGGTGCGGCTGTGACGCGCTGCGGGCGCAACGGCCTCTGATTGGCCGAGAACGGGATCGATCATCTCGTCAGGAACTGTTAGCAGAGGATCACGCCCACCAGGGGGTGTGGGTGTTTGCATGGGGGGCAGCTCCTCCCTCCTCCTCCCTCCTCCTCCCTCCCTCCGCCTGTTATAAAAGCTAGAGTCAAAACCAAGGTGGTTAACATTTTGCCTTTAGGCTGCTCGGCTGCAGTTTGACTCATCGACATCATGACGATCAAAACAGAAGCAGAGAAGCCCGTCATGACTTACTCGAAGTCTAGAGGGCTAGTGGCGTTAGTCACCGGTATGGAATCCTAGCTGGATGTTTGAATGTGATGCTTCCTGGCGTGGATGGACTTCTATTTGTTCTGCTTTTTATTCAGGAATCCAAACATTTATTTTTCTCCCTTTTTTCCTTCTTGTGTTGCAGCTTTCATGAAACAGAGGAGGATGGGGCTGAACGACTTCATTCAGAGGCTCGCCACGAACTCCTACGCCTGCAAGCAGTGAGTACCATCTGACTCATGTTATTGTTCCACAGTCGCACGGGGAAACAAGACCAGAAATGCCAGTTATCTGTCGCCTGAGGAAACTTTGTGGCTTCCACATCAGCTGATTCACATTAAAGAACAATTGATGCTTTTTGATTCAAAGTCTTGAACTCTTTTTCACTTCTTTTTTTTTTTTTTCCAGTCCTGAAGTTCAGTCCATTCTGAACTTGAGTCCTCCTCAGGATGCTGAGCTCATGAACACAAACCCGTCTCCTCCTGTGAGTATATTTGCATTCAACTTCCTGTGTTTACATTGCACCATATGCAGAGGTACACATACACATCCTCTGTTTACCGTGCGTTCGTATTATGGCTCATAACATCCTCATCCTCTTCTTCCCTCACAGCCCAGTCCATCCCAACAGATCAACCTCGGCCCATCATCCAACCCCTCCGCCAAACCCAGCGACTTCCACTTCCTCAAGGTGATCGGCAAGGGCAGCTTCGGCAAGGTGCTGCTCGCGCGCCATCGCACCGACGACCAGTTTTACGCCGTCAAAGTCTTACAGAAAAAGGCCATCCTCAAGAAGAAGGAGGTAAATACGCGAGCAAAAAGGTACACACACGACAAAAGGCGTCTCCGTTGTTGACATCGCTAATCCGCCGCTCTTTGTGTTCCTCAGGAGAAGCACATCATGTCAGAGAGGAATGTGCTGCTGAAGAATGTCAAGCACCCGTTCTTAGTGGGCCTGCACTACTCCTTCCAGACGGCCGACAAACTCTACTTCATCTTGGACTACATCAACGGCGGAGAGGTGAGTTAGTGGCTGAACTGCATGCCGGTGAGAGATAAGGGTATGAAGAGCAGAGATGATAAAAGAGGACGGAGAAGCCGGGGCTATTTAAAGGAGGGAGCTGAAGATGAATGAATCGGGAAGAGACAGAAGTTTTAATATAGTGCCAGAATCCGAGATAAAGACGAGGCAGAAGCGCAGACAGACAGAGGGGATTTCCTGTCATGAGAAGCAGAATGGAGGCCGCCGCTCTCTCCGTCTTTCATTCTCGAAAGGAAAACGCCTCTCAGGAAACCGCGGGGTGGGCTGGGACAGCGGGAGAGACTCGGGCGGCCAAAATTAGCAGCGCCATTCAGCCTCAGTGTGCGCCTAATCGAGCTAATTTCCTGCGATTGTTGGACGAGTAGAGACAGTGCTGATTAACTATGGGCCTCGTCAGGAAACAGGATGCATTTACTCTCCTTCTCCCCTTTCTCTTTTCTTCCCCTCTTTTTCCCCCTCGTCCCTCCTCTGCTCCCTCACTCCACCTTTGGCCCTCGTTTCATCTGTCTTGTCAAAGTTTTTTAAAGCTCTCGCCTTCCTGCCTCTTTATTTCCTCCCATCCGGTTTCCTTTCTGTCTGCCTATCTGTCTTTCCACCGCTTCTTTCCCATCGCTGCTCGTGGGATTTTGCAATAAAAGCTGGAAAGCGCGCTTGAGACATTTCAGGTTTTTTTTTACTTCGACGAAATCTTGTTGCTCTAACCTTTGTTCTCTTTTCTCTGTCTTCCAGTTGTTCTACCACCTACAGAGAGAGCGCTGCTTCCTCGAGCCAAGAGCCAGGTTCTACGCAGCAGAGATCGCCAGCGCGCTCGGCTACCTCCACTCCCTCAACATCGTCTACAGAGACCTGAAGCCGGAGAACATCCTGCTGGACTCGCAGGGACACATCATTCTTACAGATTTTGGCCTCTGCAAGGAGAACATTGAACCCAACGGGACCACGTCGACCTTCTGTGGTACGCCAGAGGTAAGGACAAGAGATCCGGCGATTCAGATTCAAAACTTGCTCTCTTTTAATATCCAGTAACTCACCACGTCTTCCCGTCCTTTCTCTCCCTGCAGTATTTAGCTCCTGAGGTCCTACACAAGCAGCCGTACGACAGGACGGTAGACTGGTGGTGTTTAGGAGCTGTTCTCTATGAGATGCTCTACGGCCTGGTGAGTAGAGCTCAACTTACATCACTTTATAGCAAAGATCCAGTTCTAATCTCGTTCATCTTCCACGTGTCTCTACCTGAAACTATGCATGATTTTAAACTGATCCTATCGGTGTTCGTCATGTGGATTGTCGCTGCCGAGATGCTAATCAGTTCCTTTTGTCGCCACGCAGCCTCCATTCTACAGCCGCAACACAGCAGAGATGTACGACAACATCCTGAACAAGCCGCTGCAGCTGAAACCCAACATTTCCAACGCAGCCAGACACCTGCTGGAGGGTTTGCTGCAGAAGGACCGAACCAAGAGGCTGGGCTGCACGGAGGACTTTGTAAGTATTCGGTCATGTGAGCGTATGTAGATATGAGGCGTGTTTAAAGACATCATTTAATGGTCTGTCATTTGTGTCTCTTCACAGATTGAAATTAAGAACCACATATTCTTCTCCCCCATCAACTGGGACGACCTCAATGCCAAGAAAATCACCCCTCCTTTCAACCCTAATGTGGTACGTACCTTTTCGTGACCTTCTACTGAACAGTAGCCAAAGACCACAGGCTCAGTCGTAGCATTTATGTAACTAGATCACAAGAGCACAGAACGTTCTTGCCGCGAATTAAAACATTTCCTTTCATGGCGAGGTATTTTGACCATTACAGCCTGACTAATCCTCGCTTGTCTCCCCTCTCCTCCTTCTCCCTCCCAGACGGGACCCAACGACCTGCGGCACTTTGATCCGGAGTTCACAGATGAGCCGGTGCCCAGCTCCATCGGCTGCTCCCCAGACAGCGCCCTCGTCACGGCCAGCATCAAAGAGGCAGCCGAGGCCTTCGTGGGCTTCTCCTACGCCCCATCTATGGACTCCTACCTATAGGATTTAAACACAGGCACTTGATACGGACGCCTATTTAGACTTACAGGACATGAACTGTGGCATGTCCGTGGACTTGCATCTTGACCCCACCTTACATTTCCCATCAGGATGATGATGGATGTTTTTTTTCCGAAACCAACCCCTGCACCTGCAAAGAATTTATACACATGTACTTGCCATAATCTCTCCAACTCTTGAATGCGTTTAAGAAGAGTTGCTACAAGAGGACGTCTGCCATAATTCAGTGACTCACAGGGGTTGAAATCCTCCATTTTACCCTGATTTACCAACGCACAAAATCTTCAACAGACACAAACGCTCTGCAGCCTTCGATTGCCCGTCTCTTACCCGATAGTGGAGGTCCTTTGCACACAGTTGAGGCAGCTTAAAAGCCCACCTCAACCCTTGAAGCCACAACCGACAAGCACACACACCAACTTCCACCTTTTCTCAAAAGAGGAAGGCTGGACCGCACTGTACCAGCCCTGACAAGGATTTCCATCTTCATCTATGTAGCGATACATCTTCCCTCCTTTTGAGATTCTGTCCAGCCGCCCGCAGGGACCTACTGTACCGGTTGTGGTCGAGTAGCTCGGAGGTGACGTTCATTTTGGTGCTTTAGTTTCTTCTCATTTATTTCCGTGTGTTTGAAAAAGGGAGTCATTTGAAGCAGAATGTTACAGAGGGGGATGTTTTTATTTAGTTTTTTTTTCTCTCAAACGTGCCTTTGTTTGTTCTCTCCATCAGAACCTCGCATCTTTTTGGGTTTTTCGTCCCGTAATGTCTCCGCTCCGCGAACCGGAGCTCTGAATTAATACACCTGTTCTTGTCTTTTAACGCGCGAGACGGAGGAACTCGGACGATGTTTCATATCTTCGTTTTGCACATGAAACGATAACGGTAATGCTGATCGAGAGAGAGAAAGAGAGAGCACTGCTGCTAGGTGAGAAAGAGAGGCGTTTGCGTAGTTCTGCTTGCCAACAGTGTCCCCCTCGTATAGTCTTCCATTCGCCTCACAGTAACGTTAACGGCGGCCGACAGCCGAGCTGACGACATCGAAACTGAACATTCCATTTTAATATTGCTGTAATGCAGTTTGACGGTATTTAAGTTTGTTTGTATATTTGGAGTCATGTGTACTAGTTTTAATGTATATTGAACAAAAAATGACTAAAGGTATGCTTAAATATGTATATGTAACAATTCATGTTAAATGTACTGTAAATTGTAAAATTGTTTAAGATTTATGTGACCATGTTTGGTTTGCAATAAAAGTTTAACTTTATTACACCTTATAAGCTTGTTTTTAATTCCTGAAAAATGGACTCTGTGCATGAAGTGGGCTTCATTTTATGCGTCGGAAATATGCTGGTCATTCTTACATCATCTGGTCTTGACTTTGCCGGTAGATTTCCACCAGTGTGCACACAAAATAAGCACATCAGGTTAAAGAATGAACCAACTACTAGCCGTCATTGGAAAGTGCTTGAGCTACTGACCCGAACGTCCCACATAAGTCCGGAGTGGACTTGAACCCCCTACATGCGTCAGCAACCCTTATACAATGATGATGCTGACGTTCAAGTGTGTGTGTGTGTGTGTGTGTGTGTGTGTGTGTGTGTGTGTGTGTGTGTGTGTGTGTGTGTGGGTGGGTGGACCGATCTGTTTGCGAGCAAATTATTGACTGATAAGGCTACTCCAGGTCAAGCGATATTAATGAACCCAATTCATCAGGGCAGGTTTATTGCATCAGAGGAGCATTGATTTTTGATGCATAAGCTACAGTTGCATAGATAATAATTAAAGTACTGAACCATTTACTGTGTCTTCAATAAGATGACAGCGGGGCGGCGTGTTGATGTGAGAAGACGCCGTTTGACTGGAGTTCAAGGTTGTGTAAACGGTTTAAGGAGTCTGCCGGGGTGTCTTTAAGGAGGACACTGGATGTTTAGCAGATCCGGGGGGTTATTGTGTGGGTGACCTCTGACCTCTAACTTCCAGGGAAGAGGGTAAAGTGGAAAAAGGAATTTGACTGCAAAGATTTACATTACAAAAGGACTGTGGGGAAGATCCTATAAATTTGACCTCTCTGGAGCCAACAGTTTGTCTTTGTTCATCTGTGAAGCTGCTTGAAAATTCAATTATTCCAGTCAAGACACGCCCTCAAAAGGTTTATTTACAGTATAATAACTGAGGGAAGTGTTATTTTTCAAAGTCACTGCAGAACATCAATGTTTTTCAGAATTACAAATCCCTGATAACGCCTTTTGGAGCTGCCATTTATCTGAAAATAATGATCTACACACAGCCTGCACATGTTATGTCTGAGATTACAGACTCCACAAATCACTACCTTCCACTGCAGCCTTTGTATCTGCACTGCCATTACTTAAACACTACTATCACAGTAGTTCTTACCATCATCATCTTCTTTGTTTTTGTCCATTTGTTGGAGCTTTAGGAGAAGGCAAACAAACCCTCAAATGGCCCCATATCAACGGCACAAAAATCAATATTCAATAATGAAATGAAAGCTGCTCCATAAAGAGAAAATGTGAAAATGTTTTGGATATTATACTGTTTGATGATCGTTATCATCTCATGTGTACTTTACAGTCTCTCTGCCATTCCAAAATTGTAGGGGGCTGAAGGAAGATAGTGACATACTGCCACCTGCTGGTCGAGCCTTGAACTGATAAAGTTAACCAAAACAAACCAACAAATTTAATGTCACTGACACTGTGCTTCAGTTTGTTAATGGCCTCAACAGTCAGTTCATTGAAGGGTAGACGGCTATGGGGTGGCAGATCATTAAGAGATATAACAGAAGACTTAATAAACAAGCTGTTCTCAGAGGAAAATAAGGTCCCCAGAATACTGTTTAAAGCTAGAAAGGTGGCAGGGTCCGCCACATGTAAACAAAGTAAAACGGTATGAAATTGTGTTGTCCTTTAAGGTCAGTTTGTTGATTCAGTTTAATCAGTCATGAAAATAAAGTTTGTTTATTTTGTATGTTGAGGCATAAAAAATCAGTCAGTAAAGATTTTTCTCTTCTGATTGAAATTTCTTCATCAAAACTACATAGTGCTCCTTTAACACTGAGCTTCAGGGGCCTGTAGTAGGATCTAGGAGAAGCTCCAGAGAGGGAAGACAATGCAGATGAGGAGGGTCACAGCAGCAGTCGTGTCTGGAAGTGGGATGAGTTTTCTGGCAGCAACTCTGAAGATGACTCCCTGCCTGGAAACTCCAGCAAGACGGGAAATACTGAGGGTAAGTGAATTTAAACAGTGGAGCTGATGGTGCTGACACTGACAGACTCCTTTGAAAGGACTTCCACACTTCCTCTGCAACAAACACATAAGCTCCTTGAACCTTAAGTTCTCCAAGCCTAACCTTTGTAAAGCTCTCAGTCAAACCAGACACTGCCAGAGAATTTGTGGTTGATTGGTACAGGTTTGACAGCACTTTTATACAGTACTCAAATAGATTAAACCATCCTGAAATGCTTAATATGTGATCACAGCTGACAGATGCAGTTAAACCTCCAAGACACAAGAAATTAAAGCTTAGAAACATCAGCCTTTAAATGCACTTGGAAGTTGATAAGGCATGGTTACTGAGTCTAGGGTCACACTGATGTTTATTGATGCATTTCATTATGTGATTCTAACGTTGCATCAGGTTATTATGCCATTTCCCCAACGTATTTAGAGTTATTGCTCCTTTTTAAAACATGCTTTGTGTTTAGTATCAGTTACTTTTTAGAGTTGCCTGTCATTCATTTAGGACCGGCCCTTTTTTTATGACTCAGTCCTCTGCAGAATTGAGTCCAGCCAGCAGTTTGAGTATATATATGGAGCTTCTGCTGCCTCCAGCAGCACAGCCTAATGATGGCAGTGCTGGTTGCTATCATTATACCGTGACATTTGCCTTTATGGCGGCTGGAGTCTGACACTCCAACA
Organism: Pagrus pagrus; assembly: GCF_965226575.1. Taxonomy (NCBI): domain Eukaryota; kingdom Metazoa; phylum Chordata; class Actinopteri; order Spariformes; family Sparidae; genus Pagrus; species Pagrus pagrus. Next base: position 8,534,258 of record NC_140200.1, read on the forward strand.
CTCTGACATTTTCTGGAACAACCATTAGGCCGGCTATAGAGCAGGCAGGAAAATATCTCTGCTCCTGGTTCAGTCAGTGCTGCAGTGCTGCTGTTAGAAAGGCAATCATCCTCAGCCCATCCTCAGTGATAAAAGCAACTGAATGGAAAAGTTACTGAAGTTACTCAAAATAATCTGCAGTTTGGCCCCATTTTCCACAGCATGGGCTTGGAGCATACAATCTTAACATGTTTGCTTTTGTTTGAGGAGAATCAAGCTTTATTCAGTCTGGGACACTTGGAGTTACACAATATAAGGATCCATAAAAAAGAGGAAAAATACATTTGGATTAAATACTTGATGAATGAAGCACCTCTAGTGTGACCACAGCAACACACTAAGTGCTAATAAGTGAATACTGATTAATTAAAAACAGTTTTGGTGGTCAGTTAGGTTTCCGGGTTGATACAGAACTCGTTGTAAGGTAACACAAGTTCCACATGGTGGCACTGTTTTATTTCCCTTCATCATAAAGACCTGTGTGGAAATGAAATCATTTCATCATTTCATCACAGCAATACCATTTAAAACCTGAAAACTATTAGATCCCCTTTCTGCTCAAGACAGTTTGATTTCTTTGAAATAAGATGCGATGTCTAAAAAGTCCCCACTGTCCCTATATCTCACAGAAATGTGAGGTGTTAGGTGTCTTATATTACAAATAATTATTTTGATTGGACTTTTGACAAATATACTCGGCAAGGGTTTGAGCTTTTGCAATGTTAAAGGTGCAATATGTAAGCATTTTAGTTGGAAACATTTGAAAAGTCAGTATTGAGTGTGTATTCTGTTGCAAAGATATACTGAAGTTAGCATGCTAACCAGCTAGCCACAGCCCATCCTGGTCAAAAAACACCCAATACCTCCTCCATGCTCCAAGCTCCTAGTCTGAACGGCTAGGTGCTAGCAGCTAGCGGGAGTTACTTATACGTGTAAATGCAACCAGTTCTTACATATTGCACCTTTAAGGCGTATTGCAGTGTTGATTTCAGCTCGTCTCATTTGAAATTCCACTTGCATTACTTACAACCTCTTTACTCTATCACGTGGGTTATATATCACATTACACATGACTAAATCAGTTAGTATGCAAAGCAAGTGTAACCAGCGCAACAAACACATAATAAGCAACACTTAATTCTCAGTCATCTAAGCTAACGGCCTCAGCAGACTCAGTATTTAGTCAGTTGCTGTCTTAACTCTTAATCTTATTAAAAATACATTTGTTTTTATAGTAGCAACAGAAGCTGTCGTGTGGTTTTCCAACAAGTTTTACCTGAAATTCAGCGTCAGGGATTTATTTTATAGGAAGAGGGTGTGTGTGTCCATATTTTGCCAATGTGCAGGCAAAGTAGCACGTGTGTATGCTTCTGTCTGTGCATGTTTGCATGTGCATATTGCTGTAGATTGTAGAAGACTCAGAGACACCGATGACTGAAATGCTTCCCAAATGCTCAGATTATATCTACAGCTCAGGAAGCATCCCTCCCATACGTGGTTATCTGTTTAACAACATAGTAAGGGAGGTTAATGCAGAGTTTCTCACCTCTAAGCCAGAGTGAGGCATAGGAGGTAAATAGGTCACAGACACTAAGTCTGCTAACGCAGATAGATCGAAGGCCTCCTTACGAGTTTTACACAAACAGTCAGCTTTGCTTTGGCTTGGTTCGTCAGACATCTGTTCTGTAGACATATCTACAGTAGCTCCGAGTCGCTATGACCTCCTATCGTATGAAGACAGAGTGTGCTGGGAGACTCATATTTTTGGGTGTTTCGTTGTGATATCCAATCCAGGAACACCTATATTAACACTCCATAAGTCATTTAGAGTAATGAACCCTTTCATCTATTAAAATGATGATAGGGACAAAACTCCTGTATCCAGTAGCAGAGTTTAGCTACATACATTTACTCAAAATACTTGTATTTTACTTCTGTATTTACATTTTCTGCTACTTTATGCTTCAGCTCCACTACATTGTAGGTGGAAATATTCAGTGTTGTAAAAAGTACCCAAAAGTCACACTTATCATGTTAAAATATTACTTTGGTGAAAGTAAGAGTTGTTTAGTCAGTTGGCGTCTTAACTTGTCATTTTATTTAATATATATTTCAATTATATAACAACAGCAGCTATCATGTGTTTTCCAACAACTTAATGTGTGAGATGAAAGAGGGTGTGTGTGTGCCTGTGTCCATTAATTGGCATTAGCACGTGTGTATACATGTGCCTGTGCTTGTTGGCGTGTGCCGAAGATGCACGTGCAGTTTTTTCAGGACTTTTACTTCAGTAAAAGTTAAGGTAGCACGTTAACATATAACTTTGGTAAAAGTGAAAACCACCTATACAAATAGTACGTAATTAAAAGTCTTGTAGTTTCTTTTTAATATATGTATTAAATGTACTTAAGTATCAAAAGTAAAAGTTTAAGTTAAAAATGTGTTGCTTTGGCTCTGACGTGACATTAAATCTGCAAAGTGACTAGTAACTAAAGTTATCAAATAAATGCAGTGGAGTAAAGGTAAGATATTTGCCTCCAAAATGTAGGGGAGTGCAAGTATAGAGCAGCAGAAAATGGAAATACTCAAGTAGTATAAGTACCTCAAGCAACTTTTTACTCCGCTGCATTTATCTCGAAGCCATAGTTACTCATAAGTTTGCAGATCAAGATTCCAGATAAACAAAACATCAGATCAGTTTATACAATCTGATTTATCTTCTGCATCATTAAAATACTACTTGCAGATTAATCAGTAGTCCAGTTACATAATATGTTGTTGGTTAATAATTCTGTCAGTGTCACTATTGCGTAATGGGTGCTCAACTTTGATACTTTAAATATGACTTAGTTGAGTAAGCTTCTGAACGCAGGACTACTACTTGTGGTACTCTTTCTAAGAATCTCAGTACTTTTCCCACCATCCCTACCTCAAACATAAACAAACCTCTTCATTATCATGAGCTTGTTTTGATGGGTGTGTCCGCTGAATTGTGTTGCCAACATTTACCCGCTGGTTGGCTGATTAAAACTTGAAGCAGATGACTGTCTTGAATCAAATAAAAGAGGCTCTGAAAACACTTAGACTATGTGCCTGAGGATTGTAATTTTTTTTGCTCATTAAACTTGTGAAACTGCATTCAAATATGGTGTTTAAGCCACAGGACTAATCCTAGATAAGAAATCTGTGACTTTTAAGGGCAACATATCTCTCCAAATGATAATATAGTACAATAATCATGTGATTATTTGCTGACATTAGTAAAGGTGAGCCTCCAACAACTGGGCCACCCATAGTTATCTTGGTTACTGAGTCATTACATAACACACACACATGCACACGCGCACACACACTGAGGATCAAATGTCAGTAGTTAAAAACAGGTCAATCTTTGCATTCTGTAGGCTGCGTGTGGACATCTAAATACATCTCAGGAAAAAGTAGGACAGGCACAAACAAACAGAGGGTTTCAGGCACACAAGGCTACATTCTGTCATCTGTGAGGCAGCAGGGCAGGTGTGTGACAGCCTCGTCCCGTTGCACTCCTAGAAATGGGACATCGGACCCGAGCAAAACAGCATGCGGCCTCCCTATTTGTTGTTACATGCAGTATGAGAGAAAGAGCATTATTGATACAGGTGTGTTTTTATTGCTGGTGATTACTTTATAGCGATGAAATTAACCTCGTAATAACCTATTTGTAAGCTGAAAGACGAACAAAACAGTGGCGAGAAAAGACAAGATCGTTAATAAATCTTTATGCTGGAGCGAAATAGAGACAATCAGCCCTCAGGAGGGTTTTGTTTCACTATTAATTCACTACTTTACAGACACTACCTGATAAACACGTCTGGGCCAATAGGATTTCGCGTTGGGCGTTCTAAAGCAGAACTCGCGTTTCCCATTGGTGGTCTGGGGCAGACGTGGGCGGGGCTTACGCAGCGCTTTACCAAAACAAGTTGAGTGCTTGCACCGACACGAGCCGCAGCGGTGAGGAGAAAGTGGAGAAGAAGAAGAAGGTGAATGGGCCGACAGACACGAAAGTAAGCTGACGACAGAGACACGGCTGGGGCGGCAGGTAGGTTGTTTAGACAAATTAAAATACTTGTTGACTGAAAGCTTAATTTTGTAGAGGACAAGCCCACTCTGGAAGACATTGTGTGAAAGCAAGCTGCTAACTTTTTTTTTTTTTTTTAACTTTTGCCAGCTGTCCCTTGGTGGTCTCTGCTTTCATTTTAGCTCAAGCCGCTGACTGTCAGGGGACAGAAAAACAGAAAACACACACAAATGGAAGTTGTCTTAAGTTGTTACATACAACTTATATTAATAATGTCACATCCCCAACCATTCCATATGCCAAAGACAGGTTTTCAAAATAGGTTTCCTCAACATCTCTGTGTCACAGAGCTAGCTGCAGATGTCCACTGTGAGCTTCACACAGCTGGTATTTATGACACAGCTCTCCATTTGCAAGCCTGTTTGTATCCAAGGACAACAAAAGGCATCACTTGGTGCAAGTTTCACCCAGGACTGCTGATATAAGGAAAAGGTCTGATAATCGTTGTAGTCTCACCCTTTTATTCTGCACCAGGATTTGTTTAGACTGTATTTTGAAGAAAGTTAAACATGCCTTGCCTTTTCGATCTGGTGGTTAGTCTTAAGTTTTGTGTATAAGGCCATTATATGCCATTATATGGACTGATTAGGCCTGATTTTGTGAATCAAAGGTGAGCAGCACACTGTGTCCTCCTGATGTTCCTTTATTCTCAGTCTGGAGACATGCACACTGCGCGAGTATAACTCAAAACCTTTTCCACTGGTAGGGCCAAGTATGAAACCTAAATACGTTTTTTTTGCATAGATTAAAATGTGTTCATAGTGCCAAGTTTCGAAGGTTGTCATGTACTGAGAGCTGGCACCAAAAGTCTGGTTGACTTGTTATGATCATATCATGATTTAAAACCACATTTTTGCAGATTTTGCACCTTTTTCAGGCAAAGATCTTGCATCGGTGCTTGCGTCAACACATCGGTCAGCATAGTATTGGATGTGGAATTTGGGCGTCGATACCAAAACTCCCCAAAAGTCATGCAAAACATGCAGAAAAATCTGCTAAGCCAGCCTTAATGGTGTTTATGTCATTCTAATGGGATATTTATTCTCGGCAATGAACGTGCTGCCTGGTTAGGAAGCTGTGGCACTCCTTGAATTTGTCATCTTTCTTTGTGAAATGAAGCCACGCTTTTTACATTATTTCTTCGTCTCTACCATGACTCCTTGTTGCAAGACTACAGCAGCGTAGAAGCACGAGTTTGACGTTTTTGCATTGATAAAAGTACTTGATAACCTTGGACGCATGTGATTACAATGGATCAGACCACTTGAAACTGGCTCTCAGTGGTTCCAATTCTCGATTCCCATCTACTGAGGTATTCCCTGTGCCTTTGTTTATGTCTCAGCGAAGAATTTCAGCATCAGGTGTGTCTATAGGTGTGATCATGTGATCTTGCAAATCCATCTTACCGACCAACTGGCTCCATTGGTTGGCAGAGCTCTTCTACTGGATATCTGATCGGTTGAAGTTAGCGCATGCATGGCGTTTCTTTGATTTAATGTGTTGGTTTGTTTCTGTTTTAACAGGTCTACTGTTAGAGGTGGTTGAAGATGGACCCCAACAGTGAGACCAGGAAGATGACCTCTTACCTCACAGACAACTCATCCTGTGAGACCCAGAAACTGGCCCCTCCTAGAGGCCCAGGTACGCAGAAACCAGTAGAATATTTGAATGTGAATACAAGTCTAATCCATAGATGTGTACATGTTTTGTTTAAAGCCTACTTAGGACTTAATATAGATGTTTGGTGAGGGTGTGTTTGATTGATTCAGGTGCAAACAGGCTCCTGCAGCTTACATTCCCTGGCCTCCACCACTGAGCCTCCATAAACACTTAAGTCATACATAAAACTTGATTATACTGGAAATCAATATTTCTTAAACGCTAAACTCTTCCAAGAAGCAGTTTAATTGAGTTATCTAGATAACTGTCTGAGTAAATCATCTGGAACTTGGACTGAAGTTAAAAGTCCCGCTCTGCAGAAAAGTTTTTGAGATAACTCAGTAAACCTGCTTCTTGGAACACGTGTACGAGATTCTCAGAATGTGTGACGATTCAGCGAAAAATAAAAAATGCAGCTTGTTGCACGTTAAAATGTTCCACATCGAAAACTTCTTCAACACTGATTAACACTGATGACGAAGCCAAAAGTTGTTTATGACTCTTTGTCCCAGGTCACTTTGATCATGATGGCGTGACACACAAAAAAACATTTGGTTCGTTAACCAGTTACCTTTCCAACATCATGTCGGTATGACCTTAGACTTTATTCATATTGTAAATTGGTATAGCAATAACCTGATGAGTCATGGAAAACCAAACAATATAATAATCAATATAATCAATAGCAAAATCCCCACCCATGGGGATTGCGGTGTTTGTGTACTTTAAGGTACACCATCACATGCACTGAAATAGTGCAGAGATCAGCTGTAAAATGTGTTGAGAATGTTGGTGTATGAATATCCAGACTTATAGCTAAGAAGGAAAGAGTAGAGTAGTGATCCACATAGTAAAGTAAATTAATAAAAAAACTCATAGTATTATGAGCTTAGGTATCAGAAATGGTATCAGGAGTGAAAAGGAGGATGGGTTCAGTCGTAACATAAGTTAAAAATGTTGTATTATACCAGTCATTTTGAATGTTTCAGGAGGAAACCAGCAAGTGGTACCCAGTGGCTATAAAACTTACCCAAAAGAGATTACAGTCTAACATATGAAATGTTGGATAATGTCAGTGATAGTAAGGATTGAGAGGGGGTGTGATCCTATAGGACCCTGCAGTTTGCAGCTGCGTCTCTGTTTTTCTTGCATGTTGCGCCATGATAATTAAATTAGACCAATAAGAAAAAGCAAGCATGGTTATATGGACTATTGTATGTGGGCGTCTGACTTTACAACCCATTATAAAAAAAAAAAGCACTCTGTAGATTTAAATAATAACAATAATTCCCTTACAGTGTCCTTTTATTCAAAGCTGCACAAGTCACAAAAGATATCAAGTATCATAAATGACCAGGTTTATGACTTCTCATACAAATATCTTTTTTTAAATGAATATGTTTGAGAAATACACACAGTATGCAAATACTGTCGATGTCTACGTGCTAAACTCATCGGTTTTCTGTTTGTTCCTTTCCTATCTGTGTGCTTGTAATGATAATCTATGTCTGTTAGCTCATACAAGACGACGCATGTAGGCTTAAACACCTCTTACATGCATGCACACACACACACACACACACGCACACAATGGCTTACTAGATTGCTTCAGCATTCTTCTTTTGAACTTCCGACCTCTAATTCCACACAGTCAGCGCTGTTAAGGCAACTTCATGATTGGGGAAAACCTACAGGGAGAAAGGCTGTGGTCCTGCCAGAAGTAATGGTACACAGTTGTATAAAATATTATTTATTTGTTATTATTGTGATTAATTGATGCCACCTGGCCTTTAAGCAGGTTCTCCCCTCTGGCATCAAGCTGTCAGTGACAACCTTTTTGCTCCCAATGTGGAATGTGTAATGGTATGTCCACATGTGCTCGTGTTGTATCAACTACTTCCTGCTTTTTGCTCCAAGCCGACTAGGTGACCCACATCCAAACATAGAACAAAGTTGATTTTGTATCTCATTAAATATTATTCTGGTATGAGCTCTTCTGATGGGTGATTTTGTTGCTCTTTTCACTGTAGCCCATTTCCTTGGCTGAAGGGTTGTTACTTTAGTTTCTGCACTACGACGTGCTCGTTAACCAGTCAGACTCTACTTTTGTGTGATCCCCTCCAAGAAGATCGTACTGTAGGGTCAGCTACATAACATGTTAAACTCTACTGGATCTGACAGAGGTTTGGTGTCTTGCCCTTTAACACCTTACATTCGCCTGCTGACATCGCTGCTTCAACCTGATCATCTTCGTCATGACTTTCTTACTGTTCCAAAAAAAAAAAACCACAACACAATTTGTATCTTTTTAATCAGATCACCTGAGGCTAATATGAAACTTTTACTCAGGTAAATAAAAGTCTTAAGGTGTGTCAGGCAGGAAGACAGTGTCGTCAACCTCATAATTTCTAACTGACATCACCTGTGTGAGTGTTGGCGGGTGCAAGGGCTCCAAAAGCTGTGTGAGGGATGGCACACCCTTTATGAAATCATTTTACTAGGGGTCATGTGTGTGTGGCCAATTTAATGTAATTTCTAACTCTTAGGTTTAATATGTACGTATGTATGTATGTGTACGTTTGTATATTTAATGTGTTTCTTTTCCTCTCTTCAGGCTGCAGCTGGCTGGTGGCGGTGGCGGCTGTAGCGGCCTCTCTGAGTGGCCTGATGCTGGGCTATGAAATGGGCCTGACCTCTGGCGTCCTGCTGCAGCTGCGGGGCCTCCTCTCCCTCTCCTGCCGGGAACAGGAATGGCTGGTCAGCTCCCAATTATTCGGCTCTCTGCTCATCTGCCTGGCCGGAGGTCCCATTCTGGATCGCTACGGCCGCCGCTGCTCTTTGCTCCTGAGCGGCGCCCTGGTGGTCGGAGGGACCATCTTGCACATCGCCATCACCTCGTTTATTGCACTCACACTGGGCCGGGTGATAGTCGGCATGGGGACGGCTCTGTCGGGGACCGCGGCGTGTCTGTACATTGCGGAGATCTCCCCGAGGGAGAGGAGGGGTCTGCTGGTGACGCTGTACGAGCTGATGCTGGTTGTGGGTGTAATGCTGGGATTCAGCTGTAGTTACGCCTTCGCTACTGTGCCTCATGGCTGGGCGTATACATTTGGACTAGTAATCCCTCCGGCGCTGCTGCAGTTCAGCGTAGTCCTGTTCCTCCCACTCAGTCCACGCTTCCTGGTTGCACAGGGCAAAGTGGAGCAGGCCAGAACAGTGCTGGCCAGAATGAGAGGTGGAGTTGAGGAACATGTGGAGGTGGAACTCAGAGATATCCAGGGGGGACTTAAAGAGGAATCAGAGCATAGTTTCTCTGAGTTATTCAGCAACAAGGCTAACTTACGTTCTAGGCTGCTAACAGGCGTGGCCTTAGTGTTCCTCCAGCAGGCCACTGGTCAGCCCAACATCCTCTCCTACGCTTCACCTCTTCTCCGCAGTGTCGGCTTCAACAGCGACGCCGCAGCAACCTTGGCCTCCACGGGGTTCGGAGTAGTCAAAGTAGTCGCCACCATCCCAGCCGTGTTGCTGGTCGACCGCGTGGGACCCAAGAGCTTTTTGTGCGTGGGTGCTGTTGCCATGGGAATGTCGCTAGTTGCGCTCGGTGCACTGACGCTGCAAAGCCACACGCACCTCAGCAGCCTGTGCAAAAGTCAGACTATACCAAACCACACACTTACGCCGTGGGATTTAAACAGAACCACTATAGACTTTAACGAGAGTGAAACTTTTTCTACTCACCTCCCCAGCCAGTGGAACCGTGAGGAGGCACTGGGGACTAACAGAGAGGACGATGGGACGGGGGAATCAGGAGGAGGAACGACTAACATAGAAGTGTCTTCCACATTGAAGCTGGCATCGTTGATCAGCTTGCTGGTGTTTGTGGCTGCCTTCTCCATTAGCCTCGGGCCAAGTATGCACACATACATCCACTCCCTTTGCACACACACGTGAACACACGAAAAGACGGTACATGCTGGCATATTTTTACCTCAGGAAACCCGCAGGCATCTTAATACAAAATACTTAATTACAAAATATATAATATATAATAAAATATCGACTAATTGTTGCAGCTTTACATAGAGGATATAATACATAGCCACTGATGTGTTGGTTTATTTTTTGTGCCAATGGTTGCAGTTTGCAACACGTTTTACTGTGAAGTACAAAGTACAACACTGGTTATCATACAGTTACTTGGCTCAAGTAAAGTATAGATTGAAATGCTCCAGTTTCTTCAGATAAGGCAATGAAACCCTGAAGCTTCAGACCTGAAGCATTGCCACTCATCTCATTGTATGTGTGTCTTTGTTTTCTTCTCTTTCCAGTGGTGTATGTGGTTCTCAGCGAGATCTTTCCAATGGGGATCAGAGGCAGGGCCGTGTCTGTGGTGTCGGCTGTAAACTGGGCCACTAACCTGCTCATCTCCATGACCTTCCTCACAATTACAGGTGTGTCATTGGCGATTAGCTGTAGGTTCAAGCTAATTGCGGCTGAGCTATAATATTGCAAGCAATAATTACAGGAAAGCAAACATTTAAACTACAACAAAGCTCTATGCGTTTCACTTTGTATTTTTTACCTTTTGCCCGGAGACAGATGAATGTACGTAATGTTTGTGACAACCAGAAAACTCCAGACTGGTCAACAGGTTTCATGCTAAACACGTTCAACCTGTTTACTTCCTGAAAAAAGAGGTTATCATCTTGTTTCTTCTACTGGTCACTCATTGTTTTGGATTACAAGAATGTAGTACATCTAAACTTCATCACAACAACTATAGCAGAGCAAGTAGACGAAACACAGGTGTGCTGACTGAGGTTGTGCAGAAGTAAGATGCATATCTTTGCCGTTGTTCCTCTAGAAAAGATCGGTGTTCCCAATGTGATGTTCCTCTATGCTGCCATGAGCTTTGTTCTACTGGTGTTTGTCGTCCTCCGTATCCCCGAGACCAAAGGCCGCACACTGGAGGAGATATCAAAAGAACTGGCCAAGAAGTGAGTGGCAGCTTACACGTTAACTAAATGTCATTAATTGATTGATTTGTGAAATTGTTTACTGTATCTTCCGTCTCTCCTTTCTCTGCTTTACAGGGAAACATTTTGAGGCGAGGCTCTGTGGACAGGTTCAGCCTCGGGAGCGTCTGATCATCAGCAGCACGTCCACAGGGTTTCCAGGAAACATCTGACTCTTTTAACAGACCTGTTTAACAACTGTTCACCTCACCTGACGGAGAATCAAGAGCAAGCATGCAGAAGGACAATATGTTAGAACTGTTGAAAGTTTGGGGTACAGCTGGTACATCTCACCCACATCGGTACATCCCTGCAGTTCCAGCTGGTTCCTATGATTATGTCTCAGTCATACAGGTCCTTTAAGCTAAAGACTGCAGGGAAGGTGGAAATTATACATGCAGTGAGGAATTATATCACGGATTCATGATTTTGCTCGGATGAGGACAGCACAGGGTTCGCTCTTGCTTGCGGAAGTGCAGTAAAAAAATGGTCAACAATCGGGATTAAATATGCTGTTATATAAAATAATATATATGATATTTATTTAATTCCTTACTTCCTTTACCTCTTCTATGTTTAAGAATACAGCTCTAATAACTTTCCCTTAAAGGTCCCATTATGTAGAAAGCAAGATTTCCATGTCTTTTTGATTCTGAAGCAGGTCAGTGTGCTGTATAAATACTGTGAAAGTGTCAAAAAGCTCAATCCACGTGACGAGGCGTAAGGACTTTTGTAAAATTGTGATGTCACAGCTATACAATGGGCGGTGCCTGCTCAGGCCTGTGAGAGCTGACCAATCAGAGCAGATTGGATTTTTCAGCTGGGAGGCCTTAAAGAGACAGACGCTAAAATGGAGCGTCCAAACAGAGGGAGAAGATGAGAACATTTGACTCCCAGAAATAATTGACGTTTCACCAACTATATTAAGAGTGCTGAAACTGTACAACAGATTTTTATTCTGACCTGATGTTGTTATGAACGTTTACAAGTCTCTTTTATATCAAGGTGGGGAAATCGAAAGAGGTACTAAAAAAATCCGACACTAATCACCTCATATGTCTGTATATGTGATTTTTTGGTTCTTTGCTGGATTGCAAATGAGTTCCTAAAACATTATTTCTATGCTGCTCCCTGTCATATGTTATGTCATAACACTAAAACGGCTGAAACCAGTTATACAGGGGCACACTAATCTGTTTTGAGTGGATGATCACAGTAGGAAGAGCCAAGAGTTTCCTCCTCTGCATTTTATGGGGACAAGCAATGAAGAAAATGATAAAGAGCAAAAATTCCTAAACTCGTCTGGTCTAGTGGGAATATCAGATCATTTTTGAGTGTTTTTTTTTTTTTTTTTCAGTGATGCCAAAATTGTACCTAGTTGAATGTTGAATCTTTTACTGCACGACAGAATGACATGTGTGGACCTGTTCACTGTTAAAATTGCATATTTTAAAACCTGTTATATGGAGAAATGTATCTGCAAACTCACACAGACAATCTGAATGATGTGTAAAACGTGAAAGTGTAAAAAACACACATAAGTCCTGTAGTGGCCTTTTTTTTTTATCATTAACCTTTATTTTTATACAAAATACAAAAATTCGGAACAAGTTTCACAAATCTTCAGTGACACTGAGTCCATCCCACGTACTTTAGACATGTCAAAGTTTAACATCTTCTCCATCAGATGCCTTGATTATATACATACATATACATTACCTCTCAGTGGGGTTTTTCCATTCCTGTTTAAAAACACTTAACATCTCACTTTTGTTTGCTTCATTAAGAGGATGGTATTCTACAAAGGTTTTTTTTTTTTAGACAATTCAGGTACTGGCTGATGCTGTAAGCTGAGCCTCTTTGAACACTGTTGCTTCAAAAACTCACATGAATGTGATGTGTGGCAAGGCCAAACTTACTGCCACACAACTGTGAGTGGTTTCTTTTGTAAATCTGAGTTACGGTCAATTTTCTCAGTTTCTATTACTTTGTAGGACGTTTCAAGTCCAGTCGTGGACGGTTTTGATAACTTTTTATTCCCTTGCCTGCTTAAAATCTTATTTTGTCATGCCCTTTCTCAGTACTACTATGGCCTGGGACCAAACGGTAGTTGTGTGGGGTGAAAGCAAATGAGGGGTGTATGACCCAACAACATGTTAAAAATAAAATATACCTCAACCCTTTAAGTTTTCACAACGTCACAATTATTAGCAGATTAAGAAATAAAATCACAAACGTGTGTGCGTTCTGATCCAGTGACACAGTGGGGAAACAAGAACAAGTTCTTACTGAACTGAACCAAACGAAACAAGAAAATGTGAGATAACAACAGATCAGACTAAATCAGATTAATGCATATTGTGAGCAATTATGTGTTTCTGCGTATGGACCTGCTCTTCGTGCACATGTGTAACATACTGACAGTCCAGACTCAGCCTGTGGTTTGACTGCTGTTTTTCTCTTGAGGCAAAACTATTGATGAAACAATGGACGCCTTGCGTTAACGCGTGAACAGAAGAGCTGTGGACGGAGATTCTTCGAGAGAAAAGCAGCAAACGGACGACTTGTGAACAGAGTAGGGTTAAAAGGTGAGGATTCTCAGTGTTACCTACTGACTATTCGCGATGGTCACCATTGTTAGGTGTCAAAATAGTTAGGATTGCTGACAACTGGTCTTTGAGCGTCCATGCAGTAACACCCAGAGCAAATAAAAAGCAAATAACTTCCACCCCTTTCAGTGGCAGTCAGGTTATGAGAAGCAGTTTCTGCTGAAGTTTGGAAGACATACTTGCAAGTTTAGGCTGTTAAAATCACAAGAGCCGAACAATCCACAACAACAATGACATTTTGTGAGAGGGAAGTTTTAAGACCCCGACTGGGGAATGTTTTAAAAATCCAGGTGACATCCAGTCCGTTGATCTTGTTAGAAGTCTGTGGCTGTTGCCACATAATAATAAAATCCAAGGATAAGGTGCTTCCTCGCTTGTAACAAATACATCAGTTGGGACTTAGCGGGGCTTCTGACACTCGAACAGTAGTGGATAGACTTGCTCAACAGCTGTGGCAACGTTCTGCACATTTGGTCCTGAATGAAGGGTTCGGGGCGAGTGGGGGGTGGGGCGAGGACACAAGAACACATTTTGAGTACAATGAAAATAACAGAAGAAGAAATAAACCCTTTATACAGACTTAAAGAGTATAGAAGATGCTGTTAAACAAAAATGAGGGGAGCCGAGTAATTTATTCTGTGTTTAACTGCAGCCTGATGCATGACTTAACATACTAACAGGGCATATTTCAGTCAGAGTAAAATTCCTTGAGGAATTGGGTTATTTACAAACAGCTTTTCTGGTTGTTACAGACTATAAAAGTGCATTGCAATGTGACCTCAATCCCTTAAGCTGCTGTGCTGCTGTGCCCTCCAGCTGTATGTAAAGGAGGGTGGAGAGACACACACAAGTAGGGTGTGTGTGTGTATAGACGTGCACGTACCTGTAACTGTGATGCTGCCAGTAGAGAACACCTGTATAGTAGCTTTGATATTTTTGATCCTGTACGTGACAGCAGGATGGAGCTCTGGTTCATAACTGACAAACACACAAACACACAAACACACGGTTAAGTATCACACCCTATAGGCTCTTTATTTTACAGGACGCTGCATGCCAGCACACCATATGTTGTCATATAAACATGTGAATCAGAGGCCGACTACACCAACGCACACACCAACACCTGTGTGCCTGCTTATGACGATAGAGCCAAATGGACTCTAAAGCGCTGACCAGCAATCCCACCACTAGAGGTCATCCTGACATTGCAAATGCTGAACAGCTACAAATGAAGTAAGTGTAACAGCTAAAAATAATAACAATTGATAATTACAGGTAGTGATGACAGTCATCTGTGTTTTTTCCCCACAAAATATAACTGAAAACTAATAAAACAAAATGAGTATACTAACATAACTGAATCTAGACTGACATTTGAGGGGTCAGTTCTGCTACAAGAGGAAGTATTGATCAGACAGGTGTGGATGCTCATGACAGTGATGTGTATTAGTGTGATGGTGCACGGTGCTGTATTACCTGGCAATGGGTCGGTTTTTCTTAGTAAAGTCTATAAGGCGGATTGCAAACGGCATGGAGCACACTGCCAGCACATTCACAACTTTGAAGGCTGAAAACCTCACCTAAACAGACAAGACACACGTGAATGGATTTATACTTTCATATTTTTGCATTAAACAAGAACCCTTTTCTTTAAACCTTTTAGTGTTGACGAGTTTATCTATAGGTTATCCTTAATTTTACTCCCCAGTTATTGCAGATATAGTGGACACCCAACCTAATACAAACACAAGACAGCAGCCTCTTGAATTGCAGATCTATTAAACATCAGGTTCAACCTGCAGGTTTGTCCTGTTTGCACTCTTATGTTTTGTTTATGAGTCATGAGACATGATCTTGTACTCGGTCTAATGAAGCATAAACTTTTTTTTTTGTTAATGAAAGAACTACTTTAAGGCCTGGGCCTCCTGTGCACAAATGGGCTCTTATTATGCTAACCTTCAGGCATATTACTTAAAATCGACTGTCACACCACAAGCTTGCTTACATTTCTATTAATTGAGTCAGTATTTAAAGATTAGTACGATTATTTTTTTTAAAGTTTTGAGATATAATGAAATGTGATTTTGTTGCATGAAACTCAAAATTGTTTGTGAAAAACTGTGAAAAAGACTTTGCATTTGCAGGCACCGCCTAAGCATTATCTTGACAATCTGTAATGTGATACTAACGGATATTATGATAAACTCTATATTTGCATAACAAAAACCCGGTACCTGCTATAATATCGTTAACCAAGAGCTGCATGATTAATCTCACCTTGAAGCCGAGCTTCTGCAGCACACGTGCTAACCTGCGAGCACCCAGCTTTGCCTCATCCTCACTGAACAAAAGAGGAGAGCAGGAGTGAGCAGCAGCATGACAGCAGTATATATACTGTATGGTTTGGCAAGCAGGAGATTAAACACACAAACAGCAACTGGCAGGTTCAGGGCACCGACAATCTAAGTCATCACCGTGCTGGCTGATTTGCTAGAAATGATAATGACTTGCTCTAATGTCAGTATTGTATCCATGACAGGTGAGACAAATGATAGCGCCTCTGAATTATTGGCAGTTAATGGGGGGGTATTGCTAAAACATTCAGCCTGGGCCAACATCACTGCACCAACAATACAGAGGCAGGACAGCCAAGGCCATCAGCAGCCAACATTTCTCTCACCACAGAAAATGAATGGCCCTTTGGCAACCGGCAACTCCATTTGTTATGTGTAGTTGCAGTTGTGTTTTATGTCTGCCTGTCGGCTGGTGGTCAGTGCGAGTTTCATGTGTTTACCTTGTTGCTCCAGTGCAGATGATTTTCCCTGAGGACCAGATTGAGGCTGTTATCTTGGGCTTACGAAGCTTCATCAGAACTTTCTAAAGAAAAGTCACAAAAAGAAAATGTAGTTGAAATTTGACCTAATGCAGTAAACCTGTACAAATGAATCCTCACTGACAGTCTGCGACTTCCTTACCCCTACTTCTGGCTTATAGATGACATTGATTCCCTCTAAGGCGATAGTGCGCAGGTTGAGGTGGCACCGGGTCCTGAAGGTCGCCACCACATTGGTGATGATGATATCGAGTGCCTCGTCATTGCTGGAATCCATGAGGAAGTGTGCGGTGCAGCAAGAGGACCACAAGGGGTTTCTCCTCACACATTTATCACCGACACCCTCATCACTACCATTTCACGGACGGACAAAGAGACGACACGAGCTGGAAGGGAAAAAAGGTCAATTTATTACTATTTTAGGTGCTAGAAATGATAGATCTCAGTTGATGACATAGAATTTTATTAAGTTTTCAACACTGTAATGTAATGCTTTGCCTTTACCTTTTTTTAATGTTATTATTTGCCAAAAGTATCTGTTTTGATTGTTTTAAAGAGTCACATTAGCTAACAGCCTGCACATACAGTACAACCAGCTAGCACTCAGAGGCTATCTCTATGTGTAAATGCAGCTCTTACACGTGAATAAAACGCAGGTAGGGGGTTTAAATTGTCACCTTAGCTGCAGCACCAGTTCATCTAGTTCCCTTCTACTTGAGATATGAACTGTGACCCAAAACACGAATCAGACAGGCATCTGCAAGACATTACAGGAATCATTTAAACAGCTGATCTCTAGACACAATTTAATTATTAACGTTAGCTTACGCGCTAATAACACAGCCTGATATGTTAGCTAATTTCTGCTGATATTAGCTAAATTACCTATCGGGATTAAGGAAATTAGTATATTGGAGGCTAACGCGACATATGATGCATTCAAGTCGCTGTAGTTTTATCTCAAATGTAAGGTTCATTGGCGCTACAGCTCATGCATCACTCGCCCCAGTGTTGTGTTGCATAGTAACGCAACTGATACGCTTGTTTCAGGAAATGATGCTAGCTAATCTTGCCAGCCTAGCAAGCCGGCTGTCAACTATCCACCGAAAACTAATTCGGCATTAAATGCACGAGCTAACGTGCTGTTGTGGGGAAAATCCCACTGAAATAAGAGACTAAAAACCCCGTTAAACGACACCTCACCCACTACTGCACAGCTAATGTTGGGAATAAAGCTAGCCGTTAGCTAGCAACAAAGAAAAGTGCAGCGGCAGTAATGAATGAAAAGTTGTTAGCTAAGCTAGCTAGCAGGCTAGCTGTCTAAACGTTACACTGAGGACGATGTAGTCCCGCTGTTTCCTGTCGGGTTTACGTGTTAATGGAAAATGTGTGCGTCTGAAATATTTGCTTCAATTCTTCAGCTACCTCTTCTGCAAGCTCGGCGCTATAACCCCAGTACACAACAATCCAGTCAACGGTAAAAATTTGTGGACAGACCCCTTCCTCCGCAGACAACTGACCAGCAAGTAACCCGACATCCGCTTTCAGCTTTCACAATAAAACAACGTGACCTAGTGAACTTCAAAATGACTTTGACTTCCGGTTACAACTTTCAAAATACAACTACAAAAATAAAACCTTTTTTTTTTCTCATTTAAAATAACAAACAGTTTTCACACTACAAGAAGAAAATACATTGAGTTTAGCATTGGACATTTGAAATAGCCAATCACAGGTGCAAGCTGTGAACAAATAAGAGAAGTTAAATGGACATACATCTATTTAAAAGTATATTTATAATCTATAAAACAGCAAACCCAGAAAATAAGGGTAGAAAAATATTAGCAAATATATCAAGTTAGGATTAAGTAGCTATTCATTAGAGTTTTATGCAGAAAATAAGATATACAAGTCCAACAATTTTACCCATGTTTTGCAGTCAAGTAAAGAAAAACTTTCTGCAGAGAAATTAGGAATATTCACCCTTCAGTGGTCAGTCTTTAAGGACTGCAGTCTTTTTGTCATCATTCCGAAATGTCAATGTTGCGTTTGGTAAAATCCTCATAAAGGGATAAGCCATTTCCTAAAATGATGCAAGAGCTATCAATATCTGCAAATGTAGTAAAGAAGGATAGATTTTATCCAAATAATTGAAGTGGGATTGATCAAAAGCCATAACCTCAAATATCATCAATGCAGGACTTTGTTCCTTCTTTAAAAAAGTGAAGTGGTCCAAATTACATTTAAATGCATTAAAGTCTGTGTATTTTCTTTAATAACAGAGTTACACTGAATAGCAGAGGAAGATTATATGCTTATTATGTGATGAAACACAACCTTTATTGTCAAAGAGCTGCTTTCACAGACTGACTTGCACAGCAGCCAGTAACTTGGTCTAAAGTTTGCATCTTGCGCCGCCTTGTGGACAATAAGGGTTGTTTTGTTGGGGAAAAAACATAAATTTGACATAATTTAAAGTAAAAAAAGCTCAAGTATTCTGCACAGTGTCCTGCAGAATGAGCTCAATGACATAAAAAAAACATGTTATCAATGCATTTTTAGTCATTAAAAGTTATAATTTGCAAATCCAAGTAAGGGTTAAAATGCTCATTGACTTTAGCCAAATTCTGCGTCCAGATTGTCTTTGTAATCATCCACGTCTGCCAATATTACACTTAACAGGCTTATGTTAACACCATTTCCAGATAACAATGTGTAACCTTTTTCAGTGTTTATGGTGTATTGACATTAAAGCTATGTGGATTAAAACATCTCGGAGGAAAATGAGCACATCTGGTCGGTAAATGCTCCTCAGGGAAATCTGGACAGGCTACAGAAGAGGAGAAGGAGTAAAGTTTGGAGGCGGCCGGGAATGTTTGTGTTATCAATGAGAGAATTCGCAGCCGCTCCCGTGGCTCATGAATGAATTCAGTGAATGGATGCTGTCGTGAGGTTTCTGTGCACATCCTGCACTGATTGTGACCTTTAGGCAGATTGATCTTAAGTCTATGAGGTTTTGTGTTGGCTTGTACTTTCTCTTGAACTCATCTGACTCCCTCAGCTGTGTGCAACTCTGCACAAAGCTGCATGAACATTGAACTGATAAGAATGACATCCAATCTTTATGAGATAAAGATGCTTATAAACTAAACACAGATTCGAATGTGTGTGAGTCCGTGCGCACACTCATGTGTATTTGTTTATGCGTCTTGGCATCCATGACTTATTGCTTGCTTATGCACATTTGTGCATTGTGTCCTGTAACCCAGCTAGTCTGCTCAAACCAATGCAAACACTTCTCCCGCCTGGCCTGCGTCCAAACAAAACAGAAAAATATCTTCTTTATGATTCAGCCTTGTTGTTATTGTCCTTCCTCCCTGGTTACCAAATTGTCTCTTTCCCCCTCTCGTTTAATTCTCCCGGTGAAATATAGCCCTGTGATTCACATCCATTCTGCACAAGAGCCTTGTTCAGATGTCCCAAGATGTTTACTATAAAGGGTTTAGATTTAGAGCAGGTTAGGAAAGTCAGGCCCGCTAGCATCCGTGGTTGGTGTGCGTGTGTTTGTGTGTGCTGTGAGACGGCTGACGCAGGGCGCAGGAGTATGTTTACAGTTTGTTGGGGCTGCACATCACTGGGGCAGTCTCTTCCCTGGGGAACAATGCTCCTATTCTCATTAGGTCATAAGATGCAGCATGTAAACACACAGATGTGAGCACTTATGGCTTAATAGATGCAGAAATGTCTAAGAATAAATAGACAGTCCATCACTGTAACTACTCTGTGTGTGTGTGTGTGTGTGTGTGTGCGTGTGCGTGTGTGTGTGTGTGTGTGTCAAAGAGAGAGTGACCGAGAGAAAGTGAGAGATAAATCATTTTTTTCATGTTTCTGGGAACATTTGCGTTTGTGTGCATAAGTTCATGTGTTCACAGTTGCTAAAAGTGCCCAAAAGTCAAACTTGAGTAAAAGTCTTAAAGGTGCAATATGTAAGAATTGTCAAGCTGTGTAACAAACAGGCAGCAGCATAACGCCAGAGTAACCGCCAACTGCGGCTAACTGTAGCTGCCGTTAGCTAGTAGGCTCGATCAGCCATGCATCGATTGGTAAGTGATTGCGACCGCTAGCACAGGCTGTTGCTAGCTGGTTAGCGCGTAAACTTCATTAGATATCTCTGCAACACAATACATAGATGTCATAACATCAAAACTTTTATTTCCTGTTGATAATTTTAGTGACAAAAAAATTTCAACAGAATATAAAGAAAGTTACTGTAGTTAGCATGCTAACCACGTAGCTCTGTCCTTTATGATAAAACCACTCCTAGCTCTCAGTCTGGACCGCTAGCTGCACAGTTAGCATCAGTTAACGGTAGCTCTGGTGATATGCTCTCCCCTATTTGTTTGCAGCATGAATTTGGGAGGTGACCAATTCCTACATATTGCCCCTTTAATTTAAAAATGCTCTGCTTTGGCCCTGATGCAGCATGCAATCGTCAAAGTAACTAATAGCTAAAGTCGTCTTATAAATGCAGTGAATAAAAGTACAATATTCGCCTCCAAAATGTAGTGAGGTGGAAGTATAAAGCAGCAAAAAAATGAAAATGCTAGGGTGAGTCGAGGCTGCATATCCATACATTCCCAGTCCTCGAGAGGTGTGTGTCCTCTGAATGTCTGGATGATCTGGACAGTTTGGTATTCTTACGATGAACAGCTGAAAAGGTCACACAGTTTTTTTTTTTCCAAACTCCCCAAAGAAAGAAAGACGAACTTTAGGAAACAAACGTAAACAAAGTCGCTTTCTCTCAGAATGTGAAGATGACACTTCTTTATAAAAACTGAAGTTGTCCGTGTCAGCAGATGCGTCTTTGCAAAGAGATGTTCTGCTGGGGTGACCTCACTGTTGCCTGTAAAGTGGACGTGTTTGTCAGGACCCCAGTGTTCTGTTTATGTTGGGCGTACATCACAGGCCCGTTTCAAAAGGACAGAGAGAGCGGAGTTAAAGCTTGTGAGAGTCTTTGCGGTGGTGTTGTAAAACTGAGTTCAGTACTGGTTTGATGGGTTTGTGGGAACTCTGTGTCCGATTGCTAAAGATTTACCAGTTTGAGTTTTTTCTGCAGAGGTTGACGAGGAGGGGGAAATG
The DNA here is from genome assembly GCF_965226575.1 of Pagrus pagrus. NCBI lineage: Eukaryota > Metazoa > Chordata > Actinopteri > Spariformes > Sparidae > Pagrus > Pagrus pagrus. The sequence continues at coordinate 8,555,672 of NC_140200.1, forward strand.
AAGAAGTCTGGTGGGTTGTAAAATGACAAAAATAAAAGCAGGAGGAAAAAGCTCTGAATGATAAAAGTAAAGGGAAAACGACAAGACAACGACAATGAAAGACCAGAACCACTTCAGCCTGCCCGCCGGTCACATTTGGATTTCTAAGTGCACGGCTGCGTTTCTGCGTAGATGCACATACACTGTATCTGCATGCCCACGTACCTCATGTGTGTACTTATGAGTAAGTGTTCCTGTACGAGACGGAGATGGATAGTGTGTTAGTTTGCCGTGCAGAGGGAATCCAGCGCTCTGGTAGTGCTGCTCTGGGGTCTCCCAGTGTAAACAGAGACGTGGGAACGACCAAGCCTGTTTATATCAGCTCCATTCTTACTGGGACCAGTCGGCCAGGCATCAAAGGCACGGCCAACACACCGGTCTCATGTGCGTACACAGGAATATGTGTAAGCAGGTTTGTTTGGACGTGCATCAACCGAAGAACCTCGATTCGGGAAGTGATGTGGGCGTGGATTGCATTTAACAAGTTCGTCTTGATGCGAGAGAAAATTGTAATTGAAACAGGGATGTAATGAATTGGCCCAAATTCAGTTGACCCACTTTTTAGGCCGATACTGTATTTAATCTATTCTAAACAATATTAATAGTATTTAGAGAGGAAGCAGTGACTCTGCAAAAACTCAAAATCTTACTTTCTTTTCCAGTATCCTCAGAACTACACTAGAAAAACTTCACAAATAAGTAAAAATAATAACAATAAAATAAATAGATAAACTATGACTACTGTGCTGTTGCTTGTAATAACTTTAGTTATGAGTGAAAATCAAGTCTCTGTCTCACTAACGCGCTGCCTTCTAGATAATTGTGTCTTATATTAAGTGTAACGAGATAGTTTTGACGAGAAACAAGACAAATGTACTGAGTAAGACTTGTAGGGTTGTCTGGTGAATAAGTTGCTTAATATAAACTCTGCACCTTTCTGTAAATATGACAGAATTTTGTTTATACATGTGGTTTTTAGTCTTGGAAGGAAAATACCAGTCACACGATTCATCTAAACTCATCCTCAGACACTAATATCATTTTTATACTGCTGTAGTCAGGTCATAAAGGATGCCGCAGTGCTCCAGGAGACCCTGCGCTCTACAACATACAACAGAGCTAATCAAAGCAAAATAAAATAAAAAAGCTGTTTTGACATTCAACCCGTAGAAAAAGAGTTCCCACAAAAGAGGTGAAATCATCTCACCCTCCCATCACGGCCGAGCTCAGACGGAGACCATCACTCCCAACGCTCATCGTGCCAGATTTACTGGCCTAACATTAACACACCTGCAAAAATGTTATGGAGTTCCCTGCTCAGCCGTGTTTAGACTGGTTTGGGAAATGATGACACTGCCACGAGCATTATCTGCATTATGCAGTCCGCAGAGAAAGCACCTGCCCGATGAAATAATGCTGAGGAGGCTGGGTCATGATGAACTCGAGGTGCTATATAGATCCATTTATTTCTGAACTCTGTTGTTGTTGTTGTTGTTGTTTTAAATATTCACATGCAAACAGCACATATATTGGCCTCTATTTAAGACACCTTTTCAATACTTTTTATATCTCACTGTGCTTGATCTGAGGCTTCAATATGATCATTTACAGGTAAAGTTATACTAGCATAAATATATCCAATCTGTATCATAAAAATACCATTGTATGGATCTCCCCTAACTTCAAAACAAACAAAACAACAACAACAGCAAACAAAGCTTGTTTTTATCAATAAATAATTGATTTCAATACAATTAAATAACTTCAGGACAGGTTTCACATTCTGTTAACCTTTAATTTATTTTTTATTTCCCTTGATTCACAATCTTGTCTTTTTTAAATTGAACAAACAGTTACACAAGGAAACCAATTAAAAGAAAAACCTGGCACAGAACAAATAACATACCGTAGCAGGATCCGAAAGGACATACACATCAGGCTGACCCAGCAACCCAAACAACACCTACTGTATGGTTACAACTATCATCTGGTAAAATATATAAATATATGAATAAATAAAATTTAAAAAAAGGTATAAACCTCAGAAAGAGCCAGAGAAAGGGGATTCTTCATCCAGGGTTGTCATCTGATCACAGTAATCCCATTTTTTTATTTAGAAAAATTTGATTAGCTCGACTATGAAGCTAAATACAACAAATGCTTCGGGGAATTACATGAAAGACCCTGATGGCAAAGCCTCCTCCTTACAGACAGACATGAACAAACAACACATTTCTGCCTCAGAGGCGGCCGGGGGCCCCCGCAGGCCATTTTGTCAGCACCTCAGACAGCCAGTGTTTGGCACGAGAAGGAGTTGTTGTAAGCCTTGTGGAGTGGATTCTTCCTCTCTTACTAGAAAACAGAGCGCTCCAAAAACAAACTGCTGTAAGAGCGTGGAGGAGTCCGTCTGAGGGAAAACCACAAGTGTCGGCTGGGTGGGAGTTGGGGTTATCAGAGATCCCTTCAATTACACATCGGGTTGCGATCAGGAGTGAAATGCAAGTCAAAATTGTGGCCCTCTTTTCCTGTACCTCCATGTAAATGTGTGTTAGGTGTCTCCTAAAGTTTGTGCTTGGACCGGTCTGGATTGGGTGGAGGGGGGATGTTGGAGGTGTTGACATGGAAGGATGTTTTGGGGTGGCGTTTGGGGAGCGAGCTGGGATGAAGGTGCAGAATGATGATAGGAAGGAGGGACACGTGATAAGGGCGGTGTTGTGTTTTAGCGGCTGAGAGTCGTTGCGTGTTTGCAACACATGCGCGCGCTTTCTAATTGATCTGTTTTTGCTCACGCTTGCGTCTTTGTGTGATAAAACAAAGCAACAAAAAAAATCTCCCACTCATATTCGAGGAGCACACACACACATGCCCACACACACATGTACGCACACACACACATACTGATATCTAAATTAATGGTCTCCTCGGGGAGTCATCCAAAGGCCACGGGCGTTTGGGAGAAGAGATTCTTGGAAAAAGGCTTCATCATCAGAACATTTGCTCATTAGTAACCCCATCTTAGCCATCCAGAGGGAGAGAGAGGTACACTGAGGAATACATGGACAAGGTCATATACTTATCATGTTGAAGAGGCATTTACTTTGCAGTCTACTCCAAATGACCATTAAAGTGGTAGATAGAGGGAGAGGAACAGGGAATCAGCCTTTGGTGTGAGGAGCAGGGGCACGGGTAATGAGGTAAACGGTTCAAAGAAAGTCCAAAAACAGCAAGAAAGAGGAGAAAGAAAAAGGAAAAAACATCTCGATTCTCAGCGAGTTAGACTCCCTCCGTCTCCTTCAGCCTCACTCTGCGCAGGAAGTCATTAAAGAGTAAGCCAATAAAGCTGTGTCAGATATATTGTATCCCCGTCCTCCACAGAGATATAAAATATTAGCCTCCCATTCTCATCAGACGTGGGGATCAGCATTTTACAGGCACACAATGTCCTCCTTTGGAGTTCAGGGAGTTTACTGAAGTTATCAACTGTCTTGTTGTTGGTTTTCAACATAATTGTTTCCGGTTTTATTGAGCATGACTCATAAGAGTGGGGCATGCTGGGTTTCATAGGTTTTAAATGTGGGAATGTGTCCTAACATGTCAACAACTCCAGCACTCACTTGGTGATTGTTTTCTGGACACTAAAAGAACAATTCTTTTGAATTGGGAAGGGTCCTGATCTGGCATTTCCCCTAAAAGTTTTCTTTTAGCCATGCTAAAGCTGCATAAATCAAATGTTGGCCACTAGGGGGCACACAAACATCAAAACATCCTAACAGGCACATATTTCATATCCCAGCGTATGAAGTTCATTTGGATATTGTGTGACTTGTTTTGTTCCGTCTGCTGTTTGGTGCCAGCACCCAGCGAACATCGGGTTCATCAGAGCTTCTTTGCTGGAAACAGCTGCACATGGGGTTGATGAGAGTGGTGAGACTGAAATATTTTGTAGATTTGCAGAGTTAGAAACTAATACAATGGGCTAAAAGACACCAAAATAATTCAATAAGAAGCTAAAGACAGACCTTAGACAGCTAGCTATATGTGCACAAGCTAGTCGCTAACTTTGTTTGTCTGCTGCTTTTGGCTGCACGGTGGCAGAAACAAGGCTCAGGAGAGCTGGCAGAGTGAACCCAAACAGTAAGGTTTTGTGTTTTGGTTTGTAAACTAACTAGAAATATCTGCTGATTTTATATCTGCCATATTGCTTCCCTTCAACAGTGAATCACTTATGAAAAGAGCTGCTTATAGAGCGTAGAGCTGTCTTTCAGCTCATTCATCCGGTTTTCAGGCCTTCATCTTTTACCATTAGGTTCACAACTTTGGTTCCCTCTGTGTCTAAGACTGACTTGATGACTGCTTAATACTCTTTTGACCCCACCGGTGCCCCCCACTGCCTACAGCTGGTGCCCTTTTTTATTTTTTCCGCCCCTGCCCCTCAAACGTCCACTACTGGCGGACACCAAAACCAGAGCTAAAAGCGACTGAATATTGCACTTACATTCACCAGGGGACACATTAAGGCAAGTATGCATGAATATTTTCCCACCGATATTAAGGATCAATGCGTGACTCATATTCGCAGGAACTCCTTTGGAAGTTACCTAATTTGTACTCAATCTCAGATCACTTGATTTGTTGTGTGTTGGTGCAGTCCAAACCCCCACACGAGGGAAGTGCTCGTGATGACTTATGCCGTTTCTTTCTTCTCCGCTTGTCTCATTTTTTTTCCCTCTCGGATTCAGCTTTTAACATATTCAGACAAGCCTTTTATATCTTGCGCAAAGAGAGAGGCTCCTTCGCAGGGAAAATAAGCAGCCCCTGTTTCCTTTTCTGTCGATAAGACAGTTCGTGCTCTTCCAAAATAAATATGTAACATATTAGTAATCAAGCTGGAAAAAAATGTGCTATTCATGGAAATTTTGGTGGAATTCAAGTGTGTTTTTCCTCAGTATTACGTACTTCTTCTTGATAGATAGATAGATAGATAGATAGATAGATAGATAGATAGCATATTAATGGTTGGGAAAGAAGAGAGCAATAAAACATGATGGAGGGGTGAAGAAGCGGGGGTGGGGTGGGATGGGGTGAAGAGACGAGGTTAATCCAAACAGACATGTGCCAGGTTATTTTTACGACAGTCCCATCAGCCATTATCTGCCTGCTCTGTTATGGTTAGGGATAAATACAGACCTGGGCAATACCAAGGAGGGGTAGATTTGTGTGTGTGAATGGTTTTGTGTAATGTGCAGTTTCATGTGCATGTGGCCTCTTTCCCTCTGGCTCTCCTCCACTGCAGCAGCCAGGGATGATAACCACAACAGTTTATTCCATTTCATCAGACGCTCTTCTGGCCATTTTAGTCCTAATGGACACAGAGCAGAACTCGCCTTTTTATCTTCTTGCTCAATAAAAAATCCTCAGGCCGGTCGGCTCATGAGACTCTCTGTCTCTGAGCTAAATAAATATCTGCGTATTGAATGAGCTGGTGAGTGGAGGGGAAAAGGAAACGCTGGAGAGAGTCTGTGTTTGTGATAAGTGAAGTAGTGGGGGGATTTTTTTTTTTCGGTGGGAAACAAAAATTTGTGTGAAAGAGAGAACTCGAACTCGGTTACATGATATCATATCTGGCATCGCACTCACATCTGTAAGCTCTCCAAACACCTGTGTTTAAGGCGTGGAGTGAAAATTAATGAGGGGTTTAAACTTAGACTTACAGAGAAATTAATCTGTGTGTGTGTGTCTGTGTTTACGCAGGCATGTGTTTGAAAGATGGAAGCGTTATGTGTATTTAAAAGCCCCATGACACTATTTTTATCATTCAGTGCTTATTTAAACATGCATTTCAGTGTTGCCTATGTTACTATCTACAGCTTTTCAGTTTACGCTCACCTGCTGCATCAGGGAAACCCAACAACAGTGTTTTTAGGCGAGTGTGTGTGTGTGTGTGTGGTTTCACCCCATCTGGTAATGTGCATGTGTGAGAGGAGCAGAGGTGACGGTGAGTTTAAAGCGGCAGAGAAATGATCTGCAAGGTTTATTATCTTTAATTAGCATCCAGGCGAAAAAGATAGATAAGGACCACCTTCTCGCTGATGGATCTATGTGCGTTTTTTTCCCCCTCCAAACCGAGAAGTATCATCAGTCCTGGAAAAGCCCAGATGCCTCCAGTTACACCTTTATTTTTACCTCGACGTGGATGAGTATACTGTATATCCAGCGCAATCTGTTCTGACTCTGAAACTGTGACCGACTGCCGAACACACATCTGCTGTAATTAGCTAAACACACCTGAACACCTGCATGAGAAGCAAATGTTAAATGGCAGTTTTAGTGCCTCTTAGCAGAAGTAGTTATTTATTTAAGCATCAACCCAAAACTTATGTTGGTGCAAAGTTGGTCACGTTTAAACCACATGGACAAAAAGTTCAGTGACTTTATCCAAGGAAATGTATGTGCACCACCCCCTGCCTGATAAAGCAAACAGAACTGACTAACATGTGTTTACAAATTAGAAATCAAAGAAGTTGACAGGGATTATGATGCTTTAAGAGTAATTCAAGCGCACACAAACACACACTCGTCACCTCCTAAGATGCAGATCGCTGCTGTCAAATAAATAAGCCAGAAAATAAATACACATCAAACAGCTGCACAACAGCTGATGCACCACAGTGAGAGAGCTCTTTTTGCGTAACTGTGCCTGAGCTTTTGAGGAAGAGCAAGAAAGACTCATATACACACTCATGTGTATAAAATGTGTGTGTGTGTGTTTCAGAAGCAACAGCTTTTCTTTGGAAGATGACATGTTGAGACCAAATTTGCCTGTGCGTAGTGTGTGCGCTCATCATTACTACGCAACTGTAAGTGATTATACTTGAAATTAACCGCTGACACAGCTTCTATCAAACTTCTTTGGAAACACAAACAACTCAACCTTGGAAACAACCTTTCCAGAAAACAAGCAGAAAGGCAGCAGGAGAGAAAGACTGAGAGATACACACAAAAACAGAGAATAAATGAACGTGGATAAAGGGGAAGTTTTCTGCAAACTGCAACATGTCTGCAAACATGGCTGCATTCTTCTTTGGTTGGTAGAGTAAGAAACCCCTACCTCTTTAACATAATGACTGTAGATGGATATCCCTCTGGATGGTGGTCACGATGACTCTCGGGGAATGCCCTTGCATTTTTTTTCTGTCAGACAAACAACGGATCATTTCCTAATCATTTTGTTTTCTTCCTTGCTGCTAACGCAAGAAATACAAAGTCCTGTTATCTGTTCTGGCACTCTCCACTCACTCGGGATCAAGAATACTACCAAAAATAGTAACGATACGTGGAATTGTGTCTGTCCTGACATTTTTTTCAATTTTCAACTTTTCAATTGCTTATACGAGGCAGCCGTAGCTAAAAGTCTAAAATGTCATCAGGAATCTGGAAACGATCAGTAGGCCTACAGTTATTTTTGTGTTTTCTCATAACTGCCTGCAGTTTGGTGTCATCAGAGAAATATGCAAGAACATGCACTGGGTATTTAGCATGATAGCACAATGGTCAAATGCTAACTATTAGCGGAGAGGTCGGCAGACATCTGTTTGTGATTATCGCTTAAAGGTGCGGTGCTGTTGCGTCTGTCCTCTGCTACTAAGTGGACCTGTCTGTTAGCTGCACCGGAGCTAGGGTTACGCTCACAAACAAATACATGCGCACACTAATGAGCTAATACACACTCACACAAACACACACTTGTCTGCTTCCTGCCCTGGGACTTTGGGGTTCGGAGGATCTTTAAGGTCTCTTGAGATTTGGTGCTAGATGTTTGCGTGTGTGTGTGTGTGTGTGTGTGTGTAAGGCACACTTTTATCACAACTCACATCTCACCTCCTCGTCATCTCCTGTTAGCCTCCGGTAGCTTTAGGTCTGTGTCTCATGGGAGAACTGATACACACACTCGCGCAAAAAACAGATTAGGCCTGAAATGAGATGAGAGAAGGTGCTGCTAGGGTCAGCTACCTTAATCCTCCGCACACACACACACACACACACACCCACACACACACACACCATCAGTTGCCAAATCATAAGTAACTAAGAGCCAAGCAAGTCCACTTCATTTCATAATTTCACATTCCTTTCTTTGTCTTCCCTTTATTAGTTTTTCCTCTCTCCAGTCCCACACATCTGTCATAAATACTGCCAATGTTTTTTCATATTTATATTAAAGAGCGTAGGAGATTTGTTGTTGTATATTCTATGCCTGTGCTGCTTTTCTGTGGGTGTACCTTATGTTAGTGTCCATAAGAGATTGTACACATAACTCAAATGTGCAATGTTTGTACAAGTTCCCTCCCTGTACTTCAGGGGGGGAGTATCAGCGGAGTAGCCCAGGAGGAGCCTCCATCTTGGGCCCTGGCGGGGACGACGGTTCCCCGTGGGACCTGGAGGCAGATTGTAGTGCTGGAGGGGAGCAGCCGGAGAGGAGGAGGGGATATGCGTAATGTCTTCGCCCAGGAAGGCAGAGGTTTTCCCTGCATTCAGGGTAGTCAACACGTCGCTGTGCTATCAGCAGCTCTGGATATTTTATCCGGAGATATCGGAGGGTTATGTGGGTGTATCTTACACAAGCCTGGAGTTTGTTCATGTAGACAAGAGCAGGCTCACACCCCCCTACACAGAGACATGCGAAGGAATACATAAATGTAAAAACACACACTACTCACAGTGGAGCTCGGGTGTGTATCACCAGTCTTTAGGGATCGCTCCTATCTCCCTCCCTGGGGTCTGATAATACTATCCCTGTGCACTGTGAGCTACAGTATTACCACTGAGTGCCATAGAAAGTTATAGATAATCAGTGTGTGTGTGTGTGTGTGTGTCTGTATCAGTGGTCTGTTTGTGAGTGTGCAACTATGAGCTAAGACAGAGGAGATATGATGTGGTGAGATCATTTCATCTGCAAGGGGAAAGAAATGTTCCTTTTTCAAAATAATAATAAAGTTGTGGAAATTCCAGCAGTAAATAAGATACAGACTTCTCCACAAACAGATTGTTCCCCTTGGTTGCTACTCATGATTTTGTGCACCTTATTTCAAGTGTTACAAAAGTGTCCACATGTATAAACAGACACACACACACACACACACACACACACCTGTCGTTCCCTCCTGAGTAATGAGGAGGAAGAAGATCAAAGGCCAGAACCTGATCCAACCAATAAGAGCGCCGCAGTGTTTATCATCCCCCTCCATCATCGCCCTCCATGTTAACAGCAGCCTGACTAATCAGGTGTGAATAATATGAGCGACGGTCCAGCATTACACTGCTAATTAGGTGTGCATAAGGATAATCCTGACATTATATCTCCCCTCATTTACAGAGATCAGTCAGGGATTAGAGTGGTACAGCCGTATGAAATTACTTTGAAAATACTTTGTTCCAACACTTGGACATCAGTTGTATCTTAAATCGATTAAACGCAATCTCTAAAAGCAGTGTTGAATGTCGAAAAGCTCTTAATTTGAAATTTCATAACACCTATGCAAAAATCGCCATTCAAATATCAACTTTTAAACTTTTGATTCTAGTTTCAACTGTTGGGACCAAAGTCTAACGTTTTAACTTAATTTTTTAACCCTTTAAACTTTGAAATAAAATGTGAATGTCATTTCAGACCATAAAAACTACCACTCGTAATATTACATATGGATCAGCTCCATCCCCCCTGCAAGCCTCCAATGTGGTTCTACAATTGTGGATGGATGGATGGATGGATGGATGGATTGATGGATGGATGAACTAATGAACATGAACGTAAGCGTTGCTAAGTCCTGCGATAGTTAACAATGCTCATGCATTGTTTCATATAGCTGCATTTTTATGGATCCCACTGCTTAATCTTGAAAAGACCTGCACTACTCTGCCTCTGATTGATCGACAAGGTATGAACACACCCTCTCATTGGTCAACAGACTCAACCCAAGGCATCATGGTAATGCCAGTTGATGGCTAACAATCATGCTAACATCATCAATATCTGTTTTCAACACGGAAAATGGATAATAACAGAATACATTGACTGTTAGATGTATGAGACTCCATAAAGACACTGCTGTACAAGGCTGGATTACAAAGCTGCTCAAAGGGATACCATCGCACGTCGCCCCCCTCGATAACACGATGGTCTCCTTCTGGCTGAAAAGAAAAGTAAGTCACTAACATGCATCTTTCCAGAGATACCTAGTACGTCATATACAACATATTTTGAAGTACAAGGTACAAGGTACAAACTTTATTGGTCATTATACAACACACGGTTGCAGAAGAAAATGAAAAACTGCTACACAAAACACAGAACATATATACAGACATTTATATACAAATACACATAAACACATTGTGCATCTGAATTTGCAGTGGGGTGTATGTAAACAGCAGCAACAAGAAGGTGATGATAATGTTGGCACCTTCACATTAGAAGTTCGACATCTGGTAAACACTGTCCGTCCACTTTGACTGAGTGTGAGCCAAAGAACCACACGTCTCAGGTTAACCAGGCTTGTACATTTAAAGCCGAATACTACTTCGAAAAACAGCTAACTGTGTGAGGATTAAGTGCGTGGCTGCGTCTTGGCTGAAAAGCTTGTTTTCACTGAACTGTTTTGACTCTATTTGTTTTGGCCAGACGGTATTGACCAGACATCCAACAACAGAGAGAGGAGTCGGTAGTGGGAACAGAGGAGGGGGGCGAAACTGGGTGAGGAGGAGGAAGCAAGGGGGGAGACTAAGGATTTAGTGGGTTGCTGGGAGTTCTGGTCCCAGACACACACACACACACACACACACACACATCCATTGGTACCACTGTGTGAGATATAAAACTGAGCACTGTCCCTCTCTCTGTTTATAAACTGTACCCTCAATCACAGTGACAGAGACCAGACTCTGAAACCCAGCACTGTCCTCCACTGCCCTACTGCCCAGTGTTACACAGAGCCACACACACACACACACACACACACACACACACACACACACACGCACACACACACACTCGACCTGTTTTTATCTGTGCATCCGATCACCAGGCCACAAGTTACACCAGAGGTTGCAGCAGAGGTTAAAAAAGTGTCACACTTTAGGAGAACACATGCTCACACACAAACACACTCCAACTGCAGCTGCATCACGTCTCACTTACTTCCGACAGGCCACTTTGGGCACTCAGCCAACTCAAGTTCAAGCCAATTCAACTTCAGTAACGGTGTGTGTGTGTGTATTCTGAGCAGAGCCATCAATACAGCAGTGTCTTCTGACATTCAGCCATAAGTTCAGTTAAAAATGTTGTTAATGTCTTTGTTAGTTTCCCTTTACCTTGTTTTTCTCTCTTCTCCTTTCCCAAGGTTAATTTGTTATTGACCTCCATCCGTCTGTCTTTGACACATTTTCTTTTCTCTATAGGGCAACAACTGGAAACTCTTCTTTAAGTAGAGGAACATACCACAAATGATTTTCCTTCAGCCTGTCTCCTTTTCCCGCTCGTCTCTGAATTTCAATGACGCAGATTCATACATCAAAATATTTTGCTGCATCCTAGTTGGAACACTTTGAACTCTTTGTGTTGATTTGCGACACCTCAAATGAGCTGACCAAATCTAAAAAGTGCAAGTTCCTCTTCCTGCTTTTGGCCTTCCGCCCCTATAGGTTTGTCATGCCTGAAAACAAACTTTTCGAAAGCAGCTGTGAGACTGGATAAATCTGAAAATGCATTTGGGCGACGATGACAAGTTCAGTAGCTGTGCAGCAGGTAATCAAGAGCAGCTTTATGTACCATCTCAATGGGTCCGTGTGCTATAAATAAAGTGCTTGTCTGATTGTCAAACACCGTCTGAAACCACTCCCCAAAACAGGACCATGTCCATGAAACAATTGGCCGTTTAATGCTGCATGCTCCCTTACTCTTTTTGGTGTTCGTCAGCCTTTCATGTATGTACACACAAGTTATACACCATGAATGCCTGACTGAAAAGCCGCCTGAATGTAGAAACCGAGAAGTGTTCTTGCCTAAACCTAACCAAGAAGTTTTTTTTGCCTTAACCCAACCAAACTGCTAGCATGCTAACCAATTTGGGTTTTTTTTGCCTAAACCTAACCAAGTAATGTTCTTGCCTAAACCTAACCAAGTAGTTTTTTTTGCCTAAACCTAACCAAGAAGGGGTTTTTTGCCTAAACCTAACCAAGTAATGTTCTTGCCTGAACCTAACCAAGTAGTGTTCTTGCCTAAACCTAACCAAGTAGTGTCCTTGCCTAAACCTAACCAAGTAGTTTTTTTGCCTGAACCCAACCAAACTGCCAGCATGCTATAAAGGTGGTACACCTGTTGCTGCAACAGTCATGTTGCTTGGGAGTCACTGGCAATTGACCTGTCCAGTCGTTTAGGTGTGAGGATGTGTTGTCACAAAAACAACCAAAAATAAATAAGTAAGTGTAAAATATTCAGCACTATCCGTCTTCAGACACAGGTCACATCCCAGGTTTGTCCCTGTCAAACGAGCCTGTTGTTGGATGATTGGTGAGTTGAGGAGAGGAACAGTTTAGCAGTGCAGGGGAACTTCACAGATCCCGACATTCATCAAGATATCACAAGATTTCCTCACACGCGTTCCACAACATCCATAACCATTCGTCACAGACATTGCTAAACCCAATACATGTACCGCAGATGCACACACTTACGCACATAAGTGTGCATGTGTACGCACATTCCAGAGACCGATACTCTCCAACTCCCTCACACAGTAAGGACAAGACTTCCAGGTCATTAACCTACACTGTGACAGAATATCAGTCTCATTCTGGCGAATCACTGTTTGCCTCCCTCCGGATGTTCCTGTCACTGAATATCAAAGGATTGTTGTCTTTTTGAAATATAATATGATATTTCCACTCCCATAAACATCTTCATAATTCTCTCTTATTGCCCAGTTTGTCCGCCAGATCCTTTCTGCCCCGGCTCTCTCCACTCCCTCCTGCATCTTTGCACTTTCTGCAACCTTTCTTTTAGTTGTTTTACTTTGATTTTTCTTCTTTTTTTTTTAGAGGTACTTGAACTAAGGCAAAAAGCAATTTGTGCATACGTGTGTGCGTGTGTGTGTGTGTTTGTGTGTGCAGGGGGAGTATGGCTGTGATAAGGGACAGGGAACTGGAGTGCTAAGACATAGATGGATGATGTTTTTCTCACCCCAAGCCTCACTCCAAGATTACAGTTTCTCATTCCGGTCTTGACAGCCACCAAGCAACTAGTTTCTTTCTTTCTGTTTTTTTATTTCATTTTTTTTTCGTAAGTGGAATGTTTTGCTAATAAATAAAACAATATTATGCCTCAGAGTATGCTCCCTTTCGCTCACATAATGTATTGTCCCCATGTTTCTTGGTCTTTTTCAGTTAGCGCTCATGTGGTTTGAAAAAATGGCTGAGGAAAGAAGCCCATTTTGTGAAAGTGAGAATGTGTGGCGAGTCTAGTTAAAGAAATTGATTTGATCTAGGTCAAAGTGAATCTTCATAATCAGTGTTACACTTGGACTGTTGCTGTAGCTTGTCGGTGGCTTTTTTGTGCTTGTGTGTGCTCCAGAGGTGCTGTGGAGTTGCCGTGCCTGGTTTCCTGCATGGCCGGAGCTGATACCTGTCATACACCTGCAGTGCTTTGATGCAATCAGCGGCAGGTTAAATACCCTGGTCTCCACTCCACTCGCTGCCAGATTATTTCTTCCACCAGACGTGGTACATGGTCTCCTCTTGAAACACTCGTTCTCTTGAGCCTCTTGTGTCTTTTCTTTCGTCTTTCCTCCAATGATCAGTCTACTCCTGGATAAACTTCCTGGCCTCACCACAACCCAGCTTCCCGCACCTCTGCCACCAGCCTGCTCCACCTGTGGATTCCCTGTGTCGCACAAACCCGAGCTTTCAGCCAGTGCAGCCGTGAGTCACCTCTCCTCCCCGGCGGAGCCACCAGCCTGAGCCTCAGCCCTCCTCTACCACCAGTCATCTCATCATGCTCAATAAATACCTTTAACCATTTCCCTGTTTATGGTGTCCGTGCAGCTATTATGCATATTTTACTAGCTATGGCCTGTGAATGGTGAAACAATACATTTGTTCTTCTTTTGAAACGAGCTCACAGAGCCTCAGTTGTGTACCGTTACTGATTAAACATTTGGGAGGACTCACTGTGCCGACAAATTTGCATAGGTTGCTTGCAGTCACGATCCCAGTCACGCTTGAAATTCAGATGGAGGGCAGAAGCGAAAAGCAGAATGGATGAGATGGAGGGAAGTTAATAAGTTATCATTGCCACAAATTGTTGTTGAGTAGCAGGGGTCCAAACTCCAGCAAAGGAGAGAAACAAAAAACAATGACTTTTCTTCTTCTTCTTCTTCTTCTTTGCCAAAATGCAGCTAACACTGTTAACAGTGTTGGCAACCAGCTGATTATCTGCCTGTGTTGTTTGGAGTTGAAGCGATACAAACTATTTCTTCTATTCTGCGTCCACACAGATATCACACCATTCAGAAATGACAGTAGTGGCCGCGTCTGTCGGTTTCACTTCACACACCCTTGGACGTATACGAATGTCGGAGGTATATAAACAGGACTTTCCCGCAAGAATGTCAAATGGCACCATTTCCAAACATTTGAAGTTGCTTTAAACACTTAACAAAGGTGTTTGTGTGTGTGACAGTGAGAGAAATGGTTATGACCCGAGGCATCAGGTGTCCCCCTCGGTGGCCTTGCGGGCAACATCTGGAACCCGTCCCCTCATTGTGACATCACACAACCAGCCTAACCTTTGACTCCAGACCGGCTAATTAGCAGCATGTCCCTCCATAACTGCCTGGGTCCCTCTCTTTTTTTCTCTCTCCATCTTTCTCACTTGACCCCCCTCTCCACCTGTTGCCTCATGTCACTGTGTTTGTGTGTGACCGAGGCTCTGGGAGGGAAAAACGGTCACAGGGAAGGTACTTTGTTTTAACATTCACACGAAGGAGTGCCTGGTGACTAAACACGCTTAGTGCAGGAACACTCAGATATTTTGTTATTAATTGACAGACATAACTTTAATCTAGTACAGGCCACATGAGAATAACTATACATATAAAGTTATGATAGTATTACATCAGGATCTGTGTTTTATTGACACACAGGGGAGAGAATAAGGGCTGTGCTCTGTTTCATGAGCTATTTTAGTTCATCTCCCTCTCCCTGACTCTCTGGTGGATCCATGTATCTCAGAGGTGATCATCAATCTAACAGACTCTATTATTACTTTTCCACAAAGTGCTTTGATTTCCAGCCCACCCAGGAGATCAAGCCCCCTCCTTCCTCCCTTTCCTCTCCCTCCGTCCGTTCACCTATCTATTATTTTTCTTTCTCTCTCCGTCCGCTCAGCGTTGCGCCGTATCTCTCTTTTCCTGAAAAACTTCCTTAAGCTTATTTCCAACTGGATGCAAAACGCAGCTCCTCGATCCTCGTGGATAAAATGGTGTGGCAGTGCCTGTTCAGTGCACTGTGACACCGGAAGCAAAGGGGGTTAAAGGTCAGCTCTCAAGAGACACACCTCTTATCCTTGCACACGCTTCAGCTGTGCAGGCAAAGACGTTGAGTTCACACACACACACACACACTCAATCCTGCATCCCAGCAAGAAAGATCTGCAGCTTCACGCAACTGTACAGCTTTAAGTACACGTGCACAATCAGTTTCCCTCATAATAAACAATATATATATTTAAAAAAAGAAGTCAGCAAGATGTACATGACAATCATCAGTGTTCTCCTGGTGCAGCCACTCCACAGAGCTCCAGAGACTTGGTTGTTTGGACTTGGCCCTGAGTGGTCCGGTGCATGGAGCATCGGTGTGGAATGATGTGGAAGGCCAAACAGGGGATTGTGGGTGACGGGTATCCATTACATCAGAGGGGACCAAGGCGCCAGTTTGCCATTTGAGACGTGACACCCCCCTGTCCTTGCACTTTATCCTGTTAACTGGCATGATTTGCTGAAAGTTGCATGGGCCCTGGGAGCGGAAGAGGCTAATACCAAATAGATTTTAATTGCGAGGCAAAATCTACAAGAAGTAAATGTATTGTTTTATGTTGCATAATTTCCTCACAATATTAAAGATTTAAAAAAACTCAAGTTACTCAAATCTTTGACTTCAGATCTAGGTTTTGAGGATGAACGTTGTTATGTATTATTGCACACACTGTTCTGCAATGATACATTTGATTGTGGCATTTCAGGCATTTAATTTTCAGCTAGACCTTTCTCAGTCAAGTTATATTATAGTTACAGTCAGTCTACTATATTGCACCTATTGTGATTTTGCATGTTGTACATGTGCCCTCCAGGTTGCAGGTATTTTTTTATTAAAGATTCAACAAAAATTGGCCTTGCCACCAATTCAAAACATATCATTAAATACTGCTATCACTCCAAAATGAATCTGCTTTTTTTTTTTTTTACTTCAGTAATATATTGTAGCCAAATGAGCTTTCTATTAGAATTGACAGAGAGATGAGAATAAAAGTCTTAATGCCCATAACATCTACAAGATGATAGCTGAGAATAATGTTCCACTGATTTTCTATTGAACCATCTTGTGATTTTTGTTTTCGCCATTACTGAAAAAGTGTGCGTACTTGACCTCGTTTACACATGTGCTCAGGTTACACGTATTTTTTGCAGGTACTAAAGGGGCAACATAAGTGGACCTTTCCACCAGTTTGTTAAGTCCTGTTTTAAACACTTTATGAGAACCTGGCATACCTTAACACACTGTGACATCAGTAATGTAATGTGTTTATTTCTAATTACATCGACTATGGGTGAACATAGAACATACTATTGATTTTGTATTTAAATTACTGGTTTTGTTTTAGACTTTGCTGAAAAGAATAAGTGTGTCAACCTGACCTACTTCACATGTTTGCTCCAGTTTACATTTTTTTTTAGGTGGGCTACTAAAATTACAACAAAAAAGGGTCAGCCACCACCTTAAACATCATTAAAACCTGCTATCACTATATTTTATTTATTAGTAACATATTATATCTGATATATTGTAACCACATGAGTTTTCAATCTTTAAACCTTACATATGAATATTGCAGATATTCACACCTACGTAAATACCTCAGTACTCGGTTATTAGAATAAATCACTTTATGGCAGCTTCATCTACATGATTATACATGAAAAATGGCACATTTATTTTATATTAAACTTTATTATGATTATGTCTTTGTTTTTAGACTTTACTGTCAAAATCTGGTCAAATTGTCCTCCTCTGCTGGGTCTGGGCCTGCTATCACTCCCATATTTATATGCCTTTTTTAAATTACATCTAAGTAGCCTCTTATCTCAGAACTAAGAGCCTTCAATCTGGATGGACAAAGGTTAAAAGCTAAAAACGTTACATGTGAATAATACTGAATGAGCCTGTGTGTTTCCTAATGTAGGCCCCACACTTGTTTACAGGTACATCATTAATAATCTGAAGGTTTATAAAGTAAAATCAATAAAAAGGTGTTCCATATGTTGAAAAATACATTTCAGTAATTAATCCATCTTTTTGCAGTTGTTCATCTTCCAAACGGAATCAAAGATTGATGAGTTAAACTGCAGTTAAAATAAACTACATACTCCACATTTAACTGGGGAACCATCCAGGGTCCCTTGGGGTCCTGGAACCCTTTGGGAACCAGCATGTTAGCTCAGCACCAGTGTCTCCTCCCAGCATGAAGCAACGCCCTCTCTCCCCATGGAGATAAAAACTGTTCCACTCTGCTCCCTTCACGCACAGATAGACAGTTCATGAACTCATCACCGATCCGTGTGTGTTCGTCCACCCTGTTCATTCCATGTTGTGATCCCGCTCCGGTCGGAGACAGTCTACCATGTCCACCGGGTCTCTCAGCGATGTCGACGACGAGCTCCTGGACGGCATCCTCAAGTTCGGCTCCTCGGGTAAAGACTCCAACGAGAGCACGGAGGAGAGCTCCAACTGCGAGGGCGCAAGCGACGCGCCGGGCAAGAAACGCAAGGCGTCCCGGAAAACGGCACCCAAGGGTGTGGCGCAGCAGGAGGGCAAGCACGTGCAGAGGAACGCGGCCAACGCGCGGGAGAGAGCCAGGATGCGCGTCCTGTCCAAAGCCTTCTCCCGGCTGAAGACCACCCTGCCCTGGGTACCGCCGGACACCAAGCTCTCCAAACTGGACACGCTGCGCCTGGCGTCCAGCTACATCGCGCACCTCCGGCAGATACTGGCCAACGACAAATATGAAAACGGATTTATCCACCCTGTTAACCTGGTGAGACTACACAGAGGAACAATTATGTGTTATATAGACAGAAAGCTTATATGGAGGGGGCGTTAAGTGGAGATAAAAACATAGGCCCAGTTCAACTTTTATTATTCGATGATGGTTCGTTTTTATTAGAGGCCACACCACTGAAATGTGTAGATTTTATCAAGGTTTTAGACTCTCAATTGTAAGGCCTCATTGTCTTGGTAAGAGCACCCAAGTGTCAAATGAGGGTGATGGCGCTGTGAAGCAGGTGCATGAGAGGGCCACAAGCGACAAATCCTATTTCTGCAGACTGTTTTGAGGCCTTTTGTAGACAAAGTTGTGATCAGAACAGAGAAAAAATAGGCCTGCATCTCACTGAATAATTTCAAAATAATGCAGCGCAGGCAGCGCAGCACTGGGCCTCAAATTATTACCTGGAAAGAGTTTATATAATTGCGCAATAACGCAATTATTGGAATGTTGGAAACTTCTTCTATTTAATTCAGTGCATGAACATCTGGTTGTGTTGATTAATCGACTCCTAACTGCTCTGATTTTCTTTTTTTGTTTGACTTTCACTGTTGATGAATCTGAGCACCGTGCCTGTGTTTCTCTCCGCAGACGTGGCCTTTCATGGTCGCAGGTAAACCGGAGAACGACTTGAAGGAGATGCTGAACACGACGAGGTTATGTGGAACGACGGCGTCCTGACGGGACCAAGGCGGACACCCCTCTGCGCGTTTTTAAAAAGGAAACAGGGATTTTTTTTTTTTTTCCAAGAAAGAAAGAAAGAAAAAGGAAACACGGATTGTGACTGAAATGAAATGCTCGTCTCATCTCCGCTGACTTTGAGTGGGAATAATGGAGAGAGAGAGAGATTATCCTCTCTCCTTCGTTCCCGTAAAGAGAAAATTGAATATTATTTAAATGCATTCTGTCACATATTGTTGTCTTTGCTGGATCAAAGATAAACTGCGCGCTTTAAATCGCTTTTTTTTTGGTTTTTATACTCTGCAGATGCATTTTTTTTACTCGTGCAGGCCTGTTGGCGGCTGCACTGTGATGGATGGAAGTAAATGGTTGTACAGATTACATGTATATAAAATATATTTGCATCACTTTTACACCTTGTGTGCTGAATGTTTTTTATTCCCGTGTGTGGGCCCCGTGCGCGCCCTGACCCGCTGACCCTCCTCTTATCGCCGCGCTCCTTCAGAAAAAAGCAGAGCCGGAGCACCACCAGCGCAGATAAGTCTCCCTCTGTTGTTTCTAAAAGATAACCGCGGACGAGGTTGTCCTTACATAAACAAACGTTTGCCTTCAAAGATTATCCACCTGAAAAGCAGATGTAAACAAAGTCAAATTAAGTTTATTTCCCCGCCAGTTTCATTGATGGAACACAAATTTAAACTTTTAATACAGGCTAAAACAAAATATGTAAACATTTTACTCTTTTATATCACAATTCAGGCCTGGTCATTTATTTCTGGAACTAAATCACCGCAAAACAAGCGTCAAATGTGATTTTTACGCAGCGTAATTACATTTGGACTGATTAACCGTCGTGCGCTCGCTAATTGGATCGACTATTTAGGGTTCAGCCAATCAGAGGTGAGGAGCGGAGCTGCCAGAGGTCATGTTATGAACAAAAAAAACCCTGCGCGCTGGGCTTTAATCCCGCCCAGGCCAGTTGTTTTAATTCGCTCGGGTTGTGACCGCTGTGTTTACATCAGGCCGACAGTTATTTATGCGCTCTGACACACGGCCTCCCCCCCCTCACCCCCTCTCTCCCCCTCGCTCTCTCTCATTGTGGTCTGTTGGGTAGAAGGTAAAGATGGAGATGGATGCTGCTGCAGAAGTGTCCGCATGGCAGATCACCATTTGTATTTACACCTTTCTCCCTCACCAGCCTTCTCTTCCTCTCCAGAATGCTGAGGCCTGCCTGTAGCTCCACATGTGGAGTTGTGCTCTGATAAATCCAGCGATTGAATGTAACGAAGTACAATTTTCATGTACTTTTACTTTTACTTAAGTGTTTGCATTTTCTGCTACTTCATATTTCTGCCCTGCTACAGTTTGAAGGTAAACATTGTACTCGTTTTACTCCACTACGTTTATTTAAAGGTGCACTATGTAGTTTTATGGGGGGAAAAAAATAATCACAGGAGAAAAATCTTCATTGACTGATTTTTTTTTATTCCTAAATGAACTATAGAAATAAACTCCCTTCGTTTTCATTCCTGAATCAACAAACTGACTTTAAAGGACAACATGGTTTCATCCTGTTTTACCTCATTTATATGTGGCGGACCCTGCCACCTTTCAAGCTTCAAACAGTGTTCTGGGACCTTATCTTCCTCTGAGAATAGCTTGTGTGTTCAGTTATGGAAAAAATAAATATCTCTGAGTTTGTATTATTACCTCATTAATATTGTAAATATTAAAATTATGAGTTTGGATTTCTTCTACAAAACTACATAGTGCCCCTTTATTACTGCAGTTACTAGTTACTTTTTAGATTACTTACTGCATTTAAATGAATTTATTTATCGGATTTATCTGATTAAATCATGTACAAACAAACAAGAAAAACACATTCGGGTAATTGGTCGACCCAGAATATACAGTATCTACAACGTACATGTAAATATATGTATTAATTACTTTTATGCCTTTCTCACTGCGAGAAAATTACTTTTGAGAGCCAACCTAAATACATTTAATATCAAACACGTTACTAGCCTTTGCACAAACTATTTGTATGGGTGACTTTTACTTGTTTTTTTTATGTATGACCTTTATTTACAACACATCTGTAATTTTTAATAGTGACATTGCATTTGTTTGCACATTTAAAAAGTGTGTTCTTTTTCTTAAGTACATTTTTAGGTACATGTAACCTGCTGGTACTTAATATTTTTTATTCCATGCTACTTCTGCTCCATTGTTATTTCAGAGGCACATTTTTTAGCCTATCCATTATATTATTAGTTACATTTTACATGCAAACCTTATGTGGAGTTAATAAAATATGTTACATCATTGCACTGACACCAACTACCACTTTGTTTTGAAAAGTGGTGAGGACAAAAAATGAATGGAAATGTAGGCAATGTAATGGTTGAGATTGAATGTGGTCAGAGTAGAGAATTACGGTATGGATATATAACATTACATATGTGGATATTATCAGATAAACAATAACTGTTCTCCTGCACATGTTGGCTGTTGCTTAGCCTTGCTATCACATGTACATATTCAGTCCTGGATTGAATATTTGTCATATTTCACACCAGGATCAGCAGCAGCCAATTTTTCTTTAATGAAATAGTGCTTTTAAAAAGTGATTGAGACAAAACTGACCATTTCATAAAGTGGTGTGGACACATCCCCAGCGTTCCCAGTGCAAATTACACTTATGCAAACTATCCAAAAAAGAAGCTCTCGACCACAGCTGAGATTATTGTCGCTAAATATTTCGAGGTCAGGGCAGTAGTCAAGAATATAGAAATTACAAAAGCTGAGATTTTTTTTAAAAAAAAAACCTAAAAGGGGTCCGATTTCAATGTCTGCCACCGATACTTAATCTAGGAATCATCCTGAATTCAGTCAGTGTCAATTCAAATGTACAGTGCAAACTCTCTTCAGGTCATTACAGAGCAAATACAGTAGAAGATGTTACCTCAGAGGTAGCTATGGCACAGGTGTGCATTAAAATGTTAAAGGGCTGCTTACACAATAATGCCTCAGTAATGATAATCCAGTAATAACAGCAGGGGCGCCCCAAGAAATCTTTCAACAGGGGGGCCAGAAGGGGCCACTGAAAATCTTGGGGTGGCCACTAAAAGGGAGGATCAGGGATGGTGGTGATGGGGTTTCAGATTTTTCTACTTTTATGAATTAAAAAAATCTGAATATGTCTGCCATCGATGATAAACACAAAAAAGTGTATCTGAATGACTTTTTCTGTATTCAAATAATCAATATTTCTTTAAACTGAGTATGAAACTTCGTTCTTGAGTCTGGAAAGTTGTGGTGTTACAAACTTTAATCAAGGTCCACTTTCCTGATCTGTAAACAGCTCCTCACGGTCTTCACCAACAAAACCATTTTCTCAGTCGTCATGGAGATGTTTACTTTATCATTGAAGCCAAAGTGCTTATTTTTGCTTTATTCTTCATTATTCTTTTCAGCGACCGGCAGAAGAGACGTGTCTGCATTTAACCACGCTAACTCGTTCAGCTCACTTCGCCCGGTGCGAAAAAGGACAGCACCGACCATCCTTTCACGGGAACAGTAAGATTGAGTGCTGTGGTAATAAAAGAGTCCCACCGACGTCTCTTCAAGGACCCTCACCTAATACATCAGGGGCGGCGTGGCAGGGGCCTCGCCGCCACCTCAAAGGGACCACCGTGGAGAAAATAAACTTGGCCGCCTCTCTCCTGGGGCCAGCTGCAGAGAGCGGGAGAGGAAGAGAGATAGAGGAGGGAGGGAGGGGTCTGCATGAGAGCAGGGCCGGGATTCCCATACTTGCTAATTGTTTTGTTGGACGGCTGCCCAAACTGTGATGTGAAAAAGGTCGACGGGCTGAGGGGAGGGAAGGAATCACATTGTGTTCCAGCTGATCCCATCGTGTTAGCCATCGGCCCTCATGGTTCCTTCGGATCACTTTATTATTGGCATGACTGTTTGGCCAATTGAGTTTTGATGAAGGATTAAGTCATCAGTTTATACTGTTCATAACAACATCTCTCTTTGTCGGCGTACACATAAATATTGAACAGAATATGAAGAGACACTTTTTCACTCTTCTTTAATTTATTGTGAAGATGTGATTCTCATCAGACTCGTGGTAGAAACATCACTGCCTTTTCTCATGTTACGTCACTATATACATCACATATCATCACTCCCTGGAAACTCTCCCCGGGCCCCTCCCTAGCACATCTGTCTGTACACGCAGTGTCCTGAGACTGCCATCTTCTGGACAAAAGATAAAGTGTTTCTGGAGACACGCTGAGACCTGACGGTAAACTCCAGGCATCCCGATAAACCCATGGGACTGTTAGACTGACATGTGATTTCATACTGCGAGACACATTATAGTCCCTTATGAAAATCTGTAAGATGTGAAATATGCCTTTGCGTATGTAATATTTAACATGTAAATTGAATATGTTAATATATGTTAAAAGAAATTAATTACATTACATTAATCGTCCTTAAAGACATACATATTCATGCACACACACATACACCAATGATTTTGCTCATTTGGTTTCAATTACATCACGTCCTCTATTCTACTCTTATTTATTTGTATTTTATTTTTTAATGTCTTAAAATGACTTTCCATTTTCACTTGTTTACTGTATGCCTACCTTTCCCTTTTATCTTTATTTCATGATTGTTTTTATCACTATGTCTTTCCATAATTCAATGAAACGGCAAAAAAAGAAGCAAACACATGGGAAACTAATTGACAAAAGACAAAAATGACAATATCCACAATGCATAAGAGATGAAGAATGTTTATTTATTCAGATGATTATAACACTGACTGAGTGTGTTTCACAAATTGCGGAGTAATGATATATTTCTATGTTTAATGTATTCTTCTGTGATGGATCTTTACAGATTTTAGTGAGCTGACATCATAATTTGAAAAGCAGGAAGCCGCTAAATGTGCTGTGATTGTTTACGTTATCAAAGACTGAAGCCTCTAGTGGGATGACCAAGTGTAGCTCATCACCGACGTTCAGCTCTAGAATAACAGCATTCGACAGGTACTCAGAATGCCCAATAAACCCAGTTTGCAAATTGAATATTATGGATTTACCGTTATGAAATAGTTTAACTCCCGTGATGTCATGGTCTGACTCACCACACATTGTGAATCTGAAATAGTACACTCCTTTCACAGGTGCAGTGAAGAAGCCAGTGGTTGGACTGTAAGCACCACCAACATTGGTAAAGACTTTGCTGAACTTCAGGACTGTTGGAGTGTTGTAAGGCCCTACACCTCCAGAGTCCGTCAAAGCAGCATAAAATGCCACCTTTGCACTCTCTTCAATTAGACTGTCCACTTGGTGCTCAGTCGTGTTCATCCTGTCTGTTAAAGATGTAAGTTCACCTTCTTGAGCCTCATCCTGATACTGAAGGTCGTCCATCCTGCGTGTCAGGAGCTGCAGCTCACCGTCACTGACAGTCACTCTGCCTGCAACGGCCAACAGTTCAGCTGCCTGGATTTCAAGATCAGCCCTCAGCTTCATGTTTGCTTTCTTCAGCTCTTCCACTTGCTTCTCGCTGGCATCCAGCCTGGACCTGAGAACTGACAGCTCCTCTGATTGGGCCGTGTTTACTTTCTTTACTTCCTCCACTTGCTTCTCGCTGGTTCTTAGTCTCGCCTCCGTATTAGCGTGATCTTTCTTCAGCTCCTCCAGGTTGACGTTAGTGAGGAGGAGATCAGACTTGGTAAAATCCGCTTGCATCTCTGTCTCCGTCAGCCTGACTTCCACGTTCCTCAGCTCCACCTTCTGCTCCACCACCATGTCTCTCAGCGTCCTCAGCTCGGCCCAAATGTCAGGGTTGGTGGTGGTCTTGTAGTTTGACCGATCAGCTGTGCTATCAGGGTCCGGTTGCTGCTCTTTGTTAGGTGGGAAATCCAGGGGTTTGGTCTCTCCTCCTTCACTTGCTCGAACCTCAAGAGCCCATGAAACAAACAGGCTGAGCAGCAAAAGCAGCAAAGGTAAACGTGCCCTCATTACGCTGTCTATCAATGCCTCTTCAGGGAAAAATGGAATTGATTGTGGCTCAGGTACCTTCTTTTTATCGGAAAAGTAACTGACGTCATGAAAGTTGTAGCATGTGCTTTTGATAATCAGTTTGGCAAACTCTCAGAATAAAAAAGTGAAAAGTGGGACATGGGTAAATTGAGACACGTACACAAGGTCATGTGAGAAATACCAGATGGTGCCTCACTGAGGAGGATGGTGTTGTGGTACCTCTGCCAAGGCCCAACAGTCCCACTGGTACTAACTCATAAATACCAGCCACTTCAACACGCCTGATGTTTTTCATCAAGATCCATGCATTAAAGACAGTGGGTAAAACTGGTTCTGTTCCTTTATCCGGATCCGCACCAAAAGTTTATGTTGTCTATTCTGGGTTGAGACCCACCCTCCATCTAAGTTTCATGGAAATCTGTTTGGTAGTTTTCATGCAATCCTGCTGACAAACCAACCAACTACAGGTCAAAACTGTAGTAGCTGCATCTTTCTGCTGCTGTTTTAAGAGCTACAACACATCAACAGGAAAAAGTCCATTGAGCCTGTAGCACCGTAGCTCATTAACCAAGTGTCAACAGAGTAAAGATATACTCCTAGTGTGCCTACGCAGTACAACCATGTCTGCCTAATGTTGTAAGCTGCAAACATTACTACCAGAAAGTGTGTTTTCTTAGACGACATGAATCGACAAATGTTGCTTCCAAGCTAACAGATGCTCTCCCCTGTATACCTGTATAGCACCATTTGGGATTTCTCCCACTGCCCTTTTCTTTTCTTTTTTTTTTTTTTTTTGCTTTATCTCATGTCTCTTTCTATAAACCTGTGTGCTACTCTGTGATGTTTAATTTGAAACCCTGCCAAATTATTTATCAAGAACACATGCTGCTGCTCTCATGACAAAGGTCAACTTAACACTTTGTAGACAGGTCACCAAGCTTTAAAATATCTGTATGTATGTTGAGAAGAATATTGTTATTATTTCAGTTATTTAAAATATCTATCATAGTTGATGACTTGCCATTAAAAAGTTAACCAGAAGATGGCAGCCATACAATACTGATGACGCACATCATTTTTAGGTGTTGGGCAGTGGTTGGAGGCTGAAATGTAACGACAATAGATGAATAGATGCAAATTGACATAACTGGTCAGCTGCTCCTAAACCTCAGTACCTCAAGATGTTTTTGGCAATTATTGAATCGAACAGTTGATACGTCACTTTTCATAAATCATTCACAATTTGTTCCAAAAGGAGAAACACTGTTTAACAGTAGACCAGTAGATGGCAGCAGAGGATCCCCTATAATAAAAAGTTGTGACTGTCAAGAAAAGCAGTACAGGCACCGACATGGGGAAAAGTGGGATAGAAAGATGAATTTCATTCGTCTTTGAGGATTTGTCACAGTGGAAGAGTCGAAACTGTTAAATTAGTTTAAATGTTTTGGTAAAAGAGTGCTGACTGGGTTTTCTCCTTTGGGGTATCTGATATAGGCTAGTGAGTGCCTTACATCAGCGTGTCATGCCCATCATGCATTAAAAAATTGCCAGATATACTCACATGACTGAAGTTAGAGAACAGCTGGTGCTGGTGTCGATCTGTATCAGATGGCATGGCAGCCTGGCACAGCCGCCACCAGAGCAGAGGAGATGCCAAAGATAGCTGAGGTCTGCCCAGACCACCTACCCATGTTTATTGGCATGGTCCACTAGTGTGTGTGTGTGTGTGTGTGTGTGTGTGTGTGTGTGTGTTTTTGCTGGCTCCAGTTTGTGATTATTAAAAGGAGCGCAGCAGGTGTCTGCCATGAGACTTCTGGCCTTTACGTCATCATTGGAGCCATCTATGCAGTCAATTATCGGTATTCATCTCTCACGTTCTTCTTGCCTCAGAGAGAAAATGCCTTTTGCACCAAAACTGGACTTAAAGGGTCAGTTCAGACAAATCACAGTTGTTCTTCTTTACCCATCATTGAGTCTATCCCAACATGCCCTCTTACATCAACAACTGAATAGGTTGATTGCCAGTGACTCCCAAAACAACATATATGACCATTGGATAATTTCAGTAACAGACATACAGGACCTTTTTTGTCATGTTGTTTATATGTGGCGGACCCTGCCACCTTTCTAGCTTCAAACAGTGTTCTGGGGACCTTATTTTCCTGTGAGAACAGCTTGTTTATTCAGTTATGGAAAACATAAATATTTCTGAGTTTGTATTATTACCTCATTAATATTGTAAATATTAAAAGTTTTCTACAAAACTACATAGTGCTCCTTTAACGTTCTGAAAAGGCAGTTTGGTTAGGGTTAGGCACTAAATGTACTTTGTTAGGTTTCGGAAAACATCATGGTTTGGGTTAAGATAAGTATGTTAGTTACGTAAAAGTTATGTTACATGATACATTATATGAGTTAATATAACTCACTATTGACTTTTGTTTTCATACAGCTGTTCCCATTAGAAGATCCCATTTAATTTTCTTGATCACCCTGATCCTCCATCTCAGAAGATTAGGTGTAATAGAAAAATGTATAAAACAATGTAAGAATACATCGAAACTTTATCTCTATCTATTTGATTTGATATGTAGGTGTGTTTTCTCTGTTTCTCTGTTATTGAATTAGAGAACAAAATATTTGTTAATTAATGAGTTTTAAAGGTTTTGTTATATATATAGATAACTTTGGCTCCAGCTTCATTTTGAATGTGCAGATGTGGCAGCAGTATTTCCCCAAATGTCTAACTACTCCTTTAAATATGTAATCTTCCTGTTTGCTTAACACTAGTTAATGAAAACATACAGATTAGTATTTTATTGCTTTGATTTTTGTTGAAATTTACTTAAAATTGTTTGGGTTTTTTTAAACACTGAAGGTCTAAAACGGATGCTGCAGCCTGTTACTCGTCATCGTCAGATCAAAGCTCAGACAACTTCGCTCGCACACCCTCAAACAAACACATAGCTGTGAGGAAGACAACTAGAACAGATGAACATCCATCCCTGCCCGGGTGCTTCCAACCGTTCTGTTCCTCCCGAGCCGTTATACAGCACAGTAGGGGAAAAACAAATACATTTCAGTGCGAAACCCACACATACGCTCAAAGTACTTGCTTGTGTGCACAGATTTATGTAGCCTGAAGTACTTCACATTCAGCAGACTGTGAAGGAATTTGACCTGAACATGGTGGCTGTCAGCCCATGTTTTGGTGACTGTGTCATGTACTAATATATATGGACTAACCTGCACCTAGAAGCCAATGATTTTTTTCAAGGTAGACGGCAGGAAAACAACTGAAACAGTAGAAGGCTATTTTATTTCAGCCCGGTCACCAGAATGAAATGTTAGCATTTTACATTTCTGTTACGCACACCACAGAAATGTTCAAAATTTGTGCGTTTCATATCATGTACAACATTTCTACACTATGTGTCATATCAAGTTCAGATTACATGTTTACAAGCTGATATTTATTTTGAGAGGAGGAGGATACGGTGATGGAATGACAGCTGGACGAGACGGCTGCCAAGCACTTTTCGATACTGCATTTCAAAATTTGTAAGTGAAACCACTGTACATTTTGACAAGACGTTGGGATATTTCCAGCCAGGTTTGTGACAGCAGGAGCAGGAAGCCAAGATCTTTTCCTTACCCTAACCAAATGGTTTTTGTGCCTTAACCTAACGAGAGCACAAGCTCAGCGTCGTCGCAACACAAAAATGAAAATGTAACCTAAAGAAATGTAACGTTTTGACGGATTTGTGGATTGCAGAAGCGTACATCGCCAACATTTGTTCTGGCTTCTGGGTTTTTGTTGTGTGCTTCTCAGACTAAATCATATATTTATTTGATATGTGGAAATTTGAGGAAGAACAGTCGACTTTACTACAGCTTGGCGGGTTGTTAGGCCTGTATAGAGAAGCACAGTCATTTTCCTCAAAACCTTGAACTGCTAAACTTAAATACAGTTTTGTAATTGGATGGTTTAGGGCTTAGGGAGTGTTGATAGTCAAATGCAATTTGGAAAGCAAAGGGTAAAGGAGGTCGCTCTTACACACACACACACACACACACACACACTCGTACCCATGCTATAAGAGCAGTGTTAGTAAAAGGAAGGGGCGCCTGACTAAATGATGTTTTCCCAGGTGGCCACAATTACCTGCGTGCGGAGTGTGTGTGTCCTCCTGTGGGTGCATGCACACAAGCCTCGGTGTGTGTGTGTTTCCGCGTGTGTGCGTCTGCGTGTGCATAAGAATTATCCACATGTTGTTTTTAGAGGATTCAGGTCTATTACAATTAGGAAGACATGAATCAAAGTCAGACTCCCACAGTTCTCTCCGCAGACCGCTCACAGGTAGAGAACCGTCAGCTGAGCAGCGGAGAGTCGGACAGCGTTCCTGATGCTTTTCTTTATTATTACCACTTAGAATAATAATGTGCAGACAACTATGATACCTCAGGAACGTCCCGGGTTTGTTTAACAAATGGCTATTCATTCAGAGCACTCACAAAGCCAAAGGGAGCACGATGATGGGTCACTGCATAGGGGAGCAGAACACAAGCTCTCACTGTTGAGTCATGGAGTTTATGAGAAGCCGAGGCTAATCCTTGCTGAGTGTGTGCATGTGTGTGTGTGCGTGTGTGTGTGTGTGTTTGGACAAAAAGCCAGTGCCAGTCTGTTTGTGTGGAGGCATTGCAGGATTTCACTGAGGCAGTGAAACAAACACCTGCTTTAGTGCTTATTAAATTGAGGTAGTGTGTGTGTGTGTGTGTGTGTGTGTGTGTGTGTGTGTGTGTGTGTGTGTGTGAGAGAGAGCATGTGTGAATTAGCAAACATGTGTCTCATTATAAGCTGAAATCACTCACAGGTGACTTTGTTTATTTGATCTTAATTAAGCCTCCGCCTCTTCCCACATGGAAACCTGACAGAGACTTTGAGAAAAAAAAAGGAAAATCCCCTTCTTCTATTATAACCAAACATCGTTCCAAGGATTGTGGTCTAGAGGCCAGAAGACGAAGAAGAAGAGGAAGAAAGAAAAAAAAAAACAGATTTGTCAAAACTGTGCCCGCCCTGATGGTTCTAACAACGTGCCATTTTTATCCACACTCCACCAAAACGGGAATACCTCTGAATACCGAGCACACATGGGCTCAATTATTATCCCATGGAATTCCTCGCAAAGTAAAGTCGTCAATAAGGAAAATATTCCTCTAATCTGGGGTCTTCCTCAAGCTGGGTGTGAAGGAAATTTAGGGGGTCCCCGTTTTAATTGGGTCCAGATTCGACCACCCTATTGAAACAGGGCCGGGACAGTTTTTTTTTTTGAAGCGGGGGTATTTTGTTGAGAAAAAAAAGGGAGTATTTTGGTTGTACGTGAATAAATGTCGGACTTTTCAGAGGGGGTTTCTGCAAACCAGATCAGACTGCTCCAGTGTTATAGGAAGCAGATGGACAGGACCAAGGAAAGAAAAACAGTGAGTCCCACAAGAGAGGAAGAGAGAAGTTCAGAGTGAAGTATGTGGAGTTATGTGTTATAGGAATATGGGAAAAAGACAAAATGTTCAAACTTATTGATCAAAAATATGTGAATGAAAGAATTAGACTACAGTACACTGAACCTGAACAGTAAATTCAAGTATCATCACCTTCATTTCTAATGAGTTTAGCATGCAAGGGCCACAAGTTTGACACCTTGAAAAACCACAACTCTCCATACACTCATATACTAACACACACACACACCTGTATTTTGACAGATTTATCTGGTGAGTCGAGTGACGCAACAGCACTTTTCTCCCAGTGACAGCTCTGTGTGGCCGCAAGTGAAAGAAAAGGTGCGATACTACTGCACGCAAAACAAAGGCGGGGAGGAAATGGAGAGCGAAGACATTAAATTCAGCCACATCAAGCAACACAAGGTGCCCCCATGCTGAAAAAAATGCAGCAAATCTGCCATTGAGGGTGCCTTTCCAGTTGAGAAAACGTGGTGAAGTGGCATCTCTTCATTATAAATATATCATGACTTTCTGTGCACTGGTGCCCCCCCCCACATACATGTGGTGCCCCTTTTATTTGTTTCGCCCCTGTCCCTCAAACATCCTCCGTCCACCACTGTAATAAGTGCAGATATTGCATCAAGAGTGCAACAAAAGTTCGCACATGCCGCCTTATTTCACGTGCAAATTAGGTGGATAATTGATCCTTTTGGAGTTAAGAGGGCATCAACACATAACACTGACGAGGACTTCAGGAACAGCCTTGTTTTTCTTTACTATTACCGAGGTTTTTATTGTGCGTTGGTTTTCCAGTTCCACAGCATGTTTGTGTTTCCCACCAGATGCAGATCCAAAACTTAAAACAGATTCAATAAAAACTGAGCAGAAAGGTCAAACACTATAAAAGAGTTTGTTCCTGTGTAGGAAAAACACTCTGCAGTGCCTTCATGCAGATTTAATCAGTATTTCACTCAAAATTTCCCGTCAGCAACATTTCCATGTTTATAGCTGTCCAACAAATCCCCTGCCTTCTCTTACAGCGGTCGCAGAGCGGGTATGAAGCTAATATTAGCCATAATCTCAAGCTTTCAGTTACACAAGCATTCAAAACAGCTAGCTTTGATTGTGTTTCAGTGCTGAGTGAAGTGAACGTGAGGTGAAATGTAGGAAGATAGGCGTCTGTAACGTATCAGCTGTACTGCGATGGTTGGTTAAATGGTTTGCAGCACTGAGGCAGGAATCAGTGGTGCAGATATGAATAAACTGTGTGACCCTATTAACAGCGACCGAGCTAACAAACTTGCCATCTAGGTATTGAATACACCTACAGGGGTTTGTATGGAAAGACATGATGGACAATCCTGAGATGAAGAAAAAAAGAAAAGGCCGGGGTGAGTAAATGACCCAGTAGGCAGAGAGCTCAGAGAGCTAATGTGACTGACTAGCACTAGCATGTTCTTAGCTTGGTTGTTATTTTAACTTCTTAAACTTCTTAAACTTTATCTAGATTTATGCTCTTGTGAGTTTTTTGTGGTGCTTGGTATTCATTTAAAAATATTACGTGTTTTGCTACAATGGCACCTGCACATATGGGGACATACTTACCGTCTGACTTCTAGTGTTTAAATCAACATTGTGACTGTTACATTGCTGGTAAAATCATCTTATGACAGCTAACAAGTAGAACACAGATACAAGTTTCCTCCCAGAAATTGATTTAAGTGAGACTGTAGAAGAAAATCATTGTTTTGAGTAGTATTATCTTATCATCTCATGTATTTCCAAATGTAGAAAAGTTTTGTTGCTAGTTTTGCGAGATAAAAATAAAACCGTGAGGGTTTCTTGTCCGCGTGATTATATTCTAAATAAAGACGAATTTACTCCCATATCCTTGTATTAAATTCACACTGTGATAGATCTGGAGATTAATATATTCATGTGTGTGTATGAGGCTCACAGAGAGAGAGAGAGAGAGAGACTTTATACAACCCCACAACTTGAGTTTCATCATCAAAAAAAAGAAAAGAACACAGACATCCTCACCCATTCACTTCACCCTCACCCTCACCCTCGCTCTCCCTCTCCATCCCCTTCTTTCTCTCTAGATGCCATTTGTCCACCTTGGTACTCTGATGCCCTTCCGGAGAGCCGAGTATCAGCTTTCTTCCCCAGCGGCCCCCAGCTCCCTCCACCATGCATTTTTAATGGACACACTCGTGCAGCGGACAAATGATTTTTATTTTTGACAGGGGAGGGCTGGCTCCAGTTACATAGGGATGGGGAGCGGGGGGAGCGTGCACGCACCCGAGTGTGCACGTTGAAGAACACACACATACACACACACAGCATGGACACAACCGAGAAAGAAAGTCAAACATGACCCAGCTATTCTCTAAGTGACTAGAGACCAGAACTTTCCAAAAAAATTAATAGCGACAACCTTGTTAAAGCAGGTATTTGTTTCCTATGTGCTTTACAAAACACACACACACACACACACGTGCTACACTTACCGTAAAGTGGTTGATTAATTCACCACTTGGATTATGATGGGCTGAAGTCCAGGATGATGAAAGAGGCAAGAAGCCCACCAAGGCCTTCATTAAACCAGGATTAGAGCCAGACTAAACCCATTAACTCTGGCTTAAAACCACTTTAATTCCAATCAAATCAGAATTAAAATTCACACTGTGAGACACTGTGCACCCTGCACATTGTGACAGCAGCGTGCTGTGTGCTAAACTGTCTGACTAAGTGTGTGTGTGTGTGTGTGTGTGTGTGTGTGTGTGTGTGAGGTAACTTAACATTATAATCTCTCCTGTTTGCCTCTAGATGGTGTAATCCGTTCATTGAGGGAGGAGAGATATTACTGAGTACCCTTAATAGAAACGATCGTATTACCAATAAAGTTCAGACTTAAAGATACAATATGTAACATTTCTCAAAAAAAAACAAAAAACAAAAAAAAACTAGACCATTGATATGTATTTTTGCTTTATTTTGATTGAGAGACCCCAAGCAGCTGTTTGGCTTTCCTGCTGACAGACTTGACGATTGATACCACTATTTACATATTATTCTCATCAACATGAGGCTGGAGCCAGCGGCAGGCTAGCTTAGCTTAGCATAGAGACTAAAAAAAGTTAAGTTGTCAAAACCAAGATATAACGTGTTTATTAGTGAGTTTTAGAGGCTCTGGAAGGCAGATTTTGTTA
This sequence comes from Pagrus pagrus, assembly GCF_965226575.1. NCBI lineage: Eukaryota > Metazoa > Chordata > Actinopteri > Spariformes > Sparidae > Pagrus > Pagrus pagrus. Next base: position 8,589,553 of record NC_140200.1, read on the forward strand.
CCTTTGGAGAGCTCCAGGCTAACAGTTTCCCTTTGTTTCCAGTCTTTGTGCCAAACCAAGCTAACCAGCTGCTGCATGTAGCTGCACGGACGTGGAGGTGGTATTGATCTTTTTGTCTAACTCTTGGCAAGAGAGCCAGTAAATCAATTTCCCAAAATGACGAATCATATAGAGTTTATGATAAGAACCAAACTAGGTCAACGTGGTTTTAAGTAAAAGTTTTCAGAAAGCCAATACATTTCAGAGAAATTAGCAAAAATGTATCCTAACACAGCTTTTATGAAGACCTCTGTACTACTAAAGCTGCTATATATGGTTATTCATATAACTAAAGCCGACCTCAATGTAGAAGTAAATATCAGATCAGTAAATGTAATTTGTTACTTTCCACCTCTCTTGAGAGGAAATGATGGAGGGAGAGCAAATGTTAGGCAGGTTAGCTGAAAGAGCATTCCCAGGTGTGACCACAGCATTCCCTCCATACACTTTAACAAACCACTGTGTGTGTGTGTGTGTGTGTGTGTGTGTGTGTGTGTGTGTGTGTGTGTGTGTGTGTGGTTGAGTGTGTGTGGTTGTGTGTGTGAGAATGTGTGCAGATCTGAGGTTTATAGCTCGTAGCCAAACTGGAGCTGAACCTCAGTCCTGCAGCCAATAACAACAACTTCTAACTGAAGCGCGCACACACAGACACAGACACACACACACACACAAACACACACACACACGCACGGACTTGGTTAAACACATTTGCACTCTGAGAGGTGACAAGTGAGGATAAAATGATTTTCACTTGAACACACAATTTTTTAAGATATTTGATGAAAAAGTCAGCTAATCCAGGGTGACAAAATGACCGTGTCCTTGGAATAACGTTGAGTGTGCGTTGTTGGAGAGCGAAAGTGTTTTTTGGGTTGTGTGAGTGAGTGTGTAGTACTGAACGTGCATGTGTGTGTGTGTCTGTGTGTGTGAGGCCTTAAAGCTTTCCTGTTGGTATGTAAGGACATTAGCTCAGTTTCACTTTTTCCCCCTCCTCTTAATCCTCTTTCTCCTTCGATATAAGCTCCCATTTGAAGCTGGCAATGAAAGAGACTAGGCCTGATATCTGCTGAAAGTGTGTGTGTGTGTGTGTGTGTGTGTGTGTGTGTGTGAATCATATGATCAACAGCATTTGCATGCCTTAATATTGAGTATGTGCTTGTGCATCTGAATGAGCCTGTGTTTAATTAAGTGAACGAGTGAACGAGTGTGTGTGTGCTTGTGTGTGTGTGTGTGTGTGTGTGTGTGTGTGTGTGTGTGTGTAATGAGAGCCCCTTTGTGACACAGCAGTTGGCAGATAGAGGGGACTAAGTTACCCAAGCTCCCTTGGGGCATCCACATTGTGGAGGGCTGTCTGGGGCACCGCAGTGGTATGCATAGGTGAGTGTGTGTGTTTGTGTGTGTGTGTGTGTGTGTGTGTGTGTGTGTGTGTGTGAGTGCGCATCCCCTGACAAAGAGACAATGTGGTTCAGGGATGACAGGAAAGGAGGATGACAGCCTGAGGCAGGAAAAGAGGTGAAATGAATTTGGGGGCATGAAAGAGAGAGGAGATGATGAGAGGGGCAGCAGAACATCGAAACACGATGCGTCAGCCATAAAAAGGGAACAGATTCGAATAAAGTGTGTCCCACTACTACTGCACCAACACTTCAGAATGATAGATATCAGAATGAATTCAATGTTGCAAAATGAATTATTATTGAGTTAAGTTTCAAGTCTTAAATGAAGAGTCACAGCACTGGATCCTGATTGGTCAGCACATCACTTCCGTCCTTCCCTCCTTCCTTCGTCTCTGCAGCTGCTTCTGGGCCTAAGAAACTTGAAATTGTGCAAATCTTAAGCGTGTCATTACAATCGTATGATCTTGAAACATTCAATCCTCATTTTCAGATATGTACATATATTGAGCTCGTCTAAAATGTGTTTAATGTTCAAAAAAAACACTTTTCTCATACTGTCTGATGCTGCAGCACCTCTATTCACCTGTTGTCTGAAAGCTTTCTTTTAGTGTCTGTCTCTTTAAGGCCTCCCTTCTCAACCTGCACAAAAAAGTTAATTTATGCTGCTTTAAATACCTCTCTGAAGACATTAAATAGCTGACATCTTTGATGATATATGTTTTTGAATAAAAGTAAAGAGGATTTCACTGGAAATGTCGAGGCAATATTGGGTTAGCCTTGATATTGTAGGATGAACAGCTGCAGGATTTGACCAAACAGATGGCACACAGGTACGACACACACACACACACGCTCACACTCACCTGATGTGAAGCATTAGCTATGAACACGTTACCTGTTGGTGTGAGATATGAATGAATCACGGGTGAGATTTAATTGCTGTTTGACGTGCCCATTACTTTACTTTCTCTCCATCCTCTCCCTCCTTCTCGCTCTTTCTCCGTCTCCCCTCTCATCGCCAGCTCCATTCAGCCCGAGCTTGTTGTTTGAATGAGAGGAGCGGACCACCCTGGGGAGAAACGGGGGGGGATCACGTTACTCCCAAAAATGTAGAGGGCCTACAAAAGGGCCATGAGACATCAGGGTGAGGGAGAGAGGGCGGCGGAGAGAGAGGGAGAAATAGGAGAGGACATGAAAGAGTGCATTAGTGAGGGGGGAGGGAGAGATTGATTGGGATGGAGAGATGAGGGAATGGATAAAGAGAGGTGGAGGTGAGAGAAAGGAGGGGTGAAACGGGGTGAAGCACTTTTCCTTTTGTTATAATGATCTATGCTCTTGTTTTCAGCATTGTGTGTAGCTGCCTAATGATTTTCAAGCTCTTGTTCAATCTCTCTGTTTTTGTCTGACCTCCATCTCTCTACATATTTGTAACACTTTATGTTTAAATATTTTACATTCAATGGGAAATTACAGGTTTATACAACCTGAGTTTGAATATTGTATCTGTGGTCATCATTGCTATCATCTGTAAGCAGGTAAGCAGGAGAACAGTGTATTATCAAGCCTAGTAGAGAGAGGTGAGCAGATAATACCCAAATTTTCATTTCTGGGTGAACTGTTCCTTTAATTTCCTTTTTTCCTACAACATCTACTACATACATCTACCCAAACTCCTGAACCCCGGTCTTCAGAGATAAAGTCCTGCACTTTGTATGCTGACTACCCACTCGAGGCTGACCAGGAAGTGTAACAAGACTGTATCACTTCCTGGACTGGAAAAACAGTTTGCTTCAAAATGTGATTTACAGACAGACAGACTTGTTTTTGTTCGACGTTGACTTCCCATACTTAAAGAAATGTATATTTTCCTGTTTTTGGTTTCTCCACCAGTGAAAGCAGTTTGGATAATTTGGCTAAACCATAGATTTTTGTGCTTTCAAAACTTCTTTGCTGTGTTCCCAGATCTCTGCAATCACTTATGTGAGCACAATGTTGTCATAATGGACAGAAACAACGGCCAAAACTCTAGAAATAAGAGCCAAGTTGGGGAAAAAAAAGTGGGATGCTCCTTTAAGTCATGAATGTGACTCATACACACATTTTTAAATCCTGCAAACCACTAACCACACTGATCGCTATCTAGAGTATCCATTCAAGTTTAATGTATACCTGTTGATTCAGCAGGACAGACATATATTATTTATGTGTTAACTATCCTGTATGACTCAGCAACATTATTGTAGATGTGCAATAGTAGCTGATGGAGGCTGATGCGGGGCTGTATGAGGTAAAGGCTTTCTTCTCACTAATGATACACGTTGCATGTCAGAAGGTAGTGAGTCACACACATCACAGCTTCTTCACGCCACTGGATCCATCTTCTTACCTGTCACAGAAGTAAGTGCATCCTTTACTGAAGCTGCAGTTCCTGATAAACGCCCTCAGGAGGCGCTGTGAGTCAGGGCTTTGGGATTTATCTGTCGAGTCTAACTCTTCCTATCGCCTTCATTGACATTTAATGATAATTATAACTTGGGTCACACCGGGGGCAGATGCACACACACACCCACTGGCTCACTAACAACACACACACTGACTGGTTAAAAACATGAAGACATTAGTGGTAACTTGATGCTGAGTGAGTATTGATCTACTCTCAGGGGGCTTAGAGAGTGAGAGAACACTAGACAGCACTTTATCACAGCACTTGACCATCTAGGCTGGCCAGTGCTGGTGTATGTGTGTGTCAGTGTGTCTGTGTGTGTGTGTGTGTGTGTGTGTGTGTGTGTGTGTGTGTGTGAGAGACCAGTTGGGATTTCATGATTATGATTGCGGAGGACACGTGCTGCTCAAATTCTTCAATGATTGCCTCCAAACGCAACACAAACGCCAAACACAACAATAAACCCTTCGAGAGAGAGCGAGAGAGAGAGAGAAATTACAACATCATATACTTGGAGTCCGTTTCTTGAAGATATCCAGACCGCAATAACATGAGCAAAAAGTGACCAAAAGGGACCTGAAAACAAGGAGCAGATGGAGAAACAGCCACATAAAAGTGCACGTGTGTGTTTCCATGCGTGTGTTCTTGTATCTATACATCACTCCGCGCTAATTTAGGTAATGATCACGGCGTACTCATGCAGCATGTCGTGCTCATTTCTGATTACACGCTCATCACATTTTATGCTTGTTTTCACCGTTATGTAACATATATCTCCACAGTCCCACGTCTGCGTTTGCAAATCCTTTCTCGACAAGCCAAAAGACACAAACATGTGCACACACAGTTTCCCTCAGAAGTCACACTACACACAAACTCAAAGAACAACTGGTGCTGTATAGAACCTTTAAGGGTTCTGTAGCTTTGTACGTAAATATCTCAAACCCTTTATTGCCACGGTTGGCCGCATTATGTTTTAATAATTCTGCAGTTGCTATGATATTAAGCTAATTCCACTACGGCTAATTTAAATAGAATAATAATAATATATACAAGTTTAATAACATACAGTAAGCCATTTGCCTGTATCAACCTCCATCTTCCACCTTAGGGTTCTATAGAGAACCCGTAACGATCCCCTTTTTTTCTCTCTGTGTTATGTATTTGTTCTGCCTCAAGCCTTTGGCCCACTGACACATCTCTCCTGTCCCGTTTGTCTCTCGTCTTCTCTCTAACAGTGTCTTAACTCGATATCTGCTCACTGTTCTGGCTCCAGTTCACAGCCATGTTGGCACTCTCATAACAGGAGATGTTCCGCCCTTTCATCTGTCGTTCATCTACAGCGTCCTCCTCACTCACTCCTGTGATTTATGCGCAGCACAGTCACATGAATACACAGCACGTACACACAAATAGCTGTTAGGCCTTTTCGTTCATGGATTGAAAATCATTGATGTTAAATGTGATTGATTCTCTTTGTAAAGCTTCGGGACAAAACTGATTTCCTCACGGTAACAAAAACAATGTCCCGCGCTTTGAGAAAACCTCTGATGAATGTGTTTATTTCATCTGATTAGGAGAAAAATGGGATTTTCAGTAAAATAACATCTGACGTATTGTGCTCAGCGGCTCCTTGGTGCTCTCTGGTCAACATCCAGTGATTGATCATTTAGAGGGGATTTTGAGGGGAAAAAAGGAAAGTTGGGTATGCTGGTTTGCCGTCATTCCTTCATGCTTAAGTAATGGTTTATACAAGACAAATGACTGTTTGTAGACAGAAAAGTAAAAAAGACAACGGCAAGAAGACGGGTGTGATTCCAACATGGTTAATCTGCCAGATTGTTGCTCACTTGCATTAAAATTAGCCCGCTCAGGGATCAATTTTGACTTAAACACCATATAAAATGACACAAACATCAAATTAAGCTGACATGAATTCAATCTAGGACAGAGGTAAAATTAAATTCATGGATGAGTGTCACTCTTTCTCTTCTAGCTCTCTCTAAAGATTGAAGTTTGTCTTAAGGAGAGGAAAAGTGCCCTCATAACCACGCTTGAGCGAACACCGTCAGTCAGTCGGCCTCTGATTCATTAGTCCTGAGAAAAACTGCCCTCAGAAACACTCATCATGTGAGACATGCAGAGGAATACAGAGTGGATGAGAGACGCCTGTGCGCCACTTTCTCCCTCTATTTCCTTTCCTCCCTCAGTGTGTTTTCGTCTCTCTGTCCTTTTTCTCTTTTAATTTGGCCCCTCTGTTTGTTTTTCTTCATTCTTTCATTAGTTGAAAAAACATAGCAGGCATTCCAGCTGTAATACCAGTGAGATTCAGTATCAGTGTGGGGATTCGGACTCGTGTGTGTGTGTGTTTGAGTGTGAGTGTGTGCGTGTGTGTGTGTGTGTGTCAGCGGCTAACACAGAGAGAGAGAGAGAGAGAGATGGCAGTACACTGGAGACATTAAGCATTGCCTCATAATGATTCATCCCTATGCTATGTGTGCATGTAGGCAGCCACACAGGGGCATCATGGGAAAACTGATGATTCCTAATGAAGACGTTCAGAGTGCTGCAATATTTTTTATTTTGTTATTTATTTAGTTTTACATTCACGTTACATACATCAGAAGAGCCATGTTACTGCAGACACCCTGGACTGATTGGTAATTGCACGATAGCATAATAACTTTAACTATTTACTCCACTGCACAAGAGTTAAGCTGACATGAACCTGAAAAACAACCAAAGCTCAACAACAGTTGGCTTCATATACATTTTGGCTGGTATTGAAGGATGTACAATTATTTTCATTCACACAACCCAAAATCACACATTTACCTCAAAGGGAATTGTCAAACTGAACACCTTCTTTCATCTAACAAACAGTTCAGGTTGGGAAAAAAAAAAAAAAATCAAGTAAACATAAAAAAAACGAGAAATATTGAATTAAATATGATAGCTTAATATGAGGCTGATCAAAAATATTTACATGACTAATCTCTTTCAACAGATACTTACATTTGGCTGTACATCTGCCAGCTTGTAATTAATTTAAAACATTCACTGAATTATTTTAAATTATATCAAACAGATGTACAATTATACTGCACTTCCAAAATGTCTGGGCAGTCACAAGAGTTTAGAAAACTCCTCCAGAACTAAAGCAAAAATTATAACTCTGTTTTAATACGCTGTGTAGTACTCCTCATGGCAAGTAACCTGAACTTTATGTGCAAAATCATATCAACGATCATAGACATCAAAAGGTTACAGAGATAGGCCAACTTTTACTCGTCTGCGCTGAAATCTGACAAAAATAAACGTAATATGGAAAAGTTCAAATATATATATACATATCACACAATAATATAAACTTTATGTGGCAACAAGTTAAAGATTTGCTAGGGGAGGTCACATTGTGAATCGTTAAGGCTATCATGGCCTCAGCTTGTTGTTTGACCTCTGCAGTAATGCAGAATGTTTATCTGGGTTTTCTTATTCCCACTGACAACTCAGCTGGAAGGATTTTTGCATTCCCTTTAAAATACGGAAAGACCGTTTCTGTGAAAGTGTGTCTGATGGTGTGTACAACTCTTCTCCTATCGAGGTCAAAAAACGACAGTATTCCTTGGTCATAATTTAGCTGCACTCTGACCTTTTGGGGAAATGAATCTTCAGATACAATTTTCACATAATCCCTTGGAGTAAGTTCACGCAGAATGTCAGTGCAAACACACATGTAGATGGCCCAGATTTTTGGAGAGATTGGCTTGGTTTTAGCAGCCACACCAAGAGCCCAATAACCCCCCACCTCCACATCCCACCAGTGTTTACCAGAGTTCAATCCTCCAGAGCCAAGAGTGTCTTCGGACCTCAGCCTTTCTGGATTTTCAGGATGCGGCTGACTCTTTGCGCTTTTTGTTGAACGGTTCATGAGTTCTGATATAGTCAATAGTGAGCTGCCAGTGTTGGGGTCCAGAATTACAGGTGCTTCAGACAAAGAATGGAAGCAAAAGAGAGAAAATATATTGGTTTTTTATATGTTTTACTGAAAGCATTGCAGTGTGCTCATAGAACTGCCTGGTGGTTTGTTTTAACGAAAAAGTTGATCAGTTACCTGAACTTGTTACTGCAGATTAAGATGTCATTTGGGCAGAAACATAATAATTTTTCTTACTGTATTGGATTTTGTTCTTCATCTTCATCCAGACTGTGAACAGCAGGTTCCCGAGGTGTTTGGCTTCATCGATCAGGGCTCCTGACGGAGTCTCTGGTTCTGGCAGGTTGCACTGTGATCTGAAAGGATATCAGGCAGCTACACATTACTAGTCACTAGTATGTTAAAATACCCCACATTGTAAAGGTTTTTATTTGGCAGAAGGTTACAAGTACCTTAAAGTTACAATCCACTGGGTTTTCATCATATCAAACTCATTTGATATATATGTGGGTAACACTATTTTATGACAATTTACTTTGATAGTCATGACCAGTATTTTTTGAAAAGCCACACAGGAGTGACATTTATGCTTTAGAAACTCATACTGATAAAGGGGCTTGACTACAATTAAAACAATGGAAACAGAGAACAGTAGATATGCCTAACAGTTAACTTCCCCAGTACATCCAGGAATTCTTCCTACACAGCTGATGAGACAGTCCCAAACTACCATCAACCTTGCTCTGCAATGTTGCAGTCGACACTTTGAAATGCTGACATTCAGCTTTGATAGTTAACAGGAAGCAACTTACCGCTCCAGAGTGGATTTGATATTCTGTCAAACAAAGAGAAAAAAGAGAAAACAAATCAGCATCTCTAACTCTGTTAAATATTCAATATTAAGATAAGAACAATAAGTACCAGCATAAATGAGATGTCTTCAGCCCTCAACTCCGTCTCTACGGATTCAATTGAGTGTGTGAGGGAGGAGATCTCTGCAGTCAGATTTACAATCCTGATCTTCATCGCCTCAGTCTTGAGCGTCGCCTCTTTCCTTACTGCATCAATCCGAGCGGCCTCCTCTGCTCGCAGGAACTGGTAAAGCTTCTGAAACTCCTCTTTGATCGTCTTCTCCGTCTGCTGAGCCTGGAGCTGAGGAGAAACAGTTTGACTTTTAGATCGAAGCATACAACAACATGCTGCTTTCTGCCTCTACGACCATTATGTCTGTGACTTACCTTGATGTGTCTGTCCATTTTATCACAGTTGAGTTTATTTATTTTAAATGAGCACAGTTTGCTTTTTAAGGTGATCAGTCGAACCTTGAGTCGGGCCTTCAGGGACATAATAAACATATTAAACAGTGGATTAGACACAGGTTGCCTGCTATGTGCAACATAAAAAATCATTCCACATCCTTTCTCAGTTGTTTTTATTAAAGTATACATACTACATGTTTTCTCACTCACCCTGTGGGCTTCTGCTGCTTTGTTGACGGGGACGCAGTTGTGTTTCTTATGTTTTTGTGAATCCCGACAGATCACACAGACGAGCTGTCGATCGTCCTGACAGAAGAGCTTTAGTTTCTGACTGTGCACAGTGCAGATCTCTTTAGATGCTGAGTCAGCTTTCTGACTCCTCTCTTGTCTCAAGGTGTCAGAAATATTTCTCAGTGCCAGATTACGTGGAGGCTGACCCATTGGAAAGATGTCCTTGCAGACCGGGCACGTCTGCTGTCTACTCTGTCTCCACCACTCCTGAAGACAGGACTTACAGAAGCTGTGACCGCACAGCAACACAACAGGATCCTTAAAGATATCACAGCACACAGGGCAGGTGCACTCCACTTCAGACGGTGACGTGTTTGCAGCCATGCTGTTGATTTCTCCTGTGGCTGTCAGGTCTTGTCTCGGACACACAACTTTACTTTCACTTTCACAGATCGTCCGTTATTTGCTCAGCCAGTGCTCAGGTTCAGTACTTTTTGTTGCAAATAGTTTCAACAAACACTCATAAATTCCACGTGACAAAAATAAAAGTCCTACTTACTGGACTGTCCTCCTTATTTTTGCTTACAAACACTTCACCATGTGCTGACTTCCTGTGACTTCTTCCTGGTCTCCGAGAAAAGAGGGAGGAGTTGTTCCTTTTTTTCCTTTTTTTAATCTCTGCAGTCATGTCCTGCAGCAGTTTTCCAGTGTCGTGCTGAGTTTCAAAGTCATGAAATCACTCATAACTTGTCTCATTTTGACGCGAGAGCGAGCGAGAGAGAGAGAGAGAGAGAGAGAGAGAGAGATGGCAGTACACTGGAGACAATTAGCATTGCCTCATAATGATTAATCTCTATGCTATGTGTGCATGTAGGCAGCCACACAGGGGCATCATGGGAAAACTGGTGATTCCTAATGAAGATGTTCAGACTGACTGTGTGCTGCAATATTTTTTTTATTTTTTACATTTCATTTACATACATCAGAAGAGCCATATTACTGCAGACACCCTGGACTCCGTGCATGATTGGTAACTGCACAATAACATAATAACTTTGACTATTTCCTCAGCTTCATGTCAGCTTTGAGTTATCCTGCAAAACACCACAGCTCACATACATGTGACTTGATATACATTTTGGCTGATACTGAAGCATATACAAGTTGAGTCATGTTCGTTAACATAACCCGAAATCACACATTCGCCCCCAGATTTTCAATCTGAACACCCTCTAGCATCAGAAAAACTCTTAGTATTAGGCTGATCAAAAATATTTACATGGTTAAACTCCACAAGACTATTTCTTAAACCTTTAAAACGGCTGAATAACATAACAGTTTATACATGTACAGGATGTCATAAAATGAAACTAGAAAAAAAAAAGTTTAAACTCAAACTTCCAACAGATACATATATTAGGCCTTACATCCACCAGCCTGTTAATCATTTCATATGTACAATGAATTATGTTAGAATATGTTACTACATGATATATGATGATGCAGTGAGTTAGATTAATTTTATGAAGAACTACATTAAAAGAAGACTTTCAGTCCCTAGTATGGGTGAACCTCCAAAAACACTAGAGCCTACATTTCCCATAATGCAACTCAACAGTATCTTACATTCAAAATTCAAAGGTCTGAAGTCTAAAGTACTCATGTTATCTGTCAATGACACCAAAACGTTACAGAGATCGACCAAGATTTTCACAAACTAGATATGGAAAAGTTTTGAATGTGAAAAAGAAATATTATACATTAATATTAACTGGCACACCTAATGTGGCAACAAGTCCAGGATTAGCTAAGGTAGGTCACATTGTGAATCATTAAGGTTTCAAAGCCTCATCTTGTTGACCTCTGTGGTAATACACAATGTTTATCTGGGTTGTCTTATTTCCACTGAGAATTCAGCTGGAAGGATTTTTGCATTTGCATCAAAATATGGAAAGACTGGCTCTGTGAAAGTGTGTCTGATGGTGTGTACAACTGTTCTCCTATCGAGGTCAAAAAATGACAGAGTACCTCGGTCATAATCTAGCTGCACTCTGACCTTTTCGGGAAATGTGTCTACAGATATAACATGTCCATTACCACTTTTACCATATGTTGGTGTAAGTTCATGCATACAAACACAGAGACTTTTATGGATGCCCCAGGGCTCAGAGGTTTGATTGTTGGTTCTAGCAGCCACACCGAGAGCCCAAAAACCCCCCACCTCCACATCCCAGCTGTGTTTTCCAGAGCGAAAGCCTTCAGAGCCGAGAACGTCTGTATCATGCCACCTTTCTGGGTTTTCAGGAAGCGGCTGATCTTTGTCACTTTCTGTCGAACAGGTCATATGTTTGGATAATGTCAATCGTGAGCTGGCGGTGTTGGGGTCCAGAGTTACCGGAGCTTCAGAGAAAAAATAGAAACAAAAAAGAAAGCTCATTGAGATGTTTATTAATCTAAAGGTTTTACTGATAATATTGTATAAGCGTGCTCCCAGTACAGGCAACTGCAGATTGAAATGTCAAATTTAGGCCGAAACAACGTGCAGGTTTCTCACTGGTTTCGATTTTATTCTTCATCTTTTTCCAGACTGTGAACAGCAGGTTCCCGAGGTGTTTTGCCTCGTCGATCAGGGCTCCTGATGGAGTCTCCGGTTCTGGCAGGTTACATTTTGATCTGAAAGAATAAGAATATAATTTTTTTCTACACCTCAATTGGAGCATATTTGTTTGGTGCTAAACTGCAAATATCTCAAAGTTACAATCCTCAGGATTTTCATCATATCTAAGTATTTTCCTGTATTAATCTGGGCTGTCATTTTATCATATGGCTATAAAATAGAGTAATGCTTTATTGGAAACTAGTGTTTTACTTTTAAAATGTTATGAGGATAACTCTCCCACCTTCAGTCAATCAAAGCCCACACAGTGGGTGACACAGTCCTAAACTACCATCAACCTGCTTCTGCAATGCTGTCGACACTTTCAAATGAAGTCATTCAGGAAGCAACTTACCGCTCCATGGTGGATTTGATATTCTATCAAAAAAAGAAGACAAGGACAACACATTAATACCTCTAACTTTGTTTAATATGCAATATTAAGAATGTCAGAATATGAATTAATCACTGAGTACCAGCATAAATGAGATGTCCTCAGCCCTCATCTCCTTCTCTACGGTTTCAATTGAGTGTGTGAGGGAGGAGATCTCTGCAGTCAGATTTACAATCCTGATCTTCATTGCCTCAGTCTTGAGCGTCGCCTCTTTCCTCACTGCATCAATCCGAGCAGCCTCCTCTGCTCGCAGGAACTGGTAAAGCTTCTGAAACTCCCCTTTGATCGTCTTCTCCGTCTGCTGGGCCTGGACCTGGGGAGAAACAGTTTGACTTTTAGATCGAAGCATACAACAACATGCTGCTTTCTGCCTCCACGACCATTATGTCAGTGACTTACCTTGATGTGGCTCTCCATTTTATCATAGTTGAGTTTTTTTTTTTTAAATGAGCCCAGTTTGGTTTTTAAGGTCATCAGTGGAACCTTGAGTCGGGCCTTCAGGGACATTTCAATAATACAGTTAGTTAGATACACAACACATTTGCCTGCTACAATATATGTGCAATATGAAGAATTCTTCCTCTCTCAGTTGTTTTTATTAAAATACATATATTTGCTCACTCACCCTTTGGGCTTCTGCTGCTTCGTTGATGGGGATGAAGTTGTGTTTCTTATGTTTTTGTGAATCCCGACAGACCAGACAGATGAGCTGTTGATCGTCCTGACAGAAGAGCTTAAGTTTCTCACTGTGCACAGTGCAGATCTCTTTAGAGTTAGTTCTCTGACTCCTCTCTTGTCTCAAGGCGTCAGACAGGTTCCTCAGTGCCAGATTACGTGGAGGTTGACCCATTGGAAAGATGTCCTTGCAGACCGGGCATGTGTGGAGTCTACTCTGTCTCCACCACTCCTGAAGACAGGACTTACAGAAGCTGTGACCGCACAGCAACACAACAGGATCCTTAAAGATATCACAGCACACAGGGCAGGTGCACTCCACTACAGACGGTGACGTGTTAGCAGCCATTCTGTTGATTTCTCCAGTGGCTGTCAGGTCTTTCTTGTCTCAGACAGACAACTTTACTTTCACTTTCACAGATAGTCTGTTATTTGCTCAGCCAGTGCTCAGGTTCAGTACTTTTTGTTGCAAATCAACAAACACTCATAAATTCCAAGTGACAAAAATAAAAGTCCTACTTACTGGACTGTCCTCCTTATTTTTGCTTACAAATACTTCACCACAAGCGGCCTTTGGTGCTGACTGCCTGTGATTTCTTCCTGTTCTCTGGTAAAAGAGGGAGGAGTTGTTCCTTTTATTCCCTTTTTTTTTTTTTTTTTATCTCTGCAGTCCTGTCCTGCGCAGTGAACGCAGTATTTTTCCTGTCACATGCTGTGTTTCAAAGTTTTGAAATCACTCATAACTTGTCTTATCTCATTTTGACTTGGCTATTGTGCAAATCAACCCAGATATGTTCATGACCACGCTCTTTTCTTTTGACCTGTTTGTTCCAAAGTCAATCGCTAATCCACCCTGTAGTTATTTAGGAACTATTTCGTTTGCCTGTCGTCTTTGTTAACACCGGTTCCTCTCCAGTTTCTAGGTATGTGAACCACGAAATCAGTCTGTAACTGTGAGGGAGAGTCTCCAGTGACTACTGCAACCTCCAAGGTGAGGATTATGTAACTGACGAGGGTAGCTGAGCTGACACTACATAGTTAATCTGCTGAAATGTTTACTGATGGCTGTATGACCATGGTTGCTGAATTCTTGATTCCACTATTATAGATGCTTTGCCTCATAATAACTGACGATTCATCATTGTGCTATGCATATACATCAGCCACATGAGGCATTATGGGAATAATAGTAATTATGGAGTCCATGCATGTTTGGTTACAGTATTTATAGCACATAAGATGAAAGCATAACACAACTTTAATATTTATTCATTCTTCACAAAAATTAAACCGACATGAACCTGAAAAAACAATGTCAGCTCTCTGAGAAATTATGTAAAATACATTTGACTTGATATACATTTTGATATTGAAGCGCAAACAATCATTTTCATGAACAAAACTCAAAATCAAACATTTGCCTCAAAATATTTCTTCGATCACTGGACCCTCTCTCTGTAGAAATTCAGTTAAGATATGAAAAAAAAACAGATCAAAGTTATGGAAACAGGAAAATTATTCTAACTCTTATTAAAAATATTCACATAATTAATCACTAAAAGTCTATTCCCTTAGCCATAAAAACAGCTGATGCATAGAATCAAATCAATCATTTTATACATTTACAATACATCATGACATGAAACTAGAAATGATGCCAAAAAAGTCAAACTTTCAACAGATCCATGTATTTGGCCATATTTTTTCAAGCCTGTAAATAATTTAAAACATTTAATAAAATAGGTTAAAATGTGTTAAAATACATATACTTCAGTGATTATACTTCCATAAAGTTGGGGTACACACAAGAGCAACATTAAAATAAGAAGTTCACTTCCTTGTATGGGTGAAACAAAAAAAAGCACTGGATCCTACATTTCCCATAATGCAAATCAAGAGCATTTTTCATCAGACTGTCTGTGTCTTTAAACTCCACCCCTTCAGTTTGTAATGCAGGCTGTTAGAAATTGAAGCCCAAAAGCGGAGGTAACGTTCAATAGGCCGAGATTTATAGTGAAATCTGACAAACTTTTTCCCTGTTAAAAGGGCCTTTTTTGGGGCAAGTTTTTCCTCACTCGAATCGAGGGTCGAAGGACAGAGGGTGTCGTCTCTGTACAGATTGTAAAGCCCTCTGAGGCAAACTGTGATTTGTGAATTTGGGCTATACAAATAAAATTTGATTTGATTTGATTTGATTTGACATAAACTCAAAATGAAAAGAAATATTAAATAAACTGACACATTTAATATAGCAACAAGTTAAACATTTGCTAAGGCAGGTCGATTGTTCGACCTCTGCAGTAATACAGAATGTTTATCTGGTTTGTATGATCAATGACATTTCAGCTGGAAGGATCTTTGCATTCTCACGAAAGTACGGAAAGACCATTTCTGTGAAAGTGTGTTTCACAGTGTGTAAATTTTTTTTCCTATCAAGGTCGAAAAATGACAGTTTTCCTTTGTCATAATCTAGCTGCACTCTGACCTTTTGGGGAAATAAGTCTTTTGATAAAACATCTCCGCCACATTTACCATCTCTTGGCGTAAGTTCATGCATCCAGACATGGCAGTTACATATATAGATGCCCCAGGGCTTAGAGGTTTGATTGTTGGTTCTAGCAGCCACGCCGAGAGCCCAATAACCCCCCACCTCCACATCCCAGCTGTGTTTTCCAGAGCGAAAGCCTTCGGAGCCGAGAACGTCTGAGCTGTCCAGCCTTTCTGGATTCGCAGGAAGCGGCTGACTCTTGTCACTTCTTGTTGAACAAGTCGCCTGTTTTGATATAGTCAATAGCGAGTCGGCAGTGTTGGGGTCCAGAGTCACATGAGCTTCAGATAGAAACAAAACAAAAGTTTATTGAGATGTTTAATAAAGCAACCGTAAAGGTTTTACTGAAGTCATTACAGTTTATCAGTTGCCTCTACATGTTACCGTACACTAAAATGTCCAAACATGGCGATGCATAGCCAACATAACATTGCTTACTGTACTGGATTGTATTCTTCATCTTTACCAGGACTGTGAACAGCAGGTTCCTGAGGTGTTTTGCCTCATCAATCAGGGCTCCTGAAGGAGCCTCCGGCTCTGGCAGGTTGCACAGTGATCTGAAAGAATAAGAATATAATTTTTTTTATACACTCCACAGCTATAATCTTTTAAATATGGCTCACATCAAAACAATTTTCTATATTATTCATGGCTTTTTAAGGTTCTCTGCTTAGAAAATGTATTTACAGATGATGACTTATACTTTTTGACAGCGTTGTCATCATTTTAGCTAACTTCATGTGCATTTTGGAGTTTGCGATCCACTCGCTCCTCTTCACGTAACTACATGAACGGGCGGCTGCAATCTCCAGACACAGCAGACAAACAGGGATCCTGCTTCTCTGCTTATGGAGTTCTCTATCCTAATTGGATAAAGTGGGCAGCGATACCAGAAAATGTCTTTTCTCTTTAGGGGAGAGAGACGTGTTACAGACCAAACACTCCATTTAACACTTACTTTGATTTATTTATTTTATTTTCTTTAAAAGATATCACCTACAGCCGCTTTAATATTTATTGGAAGAGATTTCAAACTGGATGTTTTACTTATCTAATTTGTGTCGGGTTAACTTCCCTACATTCAGTCGAGCAGGGAAAAAGCAGTTCCCCTCTCCCCTATACCTTTTTTGGAGATGTATCCAGGACTTTTTCCCAACATAGTGGATGAGAAAATCTCAGACTACCATCAACCTGCTTCGGCAATTTTGAAGTCGACACTTTGAAATGCTGACTATCACTCAATTATGCTTCGATAGTGAACGGGAAGCAACTTACCGCTCTATAGTGGATTTGATATTCTGTCAAACAAAGAGAAAAAAGAGAAAACAAATCAACACCTCTAATTCTGTTAAGTATTCGTTATAAAGCTCAGAATATTTGATTACTGAGTACCAGCATGAATGAGTCGTCCTCGACCCTCATCTGATTTTCTATGGTCTTGATTCTGTGCGTGACCAAAGATATCTGCGCAGTCAGATTTACAATCCTGATCTTCATCGCCTCAGTCTTGAGCTTCGCCTCTTTCCTCACTTCTTGAATCCGAGCAGCCTCCTCTGCTCGCAGCAAATGGTGAAGCTTCTCAAACTCCTTTTTGATCGTCTTCTCAGTCTGGTGCGCCTGGAGCTGAGGAGAAACAGTTTGACTTCTAGATCGAAGCATACAGCAACATGCTGCTTTCTGCCTCCACGACCATTATGTCTGTGACTTACCTTGATGTGGCTCTCCATTTTATCACACGTGTGTTTTACTCTGTTACATGACTCCAGTTTGCTTTGTAAGGTCATCAGTTGAAACTTGAGCTGGGTCTTCAGATAAAAGGGACATATAATTAACTATATGGTAAACAGTTTGTCAGAAGTTGAAGTCAAAGTTTTTAGACTTTTTTTATGCACCCAAAAAGTTATTCTCTCAGATTTTGAGCACAGGTGTGACATATTAAGATGCTAATTAAACTGCATGATTAGTGCACCGGTGCGCACTGAAGAACAATGAGTTGGGTGGGAAGGGGGCATGGATCAGTGTATGGTGTGACCACAATTTGCCTTATGCAGATGATGCATGATGCAAGGGATGGCGCTGGATGAGTGGCAGGATGGTTGGTCTCTTGATCTCATCATGGTATCTCTTTGCATTCACATTTCCTGTGTTCGTTGTCTGCAGCTTGTGCTTATCCATACTATAGCCTGATCGCCACCACGGGATACTCTGTTCACTACACTGACATCAGCAAACCGATCGCCAAAACGACGCCTTACCATCTGCAAGGTGCAGTGGAAACCGGGATTCATCAGTGAAGAGAGCGCTTTTTCGAAAGTGCAAGGCGGCATCATAGGTGAGCATTTTCCCATGCAGAAATTCCTTGTGCTGTGCAAATCAACCGTTGCATCAGCTGTCCAGGTGGCTGGTCTTAGACGACGCACTGGCGTAGTTATATGTGGTCTGCGGTTGTGAGGACGGTGGATGCCCTGCCAAATTCTCTGAAATGTCATTGCTAACAGCTCATGGCAGTGAAATGAACATTGAGTTCACTGGCAGCAGCTCCAGCGGACATTCCTGCAGTCAGCATGCCGAGTGCACGCTCTCTTAAAACTTTAGTGACATCTGTGGCATTATGCTGTGCGACAAAACTGCCCCTTCAGAGTGGCCTTTCATTGAGATCAGTCCAAGGCACACCTGTGCAATAAACATGCTGTCTAATTAGCCTCTTGATAGGCAACACCTGTCAGGTGGATGACTCATCTTGACAGAGAAGTGCTCACTAACATGGATTTAACAAATTTGTGCTCAAAATCTAAGAGTGATAATTTCTTGTGCTCATTAAAAAGTCTAAAAACAACACATATATTTGCTCACTCACCCTTTGGGCTTCTGCTGCTTCTTTGACGGGGACGCAGTTGTGTTTCTTATGTTTTTGTGAATCCCGACAGATCAGACAGATGAGCTGTTGATCGTCCTGACAGAAGAGCTTTAGTTTCTCACTGTGTAGACTGCAGATCTCTGTAGATGTAGAGTCGGCATTCTGACTCCTCTCTTGTCTCAAGGCGTCAGACAGGTTCCTCAGTGCCAGATTACGTGGAGGCTGACCCATTGGAAAGATTTCCTTGCAGACCGGGCATGTCTGCTGTGTACTCTTTCTCCACCAGTTCTGAAGACAGGACTTACAGAAGCTGTGACCGCACAACAGGAGAACAGGATCCTTAAAGATATCACAGCACACAGGGCAGGTGCACTCCACTTCAGACGGTGATGCAGCCATTCTGTTCATTTCTCCTGTGGCTGTCTGAACTTTTACTAAACTGTCATCTTTACTCTTGCCTATAAAAACATTACCACAAGCAGGTAGCTGCAGACTTCCCGTCACTTCTCCCAGTGAGCAAGGAGGAGTTTTTGCTTTCTGATCTCCACCCTGTGCAATGACTAGTAACACACTCATCTGAGAGAGAGAAAAACTGCTTATCTAATTGAGTTGTGTGTCATAAAATGGCAGACTTATAGATCATATATAACCTTTGAACACCTGAACTAGTTTATGGTAGAAGCAACAGTGACCTGAAAAGTGCAGACACAAACAGTGTGAAAGGTCACTTTTTCTGTAGGTGTTCAATGACTAACGAAGCTCAGACAATGGTAATATTTTTTTTTTTTAGAAGGGGGATAGTATTCTCAGTTGTTTTATACATTTTACTATTCAGACAGGTTGGAAACAAGCCAACGTGTATGCCAAATTCCACTTTATTTCAAGGGGAAACCAACAGTGAGCGCAACCGTGTCACGAGAATATATAATAACGTTTTTTATTCACAAACAGAAATGTTCTCAATCACTTCTGACACATCTGACATTTTCTCCTGGGACTTATTCTCTACTTAAAGCAACATTGTGTAGAATTTCACATTTTGTGCGTTTTTGGCGCCCCCCACAGTTCCTGTCGTAAATTAAAATCCCAGGTCTGTGACAATTTGTCGGACGTAATGTAGGTGCTGACTGCAAACAAAACTCATTACATCATAACAATGTTATGTCCTGAAGTAAACATGTATGTAACGCTGTGATCCAACCCTCTCACTGAAGTTACATAGAGCAGAAACAAGTGATGGGGGGGCCAAGTGGCTGAGACAGAGACACCATTCACCCTGTTACAAGACACTGTAACATCAACATGACTTTGAAGCTGTTATTTTAAGTTTAAAAACGTATATAATGGTGCTTTAAATTACTTATTGAACAGCAAAAGAGTTGAAAAAACTTTTTCCCTGAAACCCTGCAGCCCCCTGAGTCCGTCAGTATTACCAGAAATATAGTATATCACTGTTTTCACTGGATTCCACCTGTTGAATGTCACTCTGCGATCAGCTCTAGCTCTGAATCGTGAAGTCGATCAGCTTATATGAAAAGCAGCATAGTTTATGTTTACACATTTTGAATATTTCACAATGAAAAAACCGCAGACAGACATTTTAGTCTGATTTAAAAAGAAGAAGAAACCATTGCAGGTGAAAGGTGATCAGTCAGTTTACTGCAGCCACAGATATGTATGTGTGGAGTATATCTGCAGGAGGTGTCCAGTAGTGTGAAAGTTATTGCATATGGAAAAAAAAGCAGACTCCAGCAGGTTTTTTTCCCAGAAAAATGTGACCTTAACCTTAACCAAAGAATTCCCATGAGATACTGCAATTCCTCAGTTCCTGGTATTCAACTCTTGTAAGATCTCTCATCAACGCGGAGCTGTGGGAGAGGGTGGTACATTCGCTGTAGCAGGCAGTAAGGTCAAATAACCTGCAGGAGCAGATGAGTGCAGGATTTCAAATCAGTCCATTACGCACCTGTAACGCACCACATGAATCATTTACAAGTTCATTTTACAATCCTGTTGACACAGCATTACGTGTAAAGGACATTCCTCATGGCAGGACATCATACCGGATGTTTCTGAGGAGATAAACTATAAAGGGGAAATGCGAGAAGATTTTGTTTCATTTTAACACACACACAGTACATTTCTTTAACCGTATTTGTGCATCTTTTTATTCACAGTACTCTCACGCATAAGGTACACACATCAAATTCCCAGCGGCGAAAATCACAAGTGATTCGACCTTTGACCGCTGCAGCGACAGCTATCAAAGGCTGACTGGTTTAACATGACAGCACACACCACCATGTGGCCTGCTGCTCTTTACTTTCTCTCCTCTCCTCTTTTAGTCTTAATCTGGTCTCTTTTAGTCTGCTTAACCAACACAACAAGGAATGCATGACAAATATATAATCAATATAGATAAAAGCTTAATTGTTAAACATTATTTTTATCGTTTCTGCACCAAAAAGAGGGAATTAGACACACTTCTGTTTTGACTTTTGACTTGAAAGTTGCCTCAGAAGAAGAAACAGCATTTTGCAGTTTTCTGTATCCTTCCAACACACTTCTATTAAAATATTGTGTGTTTTTGGCAAAAGAAAAAAAAAAGACAGCAAAGAAAGAAAAGTGGTTCTCAGTGGTTCAATTTGGTTCTATGTGGTTTGCTGTCAGTGTGTAAAAACCTCCACCATCAGTATTGGGGTTATCTATCAAACCTACAGTCGATCCATATCTCTCACAGAAGACAGCTCAGTTGCATAACGTCGCTCGTACAGTATATAGACTTTTCCCACTTACATTCCCTGCGCTGGTGTAATTATTAGGGCTGTGGATAGTGGTGCGGGGGTGGATTCTTGTGAGACTGTTCCTATACTTAAATATTATGTCCATAACCATAAAACATTCAATCCACATAAAGCCAAGTGTTCTGGATCTGGCCACAGTAGCCTCCCCAGGGTGGCGCAGTAAAACCGCCCTGAGCCGCCATTAGGTGGAGGGAGCTGGAAGAAATACTGGACAGAGGCTGGGACCGAATGAGAGCCAGAGCACAGCTGATGGTAAACTAATTTTGTTGGTACGTGTTGTGTTCACACACACACACTGACACACACACACACACACAGTGTGGAACACACATATTATACAGTACGTGAGGAGTCTCTCAGGACGGTAAATGTGGGACAAATCTCTCACTCTCTCTCTCTCTCTCCCTCTTTCCATCTCTTCCCTCAACTGCTCTCACACTCACTTGATCACCATCTCACAGAGTAAGGCATATGCTCCATCATTTGCCTTGAGGGACAAAAGACTGGGAAGAAATTCAGCGAGACACTGTAGCACTTCTCTGCAGACTCTTGGAGAGAAGTGCCGTGTATTAGCGTTCAGCTGCACAGCTTTCCTGTCTGTGAAACAGAAGAAACACTATACAAGTCCAAATCTGGACACCATATTCAACGTACACTATTTCGAATGAAGAGGAGAAAACATCAGTTGTGTTCTTTATGTGATAAATTTCTCCGATTATGTCTGAACGGGGTTTGTGAAAGCATATGTCATGGTTTTAAAAAGTTAAATGTCCTAATTTGAAATTTAAACAGCTTTTCCTGAAGGTTAGAAGCACCTGGGACTAAAACCACTGTCTGTTCATCTGATGCCCTTGGGTGAATAAAGAGATCATTTGACTGCAGCGATCACAGGAGGCCCACAAAGAAACTTTTAACATGCTGGAAAAAACATAGTTAATATTTGTGCTATAACTGTCTTTAACTGTATTATGTTTGTGTCTTTCCGTCACCGGACACTAATAGAGAGTCAGCGAAAAACAGTTGTAAGTGTAACCGGAGCGGCAGCTCCTCGGCAGAACATTACAGGAATTTACGATGTGTTAAATGTTTCCTTTGTTCCTCCCTGTGGCAGCTCACTCTGGCAATTAGGGAAGGCAGCGGCCTGCAATGAGCTCATTATCCCCCCCGCCCCTCTCTCTGTGTCTTCATCCAACATGATTGTTGTGCAGAATTATTTGACGGATTCATATTTCCTGCGGTAAATCATACGATACGCGACGTGATCAACACCATTTTAACGTGTTCACAGATTCATTCTCATTCATAGATCTTTGTCTTGCTTACGGAAACACAAAGAGGCATGCATTTCACTCGTGCACCGCCATCTTTAAAACCAGAGATTGCTTTAATATCACTTTTGTTTTCCTTTCAATATTGTGGTAAAAATCTGAAGCCCAACCGTGGCACTTTGCCAAAGTCCAAAATGCCAACAGACTTTTTTTCTGCATACTCGGCCCCTGAAATAAACCCCTTGCGCCATTCCATTTGGCAAACCCATTTGGGATGGAGGGTGGGGGCAGGAAAGGGAGAGGTATAGGTTAGCTGTAGTAATAATCATAAATCACCTCTGAAATGCTGCCATGTCACATGCCAGACTGTGCCACTAATGACCAGCCCCATCTTTCACCGGGTATTTTTATCTGTGTGCCCTGACACTCGACTTCTGGAAGCGTCCTCTCGTTTTACGTAGTCAGCACCTCGGCCCGGCCTGAGCACAAGTTCCTCACATATCTATAAATACCAGCCAGCTAAATGGCATTTTCTATCACCCACCCCCTGCTTGGCAAGAACCAGGAGCTCTGTGACTTGGCAAAGGGACCCACAGTCCTACGCCACTAAACATCTTGGGGCTTAGCCCCCCACCCCGGCGTCACCCTCCAGAGAACAGCTGGCTAAAAAAATAGATCCATCTGCCACTGCCTTCAAATTCCAAAGTGGTTTCAGTTTAATTAAACGAGTTGAAATCGGTTTTCAGAAGTTTTGCTAAAAAGAGGCAAACATTCACATGCTGGTTCGGTTTACGACAACCTGTAGGATTCATGTCGGACACTGCAGCTGTAGTTAAAGCATCAGTATAGATTAGTGCTTGTTGACTCATGTAAATGCTCACACACACTCGCTCACACACACCAGAAATGCACAAACACCTGTACATGCTTCCTTTGCGCAGAATGTTCTGCCAAGTTTTTTAAGCTTGCTGACATGTGGCACTAGAGACTGCAGGTCAGCGACAGCTTCCTGCTATTTCGGGCTCTGTCACAGCTTGAGGTTTTAATTTATTCTGCCAGAATGTGTCAATCACTGAGCAGCAAGGTTCAGGCCTGAGGTCTGCTGCAGGAGGGAGAGGGAGGGAGGAAGACCTTATTGATAGAGTCGAACAGGACTAAAACACGCTGATGTTATGACGGAAACTCATCTACTTATTGGAATTTCCAAAACTCTTCTTGACCATGTTGACAAAATGTATTCATGATACTGAGAAGCAGGCAAAACTTATTTTTAAGGCTGGAAGCCAGTATAGCCCTAGTGACTCCTATAAGATGGCTGTGACATTTGCCTGAAAGTTGGGTGGGACATCGGGGCTACTGCATGTTATGCCCCCTCCGTGACGCTCACTGATGGCAGGTTTAATGGCCCTAAAGCAAGAAACATTCTCATTAAAAGAGTTATTTTTAGGCGGCACGTACGAGTAATTTAACACAATGTCTACACAGGCTGTATACTGAAAACAGCGTGTTACCAGAGCAGCAGCTTCAGTCTTCCATCAGAGTTCACACAGGATGCGTTCAGGAACAGCAGGTCACTTGCATTTTGTTATTGCTCAGAGGCCAACACACAGTCACGGAAGATATGAGCATAAAATGGAAGAAAATAGACCTGATGCCTATAAGAGGCTTCGTATTGTGGTTAAATGCAACCCGTTATACACCCTATGTGGACAGGTGCAATGATTAGAAAGGAAACTCTTCCATGAGACGTGCGTGAGACAGATGACAGATTAAAAATGCGGCTGTAACCAGGGCCGTCTCTGAACATTTTTTGGGCCCCAAGCAACATTGTACACTGGGGCACCACCACCGCTCTGGCTACCTCCTCAAGCCCCCCCCCCATCATTTTAATATCCCAGAATGAAAATGAATGACTTGTCATACTTTATTATCACTATATATCACTATCACAAGCTTTTTATTAACAAAACAGATTAATTTGAAGACAATAAACAACTATTTTCAATAAAATGTTCAAGAAAATGAAATCGCACAAATACAAATAATTATAAGTAAAAGAGACACAAATCCTTTCTGTGTAAATTACAAGATTATTCCAATGCAATATAAAAAACAGTACTTGAGCATTATCAAATGCTCAAGTGAAAAAAAAAAACACTGCTGCACGGAGCCCCCTGGTGGTTAGGGGTCCCATTGCAGCCACTTATAATGCACAGAGGAAAAACATCTCTGGCTGAAAGAGAACTTGTCCCATTCATCTATTTGACTTGACAGACTTGTAAAAAGAAGGCCATAATATTACATTTCCATTTTGCAAAAACTCTAAATGAGTGTGATAAACTAGTGTGGACATGAGATGAGTCGAATTTCAAAGTGTGTTGCATGAAGATGGACTTCAAATTAACTTACTACTCCATCAACAACTTAATGGAACAATCCCAGATGAGCATCTGGGGCCATTTTACCAGACTGGTTGGATGAAGACAGTCTCAGTAACTTTTTGATTTATTTTTCAAGTCAACACATCTTCATACGTAAACGACTGCATAAGTCGATTGTTAGCGTCTCACACAGCGACGTATATAATAGTTCCCAGCGTAACAGCAACACCCGGAAATTCGTTGTGCGGTTGCTGTTTGGTTAGATTTAGGAAAACATTGTGGTTTGGGTTAAAATCACCAAGCTACTGCTATAACTTCTATTACAAATGCACCCTACTTTACCTTCTGTGTGTGACGTGACTTCATAACGTTATTAGGTTAAATGAACTTACCGTTGACTTCTGGTTTCACACTGAATGAAAGTCCTGTACTTGTTTAACCTGACCATCTGTCCCTCCTTCCTCCCTACATGACTTATCACTCTTTATACTACCTCTCCTCACTTCCTCCTTTGCAGCTGTAATGATTACTACAGCTGCTAGAGGTCACCACCCAACAATGTATGAGTTGAAAGGAGCTGCTTTCATTTTCAACCTATACGGTCCTGATGAGGACAGGCTCGTTCAAGCAGTGCGCAGTGAATACACTGATCATTATTCCCTCTCTCTGTCTTGACTGTTTGCCATACCAGTGTCTGTCCACGGGCCATGCCACTGGTGTGAATTCGACTCTCCGAACGTCGTGCCAAAACACACACACGTCAGTCACCATGTGATGTCATGCCTACTACGCGTGGCATCACATGACTTCACAGAGCTTATCCTCCGCGATTCCACGCGCTGAAGCTCAGTTGTGAGGCAGTGTCACCTCGTGGGATGACAGACCAGAGCTCAGTTCTCTGCTGACTCTGTGTGGAATGTGCATCCCTCCCTAATTTCACTTGGGTCGTCCTCTCAGGGTCCAAAGACAGCTGTGCGATGCAAAGTGATTCTCTCAGCCTGTGTCTGCTGATGAGCTGATAGCCCGTCTTTTGTCACCTTCCACCCAGTGCAGAACTCACCGTTAATGTCTGTGATGGCTGCTTCACGCTGACTTTAAGAAATGCTTTAGTTGGAATTACAAACTAAATATTTATTTCCATTCGGCGATATCATTTGTACATAATTTCACTTTTCACTTATGTGTGGGTTGGTTGCAAATGTGATAATAATATTGTTTTTTACAAAGGAAGCAGTTGATACCTACGTTGATTTTTTCGCTCATCACACCTAATGGCTATTAAAGCCTATTTCCATCGTGGTGGGAAGCCAGAGAGGGATCATTTCCACGCACTACCTCGTCCTCTGCGAGAGTAACATCAGACTTTAACACCGGAGACCGCTGTTTGTTTCCACCAGTCAAAATAGGTGTTAGCATTACCAGAAGCTGATCCTGAAACTTAGCCACGTGTTTATTATTGACCAACCCCCCCTACCCTGGTTACTGTTGCTAGTTCGGACAAACGTGAAAATAACAATAACATTAGATACTTTCAGGGCGTCACACATTATAGCTTCAAGAAGCCCATAGCAAGGACTACGGTATGCAATGAAAGCATATCGTCACAATATTAAGTTTTATGAACAAGGCTAAATGACGCAAATTGAGGCCAAGTCATTTCAGTCTGCACATAAATGGGAGAGGCCACACATACTTTGCGTAGAGGCCAAGGATGACAAGATTATCAGTCAGCATCGCTCCTGCACTGCCAGGTCCCCTGTTGCCCTTCTTGAGAAACTCTATGTATTCCTGACCACAGACCATGGTGCTGACTGTTACGTCGCCTTAGCTAGCCAGTTAGGTAGCGAGTTAGCTAGCGTGAGATGTGACTATATACAATGGGATGTGTCCGTGAAGATTGTGGTGTCAATATACTATGACTTCACATCACAATGTTATCTTTTAACTACCACAGAATGGATAAAAGTTTTCTCCGGTTATGGAAACACAACGCCCTCCACATGGTCAGGGTGTCACGTGTCGCTTTTAGAGATCCCCCATTAACATCTTTGAACCATCTTATTAATTTTTTTCCTTTTCAACATAAACAAGCACACATAAGTTTAACAAGAAACAGGAACGTTGACCGGACATCATCCAAGTACAAAGCTTACTTGACTGCTATTGGGCCACAGAGCGAAAATGGGTCGCACATGGGAAGGATGACAACGAAGCTCCACTAACCTTAACAGATTCGTCATTTTACCCCAAACCACAATCTTCCCTCAAACACATGCACATGGTTTTTGCGCCTTAACCCAACCAAAACATAACCATCGCATTGTCACCTCATAAAACTGATTTATTTTTTTCAACAGTGAGAGT
This sequence comes from Pagrus pagrus, assembly GCF_965226575.1. Lineage (NCBI taxonomy): Eukaryota > Metazoa > Chordata > Actinopteri > Spariformes > Sparidae > Pagrus > Pagrus pagrus. Next base: position 8,616,806 of record NC_140200.1, read on the forward strand.
TTTGAAAGGCAGGGACGAATGATCAGAAGACTCCTCCATGTCTTAGTCTAGACACTGTGGTCGAACGATGTATTCTGGCATTTAATTCGAAGGACCTGTTGCCTAACGCCATGTGGTTTGCGAGATACTCACCCAGCCTCGTCTCCATCCGCACTCGAACTCGCTTTCTCCCAATATTTGACAAGATAGTGGCAGCCCAAAGTTGAGTCTTCAAAAAATCCAGCCACTAATGTGCGGGTGACATCACTAATACTGAATCCATGTTCCCCAGCACCCAATTAAACAGACACATGGAAAAAGAAAATGAATGGACAGAGAAATGAAAGGAGTGAGGGTAAAAGCTGCGCTGAGGTAAGAAAATTAATATGACAGCCTCCTTTTCACTCCACTCTCACTTTTTCATTTCGCTTTGCCAGTATGTCAGTGGCTTTCTCTTTCTCTGTGGCTCTGCCAGCTGATGTGCCAGCCAATGCCGCAAAGAACAAACATTTTTTTTCAGTGTTTGCGTGTGCGATGCCAGGGAAACTTTGGCTCTTTTCTTTCCACATAATAATACCAAGAAGCCCTTTGAATCATATAAACAAAATGCATTTGTGTGCATGAGAGGGACAGAGAGGCAGGGCGAAGGATGCGAGATGTGTTTGCGTGTTTTGTATGTATGTGTGAGTGATTGTCAGCAGGATCTGTAAACCAACAATCAGGGATCAGTCGCAGAGGCTGCTGACATCATCATCCCAAATAAATTACAGCATGGTAAAAGAGCGCTGGTCCGAGGCCAGCGGGATCCAACAGTCCCAGAGTCCATAATCCATAACAAACATTCAATTTTTCAAATAAACTACACTCCGGGGCCAAATCTGTCATCTTTTTCGGGGCCACTGTGGAACAGCGCTGTCTGACTTTACTCTCACAAGATTTATTTGAGTCGTGCTGATTTATGTTTGTTATTGTGTTTTGTACACCCGGCATGTTTTCTGGCTTTTATTAGCAGAAATTGTTCTCCACTTCTCTGTCTCTGACTGTATACAGATTGAACAGCACCATGCGCTCCTTCTATCTGCCATGTCCGCTCTGATATTTGTATTACTGTATATGTCATTACAAGAACTGTTTTCAAGTGACTCTCTGTCAGGGGCATGTTTTAGGTTAGATAATTCATCATTCGTTTATTTGAAGTATTGTGTTGTTTATTGGGAAAGCCTTTTTTTTCTTTTCTGGTAAATTGAATTCTTTCCAGGACAACTTACATTAAATACACCAGTGACAATCTTGAGCAATATCTTCCCAGACTTAAACAAATCATTTTTCGAAAGATTGTTCTACAAGAAGCTTTGAGGCTTTTACCAACTTACATCAAAGACATTTTAAATTCAAAAAGCTTTAAACGGTGAGTGAAACACGCTCTATTGTTAATATGGTGGAAAGTAAACATATAACTTTGCTGTCTTCCCTTTTTGGGTTATGAGCAGGTCAGAGCCAGTCTCATGTGGTTTAGTCCTGTCTAAAACTGCACTATAATAAAGTGTTTTATTCTATATTTCTTGTTATTTTGTCTTTCATAGATGTGGATAAATAAATCTTGTCCCATGTGTGTTTGTTTGTTTCACCTAACCTGAGAAAGACTTGCAACTGCATCAAAAGAAGCTAACGGAGATCCTGTAAAAATGAAATTATTTGACAATTTCATGATGAAATTAATCAAATAAAATTATCTTTGAATTGGTAAATATTTGATGTAACATTACAATAGTAAGGGATATAAAGCTGGCGTACAGTAGGGTCATCCAGTCTAGTCAAGTATTTTTGTCATCAGGTTTCGCTCAAACTTGTGGAGTCCATGCCAACGTGCGTGCTCTCAATACAGAAAACAAGTACACACCAAATACTAATATACTCAGGAATTTATGGACACTTTCAAAGATTCAACTTTTCACTCAAAATTTTCATCTGATATAATCTTTTGTAATGAAAAAAAAATGGCATTATATTCGAAACAAATGCAAAATATTAGTTTCAGATTTTTTGACCCGACTGTAAATGTATTCACTTGATAAATAACTACTTTTATTTAATAACAGTTTAATCAATAAAAGATCAAATGTAAAATAAATAATTAAATTAAATTAAATTAAACTGAAGGACTGTGGGGGATGTGGGGGGGACGCTTGACCTCAGTATTCTCAAAATCCTGGCTGCGGCCCTGGCAGTCGTCTTGGCTCAGTGAACCAAACTGTGTCCACTTTTTATTGGAGTTAGTGATGTAGCTTGTTTGTTTGTTTGTTTGATATGTTTTTGAGGTTTTATGCTCAAAAGCCCACAGTGTAGATAGATAGATAGATAGATAGATAGATAGATAGATAGACAGAGAGAGAGAGAGAGAGAGAGAGGTGCATGCTGGTCAGTGGGTGCATGTTGTTTTTGCTCTGATGGAATAAATAAAACTGTGAGCTCGTCATTTGGGCCAAACTATTAATAAGAATGTCATTTCGGTACCCCTCCCTCCTGAACCCCATTAGTCCTTTGGACACTTGCCCAATAGTGTCCGCATGGCAGCTGGACGCATGCGCAGCAGGCACGGTTTTCAATAATGAAGTTGAGCCTAATGCCTGTGAACAGCCTGGTGCTCAAACTTGGACGCGGACTGAAAATAATGGTGTTTCCCGCAGAAGTGAGCGGTCCCGTCAGCGAGACCGCGAGCCGGGACTTGGCTTTGAGTTTGTAAATGACTTTAATCGAGCGTGGAAAAACTCTTCGGGCTTGTTTTTTTGGGGGGACTCCTGTTGGTCATGGCCAGCAGTGGCTGAGGTGTTTTGAACCCAGTCAGTGACAGCCTGCTAACAGCAGGGAGAGCTGTGCGGCGACCACACTGCATTTGATTATGAGTCGTCTGTGAGGAGTGAAGGAAAGCTGGGAGCTGATTTCTTGCCGGAGACGAAAAAAAATAAATTTTGACACAGGTAATGTTGACTTTTAATTCTTAATTTACAGACAAGTTAGAGATCTGCGGCTTTTACGCGTCCAAACATCAGCTCAGGGACCGTTTGGGTGGCTGCGACTCCAGAACAGTTACTGACTTTGATTCAGTCTGATGTTATTAGATGAATCCTTTCATAATAAGCATTTGATTTATTTAAACTGATTTATCATCCAGTAACAAAATCTCACTTTTTTTTTTACATTTTCAAATTATGACAACATCATGATTTTCATATGCGTAAATTGCTGTCGTCAGGCTGTTCCATGCGCATTAATGCGTTTTTCAGAGGAGATGATAATAATATTTACGTCTGTGTCACTTTCTCACTCACTTTGGGATGAAGTCCTCAGCACATGAAGCTTTTCTTAAATGTATTTTATCCTCCTATTGATTTCCAGGTAAAGACTTTACTTTTTAAAGAACTTAATTTAACATCAGTTTAAGAAGCCCAATTCCTCTAAAACTGACGTTATACGAGGCTTTACATAGGAAGAAAAAAAAAATGTAAAATGATTTTGATAAAATTAAACACAACATCTCGAGGATTTGACCGCGGGTCAGTGTGGTCTCCACATCCATCCAGATTTCATCACACACGGAGGAATTTGTGCGCCAGCAAGCGTCACCTCCGTGCGTCCGCCACTTTTTCTCCCCATCTCTCCTCTCATCCCACGTGGAGTTTGTGTTTATATTTGATATGTAGGAAATGGGAATCTTAAACCACGGCCGGGCTCTGCAGGGCTTGAATGGCCCCTGGCTATTGGCCTGCCCCTAACAACATGACAGGTTACGCGCCGGCTCAAAATCTGATAGGCCATACTGCGCCGTAATCCATACAGATTAGATTTCACATTAAGGTCTCATAGTTAACCAACGCGCATTAATGCGCAGGAAAGATGGATGGACTGGGTTCAGCTCGTAAAGTTCCTGCACACGTAGAGGATAAAAATAAACCATTCTTCAGGCCTTTTTTTTTAAATTTCAATTTATTTATACGAATTAAGCAGCAGCTTTTACAAAACAACGCGTAATTTAAAATATTTGAGCATCATGAAGAGGAAATTATGACGCAGGCTTCCCGACTGGGGTTTGTCCGTTTTCTGTCTTTTAGAATATATTAAAAATGTTTCCAACGCAATATTATTATTTTTTAGGATTTCTTTGTTTTTCTGGCGTATTTTTATTTTAAATTACGACGTTTTTTTATTGTTTTATTTCACTGTTCTCTCGCACCCCTCGGCTCTCTGAAACACCGTCTTTTAGCCAGTTTAACTGCCTGTAAGGCTGCAATTTAAAGCGATAAAAGCCGAGTGGAAGTTAGTCGGGAGAGATTCAAAATGATTCGGTTAAAATTTCATTTACCATCGTGTGCCAATAATAAATAAATAGATTTTCACCCTTCTTACTGTAATTCCTTTTTAAATTTCCTCGTATTTGTGCTGAAAAATACACGAGGCTCTGTAAAGGCGCACATGGGACGTTTTTATTTTATTTTGACAGTCTCTCCTTTGGATAAATGTCGTGTGTCTCTTCAGTGTTGCTGCTGAAAATAGAAAGTGTGGCCCTTTTTTAAATTCAGATGTAAAAGATGAGACGTGTGGCTGTATGTTTCCTGTGAATACAAATAAAATCATCAGCTTTTTAACAACAACAAAAAAGGTTAATTTATTAAGATTGATCTGTGCTTAAAATAAATAAATAAATGAACTACAGCTAACTGACTTCCCTCTGCAGCAGCAGCAGCAGCAGCAGTCTGCGGTTTGCTCCACACTCTCCTCTCTGTGGCTTTTATAGCAGCAGATTACACACAGTGTGTCTGTGCAGTGCACTTTCTAATCCCTCCGCCGTCCCATATGTGTTTCTTATGTCGCTGTCAATAGCCATGGAGGGAAATATAATTCTCTCTTCTGGGACGCTGAAGGAAATGGCAGGCATTATTGATTCACCCTGCAGTGTCAGGTAACTACTGGGTGAGTTCAGGGCCGCGCCAGGCACTCATGTGTAGTGGGATGTAACACAGGAGAGGTGAGCGGACCAGAGTAGGAAAAACCAATTGATGAGGTTTATTTTAAAAGGCATCACAGTATAGATACATGACCATTTAAAAGACTTATTCTAAACTTCAATACTGTGTCAAATATATACGTTTTAAAGCCCCAAACCTTTCACTAAGAATCATTAAATCATTGGTAATCATTAGGCTACTTTAAGAACAGGCTACCCGTCCAGGGTGCAGCCCATTTCATGCCCAATGTCAGCTGGGAGGCCACCCACAACCCTTCAAAAGCATAATGAATCAATGGATGGGTTAATTGTCCACTACATCCCCAGTGAAGACAGAAAAAAGCATGAAGGGGAGAGTGAAATGCAAAACAGATAGAGGGCTGAATCTGTCCTCCACAAAGGTGAGAGAGAGAGGGAGCGAGAGAGAAGAGGGAGGGAGGGAGGGAGGAGGGGGGTGAGGGAGGGAGAGGGCACAAATCAATTCACCTGAGAGACGCATTATTGTCTTCGGTTTCAGGCGAGGAGGAGCTGAACGCTATGAAAAATTAAAAGGATGCCAGTTAGTTTAAAGGATCGAGCCAGACGAGTCCACACGAGCATGCACCGCTCGCACACACACGCGCGCACACACACACACACACATACTGAACAAACTGAAAATGGTCTGTTGTTGCTCTTATTTAATGTTAATAGTTAGTATTTTGTGTTTTGGGACACATTTTAAGTTAAAACACTACTCAGCCCATGTAGAGGAGTAAACAGAGAGTTCTCTTACATTGGAAACGTTTACCCTGATATGAACCCTCATCTGAACATGACGATAAGAAAGGACAGCATTTGCACTTTTCTTTGGATACTGGCTCCAAGTGTGGCTGCAGAAAAATACGATTTCACCTAATCTGAAGTTAATTTGATCAAATGCATCAAATATGTGAAAATAACAATTTCTTTCATGTAAATTTGCTGGAAATGTGAATTCGGCGGCACTCCTCTGCTGGGAACCACAGATCTAATGACAGGGAAGGACTATTGTGTTTGTGCGTGTCCCCGCCGCCCACCCTTTTGTCCAACTGTCAAACTTTTCTGACGGCCTTTGTAAGAGAGGAGCCATTTTGTGCCTTTTATGTCGGGATGCCGGCATTGTTTTCTCTTCTTTCAGTTGGCATTTTTTTCTCGCAGCGTCACCCTCTGCGTGACAGTGGCAAATAAAACAAAATAAAAACAACAACAACAAAAAAAAAACAGAATGCAATTTATGTCTTCAACGTTTAATCTCACCTTAGTTGTAGACAATCACCTCGGCCTCCCCGCCGCTCCAGGCTCCTGCGCCAACCTGTCTCCTGTCTAGTATTAATAGGGTCACTCACTGTCTTCGTGTGCTAGCCAGCCACTGTGTCTGTGGTCCAGAGCCAGCCAAGCAGCCGTATCGCTTACACTTCTCCATTTTCATTGTTGATATTTACTTCTGCAATTATCTCTCCACTTCACCCACGGCTGAAGATGATATGGTGAAGTTAACGCTGCCGCTTCCCTCCTTCAGTCTCCTGTTGCTCACACATAAACACACTGACAGAAGGTCTAACCGACAGATGCACAAAGACATGGAAAAAAAAGAGATTAATACAGTGGGGTGGGTGCTTTCATCCAGTGTGAGCGAGCAACAATCGCTCTCATTAGCACAGGTGCTTTAGCATCAAACCTGTGCACAGGTGAACAAAAAACAGTGAATTTTCCGGTTTTTGTTTTACCCATTGACCCACATTTTATTTTCTGTTTTCTGCCCCTCTAGTGTGTGGCGGCTCACGAGCCAAGAAGCCATGGAGGCCTCACAGGACCTCAACGAACAGATGGTGAGTTAAACGCTACTGTATGCATGCAATTGTGTGTCTGTGTGTCGGTGGGTGGGTGGGTGAGTGAGTATACCTTGTGTCGGCCACACAAGTCTGAGGTATGGGTGCAGTGGAGAGACGTGTGTGTGTGTGGTAACACACAGCAGATGTGGTTCAGTGAGTGTACAGTAACCATATGGCAGCAGTCAGAGTGAATGAGACTTCATTAGAAACAATGCTGGAAGTAGACATCCATTTAGGAACTTGGACTTTTTGAGCATAGAAGTGTATGTGAATCCAAAGTCAACTTAAAGGAGCGGTTCACCCAAAAATGAAATTCAGTCAGGTGAAGTTTTGTAGTCCACAAAACATTTCTGGAGCTTCACAGCAAAACAGCGTTGCAGCATTCTCCTAAACAACTGAAGTCGACGGGGACTTGTTTTAAAGTACAACAGTATGAAATTGTTTTGTCTTTTAAGGTCAGTTTGTTTATTCAATTTATTCAGTCATGAAAAAAAAGAGTTTGTTTATTTAGTTTATTTAAGGACATAAAAGTCAGTCAATGAAGATCTCTCTCTTCTGATTAAAATGTCTTCCCCAAAACTACATACTGCACCTTTAATTGATAGTCTTTTTCTTTTTTTTTATCTCTACCAAATCTTTTGGACCTCAGTCACACACAAAAACACACCGTGCCTGAGGGTTTGTCAGTGTATCAGCACAGCGGGCCGTCTCTGCGTCACGTCAGCGCAGCGTCCCAGTTCTGCTTGTTTAAAGATCAGGCTGTATTGTTGGGAAAATGATTTTGGCGGAGAGCGAGGTCCACTCACATTTCAAAGTCGTTAGTCAGCCACCAGAACAGGTGTAATTTCATCTCCTCCTCCTCCTCCTCCTCCTCCTCCTCCATCAAGCTTGGTTCTCTCTCTCTCTGACCTGCCAGCCTCCACAGTAATAATAGCGCAAAGTGGGACAGAGCGCATGAACTATGTTGTTTTTCCTCCACTTTTTTGTGTTGTCCCGTCAGACTCGCCCCGGGTTTAGATTACACGCTGACCCCAGCGGAGTACCGTCACTCGCACGCACTGCACTGTACATGCACACAACAAAAACACACATGGGAGGAGGAAGAAGCAAAGAAAGAGGATGAGAGGAGCATCCATCTTGTCTCGCTGCCATCCAAATATCAAATATTGATGTCCATATTCCACAATTACTTCACCTGCTTTAAATAGGGGAGTGATATCATTTATAATGTGAATTTGATCTGCGGCCGAAAGGCATTGATTAATTGTTCAGGTTGGAAATGAGACCTCAGAGGAAGGACAGAGATTTTAATCATATCACATAGAGATAACAGACTGATAGAGCTGAGACTTCTGGGAATATTTGCTAGAAATAATCTTATAATTTACTTTATAGTGTGTATTTGTTTTGAATCAGTGTCTGGTACCACTGACTTGTGCATTCAGCTTCATATCAGGTACAGTTAAAAGAACGGTCTAAAACAACAGCCCGGCAACAAAATCCTCCGTTTGTGAGGTTCAGTTCTTTATAAAAATGTCTTAGAGAGATGTTGGTTCAACTTTAGTGTCATTTTGAAAGTTGTAGTTTGTGGTGATGTTGGATTATATTGCATTGTGAAAGACTAATGTGTTCACAATTAGCAAGGAGCTGGAGGTCCTCTTCCAGGAAAACACATTTGCATCATTTTGGGCCATTATTATTATCACATCTGTGTACAGAATGTTGAAAAAGCATGAGCAGATGATGGATAAACAATACTCAAAAAGCTTATAGGTCCACTTTGTAAGAGATGTAGATTTCAGTCTCATTCCCAATTTGTCAGATACGGACGCCTTGGGATTATGGGTCGGCTCGGGTCGCCATCGACGAGAGCTTCTGACGAGTTGGGAATGATACTCAAAAAAAGCGGACCTTTAAAGACAGACGCGCTAAAGAAGAAACAATTAGATCTCCACATTCATTTCCATTCATTCTGCTTAGGTGGAGCCCAAAACAGCTTGGGTGCTGCACCGAAGCCTTGTAATAATTGCTTATGAATGGCTGTAGGGAGGGTGATGGGGCATACAAGAGTAAATGATGGTCAAGCAGAAATGGGGGGGGGGCTTCCAGAAATTCAGTGTAACTTTAATTGAAAATGAAGGCTTTCATTTGCTAAATTGATCCTATAATTGTAATTCATTTCCCCCGGAACGGTTTCCCTCTTCAATATTTAAACTGAAAACTGAAAGTGGCTAATTCTTTCCCCCGCACTGCTTCATTGAAATAGGCGTGTCTCGGGTGACTAAGAAAACAGCGCAGCGCTCACACACAAAGTTTCGGGGAGTTGTCTGTTGTTACCTGATACCCCCACTCCTCCCCTCTACCCTTTAAAGTCCCCCCCCCATCCCTTCCTCCAGTCCCTCCCTTTTCCCACCACATCCATCGCGCGTCATCTGGGTTATGGTCAGGCGTCCTCTCTGGCCGCCTGCCTGCCGAGGGCCAGCCTGCCGTCTGGGGTCCCCAGGGAGCCCTGGAAGAAGGAGCCTGAGGCAGGGCCAACAGTGGTTAGCCCCATAATGCTACTTTTAGCCTGTTTAAGTGTCTCGATCCACCTGTTGTCACATACTTGTTTAGCTGCGGAGAAAAAGGTGATAACTGTTTGTTTTTTGTTGTTGTTGTTGTCGTCTATGAGATGATGATGATGAAGAGATAACCATGATTGGATTAAAAGTTTTATTTTACATTTTTATATAATCCTAAGAATGGTTTTACATTAAAAGCAGATAAACCAGCGTGAGTTCACACACACAAACTCGCACACACTCTCCCTCAATGGCTCTTGATCCGACAGAGCCCTGATTGAAGTCTCTGGTCTGCTGGCTAGTGGAGGAGAGACGGGGGAGTGAGGGGGGAGGTTAGCGGCGGTGTTTGTTGACCCCGGGGAGCCTTGCAGGATTTAAATGTATGGCCACCAGAAGAAAAAAGTGAGCGAGATGAAGGAGGAGGAAAAAAGGATGAAAAAAGAGGGGAAAAAAGGTTCTTTTAGCCGTGGCCTTTTCCTCTGGTGCGCTGGGAGAGGCCCCGAGTATGGCAGCTGTCCCAGTCTGTGTGTGTGTGTGTGAGAGAGAGACAGAAAGACGGAGAGAGAGAGAGAGAGAGAGACCAACTTAGAGGAGGAAAGGGGTCAGGTTGCACCCCTCTTTCACCCCTACAACCCCATACAGACACATTCACACAAACTTACATGCAGCAGCAGTAGCTAAATACGAGCACGGCCCAACCCCGATTGCCAAGATTGCATTGGCGTCACAGACGGTCGTTTCCAAATCTGCCCGGCGACAAGGCATGTGGACAGATCACAGGAGTGTGGAGTGTAACAGCTACCCCCCTGGCATCCCTCTAGTAGGCTGGCATCCTGGTTGTGGCACCGAGGTGCACTTCAATTTCAGCTTAGTGTACAGTGATTCTTGTAAGATTTATGTGTAGCTGACAGCTGAGTGTTGCTGGGAGAGTCTGCCGCTCAGTCTTCTGGTCACCTCCATCCGAGCTGTGCAGGGGGAGGAAAATACGAAGGAGACATCGAATTATAAATTGAATTATGGCTTATAATTATTGCAAGAGTCAAAGAGTGGCAGACGAGTTAGAAAGGAAGGAAACGAAGCAAAAGTGTTCATGCAGAGTGTGCAAAAAAGTCATCATCCGAAAGATGTTTATATGTTTAACAAATAGTCCAACATGTAGGGAAGTTTTTTCTCTCCTGTCAAGAGTGATGTGTTCTCCATAGACAGCGTTTTTAAAAAACGTTTCTGACGTCCATCACTCGCCAGTCTCACGGGAGAGACGAGCTTCCATTTTTTTGTCAAATTTCTCAATCCACCTCCAGACCACCCACACATTTTTAAAACTCTTACTAGGGCTGTCCAGAATATCATTTTAGGGGCTCCAAAAACTGAATTCAAAGTTCAGCATTTCAGAAATGGAGCATCATGCCCGCCTGATGTTGTTGACTTGCTCAGATTGTGTTCATTTCGTCATTTCTCCTTGCCTCTACTGTGGTTGTGTAGGCGTGATTATTGTTAATAATTTACGACTTTGCTCTGCTGTAGGTCCCGCATCGGCACAGGGTGTTTTATTTTGAAAAATGACCAGATGCACTTTGCTGTTCCACTGCCTGGCTTCCTGTGTCGCTCGGTCTGCTCTGTGCAGATTAACGGCCCTGCTTCCATCAAAAATAGACCCGGTGCGTATTCTCCACGAGCAGAGTGGAGCCGCAGTCGGTGGAAACACGAGCATTGCGTGGAACGGCGGCGATCTGCTCCGGGGACCGTAAATGCGGCCAAGACGGGCCTTGTGGAATCTGGGGGTAATGAGAGACAAGGACAGGAAGGGAGACATCAGCCACTGTTAACTTTGACGAGCGAGCAAGTGTTGAGGAGTTGTGGAGGTTCGAGCTCGCAGGATCACATTTGTGCATGCAGTGCAGAAATGCCCCCTCGCTGATTTTTATGTGCCAGCTTTAGAGCCGATGCAGCGTCTACTTAGTTAGACTACTGCTTTGGACGTCAATGACAAAATGGCAAAAAAAAAAATGCTTTGAAGCGTTTTGGTCAGCACAAGTCTATTATTTTTTTTATTCCTTCTGGTATGCTTTGTGAAGCATAATCTCCGCAGACAGCTGTTTGTATCATCATTTTGTTCTGTAAATTTATGCTGCCGTCAGCCTGGTGAGGACAGTTTAAGCTGCAGCTAACAGGACGGAGGTTTCTGACGACAGAGACAGCCAGAGGTCCGAGTCTGTGTGGTTTGAATGGAAAGAACGCTTGAATAGATGAGACGACCAACGCTAATCTCTTATCTTAGCCGCTTAGCTTAGCCTGGCTAACTCCAAATGTAGCAAAATAAGCCAACCACCACCTCCACTGCTCATTGATAAAGTCACTTTTTCCAGCCAAGAAATAGTCCAGCATATAAAACTGGAAACTTTATGTTTTATTTGTCAAAATGTTAATAATTTTTGACAGTACAATATGAGGCTAGTTGCTTCCCATAGCTTCCAGCTAAGCTAAGCTAAGAGACTGCTGGCTGCATTTAGCAAGCACACATGAGAATGGTGTTGATCTTCCCAGCTACCTTTCCTAAAGAGAGCAAACAGCTGTATTAAACAACATGTTGAACTGATTTGTCCATATTTATATTCAATATTCACACTCATCCTCACAGTGAATTGGTGAACTATGCTGAATTTTGGAAACCGGGTGAAATCAGCTCGACTGAAGACCGTGGATAAAGGATTTCACGTCTGAGTGAAAAAACGGGAAAAAGAACTTCTACACAAAGTCTCTTTGTTTTGACACTGCCTTTATTCAAGACGCTTGCAACAACAAAAACGTCTGTCTGTTCACTTCTTGCCTCGCTTCAGATAATTTATAACTCATATATAAGAGTCTGGCCGGCCGGGGGAAAGCCAGCTAGGTGTGAGGTGAGCAGGTCACAGACAAGCCTGCGAGCCAATCGCAGTCCGACAGAGTCAAAACCCACCAAACAGACTGGAGAATCCATCTAGAAACCCAGAGCGACCGGCGTGGGCTTTCTAGAGGAACGCACCAGACAGGAAACCACATGATATGTGTGCTTGAGTGTCTGCCGTGCGCGTCTGTGTGAGACCGCGTGTGTGTGTGTGTGTGTGTGTGTGTGTAGGTGTTTCTTTCTCTGTTATACACATATACTTTCTGTGGTGTGGGACGGCTGAGGTCATCTGAGTGGAGACGGGCTCATATTGTGACCATGCTTGTTTAATGGAAGTCAATCACGGCGCAGTGTGTCACGTCGCAAAGAGTTTTCAAGGAAATTGACGTTACATGTCTCTCTACTGACCATTTTAACAAAATTATTTTAAAAGTTGTAACTATTCCAGTATAAAGAGCGAATCCAAACCCAGAAAATGCCATTCTGTGCTCAGAAGAGCCTGGTAAAGGAGTCAAACGTTTTATTCTTTGTTCCCACTGACTTCCATAAATAGAGCTCTTGATAGCACACAGCCCACCGTTTGTTTGACCTGGTCCTCTGGCCAAACACTCATCTGCCATTGGTTACAATAAAAGGAGCGTATTTCCTCATTTTGCTGGGAAGGAAATGAAATTGCAACAATTGTGCTTTGGTTACGGAGGAACCTGCCTGCCCTGCCTGCCGCGAGAACTTCCTCTGCCGCTCTGCTGGGAGATTGTGTTTCTTTCTCTGCAGCAGAGAATCAGAGAAGTAGCAGAGGGGTCGCCGAGGCCAGATGGGCTGTGACCTGTGTCTCTGTACTGACCTAATACTGCAGACTGAGGCTGCAGCTAATGATTATTTTCATTATTAATGAGTCCATTCTGTAATTTGTTTTTCTGTCTTTGACGGTAGATCATTGCTGATCATCATGCTTGGCTGAATTTTTTTTTTGAGTTTATACAGTAATAAACTTGAGGTTAAGGTTATAAAATGTAAAAAAAGAAAAAAGGTGATGTCAGGGCCACCAGTGACCGTCAGTGGCTCTAGTCGTTACAGTGTGTCCCACACCGTAGGCACTGGACAGCCCTTGGTGGGGGATTTTTGGCCAATTGTGCGTGCTTGTCGGTGAGAGAAGTCACTCTGATTGGCTGTTCAGGGCATGAAAAGAGCAAACGATATGCACAAGCTTGTCTGCTGTAGTCTTTGTGGTGTGTTCAAGTGCAGCTTTTTGGTTGAGACACAGGAGACCTACAGGAGACTGACACTAGAGGTGTAGGTAGAGCGTCATAGTTAGAAGTCTTCAACCAAATCTGCCATATTTGACGAGTTGAGTGTGAGGACATGATGTCCGGACTGGATGTATCCGGCTTGATGCCCGCAGAGACACACTTTACCTTCCCTGTCCTTGAATCTTTCCGTCTGTCTGTCGGTGCATCTGTCTGTCTGTCCCACCTTGTCTTTCTCCGCAGGCCTCCCCGCCTCTTCGTCTCTCCCTGTGTCTCTCCGGCTAGAGTGATGATTCAGGGCCTATTGTGAAGTCAGCAATCCGATACAGAGCCAGCCTGAGAGCAGGAGGGGGGGAGAAGGAGGGAGGTGGGGGGGAGTGAGGAACAGAAGGGATTATGGGTGTTCTCATAGCCAGGTCCATGCTGTCTGGAGCCCGGGGCGCTTTGGCACCCTCACCTGTCCTCTGCTTTACCTGTTGCTCTCATTCTCTAACGCGGCCCACGGTCCTCTGCGTCTCTTTGTCTTGCTTTATCTTTATCTTTCTCACACCCCCGAGCTCTTCACTGTCCCTTTTTCTGGACTCCCAGCCCGTCCCTCTTTTCTTTTTCACACTTACGTACATCCTCTCCTCCCTTCGATGCGCCTTCCTTCTTCGGCGGACATATGGTATTGTGAGTGATTTTATTAGGAAGATGATATGAAGTGTTTCAAGGCCTGGTGTGATGGAACAGCTTGCGACTTTTGAGACATCCAACTCCTGTTCGCTCTCCTCGGCAGCAGTAACTTCAAATAATCGGCTTCATATTGAATCTGAGAGCAGATGGTGTGTGTGAATGTGTGTGTGTGAGAGAGAGAGCGTACTTATCTGTCTGCTGAATGTCCCTCTGTGTGTCTTTTTTTTTTTTAAAGGATATCTACCTTATGTTGCACCTCTCACATGCACACATACACACATTGTGATGTCATGAGCAGCATTATTTAACAGGCAGCTGGGAGGCCATTCATCATTTAATTAAAAGCGTCTGAAAGGGATCTGAGGCCTAATGAGATTAGCTTTAATTATTGATGCTGCTGCTACTGCCACAGACACGCACCTACACACCGGCTCACAAACACACACACACGCACACACACTCTGGTTATGACCACCACGGACACTCAGCCTCTCCTTGAATTCTCCGTCTGAGCACACAAACACCTACATCTGCACTTTTTGCTTTTCAATACTTCGCTCTCTTACCTGATCTTTTTCCCGACACACACACACACACATCTCATTGATTTTGCTTCTTGGTGGGATGTAAAGGTGCTCAGAGGGGGGCGGGGGGGTTACTGGATTCAGAGGGGGACGGCCTGCGGTATTGGGACCGAGCGGGGGGTGCGGTAGCTGTGGTCGGGTTAGGGATGAGGAAGGGTGACGGCGGGGCTGGTGGGGGGTGCAGGAGGACGGTGTTGTGTTTCTTCAGGTCTCACACAGCAGCAGAGAGGAGCTCTTACTGTTCTCGTCCACTCGCTCTGTTCTCCATTTCATCAAGTTGAACTCTGCCTCAAAACATGGAGTCCATGTGAGAACCAGTGGACGTGTTTGGAAAACCTGCCGTCTTCAGTGTCAGTTAATCCTTCCCCTTAAAGAGGCGGTTTACCCCAAAATCAGAAATACATAATTTTCCTCTTGCCTGTAGTGATATTTATCCATCTAGTTTGTTTAGGTGTGAGCTGGCGAGTTTTGGAGATATCAGCCCTTCTCCCGAAATATTAAGGAACTCGATGGCACTCGGCTCAAAACGCAGCAATGTCTCTTTCTAGATATGATTACCTGCTTAAGTCAAAATAATCCACAGACCTTGTCATGGACGAGATGCTAGATAGCTACAGTAAAGCTGTGTTACCACCAGGGTACTTTCGGTACCCTTTGAACCCTACGTAACACATGGTAACCGTACCTAAACCTAAGCCAGATCTGTTCTGCGTTTCCATTGGAGACAGTCCAGATTTTCATCTGCTCCGCTCGCATTTACTACTTTTCTGATGCTTCCTCTCTTTTGCTCAATCACACCCTCTCTACGCACAGCACACGTGTGGTTTTCTCAAATCCTACATCAGAGCGCAGATGAAAAGCCAACTCTGATTGTTTGGAAAGACTTATCAGTGGTCTGTAGTGTTTTAACTCCACCTTTTAGTATTTGTTCAGCGTGCTAGGTACTAAATGGGTAACCAGAGCGCAGGACGGCACAGTACGGTTTGTTTGGTACCATCCGCAACTTTTGACAATAGAAACGCAAAAATAACAGCTTTAATGTGTAACTGAACTGAACTGCTTGGTGGAAGATAGATGAAGTAGATGTATCACATGGAGCTGGGAGGCATTGTGTGCATTGACCTGACTCATTATTCAGATAAGTTATCTAAGGCTGCTGATTTTCAGTTAGTTGATTATCATTTAATATTTTAAATGTCATACAAACGTTGATGATCAATCACCTAATAATTTCCACACTGCACCTCTCTGTTCAGTTCACTCTGCAGCTCTCTGTCCCAGTGTCGGACATGTTGTACCTTTAGACATTGAGTGTTGAGTAGAGTGATGGCCAGAGTGTGTGTGTGTGTGTGTGTGTGTGTGTGTGTGTGTGTGTGTGTGTGTGTGTGTGTGTCTGGTCAGCCATGGACTGGTTTAGGTTTCTCCCAGTTGTTTTTTTAATCACTCTCATCAGATTAGCTGAGGAGGGGCAGTCGAGGCCAAACGCTTCACAATTAACAGCGCAGAACCAGCCCGCACACACACACACACACACACACACACACACACACACACACACACACACACGCACACACATCCATCAGTGACTTTTCATTTGTCTCCATTGGGTAAAGCTGCATTAAATCATGTCTGTGATCCCCTCACTCTCTGAGACAATGAGGAGCCAATTTAAATGGCAGATATTAAGACCACCAGGACGGCGAGGAGGATGGAGAGCAGACTTAGTCACAGTTCTCCTCCACTGCTCTTCCTCCCCAAACATGTGTGTTCACGAGCCGTTGATTAAATAAAATAATCACTGGGAGTCTAAAATTAGCAAGGTGCACTGACCGCCCTTCTTTTGTCCAAAGTTACACAGAAATAAAAATACAAGAGTTTATTATTTTTATCGATGACCCACTAAAACCCAGCAGGAATTATTCCTCGCCGTGTATCCAGAAGAAATTCATCATTTGATTAAAATCAGAAACACATTTCGTCCAGGAGAGCAAAATATATGTGTGGTAGTGGCTCGCCACTGGCCCTCTGTAGACCGCTCAGTCTGTTACTTAAGTTTTATTTTTTCCTTTAAATTGTACGAGCAGAACAACCCAGATGAGATATCTAGCCGTCAGAGCAAATAAGCATAATTCCCATAAACATCCCTCTAAAGCAGAAATCCTGCTTTCACTATTAGAGCAACAACCAAGATCATTTTCACTATAGATTATTAAAATGATTATTTTATTCAGGCTGTTAACTGTGCAGGATGTACTTGAGTCAAAATGAAAACAAAAGATGTAGTTTGATGGCTAAGTGAAGAAGCGAGGCATCATGGATCAAAGTTTGGAAACCGTTATGGATAAGTACACAGCTCAACAAAATATATAACAAAGGTCTTCTTGTTTTTAGACATTATTATGCTGAAATGTTACGTATCATATCTTTAATGTCAGAGAATAATAAAACAATACCCATAAAGGAAACCTCTGGTAGCCCAGCTGTTAAAGCTCATACTACTTAACTGTCATGTTCCCGATTCGGTTGTGGCCAAGGACCTTTGTCATCATTTCACATTGTCATGTTCTCCCTTTCTCACTCTTACCTCATTTCACATCTGTCTTCTGTCACTCTTCAATAAAGGCGAAATGCCAAAAAATAAAACAATCTCAGAAACCCAGAGTTATTCAGCTCGATGTCATAAAAGACAAGAACAGAAAATATTCAAATCTGACAAGCTGGAATCAGTGATTTGTTTTTGTCGTCTTTTCCCCTTACTACTTATTGTCACCCTGGTTACATCATTGTGTCAGGACGTTAACAATTTGATTAGTGAAATGTCGTTAAAAACCGAAAACCACATTCCCTGTGGTTGGATATGCTTGCCAGCTTCAGCACATAATCAAAACATTTTAAAATGCACTTAACCTGGTTGGTTGAAGACGTTTTGATTCAATCTTTACTGCAAGAATTTAAATTTCAGCTCTGAAAGTTGTATTTTATGCTTCAAAGTCAGCGCTGTATCTTTATCATCCATGCAGTCATATTCCACATACAAGGTGGTGTGAGCAGGCATTGTGTTTTTGTTTTTCAAGACATTGAACTCGTGCACACAAAAAGCTCTCTTCAATTCACCGTACTTCTTCTTCATCTTCTCATCTTTGTGCTACGTAGCTTGAAGCGACCATCCTGCGTGTTGTTCTCTCATTTCTCGTGTTGTTCGTTTTGTCTCGCGGGGGGGCGGGGGTTCACTGTAGAGGCCAGCGTCTAGATTTAGCTCAGTTTTTTCTCCCCGGGCGATTCAAAGACAAAGGCTCAAAGACATTTGATACTTTAGGTGCAGAAACTGTGTGTGATTACGATTTCATTTTTGCGTCCTTCAGTTTGTGAGCAACGCCAGGCAGCTCTTGGCAAAATCATGTGAGCATAGGTAGATAGAGAGAGGTACACCTAGCCAGAGAGAGAGAGAGAGAGAGAGATGTTTTTGGAGAGCACCTTTTCATCCACACTCCTCCTCCTCCTCCTCCTCCTCCTCCTCCTCCCTGCTCCACAGACTCACCCTGTTCTTCCCTTTCACTCCCTCACTTCTTTTTTTTTCCCTTTATAGCTTCCTACTACACCTGAAAAAGGGGCATTTTTGGAGGCATAAAGAGAGGGATAGTTTTACACCTCCCCAGGCTGGGGGAACTGGGGGTTGTAGGAGGAGTGGTGGAGGGAGAGAGGGAGGGAGGGAGGAGGCTCAGCACAATGTATTTTACATGAAAGGAAGAGGATAGAGTTACCACACCGATAACCACTCATACAAATGGGGAGAGCAGAGAGCTTTGAGCAGGGGACAGGTAAATGTGTGTGTGTGTGTGTGTGTGTGTGTGTGTGTGTGTGTGTGTGTGTGTGTGTGTGTGTGAGAGAGAGAGAGAGAGAGAGCGAGAGAGAGAATGTGGAGGATAGAGATGGAGGTGGTGTTTGTGTGGTGAGTAACATCCTTCATGAGTGTGTTTTGTGGTCGACACACATCAGCCGATGTCAGAGACATGGACGGCTGAATGATCACGTTGCACAGGTGTGTGTGTGTGTGTGTGTGTGTGTGTGGGTGGGTGGGTGTTTGTGGGTGTTTGTGTTTGTGCATATGTGAAACACTTATTTTTCTGTATGGATCCTGTTAGCTATTTGTTGACACAACCTAGGTTTTTCTGTTTTTTTCCCCTTATATTAATTTCCTTTATTTTTATTTCTTCATAGTTAATATCAAAGGAAGTACTGTGAATTTTGTAAATTTTAAAAGTTGTCTTTACTTTTAAAAAGTCAGGAAACGGTTAACTTCAGAATTACCAACCAAAGTAGACTATTGAATTTACTCCTTACGCTCTTTAATTAAAGGTGAAATATGTAAGGATTGGACAACTGTGGTATTTATACTCAAAACATATAGGGGGCAGCGTATCACCAGAGCAACCGCTAACTGCTTCTAACTGCAGCTCAGTTACCTGTAGCTCAGTTAGCTGTGCAGCTAGCATTCCGGACTGGGAGCTCAGGGAACAGGGAAGTGTTGGTGTTTACACCGTTAGCACAGGAGTTCTGGATAGGGGGCTAGCTGGTTAGCATGCTAACTCAGGTGGACATCTGTGTTACGATGCAGACATTATAATGCCAAAACTGTTACATCTCTCATTCTGTTGATATTTTTTTTCAACATTTTCAATAACAATAATTTTATTTCTTTAAATTAACTTTTTCTAAATTATAATTATTAAAAAATAGATTTAAAGTGATAAAAATGCTAAATAAACGCAGTTGTTTAATCAGAGATAGAAGGATGCATTTCCAAGAGGTCTGCAGAGATAAAGTACAAAATATCTAAGGAGCTTTTGAAAAGAATCTCACTACAAAATAAATAAAGAGAACAAGGCAAAAGAGATGAAGAGGAGCAGAGTGTGTCTCCGTCTGTCGCGCTGTCTGCTGAGTGGAAGATAAACTGCTGTTGTTCCACTTCAAGAACAAAGTTACTCTCGAGGGCCTCTTGAAAGGGAGCGAGGCACCTTCAGCAGACACTTTTAAAACACTCCTAAAGTCAACAAAAACCAAAGACGATCCCTGTCATTTAGCCGTTTAATATACTGCCCGCTTCCTGCGCTCAGTTCACTGCTCTGATGTGCCCATGCCACAACGCTGTTTTGTTTCTTTCTGGGGGGGGAGATTTCATCAGGCGTGTTTTGGGACAGCTCCCCTGCTCCCTTCTCCACTTGCTGTGAAAATATTTCATCGGGGATGTTTTTGGACGACCCCCTCCTGATGGGGTCCTGCCTGGCTAATAATAAAGTGCTTGAGTTGTCAAGCGCTTCGGCAACACCCTAATCTGTTCTGACAGCTACGCCTCCGCACACACTCTCAAAACGTCCAGCAACACGCGCACGAGCGCATGTCGGCATGCACGTATAACACACTCTCTACAGACGCATGCACTGATGTATGCACACGGGTCCACAGACAGTCTATCAATCAAGGTGTTTATTGGGGTTGGGGGATAAATGCTGTTGGACGGGGGCCGCATGCTGTCACCATGGTGACCGAGCTAAAGGTGGCTGGTGCACAGTTGGAGACAGTGGCCCTGTTCCAAATTGGTCCCCGGGCCTGTGTACACTCGGCACCCCGCTCAGCTGTTTCCTGTTGCCTTGTGGATGTACAGTAACATGTCATTAAAGGGCCAGTTCACCAAAATGAAAACAACACGCTTAGTCATAGTGATACCTAGCCATGCAGATCGTTCGTTTTATTTGCTTTATTTTTATTTTTTTTCTACAGTAAATCTCAGCTGTTAAGTACGGTGTGTCTGATATCGCAGTGTTGGTGTCGTTTCTAGACCATCATGATTAATGTTGCTCCAGGACCATCATTGCAATTTACTACTAAACTACTTGGTGAGGTTTATGTGACAAAAATGATTGGTTTCACAACCATTGAATGTGTTGAATGCGTTGTATAACTTTTCCCATGCATATTTTTCTACGCTTTTTCCCACCAAGTCATCACAAAAATGTGATTGGTCAGCAGTGATGGTCCTGGATTGACATTAATTATGATGTTCCAGGAACAACACCAACATAGCAGTATCAGATTGTGTGTTAAGTACACCCCTGTAGCTTTTAACAACTGCATAATCATACAAATAAATAACCCTGTTTGGTGTATTTTAAGATGCAATACTTATGTGAAAAGGAAATTAATATTGTTTTAAATCTTTCTTGATTCATATGTTCTTACATACTACACTTAACTGTCTGACTGTCTTGCTTTTGGTCCGACTGTCATGGCAAATTTAAGCCAGTACAACTCGGTAACATTGCCACAGCTATTTTAGCAGCACAACCACCAAACCGTGCTACCACAGTGTTGCTTAAAATCAGGAGGATAAACTAAGAAGAAGCAGAATTTACACACAGACTTCACTTCACATATATCACTGATGTTTGGTAACAGCTTACCCCATCTGTACAAAATGCATTCTGTCAGGCAAAGAGTGGGGGGAGGTCAGATGTCAAACACTAACTATATACAAGAGGCTTCTCTTTGAAATGATTAGTACCTCAACTGAGAAAGATGCTCACGTGCATATGTGTGAAAATGATTTGAACTTAAAGATTAAATCCAGAATTTTGAAGCTGTGAACACCATAACTGAAAAAACTGGTTGTTCCAATAACAAAAGCAGTATCAGAGATGCCTCCAATACTGCCTGAAGTGCTGGCATCGGTATTGGCGACTACGCGAGTCTATGAATCGATACGATACCACATAATTTATTTATTACAAACGGGACCCTGATGGTTCCCAGCAGCGTCCTGTACACCTGTATGCAACTTTACGGATTTTTGTACTGCACAAGAGGCCAATATCCAACAGAGAGTGACTTGTGTAACTTCAAATACATCCATAACATGACATCCATCCATCCAGCCCAGCTCGGTATTCTGTGTTCGGTATGAGCGGATACACAAAGTTCAGGTTATGGATTTGGTATCGGGACATCTCTAATTTTTGGATGTGACAGGTCCCGTCTGTCTCCTGTCTGTGTCTGACTGCTGTGTGTGTGTGTGTTTGGGCGTGATAACACCTTGGCGACCACGGTGAAAGAGTGCCATCTTCAGACCGAGGCGGCCGGGGGGGGGCAGTCCACCTCGTTGGTACCACACCCAGGCAGCGTTGACCCCTCCAGCTCGGCTACGCTTCACATGTGAGACACGCGTGCAGCCGGTGTGGTTCCAATTAACACAGATTGAGTGTGTGTGCGTGCTCAGGTGGACGTGTGAGTCTCTGTGCGCTGTGGGTGAGATGGGGGAGGTTGTGTGTGTGTGTGTGGGAAAGGGGGGTGGGGGGTCAATTGGATGGTGTGAAGTTTATGGTCTGGCCTGTACCTTCTACTGCACAGCAGGACGTTGACGTTGCATCCACACCGCGTCTCCTTTTACCGTCTTCAGTACTCCACAAAGAATTATAGACGTGGATGGTTTTTTTTTCATTTTAGGGGCTCAGACTGTCAGAACTTCTTTATTTTTGCCTTGTTATAATGTGGAAGTCAGTTTATTTGTGTTTAAAAAATCGACCTACACGGAAAGAAGTTACATCTGTTACTTCTAAAAAAGTTCTCTGGCTTTAAATGTAAGCTTGAGTGAGTCTGTAGTGAGTGACAGCCGGGAGAGAGAGAGAGAGAGAGGAGGGGGAATAAGAGGGGGAGGAGGAGGAGGAGGAGAAGAGAAAAAGAGGGGGAGGAGGCAGAGGAGGAGGGAAACAGGACGAGTGAAATGCTCCCCATTGCCAGAGTGGAGGAAGACAGGAGCTGTGCATGGATTGACCTCAGAGACAGAAAGGGAGAAAAGTGCAGTTTGGTGTGCGGCTCGCGTCTTTTCTTCCAGCCGCTACATGTTTGCTCTGAGCGAAAGCGAGACTCTCAAAGGAAAAGAGAAAAAGAATGCATGCTCTCCTGTAGAGCAGAGACGAGAAAAACGTGACACCTGGAGTACAAAGTGAGAGGCAGGTAGATAGAGACGAGCTGAAGCCGTGCTGGAGGAGTGTGTGTGTGTGTGTGTGTGTCTGTTTGTGTGCGAGATAACTAAGGTTGTGTGTGTGAAGGGAAGCGAGTGGATCGTACAGCTCTGTAATGCTTTGTGGAAGTACAGGACTGCTAACTGACCTGATTACACCCTGAGGTAAGAGTGCATCTCTAACTCTGTGTCAGTGTGTGTGTGTGTGTGTGTTTCATGCTCAAACTGATGTTGTACTTTTCCTCTTTTACTCAATCAATTGTAGCATTTTCTGTGTTTTAGTATATTTGATATTCTCTTTTGATAGACACACATATGAATGAATACATGCTAGGTGTTTAAAAGCAAATAAAATCACTATTTTGTATTGAATCATAACATTACTGAATGACTGAATGGATATTTAGATCACCCCCCCAAAAAATAAATAAATAAATACAATAAAATAAAGGTGGTAGTTTATGGTGATGGCACTGTAACTGTAAGGGTGCCAAAGCAGTTAATGTAAATTGAATTAATTTACACCTTGAATATACTAATTGTATTTAAAAACACTAAATGTAAAATGAATATAATGGACTTAATGCTTTTATTATATATTAATTGACAGATTTTTTTAACTTTTGAATTGTTATTAATAATTCTTTTTTCTTATTTTTGTAACACTCGAGGTCTGATGCAGGATTATATCTCTGTTCTTTAATTTATCTGATAAAAATCTCATGTAGCAGCAAAATCATCTGTTATCATGTCAGCTCTTGCTCAAAGTGGAATTGCTGCATTTAAAGCAAAGAAATGATTTTAAGTCCTTTTTTTTATTTGTTCATTTATCCAAATATTCCCGTACACAAGCAGAAAAAAAAGATTTTCTTAAAGCCTTTATATACCATGCGTGTGTGTGTGTGTGTGTGCGTGTATGTGCAACTCTATGCATGGTATCGGATGTCCCGTTGCAGATGGGTTGGGTTATTACCAGAAACACATAGCGCTATTCTTCTTCGTCTCTCCCTCGCTACCCCCTCTTCTCTCCATGCGCAGCGTTTCCACAATAACACAAACCTCGCCGATGCACCTTTCATGTCACGTTTTTAGATTCTTGAGTAGGCTCATAAAAAGTAAAAACACAGCGGGGCTGCAACAAAAAAAGAAGAAAACACGTAAACACATCCGCGACCAGACGTAGGACTGCTTCTGCTTATTTCTGACTCACACCTACTGTTTCTGATTACCGCCTTCAGGGTCAGACCAGGCCTCGCGTTATCATCACACCCATTAGATGATGAATATAAATAAGTGACAACACAAACACAGCAGTGTGTAATTCCCTTAAATAAATCATTGTTATTAGCGCTAATTACACAGGGTACCTGTATTTATCCCTCAGGGAGTCCCTGGGCCGGGCAGGTTGTGTTCCAGACCGGTCACCAGGCCAACCAGGTCAGAGGTCACCCATTTAACTGGCTCATATGACACAAATGGGTCCTTCAGGCATCGTGGCCACCTAAAGAGTACGATTAAAGGGCCTTTTATTTTATTTTTTTTACTAGAGATGACATTTTTACTACACGATACGGAGCACTTTTGGATTTTTTGTTGTGTGACATGTTTTCAAGTTTTACTGGACGGTAAACATTTTGTGTACTGGAGATGACAAGTGTCTATTAATGGCATTCAAAATGAGTGTGAGCACCGAGCAGAAACGACAAAATGAATGTATGGAACTGCGTTAAAGATGAAAGCCGTGAGAGATGTGAGACTCTGCGAGGTCGCCACTCAGAGAAAGTGTGCGATGGATGAAGCGCAGTGATAAAAGCTTCTCGGGATCAAAGCCTGCGTGTGCTTGTGTTTTCACAGATCGTGTTGAGACAGAAACAGCCAGGGTTGTGTGTTTTCACGTGTGTGTGTGTGTCTCTGTGTGTGTGTGTATGTGTATGTGCACATGCGGGCCGTGTGCGCAGCCACGTCTGCATGAAGCCCTGCGTGTGTGTTACATGTGGATGGCAGTTTCTCACGGCCGCGCTGTTGATGTCGTGACTGACAGCCTTGTTAAATTTCAGTAAAGCATGAAACGGGACATGAAAGTAGCTTGTGTGTCTGTGTGTGTGCGTGTGTGTATGTGTGTGTGTCTGTGTGTGTGTGTGTGTGTGTGTGTGTGTGTGTGTGTGTGTGTGTGTGTGTAAAGTGATCCGTACGAGGGTTCTGGCTAACCTTTGAACCCTGTCTTAAACGGCTAAGTGCTGCTTCTTATTCGCTCTCGGCAGGATTCTCTAATCAGAACCATAACACACACACAAACACACACAAGTACACACACACACACACACACACACACACATACTCTCACACACACATACCTGGAGTTTAGTATCTGCTGGGCCAAGCACTTTCTCTGTATACTTACCTGTGATTGCGATAATGTGCAAATGACTCCAATATATGCTGCCTGGCTGAATTTGACCACGTGTGTGTGCGTTTTTGTATGTGCGTTTCCATGTGCGGTGTGTGTGTGTTTGGCACCTCGCGCGTGCCCTACACCTCGCCAGTGTGTTGACACAGTGATTATAGGGCAGCTGGTACACATTGGCCCTCGCTCCGCCCTGCATTTACTGTTCTAATTAGTTCCTGTTCCAAATAAGAGGGAGGAATTTTAATAGAGAACCGCTGGTCTGCCGTCGTCCAGCTCCGCATACCCTCACACACGGCAACAGACAAGAAAAACCAGCCTGTGTGTGTGAGCGTACGCTGCGGTGGAAAGGCGCAGAGGCTGAAGTGTGTTTTCTTAATTTTTTTTTTTTTCCCCTCGATGATGAAGAAAAAAGGGCCCAGCGCACCAGTGATTGACACGACCAAATGTCCGCATAAGCCGAGGCTCGATTTAGTGACCGTGGCGACCCGCTCGAAGGGTTAAGAGTGAGCCCCGTGACCTAACATGACCCCGGCGTGACCTTTCAACTCTGTAAGGGTTGAGAAAAAGGGGCTCGAGCGCCGGATGGAGCAGGGTCACGGGTGAACAAGGGAAAGTTAATATCTGTCACTTAGACGCCAGTTAGCACTTCTGTCACGGTGGTGGCTACAACTACAGACGCCGGCTCGTGATTTACTTCATTTTTTTCTGCATTACAGTCACATTTAATGAATCAGAAAATCTGTTTTACTCAGACTCGTGTTGAATATTCTCTCCCTGTCTTCGAACTGAGGGCGCTGAATTTATTTTGTTTTTAGTCACAACACTTCATGATACTAATATAATTTGTCTGATTCATAAACGCGGTTTTATGAGGCTGGTTTATGACACACTAAACACTGGCTCTTATGTGTGTGTGTAATGTGTGTTTGGTTAACATTTCCTCTGCTCTGGTCTCTCTGCAGGTGAAGAAATCACACAGTGAATCTCATGTTCCAGACCCTTCAGACGCCAGGTACGCTCACATGTGTCTCTTTGTGTGATATGACAAACAGCATTAGGTTTTGCAGAACCCTGTGTGTGTGTGAGTGTGTGTGTGTGTGTGTGTTTGTGTTGGTGTACACAGTTATGAGTGTGTGTCCTAGTTCTCTGGTCATGGTGCAGAGAGGTGAGGTTTCACTGCAGTTGCGAGCTGTGATGAGGTCATCAACACTTTCCCAAGACCTCAGTGCCTCACACACACACACACACACACACACACACACACACTCACACACACACACAGGGGGAAAAGATATACTGATCCAAATGAAGGACAAGCAGAGGGAGCATGCTGTACTTTATTTAGAGCCGAAACTGTTGGCGATTTTAATAAACGATTAATCAAACCAGAAAATGCCGGATATTCTCAGGTTCCAGCTTCTCAAATGAAAAGATCTGCTGCTCGTATATCCAATGATGGAATGTAACTAAGTATATTTACTCAAGTAACTGTATTTAAATACAATTTTTAAGATGCTTGTACTTTACTTGAGCATTTCCAATTTCTGCTACTTTACATATCCACTCCACTATTACTCAGCTACATTTATTTATTCATTTAAGCTACTAGTTACTTTGCAGACTACATCAGAACCAAAGTAGTGCATTATACAATCAATTAATTTTATTGGCAATCAGATTAAAAAACACTGATTCTGATAATCAGAAAAATGCTGAACATCTGATTTGATAATGGGCCAGGCCCATAATCTGTTGACCCACAGTTTACGGTTTATAGAGCACATACAGGTCAATATATGTATGATTTACTATTATTTGTACTTTTGATACTTAGTACATTTAACAAAATATATATTAAAGTTAAAAAGATATCTTGAAAGTTAAAAAGGTCAAAGTCTGCACCAACAGAAGCTCCTCTCTCCCACAGAAAACACTGCTCCTGAAACACCTCGTCAGTAGTCCCGCCTTTAATTCTGTGACTTTGTGACATCACACTACATCACCATGTCAGCCATCTGCATAATTTATGCCCCGTGGCTAGATTGACACATAACGATTGATTTAGCACAACTGCCCTGTTGTTGTTAGCGGTGCTGGGTCAGGCGTGTGTGAGCTGGCCAATCAGAGAAGACTGGGTGTTCAGGAGGGGGGCCTTAAAGAGACAGGAGCTAAAACAGAGCGATTCAGACAGAGGGGGAATACAATGCTGCAAGTCATTTTCACTTTTCACTTTAACTGAAGTTTTATTTATATACAGTATCTTTCCTTTTTCTTAAGTATGACTTTTAGGTACTTTAACAGCACTGCATATATCACCGTAGACTGAATATCTTTGGGTTTTCATCTTCTGGTCTGAGAAAACAAGACATTTAAAGACGTCACCTTTGGCTCTGGAAAGTTGCTCTGGGCATTTCTTTTCCCACCATCTTTTGATGAATCGCTTAATTAAAAAAATAACAGCAGATTAATCAGTAATGGAAATAATCCTCAGTTGTTGGCTCTTAAACTATGTAGTTTACATTATGCTCTTTATACTGTAAATTGCACAGATGCGGCATATTTTTTCAACGACCAGACATAATGTGAAAACCAGAAAAGAGTTTATGAAACACCAACTCCTGCCATCGCCTCCCGAGAGGAGCGAAACAGAGAGGAAAGAGAAAAAAAAGAAAAAGGACAAGGAGGGGAGACAGAATCATTTCCTGCTGTTGAGAGACAAAAGAAAAGGATGGATGAAGAGTGTCGAGGCGCACAAGAGGGAGAGAAAGAGAGAGTGAGAAGTGGAAAAGCACCATAATCTGCGAAAGTTCTTAGCCGTTATTGCCTGGCACAGCAGAGACGTTTTAGGCTTTTGTGCAAATATCTGGTCCGCCATTAAGCGTGTTGATATTAAAACAGTGATCAATGTTTTCACTTCAATATGTACAGGAGTGCAGAATGAATGTTTAGCTGTAAATAGAAAAAAAAAGAGTTGACGGAGAGAGTTGATTTAGTGTGTTTATCTTTCGCATGCTCTCTCTTTTGTGCCCTTAAGCCTGCGTCTCTCTCATCCGCTCAAAGTTATATGTTTATACCTGTCAGTCTGACTGTGGGTTGCAGTCATGTGTGGCGATGCTATCTGCCCATAGCATTGAGATGGCCTGCTTCCAGACCGCGGCACAGATGTATCACACACACACACACACACACACACACACACACACACGTACACACAGAGTGGTAGAACGGCTGCCCGCATTTGTTTAATTCTCCCTCCATCTCTGTCATTTCTCGCTTTGATGTCGCGCACAAAAGCACAAGTGTGACCGACCTGCGGGCAGCGTGAGTCAGGGACACACACACACGTTCAAATGCGGTACCGGCCATACACACACTGACTCAACAATAAACTATGCCTTCCACCGAAGGACATGTCAAAATGTGGGTTTGTGGCAGCAGTGATGAAGAGGCATGCGCCAGTGTTTTATGTTGCTTTTCTAAGCGTGTGTGCGTGTAAAAGATTAAAAACACTTGACTTTGACTCCACCGAAAAATATGCATCTTCATTCTGTTCATCGCTCTATTTACTTCCACTTCCAACCCTCCACACACACACACACTCTCTCACACACACACTCTCTCACTTCACCATTACCACCTTGTGTGCTGGTTCGTCCCAGTCATGCATGTGGAACACATTGTAAAACTAAAGCATGCTGGCAGGCTGTGGGTTTGTATTGGAGCCCAGAAGTGCACACACACACATACATACACACACACACTCTATAAAAGAGCCAGCAGGCCCGCAGACAATGTCTAACGCCTCTGAACACATGCTCATGTAAGCTAACTGGTATGGAGAAGCATGTAGTTTATGACTGTGTACGTATATGTGCAAGTTTGTGCGCGTGTGTGGTTCCTGTCATTGAACGTGTTCAGTGCGATCTTAACATAATATATGGAGGTGGGAGATTCCCAGCTGTGAGAGCATATTGCCGTTGATCCGTTACTCATTCAGAAATCGCAGTTCATCTCATTTTCTCCCCCCTTCTCCTCCTCCTCCTCCTCCTCCCTCCTGTAGGTCTATGGAAATGCAGGACCTAGCCAGTCCTCATAACCGTGTGGGAGGTGGAGATTCGACGGGCTCCAAGCTGGACAAGAACAACCTTGGCAGCCCCTCCATCACCACCAATGGAACAGGAGGTGAGAAGGCAGAACGTGTTTGGTGCCACAATAATGAATGTGCAGTTATGTGTGTGGCAGAAAGGCTAGTTTCAATGTTCAAAATACAGTTTCCACCTTCATGTTGTTATTATGCTTTTTTCTTTCTTTTGGCTGTTATGTAAGAACTGGCCACCTCTTGATTTCATACTCAAAGAAAGAGGAACATATCACCAACTGCAGCTGCCTTTAGCTAGTTAGCTCAGTTAGCCGTGCAGTAAGCGGTCTGGACTGAGAGCTCGGAGTGGTAATATGAGAAATATAACTTGCATATTTACTTGCTTTTTATATTCAGTAGTCAATGAAAATCCCAAACATTGGGAAAACAAGATATGCTGTTCAACTACTTAAAGTGGAAACAGACAGCTTCCGCCCCCGCTAGCTTTTCCGAGTGGTATTATTGTGAGCGCCGCTGTTGCAAAGACAGCCAGATTGTTTCCGTTTGCCTCAGAGTCACAACTACCAACAACACAGCACAAAAAGTGTATTTATTTTTTTTTTTTTACCTTTTGACAGAGCCAGGCTAGCTGTTTCCAGTTTTTATGCTAAGCTTCGCTAACTGACTGCTGTTGGCTTCATATGTACCCTGACAGATCATCTAGCTCCAGGCAAGAAAGCAAATAAGCGTATTTCCAAAAATATTGAATCATTCCTTCATGCGCTGCACACTGTAGATCTATCACCAGTAAAAGGACAAGTGACCTCTTGAAATCAGGACACCAGAGTTACTGTGAAAGCAGCTACATCATGCATCATGCAACCGCGTACTGATGTCTCATTTTATTAAAGGTCCAGTATGTCGGATTTAGGGTGATCTATTGGCAGAAATGGAAATAATAGTGTATAATCCTCTGAGACTAAGAATCGTTATGTTTTTTGTGAGGGAGCGGGCCCTCTTCTGCCAAGTCCACCATGTGTCACTGCCATATTTCCACAATGGCAAAGGATGGATGACTGACACACTGGCTCTAGAGAGGGCATTTCACGTTTTTAGCAGCCCCCGTACGGGAGGGTGAGACGAGGGGTTTTCAGTTAGCTGCAACCTCACTGCTCGATAGCACCGAATCCTACACGCTGGTCCTCCGAACTAAATTAGAAAAAAAAAAATAAACTCGAAGCACTTCTACGACGAGTGCTTTTCAGTGTTTGTTTGGGCGAGATGCAGTTGTTTATGACATCTAGCTTTTCGCTCCACAAAGCTCGAATGCGCTCATTGTGAATCGCTTTGTGCGAAAGCAGCTGATGAGTTTAATGTAGTGTAATGAAATCTGTTGCCAAATCATCAGTCAGAAAGGTTTCCAACACGCGGAGATAAGTACTTTTTGAGGAATTTTTAGAGACGGAAGGAGACGCGCACATGCAAGCGCACGCAATACACACACACACCTCACGCTGGCACGGTGACTTGAGTAAACCGCCGGAGAATGTGTGTAAACACACGGTGAAGCACTTCTACTCTCCTGCGCTGACCGCTTGGCAAAGTGTGTGTGTGTGTGTATGTGTGTGTGTTAGTGCAAGCCCAAAATCCCACTGGAAACTATTTCCTCTACGAGAGCATTAAAGCATCACCACTCTCTTAGATGTCAACACCAGCGAGCTCTCTCCTTTCTTTCTTTTTTCTCCCTTTTGTTTTCCTCTGTCCCTCTGTGTTCCTCCTCCCCCTCTTTTCCTTCCTTCGCCCTTGTGCTCCCCCCTCTCTTGCTGTCTGTCCTCCCCAATAATTTTTGACGGAGCGGTTTGATGTAATAGCCCTGGATGTAAGTGCTTTTGTTTGAGGGCCATCCTTTGATCTATCGCTGATTTAACAGGCAGTGGAACCGACTTTTAGCAGCAATGTAATGGAAAAAGTGAGATGCTGCATTTTGGTCAACTTGATGTGTCAACACACGCACTCGGTCACAGGAATAGCCGCGCGCAGAGCGGACTTAACTGCGACTTCGGACCATATTAGAGCACGTTAAATCATTTTTGATGAGCTCACAGTTAATGGTTTAAGCAGACGGAGCTGGGACTACACGCTCACAGCCAAAACAAACTACATACCCAACATTCCCCTCACCTGACATCAGCCGGAGCTCGGGCCCGCGGGCCATCTCCATAGCAACTCATTTGTCTTCATTAGGGCTTGTCTGATGGGTTGTTTTGCTCCCTGAAGGGATTAATGAAGTTGTACTGAATTAAATTGAGTTCTCAGATGGTCGCTGATGATGAGTTTTAATCATGTTGAGAGAGAAACAAGAAAAAGGGGCTGAAAAACATCACAGAGGATGTTAACAGGATGTTCCTCTCTTTTAAAAATCACTTGGGAATCACACTTTTATTTTCCTGAATGAAAGTTAGATGAGAAGACAGCCACTCTTATATCCTTGTCAAAGCAGAGCCGATCAATATTTTATACATGGATCACATGACTACTTGCTTTTGAAAGGCTCAAAGTAACCCGCAGATAATTATCATCCGACTCTGCAGTTCCCCTCAGAGCTTCTCTCAGATTATTGTTTTTGGTTTTATGGCCCACAAATTTTCCTATTTTCATCTCTCATCAGCATAGTTTCCAGCCTCAGCGTGCAGCTGTGTTCAGTGAGAAAGCTCTAAAAGCCCACAGTACGCTACCTGCCCACCACCACCTGGCAGGCAGGCGGGTTAGTGATTGGCCCGTGAACATAGTGGAGCATTTAGCTGCTAAAGCGCCAAATATTTCTCTTAGGAGTTGGTGGAGAGCAAAACAGAGCAAAGGGGAGATCAAATATTTGACTAACATTTATCAGGTGAACAGAAAAAAGGCTAAAAAAGCTAACGTTGCTAGGCACCCCTTGGGTCCAGGGCAAGAAAGTCCGAGTCAGTGGTTGGCTGGGGCAGTTCCTTGAGTAGTTAACAGGACTTTGATTTGCATCCCATTTGTGAACAAGACCCAAGAGAAATTTATATTACTTAAATCTTGATCATTTGGCGATCATTTAACAACATAATAAAAGTCGTGATATGCCATACAATGTGAATCGTTTGCATGCTTTATTTTGAAAGTCTAACCGGACGTTGTATATTACATATTAGTCCAAGCTGCCAAATGTGACAGGTTGGGAGTGAGAACCTTCTGCATACAACTCTCAGCAAGAAGTGAACAAGAGTGTTTCCAAAAGTTTTGCTGGAAAGAAAAACAAAAGTTATATATGTCTGCTTTTTAAAATGTACTCTTGGAGTGTGTCGGTATCCTCATCACCTTCCCACCTTGCACCCGTTTAGGTGAAAACATGACAGTTCTAAACACGGCTGATTGGCTGTTGGGCTGCAGCAGCCCGCCCCCTGCACCGGGCTCCAAGGACTATGGTACAGAGGTGCATGCGTGTGAATCCAAAGCTAAGAATTCATGCAGCGTTACCTTGAATGCAAAAGGAATATGTTTCTCCAGTTTGGGCTGGTCCTAGGACTGATGTTTTCTTGTGCCAGAATTTGCAGTGATGTTCATTTGCAGTGCAGTGTCGTGTGCTCTTTGGATCCCAGTGTGAATTTTTATCGGAGTGTGTGTGGAGGTGTTTGCATATTTGCAGGGTTCCCACCAGTCAGTTTATGAAAAGCTGGGGAATTTCAAGGAATTTGCCATGAAAGTTAGCAAATATCCAGCTTGATTATACCACTAAAAACACCAAAAAAATGACATTTTATGTCATTGACCAGGAACTTTAGGTCATGGTGGTGTTTTCGAAAGTCATT
This sequence comes from Pagrus pagrus, assembly GCF_965226575.1. Lineage (NCBI taxonomy): Eukaryota > Metazoa > Chordata > Actinopteri > Spariformes > Sparidae > Pagrus > Pagrus pagrus. Next base: position 8,649,923 of record NC_140200.1, read on the forward strand.
TAAAGCTTATTGTGGGAACCCTGCACACTGAATTTACTTCAATACTAGAACTGCATGGTAGTGTCCTCTTTTTTCCGTAAGGTTTTCTTTGTGTGTGTGTGTGTGTGTGTGTGTGTGTGTGTGTGTGTGTGTGATGTGTCTTCCTCAGTGGCCTCCCCTAACACCCATCTTTCCTGTCTTCCTTAAGTGAAAACAGAGCCTATGAACAACAGCGATACAGTCACTACGACAGGCGACACAGTGCTGGACACATACGCAGGCTCAGGTAACACACGCATCTGCCCACAGAAACACACACATTTCTCAAAAAAACCCAAAACTCCCATGTCTCTGCGCGAGTCCGCTCCACATCACACACAAACGCCATCATCCGTTTCAGCTCAGCGGTAGGCCCGCTGAAAGCTTTAATCCCATGAAGTATTGCCTGTCCTTGGATTACGTCATCAAAGGCTGGCAGAGGGGTGAGAGAGAGCGAGACACATTTTTACACTTGCCTTTTTTTTTTTTTTAGACTCACACACGACCCTCGTGCTCCTTCACACTGCAGCATACACACACACACACTGATACACAAAACCATTAAGCAACACACAGTGAGGGTTTAGACGCAGCGGGGTGTTTGTCAGTATTGAGCTCTGACATCTCAATGACCACAAACAGACATTGTGTTTGACTGTGAGGCCCGCTGTAAGGGTTTTACGGACTGCAGTGCTCTCCGAAGGGGGAGAACTTGGCTCCTCTCCACTCGAAATGCTTCAAATTATGTTTACTGGAACGACTCAAACAAGCCCGAGGCCTTGAGTTGTGCTTTTCAGGAGTGGCTTTTGTTGAATGTTAAAGGAAACAGAAGATTTGTGTCGACACCATTCATAACCCGGCGTTGTCTTGTTGTTTTTGCTTACTGTGCTGTTTTTAGTGATCACCAGCAGCGGGTACAGCCCTCGCTCAGCCCACCAGTACTCCCCTCCCCTCTACCCATCAAAGTAAGTCTGACTTTTTCACAGTAAAAGCTGCTTTCTGAGAATCCTCGTCAGCAGTTATCATCCTGCTAATCTGTCTTGTATCTTCCTCTTCTACCTCAGGCCCTACCCCCACATTCTCTCCACACCGGCGGCCCCTCCCATGCCGACGTACGCCGGTCAACCCCAGTTCAGCAGCATGCAGCAGTCGACCGTCTACACTGCTTACTCCCAGACAGGACAGCCGTACGGACTGTCCACCTATGGTAACCGCAAACACACACAATGACACACATTAGAGCAGCTGATCATTTTGTCATCGAAGTGTTCAGCTCTAGTAGAAGTACTGTTAAGTTTGTCGAGATTAACTGAAATGGAACAAGGCTTGTGTCAAAGAATAAAAAATACATTTCAAATGTACTCAGTCAACCTCAGAGAGATACCTACTACGTATTAAATTGCACACCTGATTCTCTTCATCGAGACCCATGCGTTATTCCCTGAGAAATTAGCAAAAAATGTCCCGAAAATCTTGCAACGTTAAAGAAAATGAGAAAAATGTAACTGAATCACCAAAAGTTAATGGGGTCCATTCTGGGCCGAGACCCATCCTCCATCCAAGTGTCACGGAAATCCGTCCAGCAGTTTTTGTGTCATCCTGCCCACAAACCAACCACCCAACAACGGAAACAGGTGAAAACTTAACCTCCTTGGCGGAGGTAAAAAATACTGGTGCTAGAAATTAAATACTTCACACTGACGAGCGTGACATAGTGAGACCTTTTGAAACCGAACCAAGGAGTGACGTAAATCTAATGCAATGCAAGTAAAGTGACAACGACAATGTCATTTAAACACTAAAAATATGTAGTTTCAAGGAAACAAATTATGCTGTACTATATATAAGCATCATCTAATATCTTGAGGGTTTTTTTTCCTTGTCACAGACCTCGGTGTGATGCTGCCGGGCATTAAGACTGAGAGTGGCCTGGCTCAGAGTCAGTCTCCTCTGCAGACGGGCCTCAGCTACAGCCCCGGCTTCACCACGCCTCAGCCCGGACAGACTGCATACTCACCCTATCAGATGCCAGGTCAGTTCGGACCACAAGCAAATATCCTCCATATTTTCTACCTTACCTGTCCACGTTTCTGTCTCCATGTTTCGTCTCCGTGGTCTGATTCATTTTTTCTTCTTTCTGTCCTCAGGTTCCAGTTTCACTCCTTCCTCAGGCCTCTACGCCACCAACAACTCAGTGTCCAACCCCGCCAACTACACTGCCACACAGCAGGTACCTCAGTGTCTATAAACTGTGTGTGTGTGTTTGTGCAGGCTTTAATTTAAATCTGGACCAGCTGAAAGTTTCCTTAGGGAGTTTTTGCCAGGGCAGATCAGCCATGCTACACGATTGCTCGGAGTGGTCAAGTACAAGTCATTTGCCTCATTACGCCGGCTCAAAGCGAAGCTGAGGATTTGGTGCGGCGTAGTAGCTGTGATAATATTTCCAGTTCAGAAGTGGTTTTACAGGCACGCTTGGACAAAACTTTCCTCATTCATGGATGCTTAAAGAAATAAAATCTAATTACAGTGCGACAGGGACAAACTTGAGAGCGAAACAGACAATCAGTCTTTGTGAAAGAGTGTTTTGTTCTGGATATTTCTCCACGTCCATATGATGAATTGTGCTGCGGTAGTAAAATGCTTAAAGGGGGATTTTAATGTCCCAGTATGATAGATGTGGCTGTTTACAGGAAGAAAGTGAAGGTTTGGCTTGTGTGGGTGGATTAAGGGGGAATAGTGTGTGTGTGTGCAGTGTGTGTGTGTGTGTGTGTGTGTGTGTGTGTGTGTTTGACAGAAAAAGAAAACGCAAGCAATAGAAAGGGAGAGCGAGTCTGATAGAAAGCCAGTCCGTGTGTGTACAGTGTGTGTGAGTATGCACGCTCGCATACACACATTGCTGACTTCACGATGACTGTGCATGTGTGTGTGTGCATACATGTGGCGGTGCTCCACTCTATAATGACTTGTAGAGATGGACGTAGTGACAGGTTTAGAGAGCTGACTCACAAAAAAGTCCATCTCCACTGGGTCAGTAAAACGCCGCAACACAAGGCTTTAATTGTTCTGGAGATCTAAAATACAGAAATGAGGGAATAAAAGATTAGAGACATGAGAGGCACCACTTGTAAAATCCCTCTTCAAAAGTCACTTTGAACCTCTCCTGTTTTTTTTTCTTCATGTTTTTGCTTTTTTTACTCCCTGCTCTCTGTGCCTCACTGTGTGCTCTGTATCTCGCGTTCTTCTCCGTAGGATTATCCCTCATATACGACGTTTGGCCAAAACCAGTATGCCCAGTATTATCCCGCCTCCACTTACGGGACTTACATGACCTCCAACAGCGTTGATGGCACAGGCTCCACGGCAGCCTACCAGCTGCAAGATCCCGCCCCTGCCATGACCGGACAGGCTGCTGAACTTCACCCAGGTTTGTATGAAAGGAGACAGAGGTTAACATGTTTAAAACACAGCAGTTTTCTCATACTGTCCAGTGCTGTATCCCCCCTCTGTCTGAAACACTCTGTTTTAGCTCCTGTCTCTTTAAGGCCCAGTCCGCTCTGATTGGTCAGCTCACACACGCTTGAGCCAGCACCGCTGACCGTGTCACCGGTCGGCTCTGTGTAGTTTTAAGCTTCCAGTTAGCTTCACTTCTACTGTAAATACAGGCATTAATTATGTAAATGTGTGACATGATGACGTAGCGACTGCTGACGAGGCGTTTGAGGTACTTCAGGAGCAATGGGAGAGAGGAGCTCTTTTGGGCTTTTTTTTATCTTTCAAGATCTTTTTCATGCACAAGAATCTACATAACACACCGAAGGAAAGGGAAAAAAACCGAAAAAGCATAATACTGTAGGTCTCCTTTAAGGAGAAATGCACCACTGAGAATGAAACAATTCAAACATAAATATGCAAACAGATGTCAGATTCTTCACCGCTTCTTGATACTGGCTGTATAATCTTGTTTCCAGTAGAAAAATAGCAACAGTTTGGGAGTCCAAAACTCAGTTTCAGCCATGGTGAAGCCCAGGAATTAACTTCAGGTCAAAGCCATAGTTGGCTGGCATCATGTTCACCAAAGTGGTGAATCGGCATTTGTTCACGTTAACTCCAGTACTTTGATTGGAGCGAGGTTGTGTTAAATATTGCACTTTTGTAGCCGAGGGAGAGAACGAGGAAGAGAATGCAAAATAACAGAGAGCTCAAGTGCAGCCGTATGTGCAGAAATATGGCTCGGTATTCAGTTTTTTCTCTGGTTTATCTTGGCTGTAATTCAGGAAGCCTGATTAAAGGAGCTTATCATTCTTCCTGTCACTGGCACTTTCCCTCTCGCTGCTTTTCTCACTATTTCTCTCTTTTCTCTTCTCTCGGAGTTACAGTCGGTATCTGTTTTTGTGTGTCGCTCTCGTTGCTCTTTGTGTCTTTGTCCACCCCCTCTCTCCCCTCTCTCCCTGATTGAGACATAACAAAACGAGAGCCGAAGCTTAGAGTCTGGTTCTAGTTACCACACAGCAGTGGGAGCATATGGCATTAGTGGTGTGTGTGTGTGTCTGTGTGTGTTCGCAAGCGCACGCACAAGAATGTGTGTGTGCTCATGCAGAATTTTGCATCTTTGCAAGAAAGCATCAGATTACCCAACTTTTCTGATTTATAGCACAGATCCATCTTTGCTCAACTCTGTTAAATCTTTACATTTCATGTTATCGTGAATCAGTCAGACTATCAATGGCACTGTTGTTTAGGTTTCTTGGTAGTTTTGATCTGTCATGCCAATTACCTTGAATTATTAAACCTGACAAGATGGCTTATTGCTGTAAAAACTCTGAGTTATTGCTTTTCCTGAAGTGGATACAACTCCAGAGCACCTGTGGGATCGGCTCAGACCGCGGCATTACTGTTGCTTTAATTTAAATATAGTCTGTGATCGCTGGTGCAGTTTGAGACGGACATTTGATCATTTGGACATTAAAATGTTTAATGTTTGCACACCGTCTCAGGGGACTTCGATACAGTGCAGAGCCCCTCCACGCCCATCAAAGAGCTGGATGACCGAGCCTGCCGGAGTGGGGGGTCCAAGTCCCGGGGAAGGGGCCGCAAGAACAACCCCTCCCCTCCCCCTGATAGTGACCTGGAGGTAAGGGACCAGAAAACACCCACTGACTGAATATTACATTCAAATCTCTATGGATATGTGGAATTCTCTTTGATCTTCATCCTGTTGAATACAACAGAGGAGAGGCTGATAGAGAGCGGGACCACCCATGTCACTGTCCAGTTGAGCACGAATGCACATACAGGCTAAAAACATGGACGCGCCATTTCCTTTTTTTTTGTTGTTCTCCAGAGGGTGTTTGTGTGGGATCTAGACGAGACGATCATCGTCTTCCATTCTCTGCTCACGGGCTCCTACGCACAGAAATATGGCAAGGTAAGGTCGTCGCCCTGCCTCCGCTGGATGTCTGTTATTATTGTGTTGTAATAACTCGCACTGCATTATGTCTTTCCATCCATTTTCTGTCTGCCAAAATGGAATCCCAGATTACAGCTGGGACAGCACAGGTCTGAATTTGATTAAATGGAGGCTGATGAATATTAGCTCAAAAATGACCGCAACTGGCCAAATGGTGGATTTATAACTGAAGCATCGACCCCTGAATAAGCCTAATGAGTATTCCTGGAGCGAGTGCTTGGTGGAGTTTTTTTCGCCCCGGGCTGTGCTGGACAGGCTGCATGCACGCGACCCTGCCCTGTGATTGGTGGTAGTTGATGGGGCTGTAAGAAAAGGAAAACCTTCAGAGCTGAAAGAAGCATTTCCACCTCCTCTTTACGTTCTTTTGGGTAAAAAAAATATCACGTGTCCTAGAAGTTAATGATTTAAAAATATTTGGTAAAAGATTTTCTACAAATTAAACTAAAGGTGATTTTATGTAGCAAGATCCATTGGTAATATAGCAAGTTAGGATAAAATAGAGTTTGTATTTGTATCTTTTGCACTGGTTTTAATATTATTGTTATTATTAAAGGGGTACTTCGTAGTTTTGAAGAAGAAATTCAAACTCTTATTTATTTATTTATATTTATGAAATATATTAATGAGGTAAAAATACAAACTCAGAAATATTTATCTTTTCCATCACTTAATAAACAAGCTGTTCTCAGAGGAAAACAAGGTCCCCAGAACACTGTTTGAAGCTAGAAAGGTGGCAGGGCCCGCCACCATTTTTTCATTTTCATGCAGTATTTTATAAAGTCAGATATTAAATATAAACCTCGCAATGAGCACACCAGTCGAATGAGCTTCATTTCCTCCAGTATAAACATCACACTGAGTACTTCAGGAATGTTATGGTCAATTTATGATGATGACCACATACATGAAAACATGAGTGAGTCTTTAAATGTCCGACATGTTAAGAATACATTTAAAAAACACGAGTAATTACAGTTTCATAATAATTTGTCATGCTAATTTTTTTTACTTGGACTGATGTTTATTCCAGTCTTCTTTGGGATCTTATTCGGTGGTCTCGGCCTTCTCACATAACAGCTACACTGTTTATAGTTCCCTTTATTTTTATAAGTCTTGGCTCTGATCTGGGATCATCATATGTGGCCAAGGCCACAGATTTTTATTGGGTGATGTCGTTTCCTGTGGGCACCGGCCTGCCTGTACGGGGCTTTGCATCCCACTCTTCAGCCTGCAGAGCATGTACTGATATTCTTGTTTGGCAGTCAAACAAAAGCTGGCATGGCACACACATCCTATTTGGAGCCAGCCATAGGAGCCCAGGCATTTTACAGATAGGCTTTGTGGGCACTGATGTACTTCCTAGTTGCTCCGCAGTCGTGGAATTTAATGTTTGGCAATTGGGATTTAATGGGTACAAGAATGGCCCTGGTGAGTTGTAAATTACTGTACGTGTGTGGGTGTCCGTGTATGTGTGTGTGTGTGCGTGTATAAAAGAGAACACATGCAGCCTTGTGGTTAATTCAGCTTGTATCGCATTGTTTTTATACGGGAGAAATACTGAATACTGACGGATGATATCTCAATTTAAATCTTGGATCTAGGAGAGAAAGCTGTGCGTTTCTCCTGACTTGTAGTGAAATAATGAATGAGAGTGTGTCAGTGGCTTAAAGGGTAACTCCACCCATTTTTTTCACATTAAAGTGTGTTTTCAGGTCTTGTGGAGTACTACTGTATATGTGAAAAAAAGTAGTATAAAGCCTTTTGTGGCTCCAGAGGAAGCTGCGTGTAATCTGGTAAATTGTTTCCGGTGATGTCACTCAGTGGCTAAGTTGCATTGTGGGTAATGTAGGCATCATGTTTGCAACTGAATTTTGGTTCTGCTTTTTGAGTTTGATTTGTTTTTAAACTGTCCATAATGAGTCAAACAGTGTTATGCTTGACCAGTGGACTGCTTTTCAAAACCTGGTGCCTACATTACCCACAGTGCAACCTCTGAGTGACATCACTGGAGGCAGTTAATCAGATTACGTGCAGCTTCCTCTGGAGCCACAAAAGTCTTTATACTGCTTTTTTCACATGCGCAGTAGCACTCCCCAAGACCTCTCAACACACATTACTCTGTAAAATTGATGAAGTTACCCTTTAAATCAGGTCTTATACAGTCTGACTCAGCAGATGTAGATTGTTGGTGTATGCCTGCGATTGGGCGCCCAGTTCAGGTCGCGTTCTCCTCCCCTCCGTGATCTGTGTGTTCAGAATCCTCGTCGCTACAGGAAACAACAAGTTGCTCTAACAGTAACCTGGTCGCTAACGGTATAAACGTAAACAAGAAGCTCTGACCCTTTCTTTTGTGAGAAACTAGCCATTTTTTGCCAGGGCTCGTCTCTCCGCTTGCAAAACAAGTTGAATCCGACACCATTTTGTAGGGGCACCCTCGCTGCATCCTGGGTTTAACCCCGCCCAAGACGATTGTGATTGGTTTAAAGAAATACAAACAAGTCAGGGATTTTTTCCCCTATACCAGAATAATAGTTGGATGCAGTGTGACCTTTCTCCAGTGCTTAAAGGGATAGGTCTGTTGGGTGAGCCTACTGTAGGTCTCATGTACCCTCTGATAGCATGTCTTCATGTGTAATAAAGCCCAAAAATCTGACCTAGTATCCCAAAACAGATAAGATACAAGTCAGAATATGATTGTCAGAGCATTTTCTTCACCTCATTTGCTGCTGCTGCCCTCAAGAAATATAGTGGCAGCTGTGTCTGTTCACACCTCGCCCAAAATAGTGTTTACACTGTTGACATAGGAACCACAAGAGCCAATACCCTTCTCATACAGGCTCTTGTGATATATCTGCTTTAAATGATGTTTCACTTATTTAATGAATATGCACATCTTTTTTCACACAGATGCACACTCATCACATTTCTCAGCGCAGGAGTTATTGTAAGCTGGGATCATTTTCACGAAGTGTTGAGTTTCCAGCGCTCGAATGATAACAGCGGAGGTGGAGAGTGGAGTTGTTTCAGGCTACTCTGGCGCAGGCCAAAGTAATATTTGCAGTTCTCTGTGATTGATTGAACTTGTCTGGCAAGATATTACAAAAAAAAAAAAAAAGCCACCTCAGCGTTTCTGGAGCCCAAACTCAGCTGCTCAAAGGGGATTCGCACATTTCAGCTGCGAGTGTTTCGACACAAACCGATGTTCAAACCTCCGCCGTGGAAGGCAGCCAACATAATCATTACCTGGGAGACAAACTCGAGTGCCTCTTGTTTCTGTGATTGACAGCGAAGCAGGAAAAGAAATGCTGTCAAAATTTCTGCTATCACTATTAGCAGCTGTTACGTTTTGGAGAGCTCCACACACTTTATGGAGCGCTCGCTCTCTGTTTTTCTTTTTTCTTGCACCCAAGAATGCCGTCCATCTCTCTCTCTCTCTCTCTCTCTCTCTGTCTGTGTGCCTCGCTCTCTCACTTTCACTCTCCTTCCTGTTAGCTTCTTTCTATTCTGGTCGTCTGACGGCGTCAGCGAATCGCGCGGCAAGCTGTCGTCCCTTGCTGACCTATCACAGATGATGGTTTTTGCAGCTGAGCCCCGAGCTGGCAGGGCAGGCTCCCAAACACTCTCTCTCGCGCGCGCACACACACACACACACACACACACACACACACACACACACACACACACACACACACACACACACACAAACCATTCACATACCGCATACACACCACACAGCATCTCCCTTTGAGGGGAGTTACTCTCTGCAATACACTCTCACCCCCTGCACACCCCCACCACCACCACCACCGAGCCATAAGGAATGTTGATGGGACAGAACAAGTGCAACCTGTCTGTCAGCATCTGCTGAGATGAGTGGAGCGTACCAGCTCTTCAAGTGGCGGGAGGGGAGGGTGATTTGGGATGAAGTAGGTGTTTAAAGCCTGGAAATTTGATTTTTGGGACAGGAGGAAGTAACGTCCCTCAGGGAGAAATAATTTGTCATAAATGTGATGTCATGATGATAATGATGTTATCTTTCTCATCTATTAGGACCCTCCTATGGCGGTGACGCTGGGTCTGAGGATGGAGGAGATGATCTTCAACTTGGCCGACTCACACTTATTCTTTAATGACCTGGAGGTGAGACACTGATATCAGACTGACACCCAAACACACATTCAAAGTTTTCTAGGACATGTTGAAATGCTCGCAGTTTTTCTTGCACAGCATTCACATTTTTGCACAGAGCACAACATGAAGCACTCAAAAGTTTCTTGAAGTCAGGCTGTCACTCAGTTAAACACTGCTACTGCCCTCTAGTGGTGTGAAGTGATGTAACACGCCAGATTACTGTAAATTAGAGGCGCCCAAAACTGAAACTTCATGGTGGACCACAGCACCTGTTGTAATGTTTAAGATGCAAAATGATCATATGCGGAAGCCTTGAGAGGCCAGTGAGATAAAATAGATTCTGGTGATCCAGTTTCTAAGTCTGATCTAAATTGCTTTCTCTCCTGTTTATGACTTAGGAAGTTAGAAAGACGTTTTCTTCACATGTATGTTGTTCTATATTTATTTATGTTTTGCTAAAAACATCTGGCGGGACCAAACAAAAAAAGAATTAATATTTGTTTGTTTAAATTGTTTAAGGTAAAAATGTGTATGTGTTCGATCTCAATAGTTAGGGTTGTCGCAAATAACCGGTACTGATGATAACGGTGATATATACAAGATGAAATACTGATATCGTGACAAACATATGATAATATCGTGTCATGAATCCAGGCCTCTTAAATCATTTTCATGCTTTCTTTCTTTCTTCTTCTTGCTTTTTCTTGCTTTGTCATAGCAGGTTGCAGTCATGTCATAACAATCACATTATAACAACAATAATAATCATGACATTAAATGGAAAAAGAGGAAGAAGGCGCAGTAACTGTAGCTAACTAACAGTAACACAAGATTTATTCATTTGACAAAGTTAAAGACAAATGTCACTGATGAGCATTTTTAATTCAAAATGTCTGTATATATCGCGATAATATCAATATTGTGAATTACTTTGCCCATCATAATCGTCCAGTGAAAACTGGACATTGTGACAGCCCTGCCTTACATTCTAGTTTTTTCATGCTTATTTTGTATCTAGCAAATGCTCAGAATTTATGGAGAATTACATTTTATGAGTTTCTAATCCAAGCACCTTAACTTATATTTCGTGTTTGTGTACAGGAGTGTGATCAGGTACATATCGATGACGTGTCATCAGATGACAATGGCCAGGACTTAAGGTGAGGATTTAAATATTCATATGTTTTAAAACAACAATTGTAACTTCCTGGAGAAAGATAGCTGATTGTTCAGTCTCCTACCAAGATCGTCAAGTACTGCCGCTTTGGGCTGGCGACTCGGGTCGGATGCCGAACCAAAGCGTCAGTATTTGACAATTTAGGGATGACACTCAACAATCGACTGTTTCTCCACGTAGGTACATTTTGTTGCTTGAATATTAATGTAAACATTGTTGATGATTTTGAGTTATTTTTATCGGCTGATAATTCACAAATTCCAGTATTCACCTTGTCTATATAATATAAATACATATATTTTCTTTGCATTTTAAAGGCAGTAATACATTGCATTCTTAAAGTTATGGGGAGTTGTGTTAATTGTACTGAATTATAATAATAACCAGTTGATCTTTTTGTTCTACCAGAGCAGATTTTTCAAATAAAACATATCATTATTATTGACAGTACTTACAGTTTTGCAACTGATGGCTTCCATGCAGCTGCAACCAGCGCCAACCTGTGCCTGGCTACGGGTGTCCGCGGCGGGGTCGACTGGATGAGGAAACTGGCCTTCCGCTACCGACGAGTCAAAGAGTTATATAGCACGTACAAAAACAATGTGGGGGGTAAGCCAATCTGATGGGAATTTGCTGTACACCGGGGACAGTTAGGAGGGTGATGGAGAGGGAGGGTCAATGTTCAGTTTAACCAGAACTGCAGGAGTGATGAAACTGAAAAGAGTCATGCACCAAAGGAATTGTTTTGTGTTTTCCATACATTCTGGACAGGGAATGTTAATTATTTCCTTTAATTTCTGTCACAAAGTCAATTTTCATAGTGTTAACAGTTTTGATACAACTAAAGACATTAAAGGTCCCATATTGTAGAAAGCCTTTTTATTTTTATTATTATTATTATAACTCTCAATCCACAGAGAAATACATATCAGCCTGTATGTGGAAAGTGTGCTTTTAAACGAGCTGTCAGGACTTAAGGTTGTGATGTCACAATGTATGAATGCATGGCCCTTTAGGGCTTCCGTAGATACCAGTAGCAAAGCTGCAATTTACAATAGAATAATAAGGCCAATTTCATGCCAAAGTGAAAAACATATATTAATGTTTCCTTGTAACTTTTATTTGTTCAAGACTGGAAACTATTCTAAAACCACATTTAGACAGTAGGACATCAAAACTCTCCATCAGAGCCTCTTTAAATGAGATTTAGCAGCGTTGTACCAACGACAAGCACCATTAAACTATTAAGTACAATTTGATTCTGTGAGGAAACTAAACACTATCACAGGTTTTACAGTGTGTACCTTGAAGGCCCACATAAGCATGGCCTTGTGTTGTGCCTGTTGCTGTGAGGTTTATTAAAGTCATGCCGTGTTTTTAGGTCTGCTGGGTCCTGCTAAAAGAGACGCCTGGCTGCAGCTCAGAGCGGAGGTGGAGGCTCTGACAGACTCCTGGCTCACCCACGCACTCAAGTCCCTGTCCATCATCAGCTCCAGGTGCCACTTTCTGTTACATTGAAACTCTCCCTGTCCCTTCCCACCTCCCAACTAATAAGGTCTAGATACAGAGCGTGGGAGCAGACCATATTCAGGGTCAAAGGACATGAATTCATGATCCATTCATCAATCCTCTCGCTGGCTTGTACATAACGAGGTCTGCTCTCCGTCTGTGTCCCACAGGAGTAACTGTGTAAATGTGCTGGTGACCACGACGCAGCTCATACCAGCGCTGGCTAAAGTTCTCTTATATAGTCTGGGATCTGTTTTCCCCATCGAGAACATTTACAGTGCAACAAAAATAGGTAAGCCACAAACACTGGTGCACACACACATACATTTAATAAATTCTGAATAAAAATGTAATATCGTATATAATATAATGTGGAATGGAAGTAATTAAATAGTAATTGACTCTATATTTTTTATCAATGCTATCTTATTGGTTCAAAGGCTGCATGTATTTTCATGATCATCTTCATCTACTCCACATGTTACTGATATCTCTGCTACAATATTAAATGTGCTGCTCTAGTTGGGCTCAGGCTCACCGAACAGTTGGTTGGAAATGTTTAAGTTACAGTATGTTTCACTTTAAACCCTGTGTGTGTTTGTGAGAGGGGGGAAAAAAATTAACACTGAACCCAGTACACATTTAAAAAGGAAATAGCTCACGCTGGGTACGCTTTAAAATATTTTACCTCATTGAGTGAATATTTCAGTGGCGGACTCGGGATGTTTGAGGGACGGGGGCGAAAAGAAACAAGGGAGCCAGCTGTATGTGGTGGGGCAGCAGCACGCACAAGGCTGTGATACATTAATAGTGACCTAGAAGGGCACCCAAGACTGTATCATGTTTTATCTACCATAGAGGCATCCAAGATGGCATCTTCATAGCGTTTTTTATTTTTATCATGTCCGCATCAAAATTGGATCAAACTTGTGAATACATTTTTTGGGGTGGTGACGAGGACCGAGGACCAATTACATGAAGTTCTTGCAGGCTATCTTCAGAACCTGAAAAAGGAGAGACACCGCAACAAAACAAACATTTTTAACTGACACTTAGTCCAACGACTTTTCCAATTATTTCCCGCGAAGATGAGAGAGAGATGATACAGGGGACGGATAGCAATGCCACAAACCAATCAGTTCTAAGAATAGGGGGGCGCAGCAGGGCGTAGGTATGTAGTGCATAGTTCTTCAGTGCGCTTGCATAACCAAAACTAACTGGATCAAATGTATACAGTGCAACAAGAACGTGAACCTTGGTTCAGACTTTCAGGTGTGAAAAGGCCCTTATTCTCCAATTCACTCGACCCTAACGACATTACATCCATCCTCAACAGATGACACACTATTAGCCTGGACCTCAGACTCCTGGTTACATTACTGTGCATGAGGAGCCTACATTCATTAAGCATTATGTATGTTGCATAGGAATGCCGATCAGGGTCAAATTCGTGTACGTACGCATTGAAAACATGCACGTCCGCATTTAAAAATGCACTGAAAAAGTGCCAAAACCACTTCCTAATTTTCAAAATAAAATCAGAGCAAATGCCAATTAAAGATTACAATATTTAGTTCAGCATCCACACAGGACATTTTTAAAGCGAACATGCACATTTTCAGTGTATGTGCACGTATTTCAATGGTTTAGCCCTCATCGGCCTCCCGTATCTTCTCCTTGTCTCTTCTCCCTCACCTCACCCTTAACGCACACAGCTCTGCCTCTTCATCTGTTTTATTTTCACCCAAACAACAAGTGAAAAACCTGTGAAAGCCCGTTTGTTTGTCTCCAGGCAAAGAGAGCTGTTTTGAGCGTATAGTCTCCCGCTTTGGCACTAACATTACATATGTTGTGATTGGCGATGGGAAGGATGAAGAGCATGCGGCCAGCCAGGTAAACAAACGACTTCTGAACTCTGACCCCTCTGACCTTGTTACCCTCCTTCCTTCCTCCCCCTTGTTTATTTGTTTTTTTGCAGGAAAAGAGAGTTGCTTTGAACGCATAATGCAAAGGTTTGGCAGGAAAGTAGTGTATGTTGTAATTGGGGACGGTGTGGAAGAGGAGCAGGCGGCCAAAAAGGTAATGGACCTCACCGTGACCCCGCCTACTCCTCACAGTGTGAGCTCTGATTGGACGAAGCCTGCCTTTCTTTGCTGTAGAGGTTTTGTGTTGGTCGTTCACTTTTTCTGTTCTACTTGCTGTTGCTTTTTGTTTTTCCTTTTTTTACGGAGGGTGGGGAGACCTTTGATTGCAACTGTCAGAGTGAAACTTTGAGATTGAGGCTTAGCTAATGTAATTTTGCACCCATTTTTGAAAGTCCAGACCTGAAGCCGAATTTTTCAAATGACTCATTGCTCATTGCTTTGAATCGTATACTTCTAAAGTCAACATGATTTGTGTCAGATTTTACACTGTAAATGAATTGGCTGCACACATGTACAGTGGTTAAGCTTTGATCAATCTCATTTGTTTTGAGCAATAATGTTGGATTTTATCCATTGGTGTGTGGAGTCTTGTGTTACATCGATGCTGTACCGTTATATCACAACAAACTAGGACATGTTTCTGTAAGTGTGAATATAAATCCCATCTCTTCTCCAGCTTTGGGTGTCGTTCTTAACGCTGGGTGCTGGGATTGTTGAAGGAACACTTTGACATTATGAGAAATGTGCTTTTCTGCTGTCTTGCTCAGAGTTAGATGAGAGGAGTGATACCAGTGTCATGTTTGTCCGCTAAAAACAAAAGGCTACAGCAGCCAGTTAGCTTAGTTTAACATAAGTTTTTTTTGTAACGTGGGATGGAAGTAGGCTATATCTTGTTTAATTCAAACCAAACCTGAGTTTTATGGGCTTGTGAAGTATATTACTTTGTTTGCCAGGCAACCTCATGGTGAAAACATGAGCTGGTTGGCTTAGCTTAGCATAAAGTGTTGTCATTCATCATAAAATCACAAATAATTTGTTCTACACATTAACATATTAGTTTGTGAGCTTTACTTTTATACCTTTGGATGGAGCCAGACAGGCTTTTTTTCCCCCATTGCCAGTCTTTATGTATAGCTAACAGCTGTTGACTGTAGATATGGCAATAATTTTTAGACTATATGCTCATAGATGATATATATATCCAGATATTCTGAAATGTACATCATTTTCATATAATAGGCTATTGATATACTGCCCATCCGTAGCCCTATTGAACAGGCACATCGTAGTGTAATATCAGTCTTATCTAAATTTGCTCTCGGCACAGACGCAGATAAGCACATTTCCCATAATGCTTAGCCCTTCCTTTAAGCCTTTACTTAGGATTGCATGGATTTTGTTTGCAGTGCTTTTGCAAAGCAAGCAGCTACAAGCTACTGTAGTGTAGCTTGCATGACTTAAGGTGGTGGTATGCAGCTAAGACGCAGTACTGTTGGTTTTAATGACGTGTGTGTGTTCACTCCACAGCACAACATGCCTTTCTGGAGGATATCCAGTCACTCTGACCTGCTGGCACTACACCAAGCACTGGAGTTTGAGTACCTGTAACTATTATAGCAATATGGACTCATGCAATGTTACTATGGACATGGTCAGCCAGGCAGCCCCCTTCTTTTGTATAACTATTTAAGAACAAACAATACACTGCAACCGTTTTTGTGATTTTATTTTTTGTCTTGATTTTTTGAACGTCTGGATTTACAAACTCTGAACGGTCTTAAGAAGCAAAAGGAGAGGTGAAAGGAGGTAAAAGAAAAAGAACAGTGGGCTGAAGAGGCGACTCAACTACCCAGCCCAGCCCCCTCGATGCTGGGAGCGGACCGCTGTGAAAACCCCGTCTACTGTGCTTGCAGCAGACTGAAAGCCTGTGAAGGCTGAAGACCTCGCGTGGCCTGGGAGGAGGCCTCTTTGGTTTGTTCTGGAGCACAAAGGCCAGTGTCCGGCCTTCTGCGGGTCACCTGGAACGACCCATCTTCAATAAATGAAGGCTACTCTGTACAGGCAGCATTATGTGTGCGGGGATAACGGCTGTTTTTTTTTTTGTTTTTTTTAAAAGAAAGCATTTTCTTCCTGGTGGTATAATCACAAAAATGCAGTCTGTGGCAGAAACTTGTGTAAATTATTTACAATAAACTTAAAAGGGCAGTGGTGGATGTTTTTGTCAAGGAAAGGAAATTTAAAGCTTTGGGATGTTTTTTCCTCTGGATTTTTGTAATTTTGGGGGGAGGGTGAGGGGGACTGAGGATGTGCGTTATGATGTGTTGTGCCTTAATGTGTTTGAATGTCTTTTCTTTATTCAGAAATGTCTATGTATGTAGATATAAAAACGGAGAAAACTTATCCAAATGACCTATGCATCTTGTCTTCCCTAATGAAGTTTATAACTGAGCAAATATCACATAACCAAAAATAAATCGAAACAGTGCTGCGTATTATTGATAGTCCACATTTCCTGGTAGCAAATATAAGTCCGATAGGAATGGTGTGAAATCTGACACCCCACAACTTGGTCTTCTAAACTTCTTACAGACTTGCCACCATTTGGCTCGTGCATAACTTCATGAACCAAATCATTCAAAAATGTTAGTGTTTGCAATCTAAATCAATTAAATTTCATATCCAAGCAGATCATGATTTTATTGTCAGTGCCAATCACTTAAATGGGCTCACCAGTGGTCAGTTAAATATCCAAAAGGAGTAAAAGAAAACACTTCAGACAACAGCTTATTTTCCACGATTTATTGACCTCTCATTTCTTGCCTTTGAAGTATTCTTCAATCACATCCTTGGCTTGAGACTCCTTGCCATAATCCTGTAGACACAAAAATAAAGTTTGAGATTAATAAGTTAAAAACACTAAACTTAAAATTACTGCCCAGCAGACACATCTGTCAGTGTATGTCAGGCATAAAGTGAGACGGTACAGATATGTTGGAGGTGATAAACAATTTTTTTTTAAAAAAGGGGTCCTGTGGAATTTACAATCACTGAGGTCTAAAAATCATTGAGTTACACATTTGCAGGACATTTTTGATGGTCGCAAAACAGTTGCTACAGTCAACATGCTGCTTTCAAGTGAAATATCCCATCCAAAAGCAGCATGCTTGTTATAACCGTGCTATTAAAATCAAGTGGAACTATTCTTAGTTGTCTTGTACGTCAGCATACACATTTTCCCAAAATTCAGCAAGACGTATCATTGGAAACTAGAAGTTTACAGAGTTATTAAACAAAGATTGCTAACAGAGTTTGAGACAACAGTGGTGATCTTTCAATGAGAGACTGTATGTAGCCATTCTTAGGGACCCCAGACACCACTGATCGATGAAGGGGCTCGTACCCTGGCTGTCATATAGCCAAGAGTTATCAACATCAGCTGCATGGCACGAGGCACAAGCATCTGCACTTGATTGGCATTCTACAACTTCCTGCTGTAGTCGACTGAAGATTAGCACGTCTGTCCTGAAGAACATTTGGTTCATTTCTTTTAATTGAATGCACAAACTGTCTTTTACCTTGACGACGACACAGCTGCAGCCCACAACCTTGCGGGGTTTGCCCTCACGGTCGATCTTGCACAGACCAACCCACTCGCCGAGCTTCTTGTTATCATCAACCTGAAATCAAGTTAAACAGCATCTTTCAGATTGAGTCACTACTTAAGTGAAGTAAAAAATGCATTCAGTATTAAATGCTTGTGCAGCAAGATAAACCGCAGCAGTGTGTACTCCGCTGTATCTCAGACAGAAATTGGGTAACAGTGGCGATCTCCTCATAGTATTCAGTAGAGGGAGCCAAATTATCAGTGATACAGCAGTACACAACAACATGCTGCCTCAACTCATCTGTTGCACAAAACATCTGGGGAAAAAGACTTCACATGTGGATTTGATGAAGCATTTCCCTTCCCAATGTAGCCTGGGAATGGGAATCTAAGCAGCTCATGATTCAATGGGTCACAATGCGATTTGAGACATGATTCAAAATTTGAATTTTTTAAACAAATCACATTTGTCTTGGGCGGCATTAAGCCTAGGATGCACCAACAAGCCCTGGTATTAAATGGCCTTTTTTCATTTGTTCATACCTTTAACGACCAGGTTATAGGTCAAGGTAACTTGCCATTTTCAGTGCTAGTTCTGAGGTTTTCCCCACAGTGAGGGATGTTGAAAACATGCAGATAGAGGAAGGTATGAGAATGCCACCTTAAATAATGACCCAATGATGGCTCTAACCCAATCAAAACTAAAGAAGTAGCCTAGCTAAGGACAAAAACGACAAATGTTTAATTCTGTCGTTTCACCATCAAATTGGTTCAACCATCAGCCAAATTATTACAGGCCATCACAATTTTATGACTAATTGACTTGTCTACATCAAGACTTTCAAGAGAGAATCATGGTGTAAGAATCTTCCGTTTACACTCACTCCTGGTGCTTTAGTCTAATTACCTTAATCAGGTTGATCTGATGCTCAGCGCAGAGGGCCTCCACCAGCTTGACGTACATGGGCTCGTCGCAGTTGGCTGCAAGGGCACAAAGATGGGCCTGACGCCTGCAGAAGAACACTGAATTAGCTTGCAGCAAATGTTTATACACCATGTTCACATTTCCAAATCTGAAGGCATATCTCAGACAGAAATTGGGTAACAATGGCAGTCTTCCGCATAAAAGCTCAGTAGAGGGAGCCAAGATATCATCAACGACACACCTACAAGACTGCACAAAATACTGAATTATTTTTCCTCCCCCACATACTTGTCCAGGGCCTTGGCAGCCTCACGGATACCACGGGCGAGACCATCGTGGATGAGTGCGGTCTTGAGCACTTCAGGGAGAGCGGTGTTGACATCCATGACACCTCCAGCAGCAACGCTATTAGAAATGGGAGGAAAAGAGAAGAGGGTTAGAAAAAAAATGACCAAACTGGGGGTGACAAACGAGTGGATTTTAGTAGAGCTTCCAGCGTGTCAGAATAGGGATCTCACTCATTGTAGAGTGAAGGGGTATCCGACAAAAGAATATAGAGTCATCATTCAAGCACCAGAGAGCTCACTAAAGAGGAATGTCTTAGGACAGCTGACCTTTCAGCATCAGTGGGCTGACACATTTAGCAAAGTGAAGCAATTGAAGAAGTACAAACTAATTTTACATGTTTAGGTTAGTTTATGCAACCTAATCCTGCTGATGAAGGTCTGTTGACAGCTCATGTCACTTTGAGATGCTTTCAATCATAAAGCCAGTTTGAGATGGATTGCCTATTAAAAATAAATTTAACACATCTGTTCTCATGAATCCACAATTGCTTGCTTGGTCATTTCCTTCCTCTACACTGACATGTTTTGGCTTTGCAGATTTTCTCCGTTTCCCTGACAGATGTCAATTCTGCAATAAGAAGCTCAAGTCATAAGCAAGGAACAGAATGCCCTGCAGAAATGTAACATTTTAAAAAAGGTGGTTTTCAATTTCATTATCCTCAATGCAAAACTATTTTGCACGAATCTAAATATTTCTACAATGGCTGATAGTGATCCCTATAATGTAATTTTATTGAAAGGTATTAAACATCCACTTAAATATAGATGCAGCTTTCCATTACATCACTTTTTATTAAATTAATAAATCTGTATGGCTCTCAAACTGACATGACATTGGAAATATTAACGAGTCCATTTGTGATAACCCCTATTACTGACAATGGCTACATCCTGCAGATGAATGAAAGCACGTTCATTTGCTTGTGTTTTGTCTCATTTATTCCAACTCTGACATTTGATTAAATAAAATCTGCGTGCACTACTTGATAGCAAAATTCAGATTTAGGCTCCAAGTGGAGACCATCCTAGACTTCCAGATTTCACACATTGTTGCAGCCAATTACGTTTCTCCAGTAAAACGATTACTTCACTGGGTTGTAAACAAGCTCACAAACTTCCTACAGGTTTTAACCATCCCTACACTTGAGAGCTGTTTGACATACGCAGATATCAGGTGTCCATAACCCTGCTAACCTGCTACTCGGCTAAGCTAGCCAGTTAGCTCATGTAAATTTACAAGTATTTAATCACCACACCAGTCACTGAAGGTAGCCTGCACTCGAAATAATTTAAATTTACACCCCCCTCAACATCATTTTCCACCAAAAGTTGCTTCAAGTCAGCGGTGTGTTGTTTGTTAGATATCCCGGCTAACGGTATGTGGGGCTGGCGGCACATAAAGGAGTCATGCTCACCCTTCCTCGGCCATTGTTGATATTTGATGGATGTTGGACTTAAAGTTCTGCAATAAAGAAAAGATATGAGAGGAGAGTTATTATCCAACTGAAACAGCTCAACGTGATAATTTTATAAATCAAGATGTTTGATTAATCCGGTGGATTGTGCCGGTAGCTTAAGAAACGTACCAAAGCCTCCACTCAGGCAGCGGGGAAAGAGGACGTCATAAGCCCGCGACGACGTTTTAATACCACCAGGCCCAACTAGGCCCCATCCGCTCCGTACAGCGGCGTCCAATGTGCTGCCTGTTGTCAAAGTTGACAGTATTATTGGTTTGTGCTGTTGTTGAGGACGCTGACTTTCTTCAAATATTGTTTTCTCTCTTTCATTTTTGCTGTGTGACCCTAATAAAATGTTAAAATAAAATTTAAAAAAAGACAAAGAAATAGGCTACATATAGACCTGCAATATTAATTCATGGAAACCAAGAGCGATTAATATTAAATTAATTAGACTAATATATTTAGAAATAATCATATGAATAAATGCAGGCAACATATCTTAATCAACTATGAAAGTGTAAAATAATTAAATATTTTTATTTTCTATTTGTTTTTGTTTTTATTTCTATAACAGAAGGAAATGTAAATTAAAGTGTTAAAAAACACTGCTCTCCAATATTCCCTGAATACTCAGTATTAACTATTTCATCAACAAAATATTTTAGGTATAACCGATCAGTCTGTACATGCTGTGTTGTTTAGCCTACATAAAGTCCTCTTTGCAACAATTTAAAATGTATTAAGTATTGTCTTAATGTTATGGTGCCCTAGGGGTTGGTGTAGTGAAAGCCTTCATACGAGCACCAGGGTAACAGGTTTATGCATGTTATAGCCTCAACTTGGTTGTGTAATGTTACTGGTATTAACATGGTTGACATTTGGTTATTTCAGTCAGTATAACAGACAAATAAGGTCAGACTGTTTAACTGTAGGTGTGGTCTTGTGTAGGTTTGCTGACACTTTCAGATGTAAGTGCAAATATGATCTGTTGCTATGCTGATGCTCTGATCTGATAGTAAATACAGCTCCCTGTCGAACTGGACAATTTGACCCCCTGAAGTCTTTTCAGACAAAAACCCGAGCTGATCACAATAGTCATCATTTCTTAGACAGTATGTTTACATACATAAAACAGTGTTTAAGTGTTCTTCACTTCGCTTTGTACTAGCCTTTCACAGAAATGACAAAATTCGTGTCAATGAGTGGAACAGGCAGAGTTCAGATGGTTTAAACATTTTTTTTATTTAATAATACAAACTGACAGAACAAACAAAAACTCCCTTCCACCTCACTGTAAACCACATTTACATTTCCTTGGGCTATGAGCATTATTCATCAACATGAATTATTACCGTTACTTTGTCATAACCAAATCAAGTGAAAGGAAACAGAAACGTTAAAATAATCTTTTATAGATTTATTTTTTGTTCATTTGCTTAACTAGATGTAGATATTCCAGTGAACATGGGGATGCAGCTGAGATGTCCTACAGCTGGTCTTCACTCCTTTTAGAGTTTGAGAAACGTTTCTAAAGCTTCTGCCTCGACTGCAGCCTCAAATGCAGTGAAGTCCTGAAAGACAGAAGAGGTGTCGGGGGTAAGGGACAAGAGAGAAAGCGACAGAGGAACCGTTACAGAGATTGTTTTAACACTTCCTCATAAATGTATTTGTTAGTAGTAGCGATTGTGTGCCGTACATGTTAGCCCAAACTCACAATTAGTGCACAAACTAAGGTTCATAATGACTTGATGAAAAATGAAACAGTTGCCACCATTGTAACTTCCAGCAACACTGTGTAAAGAAGTATAACTGTGCCCTTCTGCATGCATTGGTGAAGTTTGCACATGTCCTGTGGGTGCTTTAGTAATCTGTAAATATTTATTTAATTCCTGCGTCTACGCCCTTTGACTACCAAAGGTGTTGTTTTCTGTGAGAAATGCAGCAAGCATGTAAATGATTAACATTCAGTCATAACTCCCTTAGTTTTGAGAAGGTGTGTTACTTAGTCAGTACACATTACTATTTCTTTTGCAGGTTATGCGAGACTTACCCCACAGTAGACGTTCCCGTTGACTATTTGAGGCGGCAGTGCTGTTTTGTCCCCTGCCATCTCCCTCATTAAAGCCTTGCTGTCCTCATCGGTGCTAATGTCCACATTTTTGTAAGGGATCTTCTTGGAGTCCAGGACCATCGAAATTCTTTGCTGATGTTTCTTTATCTGGACAAGACAGTATTTCATCAGTGAAGCTTTCAAGAATGCTACATTCATGTGTAGCCCTGTGATCTATAAGGGTACACCAAGTTCTATTTTGTCATAAACTTCATTTCACCATCCACAATGAGCAGCTGCAGTTTGTCTACAGAAATGAAAATGTAATTACTACTTTTGTTAGATGCTTCCATTAAGTCAGTGTATCAACAGTATGCCTAAACAGGTAAAAGATTGAAGCAAGGCTGAAATTAGACTGCATACTTTACCTCCATAGAACTGCTCACGCTGGTAACAAACACTGTGATCGTCATGTCTGCAATTATATCAATAACACCTCGATCTAGACACACTTAGACAGGTTTGTAGAGAGACAGGCTGAGAGAGGTGCAGAGAGAACTGGAGAGACAGAGAATGTTCCAGTATCCTGAATGCAGGTATGTGGTGCTGGTTTTGTTGCAGCAGCAGACAAGGTGAGCAGGTTTGGACATGGCTTGCCTACCTGCATGGACACACCCACCTCCGCCGTCTGCATTTCCAGCTGTGACATGCCTGCATCGATGGTGAAACCCCTGATACTCACTGACAAGCTCGCTTCTCAAACATTTAGGCCACCACTTGTACTTACTTACCCAAAAATTGTCTATTTTAATTTAAAGTGACAACAAGAAACATGTTTTTTGTTGATTTTGGTTGACACAGAAAGTTGACAAAGTAAGTGTTGTTTTACAGACGTACCACCAAACTGCAAAGCAGCTTCTTTCCTCAGGCTGTGAAACGCCTCAGTTCATCATCAGCACAAATAGATTTAATGTTATGGATCGTAATACAACCCTGTGGTGTTACAGGCATGAAGAATAACTTTAATAATGACACAAAAAGAGCCAATGTTCTCGCTGAAGGTCTTGTTTGCTTATGTAGGTCATATAGAGGCATCAGTATTAAATTGAGGCTGCTCAGATGTGCAACTCCAAAAACTCTCATGCCTTCCTCTGCTCTTTGAGCATTTGTCATCAAAAATGAATAAAACATCTGTCATGACAAAATCAACTGAAAAGAAACAGCAATATTAATGTTTGTTTGCTTTATTAGATGTGTAGATAATGCAGCGGACGTGGTTGTGACATGGTTGGATGTAGAGTTTGAGAAATCCCTCCAAGTCTTCATCCTCAACTGCTCTTTGAAAAGCAGTGAAGTCCTGAAAGAGAGACAAGGTGTCGTCAGTAGGGGTGAGGGTGGAGGAGGTGCAGAGAGAGATGGAGAGAATGGGGGAGAGTCACACGATTATCATACAGATTTTTAATACATTTTAATCTACTGATATACTGTAGAGATTGTGTGCCAAACATGTTATGTAATCACCCCAACCCAACATCTATAGCTCATAATGGAAAGGTAGAATTGAAAATCATTACCAACTATACTGTTCAATGCTTCAATGTTCTTTTTTACTGTTTTTTATATATCTCTATTTTATCTTTTTTCTTTGCTAGATGAATTTATATTTCATTGTTAGATTAATCTTCATTTCTTATGCAACTCCCTTCTCTCATGTCATGTGCTCTATTGCTCAATACACTCTGATCTGGCATCTCAGCTGGTGTGATCCCATTACAAGGTGATCTCTAGTTGTGTCTAAGGGCGCACTCACATTTGGCCCAGTTGCTCCGTACTGCGCCGAAGCACGATTTTTGCTCCTCCCCAGTCCCCCGCTGGCCTGCACTCACATTGCTCCAGCCGCAACCAGGCTTAAGCACGGTTACCTCTTGTATATACATTGTACATAACTATGCTTTTTTAATGTTTTTTTAATAAGATTCTTAATGTCAGCCAATGCGAACTGTGATTCATTTAGGGTAGCTGTTTCACCATTTTTCCAGTCTTTATGCTAAGCTAACTAGCTGCTCGCTCCATTTCACAACTCTTAAAAGCAAAGCAAATTAGTGTATTTTCTAAAATATCTACTATCTACAACTATTAATTAAAAGTTTCCACATTACACGTGTGTATGCTGTATATTGGACCTAGATTGGAACTTCTTAACCTCACTAATTAGCTCTTTATATCTGATTTATGATTCATTTAGGGTAGCTGCTTCAACAAGACCACCATCTTTATGCTAAGCTAAATAGCTAGTGGTGGCTGTGGTGGCGGACTGCTGGAAAGTTTGCAACAGAGACGCCTGGACAACTCTACATGAGACAAACTTTCAACAGCGATTGCTAAATGTGTGGCTACAGCTTGCAGGCTGACTAACATTGTGTATTTAACCTTTACAAGTGTAAAATTGGACACTACATTGTGTTAGTATTACTAAGGAAAGTTACATCCGGGCAGTGCCCATCTGTTGTTGCATGTTGTGCTTTCACAATATTTTTTGAGCATGCAGTACCTTTGAGGTTATTCCAGAGAATATTCTGGACAGTATTTGTTTTTGTTTTGAATTGCTGCAATCATAATAAACATACATTTGCATAAAGCAAGCATATTTGTCCACTCCAATGTTGATAAGAGTATTAAAAACTTGAAAAATATCCCATTAAGGTTAATTTAGAAAAGATGAAAAATGTGAGATTAATTTGCGATTAATCGCGAGTTAACTACGGACAATCATGTGATTAATAGAGGTTAAATTGACAGCTCTAGTTTGAAGACTTACAAACAAGCCAGAGGAATTTCCACTATGCCTGAATGATAATGGTTTCAGGTCTGATTGATCTGACCGAGAACCAGAGGACAAACCATGGTAGAGACTTGTCAATCACAAGGAAGCCACTCCCTAAAGCATAACCTGCTTTATTGTCCATTTTACTCTAATCATTTGACCATAATTTACAAAATGAAAATAAATGATATATGCACAAGAGCTGCTTTACCATGTAGTTCTATCTCTTTTCACAATAAGTGAAGGAATTCAACTTTCAATTCATCACCTGAACATTCGACAGCTGCCTCTTCAATACGATCGTGGCTGGTCCGGACATATTCTGTCAGTGTGCACTGTGAGAGAGAGCTCTCTCTGCCGCTACAGCTGACGAATGAAAGAAACATCTGATTAAAGGGAAACTCCACCAATTTTACACATTTAACTATGTTTGCAGGTCTTGAGGAGAACTACTACATATGTGAAAAAAGTATTATAAAGCCTTTGTGGCTCCAGAGGAAGCTGTGCATAATCTGATGAATTGCCGCCAGTGATGTTAGTCAGTGGCTAAGTGACGTTGTGGGTAATGTAGGCGTCAGGTTTTTAAAAACAAGAATAAATGGAATAAAAAAAGCAATATCTCTGGTTCTGCTGTATCGATTTTGATCATTTGTTTTGAAAATGTTCATAATGAGTCCAACAGTGTTATAGGAGTGTAAAGCCAGACCAGAGGACTGCTTTTCAAAACCTGACGCCTACATTACCCAGAATGCATCTTAGCAACTGACACATACGCAGTAGTACTTCCCAAGACCTTAAACCAGATTAATGTGTAAAATCAGTGGAGTTACCATTTAATTCAAATTGCATGTGATATCCTGATTCATATAATGTAGTGGAAATAACTGTAATATAACAGTTTCATTCTTTACGTAATCAGCAAAATATTCATCGGAGGCACTATGGGCAACAGATCAATGTAAGCATGGAAACACTTGAGAAATAAGTAAATAATGTGCTAATAAAGAAGAACCAACAACCCATCAGAGATGATACCTGAGCACACCACGCCAGCATCTTCGCCATGGCCACAGTTATTTTCCCCGAGGGTTGGATGTCGGCAGTGCATGAGGGACGTCTCGTTACCGTGGCAGTCGACATCATCCAGCCAGATGTCTCCCTGGCCTGGACCAAAGAAGGCACGCGTTTTGGCCGTCTTAGCTGTTCCGCAGCCAATGACTCTGCACACCACCTCTGCATCTCTGAGGTCCCACTCATCATCACACACTGTTCCCCACTGGCCGTCATGCATAACCTCCACTCTGCCAGAGCATCGGTCGGTGCCATTGACAAGCCTTATCGGTGGAATATCTGAGGAAAGGTCCGAAAATGTTTAATGTAATTCAGTATTTTACCTCCTATCTGTTGTGCTGTTTATTCGAGATATCTGCCTTATTTCAAATATAATGGAAGTAGATGGCACTCAGTTTGTGGTGTTCAAAGCACCAAAGAAATACATCTGGAAAAACTCAACAACAATGTCTTATTACCAGCTTAATGAGGGTAATCCACATATGTGTGAGCAGTTTCATGTATTTCCTTCGGTGTCACAACACAGAAGGAAGACTAGCTAACTAGGCTAGCTAATGTTACAGCTCGGGTGAGGAGGATGCCGTCAATGGTTACATCCTCCGCTGAGGAAAAACTTGTACGAGTGCCATCTGGTTCCAGTATATTTGAGAGAAGACAGACGTCTCTTACATCATCTTACCTGTACATGAAAGAGAAACACCTTCACATGTCTCTGTGATTTCTTGAAATGTGCAGTTGGAGATAGAGCTCACATTTCTAGCGCATGTGCTTGTATACCCTTTCAGTCTGGTGTCACCAAAATGGAAGCTTTCCTGAGAATTTTTTGGAGGTCCGCAGCCGAGTTCCTTGCACAGCACTGTAGACTCTTGTTGGCCCCAGTTACTATTACAAATTTTCCCCCATTGGCCACCCTGGGAGACCTCCACCCTGCCAGAGCAGCGGTTCATCCTGTTGTACAATCTGACTGAGTCTGGAAAGGAAGCAGTTAGGGTCAGGGTTAACTATATACCCAGGTCAGGGTTTTTTCAGCAGTGAGATGTAGTATTTCCCTGTGCTTTTCAGGATGATAGGGTTTGTGGAAAGGAGAACAGATAGTACTACTTCTAAATCTGTGATATGACACAGAAAGAGGAACAGCAAATGATAACTGTGACAGGCTGCAGGAGGATTTTCTAACATGGTACTATGAAATCAGGATTCTGATCAACCTTGACAAGTACTTGACATTTTTAACAACAGATGTACGGCATGTGTTACCTGAGCATACAACACCAGCATCTTTGTTGTGGTCACAGTTGTGTTCTCCAAAACCGCTGTGCGGGCAGTCAGCAAGGGATTTCTCATGACCAGAACACTCAACTTCGTCCAACCAAACCTGATCCCGACCTCTGCCGAAGAAGGCATTGTGCTTGGCTGAGAGAGCATTCCCACAGTTCAACTGACGGCACACGACAGCTGCTTCCTGCATGCCCCATCTGTCATCACAAACTGTTCCCCACTGTCCATCGTGGAAGAGTTCCACTCGGCCGTTGCATCGATTAGTCCCGTTCATCAGCCGAATTGGTTTACTGTCTGTCAGGTGGAAAAGAAAAAGCAAAGGGCCATGTTTGCTCAGAAATCCTCCACACAGCAGACAGTCTAACCATGTAAAGTTCACTACAAAATTACAGATGTAGTTTTTGACTCACTTGTACAGAAAACCGTAGCATCAACACAGCTTTCCTTGAATTCTTGAAGCTTGCACTCTGAGATAGAGCTCTCATTTCCAAAACAGGAGGTCTTGATTCCAACCATGTCACGTGCCTCACCAAAATGTAGATCTTCAGTCGGAGTGACAGCGGTGCCACAGTTAATCTCTCGGCACACCACGTCAGTTTCTGCCTTGCCCCAGTCACTGCTGCATATTCGTTTCCAATGGCCCTCATGATAGACTTCCAATCTGCCATCACACCGACTGCTTCCGTTGACCACCCTGACATAATCTGCAAATCATATAGGTAGAAATCATCAAGTTCATCAAGTTAACAGAAAAAATTGCATACCAGGGCCTTTAAATCTTTGTACTGTTTGGTAGCAAGTACTAATAAATAAATATCACATTGGACAGTTTCAACACAAAACTGTAAACAAATCTTGTAAAATGTCCACAGCAGTGGCAGAACAGGCACTTCACAAATTTTTATTTTCAAGTTTAGTTTGCTCAACAGGATGAGTAAGACTCAGCTTTTGAAAACCTGAAGGGAGCTTTTTAAAATCCACAAAATGCACAACCAAGATATTTTGGAGCTTGACCCACACTCAGGGCTAAAAATCAGAAAAAGTTTGCATCTTCTGATTCAATTATTTTAATCCGTCCCCCAATTTTATGGGAATGCAATAATCAGCTGATGTAGAATGAAGGTGACATGAGGTGAAGGCATGGGCACTGGACAATGACCTTTTTAATGCAAATATTGACACAATCAAATGGGTAATCTGGTGGCTGTTTACCGACCTGTCTGACATTACACCTGTGTTTATTTCATGTACTGTATCTTTGCTATCTACACAACAGGGACATCTCAGACACACTGCCAGATGATGTAGGAAAGCATCAGACATGCATTTTAGATGAATTAGATGTACACATTTTGAAATAACATAATGAAAATGAAAATTAAGTTATATGTTAGCTAATGCATGAGCTTTGTAAACAAATATTGTGATTTGGTCTATAAAGCTGTGTTGGTGTTGGTCATTGGCACAATGTAATGGATTAAGAATAATGAAACCATCTAGGTTTACACAGGTTTCCCATAAACCTCGTTATCACTACACAATTTTGTCTGCCACCAGGCAAACGGTCAGCCAGGAAAAAAGAAGGTTAAATGGGGATACATTTCCATCATAGACTAAATTATTCAATAAACTCTTGTTTTGTCCTGTGTTGTTATTATTTGCAACTCTGAGAACATCAGAAATGCTGGTTGTTGTCTTTACACGGTGGTGCCAACAACAATATTGTATTGGCAGATATTGTTGTTGTACTCTTAACAAGAGGGCAAACAAGCATGTTTCCAAAAATGTCCAACTATTCCCGTAACAAACGTACGAAGGGTGCTATTTGATTAAGTGTTTTAAATGGGTCAAGTAAAGCAAACATAAACTGAGATACGTGATTGAACTCAGCCTTACCCGAACAGACAACTCCAGCATCTTCACTATGGCGACAGTTATGTTGCCCAAATGGTCTGTGTTCGCACTTGAGGAGGGACGACTCATGA
This sequence comes from Pagrus pagrus, assembly GCF_965226575.1. Lineage (NCBI taxonomy): Eukaryota > Metazoa > Chordata > Actinopteri > Spariformes > Sparidae > Pagrus > Pagrus pagrus. The sequence continues at coordinate 8,679,694 of NC_140200.1, forward strand.
CCAGCACACTGCACATTATCCAGCCAGATCTCTTCTTTTCCTTCTCCAAAAAAAGCACCTCTCTTGGCCTCAATAACTGTCCCACAGTCTAACTCTCTGCACACCACCTCAGCATTGACAGTTCTCCACTGATCATGACACACCGTTCCCCAAGTGTCAGCATGGTAGACCTCCACTCGACCAGAGCAACGTGAAGGCCCGACCAGCCTGATTTTGTCACATTCTGCAAATCGGAAAAGGAAAGCATAATAGCTGTAGGTTGTGTCACTATTAACTCAATAAAGAAAGTCCTTTTCATTATATCATGGTGTAGAAATCAGAATATCTAAATATTATACATGTGTTTTCAGGCATGAAACAGATTTTACTTACTGGCCTGTAAGCAGTGATAGACTCAGTAGACCTACAGCAGAAAAATATGGTAAAATGTTCTAATTAAGCCCAATAACTCAGAGATTTGTCATCAATGTTTAAACAATATTGTCCAAAGAATACAGAGCAGTTAATGCTTAATTGTGACTTTACTATGAATCAGGATCAGCCCCTTGAATGTACCATTTCATTTTCATAAAGGTCTCAAACACAGATATAATTGTCCAACAGTGACTTTTTTTTAAATTGATAAAAGCAACTCTCCATGATAATATACAATGTTCTTGTTAAACACTTACACACTTTCACTCCTGTACCTGTTAATGCAACTAAACATTTTGCTGTAATCGTATTTTTTGATTTTTGAAGTCAAGTGAAAAATGTGAAATGGTGTAAGTAAAATTAGAAACACCGAAACTCACCTATTGACAAAAAACAAACAAAATGTCGTTTTTCAGAAGTGAAGATCATATTGTGCCTTCAAAGTAGGTTAAATGCTGTCAAGGTAGAGTAAAATAGAAATAAGTATTGTTACTCCTCATTTAAGAAAAATAAATGGTGGTGTCGTTAGCAGAGCAGCGAGAAAAGCTTGATTTCTGGAAACCATACAGCATTTTTTTCTCTGTCAAAATCAGCAACGGTGTCTAAGTCCCCCTTACCTTTTAAATTCAACCAGTCTGGGCAGCTATTAAAATGAACTCACAATTCAAACTAAAAAAATGATCACATCTGAAACATCCAAAGGACACAAGTCACATGTACAGATCCAGTGATTGTTCCGAATAAAAGGGGCTGCCTGGACTTGGGCTGCAACCTGGACGTATGTTGACATTTGGATCAATCATTAAAGACTGGGGATGACAGGAGATTACATTTTTACACAATATCTACTTACTATTTGAAAAATACATTATTTACAGCAGGAAAACCCAGCCACATGTAACATAATGCTGGAACTGGAATGATAGGAACAGTAGACACTTCAAATGATCAGCTGCAAAAAATAAAAGGGAAATGTAGTTCAAAAGGAGAGTTGTTATGAGCAAACTTCTGGTATTGCACAGAAGCAAGCAGCAGTATAATTCAGTATGAAACGGGGAAACAAAAGAAAGAAAATGCAATGGACGGTCTCCAAGACATCATGCGCGCATGCAATACTTTCTGGTGCGCACAAGAAAGTTTTTTTGTTCTCACCAGAAAGCTTCTTGTAAGTGCACACAAGGAACATTTACGTTTTTTTCCCTTCCCCATGTCCCTTTACAGGCTCCATAGAAATTGAATGCAAGTGTTCTGTAATTTAAGGGTGAGAAACACTTCTGTCAAATCTATTACCAATGTAACTATAGTGAAAGGGCACATATCAGAGTGAAGAGTTTACTACAATATACATAAATTCTTCTTTGATATATTTTGCAATGCATGTCATCAACATTTATGTATTTCAATGCAACATCTAAAACTGCAAGGCATACTGGCAAATCTATTGCCACTGCTCTGAATTTCAAATGTAAATGTGCAACTTTTTTATTTTGCCTAATATTGAATACGTTTGAATATTTGCTGCATACACAAGAACTGTGTGAATAAAAATTAATTTGCCTGTTTTATTGGATATAATTTCTAATAAAATCTTAAATAACAACAAATATTCTCCATGTAATCATTTTAGTAAAATTCACTAGTTGAGAGAGAGGACAATGTTAGGTAGAAACCTGGATTTGAGAAAATGCTAACCTTTAACATTCTGGTGTTATCACAATGAATGAATCACATCTCATTATGTGCTTTTCCATGTCATTTTATTTGAAATTTGTGTTTACTTATTTGTATGCATGTCTCACATATGTTACATCTTAAATATGTCTTGTAAGGTTTTTATACAATACTTGCATGATTTCGGTTTTACTAATGGTTGCCCAAGTCAAATAAGTTTGATATTACACACATCTACGAAGGACATTGTATGTAGACTTACTGTCATATATATGACTTCGTAATAGTTTCAGATAAGACATAAAAATGTTTTCAAAATATCTATTTCTTTCCCATATGGGTCTCACCGACTACACTGACTTGTAGTGACTTTGAGGGAACAGAACAGAATGACATGCTGGAGACATTAACACCAAAGACACAGCTATATTCTCCTTGGTGCTCATGTGCTACTGAAGGGAAGTCAAAGGTTGCCTGGTAGAAGATAGAGTGGCCAAATGCAGGCTTTGCCTCTGTGGTGGTCATATTGGACTTTCCCAGATAGAAGTAACCTCCTGTATATGTCGAAAGAGTAGAGCAGGTGACGGAGAAGCTGCTGCCTTCGTTGACCGATATTTTGTCTGGGCTGTAGATTACACGAGGAGATATCAGGGAGATTCTGGGTATGTCCATTTTCACTGCAGAACAGACAAAGAATTTTACAAACTCATAGAGATCATATTCATGTTTGCAATCTTGCACAGTCAAATTTCCATCAATTATGTTCAAGGGGACAAACAAAGCACAAAATTATTGACCTGTGATGGAGAGTTCAGCTGCATTCCCTTGGGGATAATAGATGACTTGATTGGGCAATTTCTTCTGATATTCACAGTAGTATGACCCCTTTTGGCTGAAGTCCACTGAAGGGAAGACAAAGGTTGCAGCTTCGTGTTCAGAGTATTTTTCCATTTGAAAATTTCCTTCCATCTTTTTCAGGACAAATGTCCCACCCAGGTGTTCTGATACGACGGTGCAGGTAATTTCCACTTTGTCACCCAAATGTAAATCTGTAGACGGACTGAAAGTGATTTGGGGCTTATCTAGAGCACCTGAAACAGAGAGTAAGGTTTAGTAAGTTTGGTCATAAAAGCTGCCGCAGTTTTACCTGAGGTAAAGACTTCATTCACAGAGTCAGAATGAGCCAGGCCTCTTACCTAAACAGAAAACACCAACATCTTCACCATGCCCACAGTTATTTTCTCCAAGTCCATTGTGAGTACAGTCTGAGAGAGCAGACTCTTGGCCTGTACACTCCACATCATCCAGCCATATTGGACCACTGCCTCTACCGAAGTGGGCACTTGTAGGAGCAGAAACTGCATGACCGCAGCCAAGCTGTCTACATACCACATCGCCATTGGCCAAGTCCCAATCATCATCACACACAGTTCCCCACTGGCCCTTATAGAAGATCTCCACTCTACCAGAGCACTGACTTGAGCCGCTGGCTAACCGGACCAGTGCTGCATATGAAGACAGAAATGAAGTTAGTCCAAATCATCATCAGTTATGAATTAATTTTAAAGGAGACATATTATGCTAATTTTCAATCTCATTATAATTTTTTGGGGGGGTTATAACTAGAATAGGATTAAATGCTCTGATGCTCAAAAACATATCAGTTCTCTTATACTGTCCAGTGCAGCAACACTATCAGCCTCTCACTAAAATGCTCTGGTTTAGCTCCTGTCTATTTAAAGCCCACCCTCCTAAATACCCAGTCTGCTCTGATTGGTCAGCTCACACATGCTGGACCCAGCACCGCTAACAACTACAGGGCAGCTGTGCTAAATCATTTCGTGCGTGCCAAACTAGCCATGAGACATAAAATATGCAAATGTGTGGCATGGTGACTGTGATGTCACAAGGTCCCAGAAATAAAAGCGGCACCACTGACGAGGCGTTTCAAGAGCAGTGTTTTTTGTGGGAGAGAGTCACTTCTGTTCGTGCAGACTGACCTTTTTAACTTTCGAGATCTTTTACAGGCACAAGATGAACAATAATGATGTGGAATACGACTCAATGTGTCACTTATGTGAGCCAAATCAAATACTGAAGCAGAGAAATATTGTGAGAAATATTCTTATTCGCTTACTTGCTGAGCATTAGATTTAAAGGATGAGTACCGTTTTTTACAACCTGGACCTTATTTCCAGCAAAAGATATGGTCATTTACTCACCCAGATAACTTTGGTGTCATTCGGCGTCGTTCGGACGAAATTAGATCCAGTGTAGCGGCGATATATCCATATAATGGGAGTAACGGGGCATCGACACACAGCCTCTATATAACACATTATCTGCCACGAAACTAGTTCATTTCATCAATATTTTGTTACGATATGCTAGCGCTATTAGCCTCTGAGTCCGGGCTCGTCTATTGTCAACATCCGGGGTCTGTAGGTTGAGCTACTACCTCTGACCTGGAAGATGTCGTCTCTGAGCTGCGCGCGCACCCGCGGCAGCGCGGCTTGTTTACCTGTAGCTGCTACTGCTAGTTTGACCCCGGATGTTGATAACGGACGAGCCCGGACTCAGAGGCTAATAGCGCTAGCATATCGTAACAAAATATTAGTGAAATGAACTAGTTTCGTGGCAGATAATGTGTTATATAGAGGCTGTGTGTCGGTGCCCCGTTACTCGCATTATATGGATATATTGGCGCTACACTGGATCTAATTTCGTCCGAACGACGCCGAATGACACCAAAGTTATCTGGGTGAGTAAATGACCATATCTATTGCTGGAAATAAGGTCCAGGTTGTAAAAAACGGTACTTATCCTTTAAATACTGATATCATACTCTGAAAGATATCATTGCACCTTGATGAACAAATAACTGATGACTGTCACTGCCTACATCTCAAAGTGCATTGACGATGTCACAAACACCAAGACCATCACTGTTCAAGCCAATCAGAAACCATGGCTCACAGAGGAGGTCTACAGGCTCCTGAGGGTGAGAAACATTGGCTTCAGAGCTGGGAACAAGGAGGGCCTGAGAACAGCAAGGGCCAACCTGTCACATGGTGTCAGAGAGGCCAAGAGGCAGTACTCCAAGAAGATTGCTCACCGCTTCAGCGACAGCAGAGACACTCGGAGTCTGTGGCCAGGGATACAGACCATCACGGACTATAAACCACCACCACAGACCTCTGTCAGCTCCATCTCTCTGCTGAACAAGCTGAATGACTTCTTCGCTCGTTCTGAGACACACAACAGCACTCCTGCACAGAAGACCCCACCCCCTCCCGGCGACCAGGTGCTGACACTGTTCCCGGTCAACGTGAGGAGATCCCTCAGCAGGATCAATTCAGCAAAGCTCCGGGTCCAGACAACATCCCTGGTCGCGTGCTGAGAGACTGTGCGGAGGAACTCACAGATGTCTGCACAGACATCTTCAACACCTCACTGAGTCAGGCTGTTGTCCCCACGTGCCTCAAAGCTGCCACCATCATTCCAGTCCCGAAGAAGTCGACTCCCTCCTGCCTCACTGACTACCGTCCGGTCGCACTCAATCCCATCATCATCAAGTCTGCTCTTCCCCCTTCTTTGGACCCGTTCCAGTTTGCATATCGGTCAAATCGCTCGACCGATGATGCCATCTCAACTGCTCTCCACCCAGCCCTCACTCATCTGGAGACTAGGAACGCATACGTCAGAATGCCGACTGGTTGCACCGTCGTTGCCGGCAGCAACATCCCCAGCACCATCACTCTAAACACCGGGGCCCCCCAAGGATGTGTGTTGAGCCCCCTTCTCTTCACTCTGCTAACCCACGACTGCACCCTGTCACACAGCTCCAACCTCTTCATCAAGTTTGTGGACGACAAAACTGTGGTAGGTCTCATCAGCAATGATGATGAAACAAACTACAGGAGCAAGGTAAGCCGCCTGGCCATGTGGTGCAAGGACAACAATCTCTCTCTGAATGTGGAGAAGACAAAGGAGATTGTTGTGGACTTCAGGAGAGCCCACCCAGCACACTCCGCTGACCATCAATGGTGCTGCTGTGGAGAGGGTGAGCAGCACCAGGTTCCTGGGTGTGCACATCTCAGAAGACCTCTCTTGGACCAATAACACCGCATCACTGGTCAGTAAAGCCCAACAGCGCCTCTACTTCCTCCGGAAGCTGAGAAGAGCCCCAGCCCCCATCCTGTGCACGTTCTACAGAGGCACCATTGAGAGCATCCTAACCAGCTGCATCACTGTGTGGTACGGCATCTGCACCGTGTCCTGCCGCAAGAAACTACAGCGTGTAGAGAGAGCAGCTGAGAGGATTGTTGGTGTCTCTCTCCCCTATTATTTATTCTCCTTTCTTCTTTTTATTATTATTATATTAATGTTTACACCGTTGGCCTTAGAGAACACTGCAATTTCAACTCCTGTGTACTGTACATATGGTTTTGACAATAAAGCTTTGACTTTGATAAATACACTGATTCCCCACTCCACTGTTTTTAGTTGCTGTGTATAAACAGAATGCAATTGTGAAACAGATTTTTAAAAGGCTTTACCTGCACATTGGACACCAGCATCATGGTCATGCCCACACGTTGATATCTGGAAACCGTTGGCTGAGCATTGCTGAAAAAATGTCATGTTGCCAAAGCATGAATCGCTGGCCTCCACCACTGATCCATTGCCTTGGCCAAAATGGGCAGAGCCTGGAGCGTTCAATGCAATTCCGCATTCCAGCTGGTCACACACCACCTGAGCTTTACTCAGAGTCCAGTCTGTGTCACACACCGTTTGCCACACGTCCCCATGACGAACTTCTACCCTGCCAGAGCACTCATCCGTACTGTTGACCAACCGGACTTCCAAACTTCCTGTGAAATCAATTAAACTAAAATGATTATCTGGTATCAGAAGATTGAGAGTGGCTAAACAAGTTTGGTAAAACTAAGTGACAAAAGCTGAATAATACAAAAAATATGGATACTGCTAAATATCAACAAACAAGCTTGTTTAATCCATTGTAATTATTTGTAGATTTTCTTACCTGTGCAGACAACACCAGCAACGGAGGTGGTGTTGCAAGTTCTGTCTTTGAACGGTCTTTGTGGGCACTCAACCAGTGTCGACTCCAATCCATTGCATTCAATTTGATCAATCCAGGTGTGTCCTGTGCCGCTGCCATACTCAGCGATGGTGGTAATCTTATGATCCCTCCCACAGTCCAGCTGTCTGCACACCACCGTTGCATCCTTCATGTCCCAGGATTCACCGCACACAGTCCCCCACTGGCCTTTGTCGTAGTACTCAACTCTTCCAGCACAACGACTGTGCCCACCAGACAACCTCACATTACCTGAGAATGACAGTTCTTCTGTGAATGTATACGGTACATGCAATCTGATTTTGATGTTTGTTTATATATGTGTGCTTTTTGGGCCAAAATTGCCCCCCACATGATGTACTCTGGAGGTATTTGGTTTTGGTACAGACTGTCAATGTATGTAGTGTAATTTGATTGGTGCAATGGCTGTGTGGTTCCAGACCCGTCTTATTATCTATTTATTCTAGGGCTGCAAATCAATTAAAACATTTAATTACAATTAATCACATGATTGTCCATAGTTGACCTGCGATTACTCGCACGTTTTTTTATATGGTTTAAGTTAAGTTTTTAATGACCATTAACACAAATTCCTCTTAAAGTTGTAGTTTTTTGACAAACGATTAATGCACGCACGTTATAATCCTCGGCCCACCCAGTAGTTTGGGAAATCAGGAAGCAATACAGTGGTAAAATTGTGTATGGCAAGCATAAACAAACCTCCATGAGCAGAAATGGATAAGGAAAAGGGTCTTTTGAATGGTTCAATTAGTTATTCTGTGTTTTGAAACATTTGAAAGAGACATCTGATTAAAGGGAAACTCCACCAATTTTACACATTTAACTATGTTTGCAGGTCTTGGGGAGAACTACTACATGTGTGGAGAAAAGTAGCATGAAGCCTTTTGTGGCTGCACAGGAAGCTGCGTGTAATCTGGTAAATTGCAGCAATTGATGTTAGTCAGTGGCTGAGTTGCATTGTGGGTAATGTAGGCGTCAGGTTTTTAAAAACAAGAAGAATGCGTGAAATAAAAAAGGCAATATCTCTGGTTCTGCTGTATCGATTTTGATCATTTGTTTTGAAAATAAAACAAGGTCTGTGGATTATTTTGAGTAGCTAGGTCATGATTTCTGGAGAGACACCAACAACGATTTTTAACGACAGACAGTACGGCATGTGTTACCTGAGCATACAACACCAGCATCTTCACCATGCCCGCAGTTATTTTCTCCGAATCTGTTGTGATTACAGTGAGAGAGAGCAGACTCTTGGCCTGTACACACCACATTATCCAGCCATATTGGACCACTGCCACTACCAAAGTGGGCACTTGAAGGAGCAGAAACTGGATCACCGCAGCCAAGCTGTCTACAAACCACAGCGCCATTGGCCAATTCCCAATCATCATCACACACAGTTCCCCACTGGCCTTTATAGAAGATCTCCACTCTACCAGAGCACTGACTTGAGCCGCTGGCCAACCGGAGCTGTGCTGCATATGAAGACAGAAATGAAGTTAGTCCAAAGGAAAGGACAATCCTTGAAACATGCTTTTATATACAATTATGAAAGTGTATTTGGATTATTGAATTGCATTCATGTGTATTGACATAGATAGATTTTCATTTTAAAACAATGTAAAGACATTTCATATTATATATTGAAAACACTGCTGTTCTCATCATCATTATCATCAGAAGTTACTTTTAAAGGAGACATATTATGCTAATTTTCAATCTCATCATTTTATTTTGGGTTACCACGAGAACAGGTTGACATGTTTTAATGCTAAAAAGAAACACATCAGTTCTCTCATGCTGTCCAGTGCTGCAGCACTTTATCCCCCTCTCGCAGTGTTTTCTGTGGGAGAGAGGAGCTTCTGTTGGTGCAGACTTTGAACTTTTTAACTTTTAAGATCTTTTGCATGGACAAGAACCTATATAAAACACTGAAGGAAGGAAAAAAAACAAAAAAGCATAATAGGCCTCCATTAATAGCAAAACTTTAATGATGTGGAATACGAATCAATGTGTCACTTATGTAGGACAAATAAAATATCAAAGCAATGGTTTCACGTGTGACAAATATTGTAATTCGCTTTCCTGCTGAGCGTTACATTTAAAGATTGATACCATATTATGTAAGATATCACTAGAGCTAGTGGCCAGACAGCTTAGCTCAGCATGTTAGACTGGAAACATGGAAACAGTTAGCTTGTCTCTGTCCAAAAGGAACAAAACCCACTGACCAGAACCTCTTAAGGTCACTAATTAGCTCTTTACATCTGATTTATGATTCATTTAGGGTAGCTGTTTCACTATTTTTCCAGTCTTGATGCTAAGCTAACTAGCGGCTCGCTCCATTTCACAACTCTTAAAGGCAAAGCAAATCAGTGTATTTTCTAAAATATCAAACTATTGAACATCAAACATTCAACTATAGGAACAAGAATAAAACCACAGTTTTGACTGGAGGGGGACTTTAAGTATGATGTTGCAACTGGATGAACAAATAAATACACTGATTTCCCACTCCACTGCTTTTAGTTGCTGTGTATAAACAGAATGCAATTGTGAAACAGATGTTTAAAAGGCTTTACCTGCACATTGGACACCAGCATCATGGTCATGCCCACACCTTGAGCTTTGGAAACCGTTGGCTGAGCATTGCTGAAGAAATGTCATGTTGCCAAAGCATGAATCGCTGGCCTCCACCACTGATCCACTGCCTTGGCCAAAATGGGCAGCGCCTGGAGCGTTCAACGCAATTCCACATTCCAGCTGGTCACACACCACCTGAGCTTTACTCAGAGTCCAGTCTGTGTCACACACCGTTTGCCACATGTCACCATGACGGACCTCTACCCTGCCAGAGCACTCATCCCTACTGTTGACCAACCGGACTTCCAAACTTCCTGTGAAATAAAGTAAACTAAAATGATTATATGGTATCAGAAGATTGAGAGTGGCCATTGTAATTATTTGTAGATTTTCTTACCTGTGCAGACAACACCCGCAACGGAGGTGGTGCTGCAAGTTCTGTCTCTGAACGGTCTTTGTGGGCACTCAGCCAGTGTCGACTCCAATCCATTGCATTCAATTTGATCAATCCAGGTCTGTCCTGTGCCGCTGCCATACTCAGCGATGGTGGTAATCTTATGACCCCTCCCACAGTCCAGCTGTCTGCACACCACCGTTGCATCGTTCATATCCCAGGATTCACCGCACACAGTCCCCCACTGGCCTTGGTTGTGGTACTCAACTCTTCCAGCACAACGACTGTGCCCACCAGACAACCTCACATTACCTGAGAATGACAGTTCTTCTGTGAATTTATACGATACATGCAGTCTTATTTAGATCTTATTTATTCATTCTAGGCTGTTAATTGATTAACATATTTAATCACAATTAATCGTATGATTGTCCATAGTTAACTTGCGATTCATTGCACATTTTTTATATGGTCTTCAAGTACCTTAAAAGAATATTTTTCAAGGTTTTAATAACGCGTTAACGCAAGTTCTGTCAACAAGAACAGTTATTTGCATTTTCTGTTGGTTTGAACTGAGTTACCACCGGAGTACATGGAGTCTCAAATACCACTTGCTGGCCAAGCACACAGCTGATGCAGAGAGCCCTCCTCCCCCTCGCCAAAGGAAGACCACACTGGAAAATTTGCAACAGAGACGCCTGGACAGCTCTACATGAGACAAACTTTACAGCGATCGCTAAATGGGTGGCTCAGCTTGCAGGCCGACTAACATTGTTTAGTTTTTCTGTACAAATGTAAAATTGGACACTACATTGTGTTAGTATTACTAAGGAATGTTACATTCAGGTCAATGCCCATCTGTTGTTGCTTGTTGGGCTTGAGTTTGCCATGTTATGCTTTCAGCATATTATTTGAGTATGCAGTACCATTGAGGTTTTTCAGGAGAGTATTCTGGACAGTATTTGTCATTGTTTTGAATTGTAGCAAAAATAATAAACATACATTTGCATAAAGCAAGCATATTTGTCCAGTCCCATGTTGATAAGAGTATTAAAAACTTGAAAAATATCCCTTTGAGGTACATTTAGAACAGATAAAAAATGTGATTCATTTGCAATTAATGGCAAGTTAACTATGGACAATCATGTGATTAATTGCGATTAAACTGACAGCTCTAGTTCAGATATGTTCACAAGTCATTTTTTGGAAGTCCAAGTCGAGTCTCAAGTCTTTGAGCTCGAGTCCAAGTCAAGTCTCAAGTCTCTGGCCATGTGATCTGTCCCTAACACTGTATTGTTAAATCTTATGAATTCAAAGCATGTCCTGTAGCTAGCATCCGAACAGTACAGTATCAAAATCAGTTGTAGGATAACTTTATGGGGCCTACTGCAATGCAATCTGAAGAAACACAAATTAAGAACTCTGTTTCAATTTCATAACTGTATTTTTCAACATTTTGGTATCTGCACCAAAGGATACATGATGTTTGTCTGTGTTACTAACTGGCTGTACAGCCCAACCTCTGTCCCTCTCCAATAGTTACTTTTTTAGCATTGGGGAATTCTGTGAACTTGTACATGGACATTGGAAATTATTTTGCTTGCAACTTATAAAATCTGCATGATAAAACTGACATATGTGTAGTGTTCTAGGCGGGAAATAGCTCTAAACTAACACTGCAACGTTTCTATCGTTCTATTTTCTGAAATAAAATGTGAACTTGTGGCAGGAAAAATATCATGTATGCTTTAATGGAGCTAGCTTAATTTTGGTTACATCCAGAACTTACATTGGGTCTCCATCTTAGGGCATCATAAAGTCTAATCTTCTGCTACTTAACACATCCCTCTAGCCCTCGATCTGGTGAAATATTAACCTAAGTCTGTCACATCATATGGCCAACTGTAAAGATGCAATCTGCCTGTTCCCAGCATTAGCACAACACTTTGCGATGGTTACCTTGTTACCTGTGACGATATATGCTAAGTTTAACGTCTCTTTCACATTAGCAAGTGGCTGACCTGTCTGGGTGTATTTTGAGATGTCTGATGAAATTCAACGTTGTTGAATCAGCATCATTTATCCTGGTGCCACACACCTTGCATGTAGATGTTCGCTTATTTCCACTGTGCACAAAGTTATTGTAACCAAAAGTAATGATAAACGGCACAACTCCAGGAGGACTTGTTGTCGCCATGGTCAATGCATTTTTGATCTGTGAGTGCGCGCACATAGCGCATGCATTACGTTGCATATTATGGCAAAGGGGACATGCAGCTCGTCATACATTTCCCCAATATATGCACCAATAAAATGAAATAGAAACACAAGAATAAATTTAGATTAAAAAAAAAGCAATAACTGCATGAAATACAGGTTGTTCACGAGTCTTAAAGTCTTTTGAGATGGGGTCGCAAGTCAAGTCTGTAGTCACTGTTTGTGCGACTTAAGTGCGACTCGAGTCCCCATCTCTGCTCTAGTTTCAAGATACCGTAAATTACCAAATAATAGCCGGGGCATTTATTTGGGACCAGGGGGCAATTTGGGACAGGCGTTTAATTCCTTCTGGGCAGTAGTTGTACGTCTTCTGCAAGTGAAGTTGTTGCAGCGGAGCAAACGATTTAGCAAACCAGCACTCGCAGCAAACTCCTCATCTCTGCTGTCACTCACGGTGGCATACATTTTTTTCGCAATCGCCCTGATCATTTTGCGGGACACTCTCTTGTGGCGTGACCGTTTGCCGATAACCAATTCCCTCATGTTTATCTCAAGCTCCTCACTAGCCATCTTCCTTCCTCCATCAGGTAGCCTGTCCCTTTTGCTGTCCTCCACGGACAGACGCTGAAGCTCAGTTTTATTTTTTCGGCAATCTCTCACTCTCTTGGGGTCGACAGAGAAACGGCTGCTTCTCCTGAGTTTTCCTCTGCATATTTTCAACAGAAATTTTGAGCTGTACTTTTTTATTTTTTTGCTGCACCAGAGCCATGGTGATCATCAATGTGATATTGACTGACATAAAGCAAGCACAATACGTGAATAAGGCGAAGAAGAAAAACGTGCAGTGTCAGTGGTCACGTATTCTTCCTTGATTTAAAAAAAAAAATGAATTAGACTCGGTATTTATTTGGAACCGGCGGTTATTAATCAAAATATACACCCGCACCCAGCGTTTAAAGGGGACCCCGCAGTTAATTGAAACCCGGCTATTATTTGGCAATTTACGGTATACAAACAAGCCAGAGCATTTTTCCACTATACCAGAATGATAATGGTTTCAGGCCTGATTGGATCTGACTGAGAACCCGAAGACACTGCGGTAGAGACTTGTCAATCACAAGGAAGCCACTCCCTGAAGCATACCCTGCTTTATTGTCCATTTTATTCTAATCATTTGACAATAATTTACAAAATGACAATACTTGATGATGTGCACAAGAGCTATTTTGCCATGTAGTTCTATCTCTTTTCACAATAAGTGAAGGAATTCAAATTTCAATTCATCACCAAGTCTTACCTGAACATTCGACAGCTGCCTCTTCAATACGATCGTGGCTGGTCCGGACATATTCTGTCAGTGTGCACTGTGAGAGAGAGCTCTCTCTGCCGCTACAACTGACCTTATACCCTCTCTGAGGCACGCCTTGACCATATGATCCGTTGAACTTGACAGGATCTCCACAGTTCATCTCTCTGCACACCACTGTAGCTTCATTCATTCCCCACTTCACGTTAAATGCTGGTGACCAGTGGTCACTGTGGAAGAACTCCACCCTGCCTGAGCACTGGCCAGTCCCATTAATGAGTCTAATGGCTGCAAAGAAAATGAGAGAGAAAGAGCAACTAGTTAGTCTGTGTTTTAAAACGTTTGAAAGAAACATCTGATTAAAGGGAAACTCCACCAATTTTACACATTTAACTATGTTCGCAGGTCTTGGGGAGAACTACTACATGTGTGGAGAAAAGTAGCATGAAGCCTTTTGTGGCTGCAGAGGAAGCTGCGTGTAATCTCATAAATTGACGCCAGTGATGTTAGTCAGTGGCTAAGTTGCATTGTGGGTAAAGTAGGTACCATGTTTTTAAATAGAAGAAGGAGACATGAAATGAAATAGACCAGCTGACTGCTTTTCAAAACCTTGTGCCTACATTACCCAGAATGCATCTCAGTCAATGGTACTTCACAAGACCTAAAAACACACAATAATGTGTAAAATTAGTGGAGTTAGCCTTTAATTCAAATCGTATGTGATATCCTGATTCATATAATGTAGTGGAAGTAACTGTGATATAACAGTTTCATTCTTGAACTACTCAGCAAAATAATTCATCCGTGGTACTCTGGGCAACAGATCAATGTAATGTAAATTTTCCCCCATTGGCCACCCTGGGAGATCTCCACCCTGCCAGAGCAGCAGTTAGTCCCATTGTACAATCTGACTGAGGCTAGAAAGGAAGCAGTTAGGGTCAGGGTTAACTATTGTATCTAAAATGTTGGAGAAGAATGTTGTTAGTTCAGCAGTGACATGCAGTATTTCCCTATGCTTTTCAGGATGATAGGTTTTGTGGAAAGGAGAACAGATAGCACTGCTTCTGAATCTGTGATATGACACCAAGAACAACCACAACAAGAGGTATGATGATTGTGAGAGGCTGCAGGAGGATTTTCTAGCATGGTAGAGATTTCAAAATAAAAGCAAATTGTTAACATCGTACATTATTGCATGTGTTACCTGAGCATACAACACCAGCATCTTCACCATGCCCACAGTTGTTTTCTCCGAATCCGTTGTGATTACAGTCTGAGAGAGCAGACTCTTGGCCTGTACACGCCACATCATCCAGCCATATTGGACCACTGCCACTACCAAAGTGGGCACTTGTAGGAGCAGAAACTGCAAGACCACAGCCAAGCTGTCTACAAACCACATCGCCATTGGCCAATTTCCAATCATCATCACACACAGTTCCCCACTGGCCTTTATAGAAGATCTCCACTCTACCAGAGCACTGACTTGAGCCGCTGGCCAACCGGAGCTGTGCTGCATATGAAGACAGAAATGAAGTTAGTCCAATGCAAAGGACAATCCTTGAAACATGCTTTTATGTACAATTATGAAAGTGTATTTGGATTATTGAATTGCATTCATGTGTACTGATACAGATAGATTTTCATTTTAAAACAATGTAAAGACATTTCATATTATATTTTGAAAACACTGCTGTTCCCATCGTCATCATTAAAAGTTACTTCTAAAGGAAACATATTGTGCTAATTTTCAATCTCATCATTTTATTTTGGGTTACCACGAGAACAGGTTGACATGTTTTAATGCTAAAAAGAAACACATCAGTTCTCTCATACTGTCCAGTGCTGCAGCACTGTATCCCCCTCTCGCAGTGTTTTCTGTGGGAGAGAGGAGCTTCTGTTCCTGCAGACTTTGACCTTTTTAACTTTTAAGATCTTTTGCATGGACAAAAACCTATATAAAACACTGAAGGAAGGAAAAAAAACAAAAAAGCATAATAGGCCTCCATTAATAGCAAAACTTTAATTATGTGGAATACGAATCAATGTGTCACTTATGTAGGACAAATAAAATATCAAAGCAATGGTTTCACGTCTGACAAATATTGTAATTTGCTTTCCTGCTGAGCGTTTCATTTAAAGATTGATACCATATTATGTAAGATATCACTAGAGCTACTGGCCAGGCAGCTTAGCTCAGCATGTTAGACTGGAAACATGGAAACAGTTAGCTTGTCTCTGTCCAAAAGGAACAAAACCCACTGACCAGAACCTCTTAAGGTCACTAATTAGCTCTTTATATCTGATTAATGATTCATTTAGGGTAGCTGTTTCACTATTTTTCCAGTCTTTATGCTAAGCTAACTAGCTGCTCGCTCCATTTCACAACTCTTAAAGGCAAAGCAAATCAGTGTATTTTCTAAAATATCAAACTATTGAACATCAAACATTCAACTATAGGAACAAGAATAAAACCACAGTTTTGACTGGAGGGGGACTTTAAGTATGATGTTGCAACTGGATGAACAAATAAATACACTGATTTCCCACTCCACTGTTTTTAGTTGCTGTGTATAAACAGAATGCAATTGTGAAACAGATGTTTAAAAGGCTTTACCTGCACATTGGACACCAGCATCATGGTCATGCCCACACCTTGAGCTTTGGAAACCGTTGGCTGAGCATTGCTGAAGAAATGTCATGTTGCCAAAGCATGAATCGCTGGCCTCCACCACTGATCCACTGCCTTGGCCAAAATGGGCAGCGCCTGGAGCGTTCAACGCAATTCCACATTCCAGCTGGTCACACACCACCTGAGCTTTACTCAGAGTCCAGTCTGTGTCACACACCGTTTGCCACACGTCACCATGACGGACCTCTACCCTGCCAGAGCACTCATCCCTACTGTTGACCAACCGGACTTCCAAACTTCCTGTGAAATAAAGTAAACTAAAATGATTATATGGTATCAGAAGATTGAGAGTGGCTAAACAAGTTTGGTAAAACTAAGTGAAAAAAGCTGAAAAATACAAAAAATATGGATACTGCTAAGCATCAACAAACAAGATTGTTTAATCCATTGTAATTATTTGTAGATTTTCTTACCTGTGCAGACAACACCAGCAACGGAGGTGGTGCTGCAAGTTCTGTCTCTGAACGGTCTTTGTGGGCACTCAGCCAGTGTCGACTCCATTCCATTGCATTCAATTTGATCAATCCAGGTCTGTCCTGTGCCGCTGCCATACTCAGCGATGGTGGTAATCTTATGACCCCTCCCACAGTCCAGCTGTCTGCACACCACCGTTGCATCGTTCATATCCCAGAATTCACCGCACACAGTCCCCCACTGGCCGTTGTTGTGGTACTCAACTCTTCCAGCACAACGACTGTGCCCACCAGACAACCTCACATTACCTGAGAATGACAGTTCTGCTGTGAATTTATACGATACATGCAGTCTTATTTTGATCTTATTTATTCATTCTAGGGCTGTAAATTGATTAACATATTTAATCACAATTAATCGCATGATTGTCCATAGTTAACTTGCGATTTATCGCACATTTTTTATATGGTCTTCCAGCACCTTAAAAGGATATTTTTCAAGTTTTTAATAGAGCGTTAATGCAAATTCCTCTAAATGTCGTACATTTTTTTGAAGCGCGATTAAAGAACACGCGTTATAACCATCGGCCCACCCCATAGTTTGGGAAATCAGGGAGATACAGTGGTAACATTGTGGATGCCAAGCAGACACGAACCTCCGTGAGCAGAAATGGATAAAGAAAAGGGTCTTTTGAATGACAAGTTCAGCTTCAAAGCCCTGCCAGATGGTTCTGTCAACAAGAACAAAGTTATTTGCATTTTCTGTCGATGTGAACTGAGTTACCACCGGAGTACACGGAGTCTCAAATACCACTTGCTGGCCAAGCACACAGCTGATGCAAAGAGCCCTCCTCCCCCTCGCCAAAGGACGACCTCGCTGGAAAATTTGCAACAGAGACGCCTGGACAGCTCTACATGAGACAAACTTTTAACAGCGATCGCTAAATGGGTGGCTCAGCTTGCAGGCCGACTAACATTGTTTAGTTTTTCTGTACAAGTGTAAAATTGGACACTACATTGTGTTAGTATTACTAAGGAATGTTACATTCAGGTCAATGCCCATCTGTTGTTGCTTGTTGGGCTTGAGTTTGCCATGTTATGCTTTCAGCATATCATTTGAGTATGCAGTACCATTGAGGTTTTTCAGGAGAGTATTCTGGACAGTATTTGTCACTGTTTTGAATTGTAGCAAAAATAATAAACATACATTTGCATAAAGCAAGCATATTTGTCCAGTCCCATGTTGATAAGAGTATTAAAAACTTGAAAAATATCCCTTTGAGGTACATTTAGAACAGATAAAAAATGTGATTCATTTGCAATTAATGGCAAGTTAACTATGGACAATCATGTGATTAAAGGCAATTAAACTGACAGCTCTAGTTCAGAGATGTTCACAAGTCATTTTTTGGAAGTCCAAGTCGAGTCTCAAGTCTTTGAGCTCGAGTCCAAGTCAAGTCTCAAGTCTCTGGCCATGTGATCTGTCCCTAACACTGTATTGTTAAATCTTATGAATTCAAAGCATGTCCTGTAGCTAGCATCCGAACAGTACAGTATCAAAATCAGTTGTAGGATAACTTTATGGGGTCTACTGCAATGTAATCTGAAGAAACACAAATTAAGAACTCTGTTTCAATTTCATAACTGTATTTTTCAACATTTTGGTATCTGCACCAAAGGATACATGATGTTTGTCTGTGTTACTAACTGACTGTACAGCCCAACCTCTGTCCCTCTCCAACAATTACTTTTTTAGCATTGGTGAATTATGTGAACCTGTAGATAGACATTGGAAATTATTTTGCTTGCCACTTATGAAATCTGCAAGAAAAAACTGACATATGTGTAGTGTTCTGGGGGGGAAATAGCTCTAAACTAATTCTGCAACGTTTCTATCATTCTATTTTCTGAAATAAAATGTGGGCAGCCAAGAGTGGATGTGAACTCGTGGCAGGAAAAATATCACGTATGCTTCAATGGAGCTAGCTTGATTTTGTTTACATCCAGAACTTACATTGGGTCTCCAACTTAGGGCATCGTATAGTCTAATCTTCTGCTACTTAACACGTCCCTCGGATCTGGTGAAATATTAACCTAAGTCTGTCACATCATATGGCCAACTGTAAATATGCAATCTGCCTGTTCCCAGCATTAGCACAACACTTTGTGATGGTTAGCTTGTTACCTGTATATGCTAAGTTTAACGTCTTTTTCACTTTAGCAAGGGGCTGACCTGTCTGGGTGCGTTTTGAGATGACTGATGAAATTCGACGTTGTTGAATCAGCATCATTTATCCTGGTGCCACACACCTTGCATGTAGCTGTTCGCTTATTTCCACTGTGCACGGACTAACCAAAAGTAATGATAAACGGCACAACTCCGGGAGGACTTGTTGTCACCATGGTCAATGCATTTTTTGATCTGTGAGTGCGTGCACATAGCACATGCGTTACGTTACACATTACGGCAAAGGGGACATGCAGCTCATCATACGTTTCCCCAATGTTTATGCACGCATAAAATGAAATAGAAGTACAAGAATACATTTAGATTAAAAAAGCAATAATTGCATGAAATACAGGTTGTTCACGAGTCTCGAAGATCGAGTCCCAGTAAAGTCTTAAGTCTTTTGAGGTGGAGTCGCAAGTCAAGTCGGAAGTCACTGTTTGTGCGACTTGAGTGCGACTTGATTCCAAGTCTCAGACTTGAGTCCCTATCTCTGCTCTAGTTTCAAGATATACAAACAAGCCACAGCATTTCTCCACTATACCAGAATGATAATGGTTCCAGGCCTGATTGGATCTGAATGGGAACCCGAGGACACACTGCGGTAGAGACTTGTCAATCACAAGGAAGCCACTCCCTGAAGCATACCCTGCTTTATTGTCCATTTTATTCTAATCATTTGACCATAATTTACAAAATGACAATACATGAGATGTGCACAAGAGCTGTTTTACCATGTAGTTCTATCTCTTTTCACAATAAGTGAAGGAATTCAAATTTCAATTCATCACCAAGTCTTACCTGAACATTCGACAGCTGCCTCTTCAATGCGATCGTGGCTGGTCCGGACATATTCTGTCAGTGTGCACTGTGAGAGAGAGCTCTCTCTGCCGCTACAACTGACCTTATACCCTCTCTGAGGCACGCCTTGACCATATGATCCGTTGAACTTGACAGGATCTCCACAGTTCATCTCTCTGCACACCACTGTAGCTTCATTCATTCCCCACTTCATGTTAAATGCTGGTGACCAGTGGTCACCGTGGAAGAACTCCACCCTGCCTGAGCACTGGCCAGTCCCATTAATGAGTCTAATGGCTGCAAAGAAAATGAGAGAGAAAGAGCAATTAGTTAGTCTGTGTTTTAAAACATTTGAAAGAAACATCTGATTAAAGGGAAACTCCACCAATTTTACACATTTAACTCTGTTTGCAGGTCTTGGGGAGAACTACTACATGTGTGGAGAAAAGCAGCATGAAGCCTTTTGTGGCTGCAGAGGAAGCTGCGTGTAATCTCATAAATTGACGCCAGTGATGTTAGTCAGTGGCTAAGTTGCATTGTGGGTAAAGTAGTTACCAGGTTTTTAAATAGAAGAAGAAGACGTGAAATGAAATAGACCAGCTGACTGCTTTTCAAAGCCTTGTGCCTACATTACCCAGAATGCATCTCAGTCACTGACACTTATGCAGTGGCACGCCACAAGAACTAAAAACACACAACAATGTGTAAAATTAGTGGAGTTAGCCTTTAATTCAAATCGTATGTGATATCCTGATTCATATAATGTAATGGAAATAACTGTGATATAACAGTTTCATTCTTGAACTAATCAGCAAAATATTCATCCGTGGTATTATGGGCAACAGATCAATGTAATGTAAATTTTCCCCCATTGGCCACCCTGGGAGACCTCCACCCTGCCAGAGCAGCAGTTAGTCCCATTGTACAATCTGACTGAGGCTAGAAAGGAAGCAGTTAGGGTCAGGGTTAACTATTGTATCTAAAATGTTGGAGAAGAATGTTGTTAGTTCAGCAGTGACATGCAGTATTTCCCTATGCTTTTCAGGATGATAGGTTTTGTGGAAAGGAGAACAGATAGCACTGCTTCTGAATCTGTGATATGACACCAAGAACAACCACAACAAGAGGTATGATGATTGTGAGAGGCTGCAGGAGGATTTTCTAACATGGTAGAGATTTCAAAATAAACGCAAATTGTTAACATCGTACATTATTGCATGTGTTACCTGAGCATACAACACCAGCATCTTCACCATGCCCACAGTTGTTTTCTCCGAATCCGTTGTGAGTACAGTGTGAGAGAGCAGACTCTTGGCCTGTACACTTCACATTATCCAGCCATATTGGACCACTGCCACTACCAAAGTGGGCACTTGTAGGAGCAGAAACTGGATCACCGCAGCCAAGCTGTCTACAAACCACATCGCCATTGGCCAATTCCCATTCATCATCACACACAGTTCCCCACTGGCCTTTATAGAAGATCTCCACTCTACCAGAGCACTGACTTGAGCCGCTGGCCAACCGGAGCCGTGCTGCATATGGAGACAGAAATGAAGTTAGTCCAAAGGAAAGGACAATCCTTGAAACATGCTTTTATATACACTTATGAAAGTGTATTTGGATTATTGAATTGCATTCATGTGTATTGATACAGATAGATTTTAATTTTAAAACAATGTAAAGACATTTCATATTATATGTTGAAAACACTACTGTTCCCATCATCATCATCAGAAGTTACTTGTAAAGGAGACATATTATGCTAATTTTCAATCTCATCATTTTATTTTGGGTTACTACGAAAACAGGTTGACATGTTTTAATGCTAAAAAGAAACATCAGTTCTCTCATGCTGTCCAGCGCTGCAGCACTGTATCCCCCTCTCGCAGTGTTTTCTGTGGGAGAGAGGAGCTTCTGTTCCTGCAGACTTTGACCTTTTTAACTTTTAAGATCTTTTGCATGGACAAGAACCTATATAAAACACTGAAGGAAGGAAAAAAAACAAAAAAGCATAATAGGCCTCCATTAACAGCAAAACTTTAATGATGTGGAATACGAATCAATGTGTCACTTATGTAGGACAAATAAAATATCAAAGCAATGGTTTCACGTGTGACAAATATTGTAATTCGCTTTCCTGCTGAGCGTTTCATTTAAAGATTGATACCATATTATGTAAGATATCACTAGAGCTACTGGCCAGGCAGCTTAGCTCAGCATGTTAGACTGGAAACATGGAAACAGTTAGCTTGTCTCTGTCCAAAAGGAACAAAACCCACTGGCCAGAACCTCTTAAGGTCACTAATTAGCTCTTTATATCTGATTTATGATTCATTTAGGGTAGCTGTTTCACTATTTTTCCAGTCTTGATGCTAAGCTAACTAGCTGCTTGCTCCATTTCACAACTCTTAAAGGCAAAGCAAATCAGTGTATTTTCTAAAATATCAAACTATTGAACATCAAACATTCAACTAAAGGAACAAGAATAAAACCACAGTTTTGACTGAAGGGGGACTTTAAACATGACGTTGCAACTGGATGAACAAATAAATACACTGATTTCCCACTCCACTGTTTTTAGTTGCTGTGTATAAACAGAATTCAATTGTGAAACAGATGTTTAAAAGGCTTTACCTGCACATTGGACACCAGCATCATGGTCATGCCCACACCTTGAGCTTTGGAAACCGTTGGCTGAGCAATGCTGAAGAAATGTCATGTTGCCAAAGCATGAATCGCTGGCCTCCACCACTGATCCATTGCCTTGGCCAAAATGGGCAGCGCCTGGAGCGTTCAACGCAATTCCACATTCCAGCTGGTCACACACCACCTGAGCTTTACTCAGAGTCCAGTCTGTGTCACACACCGTTTGCCACACGTCACCATGACGGACCTCTACCCTGCCAGAGCACTCATCCCTACTGTTGACCAACCGGACTTCCAAACTTCCTGTGAAATAAAGTAAACTAAAATGATTATATGGTATCAGAAGATTGAAAGTGGCTAAACAAGTTTGGTAAAACTAAGTGAAAAAAGCTGAAAAATACAAAAAATATGGATACTGCTGAACATCAACAAACAAGACTGTTTAATCCATTGTAATTATTTGTAGATTTTCTTACCTGTGCAGACAACACCAGCAACGGAGGTGGTGCTGCAAGTTCTGTCTCTGAACGGTCTTTGTGGGCACTCAGCCAGTGTCGACTCCAATCCATTGCATTCAATTTGATCAATCCAGGTCTGTCCTGTGCCGCTGCCATACTCAGCGATGGTGGTAATCTTATGAACCCTCCCACAGTCCAGCTGTCTGCACACCACCGTTGCATCGTTCATATCCCAGAATTCACCGCACACAGTCCCCCACTGGCCGTTGTTGTGGTACTCAACTCTTCCAGCACAACGACTGTGCCCACCAGACAACCTCACATTACCTGAGAATGACAGTTCTTCTGTGAATTTATACGATACATGCAGTCTTATTTTGATCTTATTTATTCATTCTAGGGCTGTAAATTGATTAACATATTTAATCACAATTAATCGCATGATTGTCCATAGTTAACTTGCGATTCATCGCACATTTTTTATATGGTCTTCCAGCACCTTAAAAGGATATATTTCAAGTTTTTAATAGAGCGTTAATGCAAATTCCTCTAAATGTCGTAAATTTTGTTGAAGCGCGATTAACGAACACGAGTTATAACCATCGGCCCACCCCATAGTTTGGGGAATCAGGGAGATACAGTGGTAACATTGTGGATGCCAAGCAGACACGAACCTCCGTGAGCAGAAATGGATAAAGAAAAGGGTCTTTTGAATGACAAGTTCAGCTTCAAAGCCTTGCCAGATGGTTCTGTTAACAAGAACAATGTTATTTGCATTATCTGTCGATGTGAACTGAGTTACCACCGGAGTACATGGAGTCTCAAATACCACTTGCTGGCCAAGCACACAGCTGATGCAGAGAGCCCTCCTCCCCCTTGCCAAAGGACGACCTCGCTGGAAAATTTGCAACAGAGACGCCTGGACAGCTCTACATGAGACAAACTTTACAGCGATCGCTAAATGGGTGGCTCAGCTTGCAGGCCAACTAACATTGTTTAGTTTTTCTGTACAAGTTTAAAATTGGACACTACATTGTGTTAGTATTACTAAGGAATGTTACATTCAGGTCAATGCCCATCTGTTGTTGCTTGTTGGGCTTGAGTTTGCCATGTTATGCTTTCAGCATATCATTTGAGTATGCAGTACCATTGAGGTTATTCAGGAGAATATTCTGGACAGTATTTGTCACTGTTTTGAATTGTAGCAAAAATAATAAACATACATTTGCATAAAGCAAGCATATTTGTCCAGTCCCATGTTGATAAGAGTATTAAAAACTTGATTATAAATTTATGGCGATTAAACTGACAGCTCTAGTTCAGAGATGTTCACAAGTCATTTTTTGGAAGTCCAAGTCGAGTCTCAAGTATTTGAGCTCGAGTCCAAGTCAAGTCTCAAGTCTCTGGCCATGTGATCTGTCCCTCACACTGTATTGTTAAATCTTATGAATTCAAAGCATGTCCTGTAGCTAGCATCCGAACAGTACAGTATCAAAATCAGTTGTAGGATAACTTTATGGGGTCTACTGCAATGCAATCTGAAGAAACACAAATTAAGAACTCTGTTTCAATTTCATAACTGTATTTTTCAACATTTTGGTATCTGCACCAAAGGATACATGATGTTTGTCTGTGTTACTAACTGGCTGTACAGCCCAACCTCTGTCCCTCTCCAATAGTTACTTTTTTTAGCATTGGTGAATTCTGTGAACCTGTAGATGGACATTGGAAATTATTTTGCTTGCCACTTATAAAATCTGCATGATAAAACTGCCATAATAGTGCTAATTCTGCAACGTTTCTATCGTTCTATTTTCTGAAATTAAATGTGGGCAGCCAAGAGTGGATGTGAACTTGTAGCAGGAAAAATGTCACGTATGCTTCAATGGAGCTAGCTTAATTTTGTTTACATCCAGAACTTACATTGGGTCTCCAACTTAGGGCATCGTATAGTCTAATCTTCTGCTACTGAACACATCCCTCTAGCCCTCGATCTGGTGAAATATTAACCTAAGTCTGTCACATCATATGGCCAACTGTAAATATGCAATCTGCCTGTTCCCAGCATTAGCACAACACTTTGCAATGGTTAGCTTGTTACCTGTATATGCTAAGTTTAACGTCTCTTTCACATTAGCAAGTGGCTGACCTGTCTGGGTGCGTTTTGAGATGACTGATGAAATTCGACGTTGTTGAATCAGCATCATTTATCCTGGTGCCACACACCTTGCATGTAGCTGTTCGCTTATTTCCACTGTGCACGAACTAACCAAAAGTAATGATAAACGGCACAACTCCGGGAGGACTTGTTGTCACCATGGTCAATGCAATTTTTGACCTGTGAGTGCGCACACATAGCGCACGCGTTACGTTACACGTTACGGCAAAGGGGACATGCAGCTCGTCATACGTTTCCCCAATGTTTATGCACAAATAAAATGAAATAGAAATACAAGAATACATTTAGATTAAAATAAGCAATAATTGCATGAAATACAGGTTGTTCACGAGTCTCGAAGATCGAGTCCGAGTAAAGTCTTAAGTCTTTTGAGGTGGAGTCGCAAGTCAAGTCTGAAGTCACTGTTTGTGCCACTCAAATGGTTTCAGGCCTGATTGGATCTGACTGAGAACCCGAGGACACACTGCGGTACAGACTTGTCAATCACATGGAAGCCACTCCCTAAAGCATACCCTGTTTTATTGTCCATTTTATTCTAATCATTTGACAATAATTTACAAAATGACAATACATGATGATGTGCACAAGAGCTGTTTTACCATGTAGTTCTATCTCTTTTCACAATAAGTGAAGGAATTCAAATTTCAACTCGTCACCAAGTCTTACCTGAACATTCGACAGCTGCCTCTTCAATACGATCGTGGCTGGTCCGGACATATTCTGTCAGTGTGCACTGTGAGAGAGAGCTCTCTCTGCCGCTACAACTGACCTTATACCCTCTCTGAGGCACGCCTTGACCATATGATCCGTTGAACTTGACAGGATCTCCACAGTTCATCTCTCTGCACACCACTGTAGCTTCATTCATTCCCCACTTCACGTTAAATGCTGGTGACCAGTGGTCATTGTGGAAGAACTCCACCCTGCCTGAGCACTGGCCAGTCCCATTAATGAGTCTAATGGCTGCAAAGAAAATGAGAGAGAAAGAGCAATTAGTTAGTCTGTGTTTTAAAACGTTTGAAAGAAACATCTGATTAAAGGGAAACTCCACCAATTTTACACATTTAACTATGTTCGCAGGTCTTGGGGAGAACTACTACATGTGTGGAGAAAAGTAGCATGAAGCCTTTTGTGGCTGCAGAGGAAGCTGCGTGTAATCTGATAAATTGACGCCAGTGATGTTAGTCAGTGGCTAAGTTGCACTGTGGGTAAAGTAGGTACCAGGTTTTTAAATAGAAGAAGAAGACATGAAATGAAATAGACCAGCTGACTGCTTTTCAAAGCCTTGTGCCTACATTACCCAGAATGCATCTCAGTCACTGACACTTATACAGTGGCACTCCGCAAGAACTAAAAACACACAATAATGTGTGAAATTAGTGGAGTTAGCCTTTAATTCAAATCGTATGTGATATCCTGATTCATATAATGTAGTGGAAATAACTGTGATATAACAGTTTCATTCTTGAACTAATCAGCAAAATATTCATCCGTGGTATTATGGGCAACAGATCAATGTAATGTAAATTTTCCCCCATTGGCCACCCTGGGAGACCTCCACCCTGCCAGAGCAGCAGTTAGTCCCATTGTACAATCTGACTGAGGCTAGAAAGGAAGCAGTTAGGGTCAGGGTTAACTATTGTATCTAAAATGTTGTTAGTTCAGCAGTGACATGCAGTATTTCCCTATGCTTTTCAGGATGATAGGTTTTGTGGAAAGGAGAACAGATAGTACTGCTTCTGAATCTGTGATATGACACCAGGAACGACCACATAAAGAGGTATGATGATTGGGAGAGGCTGCAGGAGGATTTTATAACATGGTAGAGATTTCAAAATAAGTAAATTGTTAACATCGTACATTATTGCATGTGTTACCTGAGCATACAACACCAGCATCTTCACCATGCCCACAGTTATTTTCTCCGAATCCGTTGTGAGTACAGTGTGAGAGGGCAGACTCTTGGCCTGTACACGCCACATCATCCAGCCATATTGGACCACTGCCACTACCAAAGTGGGCACTTGTAGGAACAGAAACTGCATGACCACAGCCAAGCTGTCTGCATACCACATCGCCATTGGCCAATTTCCATTCATCATCACACACAGTTCCCCACTGGCCTTTATAGAAGATCTCCACTCTACCAGAGCAGTGACTTGAGCCGCTGGCCAACCGGATCTGTGCTGCATATGAAGACATTATGGCAAAGGGGACATGCAGCTCGTCATACGTTTCCCCAATGTATATGCACCAATAAAATGAAATAGAAATACAAGAGTACATTTAGATTTAAAAAAGCAATAATTGCATGAAATACAGGTTGTTCACGAGTCTCAAAGTCTTTTGAGGTGGAGTCGCAAGTCAAGTCTGAAGTCACTGTTTATGCAGCTTAAGTGCAACTCGAGTCCAAGTCTCAGACTCGAGTCCCCATCTCTGCTGCAGTTTCAAGATATACAAACAAGCCAGAGCATTTCTCCACTATACCAGAATGATAATGGTTTCAGGCCTGATTGGATCTGACTGAGAACCCGAGGACACACTGCGGTAGAGACTTGTCAATCACAAAGAAGCCACTCCCTGAAGCATACCCTGCTTTATTGTCCATTTTATTCTAATCATTTGACCATAATTTACAAAATGACAATACATGATGATGTGCACAAGAGCTGTTTTACCATGTAGTTCTATCTCTTTTCACAATAAGTGAAGGAATTCAAATTTCAATTCTTCACCAATTCTTACCTGAACATTCGACAGCTGCCTCTTCAATATGATCGTTGCTGGTCCGGACATATTCTGTCAGTGTGCACTGTGAGAGAGAGCTTTCTCTGCCGCTACAGCTGACCTTATACCCTCTCTGAGTGACGCCTTGACCATATGATCCAGTGAACTTGACAGGATTTCCACAGTTCATCTCTCTGCACACAAGTGTAGCTTCATTCATTCCCCAGTTAATGTTAAATGCTGGTGACCAGTGGTCACCGTGGAAGAACTCCACCCTGCCTGAGCACTGGCCAGTCCCATTAATGAGTCTAATGGCTGCAAAGAAAACGAGAGAGAAAGAGCAAAATAGATAATTGGTGTTTTGACATGTTTGATTAAAGGTGAACTCCACCAATTTTATACATTAAACTATGTTTGCAGGTCTTGGGGAGGACTACTACATATGTGAAAAAAGTATTATAAAGCCTTTTGTGGCTCCAGAGATGGTACCTGAGCACACCACGCCAGCATCTTCATCATGGCCGCAATTATTTTCCCCGAGGGTTGGATGTCGGCAGTGCATGAGGGACGTCTCATTACCGAGGCAGCCGACATCATCCAGCCAGATGTGTCCCTGGCCTGGACCAAAGAAGGCACTCGATTTGGCTGTCTGAGCTGTTGCACAGCCCATGACTCTACACACCACTTCTGCATCTCTGAGGTCCCACTCATCATCACACACTGTTCCCCACTGACCGTCATGCATAACCTCCACTCTGCCAGAGCATCGGTCGGTGCCATTGACAAGCCTTATCTGTGGAATATCTGAAGAAAAGTCCAGTAATGTTTAAAGTAATCCAGTACTTTACCTCTTATCTGTAGTGCTGTGTATTTGAGATGTCTGCCTTCATTCAAATATAATGGAACTAGATGGTACTCAGTTTGTTGTGTTCAAAGCACCAAAGAAATACATCTGGAAAAACTCAATAACAATATCTAATTAACAACTTAATCAAGGTAATCCACAGATGTTGTGAGCAGTTTCATGTATTTCTTTCAGTGTCACCACACAGAAGGAACCGTGCATCCACTCATGGACGAGAGACTAGCTAACTAGGCTAGTTAACGTTACAGCTCGGCTGAGGAGGGTGCCGTTAATGTTTACATCTTCCGCTGACACCAGCCCGAGCCTCTCGTCCACAAGTAGACTCCTTGATGAACCTGCTCACAAAAAGTGAGGGTGATCTTGAGTAGCCGGGTCATGATTTCTGGAGAGACACATTGCTGTTGAGTTTTTTCCAGTGTATTTATTTATATCTAGTTCCAGTATATTTGAGAGAAGACAGACGTCTCTTACCTTGCATCATCTTACCTGTACATGAAAGAGAAACACCTTCACATGTCCCTGTGATTTGCTGAAATGTGCAGTTGGAGATGGAGCTCACATTTCTAGCGCATGTGCTTGTATACCCTTTCAGTCTGGTGTCTCCAAAATGGAAGCTTTCGTGAGAATTTTTTGGAGGTCCGCAGCCGAGTTCCTTGCACAGCACTGTAGACTCTTGTTGGCCCCAGTTACTATTACAAATTTTCCCCCATTGGCCACCCTGGGAGACCTCCACCCTGCCAGAGCAGCGGTTAGTCCCGTTGTACAATCTGACTGAGTCTGGAAAGGAAGCAGTTAGGGTCAGGGTTTACTATTGTATTTAAAATGTTGGAGAAGAATGTTATTAGTTCAGCAGTGAGATGTAGTATTTCACTATGCTTTTCAGGATGATAGGTTTTGTGGAAAGGATAACAGATAGTACTGCTTCTAAGTCTGTGATATGACACCAAGAACAACCACAAAAAGAGGAACGGCAAAGTAAAATTGTGAGAGGCTGCAGAGGATTTTCTAACATGGTACAGGTTTTGAAATTATACTCTAATGTTTAATAAAAGTCCTTAGCAAATAGCAGGGGTTTAATATGCCCATACAGTAGATACATGCATGCATGCAT
Source organism: Pagrus pagrus (assembly GCF_965226575.1). NCBI lineage: Eukaryota > Metazoa > Chordata > Actinopteri > Spariformes > Sparidae > Pagrus > Pagrus pagrus. The sequence continues at coordinate 8,709,523 of NC_140200.1, forward strand.
CACCATGGCACACAAATGCACACATCATGAATCTGACCAAGCTGATTTCATTCAAGTACTTGACATTTTTTACAACAGACAGGATGGCATGTGTTACCTGAGCATACAACACCAGCATCTTCATTGTGGTCACAGTTGTGTTCTCCAAAACCTCTGTGTGGGCAGTCAGCAAGGGATTTCTCCTGACCAGAACACTCAACATCGTCCAACCAAACCTGATCCCGACCTCTGCCGAAGAAGGCATTGTCCTTAACTGAGAGAGCATTCCCACAGTTCATCTCGCGGCACACCACAGCTGCTTCCTGCATGCCCCATTTGTCATCACAAACTGTTCCCCACTGTCCATCGTGGAAGAGTTCCACTCGGCCGTTGCATCGATTAGTCCCGTTCATCAGCCGAATTGGTTTACTGTCTGACAGGTGGAAAATAAAAAGCAAAGGGCCATGTTTGCTCAGAAATCCTCCACAACAGCAGACAGTCTAACCATGTGAAGTTCACTACAAAATTACAGATGTAGTTTTTGACTCACTTGCACAGAAAACCGTAGCATCAACACAGCTTTCGTTGAATTCTTGAAGCCTGCACTCTGAGATAGAGCTCTCATTTCCAAAACAGGAGGTCTTGATTCCAACCATGTCACGTGCCTCTCCAAAATGTGGATCTTCAGTCGGAGTGACAGCGGTGCCACAGTTAATCTCTCGGCACACCACGTCAGCTTCTGCCTTGCCCCAGTCACGGCTGCATATTCGTTTCCAATGGCCCTCATGGTAGACTTCCAATCTGCCATTACACCGACTGCTTCCGTTGACCACCCTCACATAATCTGCAAATCATACAGGAAGAAGTATAATTAAATCAAGATAGTCTTTTGTTTTACCTAATCCCTTAAAGTGGAAGGGAGTGAGTACCAGCCAAGAACCCAAATTTCTGACTGAGGCAGAATGTTTTCTGTTCACGTGGGACCACGTCCCGTTCATCAAGTTAACAGAAAAAATTGCATGCCAGGGCCTTTAACTCTTTGTACTGTATGGTAGCAAGTACTAACAAATAAACATCACATTTGACAGTTTCAACACAAAACTGTCATGTTATGCAGTTTGAAAGTCAGCCAACAAATCTTGTAAAATGTCCACAGCAGTGACAGAAATATATTTTTAAACGGGCACTTCACAAATTTTTATTTTCAAGTTCAGTTTGCTCAACAGGATGAGTAAGACTCAGCCTTTGAAAACCTGAAGGGAGTTTTCTAAAGCCCACAAAATGCACAACCAAGATTTTTGGAGCTGGACCCACACTCAGGACTAAAAATCAGGAAAAGTTTGCCTCTTCTGATTCAATTATTTTAATATGTCCCCCAATTCTATGGGAATGCAATAATCAGCAGCACCATGATGTAGAATGAAGGTGACATGAGATGAAGGCACGGGAACTGCACAATGACCTTTTTAATGCAAATATAGACACACTCAAATAGGTAATCTGGTGGCTGTCTATCCCCCAACTCTACCTTCTGCCCTTTGCCCTATACATTTGTAGCAGCCAATCACACGCAGAACTGTTGTGCCTCTGCTGCAAAAGCATTTCAAGCACAGTAAGCAATCATCTCAAAGCAGAAAACAAATTGTGAACTGATGATACAATCTATTATCTTTTAAATACTCAGTTGCTAAAATAAGTGCTGTGTTAGCTCCTTTTCTCCACAGATGTATTTCTCAACCTCCTTAAAGTGTGGGATGTTGTGATGCTTGACTTAATGAGCTAACTGTAATTTCAGGTTAATGCCTCATTAATATTCAAAGCAAAATTCAAAGTATGCTCACTCACTCACTGGTGAAGAGATAAGAAGATTGGTACCTCTCTAATATCAACCCAATAAACATAAGGGTACAGTCAGCTTGGTTTACCTTAGCCACCTACCAGCATCTATAGACCGAATCACTGTGACGTCTCGTTAAAAAACAAGACTTAATTCCAAGTAGAAAACTGGACGTTAATTTGTAGAGATGTGAGAAATTAGCAAACATGTCTGTTTTTGTTGTCATTTTCAGCTGTAACTGTAACAGGTGAAGTTATACAGTATAGTTAAACATGTTGCTCCGACCTGTCAGACATTACACCTGTGTTTATTTCATGTACTGTGTTTTGGCTTTCTACACAACAGGGACATCTCAGACACACTGCCAGATGATGTTGGAACCCATCAGACATTCATTTTAGATGAATTAGATGTACACATTTTGAAATAACATAATGAAAAAGACAATTAAGTTGTATGTTAGCTAGTGCATGAGCTTTGTAAACAAACATTGTGATTTGGCCTATAAAGCTCACTAATTAAAGCTGCTGTGAGTAATCTTTTTTTCTAAATTAAAATAAGTGTTAAATAGCTCTGTATTACAACAGCAATCTGTTACAGAGTGTTGGTCATTGGCACAATGTAATGGATTTAGAATAATGATACCATCTAGGTTTACACTGGTTTCCCATAAACCTCGTTATCACTACACAATTTTGTCCGCCACCAGGCACGTGGTCTGCCAGGAAAGGGCCGGTTAAATGGCAATACATTTCCATGATAGGCTAAATTACTGAATAAACTCATTTTGTCCTGTTTTGTTGTTATTTGCGACTTTGAGAACAGAAATGATCCAGTTGTCTTAACACGGCAGTGCCAACAACAATAGGCGGATGTTGTTGACAGATGTTCAATCTCTCAATCTTTAGCAAGAGGACAAACAAGCATGTTTCCAGAAATGTCCAAATTTTCCCGTAACAAACGTACAAAGGTCACTATTTGATGAAGTGTTTTAAATGGGTCAAGTACAGCAAACATAAATTGAGATAAGTGATTGAACTCAGCCTTACCCGAACAGACAACTCCAGCATCTTCACCATGGCCACAGTCATTTTGCCCAAATGGTTTGTGTTCGCACTTGAGGAGAGACGACTCGTTGCCAGCACACTGCACATCATCCAGCCAGATTTCTTCATTTCCTTCTCCAAAAAAAGCTCCTTTCTTGGCCTCAATAACTGTCCCGCAGTCTAAATCTCTGCACACCACCTCAGCGTTGGCAGTGCTCCACTCATCATCACACACTGTTCCCCACTGACCGTCATGCATAACCTCCACTCTGCCAGAGCATCGGTCGGTGCCATTGACAAGCCTTATCAGTGGAATATCTGAGGAACGGTCCAATAATGTATAAAGTAATCCAGTACTTTACCTCTTATCTGTAGTGCTATTTATTCGAGGTATCTGCCTTCTTTCAAATATAATGGAAGAAGATGGCACTCAGTTTGTGGTGTTCAAAGCACCAAAGAAATACATCTGGAAAAACTCAATAACAATGTCTAATTAACAACTTAATCAAGGTAATCCACAGATGTTGTTGTGAGCAGTCTCATGTATATCTTTCAGTGTCACCACACAGAAGGAAGCGTGCATCCACTCATGGACGAGAGACTAGCTAACTAGGCTAGTTAACGTTACAGCTCGGCTGAGGAGGGTGCCGTTAATGTTTACATCTTCCGCTGATACCAGCTCGAGCCTCTCGTCCGTAAGTAGACTCCTTGATGAAATTGCTCACAACAAGTGAGGATGATCTTGAGTAGCCGGGTCATGATTTCTGGAGAGAGACATTGCTGTTGAGTTTTTTCAAATGTATTTTTGTTTTCTTTTTCAAATCAATTTAAATCAATTGTATTTATATAGCCCAAAATCACAATCACATTGCCTCAATGGGCTTTACAATCTGTACAGTGAACGACATCCTCTGTCCTTGGACCCTCGATTCGAGTGAGGAAAAACTTGGACAACGGGACTTTGAGTGCCATCTACTTCCAGTATATTTGAGAGAAGACAGACGTCTCTTACCTTGCATCGTCTTACCTGTACATGAAAGAGAAACACCTTCACATGTCCCTGTGATTTGCTGAAATGTGCAGTCGGAGATAAAGCTCACATTTCTAGCGCATGTGCTTGTATACCCTTTCAGTCTGGTGTCACCAAAATGGAAGCTTTCCTGAGAATTTTTTGGAGGTCCGCAGCCGAGTTCCTTGCACAGCACTGTAGACTCTTGTTGGCCCCAGTTACTATTACAAATTTTTCCCCATTGGCCACCCTGGGAGACCTCCACCCTGCCAGAGCAGCGGTTAGTCCCGTTGTACAATCTGACTGAGTCTGGAAAGGAAGCAGTTAGGGTCAGGGTTAAGTATAGTATTTCAAATGTTGGAGAAGAACGTTATTAGTTCAGCAGTGAGATGTAGTATTTCCCTATGCTTTTCAGGATGATAGGTTTTGTGGAAAGGACAACAGATAGTACTGCTTCTAAATCTGTGATATGACACCAAGAACAACCACAAAAAGAGGAACAGCAAAGTATAATTGTGAGTGGCTGCAGAGGATTTTCTAACATAGTACAGGTTTTGAAAATATGTAATCAAAAATTTTTAAGTACAAGTCATTAGCAGGGGTTTACATGCCCATACAGTAGATACATGCATGCATGCACCACCATGGCACACAAATGCGCATATCATGATTCTGTCCAAGCTGATTTCATTCAAGTACTTGACATTTTTGACAACAGACAGGATGGCATGTGTTACCTGAGCATACAACACCAGCATCTTCATTGTGGTCACAGTTGTGTTCTCCAAAACCTCTGTGTGGGCAGTCAGCAAGGGATATCTCATCACCAGAACACTCAACATCGTCCAACCAAACCTGATCCCGACCTCTGCCGAAGAAGGCATTGTCCTTAACTGAGAGAGCATTCCCACAGTTCATCTCGCGGCACACCACAGCTGCTTCCTGCATGCCCCATTTGTCATCACAAACTGTTCCCCACTGTCCATCGTGGAAGAGTTCCACTCGGCCGTTGCATCGATTAGTCCCGCTCATCAGTCGAATTGGTTTACTGTCTGTCAGGTGGAAAAGAAAAAGCAAAAGGGCCATGTTTGCTCAGAAATCCTCCACAACAGCAGACAGTCTAACCATGTAAAGTTCACTACAAAATTACAGATGTAGTTTTTGACTCACTTGCACAGAAAACCGTAGCATCAACACACATTTCCTTGAATTCTTGAAGCTTGCACTCTGAGATAGAGCTCTCATTTCCAAAACAGGAGGTCTTGATTCCAACCATGTCACGTGCCTCTCCAAAATGTAGATCTTCAGTCGGAGTGACAGCGGTGCCACAGTTAATCTCTCGGCACACTACGTCAGCTTCTGCCTTGCCCCAGTCACTGCTACATATTCGTTTCCAATGGTCCTCATGGTAGACTTCCAATCTGCCATTACACCGATTGCTTCCGTTGACCACCCTCACATAATCTGCATATCATATAGGTAGAAATATAATTAAATCAAAACAGTCTTTTGTTTTATCTAATCCCTTACAGTGGAAGGTAATGAGTACCAGCCAAGAACCCAAATTTCTGACTGAGGCAGAACATTTCTGTTCACGTGGGACCACGTCCCGTTCATCAAGTTAACAGAAAAAAATTGCATGCCAGGGCCTTTAACTCTTTGTACTGTATGGTAGCAAATACTAACAAATAAACATCACATTTGACAGTTTCAACACAAAACTGTCATGTTACGCAGTTTGAAAGTCAGCCAACAAATCTTGTAAAATGTCCACAGCAGTGGCAGAAATATATTTTTAAACGGGCAGTTCACAAATTTTTTTTTTTAAGTTTGCTCAACAGGATGAGTAAGACTCAACCTGTGAAAACCTGAAGGAAGCTTTCTAAAGTCCACAAAATGCACAACCAAGATTTTTTGCAGCTTGACCCACACTCAGGACTAAAAATCAGAAAAAGATTGCCTCTTCTGATTCAATTATTTTAATCTGTCCCCCAATTTTATGGGAATGCAATAATCAGCCGCACCATGATGTAGAATGAAGGTGACTTGAGGTGAAGGCATGGGCACTGGACAATAACCTTTTTAATACAAATATTGACACAATCAAATGGGAAATCTGGTGGCTGTTTACCGACCTGTCGGACATTACACCTGTGTTTATTTCATGTACTGTGCCTTTCCAATCTACACAACAGGGACATCTCAGACAAACTGCCAGATGATGTTGGAAAGCATCAGACATGCATTTTAGATGACTTAGATGTACGCATTTTGAAATAACATAAAAAAAAAAAAGACAATTAAGTTGTATGTTAGCTAATGCATGAGCTTTGTAAACAAACATTGTGATTTGGCCTATAAAGCTGTGTTGGTGTTGGTCATTGGCACAATGTAATGGATTAAGAATAATGAAACCATCTGCGTTTACACTGGTTTCCCATAAACCTCGTTATCACTGCACAATTTTGTCTGCCACCAGGCACGTGGTCCGCCAGGAAAAAAGAAGGTTAGATAGGGATACGTTTCCATTATAGACTAAATTATTAAATAAACTCTTGTTTTGTCCTGTGTTGTTATTATTTGCAACTCTGAGAGCAACAGATATGATCCAGTTGGCTTTGCACAGTGGCGCCAACAATAATGTTGTATTGGCAGATACTGTTGACAGAGGTTCAATCTTCTCAACTCTAAACAAGAGGGCAAACAAGCATGTTTCAAAAAATGTCCAACTATTCCCGTAACAAACATGCAAAGGTCACTATTTGATGATGCAACAACAATAATATTGTATTGGCAGATGTTGTTGACAGATGTTCAATCTCTCAACTCTTAACAAGAGGGCAAATGTCCAACTGTTCCCGTAACAAAAGTACGAAGGGTGCTATTTGATTAAATGTTTTAAATGGGCCAAGTACAGCAAACATAAACTGAGATAAGTGATTGAACTCAGCCTTACCCGAACAGACAACTCCAGCATCTTCACCATGGCCACAGTTATTTTGCCCAAATGGTCTGTGTTGGCACTTGAGGAGGGACGACTCATGACCAGCACACTGCACATCATCCAGCCAGATCTCTTCTTTTCCTTCTCCAAAAAAAGCTCCTTTCTTGGCCTCAAGAACTGTCCCACAGTCTAACTCTCTGCACACCACCTCAGCGTTGACAGCGCTCCACTGATCATCACACACCGTTCCCCAAGTGTCAGCGTGGAAGACCTCCACTCGACCAGAGCAACGTGAAGGCCCGACCAGCCTGATTTTGTCACATTCTGCAAATGGAATAAGGAAAGCACAATAGCTGTAGGTTGTGTCCACATTAACTCAATAAAAGAAAGTCCTTTTCATTATATCATGGTGTAGAAATCAGAATATCTAAATATTATACATGTGTTTTCAGACATGAAACATAGATTTTACTTACTGACCTGTAAGCAGTGATAGACTCAGTAGACCTGCAGCAGAAAAATATGGTAAAATGTTCTAATTAAGCCTGATAACCCAGAGATTTGTCATCAATATTTTAAACAATGTTGTCCAAAGAATATAGAACAGTCAGTGCTGTAATTTGTGACTTTATTATGAATCAAGATCAGCCCCTTGAATGTACCATTTTATTTTCATAAAGGTCTGAAACACAGATATAATTGTCCAACAGTGACTTTTTTAAAATTGATAAAAGCAACTCTCCATGATAATATACAATTTTCTTGTTAAACACTTACACACTTTCACTCCTGTACCTGTTAATGCAACTAAACATTTTGCTGTAATCATATTTTTTGATTTTTGAAGTCAAGGGAAAAATGTGAAATGGTGTAAGTAAAATTAGAAACACCGAAACTCACCTACTGACAAAAAACAAACAAATTGTCGTTTTTCAGAAGTGAAGATCATATTGTGCCTTCAAAGTAGGTTAAATGCTGTCAAGGTAGAGTAAGATAGAAATAAGTATTGTTACTCCTCATTTAAGAAAAATAAATGGTGGTGTCGTTAGCAGAGCAGCGAGAAAAGCTTGATTTCTGGAAACCATACAGTATTTTTTTCTCTGTCAAAATCAGCAACGGTGTCTAAGTCCCCCTTACCTTTAAAATTCCGACAGTCTGGGCAGCTATTAAAATGAACTCACAATTCAAACTAAAAAAATGATCACATCTGAAACATCCGAAGGACACAAGTCACATGTACAGATCCAGTGATTGTTCCGAATAAAAGGGGCTGCCTGGACTTGGACTGCAACCTGGACGTATGTTGACATTTGGATCAATCATTAAAGACTGGGGATGAGAGGAGATTACATTTTATACACAATATCTACTTACTATTTGAAAAATACATTATTTACAGCAGGAAAACCCAGCCACATGTAACATAATGCTGGAACTGGAATGAAAGCAACACCGATTAGTAGACACTACAAATAATCTCGTGCAAAAAAATAAAAGGGAAATATAGTTCAAAAGGAGAGTTATGAGCAAACTTCTGGTAGGGCCCAGAAAGCAAGCAACAGTATAATTCAGTGTGAAAGGGGGAATTAAAAAGAAAGACAGGACGAAAACCGCAACAAAAGTTGAAGATAGACGAGGAACGACTAGCAACGGAACAACAGTTATAGCCACATCGATTTCCCCCTCCAATCAGACTGCATTTCGACTGCCAGCTGGTTCCCAGTCGATTCCCAGCCACTGGGAGACGGGCACACCGCAGTTTGTGAGATTACAGAACTGTGTGTCTGACCGTCTGATCGGCAACAGCAGCACCCTCCAGGGAACTGTGCTGTCTCCCTTCCTCTTCACCACCTACTGGAGTGGTCTACAAACACGGAGGCAGTCTACAAGAAGGACCTGAGCCGGCTTTACATCCTGAGGAGGCTCAGGTGTCTGCTCAATGTCTGCAACCGGATGCTCCAGATGTTCTATCAGTCTGTTGTTGCAAGCACCATCTTCTTCGCTGTGGTGTCCTGGGGTGCGGGCATCAAAGCGAAGGATGCCAACAGACTGAACAAACTCATCAAGAAGGCAGAGTCTGTTGTTGGCTCTAAGCTTGTCACCCTGGAGGAGGTGGTAGAGGACAGAATGCTGGCAAAACTGCTGGCAATCATGGACAATGCCTCTCACCCCCTCCGCAAAACTCTGGACAAGCTTAAGAGCAGCTTCAGCAACAGACTCATTCAACCTGCTGCCTAAAGGAACGGCACAGGAAATCATTCCTTCCTGGTGCCGTCAGGCTTTTTAACGCTCATTCCAAAACAAACAAATATTTTTTGCGCTTTGAATTATTATTAATGTAAATAAAACTGCACCATATCCTCTTGCACCTTATGTTCAACTTACCTGTACTCCACCATACCTCAGCATTTTACTTATTTACCTCAGTATTTTATTTTCTCTTATAACTCCTCAAGCATTTTATTGTATATAGTATCTGCCCTTGTAGTTTTAATTTAGTTTGTTTAGGCATTAAAAAAATCATTCAATGAAGATCTTTCTCTTCTGATTAAAATTTATTTCCCAAAACTACATAGTGCACATTTAATGAGAGGGCGTTCTTCTACTTTTGTGGTACTTTAACTAAGATGTCCCTTGCATAAAAGTGGACTGTCTATTCGGTAGAAAGACACAAATGATTTTGCAATTGCTGCAACATAACCAGACAACAACAGAGAAAGAGAGCTGTTATTCCCCAGCTGGTATCAAACAATGGGACATATGATTGTCAAACGGCAGGGCAGAGGGTCCAGCAGCCGATAATCTACATAATGGTACGGTTGACTTTCTCTTTGACACAGACTGAAAAATGTGACAAACATTGGATATGTACTAGAAAAAATGGAAATATTATCTGACCCATAAATGATTTCTCTGTGATGTTTATATTTTGTTTGGAGGATTGTCCCATTCCCTCCTGCACCTGGACGAATAGCATTGAGTTTCAGTAATGTACAGTTTTAATGTCTAAACCTTGTGGCTCATATCTTTTTCAATTGTTTTGAATCACCCCATAACCAAGAAAAACACACACATTAGAAACCTTCGAAATAGTAATAGCCTACCCTGGGGGTTTTGTAGTGTTTCAGTTGGTAGCAGTGATGGCGAGCATGCTGGAGCTCTCAGTGCAAGTCCAATGTCCCAACGTCTCCGGATTAGCAGCTGGCAAAGCTAACCGCTAGCAACGGTCCCATCCTTGCCTTCAGCTAGCGCCAGTAACGAGCCCTCACACGCTCGGTTACACTCTTAAAAAAATAAGCAAACACTCGCATAAACTCCCGGTTAATAACGGTAAAAAATACTTTTTCATACAGTTATTTGAAAGTTTGCAAGGACTTAACGTCTTTCCGTTTACCTCCGCAACTCTTTCTCTAATCATTTCCCTCGCTTTCCCTCTAGTCCCGCCCCTCTAACAATCCGACAGGTTAATCCCCAATAAGAGAAAATGATTGACAGCTGGCCAAACAAATGAGAACCTAAATAAGAGAAACCTGAGGCGTTCGATGGCCTTTCAAAACATAGGACATTTTGGTATCAATCGCCAGATTAACCATACAAATATTAATAGCAGCAATACATTATAAACCCACATCAGAATGCTTTACCAACTGAAATAAATGTAATAAACACATATAAATGAATTAGCAGGGCGCTGCATTCACATTCAGTTTTTTCTTTGAAAAGCATTTCATCATATCATACATGTTATCCCTCTATCTATCTGCAATTTTCTGTCTTATTTTTTGTTCATGTGTTTGTTGTAATACAAAAACAAAAACCACGATAACAATTTATTTATTTATTTCTATTTTAAAACCATCCGTCCCCTCCCACCTGTGATCATTATTCACAGCAGTCCTTTTATGTTGAATTTGTACATAGTAAAGCCCTTCCTCCCCCTTTCTTTAAATTTCAATGAAGTTGTCTGAACTGGGCTAAATCAGTGTGCTGACTATTTGCTTCATCTTCCCAACATCACAAGGTCTTTAAGAAAGCCTCCACGGAAGATATGACTTAGCATGAAAAAACAAATCTAAGTCACTTAATAAAATGTGTTCAATAAAAGTGACACTTTATTGTAATTAGTTTGAGCTGGTAACAGACTTTTCTATACATAATCATGCCTTTCTTATATTGCTGCAGAAACTTTCTTTTTTGAATGTTGAGACGCTGTGCAAAACGGAAAACAGATTGTGATCATTTGCTGATCCTTTTTGACAAGTACTCAATTAAAAAGAGTAGAAAGACTATATAACGTTTTACATTCACTCAACTTTTTTGGATTGGGATTGCACATCACAATTAAATTAGCTACTCATTCATGCCTCCAGATAGAAACTCTATTCAAACTTTGAAATATTCCACATTTTGTCTACATTCAAGGTGTTATTCATCTTTCTAATCCCATACAATTCTTTCAAAATATTCAACTTCCTTTGACGCTTAGTCGTATCTTAGTTATAATGGAAGTCAATAAATCAGAAGATTGGCTATTTCTATAGAGTTATAATAGTTATTCTTAATACCTATCAGCAGGTCAGATTCCATCATAAAATTAAATCTATTTTTTGTGGTGCAGTGCTGAGGATGAATTGATGGGTCTCACGGCCAGAGGAAAGGAGCTGCTCTGTGGTCTTAACATTACCTCATCACCGTGCATCCTGCAAACAGCTTTGATTAAAAAAAGAAAAATAGTATTTGTCACTCACTTCCAAAAATAAGAACGTCAAATCATGAGGTAAGAAAAACAAATTTATTCAAGAGCGCTCACTTACACCAAAAAAGCAGATTATCATGTAACACAAAGACAATGTAATCAGTATCTTCCTGCAAATCATTGGCCTTAAACTTTGTGATTATCAGAATCTCACAGGAACAAACAAAATCACTGCAAGAACAAGTAAAATAAATGTTATAAGCATACGTTTGCCCATTTACACAAGCCTCTTGTATGTTATTAAAAAAATCACTTTATTCAAATTCTGCAAAGTGGATTTTCTAAACCTTTTTCTATATATAATTTGATACAGCAAGTTACACAGCATCTAGTTCCTGTAAAGTTGGTAGATTTCTGAATTATTTGTTTACCTAAAAAGAGGTGTAACAACAAATTTAAAACAGGTCTCTAGGTCTAGCTTAAAGAAAAAATGCACACCAGCTGAAAATTTTGTTTCCTCCAAGGTCGTGTTAGTACGCCGTGACATCACTTCTGGGTGTGGTTACAGGTGTGATGGACCTGAAAATTGCTCTTTAAATTTAGAGAAATCGCACAACATTTCTTGAGTCATTCTGTCATCACGAGAGAACGAGTGGTTCAAGCTCGTAACACACTCTCCCAGCCAGGTCTTCAGGGACCCTCTCGACAGAGTTATCCGAATCAGCATCAGCCTTCTTCTCTCCCAGGCTGCGACTGTACACATGCTCATTCACTTGGATAGTGCGAGTACTGAGGGAGATAAGGAGCGAGACAATGCAATCACTGGGATGTCTTTCAAGTCATTTGATGTAAAATAGAATAAGTGTATCTTTGCAAATAGCATCAGATTCGTTCTGTTTTTTAAATACCTTCCATCGAATGCTCCATTGCTTCTTTCATCTACATCTTCTTTTATTGCTCCTCCAAACCTGTTACTAAACTGAACCAAGGTACCTGAAAAGTGAGCATAAAATCACCATGACTACAGCAGACATTACTTTTGAAAAAACACCTTGAGATGAATGATATCCAGGTGAAATCCAGATCAACTTGTTTACAGCTATGTCATCTTTAGACCTGCATTTATTAATTTTTTTAGTCACTTGGGGTCAGCCCAACAAGCTGCCAGAACAACACTAACATAATATGCCCATCATAAGTTGTTGTGCTCAACGTGTAATTTTGTCTGTCTGCAGTCTGGTGTAGCTGAAGGACTGAACCACAACAGTAACGTTGAAGGTCGTAAAACCAAAACAATGAGCTGAAAGATGCTACAACACTTCCTAGAGCTGAGGGGGACTGCAGTGTTTGGATATAATTATGTCTGGCTTACATATTGTTGTTTTTGTAGTGCCTGCTTGAAGCTGCTGTAAGCGTTGTCGCCCTTATAGCCAATTACCTGGCCGTTTTGCACTTGGCACATCTCCTCTCACCTCTCTATTTCACCACATGAACACTTGCTATGCTGCTATGCCCGGTAATCACCATAGGAGCAAACAGGAGGATCCTGCTCTCAAGTATGTGCATACAGAACTAATGTGTTATCAGAATTAACCACCTTGCTACAATTTTTTTCCAAGTTGCCACTTGCAGTATTGCAAGGAAAAATCCCTTGAAGCCCACATAGCATTTTCTCTACCGACCACTGCTGTAATAGAGATATATGAGTAAGTGTTGACAGGACGCCTCCTGCTATAAACATGGTAACTTTTTACTTTTTGTATGCACATCCATTTTGTACCTCAGAATTGGTACACATAGACTGCCTTGGCCAGAGGCATGACAGGATTAACACTACTACACATATTCAGTGGGCCACAAAACGTGACATTATTGAGATTCACTCACATTAGCCAACACATTAATAACAAAAAACAACGCATTCGAATAGTGAATGCAGCACTCAGTTATATTTTTTACAATTCGAAGTACATTCAATTTACGGACTTCACTCGAATTCACTTAGAAATGACGTTATACGGGGGAAAGAACATGGACATCAACATAAAGGGAGTAAACAAACAACTAGCTTTGCTAATGTTGGCTACGTTAGCTACCGTGCATCTGTGCAGGGAGACTGGAAAGAAAATGGTGCTGTCAAAATATGTAGTTGATTGTAATATAAAAAGTGTGTGTCTGCCACTTACCAGCACCCAGACCTCTCTTTCTCCAGAGCCAGTAGCCTCCCCCCAGCGCAAGTAGCACTAGCAGTAACCCAATCACAACTCCTGTGACAGTTGAGGAGGACGAGGCTGCTGTAGGGATTAAAAGAAAGAAGAAGTAATAGTGTTAGCAAAGGGGGGGAAACTAGCCATAATCACTATAGAAAAACGAACGCCGAAGGGCTTTTGAGTCTCACCGATTACATTGACTTGTAGTGACTTTGAGGGATCCGAACAGAATGACATGCTGGAGATGTTAACACCAAAGACACAGCTATATTCTCCTTGGTTCTTGTACTCTATTGAAGGGAAGTCAAAGGTTGCCAGGTAGAAGATAGAGTGGCCAAATGCAGGCTTTGCCTCTGTGGTGGTCATATTGGACTTTCTCAGATAGAAGTAACCTCCGGTATATGCCGAATGAGTAGAGCAGGTGACGGAGAAGCTGCTGCCTTCATCGACCGATATTTTGTCTGGGCTGTAGATCACCATTGCATAAGGAGATGTCAGGGAGATTCTGGGTATGTCCATTTTCACTGCAGAACAGACAAAGAATTTTACAAACTCATAGAGATCATATTTATGTTTGCAATCTTGCACAGTCAAATTCCATCAATTATGTTCAAGGGGACAAACAAAGCACAAAATTATTGACCTGTGATGGAGAGTTCAGCTACATTCCCTTGGGGATAATAGATGACTTGATTGGGCAATTTCTTCTGATATTCACAGTAGTATGACCCCTTTTGGTTGAAGTCCACTGAAGGGAAGACAAAGGTTGCAGCTTCGTGTTCAGAGTACTTTTCCATTTGAAAATTTCCTTGCATCTTTTTCAGGAGGAATGTCCCACCCAGGTGTTCTGATACGACAGTGCAGGTGATTTCAACTTTGTCACCCCATTTTACATCTGTAGACGGACTGAAAGTGATTTGGGGCTTATCTAGAGCACCTGAAACAGAGAGTAAGATTTAGTAAGTTTGGTCATAAAAGCTGGCGCAGCTTTATCTAATGCCATTTGAGAGATAAAGACTTCATTCACAGAGTCAGAATGAGCCAGGCCTCTTACCTAAACAGATAACACCAGCATCTTCACCGTGCCCGCAATTATTTTCTCCGAATCCGTTGTGATTACAATGTGAGAGAGCAGACTCTTGGCCTGTACACTCCACATTATCCATCCATATTGGACCACTGCCTCTACCAAAGTGGGCACTTGTAGGAGCAGAAACTGCATGACCGCAGCCAAGCTGTCTACATACCACATCAGCACTGGCCAATTCCCATTCATCATCACACACAGTTCCCCACTGGCTTTTATAGAAGATCTCCACTCTACCAGAGCACTGACTTGAGCCGCTGGCCAACCGGATCTGTGCTGCATATGAAGACAGAAATAAAGTGAGAATGTGACAATCCTTGAAACATGCTTTTATATACAATTATAAAAGTGTATTTGGATTATTGAATTGCATTCATGTGTATTGATAAAGATATATTTTCATTTTAAAACAATGTAAAGACATTTCATATTATTTGAAAACACTGCTGTTCTCATCATTCTCATCAAGTTCATTTTAAAGTAGACATATGATGCTCATTTTACTTTTATTTTGGGTTTCTACTAGAACAGGTTTACATGCTTTAATGCTCACAATATACATAATTTTTTCTCATACTGTCCAGTGCTGCAGGACTGTATCCCCCCTTCACTGAAACACTCTTGTTAGCTCCTGTCTCTTTAAGGCCCCCCCTCCTGAATACCCGGTCTGCTCTGACTGGTCAGCTCACACATGCCTGACCCAGCACTGCTAACAACAACAGGGCAGCTGTGCTAAATCAATTATTGTTTGCCAAACTAGCCACTAGGCATAAATTATCGAATGTGTCACAAAGTCCCAGAAATAAAGGCGGGACTCCTGACGAGGCGTTTCAGGAGCAGTGTTTTCTAGCTTCTGTTCCTGCAGACTTTGACCGTTTTAACTTTCAAGATATTTTGCATGGACAAGAACCTATATAAAACACTGAAGGAAGGAAAAAAACAAAAGAGCATTATAGGCCTCCATTAATAGCACAACTATTATGATGTGTAAATGACTGAATGTGTCACTTATGTAAGCCAAATTAAATATTAAGGCAGAGAAATATTGTGAAAAATATTCTAATTCACTTACTTGCTGAGTGTTAGATTTAAAGATTGATATCATACTCTGTAAGATATCACTAGAGCTAGTGGCCAGGTATATCTATATCTATATCTAGGGGGCTTTTAAGCATCATGATGTGCCTGGATGAACAAATAAATACATCGATTTCCCACTCACTGTTTTAACTTGCTGTGTATGAACAGAATGCAATTGTGAAACAGATGTTTAAGGCTTTACCTGCACATTGGACACCAGCATCATGGTCATGCCCACACCTTGAGCTTCGGAAACCGTTGACTGAGCATTGCTGAAGAAATGTCATGTTGCCAAAACATGAATCGCTGGCCTCCACCACTGATCCACTGCCTTGGCCGAAATGGGCAGCGCCTGGAGCGTTCAACGCACTTCCGCATTCCAGCTGGTCACACACCACCTGAGCTTTACTCAGAGTCCAGTCTGTGTCACACACTGTTTGCCACACGTCGCCATGACGGACCTCTACCCTGCCAGAGCACTCATCCTTACTGTTGACCAACCGGACTTCCAAACTTCCTGTGAAATCAATTAAACTAAAATGATTATCTGGTATCAGAAGATTGAGAGTGGCTAAACAAGTTTGATAAAACTAAGTGAAAAAAGCTGAATAATACAAAAAAATATGGATACTGCTAAACATCAACAAACAAGACTGTTTGTTCCTTTGTATTTTTTTGTAGATTTTTCTTACCTGTGCAGACAACACCAGCAATGGAGGTGGTGTTGCAAGTTCTGTCTCTGAACGGTCTTTGTGGGCACTGAGCCAGTGTCGACTCCAGTCCATTGCATTCAATTTGATCAATCCAGGTCTGTCCTGTGCCGCTGCCATACTCAGCGATGGTGGTAATCTTATGACCCCTCCCACAGTCCAGCTGTCTGCACACCACCGTTGCATCGTTCATATCCCAGGATTCACCGCACACAGTCCCCCACTGGCCTTTGTCGTAGTACTCAACTCTTCCAGCACAACGACTCTGCCCACCGGCCAACCTCACATTACCTGAGAATGACAGTTCTTTTGTGAATTTTTTTACGGTACATGCAGTCTAATTTTGATGTTTGTTTTTATATATATATATATATATATATATATATATATATTGTTACAGGCTGACAATGTATGTTGTGTCATTTGATCGGTGCAATAACTGTGTGGGCAGGCATGGAATATAGGAATTGCTTCAATTCCAACTGGAACATGCAACATCACTGTTGGTCCTTGCTTAGTCCCATCTGTGATTTGAGCAATCCTTCAGTTATGTCTTGACTACGTCAATTATCTTTTTTATTATTTGAATCAAGGGGGAATATTCACACAAATGAGTTATTAAGTTATTGGACTATTCATTGCGTAGTCTGACTGACAGGAAGCAAGCCTTTCCACTGTCTGCACGTTACTATATATACTATACAATACTATAAAAAAGTATACTATAAAAATATACTATAAAAAACTCTATTACTGCATTCTGAGCAGGGCCGTTTGTAGCTTTGTGGGGGCCCTATGCAAGGTGTTGGTTTTTTGGGGGGGGGTTCTGTTGGGTTTTTTCCTATTTTTTTTTATATTTTATGACATTATGGTGTCATCTTTTAGTCTGCACACCCAAGACAATTGTCATTAGTTTAAAGACTTACAAACAAGCCAGCGCATTTCTCCACTATATCACAATGATAATGGTTTCAGGCCTGACTGGATCAGACTGAGAACCAGAGGACACACCGCAGGAGAGACTTGTCAATCACAAGGTAGGCGCTCTCTGAAGCATACCCTGCTTATCTGTCCACTTTACTCTAAGCATTTGACCATAATTTACTAAATTAAAATGAATGAGATGTGCACAAAAGCTGCTTTGCCATGTAGTTCTATCTCTTTTCGCAATAAGTGAAGGAATTCAAATTTCAATTCATCACCAAGTCTTACCTGAACATTCGACAGCTGCCTCTTCAATACGGTCGTTGCTGGTCCGGACATATTCTCTCAGTGTGCACTGTGAGAGAGAGCTCTCTCTGCCGCTACAGCTGACCTTATACCCTCTCTGAGCGACGCCTTGACCATATGATCCAGTGAACTTGACAGGATCTCCACAGTTCATCTCTCTACACACCACTGTAGCTTCATTCATTCCCCAGTTAACATTAAATGCTGATGACCAATGGTCACCGTGGGAGAACTCCACCCTGCCTGAGCACTGGCCAGTCCCATTAAGGAGTCTAATGGTGGCTGCAAAGCAAAACAGAGAGAAAGAGCAATTAGTTAGTCTGTGTTTTGACCCATTTGAAAGCAACATCTGATTAAAGGGTAACTCTAGTATAAAGCCTTTTGTGGCTCCAGAGGAAGCTGCGTGCAATCTGAAGAGTAGCCGCCAGTGATGTCACTCAGTGGCTAAGTTGCATTGTGGGTAATGAAGGAACCAGAATTTTTAAAAAGAAGAAGAATGCGTGCAATAAAAAAGGCAATATGTCTGGTTCTGCTGTATTGATTTTAATTTGTTTTGAAACTCTCCATAATGAGTCCAACAGTGATGACATAATCAGCAAAATATTCATTAGAGGCATTATGGACAATAGATCAATGTAAGCATGGAAACACTTTGTGAAATAAGTAAATTATGTGCTAATAAAGAAGAATGAACACCCCAACAGAGATGATACCTGAGCACACCACGCCAGCATCTTCGCCATGGCCACAGTTATTTTCCCCGAGGGTTGGATGTCGGCAGTGCATGAGGGACGTCTCGTTACCATGGCAGCCGACATCATCCAGCCAGATGTCTCCCTGGCCTGGACCAAAGAAGGCACTCGATTTGGCCGTCTGAGCTGTTCCGCAGTCGATAACTCTGCACACCACCTCTGCATCCCTGAGGTCCCACTCATCATCACACACTGTTCCCCACTGGCCGTCATGCATAACCTCCACTCTGCCAGAGCATCGGTCGGTGCCATTGGCAAGCCTTATCGGTGGAATATCTGAGGAAAGGTCCAATAACGTTTAAAGTAATCCAGTACTTTACTTCTTATCTGTTGTGCTATTTATTTGAGATGTCTGCCTTCATTCAAATATAATGGAACTAGATGGCACTCAGTTTGTGGTGTTCAAAGCACCAAAGAAATACATCTGGAAAAACTCATCAACAATGTCTTATTACCAGCTTAATGAGGGTAATCCACAGATGTGTGAGCAGTTTTGAGTATAAGTAACTAGGCTAGCTAACGTTACAGCTCGGCTGTCACCAGCTGTCACCAGCACGAGCCTCTCGTCCATAATTAGACTCATGTTCTCTTCTGCGTGGTGATAATATTTGAAGGCATAGTTCAGGAGAAAGAAAATAGCATCTTGATGGAACTGCTCACAACAAGTGAGGATTATCTTGAATAGCCGAGTCATGATTTCTGGAGAGACACATTGCTGTTGAATTTTTTCCAATGTATTTATTTATATCTAGTTCCAGTATATTTGAGAGAAGACAGACGTCTCTTACCTTGCATCGTCTTACCTGTACATGAAAGAGAAACACCTTCACATGTCCCTGTGATTTGCTGAAATGTGCAGTCGGAGATAGAGCTCACATTTCTAGCGCATGTGCTTGTATACCCTTTCAGTCTGGTGTCACCAAAATGGAAGCTTTCCTGAGAATTTTTTGGAGGTCCGCAGCCGAGTTCCTTGCACAGCACTGTAGACTCTTGTTGGCCCCAGTTACTACTACAAATTTTCCCCCATTGGCCACCCTGGGAGACCTCCACCCTGCCAGAGCAGCGGTTAGTCCCGTTGTACAATCTGACTGAGGCTGGAAAGTAAAGCAGTTAGGGTCAGGGTTAACTATTGTATTTAAAATGTTGGAGAAGAACGTTATTAGTTCAGCAGTGACATGCAGTATTTCCCTATGCTTTTCAGGATGATAGGTTTTGTGGAAAGGAGAACAGATAGTAGTGTTTCTAAATCTGTGATATGACACCAAGAACAACCACAAAAAGAGGAACAGCAAAGTATAATTGTGAGTGGCTGCAGAGGATTTTCTAACATAGTACAGGTTTTGAAAATATGTAAACAAAAATTTGTAAGTACAAGTCCTTAGCAGGGGTTTAAATGCCCATACAGTAGATACATGCATGCATCACCATGGCACACAAATGCACACATCATGATTCTGACCAAGCAGATTTCATTCAAGTACTTGACATTTTTGACAACAGACAGGATGGCATGTGTTACCTGAGCATACAACACCAGCATCTTCATTGTGGTCACAGTCGTGTTCTCCCAAACCTCTGTGCGGGCAGTCAACAAGGGATTTCTCCTGACCAGAACACTCAACATCGTCCAACCAAACCTGATCCCGACCTCTGCCGAAGAAGGCATTGTACTTGACTGAGAGAGCATTCCCACAGTTCATCTCACGGCACACCACAGCTGCTTCCTGCATGCCCCATCTGTCATCACAAACTGTTCCCCACTGTCCATCGTGGAAGAGTTCCACTCGGCCGTTGCATCGATTAGTCCCGTTCATCAACCGAATTGGTTTACTGTCTGTCAGGTGGAAAATAAAAAGCAAAGGGCCATGTTTGCTCAGAAATCCTCCACAACAGCAGACAGTCTAACCATGTGAAGTTCACTACAAAATTACAGATGTAGTTTTTGACTCACTTGCACAGAAAATGGTAGCATCAACACAGCTTTCCTTGAATTCTTGAAGCTTGCACTCTGAGATAGAGCTCTCATTTCCAAAACAGGAGGTCTTGATTCCAACCATGTCACGTGCCTCTCCAAAATGTAGATCATCAGTTGGAGTGACAGCAGTACCACAGTTAATCTCTTGGCACACCACGTCAGCTTCTGCCTTGCCCCAGTCACTGCTGCATATTCGTTTCCAATGGCCCTCATGGTAGACTTCCAATCTGCCATTACACCGATTGCTTCCGTTGACCACCCTCACATGATCTGCAAATCATATAGGTAGAAATATAATTAAATCAAGACAGTCTTTTGTTTTACCTAATCCCTTAAAGTGGAAGGGAATGAGTACCAGCCAAGAACCAACATTTCTGAGTTGTTCACATGTGACCACGTCCCGTTCGTCAAGTTAACAGTAAAAAAGCCTTTAAAGCTTTGTACTGTATGGTAGCAAGTATTAACAAATAAATATCATATTTGACAGTTTCAACACAAAACTGTCATGTTACGTAATTTGAAAGTCAGCAAACAAATCTTGTAAAATGTCCACAGCAGTGGCAGAAATATATTTTTAAAGGGGCGCTTTGTTTTTAAAATGTCAGGTTCAGTTTGCTCAACAGGAGGAGTAAGACTCAGCCTGTGAAAACCTTAAGGGAGCTTTCCAAAGTCTACAAAAATCACCTTGATGATGTAATAAGATGATGCCCAACCAAAGACACTATTGACTTGCAATGTGGGAAGTGCAGGAACAGGTGTTTTTGGAGCTTGACCCACACTATGGGCTAAAAATCAGGAAACGTCTGCCTCTGCTGATTTTAATTTGTCCCCCAATATTACGGGAGTCCAATAATAAATCACACCATGATGTAGGATGACGGTGACTCGAGGAGAAGGACACAATCAAATGGGTAATCTGGTGGCTATTTATCCCCAAACTCTACCTTCTGCCCTTTGCCCTATACATTTGTAGCAGCCAATCACACGCAGAACTGTTGTGCCTCTGCTGCAAAAGCATTTCAAGCACAGTTAGCAATCATCTCAAAGCAGAAAACAAATTGTGAACTGATAATACAATCTATTGTCTTTGACTACGAGATGCAATAATATACTCAGTTGCTAAAATAAATGCTGTGTTAGCGGCTTTTCGCCACAGCTGGATTTCTCAATCTCAGTTCCCATTTCTGGTCTTGATATAATTTGAGGAAGGTACTTGCAGTGCCGGATTTTGTGATGTTAACTGTAATTTCAGGTTAATGCCTCATTGATATTTAAAGGAAAAAAGCAAAGTATGCTAACTCACTCACTGGTGAAGAGACAAGAAGATTGGTAACATTCTATCATCTGCCCAATAAATATAAGGCTACAGCCATTTTAGCTTAGCTTAGCCACCTACCAGCACCTCTAGACCAAATCACTGTGACGTCGCATTAACAACAACAGTTACTTCCAGGTAGAAAACTAGACGTTAATTTGGATTGTAGAGATGTGAGAAATTATCAAACTTGTTTGTTTCTGTTGTCATTTTCAGCTGTAACTGTAACGTGTGAAGTTATACAGTATAAAACATGATGATCCAACCTTTCTGATGTCACACCTGTGTTTATTTCATGTACTGTGTCTTTGCTATCTCCACAACAGGGACATTTTAGACAAAGTGCCAGTTTTGACTAGGCACGTGGTCAGCCAGGAAAAGGAAGTTTAAATGGGGATACATTTCCATTATAGACTAAATTATTGAATAAACTCTTGTTTTGTCCTGTGTTGTTGTTATTTGCAACTCTGAGAACAGAAATGACCCAGTTGTCTTGACAACAGTGGTGCCAGCAATAATAGGCAGATGTTGTTGACAGATGTTCAATCTCTCAACTCTTAACAAGAGGTCAAATGTCCAACTATTCCCGTAACAAAGGTACGAAGGGTGCTATTTGATTAAATGTTTTAAATGGGTCAAGTACAGCAAACATAAACTGAGATAAGTGATTGAACTCAGCCTCACCCGAACAGACAACTCCAGCATCTTCACCATGGCCACAGTTATTTTGCCCAAATGGTCTGTGTTGGCACTTGAGGAGGGACGACTCATGACCAGCACACTGCACATCATCCAGCCAGATCTCTTCTTTTCCTTCTCCAAAAAAAGCACCTTTCTTGGCCTCAAGAACTGTCCCACAGTCTAACTCTCTGCACACCACCTCAGCGTTGACAGTGCTCCACTGATCATCACACACCGTTCCCCAAGTGTCAGAGTGGAAGACCTCCACTCGACCAGAGCAACGTGAAGGCCCGACCACCCTGATTTTGTCACATTCTGCAAATCGGAAAAGTAAAGCATAATAGCTGTAGGTTGTGTCACTATTAACTCAATAAAGAAAGTCCTTTTCATTATATCATGGTGTAGAAATCAGAATATCTAAATATTATACATGTGTTTTCAGGCATGAAACAGATTTTACTTACTGACCTGTAAGCAGTGATAGACTCAGTAGACCTGCAGCAGAAAAATATGGTAAAATGTTCTAATTAAGCCCAATAACCCAGAGATTTGTCATCAATATTTAAACAATATTGTCCAAAGAATACAGAACAGTCAGTGCTGTAATTTGCAATTTTATTATGAATCAAGATCAGCCCCTTGAATGTACCATTTTATTTTCATTAAGGTCTCAAACACAGATATAATTGTCCAACTTTTTAAAAAAATTGATAAGACACTCATAATAAAATACTATTTTCTTGTTACACACTCAGACTTTCACCTAAGTACCTGTGAATGCAACCAAACATTTTGCTGTAATCATATTTTTTTAAATTTGAAGTCAAGTGAAAAATGTGAAATGGTGTAAGTAAAATTAGAAACACCGAAACTCACCTAATGACAAATAACAAACAAAATGTCGTTTTTCACCAGGAGTGAAGATCATACTGTGTCTTCAAAGTGGGTCAAATGCTGTCAAGGTAGAGTAAAATAGAAATAAATATTGTTACTCCTCATTAAAAAAATAAATGGCGGTGTCTGTCATTAGCAGAGCAACGAGAAAAGCTTGATTTCTGGAAACCATACAGTATTTGTCTTTGTCAAAATCAGCGACAGTGTCTAAGTCCCCTTCTTACCTTTTAAATTCAACCAGTCTGGGCAGCTATTAAAAATAACTCACAATTCAAACTAAACAAAATGATCACATCTAAAACATCCAAAGGATAGAAGTCCCATGTACAGATCCAGTGATTTTTTCTTACAAATAAAAGGGGCTGCCTGGACTTGGACTGCAACCTGGACGTATGTTGACATTTGGATCAATCATTAAAGACTGGGGATGACAGGAGATTTCATTTTTACACACTATCTACTTACTATTTGAAAATGACATTATTTACAGCAGGAAAACCCAGCCACATGTAACATAATGCTGAAACTGGAACGATAGGAACACTGATTAGTAGACACTACAAATGATCAGCTGCAAAAAATAAAAGGGAAATGTAGTTCAAAAGGAGAGTTGTTATGAGCAAACGTTAAAAGGTGAAGTTGACCACTGACTCCCATTGCTAAACCCAACTGTCCGTCCCCTCCCACCTCTGATCATTATTGACAGCAGTCCTTCTATGCTGAACTTGCACATAGCAAAGCCCTTCCCCCCCTTTCTTTAAATTTCAATGAAGTGGTCTGAACTGGCTCAATGTGCTGTTTATTTGCTTCATCTCCCCAACATCACAAGATCTTTAAGAAAGCCTCCACGGAAGATAAAACTTAGCATGAGAACAAATCTAAGTCACTAAATAAAATGTGTTCAAAAAAAGTGACACTACACTGTAATTAGTTTGAGCTAGTAACAGACTTTTCTTGACAAAGTTATGCCTTTCTTACACTGCTTCAGGAACTTTATTAAGTTTAAAACATTGAACAGATTGTGATCATTTGCTGATCCTTGCTAAAAACAGTAGAAAGAAAATATACATATTGCAATTTATTTTTGTAAATATATAAAGCCTGTTTGGATTGGGATTGCAGGTCACAATTAAACTAGCGAACTAGAGAAGGCATTTTCTGAAGAAATTGCGGTGTGAATGCTGGACGTTGA
Organism: Pagrus pagrus; assembly: GCF_965226575.1. Taxonomy (NCBI): domain Eukaryota; kingdom Metazoa; phylum Chordata; class Actinopteri; order Spariformes; family Sparidae; genus Pagrus; species Pagrus pagrus. The sequence goes on from NC_140200.1 coordinate 8,734,160, forward strand.
AAGCTGACGCTAAACTGCATTGCTGGCTTTAAAGGTTGGATAATACGAATCATGTATGACTTTCTGACTTTATTTTATTTATTTATTTCAAGAAGCAGCTGAAGGAGTACGAGTAGGTGGCAAAATTGGAAGAGGTCGAAGTATGCAAAATGTGCTATGGCTGGGAGCTAAACAGCATTGCTTGACTTATTGTTTGGAGCTAAACAGCATTGCTTGACTTATTGTTGGGAGCTAAACAGCATTGCTTGACTTATTGCTGGGAGCTAAAAGGCATTGCTTGACTAATTGCTGGGTGCTTAACAGCATAACTGGCTTCAAAGCTGCAGAGGTATCCGCTGACTACACCAGACTACAGGGCAGCTTTCTTTAGGCTGTGAGACTACTGAACTCATCCTCCACACTTCACTGTTTATTGCTGTAAGCTGATTATTTAATCATGATTTTGTGTGGAGAGGAAAAGTGCAAGAGTGCTTGATAAAACTACATAAATCACTTAAACATTAATCCTGTCATTCTATAAATGGTAACAGGGCTGACACTAACAGGTTAACATTTTAAACATATTAAGAATAAAACCCAATCATGAGTAATGTAACAACCCTTGATGCTTTCTTAAAGTTTTACTTTTTCTTTAATGTAGAGAGAGAGGGGGAGAGAGAGAGAGAGAGAGATGATATTTTGATTTTTTTTTAGCCTCAATAGCTAGTAAAAGTAGAAAAATAATAAAGACAGACATAAAAAACGAATTATTTGTTTTTATGTTACGAGACATCTACAGCAAAGTAAATGATAAAATGATAAAATGATAAAAATGTTATTGTTTATTTAGACTTACTGGGCTTTTGTTCAAGGGTTTTGTTCAAGGGACACAAAATGACACATTTTTGTACAACCAACCAACTTCAATTTGAAAATATTAATGCAAAATCCATTCATTTACACTATAAAACAGAGCTTTGCAGGACACTGAAAAATATTTGGCAGTACCATTCTTATTTTAATTTTAATCCTGACATTAATCAATTGTATTTTTCTGATTTTAATGTAAATGTTGTTTTATATCATGCATTTAAAGCAAATATGTTAAAAGGGTGCAAATTAATGAATAATGCCAATTTTGTACATGGCCATTATGGTTAAGCAACCTCCTTTGTTAGGTTATTTCCAACAGACTTAAAGATTTAACAGGTTTTTATTATTATTATTATTATTATTATTATTATTATTGTTATTATTATTATTATTATTGTTATTATTCATTTACAAATATTTTTTTCTTACCTTAAAATGTGTAGTTTTATGCTCATCAGAATAATAGAATAATTCTGAAGACCTCAATCCATTTGTTCTTTCACAAATGCTTGACCTGGCAGAACCACTTCTTGTCCCGCATCTTATAGTCAACATGACTCATCGGGACTTGGAATGAGAAACACTTCCCCTTGTGAAAGCCTGAGCTTCAGTATATTTTACATTTATTCGTTTCCTGTTATCAACCTCAAAATACTGCCTCTCTACAATGTCCCAGGAACAACCTAACTTTATGTCACCACTGCAATGCTTTGCAGCCACAATTAATGCTGCATGAACATCCCCATCTGATCTCAAAGTGCCCAAAATAAGACATTGAAAATGGATGCAAAATCAGCAATATCTGACATTGTGTTTTTATTTTGATTGAATATATTGGCAAATTTCCCATAATTATACCCATGAATTGTTTGCTTGTTGTTTTGTTTTCTTTAGGATTTCAGGTAAAGGTGCAATATGTAAGAATTTTAGTTGAAGACACTAAAATATTAATTAAAATTGTCAACAATGCAAAGTAACATAACGTCTATGTATTGTGTTGCAGAGATATCTACTGAAATTAGCATGCTAACCAGCTAGCCCTGGCCCGTCTTGGTCCGAAGCTCCTGTGCTAGCACTGTAAACACTAACACTGCCCTAGTGCTCGGAGCTCCCAGACTGCTAGCTGCATGGATAACTGAGCTAACTAGCTAACAGTAGCTACCGTTAGCAGTTAGCGGTTATTGGGGCTACATGCTGCCCCTTATTTGTTTTGAACATAAATTCATCAAGACGCCAATTGTTATATATTGCACCCTTAAACTGGCAACAGACAAGTTTTCTGCTTCAACGTATCATTACGAAGTAATTGTTGAATGCACAACGTGATGGATATACAGTAATGAAACCATCAGCGTTTACATTGGTTCCCCATAAACCTCGCTATCGCTATATAATTTTGTCTGCTGCCGGGTATGCAGTCACCTTGGAAAAGGAAGATTAATTGGGGATCCATTTCTATGACTGACTAAGTCATTGAATGAACTCACGTTTTGTCCTGTGTTGTTGTTATTTGCAACTCGAGGACAACTTGAGGACAACATCGACGATCCAGGTCTTTGCAACATGGGCACCAACAATAATACCACTTGGACGCGGTAGAGAGAAAGAGCTGTCTGTTGCCACTTTAACTTTAATGAGTTTTCGCCTCAGTGAATTTTCATGACATGATGTTCTTTTTGCTTTTTGTCCACGAGAACATCCTGTCAGATCACATGCAAGCTGTACGCGGTATTTCCTCACTGACTTGCCTATTCAGCATTTTTGAGTTGCCTGGTTAAGCCATCTGTTGCTCACACATAACAAATTTCCTTTATTTGCCTCCGGTCACAGTTGCGTGTTACGCCATTTCATAAAGAAACTCACATCTTGAACTTCCCCTTTATGCTGTAGTTTTTTCACAAGAGTTCGATGAATCAACAATCTGTTTTTGACTATTGATCAACTTCTGAAGAAGACAAAAGAAATTCAGAGAACCAGGACCCTGAAACTTTTTTTTCCCTCTGTCCTGTTAATAAATTGATAAATATCTATGTGCAAGTATTTTCTGTTGAAATAAAAGATGCCATTAACACATACAGTACACCTTGTGAGGACGTAATGCATCTTTCCAAAGGAATTGCTGCTCCAAATCGAACTGGTAGCTATCTTACTTTTCCTGCATAGCCTTTAGACAGTACGCTAATACTACGTCTTAAAGTTATAGTCATGGCCCTACTTGAAATTTGATAAGAAAATTTCTTGCCTGCTGTGTCATTCTTTATGTTTTTGCTGTATTTGTTTCTAGCTGGAACCACAGAGTAACTGCAGTGATTGAAAAATCCCTGAAATTGACAGTGAAAGGGTGTCTATGTTGAGAACTACAGTTCTCTAGACCAGTGGTTCCCAGCCAGCATGAACCCCAAGATAAATCTGAGGGGTTGCAAGAGGATTAACAAGATACAAAGTCAAAGCAAAAAAAAGGCACAAAGTTAACTTAAATTTAATAGTTAATAACCAGAATTTACAAAATTTGAATACATTTTACACTACAGCAGACAACAGACAGCAAACTTGAACACTAACATACTATAGGTCCAAGCAGCCACATCATATACTGTCAACAACAGGGAGGAGATGAAGAGAGATACATTTCCCAGACTCCCTTATAAAATTGCTCAGTTTTGTAAGTTGCTGAGTCAAGACAAACTTGCTACACTTTGTGAAACACTGTCTGTGACAAATTCTTAATCATTTGGCCCTTCTTGTGCATTCGGCATATGTAATACAATTCTTTCTTTCTTTGTGTAATAAACATTGCGTTTGTTTGTCCCAGTGGTATAGAGCGGGGACGTGAGATCCAATGCTAATAGTGGCATGACAGCAGCACAGGTAGAAGCTCCAGAGGTGGTGAAAATACTACTAGACCCAGTAACCTCAGTCAGTACGGTCGAATGATCAGAGGATACAGAGGTTTGGACAGCAGGTTAAACACATATTGATGTCTGGGTTAATCATTACTGACACAGAGATATGCATCACTCTCTGATGGGAAATGGTATTACAACTCATCCGGGGCAGTGGCCTTGAAAAGTGCTTCTTCTTTTTTTTTTGTTGTTCACTTTTTCAGCGAGGATCAACCTACATTGTCGTGCCAACAGCACAACAGCCAGGAACGGCATTATCACAATGTTGCCTAACATATTAGAATGCACTAAATTATACAGCAATGACACATGAAACATGATTTCAGCTCCTTTGATAGACTCTATTCAGCCCATTTTTTACACACCAGGAGTGTGTGTGCACCATTTGCAGTACAAACAAGAAAGCATTCTAGAAACTGTTGAAGTTCAAAAGTACTTTTAATAGTAATTTTAATTTAATTTACTGGCCAGATTAGAGGAAATGGTTAGGTCAACAAACAGCCATTCAGTTACTCCACACAGCATTGCTAAATGTATATTAAAGATAAGCTCTGACCATGAAGAAATGATCAGATTTAAGATTTAAATTCACGGGCACAGCAAAGGCCTTACTGTGTCAGAATATTCTGCCATTTCTCCCTCTTCTCCCTTTCTAACATCCCATCTGCCTCCAGATTTGCCATTCCTCACCTCTCCACCAGCGGCCACTGCAGAGCCTCCCAGTCCTGTGCATCAAATGTCTCCACCTGGCTGCCAGATCAGCTACTCACCATGTAGTCAGCCTACAGTTTGTATGGTGACTCCCCTCACTCTCATTCATTGCTTGATTGTCTTTGCCATAACTTTTATTTTACAGTCTTTTTTCTCTTCTGTTGACCCCATAGTCTGTTTTTGCAGGTCCAAGTAAGAGTTTGTTCACCCGCTGAGTTGACTCTGTGGTATCACATGCCTATATTATACAGCATGAACATTTGCTTTTTTTGCAGTGTTCATAATTTGAGTTGTGTCCATCAAAAAACAAAATTACCATCGCTACATAAGGGCTCCAGACTTAACCTCTGAAGACAAAAGGTGGACATTTTTAAATCTCCATCTGTTATTTGATAACAGCTGTCAAATATGCAAAGAAAAACACACATATATAAATGTAATCGCTCCCTGAAGCTACCATTCTTTGTGGTAGTTTTACTAGAACAATAGAAACTGAATCCAGAGACAAGTTATATTTAAATATTGTAGTTATACCCTTCCTTTAAACATTTTAATACTGTTCTGTTTTCTTGTAGTTTGGCCTTTTGCCATTTCATGGCTATTTTGACACCCGTGGACATGTACAAGTTGCAGTCGGTGTGTGTGATAAAGAGGCTCGAAACTAAAACCCTATGTATTTCTATACATTGTTTCGTCTCTGTTCATGTCAAATCCTGTAAATCTGAGACCACAATGCAGTGAATAAATAATTCATGTCTTTTTAAGGGGTATTTTGTATTCTTCAGTGAGACAGATATCATGATGCATTGTTAGATGATTGTCTTGCCAAATATCAAATATCACAAATTCGCTGTATCATGATCTATTGTTTTCATGGGCAACATATCATGAGTTGTATCGAACAGTCCTACCCCTTAACGTAATCTTCTTCCTTGTGTCATAAAACAAATGCAGAAAAGTGTCATCAGCATGATTCTCAACACAAAACAGTCACAGGCAGACATAAGTACATTTAGTCACTTTGTGGCCCGAACAGGCTTGTTGGTATCCATTTAACAAAAAGAAAAAAAATCACAAAAAAGTCATCACATGATTTGAAAAAAAATGAGGATACAACACTGCGAAACAGGAATGTCTTTAGTGTCGACAGTGACAGAAATACATGTGTATGAGTATGACGTGATTTTAAAAGTGAAAATGACATATCCTTTCACATGATGGCACAACATTCAGGGAGGAATGGCTAGCGAGGGTGTATCTATTTGTGTGTGTCCTTCATGTGTGAACATAAAGGAGGCAGTCAACCACCCACCCATGATAATTTAATAAGGATGCCGTGTGCTGGTGTTTGGGAGAGAGAGAACATAGAATAAAGACTGGAGGACCAAGAGTTGACCATGATTCATCAGTCTATCACTGCATGAAACGCCAGTCCCCACATTTCATCATGTGTTTACTTACATTTGAAAATATATAGATGGAAGGGGAGTCGCAGCAGGGGAAGCTGATTGCAGAGCTTTGCCACTCGTTTATCTCTCAGCGACAGACTATCATTTCTTATCTCCCGTCTTCTGTCAGATAAGACTTGGAGTAATAATCTGTGAGGTGTACTGCTACAGCTATGCAACCCTGATTGTAAGCATGCTTTGTCTGCAGCGGTCTTGATTAAAGGATAAAGCTGGCGATGATCTATATTTCTCATGCTGTCAACAAATTCCATGAAAATACCATAAATCAACAATGAACGTATTTAATTCCCCTGCGCTGCAGAGTGCCAGTCTAAACTGCACAATGTGATGAGTTCCTTCATTATAATAAACTTCGGCATGTAGTTTTTTGACTCAGTCCCACAAACATCCGATTGCAGCTGTGCAGTAAATATTCATTAGAGCCCAAATGTGTATTCATCCCCATATTCACGACAAACTGTTCATGTTTTATACAGTCTATGGTAGGATTAATGTAGGGCTGAGAGACAGACTTACACACTGTTGACTTTAGCCTTTTTATTGGATTTGTAGACAATAAGAAATATGTATCAAATAACGCCACCCTTGTCCTTTAATCAAATTAGTTTGGCAGTAGAACGACACAAGAACAAAGTTTGTTTTATTTGATCGCGGTGACTACGAACTTAGCATGAACGCTAGCAATGATATGACGTATAATCTTTATGCATATGTTTTAGGATACTTAGCATTTGGTCTCATCTGCTATGTGATAAGCTGGAGTGTCAGCCTCACCTCTGAGAAAAGCATCCTCACTCCCACACATGCACACACAAACACATGCGCGCACACACCAGCCAGACATGATGGCTATAGGCCTCGGGGTTGTTTCAGGTTGCGTTGAGTGCTGCCTCTCAGGTCCCCTCACTTAACGTGGCCTTCATAAACATCTGCTGATTGAGACGGATACACACATACACACTAAGGCATGCACACACACAGTATAGGTGTGTGTTCAGGTGACTAGTGTCTGATCAGTTCTTCCCCGTCAGCTGCACTGTAGGTTGACCTAAAGCGAATTATGCAAAAGCTGCTACATTGTCTTCTAGTTTGCACAGCATTTATGCTACTGACAGTGTTTGTCACAACGTGTTAAAGATAATACAGGAAACACAAAAGCATCCGTTATAGAGTTCGTCCAATTCTGCGAGAATCAGACCCTTCTTGGATGTGATGGTGGAATGTTGATTTCTCGAGTCAGGAGAGGTCGTACAGGGCAAAATCCACTGGGTTGGATTTTTGGCAACACGGTGGCATCGTAGCAGAAGGAACAGACACAGGAACAGGAAGTGATGCGGGTTTTGTCCTCGTATTTGAAGGGTCCCTGGATGTCACATACCGGCAGTTGGATCTAGGCTACGACTCAGAATCCTAGAGATCAGGGGGAAAAGGGGATAGAGATTGGATAAGTATCGTCTGTCTAAAGCACATTATACAGTATGCTACACAGCCAGACTTCTCTGCTCAACATTCCAGACTCAATCCATCTGCAACGTCCTGCTGGTTTATTCGTAATCAGATCTCTTTTAACTCAGTTATCCAATCAACGTCTCGGAGAGGGACAGCAAAAGGATGGACCAGGGGTAAAATTGAATAAGTACTCTCCTGTGATAAATGGAAATTTGATCCTTGAAAATTGGATCATCTAGTGGTCGCTGTAATCTCTTGTTTTCAGCCAACGTAGCCAAGTTCTAAAGTGAAGATGTGAGATACTCTGCTGAGTGATGTATTCATTTTCCTGATCAAATGAACCCCTGAACAGTGGTTGATGTAGGGATGATGATTATTTCGAAGAGGGTCTTTGAGAGACACAGCAGCAGCAGCAGCAGCGCATACATATTGATTTTTGTCAAACGGTTTGAGGGGAGGATTCGGCTGCATGTAAGAGGACTTCTCTTTTTCCCCACCACAAAAAGCTGATGTGCATGAAATGCCAATAAGTTACACAGTAAATGTTTCAGCTTGCAGAAACTAGAGCTGCTGATCCAGCACTGTGGGGACATGTTGCAGTGTTTAGTTCAGTTTGAGGAAGTCGGGACTGACAGCAAACCTCGTTGGCTGTATGATTTATACCACAGAGACAGCAGTTTGTTTTCTGCATCTCAGAATCTGAATGCATGCATTAGCGTTAATAAACTCTCTTACTTTCACTGACGGCTGGGAGCTGAGCCCAAGGAATGTAAACACAGTGTTGTCCTCCTTTGACTGGAAGAAGTCTTCGTAGTCCTGAGGGGGAGGACAAAAAAATGAGGATGTTCAGTGTTACATAATCTCTCTAAGTTTGAAAGATGCCAAACAAACAGTCTTTCCACTGCTGCTTTTAATATAAATCGCTGTGACATTGCAGAGTAATGTTGGATTACCTTGGCCAGTGAGAGTGACGGCAGGCAGAGCAGATAATCTGCCCCATCCATGAAACTGGATTACGACAGGATTACAGAGAAGCTTGCAAAAGGGGAGGACATAAACTGGCAAGCACTAACCGATCAAACTCATTCTCCAGAGTAGTTAGCTCAACCATGTATATGAAAACCTAAATCTCATGGTTTCCACTTTTAAAATAATTTCTAACCCTAACCCTCTGAAACTGTATTTATTGTTCTGTTGTCTCTTTGTTTGAATCTAAATAAAACTAAAACAAATGTATCAACACCTCTGTCTGCTCTTCCTGTAAAATATTTACAGTGTGACCCATTCAGACTTGGTGGCATACATCTATCCAATCAAATTCAAGATGATTTAGGTCGACTACCAACCTCATAAAACAGCTAGCGAGCTTGAGGGCTGTCGTAGCTAACGGACCGATGAGTACGTTTTGATCTCAGCTGGTAAAAACTTATTTTACATTTCTTAAGAATGTGGTTGAGGTCCGATTTAGTCGTTTCCCCCTCATTCCCCACCTCCGTAGCTACAGCAAGAACGTGGGTGGAGGAGGTGTAGGTTGAAAATATACAGTGTAGCGATGGATGAGGTGACAGCTCCCCAAAAGTGAAGCCAAATCATCTTGATCGCCCTCTGGTGGCTGGTAAAAGTAGACATTTTGGAATATATTGTGGTTTCATTTTTGTGTGACATGATGAAGATCTATAGACTGCAGAGGGCGGTACAGTTGTTGCACTGGTCATCCATAGGAACACACGTAATGCATTTTGAGGAGAATCAATGAAAACTTCATATTGTACCTTTAAAGAACAAATGCTCCAACAACGCTGTGCTGTACAGAACTACCTAACGGACAGTTGCTCATTAAAAACATTAACAAATCTCCAATATACCCCGCAGTAGCGATCCTCGTTGAAGATCTGCGGAGGCAGCGGGTTGCCCTTCTCCGGCTGCTTGTCTCTGGGGATGTTACGGTACATCCAGAGCCTCTGCTCCTCCAGCATGGTGATGTCTACCTCCTGGAAGCTGATTCGATTTGCCTCCAGGAAACCCACCACTGCCTGCTGGTGCTTCTTTACCTGAGGAGGTTGAAAATGAATTAAAGAAAGAAATAAAGAAGGGTGGAGGAGGGTTGGATTGGGATGTTTGGGTAGATTCACATGTACATTAAAAAGAAAGAAAGTCAACAATATTCACAAACACATCTCATACTGCCTTCGTGTATGTGTAAATGAAGTGCAGCTGGACGCTGTACTGCATGTGTGTGACATTCACCCCGTCTCCGTCTGCTGTTCCTGCAATAACAAACCGTAAGCTGACACCCATCGAACCACACACACACATGTGGAGCGTATGTATTCATTGCATAGCGACTCCTTTGGTAACGGGGACATTAAGAAGGATTATTGATTAGTGGAAGAGCTTAGCCTTGAAACCGGAAAGCCAACATACTTTTCCTGTACGGTACGCTATGACCTCTTATCACATCAGGAGAGTTTTTGTGAGGTTATCGACTGAAAATTAACAATTAATAGCCATCTTGTTTTTATGATGCTCCTAAAAGCAATGAATCGGGATGTTTCGTGTTTCCTTTCCCATCTTTGGTCAACGGGACGGATGCAACAGCTCCCTGTGGTATTGTCCCGTGTGCTCCGGGAGGCCCTGTGTGCGAGTGAAACTGCATGACAGTGTTTGTGAATGCTGAGAGAAAAAAAAAAAAGTCCAAGGATAATTTTAGAAGACAGAAAACTCCCACGGAAGGAGGAGGTCATAAACAAATTAGACACAAGAGACACAGTCCATATGTCTCAGACCTGCCACTGTGAGTGAGCGTCTTTCTCTCCCTGATGGTCGACCAACAGTTTTGTTTTGTGCCTAATTTCTTTTTCATTCACAGCTACCTTGTATTATGTCTATGTATGCACTGAGTGTTCATTAACATCACAAAGGGGCTGATTATTCAAAACAGTTTGAGGGCAAGCAGTGCGGACTCATATAAACAGGGGCTTATTTTGTGGCTGAACGCTAACATTTATTATCCAGTATGCTGAAAACATTTCTCCAGTTATTCTGCCTTTGATCGAGGAGACAAAAACAAACAAAAATGTAGTTAAATGATGAAAAATGAATGGTATCTACCCTGTGTGCTTGTGTGTGTGTGTGTTCATGCCATGTGTGTCCATTATTTTAATGATGCTAAAGGCCACAATGGAGCTATTGTTTTATTTTAAAGACAGTAAGGGATTGTTCTGGACACACACCCTGTCTATAAAACAGCTTTATCTGGACTCTCACAGCAAAGCAAACTCATTTCAAGGATACTGATTGTCTGTTTGTTCTGGCCAAAGGTTAAAACTCCACAAGCAATGTTGTTTTCTCATCTATACTGTATGTCACATCGCTGGCTTCCATATAAATGATATGACCTTCCTCTGAGCTCACAGGCAGGCAGCGTGAGTCTAAATAATGAAAGAGGTGCCCCTGGTGAGGGTGAAGGAAAGTGTGTGTCAGGGGATGGGTGAGTTCAGATTTTTTTTTGTGTGTGTGTGCATGTAGGATTAAAGAAATCCAAACACTCATTACAGTATGTGAGTATGCATGCATTGTTTGTGAGCACGTTCTGAAATGTGAGGATTAACTGGAGGTTAAGATTAATCCATGGACAGAGAGAGACATGGGGAGAGAGGAAATGTAATGAAAATTTAAAAAAATACATGAATTACGTCCATCCTGATCAACAAGATATTTGCTGATTTGTTGGAGCTAGCAATGGGGCCATAAAATGTCCCAAAATGCTGAAAAATGTTTTTTCCAAAGCCCAAGATGACACCCCTGCCAACGTTTTGTTACTAAGAAAATCTTAGTAAGAGTCTTATTCCCAACTCGTCAAATACTGACGCGTTGGGAGTGTGGGTTGGGCTGGCTGCCATCCCCCCCAAAAATCAGCTTTTCTTACAAGTAGGACCTTTAAAGGAGACATATTGTCCTCATTTTCAGGTTCATCTTTTTATTTTGATAGGTTAACATGCTTTAATGCTCCAAAAACACATCAGTTTTCTCACACACAAGCACTGTATTCCCCCTCTGTCTCAGCTCCTGTTCCTTTAAAAACCCTGCTCCAAAATACCCAGGCTGCTCTGATTGCTCAGCTCACCCACGCCTGAGACACCACCGCTCACCGTGTCTCTGGTCGGCCCTATCGTGTTTTCAGCTAACACTTAGCTTCACCTGTGCTGTGAACATAGGCATAAATCGTGTGACATGGTGACGCAGTGTGATGTCACAAAGTCACAGAATTAAAGGTGGGAGTACTGATGAGACATTCAGGAGCAGTGTTTTCTGTGAGAGAGAGCAGTTCCAGTTGGCGCAGACGTTGACCTTTTTAACTTCCAAGACCTTTTACATGCACAAACACTGAAGGAAAGGGAAAACATGATGATATGTCTCCTTTAAATCTTAAAAAATGACTCAAACCCCCTTGTTCGATTGTCAAAATAGTAAATTTCATAGTTGACAACTGATGTAATCATTCTTAGATCAGATAATGTGGGGATACATAGTGGGGAGTATTATTTAATTACATTTAGGATCATTATCAAGCCATTAGGAATTGGACAAACAGTCTGATGAGGCTAACCCTGATACATACCCTCTGAGGAGGGGGGGATAACCTAATTTGCACTTCATTCATTCTGTGGCGATGATTTCCGCCCCACTAATCTGCTGTTGTTAAGCCGCGAACTGCTCATTTTCATGAGGACACTGTAGTGTTTTGATTATTACTTTCTCCTTGAGTCTGCCTTTTTTAATGCTTACACATCCCTGTCTATTTTCCAGATTTCAACCCCTGACCATCCTCCTCCTCCTCCACCACCTCAGTCTCACACTCTTTCTTTCACGCAAACCCATCCATTTCACTTTCAATCAGCTGAGGGGATCCAACCTCACCTTTCCCTCTTCATTCAATCACTTGTAACTCAATTCAAAAGCATTCAGAGTGAATCACATTCACATGAGCTCCGCGCTCGCATAACTGACCCAAATGGTGGACCCATTCAGGCGTGCCTGCTTGTGTGTGTGTGTGTGTGTGTGCGCGTGATAGAGAGGGAGTCTGTGTGTTTTGAATGTATGTGTCATAGGATTAAAAATAACTCCTTTGTAAACGCTCAGAGATTGTGCTGCCCTCTTCTAAGGCCGGAGCACGATAAAATAAATATATTACTCATCCGTGCCGTTACCTAAGGCTTGAAGCATTCGCGCAGGAGTGTTGTTTGATGATTTTCTGCTTATACTTAATATCAGCTGGGTCTACTCAATGGTATGTGCCTGTTATTTCCCAAAAGGGGCATCTGGAGTGAGGCTGCAACTACCTATTATTTTCAGTGTAGATCTAGCTGAAATGTTCTGCTGATCAACTGAGCACTACATTTACATTTACGTTTACATTTAGGGCATTTAGCAGACGCTTTTGTCCAAAGCGACTTACAATAAGTACATTTGTCACAAGTAGCACTACACAGGACACAGTAAACGGCCTTCTAATGAACTATACTGACATCAGTCTCATGTATTTGGAGTAAGTTGGCCCCTCAGCTGCTCAGATCGTAGGAGCCCCTTCCTAGAATTGCACAGTTGAAAGGAAGATCTCAAAACACACAAAAAAAGTAAGGTTAAACCCAAAAAAAGCGCTGTACAAGAGGTGAACATGGACCTGCTTCTCCTGCTGATGGTTTCAAAGATGAAAAGCTTGATTAAAACAATGCCCTGCCCTTTTTTTAAGGAGTAAGCATCTCTCTTACTGATTATGTTTGTGAATCTTTTTGAAGCCATGAGGTGTTCCTGTTATTTTGTCCGCCCCTGAACATCCTTGGATAATGCAAATGGGCCACTCGAGGCGTGTTTGCACACCACACACGCACTTTGTTCCACCTGTAGGCTCCTACAAGAATGTGTTATCTATCAGGCTCCTACAAAATAAAAGGCGCTGCAACTCAAAAACATTTGCATTGCACAGGACACACGAGAGAAATCCACCTTTGCCAATTAAAAACGTGCATCTGCAGCGTGCTGGTGTGTAACCTACCTCCCCTGTCTTAATGATGCTGACCACTTTCACTGCTTGTGTGAGCAGCCTGGAGTAGATGAGCGCAAACAGTTACATAAGGCTCATTATAATAAGATTATAGGATTTCTCGAGCATGTCCACATTTGACTGCTTTAAATGTGCGACTGTCAACACGCTTGAAAAAAAGCGTTTGTGAATACTCACCGCGACAGAGCCAGATGAAGAGGCGATGTAAACCTTGATGACCATTTTTAATCCCAAATGCGCACAAACAAACAAAAAGTGTTTGTCGGCAGCGAGTCTCGTTTATTCCCAAACTCACAGGAAGAGACTTTAACCTGCGGGCTGTGTCTCAGATGAGAGAAGACACTCGTCCCCAGCATTTACACTGAGGCATGATAATAAAACAGCGTGCGAGCGTCTCCACTGCTCTCTGTGGCGCTCAGCGACACTCACAGCAACACACGCAACACACACCATGCAAATCACTGGACTTCCGGTCGTTGTTTTTCACAATAAAACAACAAACAAACAACGTGATTGCTCCATGGAGGGGATTAAGGAGGTCCAAATAAATATAGTTTATCATTTTCTACACATGCAAGAATCTAAACATGTAAATCTTGGTTTTCGTTTTCTCCATATGTTTACCAAGCAAAATTAAATAAGATGCAATCTAATTAAAAGACAGTTTTATTAGGCTAATTGTTTGGTTTTCAGGGAGTTTCTTCAGCCTATTTGTTTTCACAGATCCCCAACACATCATTTTAGTGGCAAACGTTATCTTTTTTATTTTGAAAAATCCTTTTAACTTGGAGTTTGACTCTGATTATGTCCGGTAACTTGACGCAGGTAACCTGGAAATGTAGCCCAAAGCAGGGAAATGTAGTTCTGGTTTTAAATTAATTATTATTTATTTTTTTTGTACCAGTTTGTTTGTATGTCATTTAGTAGCATAAGTCTGATTTTAAATTAAATTTGGTGAATTTCGGTATGGCTCAACCAGTTTGTGATGTGGCTCCAGATTCAGCTGCACGTTACACATACTGTATATAAATAAATAAATAAATAAAACTGGTTTTGTATCCATTGACTGTGTATTACTATATGTATTTTGATGCAGATGTTAATCCTGTTGGAGATCAAATTTTCCAAACATTTTCCATAACTGGGCTTCACAAAAAAGAAGATGCACAGCCTTGGTGGAGGCATGAGGCATTTGCTTGTTATCTTGCAGTACTACTGCAAATATGAAGAGCTGACAGATTTTGTACATGCACCCTGATATGTAGCACATTTTCAATATTGCAGAGAGTGGGGGAGAAACTATATCACCACTTCCTCCTCAGTTTGTTGGTTGCTGTGAAGCACTTTGTTTTAATTTGTTTGTATGAAAAGTGTTATTTAAATAAAGTCTGATTGACTGATCCCAATAACCTTTGACTAGTCATGATATCCTACCTATCAGATGGCAAAACAACAGTAGTATATTACATAAATACATAGCAAATATGCGGTATGCATAAATCTACTGAGAAACATACAGTATATCTATATATAAATATGACAACACGCACTATAGCGCCACGCTGGCGTTAAGGTGGTACTGCAGGGGTGCTGCGGTTGCCATGGTACGGCGTCAGCGGTACGACTGGCTCCTGAAGGCGTGGACGAAAAAAAAAAAATACTATCTGAACGCCCCCGACGGTCAGGATTACTCCGTCTTCTTGTTTTACTGTGGATAATTACAGGGTGGCGCATTCTAAAACGATACTATTTCCGAGAAGGGCGGACGACTAACGTTATGTCCTCATATATCTAAGTAACGGTTGCTAAGTTAGCTAGCGTCAAAGTTCATGCTAGCTTGCTAGTAGTTAAAGCTGTGTGGCTAACGTTAGCTACGGATGGAGTCTAAACAAGGAGCAGGTAACTAATTGCTACAAAGTTAAACATAAAGCAGACAAAGCCGGGAAGGTGTAAAGGAGTAAATGTGGCAAACGGACAGGCTGGTGCCAGCAGACACATAGCGGTAAGGCTAAAACGCGACCCCCACCTGTTGATGGTAGTTTTTTGTTGCTATGCTAGCACAGTAAGCTATCACCAATAAGTCAATCCTCTCTCGACGTTAGCTTCCAACAACCCGTTAAAGGCTAATGTTTGCTAATGTCAATACGCTGAAATGGTATTAGGAGAGTCACCCACTTTTCTCTCTCATCCACGCCTAATTAATAATGCTGCATTTGAGTAAAGGGACCATTAAGATGTGGATGCTCAGGTGCTAGCTACATTTTGTTGCCTTTAGCTACATGGCAGGCAGTCTGACAACAATGCACCTGTCAACAGCAGACGGTCCATTTTAATCCAATCTGTTCGTGTCACTCACAGCAGGCCGGGGAAGCTAGCATGTTATACCACTACAGGAAGCCCTTGATAACACTCATCTGTGTGTACATCTGCTTTCACCAGGGAGCTTCTCGCCTGACTGAGTATATTCTCTCAGCAAATATCATTATCAAGAGCCTCCGGAGACAGTCGGACATGAGCTCGATGAAGCAGAAGATGTGATGACGGCCACAGAGATGATGGGGATATAATGTAACCTTTGTGGTAGGTGCTAAATAATGGATACTACTGTACTGTACTTCGTATAATTATCATCAACACTTTTTTGTCATCAAAAACATTTGAGATTAATATCACTTATGTGTAATTTAAATGTGTATTTCTTGTAAATGATTAGAGGGGATAGCAAACAGTAGGCCTAAGTGACATGACATGATTTACTATTAAAGTTTCTGCATGTAATGAACTAGGTATAGTTAAACATTTAAAACTGAAAAAAACATTTCTGCCCCGCTTGACCTGCAATTATGCCCTTTTCTATTTATGCTGATGATGATGATGATGATGATGATGCTGCTGCTGCTGGTGTGTGTACTGCTGTTGCCATAGATACGTGTCCATCAAGTGATTGTGTTATTGTCAGGGCTGACAAAAGAGCAAGATGACTGCACGACCTTGTCATTAACACAGATATCAAAGAGCGAAGAGGCCCCTCAGTATTATTCAAGGGACTCAAGGTTGTTTGATCCCTTACAAACAATGGCAAATAATATCTGGAGGCGCTGGACTTTATTCTTTTTTTTTTTTTGAGTTTTGTGTGTTGATTGTGTGGAGATGTAGGATTTGATTAATGTAGAAAAACAAAAAATACATACCATTAAGGCTTGCAGTATAAAGACTTGCATCATGATATGATAGATTCAGATACAGTCAGAAAATGATATCAGACAAATTCTGCATTTCACAGAGTGTATGGAAAACCATTCAGCAATACATACAAGATATATATGTGGTGCTATCTACCATAAATATGCAACAACATGTCTACAATCAACAGAATTAAAATATCAGATAAGAACACCTGAACACTTTACATTCACTATATTTTTTCTGCTCCTTGTATTTTTTAAACGTATGTGTACATGTGTATCTTACTGCAGTCAGAGATAATAGTCTTGCTGTTTAATAAGTCACCTGGACAGATGGGGGCAGGCTAGCATTTTGTATGTAGCAGCAGCAGTGGTGTAGACCAGTGATATCATACATCATTCAGCCTCATGGAAAATTCCACCTCATGTGTGTTGTCGCTTAGTGACCAAGGCACACGATACGGAAAACCTGAGAGAAACCCGTTGGCCTAGCTTCTTATGACTGTTTTGGATGAATTTTGAGAATTTCATCCTGGTTGCTCAATACCAACGATGATGTCAGTTTATCAGGGGACTTTTAATGCAAGTCTGTTAAATCAGGTAAGGTACATTCTGTACGAGTAAGCCTTTGTTATTGTTGAACTGTAACTCAGAAAAAACTTCTCATTTCTTCCTTTTTGTGTTTAAATCCAACACAGCATTTCTTCTCAAAGTGACAACATGGAATCAGAAAACAAAACCGACCCTTATGAAGACAACCGGGATGCCGATCAAAGTCGTCAGTCACTGCGGAGTACGAGGAAAGATTCCCGTGACTCGTCCGTCCAAAAACACAAAAAGAACAACTGGGACAAGATCAATGATGGGGAGGAAAAGGAAGACGTCGCTGAGGGTAGATCGAAAACAAGAACGTGGCATTCTGATCCAGATCGGGACCAGATATCAGATGGAGAGGGGCGGAGGAGTAGTCGCTCTTATTACTCTGAGGACTACGAGAATGAGTCTCCTTCAGACAGATCGCTCTCACCTTACTCCCAGTCCCGGACGCCATCCCCAACGCCTCAGAGAGGGATGAGGGCAAAGAGGACTTCTAATAGCCCCCTTTACAAGACGGGTATGTACTGAAGGATGTGTGAATGGACAGATAAATACATTTATCTTCACCCTTACTTTTTAATTTCCCTGTACTGTCCAGATGATGGCAGTGTAAGGCAGATTTTAATGTGGTCATTAAGATTTTTATAAGCAGTTTTTTACCCTGAACTCTGACTTTCTTGAAAACACACTAATTGTGTTTTGAATAAAGTTTTTTTTTTTTTTTTGCATCAAATTTAATTAATATTCACCTCTCCTGGTGCACTTGTCCATGTAAAAGTGTTTATTGTCATTATTACTTTATATTTTTTTCAATATCATGTGTGTTCCTCTACCTTGCAGGCGGTGTGGGGCGTCGGGGTGTGTCTCGCCCACAGCGTCCAGGTGGCCAACCCCTGACCCAGCAGCACCGCAGGGGAGTGCGTTCACAAAGCAAGGAGTCCACACCCCCTAAAGACTTGGACCTGGTCACCAAAAGGATGCTTTCAGCCCGCCTGCTAAAGATCAATGAATTGCGCAACTCACTTGCTGAGCTGCAACAGCGCACTGACGAGCTGCAGAAGGAGAATCGAGTTCTCAGACAGGTATGCCTAACCATCTAGTTAAGTTTAAAACAAATCACATGGTCTTTTACCTTCAGATTCTTTGAAACACCTGTGGCATCCTAAAGTGGACTAACTGCTTTTCCGCACTGCAGCTTCAGGTGCGTCAAGAGAAAGCCCTGCAGCGCTATGACGACACCGAGAGCGAGATTTCTCAGCTACTGGCGCGCCACTCCAATGAAACCCAAGTGCTGCGTGAGCGGCTGAGGCGCACTCAAGAGCGGGAACGGGCAGCCGAGCGACGGTTGAAGGACAGCGAGGAGCAGCTGCAAAGGAGTCGGGCGACCATAGCACGGCTGAAGAAGCTGGTCGATCAGCGAGAGTTAGCCGCCAGAGACGAGCTAAGCCGCAGGCTGGAGGAAGAGAAGACACGGGCCCAAGAGGCAGAACTAAAGATCAAGGTAAATTAATTTATCAGAAAACTCAGCTCCTACAATAGACCATTCCTGCACATGATCTTTCCTCTGTCCTTTTTTAATTGTAGCTTATACATTAGATTTAACAAATGATAGATGTCTAGTTTACAAGGCTATTCCATAGCTAGCTAGACAATCACTTGCAGGTAATCATCAGACTTAAGTTCCTTTTTGTCATGCGGCAGTCTGAAAGTGCATTCGTTGTCCTGTGTGTGTTTGAAGGAGCTGGAGCGTAGCGTGGAACTGAGCAACAGCAGTTACCAGAGGCAGCTGGCTGCAGAGAGGAAGAAGACCATCAGCGCCCAGGAGGAGATCAGGACTCTGCAGGAGGAGCTGGAGCGACTGACCAATAAACTCAAGGTCCATATATTAAATGATATACTTGAAGATATGTTGTCTAACATTCCTGCATTAAAATAATTTTGCGGAGTTGTGTACTTGGATTATCCCAAATGTGTCCGTAATTTTATTTAGCAATTTTATGATTTGATTTATTATCAGGAGAAGGAGAGAGAACTAGATACTAAGAACATCTATGCAAACCGCATGATGAAACCATCACTCAGAAAAGATGCTGACAGTGGCACAAAGCGGAAAGGTGAGGCCTAACTATTGGTGCCTGTTCATGATTTATGTGCTGTGTATACTTCCTGGTCACGGTTTGGACTCTAATATATAATCTCTCACCTATAGTCCCCAGCAGGAACAGCAGCAAGGCAGTACAGACGACAGACAGGCTGTCCAGTCTGGATTTCCCCACACCTCCACCTGCCATCACCGATGCCAATGAGTTCAGTGAACAGGCACCTGATGACTACCTGTCACTCAAGGTACAAAGAAGTGACTGTACTTTACTTTACCTCCACGTCCACACTTTCTCCTCCCATATTGTTACTCATGCCTCTTTCTCTCAATCAATTTATGTCGAAAGGAGCCTAACCAAGAGGACAGACGGGCAGAAACAGAAGACAGACATCAAAAGTGGGAACAGCAGAAGATGAGAGATGGGGAAAAACAAAGAGACAAAGAGAATGAATCGGTGAAGGAGAACAAGGAGAAACAGCAACTCAACCAGGAGCTAAATGTGCTTGAGGAGAAGGCAAAAAGACTCAGAAATAGTAAGATAAACAGAGAGTATACATACGCATAGAAATTAGTAAAAGGCATAAAAAAGTAAAAGTAACGGCTTCATGTTCTGTCCACAGGCCGGGAGAAAGAAAAGGAGGAAGAAGACAGAAAGAGGACGAGTTCCTTGTTAAACCAGGAGGAAGAGAATAACAGGAAGCCCGGCCATGTCTTGGAAGAGGTGAGGAAGTGGAACCAGGATGCTCTGGCCAATCAGCAAGAAGCAGAGGAAGCACATCGCAAAAAGGAACAGCTGCTGGCTAAGATGCTTGAAATAGACCGTCAGAACCACGGAGCCCAGGACACCATGTCTTCTGAGTCCAATAAGGGCTCCAGTAACCATTCTTCTCCTCGTCTTCCCGAGCAGAGGAACTCCATTTTTAACCTGACAGAATCAGAAGAATCGGCCAGTTTGCGCGCCGGTGCTGGAAGCAGGGAAGGTGGAAGGAGAAGATCAGGCATAGAGGGTGGAGCTGTTGCAACAGGACTGGGGAGGAGAGCGCTACGGTCCCAGATCTCCGGTGATGACTTGGCATTCGGAAGCTACGCGCCTTCTTTTGGAAATTCAGCCTCCCGAGTTTCTTCAGGCTTCCCTCCGCCTCCGCCCACAGAGGACAGGGACTCTGCGTTAGAAGCAATAGGCGTTTTTAGTCTCAGAGGGGTGGAGACGGAGAAAGAAAAGGAAAGAGGAACCGGGAAGGACAAGAAGTCTAGCCTCATGCAGCAGCTATTTGGTGCCCTGGCTACACCTACTGGTGATGGTGTTAGCCCCTCCAATAAGATGGAGATCCTGAACAGTCCTCCATCTACCAATGGAGTGCGTTCTAGAAGGGAAGGACTGCTCAGCTACAACTCAGGGTCTTCCACTCCTCCGGCATCCTCCCTGAACACCCTACAGGTCGCAGACAGCAGACCTGCCATCCGTGCCATCAGCTCATTTGATGATGACATAGAGGAACTTACTTTATGAAATTAATTTATATTTAAAGTCATTAATCTCATAAAGAGATTGAGTGATGAACATGGTTTATAAATTCAAAATGATAAATTATTAAACTTGTCTTACTGTCTTTTAAATGTTTCATCATGTAGGACAATAATTTAATGTGACCGTGATGCATTCAGGTGCATGTGTGTCGACACACGGATGATGGATAGTTGTCAGTGTTGCTGAAACTGGGAATATAGAAATGTTTAACCTTTGATCTGTTTTTAATGGTAGTTGAACTCAGAAGTGTTGTGTCGACTGTGGCTTGTACTGGTTGCACTTGTCAAATTTGAAAAGGTTCCTCAGGTTGCTTTCCAGTGTTTGTGGTAGAATATGACTGGTAGTTTATCTTTCAAAAGCAGGATAGCACCGCCACAACACTCAACCCCATAATACATATCCAATTAATAAACCAAACCAAGTGCAAGCCTTACATTCACTCTGGCTGCAACACACATTACTTTGCATTGGATATTTTAGCGCTTTGCCATATTTTTTAGTAATGATAGTTTTGAATCCTGCATTTCTTTGTGTGTCGGTATTTGGGTAGGTTTTATTCCGCACAATTTGAGTTATTCATGATTTAAGAATGTATCACTAAGCAATATGACAATCAAACATCAGTTGCTGAATGTCTGAAAAATTATATAATACGGGTATTTTTAAAAAAAAACATTTATAATAAAACTTAAATGTCAAGGTTCTGATTAAGTGGGACATTACAAGGGAAACGTCGGATGTTAATGCCATACGAGCACGTGTTGCTAAATAACTTATTAAAGGACATTAAAAGCATAGATGTAAGTTGTATTTTCACAAACTAAAACTGTTACTATTTGACTTGCGTGTTTGAGGGCCGATACAGGAGCGTTGTTGGACACTCGTGGCTCTGAGACAGTAAATATATTTTATTATTATATTCCTGGGTCCTTGTCCCCCTGCACTGATACGACTCACAGCAGACAATCAGCACTAAAACAAACCACCAAGGTACAAGCTGTAGTGAAATAAATAGACTCTATTTCTATCTGTATTTATTTTTTGTTGTGTTCTTATAGACTCTCAGCATCTCCTAACGTGGCACAAGGCTGATATTAATGTGCATCAGGAAGCTGTTAAATTGTTTTAGATATATCCACATTTGAAGAGCTCTTTGTATTTATTCTGGCAGAATTCATTATTGTCACTTTCATAAGGGATTTAAATGTGTAACCAGTGAACACTTTGTGGTTTAATCAGCCTGCATTTTGGATTTTTCACATTTTCTACTTATTGTCCAGCTGTGTTGTTTGAATAAAGTGTATGTGTTGTATCTTAGTTGAATGAAAATAAATGCGAGTGAGAGTGAAGCTGTTGCTCAGTTATCAGTCTGTGCTGCACCCTCATTAATATTCATGCGGCGGGAAGTCTGATAGGGATTCCTGGGGCGTCTCCCAGCAACCAGAACCTGACGCAGCCGCTCCGCCCCGCCCCCGCCTCCGGTAGCTTCCTGCTCAAAAACAAGCGGACCGCGGAGCTGCTGAGGGACAGACACAGGAGCTGGGTCTCGATGGTCGTCAGTGATGCGGCTCTGCTCGGCTTCAGGTTGGCTGACTACAAGTTGGACTCCAGCAGCTGAAGTCTCACAAGGTGGACGAGCCGCACGCAGTTTTGAATGAAGCAGGTAATGTCTCACCTGGCAGCAGGAGGAGGTTAAAATGAGCGTCTGCGCACCAGCATCACTTCGGGTTATCCGCGCGTGACGTTAAGTTAAGTTCAGTGTGAGCCTTAATGTATATTTTTTATGCAGAAATCATGCTAGGCTATTCCTTAAAGAAACCAATGTGGACTACATGTTGCTTTTATGTTAAGAAGCTTTGCTAAATGAACAATTAAGTTGGTTAACTTGAGCACAACTTTATATTCTGACATGTCCCCTTATATGGGCTGAAGTTACATTGTTACTACATAAATGATATAGTAGCTAGCTAGTAGGCTAATGTTTTTTTGTGCTTTTTTCACCCTTAAAAAGTGAATAAGGAAAGAAAAATACTCAGAGGGAAATATTCATCTTTTTACTCCACTACATGTAGCTCATGTGATAACTCCAGGAATGGGTAACTTTGCAGTTACACATTAATAAAACAAAAAAAATATATTGTCTTTTAACTTGTATTGACTCTAGGATGCTCAGGCAAAGGGACTGCAGATGAAAGCTAGCCATTCAGCTAAACTCTGGCGCCTTTACACAGTGTTGTATAAAGTAACCAAAAGTCGTAGGCTACTTGAGTAAAAGTTACTAGGAACTAAAGTTATTAAATTCATGTATTCATGTCAATATCTGTCTCCAAAATGTAGTAGAGTGAAGTTATAAAGTACAAGAAAATGGGAATACTTAAGTATTGTACAAGTACCTCAAAATTGTACTTAAGTACAGTGCTTGAGTAAATGTACTTAGTTAATAATACTAAGTTACCTAAAATAAAAAAATATCGAAGTACTTCCTCAGCCACAGTAGTTTCTTTACTCTGTGTGTACATGTGTTATAGTATTAAAGTAATACTTTAGGTATATTGTGATTTAATTAAAGCAGTATATCTTAGCCTCTATAAATGTGATTTTTCTTCCATCTTTCTGAACATAAACAACCATTAACGGACAGCTGTTGCTGCTGATATCCATTATAGGTTTTTTTCCTTACTTCTTATTTACTTAGGTTTTTAATGTGGTATAATTTGAACCACGGGCTGTTTTATTGAGTTTCTGTTGCCATAACAAAGGACTCCAATATGCCACAGTAATTGGGTGTTTCCTTTTATGAATAGCTTTTTTGTTCAGCTGCTCATCTCTTTGAGTCAACGTTTGACCTTGTTGATGATTTTCATGGATAGTAATGCTCATGTTCTCATGTACAGCACTGTGTATCAGCACATAACCCCCCCCTCCATCTTGAAATTTAACACCCTTGGATGGAAATGACTCAGAGGTGTGTTGTGTTATAGATTGGAGAGATTAACACTAAAGCCTGATTAGTTATTCTGCAGTCATGTTTGTTATGTAGACATGCCTTCATGTTCCAGATAGGAGAGCCAGACTCAGAAGCCAGACCAGGTTTTGGCATCTTATAATCCAACACCACCAAATAAATTATATCAATGTGGCATTACCTCATCTGAATGTTGCTGAGCAGTCAAATCCCAGTGCCTTGAAACCAGAAGGATGTATGGGTGATGTTTGGTGATATGCCAGTTGGATAATGGGGATAAATGGTCTTTTTCCTCCCAAGATTTGTCAGCGTTTGTGCATTTGATATTCAGGATGTAAATTTTGGCTTCCTTAAGAGAAATATTTCCTGCTGGTCTATTCAGAAGTGGCTGAGGTCACCAGAAGTGCCTCTTAAATGATGAAGTAGCCAGCAGGAGGCTGGTTTGGTGTTTTTTGCTGTTGTGATTTTAAACTCTTTATTTCTGCATGATTGTGATCACAGCTCATTATATTTAATCACTTTTCCTCAGCTTTCTGAAACTCTTAGCTCTGCAGTTCCTGTTCACAGTGTAAATCACTACCTTACTGGAGATACAGTGTCTTTACAAACTCTTTAAAAATGCATGTGGTATGGATTTTCATCCTCCTTCATTGGTCTCCTGTAACAATGTGGTCTCCAGAGAAACACTGATTCCTTTATAGAATAAGGAGTGGATCCATTCCCACAAGTCAGCTATTCTTCACAGCGAGAGGTCTATTTTACCTTGCAGAACGACCAAGCCTATCATTAGATACAATGACTTCACTGCTGGTCTGCTGTGCCCATTATGGAATAACTGAGCGCTAACCACTTATTGAGTGCTTGAATACTGTGTAAGAGGACACTGGGCTTAAAGTCTGCTGTAGCTGCAGCTGTTATGTGTGTGTTTGCTATATCATCTAAGAGGCTGTATTAAAGATTTAGTTTGTGACTTTATTTATTTAGTCAAGTCTTTCCTGTTGGCCTCTATCTTCACCTAGATGTATCTAGCTGGGTGGACTAAAAGTACTGGTTCATGATCACCAGAGGAAGAATCCCACTAACTTTACTAATTTACTTACTTCGGGTTACTAAAAAACAGCACCCGCCCCAGCCACAGTGTGTTCACCCTGCTGCTGTCTGGCAAAATATACAGAAGTATCCGCTGCTGTACCACCAGAATATGGAGCCACATCTTTCCTCAGGCTGTGAGACTCCTGAACTCTCACTCACCTATATAAAAGTTAGTTTTTTGTCTCATGTAACATAAAAGGACTTTATGAACTTTTAACCTTAACCTTTAACCTTTTAATCCATGTAATTTTCCTCTATAGGCTTAGTGGTTTAAAGTTAAAAATCTTTATAACTTTTGGAATAATAGCGTGAAATTTGGTAAAAACTATTTTTTCTTTTTGTTTATGAACCAACGTATCTGCAAAACTGATTACATTGCCTTCAGCCCCTGCCATTCTTTGTATTCAGTGCTAATTAGCAGATGTGTCCATGCTACCACACCAAGATGGTCATCGTGACTGTCCTTGCCAGCATGCCTATGTTAGCATTTAGCTCAACGCAGAGACAAAATGCACATTGTTGAAATGCGTTTTTGTTGAAAAAGAAAGGTGAACACGTTCTATGAGAGCTACTTAAATATGCCATAATATTACGGATCCGTTAAGTAATTTGTGAAACATGTATTATCATGACACAAGTTTTTAGCTGCAAATAGAGGGCTTTCGGTAAAAGAGCAACACTATCAGCCATCGTGCCCAACCGCCAGCCGTCTGACACCTCAGGTTGGCGAAGCCCTGAGGACAGGAGGCGGAAAATTGCTGATTCATTTACAGTCCCGGTGTTGTTGCTATGGAAACAATTTGTTCCTGTTAAATGAAAATCCTGTAGGTGTGTTTCCTCAGTGTGTCTGTGTTATTAGATATGTGAGAAGCCAAATGCTCAATCTAAATTAGTTTACAGAAGGAAGGAGAACATGGAGAGAGAAGTTTAACTTTACTTTTAATCCAGTCTTTCTGAGATTAAATCTATCCTGTTGTACAACTGAGCCTGAGTCATGACAAAGTTGAGGTGTAGCCTTTTTGTCAGATGCCACGTTAATTTTATCTCTTGTCATTTTAATATGATAGCTGGTGATACAGTCAGCAAATGTTTCCTAACTTACGTCATCTCTTCTTTACAGCTTTAAAGATCATCTGCCTTCAAAACTCCAATGGATCCATCGGAAATCCTTTGAAGATCGACTTTGCTGACAAAGAGCAGAGAAAATAGATGCAGGAAGGACATGATCACATCACTGCGAGGCCACCAATGAAGAACAGATATCTATTTTTATTTTGACACATTTTTAGGGAGCTTTTTTTGTTTACCACATTAAAGATGGACGTACCCTCTGCTCCTCAGATCATGGTGGACCCAGCTCGTGTCCTCGAGGAAGCAGAATGTGGGGAAGAATTGGATTTGCCTACAGATGACCATCTCATGAACTTAAAGGCCTTGACTGAGAAATTAAGACTGGAGACCAGGAGACCGTCTTACCTGGAGTGGAAAGCCCGGCTCGAGACGGAAAGCTTCAGGGAGCCAGGAAGTGGAAAAGGCCCGATCCACGTTGAGCCTGAAGGGAAAGCAGTCACACCCAAAGAGACGGTAGTGAACTCTGAGATGATTCAGTGCAAGTTGCCTTCAGGCGTACTGAAAGGATTTGGGAACATCGATGAAGCTCTCAGTTGGCTGAGGAGAGAACTGGTGAGACATTGCAGTAGTTGGAGTAGTTTACTATAAGTTGTAAGTTTACTATAAATTTGGGATCTCTGATATATTTCGTTTTGTTTTGTATATGCAGCCACTGGACGTCCCTATTGCAGTCAGATAATTGAGATTCATTCACTTTGAATCACACTCTTTATTTGAAGAGCTTTTTAATTTTGCAGTTAAAAGCCAGATTGGGAAATAACTTCCTGCTACTTAGCTAATTAGAATTAAACAATGGACACAATGTCCAATTACTGGCCAGAAGAATCCCATTCACATCATTGAGTGAGATTGATTGGGACTCAGGCGATTGCATCAGACATCTGTTACACAGTTTTTGCAAGAGTAATCACTTTTACTCTGTTCAATTACTCTGCACATTCACACACGGTCCATAAGCTTGGACCGAGCACGCAAAGAGGCACCGTCAGAGGCAGAATCATAGCCAAAAAGACAGTGGACAAGAGAGATGAGAATAATCTTTGCACAGAGTTTTGCACACGGACAGTGGACATGAAAGAGACAAAACTAAGAGCACTTAATGATGAGAAACTTGTTTGTCAGTGTCCCACTGTGAGTTTGCTTTTGAGATTTAGCTAGACAATAAGGACTGAATGCATTGACCTCCTGTGAATCTAGATCAAGAACCAAGTCTAAATTGATGTCGACTCATACGTAAAACACTGAAGCATGGAATTAAAAATTGTTTGTAGAGGAATAGTTTAACATTTTGGGAAGTAGGCTTATTTGCTTTGTTGCCAAAGACTAGACAAGGAGATTGATACCACACTCATGGCAAAAATGAAGCTAACAATTAGCCTAGCTTAGACTAAAGACTGGAAACAGAAGGTAATGGCTAGCCTGGGTTTTTTTCAGAGTTTATCTAATAATTTCCCCCTGTTTTCAGTCTTGTGCTAAGCTAGGCAAAGTAAGTAAAAAAACTCCATCCACTGAGGAAGGCCATTAGATGTGTTTGAAAGAAAGTTGATTAATCAGTTAATCAGCAGGTTGTTTGAGCACCGCTGTTTCCTGTCTCTCTCCAACAGACGGACATGCGCTTGCAGGACCAGCAGCTGGCCAGGCAGCTCATGCGACTCCGAAACGACATCAACAAGCTGAAGATAGAGCAGACGTGCCACCTGCACCGACGGATGCTCAATGACGCCACCTTTGGGCTTGAGGAGCGGGATGAGCTGTCGGACCTGCTGTGCGAATGTCCGGTCACCCCGGGGCTGGGCCTCTCGGCCCCGCTGAGGCTCATCGGCGTCACCAAGATGAACATTAACTCTCGCCGTTTCTCGCTCTGCTAGTGACATCAGTCAGAGATTCCTAGAAACAAAACAGCCTGTCTAACACTATGTTTGCTCCAGTGCAACATGCCAGCTACGGCCATATGTCAGATAGTGGTCAACTCTTGTGCATTTAGCGCTTGACCACAATGATGTGAGGATGAACCTCGATGTAAACACTGTTTTACAATCCCTATAATCAAAGAGAGCGATTTTAGTAATGTATATTATTTAGAAAGAATAATTTGAGTGTAGAAGGTACATGTAAAGTGTTGTTGCCACTAAACTATACAGGGCAGCTATATACAGAAACCTCTCTGTCTTGTAACCACAGACGATTTTAAACTTGTAGGCCATTGTGACTTGAAACAGAATAGTTGCAGCTTTTAAACTAAAGCACTCTCAAGTTGTTTGGTGGGACTTTTGTGGTTTCTGTCTACAAGCAGAGATTAAAAATTTCAATATATTTTTACGGCATACAGACCTCTGTGTGATGCTTTCAATGACAGTCAGGATTTTATTGCATGTTCCATGTTGTCTCAACCTAAATGTTTTTGCTTTTTAATAAAGATGCCTTAATATTGATATATGTACAATATACCCGATGCATATTTGAGTCAGCTAGTAGTAACATTGCTTTTTTGTAGAATATGAAGAAAATGATTTATTCTTTGTAATGATTTGATGGTTTTAAGTTTGCTTCTTATAAGTAAGGATGCATGTAACTCTTGGTCAGAGCTTTGCCCTTTTCATGCTCTAATTGTGATCTGAAAGTAATTGAGATGGAAATGTCTGTTTGAGGCAAAAACAAGGTTTAGTTTCATGGATAAACATTGAATTACAACCCATCTTGACCAGATGACATGATTATGTGGATCTTGTAATGAGCCTCCTGTAATGATGAGATATGTCATTAGAGGTACCCTTGCCTTACTAATTTTCTTTGGGCTGTGGGGTCTGCATTTGAAATGTGAGCATAAGAAATTTGAGTCAAGTCCCAATGCACAAAGCATGCGACAGGAAAAAGGATTTTTAAGGGTTTAAGATGCCCCTCCTTGTGGCCCAGATACACTATAATACAATGTGAATATAATAACATCTTTCAGGCTCTCTCACACAAGATCTATTTTTTCACAACAACAGAGCAACCATTGAAATGACAGGGTTAACATCACCATCCACTGCTGAGACTGTTAGACATTATATGATTAGCATGTTGAACAAACAGAACACTCGCCCATTGTCTCAGTTTTCAGTATTCCCTGAACAGTGAGGCACAATGCCACCCGGCAAGAAAACAACTACTATGACAACTTGATCTTGTGTTACTACAGTAAGCCTATAATCGACTGGGACGTACTGTACTTTGAAACTGGTTTGACAAAATATGATACCTTAAACAGGTTCTTGTTAGTGGTTGTAGGTTTTCACAAATCTACTGGAACTAAACAATCCATCAAGAAGATGGATGCCTTACTTTTTCAACCTTTAATTTGCTGTCATCACAAGAAAGTCTTGTCAATGGCCTCTCAGCAGCGATGCAAACGACTGTTTGGGTGATGTGTGAATCAAGTCTCCTTAACGATACCTACAGCTTATTTGACTGAATACACCTTTACACTTTTCCAACTATGCATACTGCTTCAGCTGTTCCTAATAAAACGTTAAGCCAGCAGTGCAGTTTAGCACCTGCCCATTATTCAAGCAATGCAGTTTAGCTCCAAGGACTTTTTGACTCATAGATGTGTCACTAGGATGAATTTTTGTTTGCATTGGAGACCCTGAAGTTGAACTGTGAGATAGTGACTTTTTGGTTACTCCTATCAACCTTTAAATCGCAGCATTTTGTGTGGTTTCTGGGTATTTGGTGTATAATGAAGGGAAGGGAAGGGGCCCCACAACAGTTTACTGTATATTGATGAAAATTTGTATTACCAACATAATACAGACAAAAGAAACAAACTCAAATTCTCCTTAGTACACCAATACAGTTAAGCTCTCAGCCATTAGTCAAGTAATGTAGTTCATCTCCTACCTCACACTATATTTTGCATCCATCCCTTTGCTACTTTTTAACTATTTATACTCTTCAACTTTTATCCATTCACTCATCTTTACAGCTCAAAATAACATGTAGACATTATAATGTTCCTCATCTTTCATGCATTGAGTTTTATTCAACTTTAAAAAAACAAAAACATAGCTCGCAAAATGTTGAATTAATCCTTTAAGTTTTGGAAAACAACATTGTTATCTCGCCTCCTTTCTTCAAATTAGCCTCTCTGTCATTTTTGTCCCAATGCTTTTGTTCTCCTAGTAGGCCGAGCTGTCATCTGTGCATGCTTCACAAGAACTTAAATAAACAGTTGGGGCAGCCCAGGCTCCCACAGTCCTGGGTATGTGTGAAGACACGAGCATGGAGGTCATGAGCTTTTGCATGTGAGAGTCACAGTGTAACCCTCTTGCTGATTCCTGTGTCCGTCTCCATCTGGAGGGCCTGAAGTGGCGTGTCATGAATGACTCTGCTGAGCCTGAGATTTTTCATGCATGAGCTCCAGCTTTATGTGAGCTTAACGCTGCTGAAAGCCACATCTCCTTTTGACTGAAAGGCTGCCAAAGGGGCCATTGCATATTATTTAACAAGCTTCTGGTGATCAAGGTGGTTTCATTTCATTTTTCTATCATATTTTTTCTATATAGTGTACTTGTTGCTTGTTTAGATTCTAGTACTGCCCAACGGCTGTCCCTGGAGTTTGCTATTTTATTAATTTCATGCCTAACCCATCTCATTTGCATGACAAAATGACTTGACAGGCATAAAATCAGATGTTGTCTCTGCTGTTGAAGCATGAAGACCAGACACTGTATCAAAAGCCACAGTCCTGATGCAAAAATTAGGCATCATGTTGAGACCATAGACCTCAGCATAGACCGGCTGGTTCAAGTTCAACAGACCGGTCAAAGAAGGAGGTGGACCGGTAGCTGGAGAGGTTCCAAGGAAATTTCTTCTGCCTCACATCACTAGCATGTGTGTATGTTTCTGTGTGCGTATATACAATTACTAAAAGTTGCATAGACAAATCAGTAAGACAGACATGCATCGCAACCAAGAGATGACATTGATGTTGAAGACATCCTTCCTGCGGCCCGATGTTGATGAGGGACTCAACCCGCCTGGTGTTGAAGAAGAAGACCCTCTGCTTGGTGGATCCAGACGCCGTCCACAAGAGGAGAACAATGAACACGAAGCCATCGGTGGAAAAAGAATCAGGTGGTGGGACGAGTTTGCAGATAGCGACTCAGACAGCTGCTACGAAAGTGAGGAGAGCAGTGATGAATCTTGAGGAATGATGGAGTAAATCCTGGCAAAAATCCAGACTGTAGAAACATCTACCACTGTCAGAAGCCCTTTTACACTGCATTTTCATATTGCACTATTATTCTGCCTCACCGCCTGTATAAAAGTTACAGAATCTCTGTGGAAAACGGGGCTCGAAACTGCAACACATCACATCCCTGGCACCTTCACTGATCACCACCAGCCCACTGGAGTGGCTGAGACACCACTGACCCTATTACAAGACACTGTACCATCAAAATGGTTTTGAAGCTGTTATTTTAAGGTAAAAAAAAGAACTACATCAAGTGGGATGCTGTCAGTTACCTGCTATTTTTACCTTTTGTCTACTGGAGCTTTTTTTTCTGATGTTCACGGCTGGGAATGTAGCTGCCATCCTGTTCCAGGAATATAACAGATGTGACACCACAGAGCTGCAGTGCTCGCCGTGACTGAGCTGCAAACTCGAGCGTGAACGGCCGACAGAAACATCACCAAGGTGAACCGCAGGGTGAGACTGGCGAGAATCCCAGACTGCATCTCACGCCGAGCCTTTGTGTAGCACCGTCTGAGTGCGTCCCATCTGAGAAAAGATCTACTGTAAGGATGGGCCGCTTGCAAACCAGACCACCGCAACGCAAAGAAGAACATCATAAATAAACCATTAGTTGATGGGTAATTATTTTTTGGATGCTGACTTGGGTGATGTCATGACAGAATGAACATTCAACCGGCAACAACACTCTCAGGTTTTAATGGTGTGGAAATGAAAGCTAACTCAGACTGTTTTTGTTGGAGAAGAAAGGCATGCTGCCTCAGACTCATGAGGCTTTAAGCTTGACCACACAATTAAACCCCTGGAGCGTCGAGACATAGATTCTGACTGTGATGGTTGTCGGAAAATAGATTTATAAGGTCAGAGGGACATTTGGATCAGTTCCTGGACACATATTAAACATTCACAGGAGCTAAAAATAACTTTAAAAGCATCACTTTCTATGTGGGATATTTGGGGAAAAGCCCCTTTCTTGCAGATTCCTTTTTATTTTGGATCAGGCTGTGTGCTATTTGGTTGGTGGGGGGAAAAAAAAGGTCTCCACCAATGCAGCCTATCAAAGATTTTTATGCTGAAAGCAGCTGCCTGCTGATGTCATAATGTATGTTCAAGAGAGCAGCGAGTGTGAACCAAAACAGTGATCTGAAAGACGCTAAAATAGCAAGGATTTTGATTCAGAGCACGTTTAACCAAATCTTGACAGTATCAACTAGCAGAATGAAGCGATGCACAATATGGATTTTTTTCTTCAGCCGATACCAGGATTTCAATTACCTGCATCTCATGGCCGATAC
This sequence comes from Pagrus pagrus, assembly GCF_965226575.1. Taxonomy (NCBI): domain Eukaryota; kingdom Metazoa; phylum Chordata; class Actinopteri; order Spariformes; family Sparidae; genus Pagrus; species Pagrus pagrus. The sequence goes on from NC_140200.1 coordinate 8,766,741, forward strand.
AGATAAGAAAACCAATAGTTTCACATTTTTGTATTTTAAAAAGTTCCTAATCTGTACTTTATGCACAGCTGAGGGTTAGAAAGTCTTAGATGTAGTGAGCAAAGATGAATGGTTTAATATTCCACACCTCTAATACGGTTTCTTGTGTTAAAACCTAACTTTTCCCATCTTCTCTAAACTCAAGGGACGTAATAAAGGAAAATGTATCAAAAGTTTTTTCTTGAATCAGCATCCTATAATAAATCCCTTTGAAGTTACCAATCTAGTGTAGTCACAGACTTCTATATTTAATCCATTACGGACACAATCTCAAGCGAAACACGTCAACGAACGCCCATCTGATTCTTCTTCAAGAGGCATGCTCATGCAAGGTAATGAAGTCACTATAGAGGCACTACGGGGGATCCGGCCGTTGTTGTAAAGATAATTGCCGAACTCTTTATAAAACAGCGTGGGATCTTTTAATGACTTAATTAAACCAACTGATCTATCTAATAACTACTTACTTCAAATGAGGAGCTGTAATGAGTCACTCTGCGCTGTCTAAAATTGGATTACGAAGAGTATTTACAGGAGGCCAATTAGGCTTCTGCCAAGTACTGTGAGAGAGCAGACGCTGAGACCATGTCGAAAAACATCATTTACTCTCCTCCTGTGCCAAAACAATGAAGCAACACTGTTGCAACCAGGTACATCTAACCAGGAATAGTTTGCCTGTGATGACAGAGTCTGTGTTTGCTCGGTGAGATCATAGGCTTCTTGATCATCTCATCCTTTTGTTCCGAGGCAGCGTCTCAAGCCAAAGTGGCTACATGAGCCCAGGTGTAGTGTTCCAGTCCAACAAACGGCAGACAACACAGACAAACATCTTTTGATGCCAGTTTGTTTCGTACGTTTCAAACTTACTGAGGGAAAAGTTTATGAAAGATCTGTGAAGGAAATGGTTTTAAAGCCCTGTGAGCGCCTTGACAGGATGGAATGTGCTCCTCCTGAACGGTGCTGCCAATTTCTGGCCTCTCGGACTCACAAAACTAATCCCTGACTTTGAGGGCGACATCCTGACTTATTGCTTTGATGAAAGCGAGGCTGAAGTTCCACAGCAGCTTACGTGCATCCAAGCAGATGATCAGTCAGAGAGGATCATAATCAGATTACAAAACCTTCGCCTCTTGTGTCAGTTTTGGTGAATGAAAAGTCAAATTAAATGGAGGTTATTCTCACTTCAAACTGCAGTGGACAGGTGGTAAAGATGGCAATCCTGATGTAATTTCACAAAAACAAGACAATCAGTTTTAAGTAGCTGTTATTTAATAACCATGATTTGCTCAACAACTGTAGTTACAGTTCATAATTACCTGTCTGCGTGTGACAGACAGTTGGCAGCAGTACTGCAGTGTAAAGGCACAATGACAGATAAATGTAATATCACAAGACATAACAAGATGACCTGCAGGAGAAGAACAAAAATCTAAAATCATAAATTTACATCAGCCATAACTGGCTTTGTCAAATACAGTCCCCACTCAATCGCTTGAACTGAATGAGAATTTTTGTTTTTACAGCATTTCCTTGGTCAGTTTGAATAAGGCAAAATTATATAAATGAGTAAACACTGATAACAAATGATAGTGTAGAAACAAAGTGGTACACAAAGCTTACTGAAAAACAAAAAAATATATAGAGCAAAATGTTACACTCTCACAGCAACACACACGTGTGAAATAAATGAAGACCAAAGTTCTCCTGGTGGATGAAGCGGATTGACCTATAGCTAAACAAAAGCACAAACCAGTACATCCTCACTCTTAACCTTCTAAAAACACGTAGACAGTCCTCTGATGGGTTCTCCAGAGTCTTTGAGGGTATAAACACACTGAAATATTCTCAAAGACTCTGGATTTCCGCTACATTGATGACAGCAGTGGCAGATACTGCCAATAAATGAGTACAAAAATCAAAGAAACTTTAAAAATATATCAGAGACCATGAATCCCTCTGAAATGCAAAAATAGCCAACTGACTGCGTGTCATCTACAGGGTCTGCATAAGTGCATTTGTTGACTTCATGTTTTTGTGGTAACAGGTTGAGGTTTTCGGTGAGTTTACAGGGACTGTGGAACGTCCTCTTTACAATCAGAGGAAAATACGCTTAACCAAATCTTAGGTCAGTGCTCAGGACCACCTTCATCTGATCCGTTCAGCTCATGCCTTCTGTTCATTTGTGAATTGGCTGCCATTATATGTCAGCGCCGGCGAAAAAAAAGAGAAAAAAGAAAATCCCTTTGCTCGCCATGTCAAGGCGTCACTCCCTCCTGGTCCATACTGCAGCCGAGAGCTTCGATGTCATTACTGATGTCAGTGATCATGCGGTCCCATTCGTCTCCCTCTGAGGCCTCCTGGCCCTCGTCTGATGCGGCGCTCCCTCCGGCTGCTCCGTTGCCGTTGGTGGTAGAATCGGAGGCGGAGCTGGCTGTGCGCCGGTAGCGACCAAAGCTGTCAGTAATGATGCCTCGTCCATCCTTCACACCGATGGTCTCGAGGAAATTCTCAAAGTGCTGGCTGTCCTTCTCTGGTATGAAGGGACGCAGGCCTGCAGGGGCACATAATAATGTGTAAGTGCCTGACAACTGTCTTTTTAGCACATACTTTAGGAAAAACGCGTTACATTAAATGTGATATGAAAGGAAGGTGGATTTATACAGAATAAAGGAGACAACAGAGCAGCTAGGACTTCTATCCAGATATCGTTTTTTATAATGTCTCATGTTTACAAATAGAGAGACGAAATTGGGCCTGAAACTGTGGTGGCAGAGATTTGCCACAACTGGAACCGACATAAGGTGTGGCTACTGGTACAAACACCAAGCAAGACTGTGGCACTTCTGTTCACTGTTTGTTTCACTTTTCCCCACAGACCAACCACAACCAGACCACATCAACAACGTCAGTCCATTCTGGAAGCAGCTACTTAGTGTTAGTTAAGGTGGCATTGAATACACCAGTGTAACCATGACTTAAGATTAGACCAGTTCAAATGATTGCAGACCTTCAGACCTTGTTGGATATGATAATCAAAAGGTCTAGCTAAAACAAGATCATCGCATCTTGACTTATGGGGGGAAAAACAGAAAAAAAAAAGAGTGGTCATACCAAGTAGAAGGAACTTCCTGCTGTCCCCATAGAGTTGTCGAAGGTTAATGCAGAACTCATGGATGGAGGATCCGTTGCGGTATTCATGAAGCAGGGTGGCAAACTGCTGGATCTCCTGTGATGACAGTTTTGTCCGCAGCTAAAAAGAGAAAAAAATGGCAAGAATTGTAAGTATTACTGTAGCTTGAGAAAATGTCTTATGCCAAAAACGGAAAGAGAGGGTGAAATCATCATACTGTGGTCATGTAGTCCTGCAGGAGCTCTGCAGCAGTGGTGCTAAGCTCTCCTTCACTCGCAGTCTTTGTCTGAGGGGATGCTGGGGTGGAAGCTGAGGGAGAGTTTTCTTCTGCCTCCATAGAGCCCTGGAAAGGACTGAGAGAGAACACACCCCTTGTAAGTGATAAGCAAAAAGTTACACTCTCAGAGATGTGTCGAAATCTTTCACGAGCACCGTGTCCAAAATAGAAACTTGTGTACTTACAATGTGCTTGCTTCCTCATCAAAGGCCTCCTTAACATCCACTTTGCTTGAAGAGTCATCTGCAAAATAACTTAATATTTACTACAGACTACATATTTACAGGTTTATATCGTTCTGAAACTTGGAAAGACTGTAAAACTCATCCATGAGTAAAACAGTATTATACTAATGTATTTAAACCCAATCAATTTTATATTTCTTAAGCTTGCGAGAGAGCTAGTGCATGTTGTTTCTCACCACTGTATAGAGAAAGGTGTCTGGTAGGTGTAGTCGCTCCATCAAAAATGGCTCTGTCCAAGAAGTCGATGGTTGATTCTGTGTAAACGATCTGAAAGACCTGGCTGAGCAAAAGACACAGCTCCTCTGCTGCTGCCTAAAACACAAAAAAGTGAGCGATTAATCATCCGCTCTTCAACGAATATCCTAACCTAACTAAAGACATTAACTCCTTTTAACAATGTGCATGTTGTAAACGTAGCCACAGATGCAAAGTATTACCTTATTATCAACAGCCAGCACAAGCAGACAGCAGACTTCCACGAGCACAGCTCCACTCTCCGATAAGGAGCTCAGCGTCTGAGACTTGTTGAGATCAGGACATGAGCTGGGGCAAGGAGAACCTCCTGACTCCTGGGCTGAAAAACAAGGAAAAATTAACAATGTCGAATTTAATTATTAAAGTGTTGAATAGTGTGTCGAGTAAAAAGTCAAGTCAATTTTATTTACATAGCCCAAAATAACGAATCACATTGCCTTTCATCCTTAGACTGTGGATTTGAGTAAAACTTCATTTTACCTGTTTTGATCACCACAAGGTGCAAAGAGTCGTCCCTGATGTAGGAGACAGCAGCGATATCATGGATGGGCACTCTCAGAATGATGTCTTCTCCATCGCGCCACACAAGCTTTATGTTGTATGCCGACAGGCTCACCACTGCATCCTGCTCTGCTGTCAGCTGGCCTGCCAACTGATGGGACTTCTGAGAACCACAGAGGCACACCATCCAGGTTGTGACAGATATTATGAACACCATATCAGGTTAAATCCTCTCACTCAGATACTCACCCTTGCAGTGTCGATGAGCTGCAGCACTTCTGTGCGACTTGATGGGTTCAAGTATCCTGGAACTGATGACAGCTGCCCCAAGTACTAAACAAGACAGAACATAAGAAAAAGGTTTTTACTTAGAGTTTGATCCAGTATCATATAATTAATCATTTAAGTGAACAGTACGACAACATTTTTCATTTATATCCCTGCTAGTCTCACTCACTTTGACTTCCTTCTCAATGTAGTCATTGAGCAGGATGTCAGGGTCGATGCGGTGGTCAGGCTGAGAGAGTGAGAACGTGTGGAGGGCCCTGCGCTCAGTGGCTTTCTCCTGGGCCTTCTTGTCTCGCCCCTTCTCTCCTTTCAGGAAGACTCGCTTGAACGGAGACACGATACCAGGCTGGAGAATAAAGAATAAAGAAAGAGAGCGGGGTGGAGAGAAATTAGAAGATTGTAAAGCCGCTTTCCTAAAATACAGTAGGAAATGAGACTGGATTTATGTGGATATGTAACATTTCAGACTTTCTATTCAACAATATATTATTAATAATTACATCTACAGCGTACATGTAGTAGCAATGCGATAGCAAGCAACAAAGTAAACCAAACAGAAGCTATATCAAACTTCTGTTGAGTGTGGTACTTGTATGCCGACTCCGTTTCCCCTGACTGAGCCGATAACTGCAGAGTAAGACACAGCAGATGTACTCTCGTATAGCTCTCCATGTTACCCAATACGTGTTTCTTAAATGTCAACAATAGCATGTGCAAAAGGAAACCCTGCATTTTGCAATACTTGGAGGAGTTTGCGGTTGAGGTCGGCGCAAAACATAAGGGAGAACCACATCTTAACATCTAACATCATGAGTATTTATGCTTAAAACATCAACGAGCAGAATGAGAAAAATATATTCTCCTTTTTCCGTATTTACTTAAACCCATTCATCGCTTTGTTTGCAAATGACCCGGCCATTTATCAACCTGGATGAGTTTGGTCTACAGTCTATGCATAAAACAAAACATTTCAAAGCATTTTAAAAAGCCTACCTCGTTCTCCATGAACCCCACACGCTAGAAGAGTCGCCTATTCAACGGCAAAGCACACAGCCGTGCCACGGATGCTGCTACGCTCGCACTGTCTCAACTAGCCACTTGTTGCCTCCACTCACACACAGTGACAGCTGCCAACTGATGACAGACGTACAGGATCAAACACAGCAGGACTGTGTGTCAGGGGTGTGACCCCCCAAAGAGGAAGGGAAGTGTCTCTCGCTCTATGCTCAGGCACAAGAACAGGAAGGGGACCAGCCACAACTTCCTGTGATGACACGCGCATGCATGCTTTAAATACTGTAAAGATTACAAGGCTGCTTCAGACTTCTTTCAATCTCGTTTTGAATATACTGAAGACAGACAAAAAAAGAGTGTGTGGTGATCCCCCCCTTTTGCTCCAAATCTTTATATTTATTGTGATGATGATGATGATGATGATGATGATGACTGCCGTCGTCCCTCATTCTCTCTTCACTCAGGACTCGGCTCAGCAGCACGTCTAAGCCACAGAAATACAAGACCTATATTCTACAACACTAACCACAGATGTCAAATCTGCAAAGCTGCACACTCAAAAGGGGGGGAAAAGTCTAGACATTCAAATGTAGTTCTGCAAGACTTATTTCCGTTTTTCAGCCACCTTATCAAAAAGGTCAATGTAACTAATTTGCTCTACAAGCATAAAATTATGCAAGAAGAGTAAACTTCATCCACACAATATCTACAATAGCAACACTGTATGGTTAATGTTGTAAGAATACTGAACAATCACTCACTGCGCCCATAATTTGGTTCCTGCCTGACGTGCTGACATTTGATCACAGAACAGCACAACCTATGACCAGTACATTATTTAACACCACGTAGCTCGTGAAGACAAACACATTAACATTTTACAGCGTCTCCATGTGAAATGTGAGACAGGAGCTACTGTAGTTGACCCACAGTGAATGGCTTCAAGATGAATAGGTGCCATTATTGGTGAAAGTCTGTTTACAAAAGGGACATAAGAGAGGATACTGGGTGGCTTCTTTGTGCGGTGATGGCCAGACTCTGAAACTTTCTCACACATAAGAACAATACAGGAAAACTTGGGCTGTTAAAATTAAGGCCCATGAGACTAAGTTGGCCCACCAGATGTCACGTCCCTACTGAAAGGAAAAGAAAAAAAGAAAAAGTTTGTCCAACCTTGCTATATTCAGTGTAAGGCTGCAGCAATTAATCCATTAGTCGTCAACTATTAAATTAATCAGCAACTATTTTAAGAAGCAATCACTCAGTTTGAATGTCATTTTTTAAGAAAAATTGTATTTTCTGGTTTCTTAACCCCTCTATTCCCAAAACAGAATATCTCTGGGTTGTGGACATAACAAGACTTTTGACGATGTCATGCTGGGCTTAGAAAAACACTGATCCATATTTTTTACCATTGTCTGATAGTTTATACACCAACATAACCAATCAATTAATCGAGACAATAATCAACAGGTTGTCAATGAAAAATAATCATAATTTCAGCCCTGATTCAGTGCAACAACAGGTTACAAGAATAAAAATCCAATCCTACAAATGATGACCATCTCTGGTTCATGGATGACCTATTATTCACAGTGAAGTAAATACCAGTATGTATTATTTTAATTTTCATATAGAATAAGAGTCACTTAAGGCTAATTTGTCTTCTGTACGCCTAGAAACTACACTACCTTTTACACAGCGGTCTTAAAGTAAAACACTACCATCTTAATCTGCCTTTCCAGACCTAAGCTGCAGCACCTGTTACATTAGGATATTTGTCATTCTTGATGTGTTACTGTGACATCACCACTGCAGCGGGACTGAAAGCAAGCTAATACACAGACATGCGAGTCATGACAGCATTCACTCTGCTATGTTCTTGTAACAATAATACCTCAACTTCTTTAGACACCACTGACCGGTTCAAGACTTAATGATTACCCAGAGTTTCCCTGACACCATGGGTGGGGGGCTTTTCAAAGGAGTTCATATAAATCATTTAGCAAAGTGAAAACAATCATATAAAGGTGTCTTGTGTTTCATTTGAACCTGTGCAATACAGTAAAATAAGTAAATAAATACATCTTGGGCAAATGCTGTTCACTATCACCACCAAGTGGCACATACAAGAACTGTATATATCTGTGACACTGATCCCTGAAGGTAAAGATCATCAATAAGTGCTAACCCTATGACAACAAACTAAGTTTGTCAGTGACATTGCACTTACAACTAACAAAAGGAATCTGATTTAGACCAAAAGGAGGTCTAAATCAGATTCATAAAGCTGAAACATTAACATTTAGTGAGATTAAAAAGGACAAAAGAAATACATTTTCCACATCCGACTTTCCCAAAAGCTTAAATGCTGCTCGGCATTATGAATCGGTCCCCTAGCCATCAGCGATGAGGCATTTTGAGGGGAAGTTTCAAAGAGTAGACACTGGGTTTGTTAAAAACATTTCCTTGTCACAACAAACCTTCTTGACACAAGGATATCACTTCACTTCCGTCCAAATTTCCCTCCACATCAAGAGGAGATGGGGAAACGACTTGTGTTATTGCCATGAAAAATTATAGAAAAACCAGAGCAATCATAGCAAAAAAAAAAAAAGTTAACCTCAGATCACTTCCCATTATGCTGCACAGGCTGTGAGGACTTATCAGTGCCATGTCCTGACTAGATATGCTGGAGTCCTGCAAGTCAGTTTCCTCCTGTGCCAACCAGAGGAACAGAGGGAGCATGTCCCCGGTGTCTATTATCAGACAAGGTGGGAAGAAAAAGATCAAGGAAATGTCAGCTATGTGTCCGAGCATAAAGATCTGTCCCACTCCAAATCAAACTGGATCATTAGGCAGTATGTGTGTGAGACAGGGCAGCAGGGATGGCTGACACAACCAAGGAGAGCTGATTCCCTTCAGCATGACTGACACCGATAACGGCTGCCTCTGACAGCCCATGTTGAGCACAGATCTTCCGCCTACGCTCACCAACGAGGGTTATTACTCTGAAAAACCTGTTTGTGCTTTCATTATCTTCGTGGAAATACTGACAGTACTGTATAACGCCCTATATGTCACCCTCAGTGTTAAAAAAACAACCCACAATGGATTACACACAATACATACATTAGCCTAATTATTACAACAATGGCCGGTATTTCCTTTTTAAGTACATCTTCCACAAGATCACAGCGTCATATCTGAACAAGTTTCAATGCACTACAAAGCGATCAACGCTCAGATAAAGTTGATATTAATATAAACACGAGATTAAATCCTGAAACTCAGTGTAATCTTGAACTGAGGCGGTAACGTTTTAAACTTTTAACACTCAAGCAGTTTCGCTTTAACTTACCTATTTACTGTCCCTTTGATAAAAGATACACACTTTTCCTTTTTGGACTAACTGTGGTTGATAGAAAAGACAACAAATCTGTCAGCGTGTGTGTTTTCCCGTTTATATTTACTTCAAAGTTGGCTAAACTTAGCAAGCTAACTGCTAAACTCCCCCTGCTCCGGCTAGCTAGCAAGTTAGCATGCTAGCTAGCCAACTTGCAGTACAAAGTGTGACAAATGCCCGACTCACCTTTTTCACTTTTTTCACATCATCCTCCATTTCTACCTAATGGTCCTCTTCTTCATATCCAGTTCAGCGCGGAGGTCCAGGTGAGACGAGACATAGCTACCGATGCTTTTAACCAGCACTCATCTGACAGTAGTTAGCTTTGCTAGCCTAGCCTAGCGTAGCTTAGCTCAGCCTAGCGTTGGTAAAGTGATGCCCGAATTTGAGCTGACAGCAAAACGCCATCCCGGCACTCGCCTTAATCCGCAACCATTAAAAGAAAAACGCCGGCGCGCCACCAGTGTGAAAATGCTACGCTTCAGTGCTGCTAAAGCGGCTACAGGAATAGTCTGTGAACAAGACAAACTAGGATAAAACAGGGAAAAGTTTTCAACCGTGCCGCCATTTTGGGCGTTGAACTGTGGTCCAGCATGCTTTGCTTTGCACAAACCAAAACAGCTGCTACTGATACAGCTGGGTGAGAAGGGAAGCCAGCTTAATGAGGCTGCAGTGGCACTTTCTCTGGTAGCTTTAAGTTGTTAACTAGGATAAAAAAAGTTTAACAATTCATCCAGTCACAGAGACTCACTTCAAACCAAAAAGGTATATCCTTATTATAGACATTTGACTTTTGGACAGGTAAGACTGTGCACACCTGTGAGTAATAAATCTGTTTTTTTTTGGTTCATCATTTTATTATGCACAGGATTCCTAAACAACTTTTTTACTAAGCTGATATTTTTATTTTTAACATCCGAAATAAAGCACAGGTGGCTCCTTCCTGTTCAAGTGACTCCTGTGAATGCAAACCTGCTCATGTTAATGCTACACATGCTTTCCTGCTAAGATAACTCTAAATTAAATTAAATATTATTTCATAAATATATATATATATTAATATAAAAAAGTGTCTATCAGAACAATATCTTGCTGTTTACAACTGCTGTTTACTATCCTTGTTTTGACAGCAACACAGAGAAGCCAAGTGGACGAAGACATGAACAGTTACAGCAAGACGATGTGAAAGTGGAGAAGAGACCCGAGACTTGCTGGGCTGCATAAGACGGGTGAGCTCATCACATGTTCAGTAACATTTAGTGGTGTTTAATCATGTCGTTTTAAGGTTTGTTAAAGCTGTGTATAAATCAGTTGAAGGGTTTTGTATCTGCTATTGGTTTGAAATATTTGCGATGGTCAGGAAATGTCACTTTGATGGTCTTTTTAGAGGATTTGTTGATTTTTTTCATGGAAATCATAAGGATTAAAGGTACTCGATGTGATTTTGTTATGTTAAAGCTATTACAAGGACATCTGGACGGTGAAACAAATTAAACTTTGATTTAGTGCCATACCACCAGACTACAGAGCAGCTACCACACATTGTGAGACTCCTGCATTCATCCTCAGCACTCTGTCATAAAAAATAGTTTTAATTTTTTGACTTACCTCACCTGGATAAGTAGTTGGTATTATGGTTAAATTTCTGTAGTCAATTGTGAAAACACACTTGAGTCGGCACGGTCAAAGTATTGAATTCAGTAACCTTGTGTTTAGGTCTGTGGGGCCTTATTTCTCTTTTGTACAGTATAAAAATAGACATCTCAGCACATGTAACCTTGAAATATACTGTTTATCTTAAACCTAGTTATTTAGCATTAACTGAACTTGCCCATCAAAGGATAACCTCAGACTCATCCTCCAGATATCCACATTAAAGGGGCTCATTTTCGGCCACATGTGAGCAGATTGTAACGCGGCCGGAAAAATTTAGACCTTCCCCTTCTCTCTCGGCCGCTTATACAAGCCTGTAGATGAAAGTTGTTCATGTTGATGGACTGTGGATTTCTAGGTGAGGGACTTGGGTCGGATTGTCCCCCGACAGTCCAAAAGGATGTGACTTTTTGACCCATTTAGTCCAAGTCCAGTACGTAGGCTCACATCCCACACCTTTGCAGGCCACATACTGCAGCCGCTTTCATCTGCCGAAATGTGTAACGTGCATGTGAATACACTACTAATATATATTGCACTTTCAAATACTATATTTATTTTTCTCTTCTGGGATGAACAGTCTGATATATGAATCTACAGTAAGGCTTAACATTACATTTTCAGCATAATATTTCTCTTTTCATCTAAAAACCAAAACATACAAAAAGAACTTTAGCACCATATGTTATTAATAATATTCATATTGTTCCCAAAAATAGGACATCAGTTTTGCTTTTTTTTTTTAAAGAACGGGGATTCCATGAAACAATTTACTTACATTTTATATTCAACAACAACAAAGAAATCATTCCCTTATATGTTCTCGGTCACAACATAGGTTGAATGAGTACACTTTTCGTAAAGATGCTACAGATCGTAGCAAATTTGCTCACTGACATTGTGCCAACTTTTTGGAATACCCCGGATAAATCATATAGTCTAGGGAGTATCCTGATAGATTCGTGAAATACACCGACAAGCTAACACAATCTATAAATTGATTGAATATAAACAAAGCAATATTTCCCAACACCTTTTGATAACAATTTCAAAAATCAGCAGCAATTAATATGACAACCATAGTCGCTTCATTGGAATATCAAATCCATTTTTAAACAAAATATTACAGCCAATTCTACAATAACAACAAAAATAGATACACACAGGTTAAGGACATATAGATGACAGGAATTTACAACACAGCAATCACGTTCTATATATTTTTTTTAACCAAATTCCAGTAGCAGAAGTACATTTGTGCTCCTGTGCATTCGCCAAAAAAGATGCGTTTTGTCATCTGCCAGTTCCATTCTCTCAGAGAAAAGAAAGAAGAAAAGAAAATCCTAGTGCAGATTGAATCATAGTAAAATAATAAACATACTATAATCATAGTGTAATAATAAACATTATATGAAAGGTAGAGTAACTGTTGTTTTTTTATGCAGATTGGAAAATCAAAGTGGCACCATTGAGTGTTGAGTTCTGCTGTAAACTGTGTGGATTTGAGGTGCTAGCTCTGGAGCATTTTTTGAGACTGCGAGTTTGTGGGGCACAGGCCCTTCAGTCAACCGGAAGGCTTTGCTGTCAGACAGTCAAAATGTGGACTGCGGTCCACAGCTGTAGCACCGTTAAAAATGTATTTATTCAGCACCAGGTTGTTAACAGAAATCAAAGAAGGATCAAACGTAAGAAGAAGAAAAATGCACCGTTATATCATCTGAACATACTGCACCGATGGTCAAACAGATGGTCGTGACACAAAGGTACAGACTTAAACCGAGTCAAACACTACAATGGCCTGCTGCTACACATTAATGCAGAAATCAGAGGGTTTGTTGTGCAGTCGAGAGCACTTACATGCTAAATGTTGAGGGTCACCTCACAATGAGATCTAAAGGCATGCTGGGAGGCGGTGGGAAAACCAGGAGATGAGGTTATTCAAAAGTGAATCGGTAATCGGGCCTGTTTCATCATTCCATTGTAAGAAAAATGCAACATAAGTGATTTTTTTTTTGCGCATTTCGTCATCATTGACTTCTTCCCATGTTATATTCCAACTGCAGGCATTATTGTTTTGGCTAGAGGATGTAATTGTTCACACGAGACAAAGGACACAGAAAGTTTACGTCTTGGCACTACAAATCATTCATCATTGCAAGACAGAAGAAGATGAAAAGGCATAGACAAAAGTACAAAACAATCATTGACCAAATTGTTCGGTATCGTGTCTGGCATCTTGTTAAGACTACCCATCAAACAGTCCAAAACTAACACTTGTGAGCTCAGTCCAAAACTGCTAAACTGTAATCAAGCGGGACTGCTGTGATTCAGCTTACCCAAACGTAATAAAAGATGAAGAACCCCACGTTCAAGTAGGGAAGATGTTCAGTATTGCCTTACTTTTTCTCTTATGTCTTTGACAGAACCAATAACTGGGTTTCACAAAGCACCCACCCCTTGGTTCTGTCACGCTGCGAAGTTCAGTTGTAACACTGTAACGAGGAAACAGTACAGTCCTGTAAATGGCAACTTGGATGAAAGTGTAAGACTAAGTAGCATTGTCGGCTGACAGAATTGAGAACTTGGCTTGACGTGATTTTGGGGAGACAGACAGGAAGAATACTGTTTGGTGTTGTCATCGTATTGGTGAGTGTGCTGGCACATGAAACAAGTAAAGAAAGACATTGGCATTGTTGTTTGCGGACCTGGCTGCCATGGCTGGATTGAAGCACCCAAAGTGACAAGGCACAACAAGGACTGAGAAGAACAAGCTTGCTGTTCAAACGCTCTTGCTGTGTGTTGTGGCTGTCGAGGGATGTGGAGTTGGGCAGGTAACCTGGCAGAAACAATTCTCCATAGGGGATTTTCTTTGTGACCTTGCTTATGGTATAAAGTGTGTCAGCCGGAAAACTACACAGTACAGTATTGAAGCGGCTTCCACTCGCACTCGCCGGTAGCTTAGCTCTTGAAAACCCGTTTATAATTTAAAGAAGAAAAATATATAAAAACTAAAGCCCGCTTATTAACCAGCTTCTATCTTTAATACACAGAATGCGGCAAAATGGTGATTGTTCTGTAGAATATTTAAAATATACTGCACGTCTCATAAAAATCCAGACTTGAACATATAGACTTCTTTGTAGACTTAATTAAAATCAATTAGTTTAATCATCTGCCATTTCTACTATTCCGTTAACACAGTTAGGCAAGCATAAATACTCTTTCACGACATGAAGCACCACTAGTTGAAATGCAGCCCAGTTGAACATAATCTTGTCTATTATGCTATATACATCATCCCGTACGCGCACACAGACACACACAAATGAATGAATCACAGTGTATTTGCACCTGATTTGGACATGTGTCCACGTCTGGAAAAGGTCAGCAGTGTTTGGAAAAAGGATGCACCTATACGCCAGGCAGCCAACTACCACAAAAAAACGCCGGTCCCCCTCCCCGTTAATAAGAAAAACAAAATGTGCAAACCATAATTTAGTGGTACAATCCCAGCCGTGGAGTGGTCCAGGATGCAGTATGTTAAGGAAAAAATGGAGACCCTTGAGGACATGCCTGGGGATGAGAACTGCATTGAGACACCCCTGAGTCAGCTGGTTCAGTGGTCTTATTTGTTGGTCCTGAGGAACCCCTGTATTGGCTGTTTTGCTTAGTTTTTTTTAAGTTTAACAATACTTATTATTCATTCGTTAACTAACTATTAACATGGCTGTTCATTCACTACAACAGAGAGGAACTACTCTGGCTACTATGGTAAACAATGAACAAGTTGGTTGTTTTGCATACTTATGTATTCTCTATACATACGGTGAGTTGGATGTTTGCTCCACCCTAGCTGACCCAACAGTTCTCAATTACTCAGGGCTGAACATCGCTTTTTAAGCTGAGAGGGTGGCAGACCCTGGATGTTGAAGCTCTTGGTTATGGCAGTGTACCTCATTGCATGTTCTCATGTCAGGATCTCCAGTTGTTCAACCCCATTGTTCAGTTACCAGAGAGTGTGAGAGTGTATTCACTGGAGGGTGCCAAGGCCCGACACCGCCGCAGAGACGGGGGAGAGGGCGGAGCAGCAACCGAGGATGGAGCCGAACAATCGGCGATGGGACAGAACTGTGGGAAAGGGCTGAGGAACGCACGCAGACGAGCGCGCGTGAACACCACCGTGCGAGAACACTTCGAAAAGCACACCGCAAGGAATAATCCACCATGCTCCGCTCAGGCCCTTCACCACAATCTGTCCTCCTGTTCTTTTCCACCCCTGGCAAAAACCGCCTCTCACCTTTTTGCCTGGACTCACTTGGCATCTGCCTTTTACAGTACGATGTTAGCAGGCACCCGTGGCCACAGCTAAGCAGAATGCCAGTGAGCCAGGAGAAAGGAATCTCTGCCGTGTGTCGGGCTCTTGGGCACGCCTTGTTGGGTGCATTCATACTAATGCCTCATACTAAACTCATGCCAAACACTGCAATGTAAAAAACACACATTATATATTCAGATGAATCATTGAGTAAATAGATAAAATTGGAGTATGAAATGCATTCTTTTTTCTTATGAATTGTTCAGTAGCCCTCACTTTTCAGTCAAGCTCCTTTGACTTAGAAGGCATGTTTTTTTCTTAGTTTGTTTTATTTTTCGTCGTGAGTGGTCGTCCTGTGGCTATCTGTGTTGGAAAGCTCCCGCAGGTTCAGCTGCGGGTTGTGTATCAGTGTGTAATTGCTGCACAGCAGGCCTATAGATGGCACACATTTTGCAAGGATTCATTCCACTGGTTCAATGGGGGCAGATAAATTGGAATGACAGTACTGTAAGATGCGATTTGGCTTTGTTTCAACTGTGCTAGCAGATGCCAGAACAGTCGCCCTGCACTCCTATGTAAGAGCACAACCTCTTTGAGGGCACACCAATGTTGAGGAGTATACCTTTTAACACGTCAACGCACAACATCTTTTTGTTATGTAAAAAAGTGAGGTTCTGGCAAAATATAGTTATGTCAATGACTATAAATGTGGACACAAATACGCACTGAAGTATAATAGCATAGAAATATCTTCTCAGATGTGTCGTCTTTTTTCTCAAGAACTTATTACAAGTCTTTGCACCCAATAAGCATATATTAATCAACCCAAAACATTAGTTGATAAGAAAACAAAAGAGGGTGGTTTGATAAGGGAGTACTTTCTGGTATTCAGAAGGGAATGGTGGAGGATTCCTTGAAGGCTGTCTTTGCACTTCAAAAAAAGTCCCCTTCTACCCTTTACTAAACACCTACAATCTTTAAAAAAAGTCTTTGGAATGTTTTTTTTTTTTACTATGATTTTCTACCCATCAATTTAGAAAACGTTGTGCTCATTTCCAACTTCATTCTACATTCTTTTCATTGTGTTTTTATCTTATTGTTTTGTGCTGTCACAACTACAGGCAGAAACAACCGAGTAAGGCGTGCTGTTACAGCTTGCCTCCACTGGAGGGCGGTCTGCACTGTAAAAATTGAATGTGTGGGTGGAACTGATTGAAGGTCAGTGTGCTTCTTTTTTCTTCCATACATGATGCGATTACGATTTAGGATTTTGAACAAAAATAGGACAGCCAGGATACACTTGAGCCACGTAAGCTCACAGAGGGAAAATCCATTTTGAATTACATTAATTACAGAAAGGGCACATCTTTGATTGCGTCCTCTCTGCAATGGCATCGTGTTAGAAATGTCAGTGCTTTTGAATTCATGGGCTAAAGACTTGGTAAACATTATCGTACATTTCAATAATTTACATAAAGAATGGCAGTAAATGTTGGGCCGTGCAAAGACCTGCCTCCTCTGAGACTCTCCTCCATCATTCCCATCAGGCTTTGCACCAGTCCCATATCACAGGGACATACAATATGCCCTTCACAAGTATTCACAGGTTGAATCACCAATACAGTATAATGCATTAAACACATTTCATAATGAAACATTCATATGTTATCTACACACTCATACAGAACCCTCCTCTATCAATGTAGAGGGATTTATATGAGACTTCTGTATATATCACATAGGTTTATAATTTTCTCTCTGTACTGTATGTTTTTTCCAAAAATAAATCATGACTGTGTGTTTAGACTGTCTTGACAGATTTCAAGTGGACAAAACACACATCTCCTGCAGAACAACTGAATGATCAGAGAAGAGAGAAGGAGAGAGCCAAGTGTCAAATGGACAGAGGAGAGGAAGAAGAGCAGAATGAAAGAAAAGGAAAGGCATGTGCATTGTTGTGTGATAGAGGAGGTGACAGAGCTGAGGAGAAGATTCCTTCAGAGGGAGGACTCGTACTGCAGGAGTTCATAAAGAAGCGGACCGTCCCTATACCTGATGCCCACCGCATTAGGGCTAACGTACTGCAGCACGTTTATGGTCCTGCGCAGGCGCCGATCCACAAAGTGTGCATCCCAGGCCGGGTAGCGTTTTCTGGGCATGTCTATCTTGATGAGAGGACCCTCAGGCCGGATGGGCCTGCCAGCAGCATCCACAGGCTCTGTGGACCTCACCTGGAAAACCGGAAGGCAGGTGTCTGTGGCTGTTTCATCCGACTCCACGTACTCCCCTGCCAGACCCCTTGTGGGTGTGGCTTGAGAGCCACGGGGGCCTGGAGTGGGAGCCATGGGCTCAGCCTCGGGGGGTAAGGGAAGGCCCCACAGCAGCTCAGCACAGCAGGAGCTGGCTAGCACCCTCAGCCGGGGGCCCATGGGGTGCAGGACCCCGTAGTAGAGAACCATACAGGCCACACCTGAGGCAAAGCACAGGAAGACGCCACAGAGGGCAAAAGAGGCATAGGCGTCAGTGGTGGCTGGGTCACGGTACGCATACCAAAGGGAGCTGAGGATGGCGTTCTCTAACAGTACTACTGTGTAATAGGCCACCATTCTGTACCGCGTCCGGCCCTCACGTACATTGAACCAACAGAAGACGTAGACCACGCCCACCACCATGTTGAAGAGTACCTCCTCCCACTTGGACATGCAGAAGTCGGTGCCGCCATGGATGACCCAGAAAGCCATGGCACACCAATGGAGCACCACAAAAATGCCAAAGTAGATGTGGAAAACAGAGGCAAATAGGGCAAGGGAGAGCACCCGTGAGGAGATGGTAAAAAGGCGCCAGAACAGATGCACCAGAGCACCTCGGTAACTCATACTCTTCTGGTCGTCACGTGAATCACGCAGGAGTTTGTGGTAAGATGCTAGCACCCAGGCCAGGGACAAGAGGGAGGACAGGGCAGAAACACCTGTGAATGTAGACAGAGAGGAAGAGTAAAAGCAGAGAAAGACTACGAATGGCAAGAATGAGAGAGGCTGACACTGTGGAGATGCTGTGAGATGGTTCTTAAAAACGTCACAAATTGAAAGAAAAATCCACTTTCATTCTTGGGCATGAAGAATAATGGTTTTATCTCAACTTGGCTGTCAGTCCACTTACTGTATACAGTACATTTCATTTCAGCCACAGCCATCTATCATATTTTTGAAAGGCATATTATTACCAATATCATCATAGGTCATCCAGTCAACACAGCAGCATTTAGTGCAGCAATCCGCTGTCCTTTAGACTTTATAACAGTAGAGACAGCAGATATGTCAGAGCCGTAACCTGCTGCATGAAAAATGATGGAGGATTATCTGCAGAGCAGCAGCATGGTGCCTCTCAGCAAATGTATTGATGGCATTCCTATAGACACCCAGACAGGGAAGGGGTATCGCTTGTTATGATTGAATTGCCCTCCTCGGGGAGCTGTATTGCACGAGGAAACTGGAATTGTAAAAGAGCTTTCAATAACAAGAGTGATGAATGTTGGAAATTGGATACAGTGGTGGAGAATATTGCACACTGTAAATAAAGTGATATGTGAAGCTCACAGAAAGTGGACTTGTCGGGTGGAAAATATGGAAGCGTCTCAGCATCATGCACTAACCACAGTATGACGTACAGCGTAATGCAGAAAATACAGAGATGAGGGATATCTTGCAAGATAAACTCGTATAGTGCCGTATGGAGCCTCTTACACTGCAGCCACTCAGCCTTGTTGCTCTGGATCATGATGCAGAGCTGCAGCACCAGCTGAGGGGCGCTTTCTAAGAAGGTCTCCAGCAGTCGCAGCATGTTGACATCGGCATACTCGTACATCATGGCCCAGTAGAAGCGCCTCTGGTTCTCCTTCTGCCTGTGACTTTGTATACCGAGATACATTGTGCGGATGTACCTGCAGAGAGAGAGAGAGAGAGAGAGAGAGAGATGATTGACATCCAGTTAATAATACATATTTCACTGTATTTTTACACAAGAACACTCGATGACAATCAATATTGCATGTTTGCCACTCAGAGAAATTCAGTGTTCAGTACACCTGCACACGGCTGAGAACACTAGAGGGCATACTTAGCTACACTTTTTAGCACACAGTGAAACATTCAACATCATTCTGCACTCATGAGGAGCTTATCAGAATTAGTCAGGGACTTTTCAGACGTTAAACATGAATTGAGTTGTATTAATGGACTAATTGCTTCTTGGATTTTGATTGCCACACAAACCTGTGAACATGTAACAAGGTCAATTATACAGCAGTAATATGTCTAACAGAGTTAAATACACATTTGTGATGTGTGTTATTATAATTACACAAAATGTGTGTAAATAGTTATAACCTGACATGTTAGGCCCCCAGAGTTGATATATGGAAAGTCTGAGGCTCAGTTTCTGTTTGCGTAGGCATGAAGGACCAGAGGATTTTTATTATTCACCAGTTTTGCCAGAATAAGCGGAGATCCCCTCCAAGAATATCGTCAAAACACAACGCACACAACTCTAGTCACCATAAAAGCAAGAATATGTCATGATAAAACTAGATGTAGTGACATAACTAGGGCCGTAACAAATTACTACTTTAATTGTCGATTAATCAGTGATTGGTAAATGTCCATTAGTGGTGCCTAAAGCCCAAGATGACGTCTTTGAATGTCATGTTTTGTCTACAACCTAACAATATTTAGTTAACTGTTATAGAGAAGTAAAGAAACCAGAAAATATTTGAAAATTTGACTTTTTTTCTCAAAATGACTGAAACCAATGACCTGATTGTCAAAAGAGTTGGCAATCATTTCAGTAGTTGACAACTATTGACAAACAACTACTATTGACAACTACACCCTTCTTCATCCAATTAGAGGGCAGAAAGTCTTACAATCATCCTACAATAGGAGGCACATAGTGAGCTCGGCAGTTATCATTCTCCTGAGTGCCCCACATACAGCACTAGGCTGGCTATTCCCATGACTGACTGGGTTTCATAGTGACTCTGGTGAAGCCAGGGAGATGGTAGGTAATGCAGCTAATTGAATCAGTTCTCCTGTTGCAATCCCGCTCCTGTGTTTTTTTAAAGGACAAAACATCGCAAGTCTTTTTGTGTACTGCTGAGCAAAAATGTAATATGCTCAGGGCTGTGATATAACTAATTAAGATCACAATCTTCTTTGGGTATGGATTTCAAAATGGAGCGCTGCCGTCGGAGCTGCCAATTAACGTGTGCAAGAAGACGACGGGTAAACAACAATGAGGGGAAAGCGTGTAGCCGATCCAAGCTTTGGACAGGGACATCACAAGACACGCTTGAAACTGCAAAGTTACAAACATCAATCCCTCCATCCAGCAAAAGAAAATCAAGACAACAAATAGAAGGAAAACAGCAATGTGGTGTGCTTTTATCCTCTCCAACCGGTAAACAACTTCAGCTCTTCACACGTTAGCCCAAGAGAAAACAATCTCTGCACCTCAATATGACAGTTATACTGGTTTATAGTTATCTTAACAGCGACTTCAGCCATTGCATATTGGGTGGTAGCTGCAGGGCCTATCTGCCTGAGCTGGCACAGTGGCCAAATAAATCCAGCACTTGATGTGAAGGCAGTCAACCGAGGACAATAGTGTAGCAAGGACAGAAATAGACTAGACAGTAGCACTCCCCGAAACAAATTGAGAGGCCATGGATCTAAATTCAGTTCTTAAAAGTGAGACACAAATTCACTGCAGCACAAGTGTGTACGAGTGGTTTTCAACATAATTGGCTTCTGCATTAGCTATTGGGGAAGAGATTACTGTTTAATTTTGAAATGAGGTTGTGAACGACGCGCTGTAAAGAATGCTTCGTCTAGTACGGTCTGATTGCTTGTGGTTATTGTTTTGGCTAAGATTTAAGCACTTCCTATTCTACATACATACAATACAGCTCTCAACAACGCACCAGACCTCCACTTAAATGTGGTCATGGGAACAGGAAATACATCTGGTACATGTGGAAGGCCTGTTTCTCACTTTTTGTTCACTTGTGCTCGCAGAATAATTAATGACCTCGACGTGCGCTCTGTTTCCCTGGGATCGCAAAATAATTGCAGCCACGAGAAAATGTTTAGACATTATTTTGATGTGGCACATTCGCTCTGATCTCAAGAAAATTGATTTGAGGTTGCTATTTTTTGCAGCTTGTGATCACAAATTAATTATTTAATGGCCAAGTAAATAAGCATGCTCTGGTGAGAGATCACAAAACAGATCTAAAGTGACATCCTCGAGGAAATAGGTCACATCTAAGCACAAATGAGGAAACAAAATTGGATTGGTCTTTTGTTTTTCTGCCCACAACAAAGCTCCCTCTGCTTCCTTTTTCTTTTTCTGACAAAGTTAGCAAACCTCTACGTGGTCTAGTCTGTCAGTCAGACAGTCAATTAGCTAACCTGGAAAGACAGCTCGAGTTTCTAAAAGCTGGGAAAGGAGCTGATGAAATGAAACAATGGAACAAAAATGTCGGCACGCACCAACTGTAGCTACAGTATTAGTGTGAAGACTTGAGGAACGAGCTGAGGGAGTTGGTACATTTCAGCAGTTGTGTTACAGTAGCTCTCAGACACATGAAGAAGAAAGCTCATACAAAGATGTGGCTGACAAACTGTACAGTACAACAGTAATATAAGTACACATATACAGTCCCTTATGGAATGTGCATATATAGACATATACTGAAAATCGAGTACACATATATTTGACAATACTTGCCATTATATTTTAATTTGCTTCAAGTATATATAACAACCAGTGCTCCAAGCTCCCAGTCCGGGCAGAGCCAACATTTTTTGCATATATTAGCCTACTAGATAATATTTTTTTGGATTATATATGGAAAAAAATGTTTTTACAATATATGAAAAGGGCAATAACTGGTATATTTGTCAATATATAGAGAATATAAAGTGATATACTCAATAATACATCAAAAGTACACTCTTATTTTATATTATTTCTCATATATCTTGAACTTTGGGCTACACCAACATCTTGTGTCTTGTCTGACATCTTGTGTTTGAAGATGACACTAATTTCAAACATAAGCCTGTGTCAACTCTTCATATCAGTGTAATTACAAGGTGACAATATTGTCAACACTGTTTAACTGACAAAAATAAAGAAAAACTAGAATGTTAATCTATCACATCTATGTATATAGAAAAATCTATTTCTGTTGCAGAAGGGGTCATTACCTGTGCTTTACTTGAACATGAGATGCACAAAATATCCCCACTAGTGTGTCCCTCTGGCACCTCTACCTACTGAGCCAAGACTGCTAATGCATTGAGTAATCAAAAAAAGGTCTGGCTGGGCAGGGAAATTCAGGAGCACAGGGATGGTGGTCTTTCTCGGGACAGTGGACAGGGGGAACAAGAGAGGGGTTAGAAAATGGACAAAAAGTTTTGGGGGATCAATGGCTCCAGGCTGTAAGAAGCATCATTATATCCAGAGGTAAAGGCTGGCATTCCGTGACATTTTCCGTTGGACTGGTAAATGTCAGATGGAGCAAGTCAACCCCTCTCCCTCACTAATGACATGCCACAGAGACCTACACAGGCCCTTTGTCTCCATCCCCCAATTTCTATTAGTCTGTGTGTTCCACTGTTATGTCTCACTGGTCTGTAGTGCCTCCGTCAGAAACAGTAATCTTCATGGCCTCCATAGCTGTCTCGCTTTGAAAAAACACGAGTCTACAGCCATGCTAGCAGCTCTGTGAGGCGGTGCTCGGGCACAGCGGTGCTTTGAACTAAATGCTGATGGCAGCATGCTACAGTGCTTGCAATGACAAAGCTGAAACGCTGATGTTAAGCAGGTCCGGTGTTTACCATGCAAACCAACTTATTTAAGCACGTCAGCATGCTAATATTTGTTTGGTCTCACTAAAAACATGATAGTTTACCACGATCGACATAGCAGGACATAGAAGTGCACGCTTTGGCGAGCTCCGTGACTGTCTCAGCCAGTGGTCTGAGTGCACTTTGTTTTTCAATAATTGTGTTAGTAATTGTGATAGTCTTCCTCGTAAGATCGTTTGAGTGGTTTTATGAGATGTTTCTCGCCTAAAGGAAAGCCTTAAGGAAGTCAGGTGATATAAATTGAGAAAGTACTTGGTTAGGTTTAGGTAACAAAACTACTTGGTAAGGTTTAGGTATTAAAACTACTTGGTTAGGTTTAGGTAATATGGCTTATTGTTGAAGTTTAGGCAACAAAACTACTTGATTGTTTTGTTGCCTTGGTTTAGGTTAGAAAACTACTTGGATAGGTTTGGAAAAGATAATGGTTTGGGTTAAAATAATTAGTCAACTTTCACTTTTTGTTTCACACAGGACACAAACAGCGTTGATCACATAAAATAATTTAAAAAAAAAACATGAATACATCATCATGAAACACATTGGAAAAATTTAAATCTTGGTGCTAGATTAAAAAAATGTCAAAAGGGGCAACATGTAAGACAGTCCATTGCTGAGTCTCATTCGAAGGTCTGCAAATACCAATGCTTTTGGTTGGGTCGAACCGCTTACTTTATTTCTTCAGGATTGCTTAATGCACCTTCGATCCAGTCGATCCAACATTTTTCGAGACAATAACTCAAAACCACCGATTTCAACACCATGGTGCCACTAAAGTAAAAATCATTGGATCACCAAAATCATTAGGATATATCACCTGGGTACCATGAATGTACATGTACAAAATGTTGCACTAATTCATCAAGAAGATGTTGAGATATTTCCTAGTACAAGTAAAAAACTTGCATTAGAAGAAAAATCTGAGAATCACCGAGGTTGATGGGATTTATTGACTTCATGGCAATCCATCCAATAGTGAGACATTTCACTAGAAAACAAAAATGTGGTAAACGTAATTGTTTTTTGGAAACTAATTTGGCCCTAATTATAGGAAAAAGGATCAATGTTCAAAGGTTACACTAGCAATTAATTAGTTCAAATTAATTGCTAGTGTAACTCAGATCCCTTTAGTCAGGGCACAGCTCTGAGTCCAGCTGAACATGCAACTTTCTAGCCTGCAATATGCGATAAATGAAAATGTTCAATAATAAACGTGAAATCATCTATTTAGTGAGCGTTATATTGAGTTTTTTCAGGTTCATTCCAATTTACCTACACGGGTTATGAATAGGAAATCTAATTCTTTCCAGGAAACTTGGCAATCCATCCAATAGGCGCTCAGTCTGGACTGAATTGGCGGACAAACCAACAGACGAACCAACAAAAACGCTTTTCTAAAAGCAACACAAGTAATGTGGCTCATGAAATGTCATCCAGATGGAAGACATGACAAGGTATTTGCCTCGCTTTTGGCTTCAACAGTGGTGCTCAGTTCTATTTTGCCGAGCTTTAACACTATCACCTTTTATTCAGTTTTCAAAATGACGGCTGACTGTATGTGCAATAATTCAAGCTTCAGCTCCGATATCCGAGCGCGAAAAAGCTCAATGAGAGTTCTTGCTGTACACATTCACATCACACCCGTTCCTCTCTAATAATTCACTCTGTTAGTTCATAGTCCCTTGGTTTCAGCAACAAACAAAAAATACTTGTACAGTTGAACACTTTGGGCTTCGCGGCTGTCAGAAAAATCTGAACTCACTCCATCACGTCTCCAGTACACACACACACACACACACACACACACACACACACACACACACAAATAGCGCATGCCTTCACAAGAATCTCACACACATCCCGCGATTGTGATGCACACTGCTAACACTCCCACAGTGCCTTTTTCAGATGTAGTAACACAAATGGCTCTCTAAAAATAAGCACACACAAATACACACACACACACACACGTGCACGCACACACATGCTTGTCAGCGCTGTAGGTAATGGGGGATTTCCTTTCTATTCCAGACACATTTGTCAGGCGGATCTCTCCCTGTCTCCCTCCCCTCCCCTCCCCTCACCTCCCGCCCTCACTCCACTCAGGCTGTGGTCCACTCCTTGATGCTCTCCTCTCCCCCCCACCCCCCCACCTTCCCTTTTAGCTCCATAGCTCCTCTACAGGGCTCCTCATGAATTATTTGTGGCAAGATCATAGCAATCGCTCATGGCTCGTTAAGCAGCGTACGCATGGCCTAACAGCTCGACGCTGTGCCGGGGTCGTGTTCCAAGCTCAGCCGTCTGCCGTTGCTGTCGAGACACAGGCGACTATTAACCCCCCCCCTGCACAATCACAAACACGCCATCTTCAGAAATGCGAGCTTTGCCAGCATGTGAAGTTGACCAACCGAAAGGAAGACGTCAGATACACGCATGAAAGTAATGACAAGGTTTGCATGAGTAGACATTCTGAGATCTGAGCATGAGCTGCAGTGACGGACAGGTAGCACAATAAACACACACACCATGCGGACGACTTGGCCATGTTGTTCCCTCCCTCTCCTCAAAAGTCATTGACCGATGAGTCATCCAGCCACCCTTACACTAATCCCTTGAGTGGGTGGTTAGAGGGATCACACACACACACACACACCTTGCCAAGTTTAACAGCATCTGTCTCCGAAGTCATGCTCGTGGGAAGGCTCAGCAGCTCAGACTGCTTTCATATCTCGTCATAAGCTGATTCATAAGAAGATCACAAGTACTATTACAGCAGCATGAAGCAGAGCTTATGTGTCGTCTGTTAACAGGTAGAAGCTGCCAGAACAGTGAGCATGGGGGACACATAACATACACATGGCCTGAGGGTTTATGAAACTGTGTGTGTGTGTGTGTGTAAGGTGGAGGCAATGCCAGCTGCAATGAGTCACACCCTGAGTCACTCCGAGGGGCTGCACATCGACTCTCAATGAGGTCTGAACCTCCTTTATCAGGGAGATTTAAAATTCTCCTTTTTATCAGGGGTATCTTTACTTCTCTGTGTCTTTCCCTCTTTTTCACACCCCGTCTCGCTACCGAGACAGAATTCAGTTTCTGTGTGAGGACATTTTTTTGTATTTTTCCCAACGAAAATAGTCAAAAGTGTGTGGGGAGAATGGGGGTAGCAGTTACAGCAGGTCTGTTTCCTCTCTCCCAGTACATGTTTGGTACTTGGTGCTTTTTATTTAGCTTCAGGTCTCATTCCTCATTACCCAGTTAGATCACATCAGCAATTATATCCACCGCGAATGCCTCTTTATGATGCCTACGAACATTGTTTTAAAACTAGATGCTGACATGACAGTACACAGTCACTGCACCACAGGAGTCATAATTATTGTGAGGACTAGAAACCTGAGGAGTTGCAAAAAAAATCTTAGATTCTGTTGGAAAAAAATATTACTACAACCTCAATATATCTGCATATCAGAGCTTGCGGCAATTCGTAATTTATTAATTACTTGATGACAGAAAATGTATGTGCAACTACTGTAATAACAAATGTATTCATTTTTCAAGCCAAAATACCAAATGTTTGAGAATGTACATTGTAGTGAATAGCATTTTGGAGGATTTTGGACTGTTGATGGACAAAACAAGTGATTTTATGATTTAAGGCAGTAGGAAATTGTGATGGATATTTTATTTATTCCTGTTTTCCATTGTTGTATTGACTCTATACAGCATGAAAAAACAATACAAAAATATATATTTTTTTTTCAAAGATTTATGTAACTTTCCAAATCTGTAATCTGTCAAGCACACCTACTTCATGCAGCAGTTGCTCAGGTGTACAAAGGTGCAAAAGTTTGCAGGTTTTAAACTTCTCTCAAGCACTGTCATTTTTTCATTCTTCACATAACTACTTCAGTCACTTTTTAAAGGAGACATATACTCATTTTCAGGTTCATTATTTTATTTTGGGTTATTACTATAATAGGTTTAGATGCTTTAATGCTTAAAAAACACATCAGTTTTTCCCTCTGTCTGACACACTCTGTTTTAGCTCCTGTCTCTTTAAGGTCCCCCCTCCCGAATACCCAGTTTCCTCTGATTGGCCAGCTCACACATGCCTGACCCAGTACCATTAACAACAACAGAGCAGCTGTGCTAAATCAATTCTTACGTGCCAAACTAGCCACTAGGCATAAATCATACAAATCTGTGACTCCATGATGTAGTGTGATGTCACAAAGTCACAGAATTAAAGGCGGGACTACTGACAAGGCGTTTCAGGAGCAGGGTTTTCTCTGGGAGAGAGGTGTTTCTGTTGGTGTGGACTTTTTACTACTAAGTTTAAGGTCTCCTTCCTTTAGTCCAAATTACCAGAACTAGTTGCAATCATGCTCATTTAGTACCGAAAATATAGGCATAATGTTCTCATTCATGCTCCTGTACAGCCATTATAAAAGGCGTCACTATTTTGGCTTTCTATCAAAGTATGTAAGGGGCAGAGTTTCCCGTTTCCTGGTATTACCTTAAGACCTCTTTGTGCGAATGACTAATAATATTTCTCATGACACTGAGTTTCAAAGGAGAAAGTCTCCTCTTTTCACTCAGCCATAGTGAGGTCAACAGTACGGGTCAGCTCGAGAAAAACTGGCAGGGATTCAGTCTCTTGCTCAAGGACACTTCAGAAGGCCGTCTCACAAATCTGCCATCCTTTCGCCCTTTACAGCGAATGGAAGTATCACAGCTCCGGCGGGAGCTGAACAGTGATGTCAGTGTTGTGTTATTTATCATTCGCCAATTTGTACAGTGCCAACGGAAACTGTTATAGCACACATCTCTTCAACTCAGCATCTTAGCCTCCGTGGAAGAGGAATAGAAAGTATATGTTGAAAAAGTGTACATCATGACTAGGGATTCTGACACTTTCCAAAAACACTTTGTGGCTCAATGGGCTTCCCCTTTAAAAGTGTACCACTGATCCTACATTAGATACAGCTTTATCCTCCTTATGGCGGTGGAAAGCCCTGGATGAAAGGCTGACTGAATTGAGATCAGAGTCCCACAGGCGAGTCAGATACACTCACATACAAACACACAACGATCTGTGACCAGTGCCTTTGGGCGATTCCTACAACGAGAGCTGCTGAAATGTTGAATGGAGACTGGGTTGACATGATGCAAGCTGAAAGCGATGGGGTGCGGCAAGCCGAGATGAGAGACGCTGTGTCAACTCTGCTCCACCCTGTCAGTTCCTGGAGTGTGTACTGGTTAACCACCTCTGGCATCATGACTAAATATTATCACTGTAATTATAACACTTTGTACATATACATCATTGCATGCGGTCTGTTAGAAGGGAAGATGTATGTGTTAATTCAAAGGTCACAAACACCAGTGAGAGTCTTACCAGTTAATGTCTCATTTACTGGAGTTTGGTGCTTCATGGGAAATCTTCAAGAAATAAAAGTCCTTTTTCACAGGAAACATTTTGGCACGTTACAGTAGGAAAAGCACGGGCGCAAACATTAAATTAATGATGGATGAATTATATTTAGCTGCTTACAAAAAGTGTCTACAAACATATAGCAATTAGCCATCTCTGTGAACAGATAGTAATTATAATTATCATTTTTAGGACCAGTGCAACAGCTTAAGCTCATTTACAACAAGATATACACTGTTTTGTTTGTATCACACAGTGTGATTTCACTTTTTATTGCAAATATGCAGCCTAATAAAAGTAGCGTAGCTTATTTGGGATATTTAAATCATTTGACTACAAGTCTACCAGTGGGTTAACCATCAAGGAATAATAAGTTAGTAGTTAGTTTGGGTGCTTCTCTTATTTTGCCCTATATACTGTAGAGTCCAGAAATGAGTTAGCTTTAGTTTTTGCACATCTGGTTCCCTCGTCTCAAAGTCTATGAGTTTTTTTAAATTGGTTTTCAGGTAAATGCCTCAAATAAGGTCTGGGGTTACTACAGGCTTAAGATTTTTACGTTTTGCTCTAAGACATAAAATACGTCACTAAATGTCCCACAATTGAATTATAAAGCGCGTCTAAAAAAATGGTGGTTGATAACAAGTGGCTAAATGAGACTACAGAAGTTGTCGTGGACATTAAACGTCATCACAGCAAACACAGAGACTCATCTACTCGCTTATCCGTCTTTACAGGCTGACTTCAGTTGCAAATTATTCCAACTCTAACTTTACAATTTGCACATTGATCAATTTATAGAAAACATGGACAGTAATTGTGTAGGAAGGCTCTTAGCGGAGGTGACGTTCAAGTCATGCAACCGCAATGTGCCTGACTACCAAAAACTGGGCTTATTAAGGGATATATCAACTGCGTAGAAGATTCAATACATGAAATTGAAAGTCACAAATGGATTTTAGCTTAATAAACTGACGTTTTGCTTGTTGGCATCTAGCTAACGTCACCAGCTCGAGCTCAGATAGCCTAACGCGATCTGCATCGAGCTGACATTCTCACAACCATTGTCCCAGCAAATTTTTCTTTTCTTGTGAGTGCAGATGTGCTGAACTAGGCTAGTACTCGAGTGCAAGCAGTGACCGTCTGGAGGTAACTTTGCATCACTGTCATGACAACACCAGGCATCCTCCGCTCACGCCTAGAAACAGTCCAGTCTTCATGCTAAGATAAACTAAGCTAAGCTAAGCTGACAGTTCCCTGGGTGTAGCTCTTTTTTATGTAACTCTTTATGAAAGTGAGCAAGCGTAATTCTTAAAAAGTGCAGATATATGGAAACAGATATTGTTTCACATATGTTGCAGTGTCAAAAAGCTTCCTCCTCCCTCTCTCCATCTGTGCACAGGGCACAAACATGACTCCCAACATGTACAGTAGCTCTTCTCTCCTCTCCTCTGCTATACTATTTCCCTTTTCCTCACAGCAAAGCCAGTCATTTGTTACCATTAGCAACGGTCCTCAGGTACCCCAACTCATTGTGCTGGGATCACGTGACATTTGCGAGGGGAAAGAAGAGGGAAGAGGGTAGAAAAGATAATGGGAGAAAAGATAGTCGTGGATGGGGAAGAATAAAGGAATAGATAGGGTAAGAGAAAGCAAAGTGGACATCACACACCACATGATCAAGGCCCGTCTGCCTTCAGATGGACGACAGCCAGAGATTCAGGCTGATCTAAGATAATTTGGGGTCATTCTCCAATAATGGACTGAAGCATGATACGGATAAGGAGGTGCAGATTCTGTATCAGTGCTAAAGAGAGGGGATGTTGCTTTGCCTTTCAGACGGAGAATGCTATTGATCACTTCAGCCGGGCATTAGCAGCTATCAACAGCGATATGGCTGCACTATCCAATATCCAGATGGCTAATCAAATGAAGGGGAGGCTTAATGAAATGATTGATTGGATTCAACAGTTAAAATTAAAGCTACATAATGTGGCTCTGAGCAGCAATCAAATGGAGATTACACAGAGACTGAAAGTATACACCCAACCTGCAGTCACCTTCGCGTGAACTCCAAAACTGAGAGGTTTAAGAAGTAGATCTGACTTGTAACGTTTCCCAACAAACATTCTGACATTCAAGAGAAACTTCTCCCCTAAACAGCAATGTTTACGTTGTTTTTTTTGTTTTGTTTTTTGAATTCATAATTCCATCCAGCGGTGGTATTTGTTTGTTTTTGCCTTCTGTGGTTTCTCAAGTAGATTCTTCTGTCTGAACCCAACCGAGTCTGGTCCGTCGGTATTTGACGACCTGAGAATGAAACTCTCTCCCTGCAACGTAATCTGCTCTCTGCGTCAGCAGTTTGTTTTATAAAGACACCCGAAAAAAAACCACCTCGCATTTAGGATTTTTTCACCCGCAACTCCCGCTGTCATAACAGCAGGTGAGCCGCATGTGGTGGAAGCTTGTTGTCAGTTATGTAACCGAACAAAACCAGCGTGCACCGAATGACACAGCAACAACCAGGTGCACTTATTTATTTTTTAAAGTATTTTCTGGGCCTTTTTCGGCTTTATTTGATAGGACAGCTTGAGATATGACAGGAAACGGCATGACATGTAGCAAAGAGCCACAGGTCAGACTTGAACCCAGGGCCGCTGCAGCGAGGACACAGCCTCTGTACGCGGGGCACACGCTCTACCAACTGAGCTACCAGGTGTATAATGCTAGTTAATCGATTGCATATCGCGTCGTTCTCTGGGACAGATAAAAAATATATATATAAATATTAGTATGAAATGCTAAACTGGATCACCAGAAACACTTGAGTGGAAGTTAATATACCAAGTAAAGTCTATGTGTGGGAAACACTGATTGTAACCAACATCATTTCTAAGTTTTTGTCCAAACCTGGCCCCAAACGCGGGTCGGGTATCCATGCTCCATTCTCAAGTGGTGGTGTGTATACTGTGGTCATTTATCGACCAGATGCTTCTCACGTTTTTTAATCTTCTAACTTCAGTGAGACAACAAAAGTCTAGTGCTGAAAGATTCTTGCAAAACTGCAGATTAACTGAATAAAAAAAAAACTTTAGGCCTGAATCCACTGATTTATTTTCATTATCGATGAATCTGCTGAATATTCTTTTGACAATTCAATCAATCTTTTGTTCTACAAGTGTCAGAGATCACATCAGATTTCACGAAGCCCAGGGTGATATCTTCAGATGTCTGAAACTCAAAGACATCCAGTTTAATATCACATTAGACAATGTAAAGCAGCGAATCCTCACAACTGAGGAGCTGGAACTAGAGAATTTTTCTCACTCTGCTTGAAAATTGACCTACTAATTGATTCAGTGCTTATCAAAGTATTTGAAGATAAATTGACTAATTGTTTCAGTGCCAGAACATTTAGAAAAAAACGGTAACGTTTCCAGATATGAAATGAGCTATTTAAACCGTCTCCTCACCCACTGCATGCTGGGATAGGCTCCACTCTCCATATTAATTCTCTATGATTTGAGTTTTTTTGTTTTTTTTTGAGGACATGGCTTACTTTAGCTTTTTGATTTGTTGTTTGTGTTTTTTCAAAGGTTAAAGTGTCAGTCGCGGACATTTTTCTGAATTACCTTCTCAAACACACATTACCGCTGGTCTCACAGCTCTTCATGTCAAATGTTCGGTAGAAAATCTTACCCGAGGCACACACACATACACAAAAACATGTATAATTTCGTCTGCTGCTGAAAAAAAAGGACAGAATGAGCTTAAATATGAGGATAGACAGTTATTACAGTAACAGCAATTTATTAGCGTGTGGCCTTCTGCTACCTTTAAGAGAAATACCCTGCCAGCCTGAAGTGAAATCCTCTTTCTCTCCCCCTTTCCTGAGTCTCTCTGTCTGTCTGTCTGTCACTCTCCGTCTCCCCGCCCCTCCTGCACTGTTTTTGTGGCTGCTCTTCAACCAGAGGAGGAGGAGGGCCAGATTATGTACGGATTAAGAAGAAAAGGCTTGACCCACTTGCTTTTCAAAGAGCACCAAACCAAAAAGGACCGTGTGGAGGCTGGCTTCCATTCAGTGTCAGCACTTCTGTTGTACTGTGCGAGACACTTGAAGCTCATGTTTATTGCTCTTAAGACTATAATTAGCAGGGGCTGGCTTATGGTGTTAAAATGCTTCCCTGACTTAGTGACTGATTGAAAGTTCTCCGTGTAAATCTCCTTTGTGCCTGTGAGTTTTTAACCGTCACATAACCAAAAATACATAATCACCTCGTTTTTGTTTGTGTTTTTTTTTTTTGTCAAGGTTTGATGGGCTCGCTTGCAGGTTAGGTGGCATTATGCATTTTTCAAGCCCCGGAAGATAACACAAGAATGGAGGCGAGAGCCAAGTCAGCACACAAGGAGGAAGAGGAGGATGGGGGAGGAAGGAGGGGGGGGGATGTGTGAGACAGAGATAGAGAGGAGAGAGGCAGTGGAGATAACCGCCAAGAAAGTGGAGGAGAGCAGGGAGAGAATAGAGAGAAGTGACAGTGTGATGTAGTGACAGAGGAAGTGGAAGGAGGCGAGAGGCAGCAAAAGTGGCAAGACAAAGACACAAGGAAAAGCAACGAGAGGTAGAAAAGAACCTGGGGAGTGAGAGGAGAGTGAGAGGAGGGGGAGTGAGAGAGAATGAGACCCAGGAGGTAAACTAATCACCGAGCACGCAATGCAATTTTCTGGCTCTGTGCCTCCACTCCACCATACTCCTCCCTCCTTCGCTCTCGCTCCCTTCCTCCCACCATGCGCACCCCCCCCCCCCCCTCGTCTCGGGGGCTCTTTTTACTATTCCGCTCACACACACTGTCTCTTGCTCCTCTATCTATCAGGCTGTACCATTCCAGCGTTTCCCCTCCTCTCTTTAATGCTGCCCAGCAAATCCCCTCTGGCTCCCCGAAAATGGATCGAGCCACTCTGGCCATCAGCTTTCAAAAAAAAAAAAAAAAATGCTGTGGATGAAGGGAGGGAGTGTTTTTTTTTAATGAGGATGTGGTGTCTTTTAAATGATGATTATTCAGCACTGGAGGATGCTCTCTCAGGTGTTTCTTATGCCTCGTCTTTATGACAGGGTGAATGATGGGAAAATACAACTAACAGTCAGCAAGAGCATAAAAAAAAAGAAAGATGATATAAAGCAGAGGCTGTCTGTTTGCATTTGTGCATGCTCATGCGTGTTCGTAGTGTGCCTTTGCCCCGAGGTGGAGGCATTTAGGAAGCGTTTGATATCGCTGCGGTAAAGGTTTGAAAGTGTGTTCAGTCTCTCTCCCGAGAGCGTCGGCGGTGCCTGCCTGCCTCACTGTTTTGCAGCGCCTTGATGATGATGATAGATGTTCGCTCCAGACATGCAAATAAAGGAGGCGGCTCCGTAGAAACCGCGCACACGCTCTCGCTCGCAAGCCCACGCACGGCACACACACACACACTCACATGTGTATGTTTGACTATGATCAAGTCATCCATTGATATATTAATCTGCCTCTTTAGGGAATATACCCCCGGGAAAATGCAGAGAAGCTCCCACACACAGCAGACTCCAATGTGCCCCATTTTCACAGGAGCGCCGACTGGGAAGGAAGATCAGTCGCATAACGTTGCTAATTTGAAAGATAGGGGCCTCTCTTTAAGAGGAAGGGGTGAACGTGTGAGAGGAAAGCCAGCTAGTTCATTATTGACATGCAGTATATGTCACCTCATCCATCATAAGTGACACTGCTGCTGCTACTGAGGCGTACAGAGAC
The DNA here is from genome assembly GCF_965226575.1 of Pagrus pagrus. Classification (NCBI taxonomy): domain Eukaryota; kingdom Metazoa; phylum Chordata; class Actinopteri; order Spariformes; family Sparidae; genus Pagrus; species Pagrus pagrus. The sequence continues at coordinate 8,801,003 of NC_140200.1, forward strand.
ACACACACACACACACACACACACACACACACACACACACACACACACACACAGAGAGAAACGCACAGACTACAGGATCAATTTCAACATAAGCTTATCAAATTTTCACTCTTACACAACAGTATCACTGCACATTCTCTACACACACATACACATATATATAAATGTGTACATATGCAACCATATCAGGCTTCAGCACATTACTTCCCAAAGCATGTCATGAATACAACCGATGCATTACGCATAAAGACACTAAAAACACTTTTGCACGTACGTCTCTTTCCTCTCAAGTGCAAAACCTGACACACACATACGTGGCTGGCTACACACACAAACACATCTTTACACCGGGCTTCACAGCATCACATGGGAAAGCCCCGAGCCCCATGCTAACCTGAGGGGATCCAATGACACAAAGCATATGTGTGCGCCCCCAGCTGCTCGTCGCTGACAGGCCCGCCGAGCAAAACCTGTTGTGACAGATCAAAACATCAGCGTGGCGGGCGCAGGGAGGACAGAGAAAGAGAGAGAGGCAGACAGAGGCGGGTTGAGCACATTAAGTGGCCACCGTAACAACTAATCCAGAGGTACTTTGGCTATGCAGGGGTACTTTAAGGTCACAGACAGGCGGTAGTGCAGTCGGGCTGCACAGCAGACTGAGAGAGATGCAGTTACTGACAATGAGGGGAAAAAAAATTAAGAGTCATCATAGTTTCCTTCAGGAACACACACACACATGCACACAAAGCTGTGGTGAAAAGAAATATCTCCCCTGCCCATTCCAGCGTTTTCAGCCCCATAAACAGCTTCCTCCCATCACCCAAACACCGGCTAACACAATGTGATATAAATCCCCTGAGACAGCCGCCTGGATTCACGGCGTCAGCTTTTCCGGCTCTTTATAGAGCACACGCACAAACATACAAGTACGCACAGTGAGTAGCAGACACGACGCACATGTGCAGACTCTCCTGCTTTACCTCGGTGGGCTGGGGGAGGGTTAGATGGGAGATAGAAGGGAAAGGAGATGTGGGGGATGGGGCCAGATCGATTGAGGTGTCCTGGGAACTCTTCCTTTCTTCCATGAATCTATGCAGGTAAAATCGGATGCTGACAGCACAAACCCCCCCCCCTACTCCAGACACCAGATCTAGGTGTCTGCCCCCCTCTGAGGAGACTTCATCAGGCTGTTTGAGCAGACGAAACCCTACCTCATGCAGTTCTACTTGTCGTATCAATAACAGGAGTGTGTGTGCGTATGATAGCAGCTGTAGCTCGGCGTCTGTGCCTCAGGTTGGAAAGGGAAGGGTTGTGATGTGTGATAAGATACATACTGTATCAGTGAGAATAGAGTAGTATATGTGATGTATTGACAGCATGACAGGAGGGATGAGTGTGGTTTCATGGAATAGTTTAAAGAAAATGGGGGATGGGATGTCAAAAATACACATTCTGACAGGTACAAATCTTATATATTTTTAGCATAGAACAGGCTGGACTGCGAGTTGTGGCTGAGTTTGAAGCTCAGGTAATTGAAAGACCTTCACACTGACGGTCCCTTGTACTCTATGATGTGTGGCTCAAAGTCCTTCATTGGCAAGATTTAATTAAAAATAATTAATACACCAAACCAAGAGTCACCACAGCCTGAGCCCTGAATCTAAGAGGTTTAAGAAATGGATATGACTTGCACTACTTTGTATTCATTATTCTACCCAACAGCAGTGTTGTTTGTTTTTGTCTGCTTCTGTGGTTTGTTGATGTAGACGTCATGTAGATGACTTATCGACCAGAGTCCGCTGATATTTTCAAGGAGAAAACAAAGAGTCTGGCATTGACGGATGCTTGCTAGATTGCACAATTTCTGTTAAAAACAAACAAAAAAAACATATATAATAATGTATAATAATATAATAACGCTATAGTCCCCTTCATGCTACCAGTTTGTGATGTTTCTATTCAGGATGCTTTCTATTGCTCCTCTGTAAGAGTTGCCAAGAACCTGGCACAGGAATTTATCCAAGGGTCTTTTCAGTGCTTTTTCGTTGATTAATCTGTGATCATTCTTTGGATTAACCGATTACGCCCACGGTAATGTCTTGTTTGGTTCAACAATCAGTCCAGAATACAAAGATATTCACTTGATTACCATATAAGAAAAGGAAAAGCAGCAAATTCTCACAACTGTGACTTTGGATTATAGAGACATCACTGAAGAAGAGTACATCAGTCGCCAGAAAGACACCTCACAATATCTATTCATATTAAAGAAATTGTGTTATAATAATAATAAGTTAGCATAGCTTAGCTTAGCATAAGGGGTCACTGCTCCTGGCCAAGAAATGGGCCATACTACAGCTCAAAATGCCACAAAATAACACAACTTGATGTTGTAGCTCTTTTACAAAATTGTATACGTCTCTTGTATAAGAGTTAACAAACACAATATAATGTGCTGATATGTGAGTTTCAGAGGTTTTTATCTTAAGGAGAGTCAGTCTAACAGGCTGTAAGCTAAGATAAGGAAACAGCATCCTGTAGCTTCACAGAGTCATTTATTAGGTTCATTAAGCTCTCAGGTTAAGTTCATTTAAATGTGTGCTGTGATTAGCTTTGTCATTTGCTGTTGCTAGTGCAAAACTGATGTTTAACATGCTATATTGCTAGTAGTCAATCGTAACTGAGGATTTCAAGGCTGTACCTTGTTTTTAATTAGTTTTAAGTGATGACAAAGACCATTACGTTTATTCAGTTATGACAACAACACTCGCTGACATAGCGTTACTCTTGTGCACCTGAACGGAGCCACGTTTCTCTCCTTTAGGACTTGTTCCACATGTCATGTGACATGGGGAAACACATGTTGGCCATTACCGCGACAGAGCACTTTAAGTTCAGCGGGTGGACGGAGACAGAGATAAGAGGAAAGCAGAGAGGGTCTGTGGTTGTTCGGATGAGAGTTTAAATGAGGTTGTGTGTGTGTGAGAAAGAGTGTGTGTTTGCCTGTAAATGTGGGCTGAGTAAGTGAATGAGGAGAAGCAGTAAGTAATGGTCAGAGTGGAAAAGATACATCGAGGATGGAATTGATTTTTTGTATTTTTACAGCCCCTGAAAAGTTAAGATGCTGGATATATTTCTTTATTTTCTGATCCAGCAAAAAAAAAAACTCACGATACCTCATGTAAGACATTGTGATTAAAGGACAAGTTCACCCAAAAGTTAAAATTCAGTTATTATCTACCCTAAGCTAAAATTTCCACTGTATCTGCTTAGCGAGAGTGGGTGGGTGGGTAGATAATGACCTAATTAAAATTTTCTGGGTGAACTTAGCCTTTGAAACTATGCACAGTTCTAAATTATATGTAAACATTATATAAACAGCAAAGCCTTAGTTTTACAGTGTAAAATTTACAAATACATATTACTGAACAGGCCATACCGGCTTCAACAACACTGTATTTTAACAATAATCTAAAGCTTATTTGACTCGAGACGAAGAGACAGCAGGAGAGAGCGAGAGAGAAAGAGCGAGAGAGCATCAGAGAGAGCCGACGACTCCTGGGAGTTGCTAAGTGATGGTAACTGGACTCCAACATGTTGCAGTCTGGGAAGTCTCCTGATGAATAGGAGGGAGACAGGGCAGCGGAGGAGGGATGGGAAGCAAGACAGAAGAAAACCTAGCTGTGTAATGCACGGGCACGGTGCCAAAGCGTCCATTTCATTCACAAAACCCCTGAGCAAGTCTAACCTGAGGCTGATCTGCTCCTACTCAGCCCGGGGGGAAAAGGACAGGAAGCTACTCTCACTTCTCCTCCTCCTTCTCGCTCGCTTTTATCCTCTTCTCTTCCTCCTTTTTTTTTTTTTTTTTGTCATATTTTTGTTTTATTCATCAGGCTTTTCCTCTTCCCTTCCCCCCACTTTCACCTCAAGTTATACCTTTTTATGCAGCATCACTTTGGATGTGTTGACAAGACCAACCAGCCAAACCAACGTTGTTTTGGGATTCCCTGAGTTTATTAAAATGTTTTCCAAGTGTGAAATGAGTCATTTGGCATGGACATATTGCATTTTTTTTCTCCTTTCATTTTCAAACGAAACGAAATGAAACGTTAATTGTTAATTATATCTAAAGACTGGCCATCAGCTAAACACTTTCTCTTGCCTGTGTTGTCTGGGCTGTGTTGCTGCTGTAATTAACAGAACCAGATGACTGAGGTCAGTGTGTGCCAGTATTGCACCCTGCTAAAGTTACAGTAGACTCTCCAAAATGAAGGATTATGGTTTTAAATTCTTCATAAAAAGCATCTCCTCCCACACGCAGCAGCTCAACTCACCCTGACCCTGGGGTAATTTGAGTCACAGGAGCTGTTTCAGCCTGTCTGGTCATCATTTTGACGAGGAAAAAACAGCACAGGCAGAAATATGCACCTGTAAAAGATGATCTGAAACTATAACTTACATCACTTTGGTTGAGATATTGAAGACTTCTCCTCCCAAACTCAGTGCAGCCCTCTCTCGACCTTAAAAAGCACACACAGAGCCTGAACCACTGAAATGGTAGAAGACGCATAGCGGGACAATCCTGAAGCCATGGGAAAGTGTGAAAAGCTTTAGCAAGATTGTTTTTAAGTGCTTGTAGTTAGGGCTGGGACATATGCCAATTTTATATCCTTATCATTATCTGACACAATATCCTCTTAGATTTAGGATATTATTATTTCATGAGGTGGCCTAAGTGTTTTTTTAAAAGGCTGCATGACAGTGAAGTGATGCCCTAACCCTTTTGTTAGACTTCTAAAACATGCCTTTACCTATATTGTTGTAATAATGATATTGAGGAATTTGGTCAAAAATGTTTTTGTCGCCCAATCCTAGCATTTATGAAGCACCTTTGAGGAGATATCTAATTTGATGACTTATAGCTTGACTTGACAGATACTAACTTGGGACTCGACTAGGACTTGTTGACACATGATGACTCGTATGACTTGTCTGTGTTCATTTTATGGTTTCAGTTTAGTTTCCTTTGGTTATTTTTTCACCCGTGTCCATTTGTTGGTTGGCTGGTTGGTTGAATAGTTTGTTGCTGTTGGTTTGTAAGCAGGATTACAAAAAAACTACTGAACGGACTGAACGGAAACATGGATGGAGGATGGGTCTCAGCCCAGAATGGACCCCATTTACTTTTGGTTTGGATCTGGGAATTCTTTCTCACTCTATTTAACACTGCGAGATTGAAGTTTCTTGTCTTAAGATTTGATTTGCTTTAACTAAGATCGCGATTGACTCGACACAACCTGCGACTTAACTCGCCCAAGAAAAACATGACTTGGAACTTGCTTGAGAATTGGACCAAATGACTTGAGGCACATGTCTGCCTAAAAATAGCAATGTCATTTGCAGGCCAAATCACCCGGCCCTACTTGTAGTTTATTTTGCACGAAACGTCAAGATTCCAGCAGATGTTTTCATCACACACCTACACGGTCACAAATTCATCCCACTGCACATATAAAAAAATGCCCAGTTTGCATCCGGCCCAGTGACACATTGAAGGTCACGCAAGTTGGTCTTTTAAACGAGGGGAGCCACAGAATGGCGATACCCACAAAAAACAAACCATAAAAGGTGCAACACATAGCTGAGCTTTAAGATAGATTGGTTGTTTTATTGCAGGATAGGCTTCTGCTTTGACTCATACCTGTTGTGAGTTTATGTACATGTCTGTGGGTGTGTAAGTAGGTGTATGGCTTTAGAAAACAGATCTGAAACAAATTTCGGTCCTAAGATTAACCACATGTGGGCCTGTGTGCACGTGTGATATGCATGAATGTGGATTTTTTTTTGTTTTATATAGAGGCTAAAAAATGCTGCAGATCTTCTCATAGGATAAGAAGTTATGGGTGGGTGGACAACCAACAGGATCAACAAGAAAAAAAAGTCTCATGCAGCGTGATTTTGTGATTCTTAAGCAGCGAGATCGGTGCATGACTTTAGGAGCGGGTGGGGAGCTGGGGAGAGAGAAAGATCAGGAGGAGGAGGAGGAGGAGGAAGAGGAGCGGGAGAGAAAGTAGGACAGAGATGTGTGGGCCTGGCTGTGAGGACGGTGGCTCTAATCAGGACTGAACAGCTGCTATTACTCCAGCGCTCTCTCAGGGAGAGCAGGCATACCATACTCATGCTTTAACATCAAGGAGGGAAATCTAAATCACACAGGCTCCCGTTAGGAGCAGCACACAGCTTTGGGAAAAAAAACAGGATTTTCTCTTGTCTGACTACGCTAAGACACTGTAAGAGCTGTACATTGTTTGGTAGCACTGATCCGCAGATGAAAAGGATCAAGGTGGAATTGATGAAAAACCCTCTATGAACCTCATGTGGACACTGTCTATTTCACCCAGCAAGGCAGCGATTGATCAAGCTAAACCGTTCACGACAGGCCTGTCAAGCTTCGGATTTTGCAACATGCCAAAGCCGAAGAGTGATACTTTGCATTTAAAGAGTTTGGAAAGTGCTGTTTTCTTCTTTTCTGTCTTTTTTTTTTTTTACCCATTAGCCTTAACATGGTGAATCCTGAAGTTAAAGGTGAAAACAAACAAACAAAATAATCATATTCTTTTTTTACTTTAAGGCGAGGACTATCTAGTTTTCAAGAACTATACTGATTTTAAATTTAACGACTTTTTGACTGAGACATGCAGCTTCATCTTAAGTCTTTCAGCATGATATCATGTATGTAGCCATTACATAAGTATTGTCTGATGATGTGTAATGTCGTCCAACAAAATCGTCATTGACCAGCTGGACATTAGACGCCTGCTTTTGTCTAAATCACTGCTTCCAATGTTTCAAAACCGACAACAAATTTCCGAGTGTCTTGTGGGTTTATCAGGCGTTGCAACAATGATGGTGCTGCTACATAATATACCGTTGATTATGATAATCGTGATATTTAAAATTGAAATATTGATATCGTGATAATGTGCAAATAATACAGCGCTCCTAAAATCATTTCCATTTCTTTCCGTTGGCTTCCTTGCATTCTTTTGGCCACGATAATAGTGTAGTGAAATTCTGACAATCATCAAAACCTTATTTCTCATTCAAACTTTTCCTCCATCACCCTCTTCACAACACACACATTGCAAGTCACCAAAGCCCCAATCCCTGCAGCAGACCCTGTAGCAACAACACCCAGAAAACACCTCACACTGAAATATTAAATAGCGAATGGAAAGTGACAGTGTCTCGAAAATTCAGCAGTTTGTGGGGGAAAACAAGCTGTCAATATCAGCGCCCTGGTAGCACATGAAACTTGAAAAAGAAAGAACCAGGGAGACAGCGACAGGGATGGAGAACGAGAAAGAGATAGGGAGGACACGTTGACATAGTTGTCTCCCTCACTGTGGGCTAAGGTGCTCTTCTCTAACAAGGGAATGTTGATCTATATCTGAAGTGGACAGCTGAGCCAAAAGAGCTACAGTGTGTTGGTACCCGTGTTCGCCCAGGAGGCCATCCGGGGTGAAAATCCTACTAAACTCTTCTCTCTTTCCTCCTCTAGCCCTGCTATGCTTAAAACATTTGGAGGGTGACTTTAGTGCAAGATTTTTCCTCCCAATAGGTAAATACACTGTACAACCACGGCACACTTAGCGTAAATCAACATCCACACACTTGTTTGATCTACCCAAGTGTGAGCTACATACAACTGTGTGTCATCATTCGCTGTCACCAACACAGCCATCTGTTATGTCCCAGACAACTGTTTGCATGTGTCAGACGGCCTGAAATGCACGCTGTAATTTATTCATAAGGTTTTTGTTTTGCAGAAATGATTGCAACACAATTCGGTGATTAACAAATGATACCACACATAAGGACTCTAGCTGAAAAGCCGGTTTTCAAAGTCAGTAGTCAATATGTCTGATATCACAAGACTCCTACACTCCCACAGAGCAAGATTGAGTGTGATTGAGTGATGTGTATGAATTAACCTTTGATAAGGCCAAACAACCAATACAGTCATTTTTCCGGTGAGGACCGTACAAGGCCCATTGCGTTAATTCAGTAATCAGCTGCTTCATTCATGCTTTACAATGACTAACTCATTCATCAGCTGACAAGTAATGTAGAGTCATTCTGATCAAACATGAGCTACAATGATAATTCAACAAATATTTGAACCACAATCAATTCACTTTGATGGAATTTTCACAGATCAGCTGCAAAATTTGTGTAAAGACAGCGCTTACCTTTCAATGTACGGAGAGAGCAGGTGAATCTCAAATGATGTACTGTAAGCTAATCAACCCAGTCGCCAGAATAAATGTTGGCAGTGTCTGTCGAAACTTTACTTTTTTTGTTGCAATTTTACATTTCTTTAGGTTATGTTGCAACAACGCCGTCCTTATGATTTTGTTGCACAAAAACACTCGGTCAGGGTTAGGAAAAGATACATTTTTTCTCTTAAAGTACCTGTTTTGATTTGCCACAAACACTGCTGGGGATCTCCTGACTTCTTGTCAAAAATAATTTAATCGCCACAAAAAAAATGGCTGGCAAATTTTAAACGCAGTCTTGAACGGGGGTCACTGGCTTGGCAACCTCCACAACTCCATCACCACCAACCCTATCTATCTATCTATCTATCTATCTATCTATCTATCTATCTATCTATCTATCTATCTATCCATCCATCATGTTAAACAGTATTCCTACATTGTATTTAATCATATTACCACACAGCCAACATGACGCCACTGTTGTAAACTGTACACAATGTACAAACAGTAGAAGGAACAGGGGGTTAGAAGACAGGCTCAGTTTTTCAACAAGCTAATTCTCGTAACCTTATTACGCTGTTGGTGCCCCATTACACGGACTTCCCACTGTGCCAGGGTTGCAATGCTTCCCAAAACTAAACATCTGGGAGCCGGTAATTAGCGTGTGTGTGTGTGTGTGTGTGTGTGTGTGTGTGTGTGTGTGTGCGTGCTTATCTGTGTTTGCACCCAGGTCACCTCCCCAACTCACATCAAACGGCTGCATCTCAAGTCTGTGACACACTTCCATCAAAGGCGGCACACAAGAGAGAGAAATGTCCTCAGAAAGGCTCAATATGTTACGGTCGGGTTGCGCTCCTAAAGCAGGCCAGGACATAAGCAGCACTATAAAGCACACAAACACGGGCACACACACACAGTGTGTTGCTGTAAATGGACCCGAGTCTGAAAGAAAAGAAAAACATGAGCACTATACAGTGCAAAAACACAAAAACAGGACTAGCAAGCGACACATGAAGTACAGGCTGAGGGTAAATATACAGTAGATGCAGCTTTTTCAAAGGCGAATTCTCCTCATACATCAGCTTTATGACAGAAAACTCATCTCAAAGATGCCGGTACAGCTTCAGAGGCTTGTGTTTTCTTATTCTTAACTGTATTCTGCACAGTGTCTGTCCGTGTCAGAGTGCGAAGCGAGGCAGAGTTGACTTCAAACGCTCTTGTCCCATCGAACAACACATCACAGCCCTGCCAGCTCTACCTTTGAAGCACCCTGGACGGAGCATGCTCAGAGGCATCCGGTCAATAAGTCGTTAGTGCGGACTTTAATGGCGGTTGCTCACCTTGTGAGGCTGTGCACTGACCCCGAGTCAGACCGGGGACCACCGGCGTACCACGCCATACAGCTTCATCTTGCAGATCCAAAGGACAAAGAGGAATGAGAAATGTCTTGGAAGATAAGGAATTGGTTTCTGTATTGTCTTCTGGGCTTGTTTGTTAAAGCTAAACTAAACTAGTGGGCAACATGTAAAAGAGAAGGCGACATGCTGGTGCTGATTAGCCCTTCAGTAAGTTACTGAAATGAAATCATAGCTTATTTGCTTTCTTTGCCCAGCATTAAATGAGATTGTTACCTCTCTCAGGTCTGTCTGTTAAATATGAAACTAGAGCCGGCAGCCTGTTAGAAAAATTAGCATAAACACTGTGCACAGTGTTAATGCTGATTTTTACGCCATGGCTGCTCCTCAAGACGTTAGCGCTAGCATCAGTTATGTCAGAGCTGGAGAGTACATTTCATTGAAAGAAGAGCAAATAGTGGCAAGGAAGGCTTTTCTTCCTGGAAATATGTTCTCACTCTCTTCTGACTGACTGCAGTACCAACTGCGCCCTCCTGCTTTCGATTTGATTGGCTGAAGTTAGCCCATGATCAACGCTGATAGACCAATGGTTCGTCCAATCACCTGCCAAGTATTTCCGGCCAAGTGTCTGCCCGTTTCCAAATGGTTTCTAGTGGCTCCTGTCCAGATGGTTCTGTGAAATAACCCATTTTGTGAAATAGACCATCTGGCTAGGTTAGGTCAAGCTATCGAGATCTTTGGAAAGATCAACATCACACCCACAGAAGCAATCACGTAAAAAGCATTGACAAATCCTTAATCAGTCCGGTTGTATGTTCTAACCTCGCAAAACATGATTTGCCCCTGTGAAGTCCTCACTATCACAAGTGCAATTCACGGCCAGAAATGGAATAAATAAATACCTCATGCTTCAACCAAGACAGGAATAGCTTTAATCGGGTCAAGTCACTGTGTGTAGACATTGTAAAAAGATATGACAGCAAGATTTAAAAGTAGATCAGTGGCATTCATGAGGCCCGGAGATTGAGATCAAAACCTCTTTGCATAGTACATGCGCAGAGATGCTTTAAAAAGTCTGTTTCATGGCCGCTCTCATTGTGACCCGCTCTGAACCCGTCGCGTTTTTGCCTTCAGTTTCTCATTTCCTTGCTTTCCACCCTCTTTTTTGTAATTTTCCTTGTGTTTTACATTCTGTGTTTTCCCTTTTTTCTTATTTTTCCTCTCTCACTCTTCTTACCCAGTGTCGTCGAGGCTCTTTTTATGGGAGACACTGCAGAAAAAACCAAACTCTGCCAGCGTGATGACAAACTGCTTTGTCGCTCTTCGTTCCTTGGTGTGGAAATAAGTGATGTAACCGCATGCAAATCTCTCTCTCTTTATAAAGGAATAAGCATAAACATCACATTTAATTATGTATTGTGTGTAAGTGGTAACATTAATTTTAAAGAGGAAAAACTCTTTCAACATTACTCAATTGTTCTATGGGCTTAAGAAAATATATATATGCAAACCCTTTTTTCATCTTTTGTAAAGATTGTGCAATTGTATCTTGTCTTAAATCCATATAATACAGCCATTGTGAGAAAAGAGAATAATGCATATCTTTTATCCACTTTCCAGTATATGTGGACAATAGGGCCCTCTCCCACAGTTGAGTCACTATTAATTAGCTCTTTAAACATAAGAGGATCTGGTCAAGGCAGATCCTGCCTTTAACAAATTCATGTTGAATGGAGCAACAATGGCGCACGTCTTTTTTTTCTCACATTAAAAGGGAGGCATTGGCTTGTATCCCCCCTTACTTTGGCAGTCGGATGAGATATTTCTGTGCCGACAGCCAACGTGTTTGTAGGCTACTCAAGTATAGTTTAGCCAAGGAACGGATGTTTATTACCCTTAATTTGTATCAATAACCTTTTTTTTTTAATAGGAGTTAAACACTTATTTGATTTTCAAATGAACAAATTCATCAAAAGATCGTAATGCAGCAGAAGTGTAACAAAAAAGACTGCGGTGGACGTCTGAGGTCAGGTGCACAGCAGAGCCTCCTGCCCCTGGTGTATCGCAGGTTGGTTTTCCACTGTAAAAAATGGTAAAAACACTTTTCTGTTCTATTTTGCCATATGCACTATGTTGTGTATGCTGTTTTATGGTGCTACATTTCTTCATAAATGCTGACTTTATACATGTTGATTTTGTAACAAACGTAATCTTTATTGTAATCTTATCTGTCTAGGGACAGTTGAACAGGCCTTTTTGTCTACCCCATTTTCCAGGTTTTTTTCCCAATGATCACTGGTTGCTATCCACTAACTTACTGACTAAATAGATTAAATAGGATTATCTAGCTCAATAATAATAGTACTGCGTCAGTGTAAAATTTGGTAACGTAATATCATGATGTTAGCGGGCTTCACTCTCAAATACATTACATGTTCTAGTTCTAAACTGAACTTGTGTCTTAAGTCCGCCGTCATCCCTCTAATTCCGGATCCCTTTGTCTGTTATCAGTTTCCTCTGTCTCCACCCGGCTGTGTGTGAGTGAGTGCCTGTGAGAGAAACTGCAATTTCCAGGGAGAAGCGGGGGAACTGGCTCAGTAGCGGCACAGCCTGGGGCCTTACACACAGCTCCTTTTCCCAGTCCTCAGAGGAGCTGCCTGTAACCAGAACGATACCTGACAGGCCGAAAAGGAAAAGAGAGGCCACGCAATGGTGGGTAGAGCCAAAAAGCAAGTGCCCAGTCACGAGATGTTCACATGCACCCTCCACCCTTGAGCTTTGGTTGCAGTGTACTCGAGGAAAAAAAACTAAAATAAGACTGAACTGCTGGGATGTGTTATATAGGTCATTAATACAGCCCATCATCCTCTGTGCATTGATCCAGGGGAGGCACATCATTAGGAGGCCAGCATTTCCACTTAAAATGTCAAAAATTACACCAAACCCAGCTTGCATTATGACTCTTATGAATTTTACTCTGCCTGCCATCCTTCTAACACATTCACAATTCAGCAGAGCCGAAGGGAGGAATAACTTTGAGTTTCTAAAAATTTACATATAGCCTTAAAGATGTGATAACTCGAGTGTCTTTCCTACAGAGGCCAAATAATTAATCTGTTATCTCTGATACAAGTTATCTTTAATAACAGATTAAAATATCCTTTCCCCCGAACTGTAACACCAAAACAGAGTTTTAACATTGGCAGTGCTAGTTTCAACTGATACACATCAATCCCTCAAATGTCTTCCTGGATCCTGTTGCAGTTGAATTCTCTGTTAATCCTCAAAGCTTAACTCCACCAATTTAACACATAAACGTGGTCTTGTTTTTTTTTCTTTTTTTTATGGCTCCAGAGGAAGCTGCATGTAATCTGATAAATTGCCTCCAGTGATGTCACTCAATGGATAAGATGTATTGTGGGTAATGTAGGCTGCAGGTGTTTAAAAAAGCAGTCCCCTGGTCTGGCATTGCACTTCTGTACCACTGTCGTTCACATGGACAGTTTGACTTAGCCAGTTTAGCAATTTATCAGATTACATGCAGCTTCTTCTGGAGTCACAAATGGCTTTCATACTACTTTTTCTCACATATGCAGTAGTACTTCCACAAGACCTGTAAACACACGTTAATGTGTAAAATTGGTGGTGTTACCCTTTAAACTGGTGGCTCAGAATTGTAATATTTACAATATAAATGAAGTAACAAGACACAACTGAATAAACAAGAAGTTCTCAGAGGAAAATAAGGTCCCCAGAACAGTTTGAAGCTAGACATGTGGCAGGGTCCGCCACATATAAACAGAGTAAACCGGTATGAACTTTATGTTGTCCTCTAAGGTCAGTTTGTTCATTCAGTCAATGATCTCTTCTGATTAAAAGTCCTTTCCCAAAACTACAGTCAGTCGTGCACCTTTAATACAAAAAAGTATCACCACAAATCATGTAGTTTATGAAACAAATGAGGTGAAGTCCTCAAAAACTACATGACATTATCGCCGAGAGCAGAGGACAAAGCAGCTCTGCGGGAGACTCTTGCCTGTCATCACCCTGCAGAATAAGCCGACTAAGACAAAACATCTCGTGCAAAACGCCAAGAACCCGCCCACCCTGACTCTCCAATAAGTTGAGTGGACCCCCGCTGGGTGGCGCATTGGAATGACACCATCTGCGGAGGACTCGAAACGCCCCCGCACTTGAACCTCAGCAGGGGGGGTTTGTGCTTACAAATGTTTGCTATGGTAACTAGATCTGACTCCTCTGTGAGTTATTGAACACCCATATCCATTGATACCTCCAGATGAAATAGAACTGGAGCGGGATAGATAGAGACGCACACAGCAGATGTGGGAAACTAACGCTGCATTACAGCTCATACTTTTAAGGATTCCCCGTCCTCCCACCCGCCTGCCTTTCTGTCTTCCTCAGGATCCCATGCACAGACGTTTGAGCGACTGCTCGTATTGCTGTTTGCTCAACAGTTCACACCGATTCCACACGTTATGCATAGCTTGCAAGGAGACAAGTGTCGGAGAGCGCGGAGAGAGAAATAGCGAGACGGTGACAACAGGGGAAGGCAGAGGTTCAGGAAATGGGAGAGACAGTGGGATGAGTCAACACTGTGCACAGCCAGATCACAGCACAGGAGACAAACACCATCTGGAAGCCGGAGAGTGTCGTCGTGTTGTTCCTCTAAACCAGAGATCGACCGCAGATCATTGTAATCAACACAATGACGCTGGAAGCCGACGTCCAACTGAGAGAGGAAACTATAGTGACAACGATTAGCACCCAAAACACTGCGATAGCCAGGGCCTGAATCCAACGCTTAATCACGACGAGCTAGCCTACTACATTTGAATAGCGGGTCGACAGCTGGTTGGGGGGGTTGAACATCTGCATCGGGCTGGGTTTAAGAGATGCGAGAGGTTAATTTTTTGGTGCAGACTCTCGTGGAAAAACGACAGGCTCGGTTAGAAAGTCCTCAGTCTCCTTCTTTCTTGCAACCTGGCGACTAAGAGCTCTCAGGGGAGCAGTCACTCTCAGCCCACTCGTTGCCATGGCGATTAAATGCCAATCAAGGGACGGCGGGGTTCTCTACATTAGATTTTAACACCCACACTCCGTCTCACACTTGCCTTATTCAAGCTGAAAGGACTAGAGCAAATAAACATAAACATGTGTAGGTGGAGTTCACCGATCATGTCATGAAAATCACCCAAGCCGAAAGGATTTGAATTTGTCTTTTTTTTTTCATTTTTACACAGCAGGAAATAAAACAGTGAGTGCACTTGAAAATGATGTATTCACCTCATTTTACTTCGGATACTGTCCTCAGATTTCATTTCACTCATAACTCTGTTTCATTACCACCCTCTTCTTTATCCTTGTCTCTCTCTCTCTCTCTATATATATATATATATGTGTGTGTGTGTGTGTGTGTCTGTATATTCTAGCTCCCATCTTGCTGTTTTTCAATATTTTCCATTTACTACCCCCTCGTATTCCTCTCTCTTTGTTTCTGTGGCTCAGACAGTGCTGCTGAGTCTCAGTGGGGCTGAGCGAAAGTGACCTCGCAATCGACTGCTAATACAACTGTCATCGCCTGCTGCCCGCCAAGGCCCACCAGGGTAGGTCTGGGAAAAGACACAGAGGAATGAGAGACAGGGAGCGAGAGAGAGAGAGAGGGAGATGTGAGAGAAGAAGGCAAAGTGGTAAAAAAAAAAAAAGAAAGAAAAAAGAAAAGAAAAAGAAATAGAGGCCCTGGAGGAGAGAAAGCAGCAAGAAATGTGAAGCTTAAGACTGAGAGCAAACAGAAGGATGGCAGACGAGCACAGTGAGGCAAAACTTATGTCAGTGGGTGAGCATGAGCAGTGTGGGTTGCAGAGGCAGACTGCTCAGACTACGGTGAGTCACCGAGGTCATCCTGTGACAAGGCTGCACACTGTAGCATCACGGTCAGCAGGTCAGACAGGTGGATGTCTGAGAGCAGACTATGTTTTCTGCCGCACTGGACACACTAGGGTGCGCATGGGTGCCCCTGCCACAGTGTATTGTGAAAAAAATGTGAAATTGCTCACCTAGATTCATATATCATTTAATCCTAAATTTAAAGGATTTTGAACATTACCAGAGCAGCAGAGTCTAGTGGGGTAATGGCTTCCTGAGCAGGGATTGAAATCACACTGCATTTTTCTCCAAATTTCTATATATGTCGCGACGACATTGTAAATTCTTCTGGCCACGATAATCGTCCAGTAAAAAATGTGACATCGTGACAGCCGTAGTTTGAAATTTTTTCGATTAAGATGAGAATAGTTTTCAATGGAGTTTGGTAGCTTTGACGAGAGAAATTTAACAACTGGTTCTGGATAGTTGGGACATGTGGCCAACAAGCTTGTTTGTTTTGTTTTAGATTGTGGTGATCTAGTGCGACATCTAGTGGCGGAGTACGTCGTATGTGGCCTTTAAGATTCTGTTGTTGGCGCTACATACATTTTTTAAGGTGTTTTTAAAGCGTTTATTTACAGAAATCCCCAAAAAATAAATCTTAGTACATTACGTCACATAAACAGTATTAGTTCTATCTGCCAGAGTTTTAAGATATACAGTGTGTATCTTAAATGTGGTGTGTCTAACTTGACAAAAGCTTTATTAGCAACTCAAGTGCAACATTACGATGCAAAGCTTTGGTGAAAGTTCAATTTCAATCTTTTCACTCACATATTGCATTTATTTCTCTTTGAGTTAACTATTTCTTCACTGCCTAATCTTTTCCGTCACTTCCACCTTCCCATGCTGTCAAAGTCTGTTATATTCACATATTTTGACCGTATCTCTCATTGAGCCTAATCACCCAAACCTTCCTACTGTATGTTGCTAACCTCAATAAATACTGTAATATACTGTAAAAAAAAAAAAAAACCTCTGCGGACTTCTTGAGATGAAAAAAGGGAAGAGAGTGGAGATAGAGAGGGAGAGAGAGAGGGTTTGTGCTTTTTGTTCTTCATTTTTCTACGCATGGCTGGAGCTGAGTGTTTCAAATGAAAGCCGAGCGCTGCCACTGTAGAGCAGCATTGGTGTGACTGGTCAGTGCTGGACTCCACTTTAAATCTAGGTCACAGTTTGCAGCAGGGCATTACCTCATTAACAGTTCTGGATACATGCAGCTCTCCCACTACAGCCCATAGATAGTAAAATACGTATGTCAAACCCTAAACGGAGAGAAGGAAACTTTCAAAAAGCTCTTAAAGCGCTTTTAATTTTGACTAAGCCAATAGCTGCAGATATGTAAAGACCAGTAAATCTCCGAAGTGAAGGTTGAATCAGGAAGACTATCTTTAACACTTGCTCTCTTAATCAAGTTTTGCCTTTCTCAACTTCCTACTCAATCAGCTGACTGAATTTGTAGACAGTTTTCACCTCAACCAATCAGATTTTACCAAGACCTCTCTGAGCAAATCATCTCGCTGCTGACAAACTTTACAAAATGTTCCTTCCTCTGCTGCTCTCAGCCGTCATATCATTGACTGACTGATGCGAGCCATCTCCACCTCCCCACCTTCCACTTTTCATCAGCATCAGTGGAGCAAGGGGTCCTCATCAGGAATCCGCCTCACATCACAGCCAGTCAGATCTTCAGCTGGGCTTGTTATTCACTCTTTCACCACCACCAATGTCTCGACCACCCCTGTAAAAATGGTGACGTCAATGCACTCGACTCCATCTCTGTCAGCACCATCTCCTCCTGATTAGGGGTTCAAAAGAAGATTAAATCGACCTGCTAGTACGGGGTTAAGAAATAATCAATTCATTTTGTGTTGTGTTTAAACTCCAATCTGCTAGGTGGCGGTGTTGTAATTTATCTTTGACATTTTTGTCATTTGACTAACGTAACAACATCAGCTGAGACAGAGAGAAAGCAAGTGCATATCGTGGGCAAACACAAAGAACACAGGGGAATGATATATGACATTTTGCTTACAGTATCACAATTTGTCGCGATGTAGTGAATCGTAACCCCCGTAAGGTGACATGTATTGTACGGTGGCCGGCAAGGGCGCACTGCAACTTTAGAAAACACATGCATGTAGAAAAGAAATGAGCAAATAAGAAAACATCTTCATCATTATGACAACACAACCAAATACACAAAGGCGCTGCAATGGCCCAAAACACCACTAGAAAAACATGCTTATACAGTCGAAAACAGACAAACCCCAAATACAGGAAGTGCTCCAGGCCTCTAGGGGGAGCGATTTTCATACCACGGTATACCTTGAAAGCGGTATATCGCTGCAACCCTACTTGGAAGATGTATCAATTTGGAGAAAGTTTATACCATATCTGTGAAGTTTCAATGATCGTGAAGTATTTTTTGACTCTTTAGACTGCGAAAAGTCTAAACGGCACCACAGTTTTCCCCCATAATGTCTAAGATTTCCAGAAACATTATCTCAACAGCTTTATTTACAGATCTCATGCGCTCCAGCAACACTGCTACGATCAATCGCCCAGCAATTCTGACACTTGGAAAATGAAATGTCAGATGTTTTGTTGTAATTCTGATGGGCAGATGGTGTGCAGAGAGCTAATTAAAAACTGGACAGGGAGTTCAGAGGCGAATAATTAATTGCATTATTACTGTACTGTCAGATGATCTATTTAATAATTCCCACTATAGAACAAATGAATTCAGAGGGTCTCGCTCAAAAAGCGGCAGACAGAGCGTTTTCACAACCTCATAATCAACTTCCACTGCAGCACTCTCCTATGATCTCGTCGTCCTCTCTCCGTCTTTGTCTGTCTCTCCCTCTCCCTTAATCACACACACACACACACATACACACACTACTGTTTTGCTCTACTCTGGTATTTCCTCTCTATTGCACACGGATTCGGAAACCCATCCCCCCCTAAAAAAAACTCCTGCAAGCTTTGATGTGAGGCATGTTAATGACTGGTTGGACATTTTGAGCAACCTTAAGCAAATTAATGTTTTGGCTCAATTAATTTCACAGTGTCTCTGGCAAGGACAGGTGTAAATGAAACCTGACACATCAAATCATCATCAACAGTCTAAATCCAGGAAGGGA
This sequence comes from Pagrus pagrus, assembly GCF_965226575.1. Taxonomy (NCBI): domain Eukaryota; kingdom Metazoa; phylum Chordata; class Actinopteri; order Spariformes; family Sparidae; genus Pagrus; species Pagrus pagrus. Next base: position 8,819,732 of record NC_140200.1, read on the forward strand.
ACGCGCAAACACACAAGCTGGCATGTACACACAGACACACACTGTTAGCTGAAGTGTGAAAATGACTCTAAAGCATAAACAGCATTTGCCATGGTATATCTATGTAACAGGTATGTGCAACTGTGCAGGTGGTGGAGTCATCGTGGGCAAAAAATAAAAAATATTTACACTTACAAGACGTATTCTTCTTCTTCTTGGTATTATTAGGATTATTAGGAGGTTATGCAATGATAGATAATGTAATATGTATAATCACTGTATATCACAAGGTTAAAACCCAGTTGAAGTGTGATTAAGGACTTTGCACGTGAGACCTTCTAGATGTCCAAAATGCCCATTTGATCCGTGCTTTAATAGGTCAAACTGCAAATGTGCAAAAAAAAAAAAGCATAGCTTAAGACCGGCCTGTTCTCTATAAGCACAAAGCTTCGGCTACACAAACTGGAACTGAGAATGAACTGGAAGAATCATTCACATCAGTGTAGTAAACGATTTATAAAGATTTATAATCTACATGAAATATAGATACAGAGAATGACAGATAATCATTAATGATTCAAATCCAGATTTTTCTTTACAAGAAAGGCTTACAGACTGAGTAGTAGCAACCACCAGCATCGCTGAGATAATATCCTCTGTAATTTTGTGGGAGTTGGAGTTTCTGGAAGAAATCAGGTGTGATGATCAGTAACTACATTAATACATATCTTATAATGTTGCCGTCCAATAATCTAGTATGTGGATCAATAAAATATAGTGAACAAACAATGTCGCAACAAGGGCCATCCCTTTTAGGATTACTCTTCCATGTTGGCATAAAAGGGTTCATTTTTTATCTTAACCACACAGAACTTAAAAGTCAAGTCCACAGCTACTGAATGGAAAAATAAACTTATGAGTGCTCTCTGGTGAACAAACTGTTGACTTACATATCTTTGTCAATTTGCTGATACACTTGCAATGAGCTAATATAGGCTGATCAACTGCGTATTGGTCAGGCTCTAACAGGAAACAACAGTTCAAGGGCTACTAAGGACTGTAAGTCTTGGATAAGGGTTTCAGAAATAAGATTTTTGCCGTTTTTAAACTAAAACCAGAGCTATGAGGTGAAGGAGAAAGTAAGGATTGTAATGATTTCAGATCACCTTCAGCAGCTATACTGACAAATGAGGGCAAATGCATTTTATGCTGAGGTGAAGAGCGGTTTAAGGACAATGAAGGACCTCAAGCTTTTCCTCCCTCTACACCTGTGCCAGAATTGCAGGATGTCTTGATGAAAAGCTTCCGAAAGGTCTCATTTGAGGTGAAACTGCACATACTGTAGGAGCACAAACTCATCACAGGGCAGATTTTATGTGTGCTGTCAGCCTGTGGTGCATGACGGTGCTGCATATTGCTCCATGTTTTGTTGCATCCACTTGTCTTCAAAGAGCAGAGATTTGTGCCCAGTGGGGAGGTGAGAGAGAGGAGAGCTCGACCATGCCAAAAAAGACAAAGACAATCGACACACGACAATCTGCAATCTCTTGTGGCAGTGAGGGAAAAATGCCAGACAGGACACGCCAAATAAATAAATAAATAAATAAATAAATAAATAACCTTCTCTCTCTTGGACCCTAAATGGTTTGGGGAATGCCTCAAAGTCCTGCACAGAACACAATATCAAAAAAGTCCCAAATCAAATCAATAAGCAGACACTCAAACATTCGACAGTGCTGCTTGATTTTTGTGTTTCCAAGGACCTTTCTCCTCGGTACAAACCATAAGAATTCCTGTGCTGTGTTTTTTTTTCTTTCTTTGCCTAGCACTCGCATAAATGTTAAGCTTATTTCAAAAGGCTCCATGATTAAACATCCCGCTAATCTTGGCGCGTTCTACATAAAACTCCACAGAGCCTAAATCCATTTATTGGGAAATGTGAGGGGAGGCAAACATAGAAAGAGGAGCTGCCGTCAATTTCCAGGTCGAAAATGGCAACTTTATAAATACAAGAAGTGTGTGTGTGTGGGGGGGGGGATATGTTTCCCTGCCGCTACTCATTGAGGTTTGAACGTGTACATTAGCAGAATGGCTCATCAGGAATACTGCATGTGTGAGAGAGAGAGAGAGAGACAGAGAGAAACAAAAGTCTGCATGTAAGTGAGTTTGTTTTGTTTTTCCTGTCCTTGAGTCAAAGAAATACCTAAATACATTATAGCAAATAGTCTTTAGTTAATTAAAGATTAGATGCAAACCACTCTAATTGTGATCCGTAACCACGTTAAATAAAATCACAGCTCTAGCTTTGAAAGAGATATTTATGGTCTCCTTTTTGTTGTTTCTTCCAAACCTGTAATCCATGTGGACGCAAGGGAGTCGCAGTGGCAGTTTTCAAACTGTTAGGTCCCTTAAAGGAATACTGGACTAATCCATTCAGACACGGTGGCTGAAAATATCTCACTGACTGCATTTCATCCTGAAACCACTGCAGACAAAGAATAAAGCAGAACAATGTTCATCCACATCCTGGACCCAAAGATTGACAAGTCATGTGGTAGATAAATAAGCCTTGCATGCTAAAAATTATTATGGGAAGTGTACAGTTTTTGTGATGTATCACTGAAGAATTTCAGCAAATGGGATATGTGTGTGTATGTTGGCGCTTGGACATATCTGGACTCTAAATGATAGCAATCAACATTGTGGGTACACAAACATAATATTTAGATCTCTCAATTTCACTGTTTCATAAAGTCTCATCAAGGACATCTGGACCCAGTTTAAATCTTGTCCAACTGAACATTCTCTGACTCCATAAACGTCATAAGTCATCAGCTCCTTTGATAAAAGGTGTGCCACAAGGGTCAGTTGTTGGCCCACTGCTGTTTTCTGTGTTCACACTTCTCCATGGCCACGCACGATCTGATATCGCTTTGTTGGTGTTGTTCTTGGAACACCATAATTAATGTTGATCTTATCATCTTCCAGGTGACCAGTCACAAATTTTGTGATGTCATAGCTTTGTGACTCGGAGGGAAGAAGGCCGTTAAAATAAGCACATGGGAGAAGTTATCCTTGCAAACACATGTGAAACGTTTTCAAAGGATATATTTTAACCCAAACCATGTTTTCCTAAACCTAACCAAGTTTTTTGTTTCCTAAACCTAACCAAACAGCAAACAAAATAATAAGTGACCTTAGTGTAAAAACAATAAGTCAACAGAACAACTATATGTTCCAAACAGGGTATGAACCCCAATCTTCTGGGTGAGAATGTTATACTTAATCCATTCAGCTGCAACAAACAGACTGCTCAAGATGTGGACTTTGTTGTGTAGAAATGATGGTCCTGGAACAACATTAATTAGGATGTTCTAGGAAAACAAATACAGTGCTTTTTTCAACACTACAAGATGGCCCAGATACTGCTTCTCAAAATCACTTGAATCTCATTGGCCTGCAGAAGATGTTAAATCCATTGAAATATTATAATGTTATTATATAACATTGCAAAGTATCAGATCCTTCTGGAAGATTTGCAAAAAGTCATCCATGCTTTTATTTTGTGACGCCTTGTTCACCTACTTTAGCAAATCGTCTGTTGACTCCAGATGGTCCATGACTCTGCAACGAGGGTTTATGAAAAAAAAAAAAAGACGTATTTCACACATTATTTCAGTTTTAGCTTCTCTACATTGGCTTCCTATCAGTTACAGGAATGATTTTCAAATTGTACTCTGAGCATACAAGGCATTGCAAGCTCAAGCACCTCTATACTTGAAGGAGTTGTTGTGCCCTTCAAGCCCTTCAAAGGTCAAGACTGAATCGACAGCTGTTTGCCGTCGTTACTCCTCAACTATGGATCAGCCTCTCACAGCCTGTCTTTCATGCCCGCTATACATTGAGTCTTTCAAAATGACTTTCACTAATGAGGATGTGAAACTGTAATAATCCAATTAACAAAGTTACACCATGTCTTTCTGCAGAGCTGAACTTCACGGCAAAGCATCAGATGTTTTACACCATACCATATGAGATGAGTCAAGTGCTTCTCAACACTCATTGTAACATAAGGCAAAAGAACATTCACACCTCTTATGGCATGCAAGCTTTCACACACACGCACACATTTGCATTTACACGTATGAGTGAGAGGCAGGTGGTTTATGTACAGTATATAAGGAGCAGGGACATAAGAGTGACATCAGTGAGCTCTTGTTGCTTTCGCCTAAGTACACAAGCATACTGACCAAAGTGTATTTTAATAACCCTGCAGGGCCTGAAGCATACAGGCTGTTGTTGATATGTATTCACTGTGAGGGCAAACAGAGAGGCAGTGAGGATGCAGTGGAAACAAACAAAAAAGATAAAAGGAGAAAAAAGAGTGATGGAGGCAAAGGGGGAGGAGAAGTGGGAAATTAAAGGAAGGGAAAGAGCAAATACAAAAAGACAGACAGGAGGATTAGAGGCACAAGAAGATTCAGAGAAGAGAAAGAAAAAATAAATAAAGTAAATAGGTCTGAGTTTCAACATGTGAAGCACACTTGGTGTGGACCTTTTCCCTGTCAGGCCTGAAGAGGTGGCGATATGTGACATCTAACTGATCACTGTTGGACTCCTGAGCTGATGACCTCTCTGCTGTCATGCTCTCGGGTCCTCCTCAAGAACCCAAATTAGCTCTCCTGGCTCGCCAAGGAAACAGCCACCCAGCCACAAACATAAGGAAAAGTAGAAGGACACACTGAGGACAGTGGTGGACTGCTGAACAAGGAGGCCTGAATATGGGCTGTCCTAAATATGACGAGGCACCTAACATTATGTGGGACAGCTGAGATCTTTTGATTTGATTTGAAAACCAAGCGTCTGGATGCTGATGGTTTATATAGATGCCGTCTGGCAAAAGATACAAAAGTATCCGCTGCCAAGAATGACTGTACTTAGTTGTTCTGCATGTAAAATACAAGCTACAGCAGTTATTTGACTCTGTTCTCTCACTGCCACGCTGTTTGCGTGATTTCGCCATCATTTCTTCTCATTCTCATATTAGCATAGTGACAGCCTTCTAAGTGAGCTGAGACGGCAGCACGCACGCTCCGCACAACAGCCGCGATTTTGTGAAAGGAGTGTGCTCCTTCGACTTTGCACGCAGTATCTTCATATAGCTCATTTCTCAGTGAGTGTAACAGCTCACTAAGCAGGGTATCACCATGCAAATATGAGACTGAGAAGAGAGGCGACTGCGAAAACCCTGCGAGTGTGACACCGTGAGAGCGAGAGAACTAACGGGGCTGTTCAATTATTTATAAGCAGAGATTGTCTGTTTATCAAACTGACGCCTGGAGCGTCGACCATGATTAGACTCAAACAATGGTGGTCCTCTCTGAGCAGTGCTGATGCAGCTTCCAAGACACAGCCCAGATATGAATAAAACACAGCCAGCATCAAAAAGGGCTGGGAAGTGTGTGTGTGTGTGTGTGTGTGTGTGTGTGTGTGTGTGTGTGTGTGTGTGTGTGTGTGTGTGTGTGTGTGTGTCTTTTTTTAACAGGTTTGAAGTAAGACTCAAACTGTATTCTCTTTCATCGTATCTGATTGAACGATCTAACACTATGTTGTAAAGGATCCACTTACATTGTTTATGCACCTGTAATGGATGCTTTTTTTGGAAAAGAGTTATAGTTGTTCACAAATTTATTAACACGCAGTATTATTGAATCTGCTCACAGTTCTTTCATAGTTTAAAGCGTGTTGTAAGCTATGCATTAGTCGGTTATTTGCAGTCACGTGATTTCGATGACGCGTGGCATTCAGATGAGAAGGAGGGGAGTTAGTTAGTTATTGTTGCTATGTATTGTTGTTTAGTTACATGGAGTCCAAACCCTGGCAAAGGAAAGGCAAAATAGTAACTTTAACAGTACAAAGTAAGGGAACAGTTAGCTTTATAGTAGCCTCAAAGTTACAAAGTTGCCCTTACAAGCGTTATCCAACTTTGCTTCTTCCGACAACAGACGAAGGTTTGGGCAAACGTTAACAACACAAACCACAGATAATTAGAAGATCTGTGATAGTGCCTTCTACGTAGCACTAAGGAATTTTGTGTATCACTACATCCTATATCACCATAAATCACTTCCTGCCCTCTGTCTGCAGTTTGTGTCATAACAACAGCATGACGTGACATCATATTCAATCATTATCAGCAGTATACGACTAGCATGAATATGATGAATATGTTATAGATGTGCTTTAAGTTCCCAACAGTGCATAGACTCATGTCAGAGGCATTTCCGACACTTGTATTGGTATCAGAACAACCGCCTGTCGGGTTTATTGTTGTAATATGTCTTTAATTGCTTCAACACAATTTATTTGCTTTAACTACACTGAAATGTTGTTTATCAGTATGGTCGCTCGGCGTGATAGTGGTCTTACATACTGACAAACTCCAATGTATTCATGAGTGTTGCAAAATATGCATCACTGGATAAAACACAGTGTTATCATCACGACACATCCCGCCAAATTTGAAACGACCAATGACAAATGCTCCAAAACTCCTGGTTTGAGGAGGATGCAGATAGTCACATAACTTCTTGAAGCTCTGAAGACAACATCGAAATCCCTCACTGGCTTCTCACCCACAAACTAGTGCACACTGCTGGCCAGGATTTATCCAAATCTGTCAGATTTCAAACACCCTGTTTAAACCCTGGCCCACTCAGGCTTTATGGTGTATTGTGCAGCTTCATTTGCATTCATCTTTCATTTTATTGGTTCCTTTGTTTTGCCTGTAAAGCACTTTGTATGTATTTATATAGAGTATATAAAAAACAAGGTTACATATTATTTTTATTAAATTTAAGTTCAGTATCTTTAATCTTTGGTTTTAGGCATCCAACTCATGAGGAAAATATCTGGCTCTGTTTGGCTTTGACTTTCTTCACCTGCCACTTGTTTTCTTCCACTTCACACTGGGCAGGTTGTGAGCAACCAGCTTATATGATCTCCTGGGCTTAGTGCAGCTTCTCACAGCTGCATGTGAACATTGTTTTGACTGGAGCTGAAAAGTGGCTGAAGCCTACACAGCATTGCGTTGTGGGGTGTCGAATCTCAGTGGAATCTGAAGTGCTAGCAACCCTCTCACAACAGAGGGGGTAATTTGATTCGGTGGTAAAATATTATTTAATGCACCTTTAAAGACCCTTGGAATGTTGGTTAAAGCCTCTCCCTTTTCGCAGCGTTTTGTATTGATTTGCTCCATTGTGTGTAGTCTTTTCAACACAGCATAAATAAGTGCCTGTGAGAAGCTGGGAATCCAAAGAAATGCCGTGTAGAGTGAGAGGAGGGCCATTAAGCCACAGGTTGGCCCGTGAGCCGAGGTGTAACACTTTCCTGCAGAAATGAGACGTTTTTGTCAGAAAGAGGGAGCAAAAGCGAAGGGAGCGGCGGGATGTGGGAGATCTGAAAATGGGCTCTGTGGGGAGTAAAAGACGGGTGGCATGGCAGGATAAGGGAGGGAGGAGGTGTTGAGTTGTAATGGGGCAGGAGCCAGATGCTCCAGTTTCCTTGACAGAAATGGAGGTCAAGTGCAGCTTTATGTGAAGGCAACGCAGGAAGAGAGGCACAGACGTACAGAGAAAGACGGAGGAGAGGGAGGAAGTATGATGACTTTAACTAGTGGTAAGGGACACGGTGTAGAAAGCCCCATCCTTCTAACTATAGCAAATAAGGAGGAGGATAAGACGGCACAGAGCAACGCACAGTGTGGTGTCTCCTCTCAGGATGGATGGAGGGGGATAAAAGGCTCTATGAGAAGCCTAAGAACATTAATTGGTATAAGTGATAGGGAGGGATAAAAATAAAAACATATGTTAACTTTGCAGGGAGGACAGATGGTAATGCGGTGGCTTTAGAGTGTGAAGAGCACTAATGGATAAAAAGAGTGTACGGGGAGAACACATGATGATCTCAAATAGTGCATCTGGGAGTGGAGGCCTCACCTATTTCAGGAAAAAGCATAAATATATTAGGCCGTGGACTCCGGATGAACAATGTGTTGTGTTTGAGCATCTCAAATGGCACTGGAAATTCTCTGGGCCCGGGTAATGATTCTCTAATGTGCAAAAACATACATCACGCAACATGGAAAAGTTGCAACGGGGCAGATTTAGATTTTTGTTTAGAGGAGAATGGAGATAACAGACAGCTGCGGGGAGGATTGAGAATTGAACCGGCGCAGCCAATATAATTGCCAAACAGAACGAGGCACACACCACATTGCACAAACAGCAGACTTCAGAGTCAATAAATCCTTCGTCGTCATGAGCCAAGTTCCACAAGCGTGCGAGCTACAACTGTAGCAAGCGCAAATGAAGAGTGTAAACATGTTAACATACACGAGAGCAAATTGAAAAAATACCCTGGATCTGGAATGAGACAAATTTAAAGGACGAGGCTGGCTTTAAATAAAAAGACCAGATCCAATAATGAGATAGTCAACCTCAAGAATACTTTCTGAGCTCCCTACCCAGTCCGTGCACTCAGCTTCAAGCCCATTGTGTCCTACTGAAGACTGAAACCTTTAATAACATATTTGTAACATTTGATGCCTAGTGGCTAGTTTGGCATGTTAGAGACAGAAATTGTCCCCTTTAAGTATCAAAAGTATAATTAAAAGTAGATTATAAATATATTTATGTTTACCTGTATACATATATACATTACGCTATGGGTCGACTGATTACTGGATCCAAAAATCAGCATTTTTCTGATTATGGGAATCAGTGTTTTGTCATCCTGATTGCCAATAAAATACATGATTTAAAAATGTGCTACTTTGGCTCTGATGCAGCATGTAATCTGCAAAGTAACTACTGAAGTAGTGGAGGAAAAAGTAGAATATCTGCCTCCAAAAATTTCATGGAGTGGAAGAATAAAGTAGCAAAAAAAAAAAAAATCTAAATTGTACTAAATGATAGCACTTCCATCACTGATTGAGAACTAATTTCATCTGCAGAGTAGTGCACATTAAGTGCTCTTGTGTTTGTGGGATTGAATCAAAATACACTGGTGTCCATGTTTTTTTATAGTAACATATAAAAATGTTACCCGGTGAGCTGGTGTGGCTCACTGATGTGTTTTTAATAGTTTAATCTCTGTGCTCTGAGGGGAAGTGTGCAGGAGATGACTTTTTGTATAAAAAAGAGAGAGCCGGGGGACGGTGGGAGGAGTTCGTTGTCCACTGGCTGCACCACCTCTCTCTGATCTAAGTGCCTGAAGAAACAGGACATGGAAATGTGTAACAGCCATGGTGTGTGCAGTTTTTTTCTGTGTATCCGCGAGCAAGAGAGAGGCTGCGACGTGAAACCGCATGTAAGGAGGTATATGAAAAAAGAGCTACTCTCGACTCCCCTGGGGTGTGGATTGTGTATGTGTGCGTACACATATGTATGTGATCTGCATACAAATCTCTCTGGGAACCCATCTGCCTGTGTGCTTAATATTCCTTCATGAGAGCCAGCCTGTCTCTGTCTGTTGACCAGTGTTAAGAAGGAGGATGTAACAACAGGGCCTTCGGGCTTCTGCTACAAAATATTGTTTTGCTCAGGAGGCAGGCCTGAGGCGGTTAAATCAAGCATCATCACAGGCTCTTTATTTCCATTCATTCGGCCTGCACTGAACTTAAGAGCTCTCTGCGGTAACAGCGAGTGTCAACGCCTGTGGAAATGGGTGATGAGCTCATATAGCCACACTTTCATTTAGGGTTTTAGGCTTACACGCAGAGGTAAGATCAGCAACAATATTCAGTTAAAACTTGCTGATTTTTTTATTTTTTATTTTTTTTATTACAATTTAAAGATGTGATTTGTGAAATGTTGACAGAATTCAAAGGTATCTCCAAAAACACAGGGGAGAGCATATCACCAGAGTAACCAACAACCGCTGCTCTCTGCTAGCTACTGTTAGCTAATTAGCTCATGGCTCAGTTGGCCGTGGAGCCAGTAGCCGAAGAATTGGTCTGGACAGGGACCTCAGATCACAGGGGTAGTCACCACAGGTAATGAGGCCCAACTCAACTGGATGTGTGACCAAACTGGGAATGAACACAGAACCATGACCGAATGAGTTCAGTTTGACAACAGGGGATACAGTAAGGAGGCGATTTACAGCAGCTCTGGCCAAGACTTTGATTTCAGAGACGACAAGTCGCAGCAGGTGGAGACTGAAGAGGCGGGAGAGTCAGACATCAGCAACGAATGAGGACTGAATATTTTCACATCTTACTCTGTGAAATAAGGACTTATTTCAACTCAACCAGCAGTGATGGGGAAAAACAAGCGAGGAAAAACAAACCAACAATGTGTCGATGACTTTTATTTTGTCAGTTTGAATGAAGGCAATTAAGATTGTCTCAGTATAAGAGTGGAAGGTGTTTGCGTGTAATTTTCTGTTTATTAAGGAAAATTAAAGTAAAAGTATTGAGCTTCTTCACATTTTGTGGGTTTATTGTGTTCGTTCATTACACCAGTAGCTTTTTTTTTAAGATGTGAAACATTTGGATTCATACAAATGCCGCACGCACAATCAAAAATGCTCCAGCAATACTCTCTAATTCAATAACTCAGCTTGAACTCAAATGATGATGACACCGAAGCAAAACAGCAATTTCAATCCCTTTTTTCATATCCTGCTCCCTTCCTCTGCTCCTTGAGAAACCGAAGCGCATATTTCTGTATCATTTCAGGCTTTCTCCCTCTTTACCCCCGGCTGCGATAGGTTCCCATGAAAGCCGGCTTGTCTCGCATCCTGATAGGCTCCTCTGTCACATAATTGGGGGTTTTCTCGGAGCGCTGGCTTTAAAGGTTTGTCCCCTGTTATCAGTGCTAATGAGAAAATGAGCAGCGTTGCACTGATATGTTCCAGAGCAGCAATGGAAGTTTAATGTGCTGTCTGTAAATAACACACAACACAGTCAGATGTGTACTCTAATAAAGATAAGTGCTCTCTGTCTGTGCCTGTGTGCTCTTTTCTTCTTCTGCTCTCTGCAGAATTGAATATTTTTGGTTGGGCTTGTGTTGTTTTACTGTGTTTGTTAAAAAAATGAACATCAAGACTCAATATTTTTTTCCCATGCCTTTACCACAATGGAAAACAATTGGATTTTTTAAGGAGATTCCCAGACTTATTTATGCTGCCAGAAAACTGAATAAATAGCCAACCCAGTCGTCTATCTGTCGCTTCCTTCACTCCAAAAATACTCCAGAGCCTCCACTGCGGCGAGAACAAGATGTTCCCATCTTTCGCCATTTTAAACTCTCAATACATAATTATATGGAATGTAACCAATTTATCCAAGCCTTCATCTTTGCCCTCTTTCACCCCCTTAGCTATGTTTTCTCCCCTGACAGGGCAGCTGGTTGCATTGTATCATCTCAATGTCTCGCTTCGCCGCGTGTACAAACCTTTTTTGGCAACTACAAGCAGCCCGGCCAGCCAAGAGAGGCTTTTGTCGACTCCTTCCCAGTCTGTATTAATATTTACCAGGCTCAGAAACACAGGCAGATGTCAACCATGAGGCGATTCCTTCGTGTCGCTCGGTGGTGAGCCCACTCTTGTTCTGGATTAAAGTGTAATCCAAGCATCAGATTTGTGGTGTTAAAACATTTTGTACAATTGCAAGTGTCTGTGTGTGTGTGTGTGTGTGTGGGGAGGGAGTCCCCACTTCTTTGGATGCAGCAGAACTGGAGTGTTCCCTGATAGCCGAGATGAAAATACAAGATATTTACCAGCATATTTTAAATCTGATTTCGCTCTCTTTTGACCCCTCCACATATGTAAGATTTGCAGTGCCAAAGTGTGTTTCACTTTGGCACTGAACTAGAATATATTATGTTTTTATACACAGTCAAACACGCAGTAATACAACCCACACACTCAGTGTAACATTAACATAGATCCTTCTTTGTAACCCTAATGCCCTCTTTATTTCAATGTACCTAGTTGCTCACAGGATACAAACTCAATCTAACAAAGTCAACATTTCCGCACTGTTTAATACAAATACAAGAAACTAAGTGTGGTGTAAGTACGAAGCCTCCTCCAGCTTTAACTACACACAGCAGGAGTCCAAATGTGCACTGAATATGATATTAAACCTCAGAATATTAAAACCTGGCATGTATCTTATCTTCACTGTGGTTATTGGATGCTGTGCAAAACAGTGGTGTATTTGTCTTGGAGACTGTATGACACCCGATGAGACAGTGTAAATCAATACACGCTCTCAAATACACAAAACCCCAGTAGAGCAGCAACTAACGATTACTTTCATTATCGATTCATCTGCTGAATTTCACAATTAATCATTTAGTTCGCTTAATGTCAAATAATGGTGAAAAATGCTCATCACAACTTCCCAGACCCCAAAGTGACGTCTTCAAGTTGCTTGAAGATGAATCGATTATCAAAGTAACTGGCAATTTATTTTCTTTTTAATCAGTTAATCACTGACTCATTGCAGCCTTACACTCTTCAGTGTGCTTAATCTGTTACAAGGCTGCATAATGTGGAAGGTGCCAAGAAAATGCATTAAAACATATGAAGCCAGGATTTCAGCACTGGACAGCTCCCACAAAGAAGAGCTGAGGAGTCTTTTTTTCAGGAGGGACAGCTCCTGATCTCTCTAGTGTGTCAGCTAAAACGTGCGGACCACCACACCCAGATCATCAGAGGCCGAGATATCCTGACCTTTAGTCTCTAGCAGTGCTGGATGATATGGCCTGAAAATAATACCACCCTGTTTGTATTATTGTTATTTTGTTATAACGTTTGCATGGCTTTATTTCTGAAAGTACAAGCGAAGATGGACAGGAAAGGATGAGAGAGAGCGGGAATGCCATGTAGCAGAGGGCCACAGGTCAGATTTGAAAATCGTGGGCCCAGTGGCGGACTCAGGGTGTTTGAAGGGCAGGGGCGAAAAAAAAGGGGGGCACCAGCGAGCAGAAAGTCATGATACACTTATAGTAAACTGGAAGGGTACCCAAGAGGACACTTCACCACGTTTTGTCCACTGGAAGGGCCACAAAAAGGCTATTGACCCCCCAGGAAAAGACACTTACACCATATCACAATAAAACAATATCCCAGATCTAAGACAATATATGGTCTCATATCGAGATACTATTATATTATTGGTTATTTTACCCATCCCTTGTCTTGAGTGTGGGTCAGGCTTCTAGAAAGCTGGATCCTACATTTCCCATGATACATTTTCATAATCCATTTCGACCAGAGCCTTCATTAGACCCTCCTCACCTCCTTATTGTACACATCTTTCAAACTCCACTCCACATAGTTTCTAACGCCTACCTTCTGTTAAAAGTGAAAAAAAAAAAAAATGTTCAAACTTTGAAAAGCCCCAGAACCACAGAAGACATTACACAGCTGTTTTCCAGATGTGGCGCTCCCTATGATGAGTGAACTGAACTTCATATCAGTGGAGTGCCCTTTTAAAAATGTTGAAATATTTAGTTACTGTCTGAATTTAGGTTGGTCTCAGCTTGTGAGAAGCTACTGAAGATTGCCTGTTATGCAATATTTTCACCTCAAACTAAAAAGGAAGAAGAGGAACAGCACCACACCCAATTCTGCTGGGATTTCCCAACAACAAAGAGCTCCCAAAACTTTCTACATGGATTTCCTCGGGGGGTCAGAGATGGATGCAGTTCGTTTCCACTCAGACGCTAATTTGGGTTTACACTGATTAAGCTGTCCATCCTACTGCCAGGAGACCTCGGTGTATGTGTGATCCACTGCCTGCCCGAGCGTATGTGAGCAGAATCTCTAAAGCTTAAGGGGACGCCGTCAGCAGTGCCGGCGATTCGCAGGGAGGACGACATGAAAGAGCTGCGGAGAGCCGGGATTACAGATGGGAGAGGAATCCTCCTCCCGTTCGGTCGACAATTAACAGGGGGATAACTGCAAAACAAGCCTGGCGATTCTGTCATCAGCTCGGTCCTCAGGTGCACAGAGGGAAAGCGGCTAATTGAATGTAGAATTGAAAACAGGATTGAGTAATGAGACATGATGAGGCAGTGTTTTTGACTCCTGTCAGAACTTCATCTTGTTTTCTCGTGTTAATGAAGGCAAAACATTTCACAAACTGATACTGTAGCAGCCTGTCAGGAACAGCCGTGTTCGTTGAAATCCAGCCATGGAAACTGGTTATTTATTCCCCATATGACGACGAGATACTAACAATTAAATGCACCATATGTGTCATGGGATGAAACCCTAAACTAAGTAGATGTTCAGCAATGTTCACACCCCATGATACAATGTAAAATGATAACATATGCTACCTATTGGCAGTCTGGCCTCTCACAATGGCTAATAATCTCCATATCAAGTGTTAGCCCTGTGGGTCTGAGGCTATGAACTCTCACTAAGCTGACAAGAGCAGCTTTTGACCCTCGACCCCCGAACCAGCAGCCGGGCGGATCATGTCCGAAGGGAGACAGTGGCCTGACAATGATCCCTCGCCCTGGGCTTCGTGCTGTCACAACATACACACCAACACATTATGTTTACTTGAGTTGCTTATAAGCAAGTTTCAAAACACTCACAGTTTGGTTCCTCTTGGGTCAGGTTATTACAACTGTACCTGTAAATCTGAGGCTAGTGGTGAAAACTAAAGTTGGTCCACGCGCTGTATTGTGGTTCGTTTGTCCTAATGTGCCTTAAAACGTGCATCACTGTAGGTGGAGAGCTACAACAACTGGGTCCAGCTTCTTAAATCAAAGGATTTGCTGCTTTTCTATGTCATTCATGAGAGTAAATGAAGAGACTTTTGGTTTTGGACTGTTGGTTGGACAAAAATTGTGATGGACATGGTTGGGCTGATAGACGTAGCCATTGTCCATCGCTGATGGCTGACCGTCATCTACCACCGAGCCTTTTAATCTCGTTAAATAAACACTGATATCGTTGTCCATGGCTATGTTTCACTGCGGATATCGTCATATGCCAATTTGGGAGCCATTGCCCAAACCTAGCGATGAGCATTTTTTGTTGACATTTATGGACCAGGGGTTCCCAAACTTTTTGACAACACGGACCAGACATGGGTAAAAGCACAATGCTGCCTAATCTACTGCACAACACACATGAAAATGGCAACTACATCAGCAACTTTTGTTCCTATTGAACTACTCAAGGCCTGGTTGCGGTCCACTGCCTGGTGGTTGGGAACCCCTGTTTTAGACCAACAATTAATCAATTAATCATGAAAATAATCAGCAGCTTTATCAATAATGACAATTATTATTAGATTGAGCCCTTGCAGAAAGCAAGTCCTGCCGCACTGCATGCTGCTCCAAAGGTTTATTAACAAATCAAATAAAGGTGTCGTTTTGAAGTAATTCCTCAAAATGTTCATGGTAATATTTCAGCCCAGTCGCCAGAATAAAAAGTAGGCATTGTGCGTTTCTGCAAACCACAGATACAATCAAATATGTGCGTGTCATACGTGATACATCAAGATTTCAGATGGTCGACGGGATGGCGGTGTCTTGACAGCTGGACGGGCTGGCTACCACGGCCTAGCAGTTAGCGTTTCTGGAAACCACAGATACGTTCATGGTGGACATTTGTAGCAAACGTGGCACATCACATTCACATTATATGCTCATTAGCTGACTTTCACATCACGAGGTGGTGGCATTGTTACAGCCAACATGGCTGCCAAACGGCCGACCACAGCTCAAGTCACACCAGTGGATACTCTTATGGACACCTGGGGATATCTAGCTGATATGGTGGCTATTCTTTTAAGTGTCCCAAACAAACATAAAGTTGCAACACAAAGAAGCATTCAGTTTGAACTTACTGCGGTTTGTCAGAAACGCACTTCGTTAAAATGTATTCTCGCGACCGGGTGGCAACCAGGCGACAGACCACTGTTCAAGATGACGTTTCGACATTTGTAAGGCTGAAACCACCGGATATTATTAACGAGACGTCAGAGCCATTTCCAGCCGTGTTTGTGGCGACAGAACCACGTAAGACAAAACGTGATCTTTTATTAAGCCTTGCAGTTTTGTGCTTTGATTTAACCAGACCAAAACACAGAGTTGTCACAACATAAAACAGGAAATTGAACCTAAAGAACGTAGAGTTGCCACATAAAGAAATGTGTAGTTTCAACATATTTGTTGTTTGCTGAAACGTAAGATGCCAACATTTATTCTGGCGAACATTATGCATACAAAGGAACAGCTGGGGACATCTAAACATCTTAATGTGCTAGCTGCATGTCATGTGATTCGTGCAATGATCCTTTCGTTACATCCCGTCCAGTGACACCACAGAAAGTCGCCTTCCTTGTGCACTTTGAGTTACCAACCACCACAACCACCAGCACAGGCCAACGACTCTGACCGTGCACCAGCTCGCAGCTCTCTCCACATCTCCTTCCCACGACAGATATGAGCAGCATAATCAATTGTACCACAGGAGAGTAAATGAACTTGAGCCAATGCAACTGCAGCTAATCAATATAACAGGCTTCAGGTGCAGCTCAAAATGAGTCTGATGAGAAATGCAGAGTGGATTGTCTCATTCTGGGAAAAGCCATCTTGACAGGGGGCACTAAATTGATCCTGAACATGAGAGTGAAGATGCTCCTCTCAGCCACATGGAAAGAAAATGAGGCTTATTTTCAGACTAAACTGTGTGTGTGTGTGTGTGTGTGTGTGTGTGTGTGACTGGATGAGAAGGTATCTCATTTAAGGCTTCTGGCATTTTTTTCTTTCTTTCAAAAAAAAAAAAAAAAAAAAGGTCAGTGAGTTTCAGTTCGGATTTTACTCTCAGCCTCAGCATGTGAGTAATTTAGCCCCTGGCACAAATGTTCTCATGCATTAGACCACAACAACAATCTTGGCTTTAGAAAAAAAAAAAAAGAAGAAAAATCCATTTTGTCAGACGAGGAGCTGAGGCAGCTGTCAAACACAAATACTGTAACACAATCAGTGGTCGAGCTCTGGCGCACACACAACAAAAAAAACACACACACTGCAGACGTCGAACCGAAAACCTGAAAAAAAAAAAAGTGAGGATGAAATGACGTGACCCCCTCCACTCACTCTCACAGTGTGCTGTTTTACATTTTCCCAGCCGCTGGCAGGGCAGCCGTCATGCGTTACTCGGTTTTTATTTTTTTTTTTTTCCCCATTAAATGCCAGCCACTGCGTCTGTCTGCACCAAAAACAACTCGCTGCTCACAAGCATCGACCGAACAGCCAGAACGGAGTAGACGAGCTGCGCGCACCAGTGTCACATTTTACTACTACAGCACTGTAGCGGCTACATGTCACACATTACGCGCGGAGACGTGCACCTTGAGCATCCCCGCGGTCCCCAGACGCGTCAATTTGCACGGCCGACAGAAAAAAAAAGCAAAAAAAAAAAAAAAAGGAAAGAAACGGATTTGGGGACCAAAGATGTCGAGCGTCGCAGAGGAATCGATGACATCATGTCTGTGGGGGGAAGATGTAGTTTTGTGAGCCGTGAAAACAGATGCTCGTCTGGCCTCTAGTTGCAGAGTTGGGAGTATTTGACGCGGGGAGGGAGAGCGGGTGAACCGACGCGACCATGTGTAGTGTGATGCACTGTGATGTGCACGGCGCGCCTGACACACACACGCACGCACACGCTCAGACAACACACACACACACACACACACAGGAGCGCTCAGCTTCTACCTGTCCGTCTTTGAACAAACAGCCACTCGTTTCCCTCCCCACACAAGCGCAATGGCGCACTGTGATGAAATAATCACAGAGCGGTGCAGTTTGGTTGTGGACACGCTGGGAAATTGCTGCAAAAGAGCGTGAAAATTAAGATATGTTGGAAAATGCAAATGCGGGCATGTGAGTGGAGACTGTGGGGCGAGCGTAATGGCATCACCACGGTGCTGATTTTCACCCCAGTCATGTACACAACAACGGGTTATACCAGGTGACAGTCAAGAGGAGGTTAGGAGGCTGAAGTGAAAGGAGAGCGTGAGAGGAGCGGGACGCACTGAGCTTTAGAGCTTTTAACCGATTGTTTTGAGCCAAACTTTCAGGTTGTCTTACCTCCACACTTGTCCCAACTGAAAGATGTGAATGATGGTCTGCCAGACCCAGACAGAGAGGCGGCAGCACCTGTCTCTCTGCAGACCGAATGTAGCTCTTCGACTACTCAGCCCCTCCACGGAGCCCAGTCCGCCCCCAGTGAAATCCTGCACAAACCACCTGAAGCTCAGGATCTGGACCAGAACCGAGGGCACCAAGACGAAGAACAGGGTCAGGCCTGACCACAGGAAGTCCTGCTTGTGGTAATAGTCGATGGACAGCCACAAATCGGTCCCCACGTCCCAGAAAAAGACCAGCATTGCCAGGATGATCCACAGGCAGTCCAGCCAGAGGCGCTCCTCCTGCGGTGGCCGCGCCGCATCTCCCCTCTTCCCCTTCCCCTTCCCCCGGAGGTAATGCAGGCAGGCGCTCCGGCAGCCCCAGTAGCACGACGAGGTGTTGCAGCAGTGGCAGATGTGGAATGAGCTGCCGTCCCGATTGTCGTCCTCTCCCGTCCCCACCACCTCGTCCAGGTTGTGCAGCTGGGCGAAACCGGTGACGACCCCGCGACCATCGGATTTCGCTGCCATCTTTCCCTCTGATGTTTCCACCTCCTCCGGCTTCCGGGGTTCGTGACGACACTTCCCTGACACCTGTTTTGCACCCCAAATGTTGGAGCCATCTAAAAGCGGGGTGTCAGCGCGTCGCCGTCGCTCACTCTGTCCCCGGATTGCGCACCGGTGGCGCCACGGACGCAGCACATCTTGTCTCGCTTTCCCTCCGCTGCAGATCTATCCCCACCTGCTAACAAACAATCTAATCTACAAGTTCAAACAAACTGAACGTGGAACTCATGCATCCAACTGTGGCGGACCAATTTTCTACCTGTGCGCTAATCTCGCTCCCCGCTGCTCAGTTGTTTCCCCTCTCTGCAGCTCTCCTCCAGCTGCAAGCTGAGTGCCATGAGCAGACCGTCCCTCCACTGTCCCACGCCGACGTAATTCATCTCCCCCCCTCCCCTCCCCACCTCTCCCTTTCTCTCACCCCCTCCTTTCTCTCACTCTCTCTCTCTCACACACACACACACACACAAACACACTCAGGCACGCACAGTCTCTCCCTCTCAACGTGGTTGTTGCCATCTAGTGTCTTGTTTGAAGCCCCCAAAAATGCAGGAGTGGACTGACTGCATGATGTAAGGCAAAATGCCTCACCACCACCACCAAAGGGAGTCTTTCCTGTTGTTTGAACGTTTGAATCAGCCACAGTGACACAGTGTGGGGTCACTTTGTGTAGGAGGAACGAAAAGAAAAGCTCTTTTTTACTTGTATTCCTTTTTAAAGACTTTATAGTGACCTTAAAGTGCCTTTAAGTGTTGTGTAATGTCCCTTTAGGTTTCTATCAGCATTGCTTATCATTAATATCCTTGTGATGTTAATATATTTAATCAGAGAAGAGTCATTTCCACACAAACAATTAGAAATTAGCTCTGTAAGCCAAAAAGGCAAGCTGTATCCTCCAGGGGAAGACAGCATTTATCTATAGGTGAATCTATAGGCCTCTGGTATGGTTGCTAAGAGACATGTTGGGTCTTCTCCCCCTCAGCATCAGCCAACAAGGGGTTAAGCGTTTGCTGAACATTGACGCTTTCCCCTCTGGTAGCATGTGCGAGCAAAAGAGCTGGTGAGTCCGCCGCAGGCTCAGAAGCAGCCCAGTGATTAGACTGTGCCCACTGAGCTGCCACGCAGGGTCAGATCCAGTGTGAGATTGATTGGATCATGTCCGCTTCAGCCCGGCTGCCAGCGGCTCTGCTCTCCTGTTGTGGATGCCGGGTTTCATTGGAGCTGTCCAGTGCTGAAACAGCGCTGAGTGTCTTTTCTATACGTCTCTCTGAAGAGCCTCGTTGAGGTTTCAACCCTGAAACACAGTCTTAAGCCCCCAGAAGAGGTGGGGAGAGGGCAAAATGTCCTCGAGTTTGTATTATTGCCTCATTATTATTGTAATTATCAAATTCTGAGTTTGAATTTCTTCTACAAAACTACACAGCGCCCCTTTAATCCATAAACAGAGTAAAATCAGCATCTCATTTATCTATAGATCATCACAGGTGTCTGGATTAAACCAAACATCATTTCTGTTTCTTTTAACTTGATTTTGTCCTATGATAGACACTCAAAAGCATCCATACACACATTAGACACACAACACACCCTCTACATAATCATGACAGCATTACAAGGCCAGAGTAATATTTAAAGTTTAGACTTAGAGATTCATCTGATTGAACACCCACATGAATTCCAATACAAAAACACTTTAACTCAAATGATTTCGACTCTCATTATATTAGAGTATGTCGGTATGAGTACAAAATCATGTGAAGTGCAGACGACCTTGGGCCAAGAAAGGCTCAAATAAAGGCACATCACCAAGCAGCCGCGTCAAGAATGTGATATTCAGGCATTTCAGTTAATGGTATGTTTAAATAATGCTATTATAACAATGAACTATCTACCTTTTAAACTCTTCTAAAAGGGTTTTTGGGGAAGTTTTTCCATTAGTGGAGTCGCAGGTCTGAGGACAGGCTTATAAAGCCTCCAGAGGCAATGTGATTTGTGATTTTAGGCTATGTAAATAAAACTGACTTGACTACATTGACTGTGAATTCATCCATTCCAGACATGTTTTAAGACACATAACAAAAAATTGTTGAAATGTGTTTCAAAATGTCTTTAATTATCTGTAAAAAGAACAAAAAAGAAAATAAAACACCTCCTTCTTCTTCAACTAGACTTTAGTTTAACTGGCTTCCAAACTAGTTGTGAGTTCCAGCTTCACGCTCGTACGTACGTCATCCTGCAGAGTGATGCTCAAGCGTTCAGTCGTAAGCAAAATGTATTTTTGAGAGGAGTGACGGTGATATTATCATCATATCCTCCTCTGCTGATCTTGTGACTAATGACACATCACATCACAAACCTCCCCCAACTTTCCATCAGCGAGTGGATAATGACTGAATTTACATTTTTGAATTAACTTATCCTTTAACACATTATGGAGAGGTTTTCCTGTCTTCTACAGCCAGGATAAGAGATGCCACTGGACCGGGGAAATGGAGCCCAGAGGAACATTAATTTACCTACTTAATTCTGATTGGGTTCACTGGACCAGGTCTTCTCTGGTTTCATGTCAAAACAACCATATGTTTTCATCCAGTGCTTATAATATACCTTACAGTACATAAGAGAGCATTTGTATGATCACATTTACAGTAAACCGAGCACAACTAAAGATACTGTGAGGCTTGATTTAATTATTCCTTTATCATTAAAAGCTGTCACATAAATGATGATAATCTACAAACATCTTTTGTTTGTGGTACAAATACATCATGTAAAATTAGATAGTTTAGCACCTCTCATGGTGGACTGTTACTGATTTAGTGAAATAAGAAAGTCCATGTTTTTATAAATGCAGGGGAAGTCACAGTGTTGCTGGGTGTAGCTGCTCCTCCGGGCGCAGAACGTCCAGGAAGAAAAATTCTTTAAATGTGATCGAATGCACACAAGAGGTCGTGTGCAAGGTACCGGCAGATCATGAAAACCTGTTTCATCTGAGTAGCCCCTCATTTTCTCCTCTTCCTCAGGGCTGTTAGGCCTTTTGAGCTGCGCACCAGATGCACACTCAGCTCTAATGTGCAGAAGATTGTAGGCAGTTTAATGCAGCCAAGGCCTCACAGCAATAAAAACAATCAAATCACGGGACATCCGTTCAAATTATAAAGCACTTTCTTAACCAATTTGTCACGAATCGTTTTACAGGGCAGCAAACGGGCATTAGTCATTTTAAACAAAACAAAAGCAAATCGCAGGCCTAACATGAGTGTGTGTATGCGTGTGTGTGTGTGTGTGTGTGTGTGTGTGTGTGTGTGTGTGTGTGTGTGGGTGGGTGGGGATTAAAGATTACAAGGCAGGAGTTGCAAGAAGAACTCAGAGGTCCCTCGAGGAAGGGATCACGATGAAGGTTGCTCAGGGTGGCGTAGGCTAAATAAATCAGACTCAGTGTGTGTGTGTGTGTGTGTGTGTGTGTGTGTGTGTGTGTGTGTTTGTGTGTGTGTGTGTGTGTGTGGATGAAAACCATGATGCGTTGTGGACGAGCCTGTGTCATGTCTCACTTTTCCTAGCTTGTGTGAGTATCCCTGCTGCTGAGGTTTACCAACGTGTTTAGGCCATTATGCCATTCAAACACTTGGCACAACACAATGAAATGTGATGTTTGTGTTGGTGAAAGCAAGCAATCTGATCGATTTGTACGTGCTCGCTTTCATGTCGGTGGATTTTACAGCGAGCAGAAGAGGTTTCTAATTCTAGAAACAAGGTTTCAGTTTACGTGACGTACAAATCTCATCAGGGAGCCAGAAATGTGTAGCTATTCATCCACGAGTGACACAAAAAAATGATGACACATCCTGTTTTTAACCTTAATGATGAGTTAGTAATGAGAGAGTTCATTGCCAGTGACCAGGGTTTTGGGGGGGTTACTCTACATATACAGTATATCCCAATACAGTTACTGATCACCTGTTAAAAGATGTGGTCAGTAATGTAATCCAAGTGTCACAATATTCAAGTAATGTAACTTGATTACTTTTTTGAAGAAAAAAGAAATGAAAAAGATGACTTTTATTTCCTCTAAATTGTGTATTCGGTTTCACTCGAGACCAGAGTGATGTTGTGTTTATTATTATTACTATTTTAAAATGTTAATCCTGTTAGTAATCTCCTAATCCACACAGTTTTACCGAGTTGGTTACCAAACTACCACACAACCAAACCAAGACACAGTGCAACAAGAGAAAGAAAGAAAGAAAGAAAGAAAGAAAGAAAGAAAGAAAGAAAGAAAGAAAGAAAGGAAGAAAGAAAACAGCTCTCACGACGTTTTCAATTTTGATGAAAACTAATTGGGAACCCATTACAAGGTTTACAGCAGTACACATGCGGCTCATGCTACATGCAATAAATAATGCAAAGAATGTAATTAGTGATGAATCCTTCAGGAGCTTTTACATTTTTTCTCTGTTTTTCCCTCTGAGGAGCAGGTTGATGACTGTAGCTGTGGTCAGCGGCCAGCCTTCTTTATTTATTTATTATTCCCTAAATGATGTTTTAACTAACATGCATTATTTGTGTCTGTGTTTCCCTTTAACTGTGTCTAATGTTTCATCCTAAGGCTATCCACATGGTTGTTTTTGGCCGCACTCTCTGAGGCGCACTGTGCTTCCACATGAAATGAAATGTCCTACATAATTAAAGAGTCTCTTGTTTGCTAAATGTGAATGTCTCAATGCAACAGAGCCCCTCCATGCGACAGAGACATGACCGGGCAAATCTGGTCAAGCAGTAACTGAAATTTACAAAAACAGAAGGAGGAGGAGAAGCAGAAGAAGAAGAAGGAAAAGACGAGGAGAAGAAGAAGAAGGAGAAGAAGAAGAAGGAGAAGAAGAAGAAGATGAAGAAGAAGAAGAAAAAGAAGAAGAAGAAGAAGAAGAAGGAGAAGGAGAAGAAGGAGAAGAAGAAGAAGAAGAAGGAAAAGGAGAAGGAGAAGAAGGAGACGGAGAAGAAAAAGAAGGAGAAGAAGAATAAGAAGAAGTAGAAGAAGGAGAAGAAGAAGGAGAAGAAGAAGGAAAAGACGAGAAGAAGAAGATGAAGAAGAAGAAGAAAAAGAAGAAGAAGAAGGAGAAGGAGAAGAAGGAGACGGAGAAGAAGAAGAAGGAGAAGAAGAATAAGAAGAAGGAGAAGAAGGAGAAGAAGAAGGAGAAGAAGAAGAAGGAGAAGGAGGAGAAGAAGAAGAAGACGAGGAAGAAGAAGAAGAAGAAGAAGAAGAAGGAGGAAGAGGGGGAGAAGAAGAATCAACAGTGTGGCATCTTAAAAAATCTGAACTAAAACAATGAAAAAACAAAATTTTGGGCAAATGTATTGTTTTGACAGATCGAGAATAGCCTCTCCCAAATGTCTCCCGGAGCTTACACAACATATTTTGGTATTAGACTCTGCACCCACGTTTAAGTCATCATTATCCGTCGTGACAGACTGCTCTGATTCACTGGACATGCCCACAATAACGAAACAACATCACATGGCAGAACAAACAGCAAACAAACCAGGCAGAACAGAAGGTTGGATGAGACATTGTCTTCACTAAAAACTGGAAAAAAACAAACAAACAGCTGACTGAGTAATGGTGTAGGTGTTGGTGCAAACTGTTAGTCCCTAACATTTTGGCAGAAGATGTTTGTTACGTCCCCGTACAACGTTCCAAAAGGCGAAGAACTCATCGATAAACTTGAAAGTCTGCGTGACGCAAGCGAGCGTTCAGCATTTGGCAGTCATCACCCAGGTCTCTGAATGTTCTTTTAATATAAATGTAGTTAGTGTTTGACAAGTGTATTAATATGATTCCTCCAAGGCAGAGTGAGCAAAGCGTGTTTCATCAAGTGTTATCTCTTTAAACATTCAGCTGCTGCCATGAAAGTGAACATTTTATTACTGAGCCTTTTACAGCAGATGCTAAAATAAATCATCTCCTCCTGCACCAACACATTTGTCTAAGCGTCCTGTTAAATAAAACATAGAGGTTGTGTTACTCTATTGTACCCTGCGTATTGCTGTGTAGTGAATATTTGCTTTGAAAGCCATTTTTTATCCACCCATCTTCTTTTTAAGAAAGCCACAGCGAAGCATCTTTTCCTGAGCGGAAGGGCAGTTATTTGGTTTGTAAAGCAATGCTCGCTCTCACATTCAATTGAGCCCCGGCGTCTATACATGCGTTCCCTATGATGTGGGCTGGAAAGGGTACAAGTAAAAAACCATCTATTGTGAAGCCCAGACAGGCTGCAACTGAAGCAAATACTGCTCTGACTTGCAATACATCACAAGTGCACACACACACACACACACACACACACACACACACACACACACACACACACACACACACACACACACACACTGTCCTGACAAAGATGTGTCTAAAGCAAACAAGCCGTCACCAAACTATCTGCTCCTCTTCTTCTTCTTCTCTCTTCAAAAGTGTTCCCCTCTTTAGGGAGTCTCCAATTGGAGGAGGTGCTTTAAGATCTCTGCAGGAAGACCTCATCGCTGTCCCGAAAACTGAAGACAAAATCCTCAGGCAACAGCTCTTTCCTCGCACACCCCCTCTCTTTAGAATAAACTCCCAGCTGCTATCAGGAGAGCTTATGATCTCTCAGTCTAGACTCAAATTGTTTTTTATCATCTCTATTCTCAGGGTGTGCAAAGCCTCCTGTTTCACTTGAGATTAAGCAAGAAATGACTTGAGTGAGTCCTGCATTTAAAATGTTACTAAAAGAAGTAAGTATAATGAGGAAAATGTACTTTAAGTAATGAGAGTAAAAGTACTCAATGCAGAAAAATGGCCCCTGGAACCGTTTGACCGTTATCATATAATCATTAGATGATTATTACTCATATATTCATATAAAAAACAGGGTTTCATTGTTGTGGCTGGTTGAAGTGGAGCTCATTTTGAACTTTTTTTTGAATAAGACTGATTATTTTAATTATGGTTTAATCTGCTGATTATTTTCTTGATTAATTGTTTGGGAAAAATTCTGAAAAAAAAAAAAATAGATAGTGAGAAATGTCAACCAAGTTACCAAGATCCTGCAGTGACCCCTTCACAACACTTGTTTAACACCTTCTTACCTGATTCCTTTTCATTGTGTGACCTTCTCATCTTATATGTTTTATTCCATGTTTCTATCTTACATGTTTTTATATATGTTTTTTTGTGTGTGTTTTCAAGCACATTGGGTCTACATCTGTCGTATGAAATGTGCTGGATCAATAAACGTGACTCAACGTCTCCAATCAACGGTCCAATCCTCAAAATGATCAAAGATACATTAAAAATATGAAGCTGATTAAATGGAAAAGCAGAGAATCCTCACTTTAGAGGAGCTGGAATCATGAAAAATGATTTATCGATTATCAAAATAGTTTATTAAATCGACTACTTGTACAACTTTATATGTTTTGTATGCAAAAATCTTACCTATAAAGCTAATTATTAATATAACGGCTCAAAAAATTGGAGATAAACGTACAAGATATCCCTCTGAGATGTTGTGGAGTGAAAGTATAAAGTGGAATGAGAAGATCATATTCAAATAAAGTACAAGTACCTCCAATCTGAGCCCAAGTACACTACTTGAGTAAATGCACTTAGTTACATTAAATTACTATGAGCTGTCTTTCCATGTGGCTCCACCTCCCCCGTCTCATGCGTATCAGCAGCCTCCATCTCCACCTCCACCTCCACCCACTGACCTCCCCCTCGCTGAACTCATTTCATTCCTGGACGCTTTGTTCATTTTACTGAAACTACCAGTTTTTCATGTGGCTCCTCTGCCATCCAAGGAGGGATGGGTCCCTGTTTGGATTCCCTCTCCTGAGCTTTCTTCCTTTTTTCCTTTCCTTATGTTGATCTGCCATGACTTGTTAGTCTGGTAATACTGTACTCTATAGATGGGAATTTACTTTTTTCCCTTGTGTTGGATTCACAGGTCACTGTCACCAGGTAGACAGTCTGACTGACCAACCAGGAGCTTTTAAAACGCCTTGTCCATCTGAGGAGGTTGTGTAGAGTCTGGGACCTGACTCACCATACAGTTTGTTATCAGAATAACATACATACATTCCTTAACCTAGACTACACAATCATGTGTTTCTCATGAATGAATGTACCTTACTTATTGAATTATGGGCCCATGCTGTTCAGTCTTTCAACACCACAAATCTCCAAAAATCTTTCAATGTCACCACCTAGTGTTTCTTTTGGATATTGTTAGATGTTTCATGCAGCTGGAGATGAAAGGATGATTAATGGAGGAGCCATTAAAAGCAGGTGCACATTGAAACTGTTTGCGGTGGTTTGGTTGGCATGAAAATCATATTTCTGTACCACTGAGACCCTGTATCCTTATTTAGGTTAACATGTTTGGCAGTGCAGTATCTTCACTCATGCCTCACAAAAAATGGGTTCAGTTCTGTTTCTGTATCTGTTTGGCTTTCACTGTAAATGGTCATGACTGTTTCCATACTTTAATCCCCATCAATGACCTCACTTGTTATGTTGTAGCCTAATAAAAATGTTAAGGGAAACCCCACCATAAAATAGGACGAATAGGCTATTTTCTTTTGATGAAGTAGATTTCTGAATTGACAAAGGACCCAGTGAAAAATGTAGTCTTCAGCTCTTTAATGTAAGTCCAGTGGATGGTTTTATTTTGGATGAATGAGATGAAGAAACATTTCACATACACTCAAATTTGATTTTACTATATTTTCACGTCATTTTCTGTCCTACTGACTCCCCTAGTTGAAGATTTAAAGACTCCGGATGCATTTAACTTCAGTGTTAATTTTAAAGATCATTGGAAAGCATTGAGCACATTTTTGTTTTCCTTTTTAAAGAAGAATTTGTGAAACCTGCTATGCAAATTGTGCGGAACTAAACTTCACAAGTCCGTTGTTTCCAGTCGGTGTGTTTTTGTGAACGCACCACTCTCGCCCAACAAGAAATTAAACGTAAAGATAACCAGGTAATTGTATGATACATCATTTAGGAATCAATTAAAATCATACATTTTCGTTCTGTACATTTACAGCATGTATGATGTCAACATTTTGACGCAAATATAAAAATGACGCACAATTTAAACGGTCTGTCGCGATTAGCTAGCGAGCTAAAGTTAGCCACTTCATTTCCTGAAACAAGCTAACTTAAGCTAGCTGTCAGATAAAGCTGGTTTTATTGGTTTAATGTTTATTGACATCGACCGGCACAGTATTATGTATTGAAAAGCGGAGGAGCAGGGCTTGGGTTAGCCTGTCTTAACGTTAGCTAATCAGTCGCGTTGTTCATATGCTGTGAAGAAGAAAAAACCCACACCCTCATCATTTCTCTCCCCTGTGTCTGGGCTTTTGTTTTCTTCAGGTCGGGTCTGGTCATGGAGTTCGCAGAGTTGATAAAGACACCCAGGGTGGACGGGGTCGTCCTACACAGGCCTTTCATGCCCACCGTGGAGGGGACGCTGTGTTTGACAGGTCATCACCTGATTCTGTCCTCTAGACAGGACAACACAGAGGAGCTGTGGCTGCTCCACTCAAACATTGACTCCATAGAGAAGAGGTGATGAGCTTCTTGTTATTCACTGTTGTGGGGATTTTAAACCAATATCTTTTATTGGTTTTTATCCTTTTCCCTAAAATGTCAAGTTATAGCTTCATTAGTTGCACTAAGACAATGACACAAACATGGAGATCGTGCTGTGTGTTTTGGCATTGTGTGATTTCTTGTTATAAATCTCGTTATGAAAATAGAGGCAGATCAGCCGGACATGTGTTTTGTTAAATACTGTTGTTTGACTGTGGTTACTCCTGTGATTGCATGCACCAGATCTCAGTATTTCACTGCCATTCTTCTCTGTAGTGCTCAAGCTTTACATTTACAGTTGGAGAGAGGATGTGAAACTGCTGTGGCTGGAAGTCTGACTGTGCTGACACTACAGTGTCTCCCACAGGTTGAGAAATGATTTTGTGTGGTTTAGAAGGGCGGGGAGCTGTAATCAGCACTGAGGATTACACATCAGCTTTAAAGAAAATTACGACAAACTAATGATGCACATTAATGCACTATCCTGGTATTTGGCCTACGTAATAGGTACATCCTGCTGCATTTTCAGGCAGACTTTTGGAAAATAAGGAAGAATAAACTCATAAAACAAAGTGTAGGGGCGAATGTGTTTGGGTGGAATTGTGGCCATGCTGTTAAAAACTCCCCAGGACCATATGAAATGTGTGGTGAGATTACATATATCCCAGTGTTCATGAAACTGCTTGTGATTTGTTCAGCTTTCTGTATGGATTCATTACCATTTTGAACATTTTAAGTATTAATGTTGTATTAATGTTGCTGAGCGTAATGGCATATTCTCAACCTCTCAAACACAAGAGCATTCTTGCTGCAAGGCAAGAGTTCCTGCCATGAGTCTTTGTGTCTTTCTCGTCTGTTGTGATTTACAATTAAATAAAATCTTCTCCTTCAGATTTGTTGGCTCTCTGGGAAGCGTCATAGTCAAATGCAAAGACCTGAGAGTGATCCAGCTCGACATTCCTGGTATGGAGGAGTGTCTCAACATTGCCAGCTCTATCGAGGTAAAAAAAAAAAAAAATGCCTAGTTCTCTATTGAACACCCATCCTAGAGCTAAATTATATTTGGGGATTTTTAGCAAACCATGGAATGTGTAGCATCGCTGCAGTGTGTTTTATAATGTAATATTTATATTACATAAATATATATAGGTCTTAAATTGCATTAATAAAGGTCTTAAAATGGTCTTAAATTGAATTTGTTGAAACCTGCAGAAACCCTGTTAAAGGTCCTCCTATTTCTACTGTCATCTGAAATTCTACATTGTTATTAACAAACACCTACTCTTTATGCCTCTCTAGGCTCTGTCCACACTTGATTTAGTCTCCCTGATGTACCCTTTCTTCTACCGGCCCATGTTTGAAGTCATAGAAGACGGCTGGAATTCATTTCTTCCGGAGGATGCCTTTAAAGATTTGGAGTCCATGGTATGGACATGATTAGTGAGAAAATCTCAACCTTCTCTCAGCCCTCTGGTGCACATGCTGAACACTCCTCTTTTAACGTGTCCACATCTCCTTTATCAGACAGATGAATGGAGACTGAGTGAGGTCAACAAGGACTTTAGTGTGTGTCCATCCTACCCTCCTCTAGTGGCAGTGCCCAAAGACGTTGACGATGACACACTGAGGAAAGCAGCTACCTTCCGCCACAGTGGCCGTTTTCCAGTACTCAGCTATTACCACAAGAAAAATGGCATGGTGAGCACCTGGGAAATGGAGTCTATATGATTCTGTTTCAACATATTCTCATCATCATAATATACTGTAACACTGTCCGTCAGCGTGGTCATAGAGTGTTTATTTTAATCACTTCTTCTTTCAGGTGATGATGCGAGCAGGGCAGCCTCTGACAGGCACCAACGGGCGACGGTGTAAGGAAGACGAGAAACTGATCAACGCCACCCTGAGGCCAGGCAAGCGTGGCTACATCATCGACACGCGCACTATTAATGTCGCCCAGCAGGCCAAAGCTCGAGGTGGAGGATTCGAGTCTGAGGCTAACTACCCCCAGTGGAGGAGGATCCACAAGGCGATTGAAAGGTGAGCGGTCACTGAGGGCTTCAGTGGCTTTTTTGATATTTATTTTTTATTATTAAGACTCTTTGGATGGAATGTGATTCAATATATATGAACTATTCAGGCATTTCCTTCAGTGTTGTGACAAATCTGTCGTTTCCAGGTCTAATGTGCTCCAGGAGAGTCTGATAAAGCTCGTCGAGGCGTGTAATGACCAGTCGCACAGTATGGACCGCTGGTTAAGCAAGCTAGAGGCTTCCAGCTGGCAGACTCATGTCAAGGAGATCCTTACCACCGCCTGCCTGGCTGCGCAGTGTATCGACAGGTCAGGGAACAAAGTTTGCCTGTTATACTAATCCTGGACCAATAAATATGAATAATAAGAGCAATACCTTCATGAATGAGAAAATTAGAGTAGCAGGTGACAAACTGTAATCATGTGTGTGTCTCAGGGAGGGGGCGTCAGTGCTGGTTCACGGTACAGAGGGGACAGACTCCACCCTGCAGGTGACCTCCTTGGCTCAGATCATCCTTGATCCGGCCTGCAGGACCATCAGAGGCTTCCAGGGACTGGTAGAGCGAGAGTGGCTCCAGGTGAGCTCGTCTGACCTTTGAAGCGCTGCCCATAGCTTTTTCATCTTTTTGATACAATGGACGACTGAGATCGCTTTATTTCTAAATGTTGTTATTTAGATTTGACGTATCACATCCCATTAGTGATGTTTGTAAACCTGTCCATACAGGTATCGTAAGCATTCCAATGCCACGATTGATATGTGCTTTGCTCATGACCCGTCTCACCTCTTTGATCTTCCGTCTCAGGCGGGTCACCCATTCCGCCAGCGCTGCGCCCAGTCAGCCTACTCCAACAGCAAACCTCGCCAAGAGGCCCCCGTCTTCCTGCTCTTCTTGGACTGCGTGTGGCAGATCCTGCGGCAGTTTCCATGCTCCTTTGAATTCAGCGAGAGCTTCCTGGTGCTGCTCTTCGAACATGCCTATGCTTCTCAGTTTGGCACCTTCTTGGGCAACACTACAGCTGAGAGGTAAGTCTGCTGAGGTTGGTTCTGCCAGCCATATGCTTTGTTTGCAATCATCTATAATACCCAGTGTCATGTACAGTTGCATAATCGAATGAAAAGTAATACAATATCCATACAATACAGTGTTTATAAATGTTAAATTGCAATGTATAGGCCATTAGTGTGGTAATGTTCGATTCATGACATTGATGTAAAGAGTTGCGTCACGCAAGCGGTATTTCATGGAGCCTTTACTTCACATCCCTGAGCTACTGGCCACTAAGCGGCTTTACTCAAACAGTTGTGGATTAGGTGACTTTCCCAAAGTCAATTCTAAAGTTTTCGTTGAGGGAAAAGGAGGAGTCCATTCACAACAACACCAACGCCAACAACCAGGGATGTGTCATTGTGCAGGTTACACAACCACTTTGACAAGCCGTTATTTTTTGTTAACCCTCTTATCTTTTTCCGTAGAGCCAAACTGTCACTGCCTGAGAAGACTGTGTCCCTGTGGTCGTGGGTGAATCGACCCCAAGAACTGGAGCGCCTGACCAACCCGCTGTTCGAGGCCAACAGTCTCGTGATCTGGCCCTCTGTGGCCCCTCAGAGTCTGCTGCTGTGGGAAGGTGAGAAACACAGAAGACATACAGCTGAGATCATATACATTAGGTGACACAAAAAAGTTCTATCTTCTGGAAAGATGTCAGTGTTAGTCCATTTAGTTTGTAACTCCCTGTAATAAACCACTGTCTCTAACTACTAAATATCATTTGTAAAGCATACATTTGTGTAAACCTTGTTGGCAATACCTTGAAAAAAGACTAAACAGAAGCAAACATGCACGGTTTTTCGACTAAAACAAGTTGAATACGGATCAGAATTATTCCATAATATCACAGATAATTGATAGATGAGCAGACCTAGAAGTGAAAATACCTACAAAGGTTTAAAACAAGCAGCAACTTGAGAAGGTTTTAAAACAGGTTTAAGATAAACTAAGTGGGGCTTTTAAGGGTTCTCATTCTCATCATAAACCTATTGCTCAATGTCCTACTTAGGTACATTTTTTATCTTTTAGAGGGATTGGTAAAGCACTATATGCTCTATATTTGTGCCAGGCTGGGAGCAGGCCAAACAGCTGATGGTGACTAATGGTTTTGGTTTATCCTTGGAATGATCCTTGAAACCAAAAAACCCCTAATTAACTTAATTACCAACGCCTCAAACATTTGTCAGCAATGGCTGGGAAGACCTTTGCCAGGTCTTGGTCATGGTCTCATCTGTGATTAGATTTTTGCTCAGACAGATACTCTGAAATGTCGCCAGAAGAGGGCGCCATTGATTTCACCATTTTGACTGGGGATAAACTGAGTGACCCTGTAAACCTCTAGTACATTCCCCACATACATAAATGACTTGACATTTTTACAGAAACGTGCAGTGAATGGTAACAACAACAACATAAAAACTCTGTTTATATTGTAATAATACTATTACTGATAATGTATTGTATTGATAATATTATATTTTATTATTGACATAATATAATAAGTACAAACATAGCATGATATAAGAAAATAATGAGCACAAACATTTTCAAATTTGATATTTACTTTTAACATTTACTCACCTTTCTCGGTCACGAACGGCCTCTGATAACCCGCCTTATGAAACGTGTCACATGAAGAGGTCAAACTCTGCACGTGGCCGTTTAGCTCATATGGCGTCTTTTTTTCCCTCGCATTTGACTTATGGCATCTTTGCATTTTCAGCATTGCTCACACTGCTTCTCAGGTGTCTCCATGACGTGTTTGGCATACATGACTAATTATAGGCTACACAGAAGGTATCCTCGCTGACCCCTACTAGTGACCGTTTACTATGAGGTAGCTGTTAGCGTGTGCACGCTAGTCTAAGTCCAGTGGCACACTTTTAAACTTGTCTCACATAGTTCATTTTTGAATTTTCCGACTTAAAATTGCACGAGAAGATATCGGTTTGGATGAATTGATAGCAGATGTCAGAATGTTACACAGTTCTTCCACCTTATTATAGTTTCAGAGCACCGAATGGTTGTAAACAACATGAGCAGTGAGACAGTGATGGTTCCATAATGATTAAGTAAAGCTGTGTGGGTGAAAAGGATGCATACTGCTGTTTTATCGCTCAGCAGCCTCTCGCAGGAACAGCATGAGATTGAGATGGTATCAGGCTGCTGTCTTTTCTAAGCAGAGCTACTCTCCATTATTATTTCGATTGTTTTCTTGGGACATGTGGTCATTGTAAATCAAGGATTACTTGGAATTGAATGGATATCCACTGCTGGAAGCAAGTTTTCCATTCATTTAATGTATTTGAATCTAAAATTACTTAATTTAATGCAAGGAATATGTTAAATAAGTCAAAACCAGCTGTTTTCTAATGTCTGTGTTTCAAGGAGCTAGGTTTGCGATGTTTTTTCCTAGCATGAGTGCGGTTACGTTCTATAATTACGGGTTCAATGATGGCAAAAAAGTTCCAGGGGAATCTGCCCTCAAATGCTTGAATGTTGCATCAGCTCAAAGCACACACCATTCATAAAAGAAGTATGGGGGAAGGGGTCTAGACACATCAGGGGTCAGTAGGTTCAGGCGATCACGTGTGAGGGGCCTCTTTTCCTGCCTAAAGCCTCAGAGCCACACCCTCATTCTATATGAAGTGGATTGTATAAGAACTACTGAAGCATGCGAAATGCAACAGACATCCTGCCCACGCTACTCTTTTGTAGAGCATGACGCACATCCCACTGAAAAGACCCAGCAGCAGTCCACATCTGTACGTTCCTGAAGGCTTCAACTAGGCAGGTCTCTTCAGAAGGAATTTAGAAGATAAATGTGACAATGATAAGAGGGCGTGACACAAGTTGCTGTGTCATCTGTCTAGAGTTACAATTACGTTTGCACTATTTTACATGGAAAAGACGGATAAAGAGTGAGAAACTGAATCCCCCTGTGGCGTTGATTTGTCATAAAACCTGCGTTTTAAAACCAGATACAAGCCCAGAGAATCGCTTCCACGTAAGCATCCCTGCAAGGGAGCATTTCTGCTTGCGTACACAAATGCGGTCCCTCGTCCACATGGCTTTGATGAGCATGAGCTGTGACAAGCACTTACAACTCCTCAACACTCATAAGCTCACTCATGAAAGTGATAACAACAGTAGTAATCCATATAAGTAATGACTGCTTTGCTGCGCTCCGATTAATCGGCCACCTATCATTATCGGCTGATATTTCATCTGAATACATTGTTTGGTCGTCTCCATAAAAGCCGATCACGTGAGCGTGCTAGACAGCTTTTCTATGCTCAGCTAAAATGCCATAGTACTGCAAGGCTCAAGACTAACAGCGTGCTTAATGTGCTTAAGCAGAACAGACTATTACTTAGACAGTTAACTGAAGTGACTACTGACTATGTGTCGCTGACCATAATGGAGCGTGTCTTCTCATGCTGTTACCATTGTAATCTCTCTCTTCACAGTGCTATGTCAGCACTATATTATAATTATAAGTTATAATAATTATAATTATAGTTATAATCACTGTCTGGTGACTCGAGAAAGAAAAATGTACTTAAGTACTTCAGCTGAGTACTCTTTGGAGGGAACACGTACTCTGAGTTTAGAGCATCAGACACTTATATATATGTTATATATTACTGTCAGAGAGGAAAGTAACCAGATATGACCAGGTGGTGGAGTTGTGGCTTCACGGCACAAAGACGTCTACTAAGGTCCAAGAATTTTTTTCCCAGATTCTGTGTCACTAAATTCTGTTTCTTAATGACTTTATCTTAGTTCTTAATTTGGTGTGTTTACAACTGACAAATCCTGAACAGTATGCCTTTAAGATTAAGCTGCAGTTTACTATTACCTAGTATTTACTGTGTAGTCCAGGGACAAAGATGCTTAAATCCTGTCATAAAGGGACGCGGTCACACATCACCTCCTGCTCCCATTTTTATAAAATGTGGTCCATACAGAAAAGTATTTCGATCCTACTAACCTGGAATTAAAAACTAGAATGGCCACTATTTCTAAGTTAGAGGCACAAAAGTTAAATATGTTATTCTAACATGAATTTAAAGTATATTTCCTGTCAATTTACTGTAGTGCAGCAAAACTAAAATCATCTACCCCAATGTAGATAAATAACAAGAGAAAATAACTGCTACCTCATTAATGAGTGACACATGGATGTACAGTAGATCCATTTTGCGCCGAACTTACTTTAATTATGACCGACCTTATCAGTTCCTTCCTGTCATGCAGCACATCTCTGTGGTCATACTTGAGTTTCCAGTGTATCAGTCCCACAAGGTCATCTTCCAAAATCCCCCACCCACCATCATAGAGCAAGTGAAA
This sequence comes from Pagrus pagrus, assembly GCF_965226575.1. Lineage (NCBI taxonomy): Eukaryota > Metazoa > Chordata > Actinopteri > Spariformes > Sparidae > Pagrus > Pagrus pagrus. The sequence continues at coordinate 8,855,512 of NC_140200.1, forward strand.
GGTTGGCATCTGCACACATGGTCACTGGTTTGTTTTTCAGCACTGTCATATGCTTACTGGCGTCACATTCAGCCTCAAGAACCTTTGTTTATTGCTCTCGGTGCTGAAACTTAATCAGAATAACTCCTTACAATACATTGACCCAGTTATTCCACCGCTACTGTTCTTTTCTACCTTTTTTTGCCTTAATTAGACAATTTAGGCGGGAAACAAGGGGAGAGAGGCGGTTTATTTCAATTTCATATTCTTGAATACCCCTTTATGTGTTATAAAAAAGCTCCATATTTTCTCATGCATGCAAGGTACACATTGTTTTTTTGTCAAGATGTCTTGGTTGCAGTTCGCCACACCGGTAGTGTTTGTGATGATGAATTTAGACACCATGAGGTTGACATTTAAGGTTATAAGTATCTCAACAATTATAGAATGGATTGCCCGTCATGTTCCCGTCATGTTCCCGTCATGTTCCCTTCATGTTCCCTTCATGTTGCCCTTAGTAGAGGCATTCATGTTCCCCTCAGGTTGAACTCCTAACGTAACCTTGGTTTATGACCAAAACTAACAGGGTTGTCATAATTCAGATTTCGGATAATTGAATTCTGAGGCGTTGTCAGTGATTGTCGGAGATGTTGAGTTTATTTTCTTTTTCAGAGATCCTTTATTGATTTCTTTGAGTAGAGGGTTTACTCTGGACAGATTTGAGAAACTGAACTTTGTAACAAACTAAATCTTTCTAAATCTTTTGTTATTTAATGTTGAATCACTAAAGCGTGTTGTTTTTATGTCGAACTCTGGAATCTTTATTTTTGGTGAATATTATTTTATCTTGCCTAACCTGCAAAAACCCACCAGGATCTTTTTTAAACAGGATTTTATAAATGTTACTGCCAGTTGTAAGGGGATAAAACCAATGATTTGCCTATATTTACAAATATGAATGTTAGTACTGTGACTGAACATTTTAGCATGCTGACATTTAGCTGAAAGCACAGCTGAGCCTCTAGCAGGGCTGTACACTCTAATGTAGAGCTTAATAGTAATAAGAGAAACCACTTCCTTGTAATAGGTGTTATTCCTTTTAGATTACTGAAAGTGCTCGCCTTCTTTTCTATTACAGGTGTGTTCCTTCGCTGGAACCGTTCCTCCAAGTGTTTGGACGAGGCCTACGAGGAAATGGTTCATATAATTGAATACAACAAGGAGCTTCAGAACAAAGTAAACAGCCTGCGCAGGCAGCTGGCCCAACTGGAAACTGAAGACCCTCTGCTGCAGACGCCATAGAGAGGAAGAGAGAGAGAGAGAGAGAGAGAGAGAGAGAGAGCAAGATGGAAGAAAGAGGTAGAAAATGTGAACATATAACAAAATACAAAACGAGAGCGCTGTCAGCCCGCTTTTAGGCTTCGGTTAGATTGAAATTTTCTTTTCTGTTCTTGTTTGAAAAGATGAAATACAGGCATAATTTTGGATTTTGTACTTGATTGTTGTTACATTTTGGTTTGCTGGATTGATGAAAAATTGAACTGGAACGGCCCAAAAAGTCGACCTCTCTCTGACTTTGCATTCGTGGACTGACAGAGTGCTCCGCCACCTTACATACAAACGAAACATTTTGAAATTTTTGGGCACATTTTACCACTTTGTGTCATTTAAACTAAGCAGGAGTGAAAGATTCAGAAACCAAAAATCAAGAACACACAGCCAGTTATTTCTCAGAGTGCTGATAAAAGCCAAACACTCATCATCTCAAAGTCCTTTAATATATTAAAATAATTCGCAACAGTTTAGATAGTTAATCATTTCAGTGGTTTTTAAACATTTGCCGGTTCCACTCCGAAATGTGAGAATTTGCTGCTTTTCTGAGAAATTCAAATGGGCTATCTCTGGACGTTTCATGGACTGAAGGATTAATTGATAAATCGAAATGATAATCGTCGGATTAAACGATAACTTGCATCCTCGCTCTAATACGCATGCAGACCTCTGTGTACAGAAACAGCTGCTCATTTCCATAAATGATGCTTTGGCTCGTCAACTGATTTCACAGTTGCTAAGCCTCGTCAAACCCCCGCGTCTCACACACTCGCTGACTCTCATTTACATACACAGATATCTAAAAAAAAAAATCAGTGAGTGATGTGTTGTAATAGATTTCTATGATATTTCTATTATATATTGTGGGCATTAATCTTGTTCAGGAGGGAATGTTGGTTAATTTACTACAGGGTACACTTTTGCACCAAACATCCCGCTGAATGTATATGCCACTGAGGCACTGCAGAGTAACTATGGCAACATATAGGGTGCTATAAGGCAGCATGTGACTGTGCTGCACATTGAGATGATATAATAAGCGTAGGTAGCCTAGGTCAGCACCTACTGTACTGTACAATGAGAGGACGGGGAGGCTTATTTAATAAGGATCTGACCAAAATATCCCGATTTATGTGTCTATGAAATCATTACTTGACATTACAGTAAGTAGCATCGCAGGAGGTATGGACAAAGACTTATTTAACACAATGTCCTAAAGTGTTTGTGTCTTATCAGCTTGCTTCGTCAATAGTATCTTTATGTTACAATAGAAAACTAGTCGAATATGTTTTGAGTGTATGATACAGAAAAAAGAGGGATGATGAGGGTCGTGTTGCCACAGTAACGGAAGCCATGTCGGTCATATGATAATTAGAAAGACTTTACAGAGTTTAACACACAGGTTTGTCTTCTTAACAAGTGGAAATGGTAATTTGAGATGATCGCTTTAGAGACCAATTTATATTTTGGTAATTAAAGTTATATTATAATTGTTGTGTTGAAGTACATATATTAAACAAATCGCTTATCCTCTGATTTGTAGTTAAAAATTCAGAACTAATGCACTTTGTGTGAAAGGCATATACAATATCAGACACATACTCCGCTAATTGTAATCCTCACTCGCCCGCTGTCGCCATATTAGACAATAAATGTATTCATATTCAATGTGAAAACAAGCTAATACATCCAACTAATGTAAGTTCAAACTATCCGGCTTAGGTTCAGGTAACCACGACATTGTGTTACAGGAACATTGACACCAACCCAACCTAAGTCCAAGACCAGTTGAACCGCATAAAACATTGTTGGTGCTTCTTCTAAACCTTAATTGCACTTGTCACTAAGAGCTAGGGGAACACATGTAGAACAGTATGACCTGAATTCTGTTCTCTGAACATTGTGACATTACAGCTCGTCTTTCAATGCTGTCCATAGGTGAAGGCAGCTTCCATTAATATTATACTATAAGAGAGCTTCATGCTGCACTTTACGAAGGCCATTCTGGGGTAAAATTGAATCCACTGTTCATCCTGGGCCAGTTTTCTTTGTTTTGCCAGTATGTAAAAATGCATTTCTCTGCTTGTTTCAGTGTCATCTTCATACTTTTTTTTTGCTTCAAGAATGATGTAATAACCACACTAAACTGAACTGATACAGTCACTACATTAAACTGCTTGATAAAGGGAAAGGTAGTTATCGCCGCACTGTATACATTTTTACTCTTGCCAAAAAAAGACACCTTACCTGCCGTTGCTTTGCCTGTGCATGAATGGAACAATGAGTTCAATACAGGTAATGATGTGATTTACAACTGTACAAATTTCCTACGCTTGCATTATGCATAATGTCTTTAATGATCGTTGCTTTGTCAAAGTCAACAAAACTCTAAGTGATTATCAGCGCTGTGGACGAACGATGCTTTTGTCTGTTGTGCTTATCAGCTTCGTGCAATGCCTTACTGCTGAAGAGTTCAAAGTAAACATTTCAGTTCTTTTATCTTTTACGATCAGATGTCTGTAAAAATGATTATTGTTCAAAAGATTCAATGTTTTTTTTTTTAAGATTTCAAGCCATTAAAAATTTAAGCACAACAGATGTTCGACTTTGTTATTATCATAGAAGTTTGTGTTCTTACACCAACAGGGAAAAATACCAATTCCAGCGCTCCCAGTGACGGCTTATGTTAAAAACGCTTGAAGAAATGGAAGAGCTGCCTCGAGAAAAACAGAGGAGACGTGCAAATGTGGTGAAGTAGAGAGGAGGGAGGGGACAGGAAGTTAGCTAAAACGACATCGATGTAGCCAGATGTGTGGTCAGTTTTGTGAAATATTTTGTTGAAAGACATGAACCCCTGCGCATGTACCCAATATGTTAAACAACTAGCAGCTATATCATGCTGTCTCCTTTCACTTGAAAACAATGTACAAATAGGTCCGTATTACATCCATCAGTCAGTAAACTAATTGGTTTTTAATGCAACATTTGTCAACATGCATAATTCTGAACCAGAAAAGGAAAATGGAAGGAGGAGTTGTAAATCGCGGATGTTCCTCGGGGAATAAATCGAACTTTAAAGCTGGGCTAAATTCTGCTTGTATATAAAAATGTATCATGTGTCATGTGAAAGGCTTGTAGGGATGAACCAACAGAGAATTATCACCTGTCTCTGAAGTTCCCTTCAGCTGTATGGCGCATATCTGCATCTTTCAGCATGTTGTTTGGTTTTACAGCCCACAACTTTTGTGTTCTGATTCAGTCTCGCAGCTCTCATCAACCCAGTTTGTGGCAGGCAGATGGGTTTTTTTTTATGAAAAAAACATTAAAAACACATGCTACCCTCCAGCGCCAAAAGCAGACAGATGAAGTTAGAGATTAGCTGGTAAACAAAGAGAAGCATTTAGCAGCTAATGCGCCAGATATGCTAAAACGCTCACCCTCACAACTTTATATGGTGATGATAAAGTCAGTGCTATTGTTCCTCTGCCCTGAGACCCTGGTCACGTCTGTCACTGCCCGCTGACAAAGGAACATTTTTCCACTTTAATGGCAGGTGACAGATTTAAATCTTCCCATACCTTGTCCCCATATGGCTTGTCCGAGGATTAGTAAACAGCTACCATAAAATATCTTGCCTTGCCTGTGACGAAGGGATCATCTGATGATGACTGGGGAATAAATAGCCAGGAATCAGCTGCTGCACGGAGGCATGTGACCGCTGCTGGTGTTTACAGTGCCACCGTCCAGCCATCAGTCTTCTCCATATTGATGTGGCCTTGTTGCTACTCTGATTTCATGGCTGAGAGCCTTCTGTTGCTTAACGCACAGGATGCATTTGACTGCCTCTTGGGACAACTGAGGACTTTGTGTGCTCAGTTGCTCCGATTTAATAATTGGCGACAGTCACTTAATCACAGCCTGTGACTTTCAGGGGAAAAGAGAGTCGGTGAGCTTGTTTGTGCAGCCCAGTCAAAAGTTTTCATCCACATGAGGCCATAAATATGTGATGTTTTGAAAATGAGCGTTCACCAAGTTTTCCTCAAAGATGTTCAGGTTTTGTTTTTAGTGGGTCAGTGTACAGATAAGCTTGTTTTGGAGCCAGCCACTTCGCTCCCAGTGACGACAGCCATGGGGGTGTGCGCCTCTCCACCACTCACGTTTCAGCACAGACCTTGTGCCCACCCTTTGCTCGCTCCGCACGGAGACATCGTCACTCCCGTTGGCCCTTCTCTATCTACTGCAAACAAACCTCAAAGTCAAACAGAGGGTGTGCACATACTCACATCCTACCTTTCCCTTGATAAACACGAGTTGATTCTGTCAGATTCAAATCAAAGAGGCTACAGAGCTTCACCGCTTTCTTTCAGGAAACAAACACCTGAAGTGCAGCCACACTGATTTAGTTTTAGAGTGCCTTTTAGAACGATTTGATTGCTTTATCATCAGAGCAACATTATGTTGAAATTGGTATTTTGCACACAGCTTCTGAGTGCAACACTAGTCATCAATACAAATCCAAGGATTTTGTAACGATATTAACAGATGTTATGTACATGCTAACCCTAAACAAAACTCGGCGCCGTCAAAACAGTGTTATGTCTTGAAAACTTGTGTCTCAAAGTAAACATGAATGCTCAGACAGTTTGGGTTTTTTTTGTCATGCAGCAGTCAGGTTTGTGCTGCACACAACTCAGAGCAGTAGCATGCCAACCAACACAACCTGAACCAGAGACGATATGGTGTTAACAGCTGATATGTTCCAGGCTGAATGTCCTATAAACGTAGGGAATCTGACAAATTGTTACAGCTAAGTTATCAGCTTATTGATTGTTTAGCAGTTGAAAATCTGGATGGAGATCAGGCCACATCTCAAGGTAAAACAACATATTTGATAGTTTGATAGCTTCAGTTAGACAACAGCTAACGTGAACATTTTAATTACCACTTCCTCTCTAGCGTCACATTTGATGGTGTTACACGATCAGTATGAAAGGCATACACACTATTATGTGTGTTATTATGTGTGTTGGTTATTCTAAATAACCAACACACATCTTGGACACATTTATTTAAACCTGGAAGTGAAACACACACGATGTAATAAAACACTAATGTTAACTAGAAAATGGTGGAATGCCAACGTTTCCCTTGAAGTATGACCTGATGCCTTTCCAGATTTTCATCATCCATCATCTTTTCAGTTACTGATAAATCAGGGAGCTGTGAACTGATGTCAGATTCTCAAAGTTCATACGACTTGCATCCAGAAAAACAGCAGCTTAACATTATCCCAGCATTTGAGCTTCCCACCCTGAGCGTGACGTCCGCTTAGGTCTCTTTGCCTCTGTCACGATGTCCGTAGGGGCTGCTGAGCCCGGTTCCCCTCCTGCTCACGTGGCTCCAGTTCTGGTGCTCATTCTGGTGCTGCTCCCGACCAGCAATGTTCGCTTGGCCCCCCTCGGACCCAGACATGTAAAAACTCCTCCTCCCGGTGGTCCAAAGCTCCCTGCCATATCAGTGTCAACACCAACACTCCCCAGCGCTCCGAGAAGAGAAATAGCTAACTGGAAGCTACAGTTAGCAGTTACTTCAGCAACAAGTAAAAAGCTTTCTGTCCATCAGGAAAACTTTTTATTTCTCCATAAAACGTGACCCAGTTTCACCAAACTCACTGTTGGTGGCATGGTGGTCTATGATGAATTGTTACACACAGCGATACCCGCTCACCCAAGTTACATGGTGCACACACAGGTGATTGGTGGTGACTGAGACAGAATCACCACTGACCTCATGACAAGTATTGTATCAGAATGACTTTGCAGCTGTTGCATGAAGGTAAACTGGTTCCAGCATGCTGCTTTAAAAGTATTTGATCACAAGAACGCATCAGGTTCGTCTTGTTTTGCTTCGTGTGTAGTGCAGCTATGTTCAAACTACTCATTGACTTGTCTGCGAATGTAAAATTGTACTGTAGCCTGCTTGAATATAAGTAATGTATAGAGTATAATCTAGGTTAGTGGAGCTGAAACTGAGGGCGTCACTTTGTGTTGAAAAGTTGCGGGGACGGACGAAAGACAATATTCTTTTAAAAGCATGTGCAATTTGAGGCGATGTAATGGGGGAATCAGCACGAGGTCAGAGCTCATCGTTTCAACAGAAAAAACTTGCATAACAACGCATCATTAGGACACAGCGTTTGCGAATCCGTGACTCATTCTAAGCACAAGGCCACGGGTTTGTCAATCCCAGAAACGTGAGCTACACTTTTTGTTGAAATGAGGGCAGCAGCCTAGTTTACAGGAAAACCAAACTGCACAGGAGAAGGGGAGGTGTCTTTAGAAACTGCTTTAAGTCACTCTGTAAGTCACTCTCTTATTACTATGAACTGTAAACTGTGTCTTTTTTTATTTTTCTGCAAACCTTTGGCTCTCTCACCTCGCTAATCAGTCCATTTAATATACTACACTCTTGATTTTACAGTCTATCCTGATGACATCTAGCTGTTACGCTGTTGCTAAGCAGCTTAGGCAGCCGGCTCCAACTGCTTGTGCTGATAAAGTGCAAAGGCTCCTCAACTGTTGGTAAACATCTCTCTGTTCAAGCCATTTTTCAAAGAACATTTTGCACAAATAATGTTTGTAAAAAGTGATGGGGACACGCCAAGGTTATAATACAGACTTATAATACAACCAGCTGTCCTTGGAGGGAAATAAGGTCCGCAGAGCACAGTTTGAAGCTGGAGAGGTGGCAGGGTCTTAAACATAAACAAAGTAGAACAGGGTGACATTGTGGTTTGTTGTCCAGTTTATTAAGCCATTAAGATCAATCCATTAAAATGTCTTCCCCCACAACTACATAGTGCACCTTTAATTAAATGAATCAAAGCTTTTTTTTGTTTTTTCAGCAAAACTATTAAAATTCTCTTCTGTTAGTTTGTCAGGTGTGAATATTAACTGGGTTCCTCTGTAGCACAATGAATATATTTCTGTTTTGGCACATTCAGGCTCTGGAAAACTGCACTTTATTACTATTTACGCATGAAGATGACCAACAATATAATTAGCAGGTGAATTGTTTGGATTATAATCAGCCTCATATGTTATAGAAACAGGCCCTACTGAAATGCATTTGCGTGATGATCACCTTGTCCTCCACCATCTTTGTATCCGCCACACCACAAGGCTCCATCACTCGGTATCAGTCGGGGACAATGTGTGAAATACTCGTGGCAGTGAATGGACGCGCTGCTCTTTAATTGGATCCGAGCCGCGGGGCTCTCAGGGTGTCTGCGTGACGCTCTCTGGGAGTGGTCTGTGAGGGAGGACCGCACCTCCGAGGCTCCACCAATCCGAGAGGAAGCCGGCTTCCCCTGGAGCCAGATGGCCGCTGATATATAGCCTGAAGACGCAGCTGATGCAACACTGGCCGGAGATAACACAGGCATCACGTCAGAGCGCTCTAAAGGCTTCAGGATCCGCTCAGAGGAGGAAGCAGCATCTTCTTCTCGCAAAACAAGTCAGACAGGAGTTGTGGGTGCTTTTATTCCTGCAGATTAACCGGTGAGTGAAGTACTTCCGTTACATTTCCTGGGTTAGAATTAGATTTGGAAGCTGAAATGTATTTATTAATACGATAATGATAATTAAACAATACCCGGGATATAAATTATCTGCCTCGACCACGTGCTGGCTCTCTCTCTTAATGTGCTTTTTAAAAATGTAATTATAAAGAGATTTTTGTGATGTGCTGAACAGATATTTCACAATGTATGCGCGCGTTTGGAGACCCTCTGTAGCCTGCATGTCCAGTTGAGACCCTCGGACGAACCCTTCTTGATAATTCTGGCAGTCAGGCTACCAGCCTCACAATGACGTGTCAAGCCCAGGCCGTGTGCCATGACAGCTTCACTCAGGCGCACTGGCCTGGTTTCATTTGTCTGGGTGGCGGGCTGCGACTCACAGACCCACATTTTTTTAATTAATTTTTTTTTTAACATATAAAATGCTGCTTCCTTCTCTCTCACTCACTCACTCACTCACTAAAAAAAAAAGCTCTTCAGCCACAGTAAACAGCCTCCCTGCCATTAAAGCGCGCATTTACATACGTGAAGAGATCCACCGCGACGCGCCGCATCAGGTCCAAAAGGGGAAGCAGCGCGGAGCAGCCACCCTGTTACATAACTGACTCACACCGTGATGAGCACGTAAAACCACGTTGGAACAACAACCAGCGGCACATGTTGTACGGGGGGCAGCGGAGGGTCAGATGAGATGGAGCAGGGGCGCGCGGCTTTCTCTGCGCAAAAATAAAGTCTAAAAACATTAAGTTTTATTGTTGATGCCTTCATTTATAATATTACTAATAATAACAGACAGAGTCTTGTATGTTCCATGATATATTTTACTCTAAAATGACAAAAGATCCCTGATTTCTAAAAACTGCGCTCCAAAAATATAACCAAATCCCGTCACAGTAATTGACGACTTGATCTTGGCACTGTTTTCGTCCGCTACCGTACGCCCTCGCTCCCTGATTGGCTCTCGTTGAAGGCAGGGCAGTATAAATACTCTCAAGTTACTTTCTTCCGTCCTTTTTTGGGAAGCTCACAGCCCTCTCGGTAAGTACACTTCTAATATGATGCGTGGCGCAAAAAAAGTCGAGTGATGAACAAGTGGAGACGGGCTGCTTTTTTTCGTTAGATTAAACCAACTTAAAGTCTGTAGGACATCTCCAAAGAGCTGCTTTCGATGTCCCGACTAAATGCTCCGTTTGTTCTGCAGTCGTGCTTGTTCCTAAAAACGAAATGTACGTTGGAACAATCTGCAGTGAAGTTTTATGAAAGTTGTGTGAAAGTTAACAGACTGAGAGTGGAGGGCACTGGATGAAATGTTTGGTGTTGCTGTGCGCCCCCGGTGCGCCGCTGCGCCTCTATGGAGACAATAGGGATTTGCATTTGAGTGTACGTGTCCTCCCTGCTGGCACATTTTCTCGCATCTCGGGGAGTTTTCATTGTTCTGCAGATTTGTCCTTGTTTCACCGCTGATACATGTGAAAGAGATGTAAATTGAAGCGTCTCGCTCCGCGCCAGTTTCGTCGTCTCTTGGCGCCTGAGGTTTGGAGAGGAGCCCAAACTCTCTTGACACAGAACTTTATGCTTTGGCCAGAAAAAAAAAAGTACGGAAAGAGGCCACCAATTAAATTAATTCGAGTGTTTTCAATTAAATGTGCAGGATTTAATGCAAAAATGCAAAATCAGTAGATTTTTTTCTGCTACTAAAGAAAAAACCTCTTCAAAGTTTTTGCTGATGCCTCTGGAATTCAACAAATGTCACTCAAAAGCACGAACACGTTTCTCTCCTCCGCAGGTACCAGCATGCCTGTCATCAGAACCCTCAGCAAGGTGGCCAAGCAGGCCCTGCTCAGCACCCCGGGGTGCGGCTGCCAGCCCCTGACCGTGGCTGTTCGCAACATCAGCTTCTCCCCTCGGCAGGTGACGTCCGACGCCAGCTTCCACTCCGTGTCCTTCTCAGAAACAGACCATCCCAAGGTGCTCATCACAGGTATGTAGGAAGTTTACAGCGTCTTTTTCGAGCAGGTCCTGCAGCATTTTTTTTTTTAACCATGCACGGCAGTCGGGATGGGAAATATGAAGATAAGTTGTGCGTGGGTACATAATGTGCTCTGCTGGGAGTCAACACCAGCGGGGTTTATAACAAGTTTGCAATAAAGGCAGAAAGAGATGACAGTTAAAAACAAAAGAGTGGGAGGCAAAGGCTGGCCTCTTCCTTAAAGCACACTCTCCTTCTTAGTTACTTCAGTCTCCATGGAAACCGGCAGTGATGATTATGAGCTGCTGCTGATTTAGTTTCTGTCTCCCTCCTTGTGATGCAGGTGGTCTGGGTCAGCTCGGGGTGGGGCTCGCCAAACTCTTGAGGTAAGAATTTGTGTGTTCGCTACTGACACATCGCAGTCAGACACTTAATGACCGTGAGATCAACGGCATTTTCGAGTTACGTAACATTGGTTTCCTGCTTCTAGGAAGAGGTTCGGCAAGAACAATGTCATTCTGTCTGACATCAGGAAACCTCCAAGCAACGTTTTCCACAGCGGTGAGTCGACTCATGCTCTACACCGCACTGAATTTGCATGGAGTTCTGCAGTGTGAACAGATTCAGACAAGACATACGCTCACAAAGTGTCATTTTTTTAGACAGGCCAGGATACAGGTGTGTCAGATTATCATCAAAATCTGTTCAGTGTCTAGACAGTCTTTAGTTTCACCACAACAGAGAGCACAAAGTAGTTTTCCTCTGGTGAGTGTGCCAATGACTAATACCGTATTAGTAACAGTGGTATTTGGCAATACAGGTTTTCACTGTGTTGCAAATGTCAAGAGGAAGTCACATTTCCCTGAAAAAGGGTTAACAAATAACAAATCAGTAGGTGACACTGATGTTCTGTGCGTCAAGTAACGAGCTGTACAAAGACATAATGAATGTAGCGGTAAACAAACGATACACAATTATATAATTATTCTGTCTGCTTAATTTTAAAATCTTCTATCCTCTCTGCCACCGTCAGGCCCCTTCATCTACTCAGACATCCTGGACTACAAGAACCTGCGGGAAATTGTGGTGAACAACCGCATCACTTGGCTGGTTCACTACAGCGCCCTCCTCAGCGCCGTTGGAGAAGCTAACGTGGCCCTGGCACGCTCCGTTAACATCACCGGTCAGTAAATTAGTGACTCAGCCTAAAGACGGAGTCTTGGCATCAATAATGTTCCTTTAAACGTGGCGTCCTCATGATATGGTTGTTTGTTTCTCAGGGCTTCACAACATCTTGGACATTGCGGCGGAGCATGGCTTGCGTCTGTTCGTCCCCAGCACCATCGGCGCCTTCGGCCCCACCTCTCCCCGAAACCCCACTCCAGATCTCTGTGTGCAGAGACCTCGCACCATCTATGGTGTCTCCAAAGTCCACGCTGAGCTGATGGGAGAGGTAAGATCCCAGATTTCTTTCTGTCTTTTTTCATTCCAAAACAGGACCCCTGATAAAACCCCCCTGGATATATTTGCAACCTGACACGCCACCATATTGAAATTGTTCTCACATTTCTTCAACAGTACTACCACCACCGCTACGGCCTGGACTTCCGCTGTCTCCGCTACCCAGGAATCATCTCTGCTGACTCCATGCCAGGAGGCGGCACAACAGGTGAGAGAGATAAAGTTCAAACCCTCATACAGGTTTTACATTTTAATGGATGTCTATTCCTGTAGCGCTCCCACCATGTCACAAGTTCGTTATGTAACCGACTTCTTCCAGAGAGCTGTCGTGACTTGTATTTTTAGGGTAGCAGATAACTCGATGCATCATCTCCATATTTTCACGTGTCTGAACAGCTGCAGCAACCGCAAAAAAATCTGTAGTTGTCATCAGTTGAAATTTTTCATAGCTGTTTATTCACTTTTTCCTTTCATAGTTGACCAGCGTTCTTGTGCTCATAATGTTCTTGTTCCATCTCTGACCAGACTACGCCGTCCAGATTTTCCACGATGCCATCAAATCTGGCAAGTTCGAGTGCAACCTGAAACCCGACACGCGGCTGCCCATGATGTACATCGACGACTGCCTGCGTGCCACGCTGGAGGTGATGGAGGCCCCGACCGACACACTCACCATGAGGACCTACAACATCAACGCCATGAGCTTCACCCCCGAGGAGCTGGGCCAGGAGCTCCAGAAGCAGATGCCCCTGGAGGTCACGTATGACGTTGACCACGTACGACAGGCCATCGGTAAGTTGATTTTGGATTTATCAGCCATTTGAAAGCTGACATTAGCCATCGTAAGCTAGTGGTCATAGCAGACCGTCATAGCAGTCTTCTTTGAAAGTTGCATACGCTTACTTTAAGGTGAAGAGGCTATTAGCAAATACAGATTTTCACAATTAAATTTTATGTCTCACTTCTGTTTCTTTCCAGCTGACAGTTGGCCAATGAACTTCGACGACTCCAACGCACGGAAGGACTGGGGCTGGAAGCACGATTACGATCTCCCAGAGCTCGTCCAGACGATGCTTAACTACTTTGGCGCAGACACGCGCATGGCTCGCGCCAACTGAGAGCGCACATCGGTCTGAGTTTTCTTTGTACATAATGTAAAGACTGACCAAAGAGAATAGAGAAACACGGCCTGTACATAGTTGTTCTCTCACTTCTCTGTGTAAAATCAGAAGGGCTCTGCTTGCCTGGCACAAGGCCACTGTGTCTCCAGAATGTAAATGTCAGCGCGGGTAAGACAATCCTCCCCGCTCCTGTCTATCTACCCCTGCTTTGCTCTCTTTCCCCCTTCTTCTCCTCGGAGATTCGGCAAAGAGCAGTGGAAGGTTGTCAGCGGTATCAGGGATGACAAAGTTGCCTCTGAAAAAACGTGTTTGGATGAAAAGGAAGATGACTTGCATGTTGATGAATTGCGCAAAATCTTTGCAATGTTTTCTAGGCAAAAAAAAAAAAATCTATTTAACAAACTGTTGCATCATGTATATGTAAGCCTTTCCACCTGTTTTTTCTTTGGAAATCCAAAATGGTTCAGGGTTTTTATTTTCTGCTAAATTTCCCAGGATTTTCATAATTCAGGTATTCCGGGCCTAAAGCTCCTGTGGCTAAAATCAAGTGGGTGTACAAATGCACAAGTTGTGTTCTTTGATGCACTTTAGACGGATTTGTGTCTTAAAATTACTGACGAGTAAATGAGCCTAATCACCTGCGGGGGGCGATTTCTGATGCAGTGCATCTGTATTACGAGCAGTGCGGAGCAATGATTCTTGAGAATTGTTCTTCTTTTGTTTATTCCACGTAGCGTTATTTATTCTGTCTGTTGGTGTTAAACGTGTGGGAGCTTCATCAAGTGAAAGCATTTCTTAACACTCTTGTTTCTAAATGTTCCTGTCCACTTTAATGTTATTTTATTTTGTTTTGACACAAAAGGGAAATGTGACTCTGTATGCCACATTTACGTTCAACCACATTTGGTGGTTTTCTGTATCACGACATTTTGTAAAATTGGTACTGGAATTGGTTTCTGTATGAAAGTCTTAGCAGGTTCTGTCTGGTCTTTTAATCACAACAAGCTTTGACAATAAAACGTTTTTCCACATACCTCTGCCTGTGTCTGTTGTCTTTTTAACACCTTCACAACATGAAGAGAACTTAATCTCTAACGAGTTCCTCTCGAATCTCTTACATAAACAGGCGATGTTACATCAGGGTGCATGGCATGGCAAACATTTGCCACAGACAAAACGACCTTGAAATCCAACTGTGTCAACATGGATCTGTCTGTCTTTACTAAAAGAGTTTTAGATTGGTTAATGTTTGAACTTCCTTTATGCTTTAAAACGGTGTAAATTACCCAAACAGTCTTCGTGGCCGTGGGTTCTGAGTTATGAAAGCTGTTGACCATTAGCATCACTGGTTGTGCAAACAGACAGCAGATAAGGTGCATCAACACGCATCCGGTGATCTTATGTAATAAGCATCCTGTACACTGAAGTTTTTTAAGCAGTGACCTGCAGAACTGTAAACATGTTTAAAAAAAATTTCACATTCACCTCAAATCTGACCTTTATTGATGCTACTATTGGAATCGTCAGCAATGTCAGATTGCCTTTCAGGCGTTCCTGAACAGGTTGAAACGAGTATTGTCTGACTGCAGAAGTGAGAAAATACGATATGCTGTTCCAGTGTTACGTGTGAAGGTTTGAGCTTGTGCTGCCGGCAGCCAAAACCAGTAATACAATCCAGAAATAACTTTCTGTACGCTCCAACCAAAAGTGACACAAAGCATCATATGACTTGTGTAGAACCGAAGAGTTGGTGAGTGCATATGTGGAAACTTGAGAAAAAGGCATCCAGCTACTCGCCTTTCTCGATAACTGTACAGTTGTTCATATAACTTTACTGCAATTTAATGTTAAATTATGCAACTTTTTGTCTTATGCAACATTCAGACACAGTGACTCTTCCAACCGATACTCCTGTTTTGTTAGTTATGCAACTGCGGCTCCGACAGTGTTGTTGTGTTCGGATTTAATTACATTTCATTTTCAAAACTCAGCTATTGTGGCCTGACAGTGGAATCTGTTATTTGTTATTCCCCATCTATTTCAGCTGTTTAGGAGAATGCTGCAGCGCTGTTTCCCAGTAAAGCTCCAGACCTTGTTTGAGGGCTATCGAACCTCACCTGCCTTTCCATCTGTAGGGGGGGTGGGTAGATAATGACTGAATTTTCATTTTTGGTTGAACTTTTCCTTTCAATTTGGTTCCTTTCTTCATATTTTCTTCAGTGTGTTTAACTGTTACAAATATACACATTTAGGAAAGCACAGTAGAGTTGCAAGCAAGCATGTATACTGTAGCCTTCTCACTATATATATGAGGTGCACTTGTTAGAAGGGGCACCGCCTCCATTGATTGATTGATTGATTGGTTGATTGATTAATCAGGAGAAAAATTAATCACATCGCTGTACAGTAGGTTCAGTGAAGCAGCTGGTCTCGCTCCTTCAGGATAATGAATCCAGGCTCATGCGGGGCCTATCTGAGGCCACAGAGGAGACACAGCATGTGTTCTCCGATCTTGTTGCGTTCAGCGACGGGCTGCAGAGTTGAGATGTATTGTCCCAAAAAGTCTACATTAAAGAAAAGGATTACTAAATGAATGATTATTCATATAATAAACGGTGGGCTTTGCTTGTGGCTTTTAGGAATCTTTGCAGTCTTTCTTCTCCGTTCAGAGTTCATGCTTTCAGTAAAAAAATGAAAAAACAGAAGTCCACACCTGTACATGCCTGTTAGCAGGGGGGCTTCTGAATGGAGAGGCCAAAAGGGGTCAAGAGTCAGGCCAAAAAGATGAGCCGAGAAGAAACAAGAGGCTGCAGGAGGTCGAGCCTGCACATGAGCTAGGAGCAGAAAGAGGATCTGTGGTCAATATGTGCAACATAGCTAAGAACCAATGGAAGCACCACGGGCTCGCAATATGAATTAATCAAATAACAGCGTGACGAGTGGCATAACAAATAAACATGTGCTTATCTGTAGTTTAGGATTATGTAACAGTGACGCACATCTAAAATAATAAATGATAATAGAAGTCAATTCATAAGTAAATCATTCTGGTTAACGTTAAAAACACGCTCCTTACGTCACTGAGTTAAAAGTTATTACCAAAACTCCTGTGAATCCTGTAAATTAGCAGATTTGAAGCAGATTTAGAGTTTCATAATATCAAAATGATTTCATGTTCTGAAACACAAGATATACTGTATATAATTAAACATTCAAGTAGATAGTTCTGACCATTTCACTCACTTGGTGTGAAAGGAGGAAGGAGAAGAAAGAGATGTATGACTCATAACAGGTTTAAGACGTAAGAATGAGGATGCAAAGTCAGGATCGATGGGAAAAGGCATGTCTGCTCAGTTCTGGTCCTTGTCTTCCTTGACATCCTTCTTCCCTAAGGTAAGAGGTCATTGGGTCTCTGAAGGTGCAAAAAACTAACCCAGATGAGAAAAATGTCCCCCTCAGCACATCAATAAATGCACTTAACCGAAGCTGCTGCATTTTCTTCACTGAATGGGATCATAAACTGTAACCCTGAGGACAGCAGCGTCCTTCGCCACACGCTTGATAGCCTTTCTTCAATTTCTCTGTGTCAGTAATTGCAGCTGCATCCTGGTGACCTTGTTTGGATTTGTTTTGCAGACGTGCTGCAGTAAGAAAAGAGCTCGGAGTGGAGGCAGAGTGCACATAGGGGTCTGTTTCGTTCAGCCAAATTCGATGTTAAGTAAGTCGAGGTGCATATTCCATTTTGTCTCAATCATGAGTGAAGAGCACAGCGGCTACAAACACTTTACCGGCTCTCGACTCTAATTGGCAGCTCTCCTCTGTGAGTGTGTGTCAATAAAGCTGCAGGTGTGCTCCAGGGTTGGGAGGAAAAATGATAATTTTCTCATTACAAAGCTCAGCAAACAAGAAACTGTGAGCAGGCTTTTTCATACACACGCAACCCTGCAACTTCAGCACGTAGGAATGATTTCACAGTGTTTTCACATCCAGCTATACAAATAGTGTTATCGGTGTTTGACTTGTATAACAGGGGAAGGCAAAACAATGGTAACACCTTATGGAAATGCAAAAAAAGCAGACTTTTTAGTAGAAAGATGAGACAACAGGGAGCCGCTTTATTAAGTTACAGCCGCCTGTGATGGTTCTTTGACCATTTACATATTTAAAGTCCTTTAAAGTTTCTTTAATTTGTCTTCTCCCCCCATGTGAAGAAGCATACGCAGCTAGTTTACCTTCAGGAGTTTGGTAGCAATGTGGAAATGCAAATGTAAGTCAATATTTGGTCCAAATATATCTTTAATGCAGTTTTCCTGCCATCTGGAACAAGAGGGCCTTTTTTCCTGACATTTAGCTGCCAGCACAAGAACTGAGAGGAGCTGTGATTTAATTCATGGCTGAAGAATCCACTTATGTCTTTCAGGAGTTACATCAAATATACACAAACAACAAGCGATCGCGACGCAATCGTGTAAACCTGTTTCACAAAATACTAAATATTACTGCACATGTGTGTGCCTGACAGATTTCCACACAGAGGCTCTGGAGGTTGAAGGAGGAAGGAGTTTGGAAGCAGAAACAAAGAGCCATGTGACAAGGTGTCCACAATCTCCCCCTCTCTTCCCCTCTAGTAGGGGAAACCTAGCCTGTTATGTAAGACATCTCCCTGGGTGTGCACACACACACACGTGCAGGCCCGCCTCCCACCGGCCAATCAGGGAGCCTCCTCGTTCTCCTGGGCCCCACTGTTTTGTTCGTCATCCTGTAATAAGATTCGCACAGTGTGCAGGGGCTTACATTGCGGTGAAGGAGGAGACATAAAGAGGACGGGGGGGCTGCTGGGCGGCGGGCCAACAACGCCATAACACTCTGTGCCACAGCTGTTATTCCACATGGAGACCTGTTGCCATGGTAGTAGAACCCAAGACCACCCTCCTCCTCCTCAAGGAAACTGTAAGGGTGTACTGTATGGCACTCCCTTATACAGCATGTTTCTCATGTGTGCTCTCATGGTCATTTTTTAATAACTTCAGTTGTCTCTTTTGTGTGTTATTGTCTTTATGATTGATGATTTTGTGTTTTTATCCTGCAAAAAGAACTTCCTCTTGTCGGGGAAAATAAAGACCATAACCGAGCTTCGTCTTGTTTTTGTTTTAGGAGAGGCTTTTTGCAAAGCATTTAATGGCTTTTTCCACTGCTCCAGTAGTCTGGAACAGCTGATGCTGAGAGGGTCATAAAATCAATTATGACCTCCGGTTCATGGTGATATTTACAAGCTCTATGATTCAATGATCCCGGAGCTATCAATTTTGAATGACCTGATCTGACCTTTACATTGCCGGTGCACAGTTTCAACATGCAATCTGTGCATACTGGAGCGTTTGTATTCAATTGAAATCAGGACATTTCAAGGACAGAAGGAAAAATACAGAGATGGTAACATGATAGCACAGATATTATGAGCCCCATTGTCCGATTCTTTGCAGGACAATCTGGTTGAGTCAGGTACGACAATATCTACTGTGACTGATCCCTCTCAGGCTGTTACACAACCCTCGCCTTAATCCCGTGCTTGAGGTGGTAACTTTAACCACAGATTTGGTGTCAGATTAGAGCTTTACACAACTCGGACTTGACCATTACAGAAATAAAACCGACGTCTGACCTGATCTTGTTCACGTTAATCTTTCAAGTAAAGCTGTGCAGTTAGGGCAAGACTCTGGGGCATACAGGACTGGCAGTATCTTAACCTTATGTAGCACTACTATGCTCAACGTACAGTTTATTTATCAATTCATTATATATTTTCAATCTATGCTGTTGGAGATGGAATGAGTGCCAATTACCAGGACTTGATAAAATGGAAAAACATAACTTCTCAGTTCAAGGGCTGAAGAGAAAAGTAAAAATAGTCTGCACAGATATCACCACCAAGATAAAAAATGTTTGATTGATTGATATATTTCTATTTCGAACATGAAAAAAAGGAACCAAACAGTGAAATAAAACCTTAAAAAACAAACAACAAAGTACAAACGGAAAGCACAGAAAACAAAAATTAGATTAGGACATTCTCAAAAAGACAATACAGCTTACACATTTAAAGATATGTAATGCATCGCAGAGAGAACAGATTCTCAGTTGCTCAGACCAGGTTGGTGTTGGTTTCTAAGAGAGAACAATATTCTCATAAAATATGCTATAATATCACAGATTAAACTTCCACTGTCAATCTTTAACTGTTTCTCATTCTTTAATCACATTGTTATCATTCATTTAGCTTAGCTATTCACCTTAACCTCTGACTCTAAATTAATGTTTTGCATGAAAAAAATTCCCTCTGTGACATAATCTTGGGATCCTTCCCAAGACAAACATATCCTGAAGGTGACTAAGTCAGTCCACAAACATCTGGACCGTTTAGCATAAATAAATATATCGTGCAGACATGAACTGTGAACACAGGCCTCATATCTAGTCTAAGACTCCTGACGGGGCTGATAAATGTTCCCTTGTGAAACTCAAGGACACTCAAGTCGACCACTTATAACTGCAAGGCAACCACACATAAAATGGAGCCTGGAGCGTGCTCACTGGAATGATTTTAGACTTTTACAGTGTTTCATTACAAAATATATCAAAACAAAAAATGTTAGCACTCTAGGCTCCATACTATAACAGCCTAACAGCAACTATAAGTGAAACCAAAGCAATAACATCCCAGAAACCGCCGACAGACACTATCACTCATGTTACTGTTGCTACTTCTGCTGTTATTGAGCTTTCTACTAATGTCTTGGTCACTGGTTGTTTATCCGGGTTAGTATATGGTCTTATTGATTACACGTTACATAAGAGGACTTTAGTATTCATGTGGAATCCAGTTGGTCCACATCTCAGCTACAGCTGCTGCCTTCAAGTGCCGCTTGTAAGCTCCTCTTTCAGAGTGAAAGTGTTTTTTTGTGATCACTTGCGGTTGTGCTTTTTCTGCCATTACAGGAAGCAGCTTTGCACCAAGAGCTCTTAAAATGTGATCTGGTGCAGCTTAGACTCAGTGCATCGCATCCATCTGTAAGAAACTATGACACTGCGGTACTGGCCGCAGGTTATGTAGCCAGAACATGTTGTACAATACTCTGTTTGAGTTGGGCACAACATAGTTTGGTTTTGGGTGGAGCTTGACAAATATATTAGTGGGGTGATATCAGCAGATACAAGCGGATTCCAGACACACAGCCTATAGGCTATTGGTTTTGGCATGTGGATGTCACGGTATGCAAAATAAATGGCAGAAATGACACGAATCAGTCTCCATCTTTTAAATATGGATTCTTGTTATATGGATAATATAATTTTATGGTATGTATATTTTTAGTTATGATCTAGTCTTATTAATTGTCATTGTTGAATTTTAGTTGAATTAAAAAAAAGTGTATTTTATATATATATATATGATATACAATTATACATAAGTGATGTTATTGTTCACCTATGGAAAATCCTTCCTCAGTACATCTTAGTCACGACTCTAATACATGGTTTAAGAGTCTGTGTATTAATACAATAATTAATATTGCTGATATTTTTGGTACCATCTATTTTTTCTTTAGTTGTATATCAGTATTAGACACAGAAACCCAGTTACAGTCGGGCAATTGCTAAGTAGTTTTAGGTTCACTGGAGCTGGCTAACACAGCAGCACACGTTGCATGTTGTTATGCTGTGAATGTGTGGCTGTGGCGCCCTCTGTTGGCGAAGAGGATCCCTTGCAGTGATAAGAATAAAAATAACGATAATATTCATGGTTAAAAGTAGTTTTTATCCGTGTGGAAATTCTACACACAATGAATTTCTTATAGTGATATATTCACGCAGACAACCAACGTGGCAACGCATTGTCTTCAGGCATTTTTGTTAGGAACCCTACTCGACTGTCGTCAAGCTGTTTAAGGACCCCAGGATGTCCATGCTTGCCGAGCGTATGTACAAGTCTTCTAAAGTGTTTTATGAATATTTCTATGTTTCTTTCAATGTAACAATGTGTGTTTCTATGTGTTGTGTTCGCGAAAAACACCCCTACCACCTGTCAAGAGACTTTCCTCCGAAAATATTCAGTAGTTTGTGTTTTTTTCAAGTATTCGCGTAGCTAGCATTAGCATTAGCATTAGCATCACCAGTCTGTGTAAACACGTGTTGTCTCTTCTAACTTTGTACCTCTACTGCAGTCACTTGTTATTAGCTCATTACAGCTAACTTTATTGTCATTAATGGTTGGATATTGCTTTATTTACATGCACTGAATCTGCGTAAACTGTGACATGGTTTTCTTAACGAATGGTCGTAGTGTACTGCTCCTTTTCCCGTAATGTTGACAGCTGTCAGTCAATGTGTTTGCATGTACAAGACATCATATTAGAGTAAATTATTACAGCGCATGTAAACGTAGTATCTATCTTATCTCGACTGGCGTGGCTTGACCTAATCGTATACGTAATGTCTTTTGTTCGATGGCTGTTATGTAATGATGTTGCTGCTCTGTGTCCAGCCCGGAGGAAACAGAAGTGGTCTGTCGACCCCAGGAACAGCGCCTGGAGTAAAGATGACTCCAAATTTGGCCAGAAGATGCTGGAGCGAATGGGCTGGTCCAAGGGCAAGGTGAGTGTTGAGACGGACCTCTACTGTTTCAGGTGTCTGTGAACATTGGCAGTGTACTGCATGGGTGGGTTGTTGAACATCAGTCTCACGTGATCTCTCTTCTGTTTTCATGTTAAGGGCCTGGGCAGAAGTGAGCAAGGCTCCACTGATCACATCAAAGTGAAGGTTAAGAACGACAACTTTGGTCTGGGAACCACCGCCAGCCATGAGGTACACACATGTAACACTTGACTGAAATCATTTATTTCCCTGCTCATTGTTCAGTGTTTCTTTTCTTATGTTATTACACCCTAAAACCAAATATGTCTACTTTTGTGAGTGTGAAGCTGATGAGAATATATAATCAGCACATTATTCTCAAGTTTATTTGTAGGTTTAAATGCATGGCACAGTGCTGTGCTGTGTTTGTAAACAACATATAATTTCTCATGAGTTAAATTGCAGCCTCTTGAATTGCAATTATTTCAGTACAGATTTTAATGACGGTTTTGCTGCAGAAATACTAGCACCATAGTAATATTATGCTAATATTGCAGTCATTTTCCCAAAAACGTATGTCATGTTTCAAGTGAATTACTATCAAAAATAATTACAGGACGATTAATTCCCCTGCAGATATTTGCAGTTCTGCTTGTGTTAGCTACTGTTGCTCTCTGTTAGCGGAGAGGAGAGAGGCACTGAGATGCAATACCCGAGAACATGCACAAAGTTCAGTCCAGCAGCATTAAACACATTAAACAAATCGTCTACAGACAACCGAGAGAGACAGGGAAGGTCTAATTTGTCATGTCAAGTTACAGTCCACTCACATATGTACATACCATTAAAAAAGTGATTCATAAATGTAAAATGCCACAAATTGTTACATAGTGCCTCTTCCTTTCGGCCATGTGTACTATATGATTTTAACTAAGATGATATGTGATGATGACTGTCTAACTAACATGCCCGAAATAAACAAATAAATAAATAAATAATAAGATCTGCTGTGTTCACAGGACAACTGGATCGCACACCAGGATGATTTCAATGAGCTTCTTGCTCAACTGAACAACCACCATGGCCAAAACAACAACAAAAACACTGGTATGTAAAAACAGCATAATTAACATGTCTAATGTGTGTATATATACTGCACTGTTTACAAAGTCACAGGGTGGTACTGTGTACTGCTCAAAACTGCGTGACTTTTTCTTAACAAACCAATTATTCCTTTGTCTTAATTATTTCAGTAGAAAACCAAAAACAGTCCTTCCACCACAGCTGACATCGTGTTTTCAAGCACTTAATCATCCTTGGTTGTGTAAAAAGAAACGTAACTGTTTCTATTCAGTATTTATTTGTCTTTAATTTGTTGTGTTGTAATAACGAAGTAGTCAATGAAATATTTATTTTATTTTTTAGGTCAGGAATGTGAATATAATCCTTGAAAAATGTTTGCTTTTCAACATAATCTTGGGTTTCGTCTACACAATCACTCATGTTAACCAAAACTCTTGAATTTTTGAAATGAAACAATCCAGTTTTCATATTTGTTTGTTGTCTCCTGGCTGGTAAAGAAAACCAAGTGGTAGTATACATTCTTTGCTTTTGGTAAAAAGCAATTCTGTAAACTTTAATTGTTGCAGTTGTGCAATTTTATTAGACAATCTATCAATCAATCTATCTAGACTTTGCAAATCCTACTCACTTACTTTTGCGAGTAAACTGTGATTTTGTATCAAAAGACACATGACTTCAAAAATTAGTGTGGTTTGTTATGATTGTTGTTCCATTACTTGGACACTGGAGGGCGCTGCACTGCAACATTTAGGAGAGAAAAACCCGTTGAATACTGTCACTGTCATACAATGAACATCTTCATTATCACTGTTCTTGGACACAAAGCAAGCATAGAATACTGTTATTTCCAAGCTGTCAAACAGGTGAAATGCTGCATAACTTATTAAAATTGTATCTACATACGACATTTATGTTTATTTCTTACATTTCCTTAGAACCTCCACCAGAGGAGAAGAAAGGATTCAGCTTGGAAGAGAAATCCAAGAGTTCCAGAAAGAGGGTCCATTACATGAAGTTCACTAAAGGTGGGTTTTACAGACCGACAGCAGAGGGATAAACAGGAAGATGTTCTCCGTGTGCACAGTTGTTTCCTTTCTCATTCTCATCAGTCATTACATTAACTACCTGTAAAACTGTCTCTGTAGTATCAGCCAGACTGCATCAACTGTTCATCACGTTGTAAGCATTTTCTCCACTGAAAATGGATCTGCATTTTTCAGTTTCAGGACAACCATATACTGATTTAAGCTCAGCTCAGTTTTTTTTCCCTAGCAGCAGCTCAAGTGTGCAGACAGACAGACGGCCTCCTTTAGCCCGGGTTGAGCCTTGATCATTTGGCTCAGACCACAGATGCTGATCACAGATCTGTGGGCCTGTGCCGGGTCAGTTGGCCCGGTCAGTGCTAGGGGAGGTTATTAATAACTCTTCCTTCTACTTTCATTACTCCTTTACACGTCAGGAAGTCAAGATTTGCTGGTCAAGGCCGGTACACTGATAGGCACGAGGAGGAATTTTAGTGTTCAGGACCACTGGAGACCAAAATGAATAACCACTAGCCCATATTTTACTGCTGAGTTGCTTTACTTGGAGCATAGTTCAGTGATTACAGGCTCAGTTTCTTAATAAGATTGTCACGGTTTGCAGGAAGTCTCTTTGTAAGAAAATAGTGCACGCTAATCAAATATTAACATATGGTAAAGTGCTTGATCTATAATCGTTTTTGGTATAGAGTTCAATTGTACCTCATCAGGTCAGCATACATGGGAAAACAAAATATCTCAACTCTTGCCTCACCTGGAAAAGCCTTTTCTATTTTACGTCATTCAATAGCAACTTCCTGTTTCCTGTTTGGGGCATCTGGCATGTCCATTTACTGCACCCCCCCACCCCCACCCCGAGCAACAACACCTCCCAGGGGCTGTGTGGCCCATCAGATGACCCTGCCAGATAAACGTGGCCTCAGTCTCTCCCCCAGACCCTCTCACCCTGTTTTCGTGATCTTAATTTGGCAGGAGCCAGAAAAAGACCTCGTCCCTGATGGATGAGATGCACCAGACAAGATTGCACATACGTATTCCTTCCTGCCCTCACTCTTTATACTTACTTCACCGAAGGCCTGCAACTTAATTTTAACTTTGCACCGGATCCAGGGAGTTTTTCTCACATTTTTTTTTCACATTGGAGGCGTTGAACGTTAATTTCTCAGGGGAAAAATTGGTTGTAATTAGGTAGCTGGTATCAATGACTGACTACAAAAGGGGGACTGCCTTGGCGAAGGTATGGGCTCCACTAGTGCCATTCTACTTCCAACTGGGTTCATAGTTGTTTTGTTTTTTTAAAATTCTTCTGAATGACAGCATATCACCTTACCTTGACGAGAATGCAAGCATCAGAGTATATGTCCGTTATTAGCCCAGGGATGTCTGCCTAGCCTGAGTTACAGCTAGCAGCAAGGCAGAGGAGGGACTATCTTTCCTGCAGTATTGTCTTTGTAATGGTGCAAATGTAGAAATTCATCGGCTATTTCCAGTTTGGCTACAGACTACAGCACATGTGAAAATTAATTTGGATTATGATTTGAATGTTAATAATTGTTTTATATATAAAATTATTTTTTGGCCAGATCTGCCACCCCTACACTAAACTGTGAGCTCATTGAATTGGTACACTTCAATTTAGACCTCTCCACCCTTACTGGTATGTTTCCCTCTTCCCCAAAACAACCTCATTGACCTCATGAAAAGCACCACAAACAATACCCTGCTCACGAGTAATTCAAGCGGCCACATTTGTCTGTCGTTCGTCATTGGACATTTGCGTTGACGGTGAACTTGGGCCTCTTTTATTGTCCTTGCATTTGGATGCGCTGTACCCCGACCGGCCGTCATCTGATGAAGTCTGATCCTGCAGGACTTTAAGTTCTAATCCATTTGAGGAGATCCCTTCCATTACCACCACCAGCTGTTTATAAATGTCAGGCGAAACTAAACAGCAGGTAGCGAATGACAGATAGGACGTCCAGTCTCTTTCTGTATCTTTATTTTCTCAGATTGTCAGAAAAGCAGAGAGGGGTTAGTTAGGGGCAGTTAAGAGGATATGCAGGTGGGAATGTTTCCACTGGAATTCAATCTTCAGACATTTTTTGTCTCTGTAGGCGTCAGACCCGTCAACTAAACCGTTTTTGGCAACGTGACACCACGTTTCTTCTTAAAGAGGCTGCAAACTGTTGTCATGCAACAGAAGGGACACTGGCAATACTCGTTTGTCTATTAGCGACTCATAACTTAAGCGGAAACCTGAGAGTTGAGTACTCCGCCTGCCTCAAGTGGTCTGACACGCATAAACTGTCAATGCACTTTGACTTTGAAACAGTTTTGAGATAGTTTTGGAAATACTGTTGGTCCTCAGCAACACCTACAGGAAATTCTTAATTATTTATTCATCTTTTATCGTTTGAATCTTCTTCCCATTGTTGACATAGCTTTAGTGTGTCCAGCAGCAGCTTGTGGTCTGGATTGGCATGGGCAACCAAAGCGTTACCTGGCAAACACATAACCAGCCACGCCTGTTTGCATGCTTCCACCGACCGCTCCAGTGTCGGCTGCCCTCCCTGTGAAGCTGTTGCCAAGTTAAGGCTTGGTAATAGATTTAGTGTTGCTAAGCTCGTTACATGAGAGGTTGAAAAAGTCATGTACTACTCTCATAGTTCTGGATGTAAACGGATCATCTGCGAACAAACAGAGGTCAACAGTTTAAATACATTTCATTAAATACCTGATTGCACATCCAGTAAGATAAAAAAATACAGTGAGAGACTTTAAAATTATATTGTTGACTCTGTCTTTAAGACTAGTTTGGCTAGTCGTTTATTATTGATTCATTGGTTAATTGCCCTTGAGATTATATCTGTAAAACATTTAGGTTTGGACTCACAGAGTAACTCATGATACGATCAAAATAGCAGGGGTCCAGACATATTTTTCAAGACAATCATCTGTGATAGATCACAATGTCTGTCAAACTGAATAAGAAAAACACATCTTAAAGGACAAAAAGAAGGAATTATGTATTTATTTACTGGATTTTGGTGTCCGTGTCACCAAATTTGAAGGCATGTAGCTTAATTCCTCTTTTACACTCACACTGACAGCAACTTGTTCATGTCCGCGTGTGCCATCATTGGCATGAAATGACGCTAGACTGGAAAGAAGCCAAACTGCCAGAGAGCAGAATATTGCTTGAGTTAAATTGTTCAAAGGGAGGATGCAACTGTGCTTCACTGAAATCTTTTCAATCTGTGTAAATGACTCAACAAGAAGTTATGAAGCAGTGACTCCAGTCAAACTGGCAGGTGCATCTGTCTCCAGCCCCTGCATGCTTTAATATAAGTAATGAAGTCTGGCGCCAGTGCGTTGATGACGTATCGCACATTGCTTCCCAAATCTTGTGCCCTCAGTCGAATCTTAGGACCTTGGAAACATCTTGCTCTCTGTCTCAGTGCAGGTCGCCTCCTTACTCTCTCCTGCTCTTTATTGATATCCTGTTTTGGCTGCTTCCCTCACTGCCAGCACTGAGGATTGATGGCCTTTGTTTGCGGGGAAAGGCACCAAAATCTCCGCTGCTTAGGTCCGGGGGCCCACAGCATAAACCAGTAACCCAGTTTTAATTGCTGCCTCCATCTATCACCTGTCAGGGCAGCAAGGGTGGTTGATGCAGAATTTAACTACAGCTCTCCATCCGCTGCTCTGTGGGGTTGCCTTTATTGCAGTCTTTGGGCTTTTAACAAAACACATTTTTGCATTTAATGCATTTAATCTTTTTTATAAATTATAGTATATTATCAAGCTACTAAGTTGTGTTCTTTCATTCTTCTAAAAATATATAGTCTACCTCCAGTCTTGTGTTTAATTTGGTGACATTGATATGACCTGGCGCTAAGTAGGGCTACAACTGATGATTACTTTCATTGTCGATCAATCCGTCAATTATTTTCTCTATGAATCGATTTAGTTGTTTGGTCTATAAAATGTTTGGCCACAACCAAAAGACTTTACTGTCAAAGAGGAGTAAAGAAACCAGAAATCATTTTTTCCAAATTGATTAGTTGACAGCTAATTGATTAATCATTGCAGCTCTTC
Organism: Pagrus pagrus; assembly: GCF_965226575.1. Classification (NCBI taxonomy): domain Eukaryota; kingdom Metazoa; phylum Chordata; class Actinopteri; order Spariformes; family Sparidae; genus Pagrus; species Pagrus pagrus. The sequence continues at coordinate 8,883,805 of NC_140200.1, forward strand.
ACCATGAATTTTATGTAGCAGGTTTTTTTTTTTGTAGTAATTTGTCAGTTGATCATATTTGTGTATTTCTCTGTACAACCTCAGTGATTCCTCGGTCTGGTTCGACCAGTTATCAGTGCTGACAGTTGCTGCCGTTTCAGCCGTGTCCTTGGAAACCAGCATGTATTCACTAACAGTTTCCACTGCACACGAGCAGCGCCCATGCCCTCATCTTGCGTAATGGTATTCAGCCACCTTTTGAAAGTTTATGGGAAAAGAAGTGTTAAGCTCCTTTTTATCAGAACACTGTTATTTGCACTTTCACCTGAAAGCCAGAGAATTTTGACAGGTACTTCCTCATCCAAACAGCAAAAAGGTCAGATCGGGCATAGTTTTACTTTTGACCTGTGTTCACCAGATGACAAACACCACACCCCCCCCTCCTGTCCTCCTCATTTATTTTAGTTTTCAGCGTACTTTCTTGGTTTTACTTCTTAGACGTGCATGTGCAGCGACTTTCAAAGCCAAGAGAAGGGGGAGATAGAGGTTTAAAAGCAATAAATAACCAAATGTTATCAGAGCCCCACTGAAGGAAGAGGATGCAGCTGTACGAACAGGACCCGGGCCTGAGACAGACGACTGTATGCTTCAGGAGTCTTTGAGGCCCGGCTTGAAAATGGGAATCCGGAGGCGTGGCGTGGCGGACCTCGCCGTTGGTTTATTTTTCTTTGCTGTTTTATCCCTGAAGCAAGAAGCAAGCCACGCAAACCTCTCCTTTTCTTTAATGAAGAGACAACCTCCTCCTACCTTCGACCCCCCCGACACACAAAACTAATGTTTTCAACTGCTTTCAGGGTTGTCTTGATAAAACAGTTGCCCTTAAGTTGTTTGTATTAAAAGAAATTGAAATGTATTAATATGTTATGTGATGTGTTTTGTCGGTGGGAGGGTGTGTGTTGCAGGAAAATGGCACTATGAAGTGTTACAGTCAACTTTTGGCACATTTGCAAAAGTAAAATTCCACAATTGTTTAAATTAGCCTAATTTCTAAAGTGAATTTGAATTTAGTGTGTGGTTTTTAAAAGAAGTGATTTTTTTCCCCCCTTTTAGGGAAGGATCTGTCATCTCGTACTGAAACCGACCTTAACTGTATCTTTGGGAAGAGAGCAAGATCTGCCAAAGAGCAAGAGCAGGTAAGAGACGTCACGATTTACATTACCCAGTTTGCTTCAAAGTTTAACTTGGAGAGCAAATTCAATTCAAATTCAATCAAACATTTCCTTTTTATTGTTTGATTGACCTGCAAACAAAGGCAAATCCAACATTTTCTAAAATATGCAAGAACTTGTACTGACTTTAACACTTAGTGAATTAAGATTAAGAACACCTATCCAAAAACAAACAAATGTTATTCATATAATTGAAGCCTGAAAAAAAAATTAAACTTCTTCATAGTTTGAAAGTGTGTTTAAGTTATCGACAAGGTGCAGAATTATTTGGGATCTTTCAGTCAGATCTTATGATCAGACACACCTGTCAGTCTCTCCAAACCAGGAAATGTAATCACGACTAATATCTACACAGTATTGTATTCATATGATCCAGTCAGTCAGTCTTTCCCGTTACAAAATATGTGTAGTCGAGGTGTAAGTTACTCTTTTTGCAGTGAAACAGTAGTTTCCTAAAGAGGGCAGGCCTCTGATCTTTCTTAACCCAGTCAATGTCAACTGTGCACTGGGGGATGAGGTGGCAGCATACCTCTGTCCAGGTGGCTCCAGCTTATCTGCCTCTGTCTTGGTAATTAAGGATGACCACTGGTGCTGATACCTCCATCAGTCGCTGCAATATCATGTGATCCTTCTGCTCCTAGCTCCTGAGCACCCTGTGGCCCTAGATTAGTTGTGTCACAGTGTGCAGCTTTAACACCGCCAACGGGCCACTGATGGCGGCAAGAGCACCTAAATCCAGTTAAAGGATTTGCACTCTTACCCCCTACTCCTCTCTTTGCACTTCCCTCTCTTCTCTGCGTCTGTCTTGGAGCGCTCACATCAGGTAGTTATAATGCCAGCGGGCATTATTAAAGGCAAATCCAAATTGGGGTGAGGTGTGCAGAAATCTGAAATGATGACGGTTGCAAAATAAAGTTCTCTTTTAGCTCTTGGCATTGGTGGCTGGTCACTTCAAACGTCACTTTGCCATTTGGCGTTATGCTGGCTCTCATGCTTTTGAAACGTAGCTTACAGGCTGAGACAGGTGCAACTTGCATTTCAGGCTCAGTGAGTTCCTTTGGCCTACTTACCAAAAACATAACCATAACTATTTTTAAATTAGACTGTGTAATGTCTCTTCCATTTGTCATAAGCTTTGTGGTTAGAAATTGCCTGCCTTGGAATTAAAGAACCATATCTTCAGTTTTTTAACATTAAACATAAAAAATAATTTCAAATATCTGCTAATGAAACTTGTGCATTTGAAAGTCTTTCATAAAATCACAATAATCCCACCAGTGACATTTTGTAAGACTATTTTGTAGACACTCAAAAACAGACTTTCGACTTAAATGTTCATGCAACATCAGAAAAACCTAACTGTAGGATTATCATCAAAGACCTGAGAAGTGATGCAGACACTGAACTTCTGTTTACTTTATGAAATAAAATAAATTCACTTCATTTCTCTTCGGTCTTCATTTCTTTAAGTTCTGCCGACCCCATACAGAACCTGAAGGACAATGACAAATGTCGCTTTTGGACTCAGACACACAGAAAAGCCTCTTGTTGGCTTCCTCTGTTTATCTCAAGCATTTAGCTTGAAGAAATTGGCATCTTAAAAATCCATAAATTGCACGAGAAAAAACCTCCTCTATTCCCCTGCAGATACCGAGCCATAACATCACAATGGCTTCTGCTCCCTAGCTGATTAACATTGGAAATGCAAGCAATACACACCATCATTTTCTCCCTAATCGTTTGGTTATGGGTTGTTATTTTTCAGCCAGGAGGGACACCATTGACCATATCGAAAACACTGAACACAATTACAATGGCTTCCCATGAGGCCCTGTGTTAAAGCCCAGCAACATCTGAGGTAGCTGGGAAGAGGTAAAGAGGGTGATGGACCAATCAAGCTCTAGGCATTGTGAAGGATCTCCTGTGAGTGTGTTCGTGACACTGCCAGTGACCCTCGCTGCACCCTGATCTGTGCTTACAGTCCTGTAAATACACTCCTGTATATACTCACATGAATTATCTCAATACCCCAAAGAATTGTGTTCCTAAGCAGTGACTATATCAACATTAGGAGGTTTTTCTTAGCGTTGGAGTTGATGTGCAGGGGTTTGCACATGCTGCCACTGGACGCATTATCACATATCTGCATCCCAACAAGGCCAGGAGACTCGACCAAATCTGGATCGGCTTCTCCAAAACTACCCTCCTTCCCGCCTCATGAATCTTCCAGCACTTCACCCACCACCCACTGCTGTCTCTCCAGCCTCCCTTCCACCAGTCCCCCACTGCTGGGGTTTTCCTTCCTCCTGCAGTGATGTGCTTCCTGCTGGCCTCTTATCGCTGCTCGCAACGCTCCCTGAAACAGACACACACATACACACACTCAGCTGTCCCACATGCCTCTGTTCATCAAAGGCAGTACTTAATGTGATGAAAAGACCATACGAGCACATGGGACAGATTATTAACTCCTTCATAGTAATTGTTTGTATACAGGTAGCCACTAAGTCTCAACCATTCGAGTGTTTCATCTGAACTACTTTCCTTTAGGCGTTAACCTCATGTCTGAGCCCCAAGGGCCGTATTGTAGGGTAAACTTCCCTTTGTCTCAATTAACCTTTAAGTTCAAACATTTTCCATTTAATGTATGATGTATTTTGCATGAAAATGTCTTTTAAATTAAATCTAGAATGAAGGAGGAACGCTTTTTAATAATTTCGGAAACCAAAACCGACAATTGCAGTCGTCCAGAATGCAGTAGCTGACATAAGAAACATTAAAAGTGCATGTTTCTTATGTCAGCTACTGCATTCTGGACGACTGCAATTGTCGGTTTTGGTTTCCGAAATTATTAAAAAGCGTTCCTCCTTGTAGTAGTTCAGATGAAACACTCGAATGGTTGAGACTTAGTGGCTACCTGTATACAAACAATTACTATGAAGGAGTTAATAATCTGTCCCATGTGCTCGTATGGTCTTTTCAAACATTAAAAGTGCATGTTTGTCTCTGCAGTCGGCTTTAAATTTCTAAATGAAAGACACGTTTGGCAGGAAAAATTATTTAATTTCGATCCTCAGATTATAATTAAATAAGGCTAAGTGAGTGTTGATATTAAAAGCACATCAATTCATTCCTTCCTCGCGATGTATGACAGAGCACTGACTTTAAGCACTGACATCACACCAATCATCTATTTATTTAGAACACACTTAAAGATCATTATATAACATGTCTGTATTGAAATGACCTATGTTGTATCACATAAACCCAAAAGTCATTAACAATGATCAAACCCGGAGTGATATTACATTTTATTCAAGGTAACAGTTTATTTGGTCGTTGTAAAACAATACATTACCTCGTCAGTGAACATTTTTGCCTAAGTTACGCAGATAATGTTTGTGGTATGTATGTGTACATAAATTGACAGGACCAAAGACTGCAAACTCATCTCAACATACTCCAGTCATGTACAGCACCACCGCTAACTATGGCCCTTTAAAGATATCGTTTATTTCACACATTTTCAACGTTATAATTTTTTTTGAAAGTTGGAATTGATGGCTGAGCTGTTGTATTTCAAATTGTATTGAGTGTACAGGTGCACCTCTGTGTATACCTTACGCTTGTGCAATTAAACCTGTATTTACCTGTTAAATACAAACCAATATCTACAAGATAAATGAATGACCACTGTTTCATCCCCAACCTCTTTCCACCTTACCTCATAGCCACCTGAAAATGTATGCCTAAAACCATTATTTACACTCCCTGACCAGTGAGGGTTATCAAGCTATGGTGGAGCACCTGTCCATCTACATGGCTCTCTGTTATCCATCACCCATCCCACGCTTGCGAGTCCCCTCCATCTCCTGCCTCCTCTTGTGCCCCTCCACACAATTACTCACGGCATGACAAACGACAGGCTCTCTCTGCCGAGATATCAAAAAGCCCCGGCCACTTCTAAATGAAGCCACTTTGGCAGCCCTGTGCTCCCCGTGCTTATCGGCGGGCGAGCAGTGCCCCTGGCCGTCCTGCGTCCCCCTCTCCTTCCCCCTCCTTCTCCACCACCGTGCCCTCCTCAGGGGGTTTAGTTAGGGGAGCCACATGGAGGGCCAGCCCGGCTTGATTTATCTCCCTTGCCCCTCTGCCCGGCCACTCAGGCAGGCCGAAAGAGCCGACGAGGCTCCAACGGGCCTCAGCTCGAAAGCCCGGCATTAGCTGAAATAAACCATTCTGCCGCCCAGTGAAAAATGTCCTCTGATTGGCTAATTAATCAGTCAAAGGGGAGCGACGCGGCTTGTGACTTGAGGGACCCAAGCGGGCGACCGCAGAGGGCCTGCTGATAAATAGACTCCCCGCCGATTCATACATCAACAAAAGTTAGTCATTTTTTAAAGCCGCCAGCTCAGATGAAAGGTGGAAACAAGCCATGGTTTTATTTTCCACCTACATCTCCCTCTGTATTTCTTTTTTGGGGTGTGTGTTTTTGAAAAAGACAAAATTCAGATATATTTTTGGGGGGGCGATGGTTTTCTTACCTTAAAAGCTTCATATTTTTATTTAAAATTACACATTTCTTAGTAGGAAAATGCCACTTCGTCATTGTAATAAATCTAAAAAAAAAAAAAAAAAAAAAAAGATTTTTGTTAAGAATCCTCAGCATAACTTATCATATCATTTTACTTTAGCTTAATGCAGTCACTAAATTACATTTTAAGTTTACTGCTTCAGCCTTTCAATCAACTTAGTTAAAAAAACAAATTCTGTATCTATAATAAATCAAGTTGGTCAGTAGATCTTACAGATACGACTGTTTCACTATTAGAAACATCAATATTGTTACATTACCGAGCTGTTCATTAGTTTTGTACTACTTAAGTGTCAGGGAAGAAAAATGGTTGAGCACAATTTGGCACAAGGCTTGTTTTGACGTCTGAACCTTCCAGTCAGACGGTTGGTATGGCGCACCCTGCTCTCGGGTCAGCATGACCCCTGCGGCCTCTCCCACTCCCACTCCTGCTCAGGCACAAAGGGCTGAGGATCAAGCCTCATCGGGTGGCACCTGTTGCAAGTTTTTCCTGCCCACGCGTCGTCCACATGAAGGATCGCACGTCAGCGGGGCCTCCCCCGATACCACAATCTTAAGGAATATGGGACAGGGGAGGCCTGGGCTGGGGGCTCGAGCGTTTGGCAGATGCGTCGGCGAGGCGCCAAGGAGCCAATGGGCGGAGTCGAACAGTGAAACTTTGCTGACGGCGCAGAAGCAAAATGTCTTTTCGGTACAGAATTTGTCTGCACTCTTGTTCGGGTTTCACAGGTTGCTGCTGAGGCCTGTGAACAGCAAAGGGAGGTAGTGTTGAATTGCTATTCGGAAAGTGTGTCGCACTTTAGTGTAATCATTTAAGAGTAAGACATTTTTTATTTCAGTTTAACTTCAGGTACGTATGCAGACTGACGACTCCTCTACCATTTAATAACTTCCATTACTGTTATTTTTAGAGCTCTATTTTTAGAGACGTTAAGTAATGAAAACTTGCTCAGATGACTGGTGCTGTATTTATCAAAGCATTTGTTTGTATCAAGCACAGTTTTTTTGTGAGGTTTGTGGAAGATTTAGTTGCACAGTTTGGGGCAGGGGGGTTCGAGGTTCCTTCCTGAAGACATTGACTTTTTTAAAAATAAAAAATAATGGAATTTGACATGATTTTGGACCATTGGACCAAGTCTACTGGGGAGTAACTACAACCATTAGATCCAGGAAAAGTCGTTTAGTCAGTTTGGATGCTCCCCACATTGATTTTTTTATTTATTTGACTGAGACGGTGTGTAAACGGACTTGGGTGTTGCACTTAAAATGCCTTAGAATTGTAGGGAAACCCCTGAAGCAGTTTAATTTTAATTTGTTGTATTGTTATTCTTCACAGGGTTAGCGGTCTGTCCTGTCACAACAGGAACGTAACAGGATTATTCTTTACTCGCTACAGAGTTCCACTGTATTGTATAATTGACAGTATAAATAGAAATATGGCACTGGAGCAGAGAATTAATTTTTTGGCTCACTTGTCCATCAACTTGCAGCACTAATCTGTTGAAAGGGGACGCCAGTGTAAACGTACGTTGTCGTTGTGCGGTTGGATCACTTTGAATGGGGCCTGTGCACTCATGCCCATGAGTGCTGGGCTCATTGTGAAGCCGAGGAGCTCTAATTCATTCTCAGATAACATCTAATTGCCTCAAGCAAAAGCTCTCCCTTTCTTGAGCATGTTTGTTGACAGGCCCTTTTGCTTCTACCTCCGAAAATATCAAGACCCGCCAAGTCACACACGCACACACACCCCTGCTGCAAAGACACACACACGCAGCACACACACACCACCTACCTCCCTGGCAGTTGTGTGGACGGCTCCCTCCTGGCCATGCCAGCTCGCTGACACTTACAGATTAGCGCAGGACAAAAAAGAAAAAGAGGGCGTCCGTCTCTTAGTTACAGGCCTAAACTAGAATACATGGGGCCGGGGTAATTACCGCCTGGTGAAGCTAACCGCCCAAAGATTTCCAGCCCTCTCGGCTGTTTACAGCCACCGACTACCGTTTAATCACTGACTCTTTAATCTAATAAATCACAGCTGGGGAAAATAATCACTGTATCTTCCCTCTCTGGGGTCGGGGTGGGGGGACCTCTATGCTCTTGAAGGGGGGGGCATTGTCGGCAAGCGTTTGCAGTGTTGAACAAGCACAGGGCAGTCACGCTGCATGCATAATGTTGTCTTCATTTGTTACTTATGATAAACGTTCTTGCACCGGGCACAAAGCGCAATTTTTCAAAACCCTTTTTTTTTTGTTCTAACTACACACAGAAAGTATGCCTTTAGCAAAAGTATTGCTTTGTGGAAGCTTCCATGTGTGGCATTTAATGTTTTTATGCCACATCATTTTACGGTTTCTGACTTTGTTAATTTGTGTGAATATTACTTTGCGGAGGACAAGGATAAATATTAGTATCACTTTCGTGGCAGCGACATTACTTATAAAAATATTGATGGTCAGCGGAATGGTTTGCTTATTTACCAGGGAATAAGGCATCAACCTGTTTTTATGTCCGCCCACATCAGGCTCATGAAGGATGGGCTGCTGCACTTGTGTGCTCATCAGGGAGAGACAGCTGGCTAATCAGGGCCTGATCCATAGACCCTGAGTATCGCCAAATTTATTATTGTGGCAGGACAATGAGGGCACACTCATGCAATTACAGACCCAACCAATATTGGCTTGAAATTATTGAAAGAAAAAAAAAACAGCAAGTAATGCAAACAGGCAGTTTTTTAAGAAAATAAATGGGCAACTGCAGCTTTGTCAAATGCTAATTAACATGTGAGCAAGAAGGTGACTTTATACTTTTGAATGAGCTGATTGGTTGAACATAACCTGTAATAATCACCTGTTTTAGTAACTTTTTTAACCTCCCAACTTTGTTTTTGAATCTTTTACACCAGTGTATGAGGTTCAGATTTTTTTATGACTAATACAGTAGACACAGTATAACCAGACACCATTGTTCATTAGATCTCCATTACTTTTAAACCTCATCCCCACACCTTGAATGACTTATAGGGTTAGTATTAATTGGGAGGGCTGACCTTGTTACAGTCTGCTTTAAAGCTACCATTGAATAGCCATTTAATGAATGAATTGTTAGTTGACACTCTTTTCAACAAGATGGCTAAACAAAAAGTAATTCATTACTTGTCAATTGGGTTATCCATAAAAACCTCTCAGTTAACCCCAGATTACGCCCATTTTGTCAGCAAACACACAGTTTCATCGTTGCATCGAGGAAACAAGGCTGCTGAATGCTTTGCTGCACATTTTACAGGACCTCTGTGATGATGATAACCAGATGATGGACAATCAGGAATCGCTTTATTGTTAATGCTTTGGATTAAGGCCACAACTAACCAGTGTTCATAATTGTTAAGTATATCTTTGTATTCAATCAATCAGTCTACAGGTCTATGGCTAGTCAATTTAAATGTCAGAAATGTTGAGCTTTCCTGTCACTTCACTTGGAAGAGCAAAGGATTTATCGTCAGATGGTGCCCACAACCTTCAGTATTGCTAGTACAAATATTAGGAATGTCCTATGCCAGTCGGCAGAAGCTGAATAAGGACTGATCCAGGCATTAAATGGACCTCCTTGGCCATTTACTTACTTCATTATTATAACTAATCGTGCGCTGACTCCAGTCAGTTGTCAAAAATGGTCCATACACTCTATTAAACATTGGAACAGTATGCTGGTACTTCATATAGTAAAGGATTGAGAATTATAAACAAATTAACAGCAACCAGCAGTTTCGGTCAAAGGAATCCACACCGACAGCCAACTGAGTCCTGTTGCGCTGTTATGTTTTGCTAGTATTTCAGGCACATGACCAGTTTAAATCTGGTCCAAACCAAAGTGTGGCCATATTGGCAATCACCCTCTACAGGTTGTATATAAAATGCTATATTTTTTTTAATGTACAGCCCTTCAGCTTTCACAAAGACCTGGATTGTTTGACTGATTTACTTTTTAGGTAGGCTACTGTTGTATACTCTAGTACTTAATGTACACTGTGAAGCTGATAAGTGAATGGGAAAATTCAAAAGAATAGCAAAGACTCATTTTAAAAGGCTTTGGATTGGGATATAAAACACAAAAAACGTATTGATTTTGGAATTTTATTCTCTCAAGAAATAAGTAGACACAAAGTAGGTTTGCTTGCTAAAGTTTTCAGATGTAGGCATCTTGAAAATTAATAGAATAAAGTTCAATAAATGTTTCTGCTGATCGTGTTGAGTCAGAAAAGTTTGACATGCACTCCAGTGAACCTTTCCCACCGTCCCTCTGCTGGCTTGATCGACTCTCCTCCTGAATGTGTTGGCCTCAGTATCTTGGCACATTGGCACATGTCTTACCGTTGGCTTTCCATCGGCTACATTAGCAGGGACAGATAGAACTGGAGTGTCTTGAAGGAGGCGGCCTGTTGAATGTCTTCCCACCCTCTCCTTTTCTCTGGGACCCTCTGCGGACCCTCCCTGTGTTCCCTGCCCAGCCCCAGCCCCCGCCAGGGGAGAGAGCGGAGCAGGAAGGGCCCGATAGCCAGCCAGACCGCTCCTCTGCCGAAGGAGCCTTATCTCAGAACTGCACACAGTGCACGGAGCGCATCCTTTTCCTGGGGTTCTGGGTCCTGGAGGAGGAGGAGGGGGAGGAGTAGACATGGCTGGATATAGGTGTGTTCTCCAACCCTCCACTCCTCAACCCCTCTGTGTTTTAGCCTGGGACTGTCCTTTTCAATCGTCCTTCCCTTGTTCCAGCAATTATGTAAACTGATTTTAGAAATTTGAAATGAGATTTTTCCTTTCTTGAGCTGTAGGTTTAAAAGGCAGATCCTTCTTTAAAATGCCCTTACTATTACAGGAAATAAAGTTTGCTCTTCAGCATTTTGTTATGCGTTATGTTACAACAAAAACAATCTAAGCCACTATGGTATTTTTATCAGGACAAGGTTTTATTATGCACTGTATATTGAAGGGTTTAATTGCCAGGGCTTCACCTCAAACCAGTTCAGTGAGTAAAACTAGAAATGGACTTAAAACTTCTGCAGAAAAATTATCTGCATTTAGCTACCACTGACTACAACTAAAGTCTTTTCTGGTGTTCTCATAGTACTTTGAAAAACCTTTTTCAATGCAAATTTGGTATTTGAGGAAAAAACTTAAGGCCTTGAAGGGTTTTGAAAATAGACAAAGGCATGAGTCATTGAAAGGGCTTTAAGTAAAAACAAAAAAATGTAAATAACTTAATTGTTCTTGCACAAAAATATGAACAATTAATGTAAGTGAATAGGCCAGGATCCGCTGTCTGCGTGCGTCTCCTGCAATTTTTCTGCCATCACTTTAACTCAGCAGCACAATTGACACATTCAAGCCTCTCTTTCTTTTTAATCGTAGTCGCTGAGCTTCTGTAAACCCGCTCATACTCATTATAAAAATTCTCAATGTTTTAACCGTAATTAACTATGATCCATGTCTTAAAATCTGTTGTGTTGGGTCCTTGGATTTGAGTGAAATGGACCTGGACAGTCTCTGAAAATTTATATAATTTGATCTTTAAGAAGAAGACTGCTTAGTGCAGTTGTTTTTAAAAAAAGCCTTGAGTAATTCTCTTGGCTGCAAGGGTTTTCACTGTGAGTCAGTCAGGAATGTAAACTAGCAACTAGTCTTTTTACTGACATTATGTAATAAATACATGACAACCCTTTCCAAATTTTAAAATGACAAAATGTTGGTGATCATGAAGAAAAGCAAAGTCACTAACAGAAAATTTTCATATTCTTGTTTTATGTAGTGATTGTTCCCATCCTGGAAATTAGGCATGACACAATATTGATGCAGTGCTTCCATTTTGATATAATATATTCCTTAAATTGCCTTTTGGATGGTTATATTTTGTCCCTTTTTTATTATGACGCTTGTATCTGAGTACATACAGTCTGCAGGTTGAGTCTCATGCCTGCTGTATACTACATCCTGGCACTCAAACAGAAGTGGTGACTGATAATAACAGGCCAGAGAAAATATCACACACCTGGAAATAGGGAAACGAGATCTGAAACATAACTGCCGAGTTGTTTCTTAGTAACACGTTGCCCTCAACAAAAATCTCCAGGGCTGCCAGTAATGCTGACTGGATCTGTAGGTTTACCAATACTGTACGTGCGTGTGTCCAGCACAGCACTTTCCCTCCTGTCGGATCAGGGTCTAATGGAGATCCCCAGGCAGTGAGGAATGAACCACATACCGAGTTCCAGCCACTTCCCCTCCTGATGAAGAAGATGTTTCTCCCTCCGTCACTCTCCTTCTCCTTCTCCCCCTTTCGTTCATTCACACTCTCTCCCTCTCTTGAGAGTAATTTCACAGGCAGCTCTAAAGTGGCCCCCAGCCATCTTCCCAAATCCCAGTTACATGTTGTTTGGCGCTGTCAGCTCTAAGCCCCATCTCCACTCTCCCAAGCAGAGAGGATGCCATTGTGCGGTAACAGGGAGTATAGATTTTCTCTGGGAAGTTGGAAAGTTTTGCTTAATGGCACCTCACCTGAAGGGCCTGATCCCCCTTGTTAGAAGTTGGGGGGTTCTTTCTAGTCGAGGTCTGAGGTGGCAGAAAACTTTGTTGTCCTTTTGACACACCTGCTTTTCTTATTTAGCCTCAATCATGTGCTTCCTGACAGCTTCTGAATACATCCTTTTTAGATGTAATACAGTCAACAAATTACTCATGTAATACTCTCACAGATCTCGATGTCCCATCGTCCTGGTGACAATTGAAGGTTGTACGTATGGGTACTCAAAACTATCACTTGGCAATTGACAAACTGAGCCAAGTGCTGACTACAACAGAGCCTACCGTTGCATGCTGTGAGCATTGTTATGTCTCTCCACAGAAATGTGTCATCACTGGTTACTAAAGACTTTAAGCAGCGACGGTTTAAGGAACGGCTACGACGTTAAAGTAGAAAGTTCTGTCTGGTGGGTAGCACATTCCTGCGGTTTGTATGGCTAGTTACATGGCTCTGAAGCTGTTAAAGCTAATATAACTAACAGCCAAACACACAGCAAGACAGAGTTTTTGTTCAGAGAACACAAAGCCTCACACATTGAATTAATTTACTAAATTTCGTGAGCTGACTACAGTTAGGAGGTAAAAGTACTTTAAATGATGATTTTTGGACGTTTTACATTCACTCCAGGACGGTTATGATTGTTTTTCGGGATGGCTCCAGGGCGGTGGTGGGGAAAAAGTAATCCTGGAGCCCTGTAAATCTTAGTTTTACATGCATAATTTACAGGCCAAAAAGAAAAATTGATGCGAGGCTTTATTCGCAGAGCAATCACTTCTCCCCATATTTATCAATATATTAGGTTGCAAAAACAATGGTATGGAGATATATTGATTATGACGAACCTTTAACTGGGATAAGACTAATAGCTTGGAGGATTTCATCGAAGTCCCTGGTGGCTAGTTTAAAAGAAACAACACTTTTGGTATATATAGATAAATATACAGTGCACTTGAAGCTCCAGAGGAAGCCCAGCACATTAGTAGTAACGTCACTCTGCATTTTAGTCTATTCATGTCCCACAAGACCTGCTCACATCTACATCCACATTGTTTCTCTAGTCCATCCGTTAGCTTGTCTATCTCAATCAGTGTTGAGGGTCAAAGTGGCCTAATCTGAATGTAAAAGCTTAAAGGCCACACCGAGAGGTGAGTCGGCACAACACAGTGTTTTCAATTCATCTCTAATCTGTAAGGGTTTGAAAAATGCCGTCCACTTCACCATCTCTGAGGTAATACACAGAGCGGCAGCATTGTTTAGTGCGAATCTCAGGAGGAGCCTCTGTATTCTTCTGGACAAATCATTATGCATTGAGTAGGCCATTAGGAAAATGAAGACAAATGGGTCGCAGGGGTGAGGTGACAAATTGTTGGCGCTGTAGTGTTAAATCTAGACTGTGTTGTACCTCATAGTTGTAAAGTTGGCCCCGTTTGAGAACGTAGCCTGAAGGTTGGAGAGAGAGAGATTGCGTCGGTGACCGGACTGACTCGTGTCCCCAGATTGGAGACGTGGAGACACTCTTTCCTCCTTTTTTAAACAACTATTCTCAGTGTGTCTTTTAGCAAATCATTTCCCAACAAAATGTGTATCAGATGTTGCATTGCTGATTGGCAAGGACATTGCACAATCACGTATATGTTGCAAAGCAGAACAGTGGCCAGATAAACTGTGGTTTCTTGCCTTCTCTGCCTTGTTAGAATGAAAAGATATTGGTGGAGTTGAGTGGGTTGTAGGGGTTCCCCAGCAGGAGGAGGATTAGGGTTTTAACTCTTATCACATTTTTGTGGAAGTTGAAAGGAAAAGGAAAGAAAAAGAATTGGTAGTTTGATGATGGTGATTTATAGAGATCCTGGTGAGCTCACTGATTTACTACAAAGACTTTATCTTGAAACCTTTAGATGAAACATTATTCAAAGGGGATTCCTCGAGACAGCATCCACTAAAATTGGGCATCCATGGTCTAATTGGCATCTATTGTGGGAGTCACTGACTTGAAACAGTTTGGTAGCCCCTGGCCGAGTGGTTAAGACCGATACGATATGACCAGTGTTCCTTGTTCAGTTCCAGCTGGAGGGTCTTTGTTGCATGTCGTACCCTCCTCTGCTCCCTACGGTTCCTGTCTGTATCTGCAATGTCTAATTCAAGCAAAATGCCAATTACAGCACAATTAATGTATTTTATAAAAAACATTTCATTTTCATTAAATGGTTTTCAGAAAGGCACTGAATGATTAAGGGTATAGCTTGTTGTCATTGTTGTTTTGAATGAATTCCCCATTTATTTTAAGAGTAGTAGCCTAGACTAGCAGCCTAGAATAAATACTTAAAGTGGCTCATCCAAAAAGAAACTTTAGGTGACTGATTTTACGATTGGCAATTATGCAATTATTTAAAAAATGTAATTTATTATGATAAATGAAATACTTGTGTAAACTGTCAACACTTAAGGTTTATATATCAGATATATATGTGTTTTGTCAGACCAGTGCCTTCATCAGGCACACATGCTATTGTTTCACACTGGGAAGCTTTAGTAGTGAGGGGCTGTTGGAGATGGTTGGCAGTTAAGGAGCTGACTGTGCAAGGACACACAGCTGGATGTTGTAAGAAGATGATGATGAATGTCAGATGCTTATTTTAAGGTGATCCTTTAACACCTATTGTTACATCAACATCCTATTTTGGGCTCTTTTCACTCACCAAAATCTGCCTGGTTAATCTGCACGATGATTGACGGTCACTTAAGCTCCTCAGTCCACCATTGTCTTCTGTCTATTTTTGTGTAGATTCTCTACATGCTGCCTTAAATCCTAACTCTGTCCTCTTATTTGTGTTTTGTTTTTTTTGTTTTAGGAGAGCAATGGCAGTGATTCTCAGGGTGAGACGGAGGAGACTTCTACATCTGCTCTTACTCCTATTAAACTGGATACAGAGTCCATCGCCAATACTGTGACAAGCACACTCAGTATGCAGGAGTATTTTGCACAGCGAATGGCTCAGTTGAAGAGGGCTCGCGGAGGGGCCCAGAGTGCATCACCCTCAGTGGAGGCCGAGGCCGACGAAACAGCGGGTCCGTCTGAGGAACCCAGTCCCATCCACACCAGCACCGAGGACTCAGAAGAGCCCAAAAAGAAGAAGAAGAAGAAGAAGAAGAAGAGCAAAGAGTCTGCAGATGAGCTGGAGGTGGCTGAAGAGAACAGTAACACTCCCATCGTAATAGAGGATGATGAGGATCAACAGCCGGGGCCTCCAGAGAAAAAGAAGAAGAAGAAGAAGAAGAAGGGCAAAGAGTCTGCAGATGTGCCGGAAGTGACAGAAGAGAAAAGTAACGCTCCCATCATAATAGAGGATGATGAGGATCAACAGCAGGAGCGTCGGGAGAAGAAGAAGAGGAAAATGGACGAAAACGAAGAAGCTACAAATGAGACCTGTAGCTCCACCTCTGAGGAGCTGCCTCCATCCAAGAAGAAGAAGAAGCATAAAACACACAACAAGGAAACTGAGCTACAAAATGGACATGAGTCAACAGAGGATCAAACTGTAGAAGCTGAGGTTGTTCAAAAAAAGGAAAAGAAACACAGAGAAGAGGTGGACGATGGGGTAAAAGAGGAGGGGGAGGTGGTGGTGGAGAAGAAATCCAAAAAGAACAAGAAAAAGAAAAAGAAACATCAAGAATAACCCAGAAGTTGGACTTGATACTCATTCTCCCATTATCCTAAACATGATCATGGGGGCACACATGTCATGGAGTCATTGCCTTTATGAGTAAATGTGTTTTGTGTATATATACAACCTGATAACCTGTTCATAACAAACATGTTGCTACAGTAAGGAAAACAGGAAGTTTAACGACATTAAAAACCTCAAAGCTGCCCATAAAGCCACTGGGAATCACCGTAGTTGCAGAAGTACCTGGATTTAAAGAATTGAGACATTGTGGGGAATACATATTTGCTTTCTTTCTAAGAATTACATGATAAGCTCAGAACCACCCTCATGTTTTTACAGTAAATATGAAGTTAGTGTCCCTGTAAAATCAACATGCCTTTTTTTCCACTATGAAAGCCACAATGTGCCGATTGGTGAGCTTTAGAGGGGCTGATTGGCTGATGTTGGTGTTAGATGGAGCCATGCCAAGTGTTTCTAACGTCTATATGCTAAGATAATCTAACTAGCTGCTGGGTGTATAGCTTCATAATCAATTGACAGTGGTATCGTTCTTCTCACCAACTTGTTTGTAAAAGTGCATTTCCAAAAATGATGACCTTCTCCTTTAATCAATTAGACTGATCTATCTCTCGACATGTGTCATTCTCTGTAATGTCTTAAATGTAGACATCATGAGTTGAAATACTTTTTAATGACTGCATCAGTGTTGACATGAGGTTATCTTTTCCTATTGATTAAAAAGGGGCCGATTATTAATTTCCAAAACACCACCAACATGTTATTTCATGTTTTGCCAACAAGGTTAAAATGCGTTTTTTCAATTATCATCAACTGTCTTAGAAACCACTGTTTGTTGAAGCAATATTTCACAGTGGATTTCGTTTACTTGGCAGCCGTTAGTTGTAACCATCTTTAGACACTGGATTTCTCCTTATGAAATGAAACTCTTCAGATTGTTCATTCAAGCGACCCCAGAGACTAAGACTGTCTAAAAACAGAAGAAAACATATTTGCAGTTTCTCTGATGTTTTATGAACTGACGATTGTGAATCGATGTTAATGTCATGATGCGTTGATGGAAATTTTAAAACTTGTCTGACACATTCATGAGCTGTAAGAAAACAGACAAACGTTTGTTCATTAGCAGGATCAGATAATTTCTTTAATAAATCCAAATAGTCATGAATGCACGCCTTAGTGATGTCTTTTTTTATTCCTTCAGGTCGAGTGAAATGTATGTGAACATAAAACCGAGTGGTGAGTTGGAGCAGGTTTCCTTCAACTGATCAGCTCTTGACGTAATCTTAAAAAATAAAAACAGTCACCTTTTCCACTTCCAAATGTATTTTACAAGGTTACGAAATCTTTTCTTTGACTTGACAGATGAGTTCTTAACAAGCTATTCTTGTTCAACGAAGAGTGGGTGGTGTGAGTCAAAGGAGGAAAAAGCAGACTGAAGCTGTCCAGTCAAAACAACACAGCATTACTCGTCAAAATTGGTAGTAGTTTTCTTCATGTGTCATGCTGACTATTAGTGTGAGGTCTTGCAGGTTCAGTTCAGCTTATAATAAGATACATTAGTTAATTCATAAGGTAAGATTAAATAAAACGTTATGGCCACAAAATAGACAAATGCTTTAGAAACTGAACCTTTGTGCTAAATTTTGTTAAAGGTTGAGGCAACGCTGCAACATTTTATGAAATAAGACAATAAAACACCATGTTGTAAACAAAAACTCTGGCTCTCCAATGATGTATCTATCATTCTCTAAAAATAAAACCATTTTATTTCTTGAAAAAGTCACCATTTTGTAATATTTGCACATAATAATGCTGCTGACTTTTATTTTGAAAATCACATTAAAATTAGCACATTGGACTGCATGCAAAGGAGGTTATGTATGATGGAGAGAAATAATAGAAGAAAAGTGATAAAGGTTTTGGTTGAGCCTGATGATGCTCAACACAGGAGTTCATTGATACAGTTTTGGATGTTGTTTTTAAATAAAGTTACGCAACCACGGTGAAATGTCCCTTCGTAGGGCACAAACGGAGACAAACCCCCTCCTCAAGTCTCCAGTAGCCACATGTCTTTTACACTGAAAGGGTGAACAACAGCAGGCTGATACTGCTCCCACCCACACAGCGGTACACACACAGAGCTATTAGTCATCTCAGAAAACCCCCTGCTCAAAGCGCTCACATGCACAACTCCAAATATGATGTGAAACTTTTGTCTGACATGTTGCCGCCGCTCTGCTGCCCCACTGTACTGCACTGTGCAGCAACACTTGTTCTGTGGGGCGTATGTCAGGACAGCGAGAGTGAGCGTGGCCCTATATATCACTGATATCTGTGGCTTCAGGTGCCGTATCCTGTTCCTGTGTGTGTGTGTGAGTGGGGGGGTGGGTGTACAAGGTTGACAAAAAAGCTTGAGCTGACACTTCAGTTTGATGTGTGTGTGGGCACTGATTACAATTTCACATCCATGCTGCCTGTGGAGGAGGAAAAAAGTTGGAAATTCTTTCATTTCCAGATCAAAAACCACAGTTTCTCGTCAGGTTACTCCCTCCTCTATTAATACTACGAACCAAAATACTGTCTGACCTGTGATGGGTAGCTGTGTTTGAGCTGTGTTTGTGTGTGCCCCTTGTGTGTGTGAGAGTGCGAGCTACTCCGTGGCTGCAGCCCAAGAGTATCCTGTCAACAGGAACTCCTGGATTTGATATGCACCCGGCCTCTGGCCACAGAAGGAAACTGATTTGTTTGTAGTGTGTGTTCAGTGGGTTTTATCTGTGCTCTCACACACAGATGTGATCAGAGGATCCTAAAAATTGATCTGCAACCAAAGCTGAGAAAAAAAGAGGAGCTTTTGCACTGACATGTCATAGAATCATGTGGGGAAAAAATTTAGAAAGCAATATTTCCTGTTTTTGGGTTTTTAAAAAAAAAAATGTTTTTAAGAAAATAAAAGCCTTTCTTTGAAGATGGGAGTGTTTTGTTTTCATTTGCATGCCAAGACTGAGCCAAAAACCCTGGTGGAGTTCACTGGAAATGCCACTTAACCAGTGTAGTTAGATACGCAGTGTTGTTAAGGATGCAGAACAGGTTAGATAACTTTGCCAGGTGATGATTTCCTTGTCGACCAAAACAGGGTGAAGCTGCAAAACGTCTCTTAGTCACCACAGCAGCCCTAATGTTGAATAAGAGATGTGTTTCTCAAATATCTGCAAATAAAATCTCTGTCCCGTGTGAGTTTAGAAAAATAACTGAGAAGCCTACACAAATAATCACGTCCATTGACTTCATGTGTCAGTGGAAAGTGTTGTTTTGTTGTGAGGCCAATTTAAGTAGTTAGTAGTGTTGAAATGCTGCCTTCTCTCTCTCTCTCTCTTCCTTTTCACGGGGCTCAACTTGCAATCAAGGAGGAGCCGAGAGTCCTCCGGGGCTTCTCCTGGAACCTGCTCCTCAAATATAAAGCGCTCCCCCCATCCACCAGGAAAGACTGAATCATAACTCACAAGGAGGAGCGCGCCGCTGCCTGAGCACATCTGTGGCTTCTCCCTTCAAACCTCTACTGACATCTGACTGCTGTAGCTCTGCTCATCCAGTCAGTGTGTGTGGATTCCTGTAGTTTTTTTCTCCTTCCAGCCTGCAGTTTACTTTCCTCTGAGAACTTTGTCAGAGTCAAGGTGAGAAGCGCCCGTGAAGTTTGGAGAGGTGAGAGCGCGCAGATGGCAGCCCTCATCAGCGCGTACTCGTCGTGGCCGGAGTCCTTCGAGTGTCCTCCAGGAGACGGGGACGTGGCCGACGGACACGGCCCGCACAGGACGGCCGTGGACAAGGCGCCGGAGCCGCGGATCCGACGGCCCATGAATGCGTTCATGGTGTGGGCCAAAGACGAGCGCAAACGGCTGGCGGTCCAGAACCCAGACCTGCACAACGCCGAGCTCAGCAAGATGTTGGGTAAGATCAACTTTTAACTTGCTTTATTGTTATTAATTATTATTATTATTATTATTATTATTATTATTATTATTAGGCCTATTATTATTATTATTATTATTATTATAATTAAACAGTTCACACCCTTGCGTTTCCAGGCCTCGGCTGTTTTACAAAAGTTTTCAGGTTGTTTCAAACGCCAAAAGGATGAAATAATTCAAATCTAGCTTAAGAAAACTTTTTAAAAAAGAAAATGTGTTTTAGAAAATACAACAAAACGACGTCTTTACGCGCAGTTCGTTAGACAAGCTCAATTAATTACATAACTTCCCTGAAGCGCGTCGCCAAAATCACCTGGATTTAAAAGTTCACGTCGCCAATAACCGTAAAATTCGTTCACTGTGGACACGGAAAAGAGAGAAATGGTTCATTCTGCGTTGCATTTGGATTAATGTTAAATTAAGCTCAAAATCTGGCACTCACGCAGCTCGGGAAGCATTTTAAAGCCAATTTGGGAACAGCAGCACATGTAAAATACGCTTCATAAATAAAGGTAATACTGGCACTTGTGTTTAATTTGAATTAGTGCGTTCATCACTTGAAGATAAGTCCATTAAATGTAATTAGGAACCAGAGAGGAAGCTCAGGCTGAGGTGAAAGTTTTAATGGAGATGTTCTTTTTTTCAATGTCATGCCATTTTTATAAAGTAAAGGAAGACTATCCTTAATATTTTTTTTTATGTGAGGCTATGTCTGTTTATATGCTATTTAACTTTTGTTTAATTTTGAAAAACACGTAATCACACCATTCATAAAAAAATTATATCTTATTTATCCAATAAAGCTACAGGAGCCTACATCTGTAAAAACGATTTAGAACATTTTATTGATATTTTACAAGTTGTAGAAATTGTTTCAGTGTGAGTCACTTTATTATTGTGTATGTATAATAGATTTCAAACATCAAATTAAAAAAAGCAGAAGTAAATTGCAAACTAATCTCTTGAACCAACTTGAGGATTTTCACCTAAAATTAAAAACATCTCCTGTCTCCTCTTCCTGCAGGTAAGTCTTGGAAGGCCCTGACTCCCCCTCAGAAGAGGCCCTTCGTGGAGGAAGCGGAGAGGCTTCGGGTGCAGCACATGCAGGACTACCCCAACTACAAGTATCGGCCTCGCCGGAAGAAGCAGCTGAAACGCATCTGCAAGCGAGTGGACCCCGGCTTCCTCCTGAGCGGCCTGGCCCCTGACCAGAACGCCCTGCCCGACCAGCGCGCCCTCTGTCACCCCCTCGACAAAGACGAGGGCAGCCCCAGTGGTGTCGGCAGCAGGTTTTCCAGCCCCAGTCCTGCACTGCCCAGCGTCAGAACCTTCAGAGACCCGGCCGGTTCCAACAGCAGCTTTGACACCTACCCCTACGGCCTGCCCACCCCCCCTGAGATGTCCCCCTTAGACGCCATGGACCACGAGCATGTGCCTCCCTCTTATTATTCAACGTCTGGAAGCTCCTCCGTCTCCTGCTCCTCCTCGGCTTCCTGTCCCGACGAGCACCACCAGAACCAGACACACATGGGCAGCCCGCCTCCTTACCACACTGACTACGCTCAGACCCAAATCCACTGTGGGGGTGCACACATAGGTCACATCCCTCACATGTCCCAAAGTGGTCCTGGTGGGCTGATCCCCGGCCCTCAGCTGTCTTACTACAGTACCTCATCTTTCCCCCAGATGCACCACGGGCTCCATCAGGGCCACCTGGGTCAGCTGTCCCCCCCACCAGAGACGCATGGTCACCTGGAGACACTAGACCAGCTAAGCCAGGCTGAGCTTCTAGGCGAGGTGGACCGCAATGAGTTCGACCAGTACCTGAACTCCACTGGGGCTGGCTTCCATCCCGAGCAGGGTGGCAGCATGACTGTTACTGGACACATCCAGGTGGCGTCTGCCGCCACCGCTTCTGCCACCACATGTCCCAGCAGCACCACAGAAACCAGCCTCATTTCGGTGCTCGCGGACGCAACGGCGGCCTACTACAACAACTACGGCATCTCATAAGCACCCACTGCACCTGTGACTGATCAGAGACACTTCAGGGTTTAAAATGGGTGAAGAATATTGGGACGATGTTGCATTTGGGTGCTAGTAACGAAAGCTTTCTTTGCTCTCGTTTGTTTATTCAGATCTCGTATTAGCATCTATGAGCAACTTCCTCCCGCCATGATTGAAACCTGAACTGATTACTGAGCAATATGATTGTCCGGAGCCGAGGAAAAGACAAAGAGCCAATCGGAGGAATTTGAAGAAAGGGGAGATGGACAACTCAGGGATGCAGACACAAAATACTATAGTATGCCACCTCCAGTTGTCAGAGAACAATCGTAAAAAGACTTGTCGTCCACTTGTAAATGTCACCAGTAACTGTCGCCGCCGCGGCGTGTACAGATGCTCATTAGAAGCTAATTTAAATCCTTTGATGTTTCGCATAAATGCTAACTGTAATGCTATTATCGACGCTTTCCCATTCGAATGTTTGTATCATACATGTTCTCGCTCTCATTAGTTTGGGAGTCTTACCTCAGTAGTTGTAATTGAATGAGGTTTCCGTTGGACATTTCTTATGCAATTTAACAAAACGGTGTATCATGAAGAAAAAAGGCGTTTATACTTCCTCTCAAGTACTTAATAATATATAATCATAACCTCTACGATGGAAAATAATAATGGTAACTATAACTGTATGCTGATTTAGGTTTGTGAAAGACAATAATTTAAAATAAAGTTCATTTTTTATATAAATGCAGAGGAATTACTTTGTATTATTTCATTCTTACACCTAAATTGGAGATATTGGGAATAACTGATACACTTAAAGGCATCACGCAGGAGCACCATTATCATTTCCATACACAGCACCAAATTAATACAATCATATTCATGAATAAAAACAATTTTCGAGTTATTTCACACTATAAGTTTTCACACACAAATTGGATGAAAATGGTGTGTGTTACTTGTCCCTTCTTCTACTTTGGGCTCTGTCTAGTTGCTGTACTGCAATTGGCCCATTCTGACACCCACTCCCCTGCTTGCTGCTTTTTCCACCCTCCATCACATCGTCCTTCTCCATCCGTCTCCTCTCGCTTTCATTTCATCCCGGTTCAGAGGATTAGTGTAAAACAGGCACAGCCGTCGCCGCCCGCCTCCATCTCCACCGTCCTTTTGTTTTCCCGGAGTCTTATTCTGGGTGCCATTCTTAGGCACTCCGGACCCCACCCCCCTCACCCCCTGTTCTATCTTGCTGATGCAGACCTTTCGTAATCTGTGCAAAAATAAATAAAAAAATAAATCCCAGGGCCTCGTTGACTGTTTTACACCCTCCTCATTTTTCTCTCTCTCTTTCTCCCCCTCCTCTTCCCCTCTCACCCGCTCTGTTCTCTTGAATTTTTCTTTTTCGATAAAAGGAATTCAGGGGGCTTTTGACAAATCCTGGAGTCTGGCTGGTCTTCCTGCATTTTTTGGGAACGGTTGAGTCGTGCTTCTTGTAAAGAGGATGTGGCGGAGGAGCGGTGTTTCCTGACTGATAAGGGAAAAGCCTCTCTCCGTCAGGATGTTTGGGCCTGGCTGGGCCCTGCATTAAAGAGCCAGAGAGAGGGAAGGGAACCCGCTGTTCAGCGAGCGGGAGGAAACACTGCCGTGCTGATTAGCATCTTACTTACCCGTCTTTACTCACCCGCCATTTTTCAAGAGAGGCTTTGTCAACCTGGCCTGTCGTACCTTGACCACAGACGCACCACAAACATGCACACAGCCCTTTTTTGCTTCTGAAACCACAAAACAATAACACGAGGCGCCAAACATAACATCTCAGTACAAATATTCAACCACGATCCTTTGCTTTTGACACAACTTGCTGCGAATGTGATTAAACTGACCTGAACGACAACATTCATCAAGTACCAGTGTCTGCAGCTGGCGGACGTTGTGCTCATTTCTTCGGGGTTAGATCATTACCCTCTGTGCCTGCAGGGGTTCAAAACTCTGCAGAGGGTCCATTTGAGTGCGACCGTATTTTGGGAGGGTGGTGCCCCAGGCATGCAGGGTGAGAACATAGTCTTTGGGGCCGCATCAACCCCGGAGTCATCAGGGTCAGGTCAGGGTGCTGTTGTAGACTCCCTTGGTAAAAACGCCCTGTAATGTGTCAACAATCACCTCAGGGTAGGACACTGGAGCACGGACAAGGACAAAGACTCGTCGACAAAGAGCGTCAACAAAGCATCATCATGTTAGACTTATACACACAGGCACCTGAGCATTGCAGACGACTCATATCATTTCCATTTCTTTTGATATCCTACTAGTATTTCACATCCAGATGTCTCAGAAACTCATTATGGCCACTTGGGCTGAAGCTACCAATTATTTTCATTACTGATTAATCTGCTGATTATTTCACGATCAGTCTTCACAATGTCAAGAAATTGTTAAAAATGCTCAAAATCTCCAAAATGTCAACTCTTAAAAAGCTAAGAAAAACTCTGTTTTTCTTTATTTCATTTTTTACATAATCCAAAATTTGTTTAATGGTTTATTTTGAAAAACCACGAAGAAACACAAAGTCCTTAGAGGGACACTGTGTAGTTTTGGAAAAGAAATGAAAACTCAGAAGTTAACATTTACAATATTAATAATATTTTATTATTATGTTATCATTAGTATTTATTCCACAACTAAATAAACAAGCTGTCCTCAGAGAATGCTGTTTAAAGCTACAAATGTTACTACTTAGAAGGGTCCTGCAAATATAAACAAAGTAAAACAGTATGAAATTGTGCTGTCTTTTGGGGACAGTTTGTTTACTCAATTTATTCAGTCATGAAAATCAATCATGACGGATTCCTTCTCTTCTCTCCTTCTCTCTCTTTCTCCTCTAAATTTCCCTCTCGAAGCTTCACAGTGCACCTTTCAGATGATCTGCACAATTCAAAATCAACAAAGTTCAGAGATGGACGATGGATCAAATATGTGGAACATATTTACACATTGACTTCTCACAGTCCGGGTATAATATAATTCATTTCCTACTGAGATTACTTCAATGGTTCTGCTGTGATCAACCTTTACTTATCAACATTTGACGTCCAAACTGTTTCCAATGAAAAACTACCAATCATTGACCGGTTCACCACTCTCCCAGAGGAGCTCTACAGGAGTATTTAAAGAGAATCGCGGATCCTGTGACGTTTTCATGAATCAGCCTCAATCTTTTCCTCTCTAGAAGTTGACTCATCGTCATGGTAACCTTTAGTCAGAGCCTTCTGCTGAAAACCTGAGACAGCCATCGCTGCTGTTTCAGCAGCAATTAATCAGCAAGAGAGGAAACAAACACTGGCGTGACGTTGTTGTCAACGTTACACTTTATACACACATGCACTTGGAGGAATTGTCTGTAACGCCCGTCTTATGTGAAAAGGGAGGGCATCATCTCTTTAATTTGACTAATTGAATCTTTCACACATTTGCAGGATCACAAGATTTACAATATTTAGCGAATACAAGGATAAAGGCTGAACAAACAAAAGAGCCTCCTCTTGTTATTTCTCTCTGATTGCTGACTGGCTCAGTTCCAGTCTCAGGTCAAGCCCGTGGAATGAGTCTGTCAGGTAGTCTGTTATGTTTCCTATTTCCTCCTCTGCCGTCATGTCACTTCCCTGAGCAAACAAACAACTCGGCGGTCGAACTCAACACCGACTGTCAAGGTAACAGCGTACGACTCTGTGTGTTTGTGTGTGTGGATGGGGCGCGGAGATCTCACAGCTGTGTAAAGTATTATCCATCTGCCGGGACCGAGGTGAGCAGTGATCACTTTAAATATCGTGTCCTCCGGGGGCTCGGAGGAGGCTGACTGTCTGGTTGGTCCAGCGTCCATTGTGTAGCCGGAGAGGGAGCGTCCAATCACGTCACATGTGGAGGTCGACCGTTCGGGCTATATGAAGGTCTATGCGTATTAACTGTAGGTCAGGAGGAAGTGGCTGATTTGAACTACGTGACTAAGGCATATCATTGTCTGAGCGTGAGATGCCCTTTAAACCTACATACTATAGATACTGTACGTCACGGTGTGTTCAAGGGTTAGCTTTTGTCTTGTGGATGGTAGATCGCTTAATTACCATTTACATGCAGCCGAATGAAGTAAAGTTATCGTTCATAGTGATTTTAGGGGAACAATCACATCTTTACTGTTAGGCTCTGCAAAAAGAAAACAACAAAACCAATTACAACGTCCTCATCACAGTAAATGCAGTGAACTTTACACCAAATTAAACGACTCCGAGCGACGGATAAAGACACACTTACATCAGTAAACACTAAATGTTGTCGGAGTGCATTTCCAGTTGGAGTGTGTTACAGCAGCATAATAACCTGTTTACAATTTGTACTTGGCCCTAAATCTGGCCAAAGGAAGGAAAAGAAGGAAGAAAAAAACACACACACACACATCTCACAGCAAGGGATTATGGGTGCAGCTATTCTTCATCTCATTGTGGCTCAACAACAGGCAGAGTGTGGGGTGGCAGGCAGGCGTGTACGTCGCCGGACGAAGAATGGACCAGACTCGTCGAGGGACAGGTGCCATGTGGCAGAGGATGTGCGGGGACACAGATGGGGACCCCTGGAAAACTTGGGGGACCGCACGCGCGGCCAAGGGCCTCCCACCCGTACCTGTGCTGTGAATGCTGCAGCTGAACGGGATCCGGCACCTGTTCTAAGCAGATACAGGCGACCGGCAAAAGCACAGAGGGAGGCCAGCACATGGCTGCCAACCCAGGGAAGGAGAAGGCTAGATTTCCATTTACCCATAAGCGCGGCCTGATTACCAAATCGGCACAGGCTTTGCTGCAGAATGTACAAAAAAGGATTGAGAAATGTGCTCGCTTCCAGAACTATGCATTTCAGTAAACTCCTCGCTTTAATAAGAGCTTTCTGGTTGTGTATTGAAATGTTTCACTCAAAGCAGAAACAGCTGGAAAAAGTCAAAACGAATGGCACAGATTTATTATTTTTCAAACATGTGATGCAAAATTGCAGTGCATGTCCTATTTTTACAGCCTGGCCTGCATTGGTATCCCGCTCTCTCTCCTTCTCTCTCTAATAGCATGGCTTGCACTGGTCTATGAATGCTGCAGTGCTATCGGGCTTGTTTTTGACTGCTGCAGATTCTCCCCTGGGTGGTGTAACTCTTCACCTCAATGTGGAGGAGGATGTTCCTATTGTGCTTCCTAATTGCAATGTGGTTGTTCCATTTAAGAGATAGAACATCCTTATCTGTTTACGTGTGTGATGTACTGTGGGAATAACTGGAAGAGATATTTTGAGTCATGTTTTCATTGAGATAATTGGAATATTTCATGCAATGTTTTCATTTTCTGACAGCTTTCAAGGCCAGGGCAAGACGTGGATATGGCTAATTCCCGCAAAGTTTGGAACAATTAAAATTGTTCGTCTTTTTGCGAAGCTGCTGTCTTTTCGTTTTCTTTCTGCCATTAAGCGAATTTGGACATCGTAGCACGTCTTTGATCTCAGGTCACTCCCCATCTTTTCCATTTTAGTGGGCCCACACACTGCCATCATGCCCCTGGCCCCGTCATCCTGCACCAACACAGTTTAGTCAGCGCGCATCCTGAAAAGCAGACGCACTAATGATTCAGATGAGTGATGTTATAAGTTCAGCGGTGTGAGAGAGTCCCTTTTAACAGCTACTGTGGAGGATAGACAAAGCAAAGCAGCAGGCTGCCTGATGACAGCTCGTGAGCCACACTGAGAGACATTAAGTTTGAAATATTTCAGCATATATCATTCAGAAAATGAGCGTGGATATAATGTAACAGTTATATCAGATTGTAAAGCTGATGTAATCAGTCCCATAAGAGTTGAATTGAGCTGAATCGCTCTATTATTCAGTGAAGTAGATTTGCATTGTTTCAAGTTTCAAGTTTCAAGTTTTTTATTGTCAATTTCTCCACATGTACCAGACATACAGGGGAATCGAAAAAAAGCCTTTGGGATTTGGTTGTGATGCATATCAAATATTACTTTTCAAATTCAAATAACATCATTGAAATAAATGTACGAGAATTCAAATCAATCAAATCACAGAAAATAAGATATTTTATGTGGCACTGAACCGGACCTCTTTTTCTCTCAATCCCGCCCTTCTATTAGTCTGAACCCCTGTTAAAAATCACAGACCTCAGAGTCCTGCCTATTTTGACACAGTTAGAGCAGGAGAAAAAAAAAATCTAATGCAGGAGTTTTTTCCAAACACCTGTAGAAACAAATACCATCAAGAATCTACTTGATTATGTGTACATAACCTAAAGTTCTGTTGCCTATACAGTCACATCCATAAATCTGCAGTGTGTCAGTATGCCACTCACAAACATGTCTGCCTCAGACACTTAAAGCTGCCCTCCCCCCTGCCAACCTTTGACTGGGTTGGTTAAGAGCCACTGAAAAGCAGAAATGCCTCATAAAGAATTTCTATACTGGCATGCAGTTCGTTTTGAATTTTGGTTATTTCTAATATTAGAGCTGAAATTAAGCTGGTCATCTTTGATAATAAATGAATCATTTGAGTAATGAGAGCAGTGCGCATTCAAAATGTGCTGATTGCTGATTTTACAGACAAAATGATTCTCACTTAACCTAAAAAAATCATCTGCAGACTGATGGATAGTGCAAATAAATGTTATCTGCAGCCTTAATTAATATATTTTTTAATAATCAGCACTATTCATCAATGTTTACAACTCAAGCTGAAAATATAATTAAGTCTCCATCACCCAGGGGCCTGAAAACAGTCAAGTAATGATGACTGATCAGTGATGCAAGTTCCTACACGCAGGAACAACAAGCCTCATTTACCAGCGCTTATGCAGAAATAAAGTACGTCAGTCATGACACACAGCACTTCCGTCGCCTTGATGTACACTGTTTACACTCAGAATTTCTGGGTAAGCTCCTGACTGACCTTGGCACCGGGCCACTCTGGCATCATTTCCACGCTCACTCCCATTCCTCCAACCTTACGTTATGGGTGTAATATTCGGGATGTTGTTGATGTCTGAGCTTGAAGGAATCCCTTCCTGCTGGATGCTCAGCCCCGTTTCCTTAAAGACTCAACATCAAAAATGAGACACATGGAAATGACTCACACAGTTGTCCCCAGAGTTCAGACACTTCAACCAAAGTACCATGTTGACAGGTTCAAAACAGGATATGAGCTGGATAGGTCTATGTTTATTGCAGATGGCGGAATACTTAAGAGAAGTGATAGCTGAAAGCTCTGATAAGCAACTCAGGCAGCTGCAGTCACGTATCCACTGTGTCGTGTAAGTAGGCACTCAAAGACTGAACTCACGCACCATCAGCAGTAACAAAAAGTCTCAACTTAAGACCAATGAGAGATTTCTGTCACTTCAACCCTCCACTGTAAAAAAGGCCAAACATCAGTGGAGGCTTGAAGTCGTACGAAGCCATTTTCTAGAATTACAACTCTGTTAAGCACACATTGTACTCAGACTTGACCCTGTAGTTGGGTAAATTCTGCTTCTGCAAAATATTTCACAGTTAGCACTTTCGCAGGGCACTTTTCCCAAGGTGTTTTAAAAACTAAGAATCTATAAAAACTCATTAATTACAATAGCCCATGACCTTATGGGCTACCTTAAGCCATTTATAAACTGACCGATTTCTGCTTAGGTGTGGGATTCTACAAGTGAGAGTGCCTCTAAAACATATAAATTAAACATTAATATGAGATATGTAGGCTGCACTACCATGTAACCATCATCAGCACGTGCTAAACTATGGGAAATCAATCATGACTTTTTTTGGACCAGTTATTCTCTAGATAGATAGACAACCATATAATCATTACAAATCGTATAATCTATCAAAGTCTTCTCTTATGACATCTCTGATTTCATACCCCCGTTTCTGTCATCTCTCTGCTATTCTGTCAAAATAAAGGCCCAAAAAAACAAAAAAACAAAATCTCAACAGTCTGTTTGTCTTGTTTTTCTGCAGAATATGTCCAACTATGCTCTGACTTTGCTCATATTCATACATGGGCTACATCTGCTAAATGCTTACAGCTGCAAATAGATTTGCCCGAGTTTTGGACCTATTCAAATTTACAGTAATTTCTAAAACAGGCAGTTGGTTTGGTTTGTATAGAGGGCCATTATGCCAATTAAAGAAAAAAAACATTGTGAATTAAGATAGATTCATAATTATGGGATAGAAAATTGAGATTATTTGATAAAAAAGACATAATTCTCAGATAAAAAGTCATAATTATGAGAGAGGAAGTCATAATCTTTAGATAAAGAGTCACAATTATGAGACTGACAATCAGTACTATGAGTTAAAAGGAATAATTATGAGATTATAAGTCATAATTCTTAGATAAAAAGTCATTTTTATGAGATAAAAAGTCATAATTATGGGATGAAAAGTAAATTCTTAGATTTAAAAACCCATTACTACATACAAAGACATAATAATGGGATAGAAGGTCGAAATTATGACATAAAAACAATAATTAAGAGAATATAATATCATCATTTTGATTTTTTATCTCATAATTATACATTTTTATGTCATTATCTTGACTCTCCATGGGAAAATGTTTTTAATCAAGCTTAGTTGTCAACTTAGTGTTTTTGTCTTTAACTCGCAGCTTTGCCTCCTGTCTTTCACAATAAAAGTGCTGCAGGGATGACCATGTTGTCACAATTTAAAACCGCCTCCCTGGCTGTGGACTGTGGAGAAACTGGAGCAGTCTTCCAGTGGCTCGATGCAGTTCTTCAGAAGTTAGCATCTAGTGGGCCTGAGAGGAACTGCAGCAGCAGGAGCCTCAACATGCTCATGAGGCTCGGCACGACATGTGCTCCCTCCGACTCCGGTTTATTCCTCAGCGAAGCAGAAAGTCCCTGACATGCAGAGTCGAGGACTTTAGACCTGCTACTTGCACAAAAATATCCGAGACTGATTTGAAATGAATGCTCGACGTGGATTCATGAGACAAGTAGCTACATCAGAGCGTGTTATGCTATTAGCCACCTAAGCTAAAGTGACATCAATAACATGTATACGCAGTCGTGTGGTAGACGCACTGTTCACTATCACTATATTAACGTTGTAATGGCCTTTGCCATGTAGTGCTTTGTTACATTGTAATAACACCTCGAACATCGTCGTCAGGATGGCCGAGCGGTCTAAGGCGCTGCGTTCAGGTCGCAGTCTCCCCTGGAGGCGTGGGTTCGAATCCCACTTCTGACAGACATCTCTTTTTCGCATGTTTTGATCGGATCTGGTCTCACAGTTACACTCGTGATGTTTTTATATCGCTGATGTACATGAGTAGAAGCACAGTATCGGCTCTATATTATTATTTCCCAACATAGGAGCAGTGTTGTGTTGAAAGAGGACAAGTGGATGATCATTTAAACGGAGCTTATTTTCACAGTAATGTGGTGTGCACGGCTACAAACTTTGTACTTCAGCAAACAGAATTTTCCAAAAAATACATACATACATAAATAATTACATTACAAAAAAATAATAAACAATAAAATGAATAATTAAAAAAAGCTCAAAACCACTACTTACTACCATTTTCTTTAGCAGCTCCTTTTTTGGAGACTTAGTTAAATGACAGAGCAATAATGAGAACGCTCATTGACAGTGATTATGCAGCCAGACACTGTCTGAAATCATTCATTTCAATCAGTGATAGTAAACATAAAAATTATTACACTTCTTGCTATTTGAGAGCAGCAGAAAATGTGGTGAAGTTAAACAAATGGTGCAAAACTGTGTGTTAAACTGTGATGTAGCCTCTTCATTACATCACATATATGACACTAAATTAGAGAGGTGCTGCCAAATCTGTTACCTCTGCTTGGCTAAAGCCCAAACTTACAGATTTGCTTAGAAAGAAAGAAATCAAACAAAGCTGCAATTGGACAATTACAACAGGACATTTAAAATAGCATTCTCACAGGTGTCCTGGAAGTACAGCAGGATTTGTCCAGAGCGTGGCCTGCTAATGTAGGAGGCTCCTTCTCTTAGTTATATTTATACTCCCTCCCTGTGATCCTCAGTGTGCCCTCAGTGTGACAGGTAAAGGTTAAAGTGTGCGAAGCAGAGGTGAAGCCTGTCTGGACAGTCATTATCATGAGATTGGCACAGGCTCTTTAACGTATAGATTAAACTCTGGAGACAAAGTTTTATATCTCCTCGTATCTTCATCATCTCTTATTTATCATGCAGGGACAAGTGATCTATTCAGGGAGGTTTCCTTGTTTTTCTAGTGGCACGTTTTTTTCTTCCTAAATAGTATTTCAAATTAAGTATAAAGCAACAAAATCTCCAGGAAGTTACTTTTTGATGCTTTAAAATACTTGCACCTGCATTGAACTTACAGAAAAAATACATAACACTGATATCAGAAAAAAATGTTTTGTATTTTTTGTGTTTAATTGCAATTTCTTTCTTTTTGCTGTGCCATAATTTTAATAATTATTTAATATTTCATGGTGGAAGATTAACTGTATTTCTCTTGTTACATGTTATGTGAAAAATTTGATGCTGTCTAAATTAATGTATCAATGCATCAAATCATACAGCAATGTTGGTATTTGTTTGTTACCATCGGTGAACCATTTAAATAAGAGCATTTATCACATCTTGTATTCAGTCTTCAACTTTGATTTAAACCTCCAAGTTTCACCCTTTAACTGGGACCATTTATCAAGGTTTCAGCTTCCTGGGTGTTAAGATTTCTGAGGACTGTGATTTAACATCGCAGGAGTCCTGCTGCACAGCAGGTTGCACGCTAATTAGCCCTGATATTTTAACTGCAGCCAAGAAGGAGGGGGGGGGGTGCTAAGCCTGAGCAGCAGTGCACACGTGCGAGCTTGACGGATGGTGAGCTTCGAGGCGTCCCGCTGCGACTGTGATCCAAACTGCTTTCACATGGTAGAGGCTAGACAGCTGACAGCAGACTGGAATGCCTTTTAATCATATTTAATTCAATTTAATGTAGACTACAGGTTCTGGGAATTGATTACTTTGTGGCACTTTGAGCACTGAGAGGCTGGCAGTGGATTCCCTTAAATGGGAAAAATAATAGTTTCAGAATTAATTTAATTAAAATATAAATCTCCTCTTCCTGATGAGTCAGACTGACTCTGAGGAGTGAGGAGAGGCGCCTTCCTCGCACAGGAAAGCTCAAAGCGGAGAGGACAAAACCTCGTCCTCAGCAGTTCTTCTGAGTCACTCTCACTCACCGTCGTGACTCAGCAGGGGGTCTTTCTGCTGTTTTCTCCCATGAGTCAGGACACAATAAATCTGCCCACCTCGAGTCAACCCCACCCCACTGTGACCCACCAAGCTCCTTAAGACTCAAGACAGATGGCAGTGTGAGGGCTTGCCCCACTGTGTGTGTGTAGGCTTTGTGGGAGTGGGCTATCTTGTGATGAAGCATTTCTTGAAACTCGTGGTATCACAGGGAGGGATCGGCATGCCGGCTGGGAGCCTCTGATAAGGGAAACCGCTCACATATTCTGTGGCCTTTGTCATTGAACAGAGCAGGCCAACCCCAGGTGACATTTAGACGAGGAAAGTCTCTAAAATACTTCCACACACTGTACCTTTTCCATGTAATAGCAGGTCAAACATGTACGATCTGATGTTTTGGGCCTTGGGAGCATTTCTCTGTCACCACAAGCTGTGAGACTTCGCCAACCAGGCAGCTGGGCTGAAGTAGGCTAATTAGCTTCTGATTAAAGTGCCCTGGGCAATAAACAGATAAATTAAACAATGACATCTTCGCCCATTTATCTTGAAATGACCCTTGAGAGAACTCTTCTGTCGGGTGTTTGTTAAAATGTACACAAATTTGTGTCTGCTTTGTTTTGGTGCTGATGGTTAGAAGGCGTGACGCAGCAAACAGGAGAGCTGGTGTGAAATGGGCTCAACTCACTGACATTTTTGACAAGTGTTAAGCGACAAACCCACCACTCAGGTCACAGCATGTGTCCTGACAGTGACGAGTTAAATTAGCTTTTTCTTGACGGTAACCTGTTGCTATCTTGTTACTGCTGTCACTATGAAAAGCAGTAGATTTACTGCTGCAGTCTTCAGCAGCAGTAAATCTAACATCCAACTAAAGCAGGTGAGGTTTGTGGATGCTGTGCAAGTCTGGGAATTCTGGGAAATGAAGAAAGCAAAACTAAAATGTGATTTGTTGTATCATCCAATATCACAAATTTGCTTTGAAGGCGATGTCACAAGAACATTTATTTTTAACAAGAATCATTTCACATTTTGTATCTGTTGTACTATCTTGCTCAAGACGAAACAGAGCAATAACTGCAGCCACATTAAGATGACTGCAGGGACAAAAAGTGGCAGATAAAGAAAGGAACAATTATGCCTAGTCATAGATTGCCACTGAGCCTTCAAGTGCTTTCTAAAAGCGTGTTTAACTCCCTTTATGCAATGGTGAAGTCCGAGTCATGTGTCCAAAGCCTCAGCAGATTTCAGTCCAATCTCAGAGTGATTAGCGAGGCTTTTCATTCTATCCTTAGCTTCCCATGTAACTGATTAGCAGGTAGGCCCGCTTCTGGAGGGAGGCTTTTGAACTGGTTTCTTGTTACTCTGCTTGCAACAGCTCGGGTGCTTCTGTGGGAGTTTACATCTTACATGCTATGGCTTTGGAGCTATTTATTTTCACTTTGGCTCTTATTTGATTTTGGATCATGTGAGTATTCATACTTTGTCTGCATATTGTGGCTGGACTGCTTTATCTCAAATGCATTAAGTATTATTTGCATAGCAGCAGAGGCATGCACTTACAACAGACATAATGACACGGCAAACTGCACCTGCAAAAGATCAAATTGTGTTTGAATTTAAGTAATTTTTGTAGTCGTTTCTGTTATTTGAACAAAGAAAGGGTGCAATAATCCATGTTGAACTTGATGAACCCCGGCTGGCCTGTGTGCAGGATGTGATTTTTATTTTCCTTGTTTTAACTTTTTTTTTAGGAGCCTCCGTTGGCAAACATGACACCTTAGGGATAAATAGCATTATTCTAGGGATCCAAGGCCACATATGTTTCCTGGTCATGGTGAGTAAAGAAAATAGTTTTTGCAATTGTAATCCACTGAGTAGAAAGAGGCAATTCATTTGCTTAGCAGCAGCTAGTTTGCAGAATAATTGTCCCTGCCATGTTTTTGAAATAACTACATTGTGCAACCTTACAGTACACTGACTTACCTTTACATACAAATATACCTTTGTTATTATCACCCTTGCCATCTGCTGGCTTCCTGCAAGAAAGCATCTCTAAAGTCATATTTTTACAGAAGAATTTGTTGCTCAGTAGCTATGCATTTTTGTTATTTTATATTTGATCTTAAGGTTTGGCTTGTTCCTGAAGTAATGAAACATATGATGGATTATGTCAGCATCCAGTGTGGCTATACATACATATGGTTACAGATGATGATTGATATTGTAACATCATTGACAGAAGAATGTTTTAAATCTCTGAATTCAGTTTGCTGAAATAGAATTTTACCTTTATAATCCTGGATTACAGAGGGCAGACAACCTTTTCTACTCGAGTTACAGTGACTCAAAATGCTCGTCGGCTATAAATGGGTATACTTTAGGTTCAACCTGGAGACTTAAAGGCCGAGGCTTGCAACAAGACATGTAAGAGTATTTACAGGAATCCATTACTTTCCTTTTTTCTGCCAAGATGCTCAGCTAAAGCAAACATTTGCTGCTTTACTGTCTATAATATTGCTAATACAACAACAAGGACAACAGCCAAACCTGTTCTTTATATGTGTCAGTCAAGCTTGGCCTATTTTTGAGTCTCAGAATTTGACTCATTTTTATTTGCATATCATAATGGGCTCGTGTCCCTTTCCATCAGGCAACAATGAATTATCTTTACCTCCTAGTATTGTCATAAGAATGCATTGTGCTTATTGCAGAAATTGCTGCTTTTTATAGGTAATCCTTGCATTATTGATTGCAGGAAAAGCTGGTTAACATTGTCTTTTCTTCAGTGACAATCACCGAGGCAGTGTCCACTTTCACTGCTAGCAGAGACTTAAGCTCGTTATTTAAAGTCACTTGGAGGATTTATTTGTGGCTGTATCCTCATTATCCCCGTCTTCATGTACTCTTTGATCTTCTCAGCAGTCTGAACACACAGTATGGAACAACCATGTCGTGTGTATCCTGTTTTAATATGTAGCAGATATTTGCAACAGCTGCTTAACAGTGAATACATCTATTCTTCGTGTGGATACATCTGTCTGTTTTGTGTCAACCTAAATATGACAGTAGTGTAAACTATAAAAATCTATAATAGGTATACAGGCTTTAAGATGTGTAGAAGTACTGAAGAAGAAGATTCTGAGATCAGTGTTTACTGTCTTCAAGAATAAAACAGCAAATCCAGTTGCCTTTGACTGAGTAATACAGCCTTAAAGGTAATCTCTATAAATAGATATCTGCATATGAATGAAGAGTAATATTAACCAATCAGGTTTTATTGGGCTTTGGTTACATGCAGGTAAAAACTGTGCAAATTAGCCTCAATGCATCTCGGAATCCATCGGCTGTTGTCTGAAGACAATTTGGCTTTTAATAAGCTTATAAAAATCAAAAAAGCAGGTATCCGTTCATCGAGATAGGCCAAAAAGCTGCCTTGCGCCCCTTTTTGAGTTTCAAGTTGCTTATCCAACCAAGTATAACAAGTATCACATAAATTTGTAAAGTTGTGTGTGCACGCATTATCCTTTTTTTGCATCACTTAGCACGATTATAACATTGAAAATATCTCTCCATGTACACGAGTCCTAAAGATTACATTTCGTCATTATTTCACAAGCCTGTATGTAACCTAAGTAATGATCTTACTTAGTAATGAACCTTAACCAAAGTGCTCAGTAATGTAGTGTCCTTCATTCAAAGAAACGTGGCACAGGCACAAAAGATAGTCGTACAGAGTCACAAAAACAATTAAAAATTCATTGAAGTTGCTGTGATACTATGTTGGCAAATCACATTATAAACGATAACTGGTGCAGGGAAGAGGAAGTCCTAGCCTGAATATCCATTATCCAGATATCAACAGGCTACCCTGAAAGCCCCGAAACACCCGCAGTACCCCCAGAGGGTAAATCATCATGAGACAATAGCCTATGGGTTCCGACGTTGCCATTATGGTGTCTCCTTTTAAGTATTTTCTTTTTCAGACGAGCTTTATGTCAGCCCTCATCAAACATGTTCAGGTACTACTTTAGGCTTAAGTCGTTTAAAGAAGATGCCAAGGAGTCGTGCTGGGTTACCAGGAATAGCTAAAAAGGGCGTAAAAGTGCAAGGGCAAGTCTCTGTTTGCACGCAGGTTAGCTGAGTTGCATGTCAAGGAAACAGTCATGTTTTTATTTCTTTTTAACATTTAACTAATCACTCTGGTTTTATTTATTTTTTTCAGCCTGGGATGAATGGGAGCCATGCAGACGTGTGGTGCCACACCTTCCCCAAGGCAGCGTAGGAGAAACATGACAGCCCCCTGTACCTGTTTGCCAGTGCTGACCTGCCCTCTTCTTCTGCTCAGCTGAAACCATCTTTCATCCAGAGCAGGGAGACTACCCACCAACATGTCTTCCCACAAACGAAACTTCCAGTGCTTCAATGCTGTAGGGGGTGATGGCTCCCACAAGTCTCCTCTCTCCTACAAGCATCACAGCGTCCGGCTCCCCAGGATCCCCCAACATGGCATGGTGGCTAATCACGAACCCCCGGAGGAATGCTACCTTTGCTCGGAATATAGACACGCTCAGGCACTGGAAGCGTTAGAGACGCCTTTGTATCACTCTCATGCACCATATCACCACCACCATCCACACCAGTATGTTCTCGGGAGACCCATCAGGCCTGAAGAACACCCTGTGGCACATTCAGGCAACAATCGCCACGTTCATCATCACAGGCACAATAAGAGGGTGGTGCTAGTGAAGAATAGCGACCCCTCTTTCAGGAAGACCATCGTCTTGCACCGCAGGAGTCTACGCAGTTTTGGGCTTTTCTTAGAGGAAGTTTCGGAGCTCATGCAGTACCACATCAGGAAGTTGTACACTCTGGAGGGCCGCAAGGTGAGCTCATAAACACCTGGAACTAGAAGTTTATTTGAAGTGTTTTTTTCCCCCCCGTATTGTCTTACATAACCTGCAGAGAGAGCTTTTAGGAGTACATGGGTTGTATGATACTTTATTTTATGTGTTCAGGAAACTTTATTCTCCAAGAGGAAGTTTCTGTCCTTGACCCATAGTACATTCCTTTCCTTGTGTTTTAATAGATTGAAAAGGATGGCCAAAACTGAAATTAACAGTTTTACTATGAGTATCGTTTGTAATTAATTTGGCTTTTAAAAATGTACTCTAAAATGTATTTTGCTGTGAAGTGCTCCTCCAGTGTTTTTAATCATGCCTGAGATTAAAAAGCAGAGTGAAAGAGAGGCCTCTAGTGACAGGACCGATTCCCTGCTGAATCCCAGTGTCAGCCCTACTGCAAACATACATTTCAAAAAGTTATTTTATGACAAATTTAACAATTTAACACAGATACCTTATCTGTATTGTATTATTGGGCATATTTTGAAAAAAATACACAAAATATATTTAAAAAAATGATATGAATAATGACATTTGATTGTTAAACCCTCTTAAAAAGGTGCCACTCTTCATTTTTACAATACTTACTTTGAAATTCCAAAGCATTTCTGAAGCAGGACAGTCTCTTCTGTGCTCTAAAATCACACTAAAATCCAAATGAGACACCCAATACCTGATATTGTTAGCATTTAAATCAAATATTCTGTTTTATGTGTGTTTGACTGTTTCTTTTTAGCTCCTTTGAGCAGCATGGTAATTTCATTTAGGAAGAAAAACTATAACTAGATATGTGCAATTCTTCAACATTTACACAACAACTTAACACTACATTATCTGTTTAATTCAGTTGGCGCTTACTAGTTTGTTACAATCAAAGTCTAGTGGGATAAGTATTTAGAGTGTGTGCATGAGGGAATGAAATAGGGATATTCCCTCACACACACACACACACACACACACACACACACACACACACACACACACACACAGATTGTATGTTTCTCCCCAAACCCCATTAATCTTGGTCAAATCAGAGCTATTTTTGAGAGAGGAAAAACAGGTCAACGTTGAAACTCCACTCCCTCTACTTTGATACCAGGGGTGTCTCAGAAATGTGTCTTCCACAGTGGCAATTAATTATCTTCACCTGGGCTTTGTGTGACCACGGTTGAAGCCATTCATCTGTCTTTACCAACAGTGGATTTAAGATTCAAAACTGCACTTTCATCAAAACTGACTGCTCATGAGCAAAATAAAATCAAAACAACTCTCAATATTTCAGTCTACATGTCTTCTCTGAGTTTCAAAGCTGTCAGAAGTGAATAGAAGCAGCAGTATTCAATATCAAGTGTCTTGAAAATGTAAAAGCACACTTACATAAATTAAATAGATAGGAGTAGCAGTATTTGATTTACAACTTCACCGCATAAAGAATAAAAACATCCAATAGAAATTATACATAGGTGTCGATTTGATACAGTATTATAGTGACAGTACATTTTTTAACAACTCAGTGCCATTTTAAAGTGCTTTATGAGTAGCAATTTGTAAAAAAAAAAGTGTAATCCCAAAGCCTTATCAGTATGGAAACAAAATTCAGAAGCTACATTTACTAGGCCCATGTCAGGAGATGCTAGGGAAAACAGGTCAGTACACACTCACCCCCTAGATTAGCATTCAGGCTAATCACCTGTGAGAGAGATGACTGTGGTAATGATGATGATGATAATTCGCCTGCATCATGTTAGTCATCCACTTTTTTTTTAGCACCTTATTACCAAGTATAAAGGGAGATTTCTTGTTTCTGTCACATAATAAATCTTAGATGTAGGTTGTAGCAAAATAAATCAGAGTAATGCTGTTGTGTTAATGGATTACAATGCTTAGACCACTGTATTTTCTTATCTAAACCATTTGGTTTACTACTGTAACACACTCGGCAGGCTTGAGCAATACCCATAGCTGTTACAAGTGAAAATGACAGCTCACTATTGCAGGCATGCGCTGTCATCTTGTGAAGTCTCCCTGAGATCATCCTGGATTACTCTTGACTCACGGCTTTCTTCTGAAGGGATTAAGGGCACCCACCTGCACCAAACAGGGGACAATGCCAAGACCCAGTTAAATATCTTCACCATAACACTTATTTTCTAAATGTTTCTCTATTAGTATTTTCTATTTGGCATAGTCCTATAGGTTTAGTAAAAGAACACACATTTACTAACCTCATGACAAAAAGACATCTGACCAACACATTTAAGTTTTAAAACTGGTTACTGTCTGGATACTTTCAATATTAATCATATAATAATATATATGACAATATTAAAAAACATAAAGGTTAGACTTCTTGCTATTTGAGTAATAAGTAAGTATAAGTAAATAGCCTGAAATCTGCCTAGTTAAATTCCCCATCTACTTCAAATTACTGCATTTAAATGAGATTTAATCCAAACTGCTTCAAATCAAACATGCTTGCAATCCCTTCACCTATTACCTATATTGTGCAATACACTTTATTCAGTAAGCAGACTCACTCTTAACTAATATTTCCTGTTCTTCTGTTTCAGATTGACAATGTTCAGAGTCTTATGCA
Organism: Pagrus pagrus; assembly: GCF_965226575.1. Classification (NCBI taxonomy): domain Eukaryota; kingdom Metazoa; phylum Chordata; class Actinopteri; order Spariformes; family Sparidae; genus Pagrus; species Pagrus pagrus. The sequence continues at coordinate 8,924,648 of NC_140200.1, forward strand.
GTGCCCCAGTTTCCTTGTTTGTGTAGGACGTGAGCCCTCTCACCCCTCCTTCGTGGAGAATTTTCGCAAAACATCTGATGACAAACTTCCCAAGCTGAGTGTGAGGTCAAGCCCCAGCGGGTGTAATGAAGGAGTTGGGGGTATGACAAACATTTTATTGAAACAGACTTTTTTATTAATTATATTATTTTAATTATATTAATCACATGATAAGCACAGTTTATTTGGATAATACAATATAACTGTATTGTACATATAATAATGAGCAAGAGACCAATGACATCTATTGTTTTTATTTTTTGTGTCTCAATGGTAAAGGAGTACCAACAAAGAAGAGTGGCATTAGTCCAAAACTGGAATCTGACCCCAGAGATACCAGGCAGTCATTGTCATCTGACAAGTCAGTACCGGATGGAACAGACTCCCTGGATAATGTGGATTCCTGCCCTCGCACCAGTGATGGATTGAGAGATGATGATATAGAGAAACGGGTTCGGGTTAATAAAGATGGCAGTTTATCGATGGAAATGAAAGTGCGCTTCCGGCTTCAAAATGACGAAACATTACATTGGTCAACAAAAGTAAGAAAGACTGGCAATACCACTGAGTACCTCCAAGGAAACAGTAACCCCTATTTTGCACAAGTTAGTGATAAAAGTTTTTCAGAATCTGAAAACATCTCTGCTGGTGAGCAAGACGAGGCTTACATCACACGGCGCAATCAAAGACATACAGAGGAGCCTCACTGTCCTCATTGCTGCAGTCAATGCCAGGGTTATGACATCTGGAAAAATGTCCCAGAGGCCCATGGAGCAAAGCGCTGCATTCAAACTTCCAGCTCAAGTGCGTCCTCACATAAAATGCTCTCCAGAAAAACAGTGGTTGAAAGGAAAACTATATCTAGATCAAGCGACGACCATACAGAACAAGTGCTTGAGAGTTGTGTGGAGCAGACTGTTGAGGCAGCTGAAACTGTAGAGTACTGCATCATCAGGAGTGAGGCGTGCTCACCAAAGTGCAATATGCAATCTTACACACTGGACAACTGCGAAGTGTGTGTTGACAGTTCCCCAAATGATCAGGTCAACGTCAAAACTGCTCAAACACCAGAGCAAGAAGAATGCACAGGATCTGATCCTGGTGCTTCCTCTGTGGTATTAACAGACCAAGAGGAGGATCAAAATGATGAGGAGGCTGATGTCCCACCGAGTGCTGCAAGTGCAGTGTCGGATGCGGCATCACCTGCGCAAAACTTATCCCTGAGCCCTACGGACAGAGCATCCAATGCTTCAGGGAGCTCAAGCAAGTCAAGAAAATCCAAAAAATCATACACTTGTAATTGTGGTGTGTCTAATGATCCCGAGGATGATACAAAAGGACAAATCAAGGCCCAAGCTGAAGAAGAAGGTGATATACAAAGAGATCAATCAAGTGCCATGTCTGTAAAATCAAATGCCTCTGGCAGGTCAAATAAGTCTGAAGATGTAGAGGAGAAAAGATCCCGAAGTGCCATGTCAGTTCATTCATATGCCTCGACAAAATCGAAATCCGATGTTGCAGATGTTACAGCAGAAGAAATACAAACACAGGATGACAACAAACCACAAGAGAGACCATTAAGTGGCATCTCCATTAAATCCTCTAAATCTGAAAAATCAGTGAAGTCAGAAATGGCAGCTGAACAACAAAAATCGGAGGAGGATGTTGATGAAGAACGAGCATTAAGTTCCATGTCATCAAAATCCAAAGCCTCTGTTAAATCAAAGGGATCAAGAGTCTCTGTTCGCATAGATAAAGAACAAGCTGAGGAGGAAACTGAACAAAGGACACCCAGTGCCATGTCAGCTACATCAAATGCCTCGGCAGAATCTAAATCAGGAGCATCTGAAGCACTTGCAGCGGAGAGCATTCAAAACCCAGCTGAAGAAAATGAGGATGAAACTGGACAGAGAGCACAAAGCGCAATGTCAGTGAAGTCAAATGTTTCCGCAAAATCTGCAAAGTCAAGAACTTCTGAAGCTCCACCCAAAGAAAATGCAGAGGACAAATCTGAGGAAGCTGAAGAGGCAGGAGAAGATCAAGAGAGAGTGCCAAGTGTCATGTCATCCAAATCAAATACCTCTGCTGTATCCACACATTCAAAAGCATCTCAGCTTCAAGATGAAGAAAATGCTGTGGTAGATACTCAAGAGAGGGCATCAAGCACCATGTCAACAAGATCAGCAAAGTCTAAAACCTCTAATGTTGAGGTTCAACAAACTTCTGAGGAAGTGCAGGATACAGATGCGAGGACACCGAGTGCTTTGTCAGATGTGTCATCAAATAAAGCTGACAGTGAGGAGGAGGAGGCAGTGGAAACTGTGGAGAGAGCTCCAAGTATCATGTCAGTAAAATCAACAAAGTCAAATGCATCTGCAAGGTCCAGAAAATCTGAACAATTAAACTCTGGAAATAAAGAAAGTGAAAGAGCATCTAGTGCACTGTCAGCTAGGTCTATCAAGTCAGATATATCTGAAACATCTGCAAAATCTAGAAAATCAAAATCATCTGAAGTTGCAAATAAAGAAAGTGAAGACAATCATGAGGATGTTAATGATGGAGAGCAAACTGAAAACAGAGCACCAAGCTGCAGTGATGAGGCTGAGCAACATTCAGTCACACATGATGAAGCTGGAGTGAGAGCATCTAGTGCCATGTCAGTAACATCAGTAAAGTCGAAATCATCTGCAATATCCAGTAAGTCAAAAGCCTCTAAAGGCGGCTTTGAGGAAAACAACGATGAAGGGGAGATTGCAGAAAGAGCACCGAGTGCAATGTCAGCAAAGTCTGCAAAGTCAAATGCGTCTGCACTATCTACAAAATCATCTCAAGTTCTTCCCAAACATGATGATATTTGTGATGAAGAAGATGCTGAACAGGAGACCAGTGAGAGACCCTTGAGCTGCATGTCAGATAAATCCTGCAAGTCAAATATTTCAGCAAGATCAAGCAAGTCCAAATGCTGTGATGGTTCAGACAGAGAAAGTATTACTGAATACGAGGCAGAGAGGGGACCTAGTGCGCTATCAGTAAAATCAGCACATTCAAACGTGTCAGCCAAATCAGTCAAATCAACACATTCAAATATTTCTGCCAAATCTAATACGTCAAAGCACAGTGATGTTTATGCTGAAGAAAATATTGCAGCTCATACAGATGACAGAGAACGAGCTCCAAGTAATATGTCAACTACATCTGTTAAATCTGCAAAGTCAAATGCTTCAGCAATATCTAAGAAATCCAGGGGTTCTGCAATTCCTTCTGAAAACTGCAGTGATGCTCCTGAAGACATTGATATTGAAGGGGAGACTGAAGGCAGATCAGTGAGCTCTATGTCAGCACAGTCAGTTGAGTCAAAGAAGTCCAAATGTTCTGCTCATGTTCCAGCTGAAGAAAGCTTTGAGAGCCCTGATGAAGAAAATGACAAAGACCAAACTGAAGAAAGAGCACCAAGCTGCATGTCAGCCAAATCAGTCCAGTCACGTGTCTCTGAAATATCTATTAAGTTGAAAGGTGATGGCGCTCCTGATGAAGGAGATGGTGAAGACGAATCTCAAGACAGAGCACAGAGTGCCATGTCAGCTAAAACTGCAAAGTCATCAATTTCTACTAAATCTACAAAGTCAAAAGGACTCAATGGTCAAGCTGAAGAAAATATATCTGATCATGAGGAACGTGTAGAGAGAGCTCCAAGCAATTTGTCAGTAAAATCAGCAAAGTCAGCAAAGTCAAATGTTTCCAAAACATCTAGAAGATCGAAAGCTTCTGAAGTTCCCTTGGACGAGGCTGGTGACAATCCTGAGGACAGAACTGTTGAAGCGGAGAGTGAAGGTAGAGCATTAAGCTCAATGTCAGCCCAGTCAGAGAAGTCAAATATTTCTACAAGATCAAAGAAGTCCAAATGTTCTGCTCATGTTCCAGCTGAAGAAAGCTTTGAGAGCCCTGATGAAGAAAATGACGAAGAACAAACTGAAGAAAGAGCACCAAGCTGCATGTCAGCCAAATCAGTCCAGTCACATGTTTCTGAAATATCTATTAAGTCTGCAGAGAGAGCGCCGAGCACTTTGTCAGCTAAATCAGCAAAGTCCCATGTGTCTAAAAAATCTATCAAATCAAATGTGTCTGAGGTTTGTTCTGGGAAAGGTGATGGCGCTCCTGATGAAGGAGATGGTGAAGATGAATCTCAAGACAGAGCACAGAGTGCCATGTCAGCTAAAACTGCAAAGTCGACTATTTCTGCCAGATCTACAAAGTCAAAAGGACTCAATGGTCAAGCTGAAGAAAATATATCTGATCATGAGGAACATTTAGAGAGAGCTCCAAGCAATGTGTCAGTCAGATCGGGAAAATCAGCAAAGTCAAATGTTTCCAAAACATCTAGAAGATCAAACATTTCTGAAGTTCCCTTGGACGATGCTGCTGACAATCCTGAGGACAGAACTGTTGAAGGGGAGAGTGAAGGTAGAGCATTAAGCTCAATGTCAGATCAGTCTGATGAGTCAAATATGTCTACAAGATCAAATAAATCAAAATGTTCTGCTCATGTTCCAGCTGAAGAAAGCTTTGAGAGCCCTGATGAAGAAAATGACAACGAGCAAACTGAAGAAAGAGCACCAAGCTGCATGTCGGCCAAATCAGTCCAGTCACATATTTCTGAAATATCTATTAAGTCTGCAGAGAGAGCACCAAGTGGTTTGTCAGCTAAATCAGCAAAGTCCCATGTTTCTGCAAAATCTATCAAATCAAATGTGTCTGAGGTTTGTTCTGGGAAAGGTGATGGCGCTCCTGATGAAGCAGATGGTGAAGATGAATCTCAAGATAGAGCACAGAGTGCCATGTCAGCTAAAACTGCAAAGTCATCAATTTCTGCCAAATCTACAAAGTCAAAAGGACTCAATGGTCAAGCTGAAGAAAATATATCTGATCATGAGGAACATTTAGAGAGAGCTCCAAGCAATTTGTCAGTAAAATCAGCAAAATCATCAAAGTCAAATGTTTCCAAAACATCTAGAAGATCAAAAATTTCTGAAGTTCCCTTGGACGATGTTGTTGACAATCCTGAGGACAGAATTGTTGAAGGGGAGAGTGAAGGTAGAGCATTAAGCTCAATGTCAGCCCAGTCAGAGAAGTCAAATATTTCTACAAGATCAAATAAATCAAAATGTTCTGCTCATGTTCCAGCTGAAGAAAGCTTTGAGAGCCCTGATGAAGAAAATGACAAAGAACAAACTGAAGAAAGAGCACCAAGCTGCATGTCAGCCAAATCAGTCCAGTCACGTGTCTCTGAAATATCTATTAAGTCTGCAGAGAGAGCGCCAAGTGGTTTGTCAGCTAAGTCAGCAAAGTCCCATGTTTCTGCAAAATCTATCAAATCAAATGTGTCTGAGGTTTGTTCTGGGAAAGGTGATGGCGCTCCTGATGAAGGAGATGGTGAAGATGAATCTCAAGACAGAGCACAGAGTGCCATGTCAGATAAAACTGCAAAGTCGTCAATTTCTGCCAAATCTACAAAGTCAAAAGGACTTGATGGTCAAGCTGAAGAAAATATATCTGATCATGAGGAACATTTAGAGAGAGCTCCAAGCAATGTGTCAGTCAGATCAGGAAAATCAGCAAAGTCAAGTGTTTCTAAAACATCTAGAAGATCAAAAATTTCTGAAGTTCCCTTGGACGATGCTGCCGACAATCCTGAGGACAGAACTGTTGAAGGGGAGAGTGAAGGTAGAGCATTAAGCTCAATGTCAGATCAGTCTGATGAGTCAAATATGTCTACAAGATCAAATAAATCAAAATGTTCTGCTCATGTTCCAGCTGAAGAAAGCTTTGAGAGCCCTGATGAAGAAAATGACAACGAGCAAACTGAAGAAAGAGCACCAAGCTGCATGTCGGCCAAATCAGTCCAGTCACATATTTCTGAAATATCTATTAAGTCTGCAGAGAGAGCACCAAGTGGTTTGTCAGCTAAATCAGCAAAGTCCCATGTTTCTGCAAAATCTATCAAATCAAATGTGTCTGAGGTTTGTTCTGGGAAAGGTGATGGCGCTCCTGATGAAGCAGATGGTGAAGATGAATCTCAAGATAGAGCACAGAGTGCCATGTCAGCTAAAACTGCAAAGTCATCAATTTCTGCCAAATCTACAAAGTCAAAAGGACTTGATGGTCAAGCTGAAGAAAATATATCTAATCATGAGGAACAATTACAGAGAGCTCCAAGCAATTTGTCAGTAAAATCAGCAAAATCATCAAAGTCAAATGTTTCCAAAACATCTAGAAGATCAAAAATTTCTGAAGTTCCCTTGGACGATGTTGTTGACAATCCTGAGGACAGAATTGTTGAAGGGGAGAGTGAAGGTAGAGCATTAAGCTCAATGTCAGCCCAGTCAGAGAAGTCAAATATTTCTACAAGATCAAATAAATCAAAATGTTCTGCTCATGTTCCAGCTGTAGAAAGCTTTGAGAGCCCTGATGAAGAAAATGACAACGAGCAAACCGAAGAAAGAGCACCAAGCTGCATGTCAGCCAAATCAGTCCACTCACATGTTTCTGAAATATCTATTAAGTCTGCAGAGAGAGCACCAAGTGGTTTGTCAGCTAAGTCAGCAAAGTCCCGTGTGTCTACAAAATCTATTAAATCAAACGCGTCTGAGGTTTGTTCTGGGAAAGGTGATGGCGCTCCTGATGAAGGAGATGGTGAAGATGAATCTCAAGACAGAGCACAGAGTGCCATGTCAGCTAAAACTGCAAAGTCGACTATTTCTGCCAAATCTACAAAGTCAAAAGGACTCAATGGTCAAGCTGAAGAAAATATATCTGATCATGAGGAACATTTAGAGAGAGCTCCAAGCAGTTTGTCAGTAAAATCAGCAAAATCATCAAAGTCAAATGTTTCCAAAACATCTAGAAGATCAAAAGTTTCTGAAGTTCCCTTGGACGATGCTGGTGACAATCCTGAGGAAAGAATTGTTGAAGGGGAGAGTGAAGGTAGAGCATTAAGCTCAATGTCAGCCCAGTCTGAGAAGTCAAATATTTCTACAAGATCAAAGAAGTCCAAATGTTCTGCTCATGTTCCAGCTGAAGAAAGCTTTGAGAGCCCTGATGAAGAAAATGACAAAGAACAAACTGAAGAGAGAGCACCAAGCTGCATGTCAGCCAAATCAGTCCAGTCACGTGTTTCTGAAATATCTATTAAGTCTGCAGAGAGAGCACCAAGTGGTTTGTCAGCTAAATCAGCAAAGTCCTGTGTGTCTACAAAATCTATCAAATCAAATGTGTCTGAGGTTCGTTCACGCAAAACTACTGGTGCTCCTGATGAAGGGGACGGTGAAGATGAATCTCAAGATAGAGCACAGAGTGCCATGTCAGCTAAAACTGCAAAGTCGACTATTTCTGCCAAATCTACCAAGTCAAAAGGACTTGATGCTGAAGAAAATATATCTGATCATGAGGAAAATTTAGAGAGAGCTCCAAGCAATGTGTCAGTCAGATCAGGAAAATCAGCAAAGTCAAATGTTTCAGCAGTATCTAAGAAATCAAAGGCTTCTGACATTCCTACTGATCACATTGCTGATTCTACTGAAGAGGCAAATGAAAGCAGATCAGTAAGTTCAATGTCAGTCCATTCAGCCAAGTCAAATGTTTCTGCAAGATCGAGTGGGTCAAAATGTTCAGCTGATGTTCCAGTTGAAGAAAGCAATTCCCGACCAAAGTCACATGCTTCTGCAGTATCTATGAAATCAAATGCTTCTAATATTCATCCTGATACTAATACTTCAGAAGCTGGAAATGATGAGGAAGAAACTGAAGACAGAGCGGAGAGTGTAATGTCTGAAAAGTCATCTATTTCAGCAAAATCATATAAATCAGAAGTCTCGGCTGCACCAGGTGAAGAAAATGCTGATCGTGTGGAAAGAGCTTCAAGCAATATGTCAGTCAAATCAGCAAAGTCAAATGTTTCTCAAAGATCTGTTAAATCAAAAGCTTCTGCCATCCCCTCTGAACACAGTACTGAAACTGCTGAGGCAGAGAATGAAGGGAGGGTGAGCTCAATGTCAGCTCATTCAGTCAAGTCAAATATTTCTGCTCGATCAAAAAAGTCTAAATGTTCTGAAGTTCCAGCTGAACAAGGCTTTGAGAGCCCCTATCAATTAAATGACAGAGATCAAACTGAAGAAAGAGCAGCAAGCTGCATGTCAGTCAAATCTGCTCAGTCTCATGTTTCTGAAAGATCTACTAAGTCAAAAGCCTCTGGTGTTACCACTGATGATGTGGCTGAACATGAAACAACAGAGAGAGCAACAAGCGTCTTATCAGCTAAATCAGCAAAGTCACATGCTTCAGCAAAGTCTACAAAATCAAACACTTCTGAAGTTTGTTCTGGCAAAACTACTGCCATTTCTGATGACGAGAATGGCGAAGAAGAATCTCAAGAAAGAGCACAGAGTTCAATGTCGGCCAAATCCACACGGTCAGCCGTGTCTGTAAAATCAAGTAAGTCAAACATCTCAGATGCTCCAGCTGAAGGATGTAATACAGAACATGACAAAACTGAAGAGAGAGCACCAAGTACCATGTCCACTAAATCAGCTAGATCTGATAAATCTGTTGGCAATTCTGGTGAAGAAAATGCAGAAGCCGAAGAGAGATCACCCAGCAACATGTCAGCCAAATCAACCAAATCAAATATTTCTGTTTCATCAAGGAGTACGACAACATGTGAAGTTCCTCCAGAAGAACAGACTGAAAATGATGGGGAAACTGTAAACAGACCACCAAGTACCCTGTCAGCTAAATCAGCCAGATCTGCCAAATCAACACAGTCAAAAATTTCAGCTAAGTCAAAAGCTTCTAATGCTCCAGGGGAAGAAAATGATGAGGAAACTATAGAGCGAGCACCAAGCAGTATCTCCATCAAATCAGCAAAGTCAAGAAAGTCACATGTTTCAGCAGTATCAAAGAAATCAAAAGCCTCTGAGGTTCCTGCTGAAGAAGACAATACTGACAAAAACACTGAAGAAGACACTGAGACGAGAGCAATGAGCTCTATGTCTGCCAAATCAGTGAGGTCAAATGTAACATCAATTTCTACAAAATCAAAGGCTTCTCGTGGTCCTCAAAATGAAGAGGCTGGTGGAAATCAAACAGAAGAGAGACCACCAAGTACCATGTCAACTAAATCATTTAAGTCAGATCTGTCTTTGAGGTCAAGGAAATCAAAAGTCTCTGATCAGACAGCTGAAACTGAAGAGGTAGATCAAACAGAGAGGACTCCAAGTGTTTTGTCATTGAAATCAAATGTTTCCTCGAGAACCATGAAGTCCAACATATCTGGAATTGCTCCAAGTGAAAGGACTGGGCATAATGAAGAAAATGTTGAAGAGAAATCTGAGAGAGCTCCGAGTCCCATGTCAGCCAAGTCAAAAATGTCAGTGAGCTCAAAGAAGTCAAAAATATCTGCTGTTCCTGCTGATGAAACTACTAATGAAGTGGAGGAGAGAACACTAAGCCCTGTGTCAGCAAAATCCAAACGATCCGAAATATCAGGCAGGTCAGATGTCCCTGCAGTGACAGTCGAGGAAAGTGAAGACAGAGCACCTACCAGCATGTCATCGAAGTCTAAAGTTTCAGCACGTTCAAAGAAGTCAACAACATCTGAGGGTAAAGAAAAGAAAAGTGAAGCACGGCCACGAAGTTCTTTATCTGTCAAGTCAAATCTGTCTGTGAAATCTCGGAAATCCAAAGCACTTGATATTTTAACAGATGTTGAAAATAAAGAGGAGTTGTCCACAACCCTTGATGGTCCTACTGAGGAGAAGGCCAGTAACTCTCCAATAAATGCAGAGGAAGTTGAGAATCCTGAAGACAAGAGTAATCCCATATCTAGCTTGCAAGAGGAAGAGAAACAACAAGATACACTTGATAAGAAGAGTTTTCACTCCAAGACAAACAAATCAAGCAGGCCAAGCACAAAAAATGCAACTTCAGAAGTTGTTCCCAAACCAAAGTCTGTTGCCAATTCTGCTGTGTCAGAATCCTGTCAGAATGCACAACTGCCAAAAGAAAATAACCATCGAGGGATTTGTCACACAGAGTCCACCGAGAGTGATATGTCACAAACTTTGTCCAGTTCAGATTTTGTTAAAGAGCCGTGTGAGACTCCAGCCAATGGAGAATCAAAATCCAGTGGGTCTAAGAGGAGAACAAATGGTCCACTGGAAGTGACAGACATTGGTAGGAGCGTCACTGATAACAAAAGTGACAAAGGCAGCAAACGCAGCCACAAGAACACAAGTGCTGACGATTTTGAGTTGGTCCCATCTAGCCTACCAAATGCATCCCCTACTGAGGTTGTGAATGAATGGCTGAAAACGATACAAGCAGACGGTGATGCGTGTGACATGGAGGAATTTAATGAAAACTGTGGACAAAAAACTGGCCACATAACAGAGGAAGTTAATAGAATGGAGGTTAATGAAAACGATGATGAGAATACCAAAAACCTGAATGAAGGAGTGGCAATAAACAGTAACAATGACGGCCAAACAAGCACGGAGGCACCAAATGAAAATAATACTGAGAGAGATGATTCCTCAAAAATATTTAACTCATCCATACAGGTGATGAAGGTACTTTTAAATCCTAAGCTTGACAGATGCAACAGTCTGCCAGAAATTTCTCCAGTATATGGACGTAAACTGAGCACTTCAGCCAGAGGACTTCTGGATTGCCTTGTGAAGTTGCAATTAATAGACAATAATCCTAAAAATGCAAACGAAAAGGACGAAAGATACCAAGAGCTAATGAATATCCTGCAGTCTCTTTGGCTTTGTGTTCCTACGGAAAAAGAACCTGCATTCAAGAGCGATGATCACCGTTTTGTGGATGATGAATTCAATCGTACGTCATCCTCTGGTGTGGATGTCAACAGTGGCTCCACAGGCTCTGGGAAGAGCAGTGATGGTGTGAATGGTGATGCATCTCAACCACATACCGGAGCAGATACATTAATGAAAGTACAAGAAGTCTGTGAAGATGAAGCAGAAGCTGATGCTCAATGGACATGTGAAAAAGTGGAAGGAATGAATGAAGAAAAAGAAAAAGAAGATCCAGCAACAGATGAGACAATCAGAAGCAATGATAGTCCAAGAGAACTACCTGAAACCCCACCCTCCTCAGACAAGAGCTCAGGAAATGACAGCAATGGGCAAAAACTTCCAGAGGAAGTTGAAACAGAATGTCAAGAAAACACCAGTTCTGAGAGTCCCCCCTACGTTCAGAGATCACAGTTAGTCAAAAGGATTTCTCAAGATCCTGACCCTGTTTGGGTCTTAACCTTATTAACCAAAATAGAAAAGCAATTTATGACGCATTATATCAATGCAATGATTGAGTTCAAAGTCCGATGGAACTTGGATGATAATGAGCAGCTTGACATGATGATAAATGAACTTAAAAGTGAGGTCCACAAAAGAATCCAAAAAAGTATAGACAGAGAACGAAGGAAAATTCAAAGTCGAGCAGGCCTACCGAGACCTCCCAAAGAGTCCATGTCTCGTACTTCAACAACACAAACGGAAGAGAGAAGACGGAGACTGAAGATTATGCTAAAGCAATCAATTGATCCCCAGGCAGAAAAAAGTGATGATTCAGCCACAGGCACATCCTACAGTGACCAGCGTAGTGAAAACGATGATGAACACTGTCCATGTGAAACATGTGTTAAGAAAAAATTGACATCTAGGCCGCTACTTCCTGCAGAAGTTCGGATTACTGCACCTATTATCATGGACTTTGACCTAAAGAGGATTCTGGAGATAAAGAATGGTGACCCTAGTGAAACACAGGCATCTCACTCTGAAAATGATACTGAAACAAATGCAGCAGAAACACTTGTTGGAAATGTCATTGTCAGTGCTGTAAGAGAAGTGGAAGGGGATAAAGTGCACTGTGAGTCTGAAAATGACTTTGCACTGGCAGCAGATGAAGAGGAAGCAAATGATGTGTGTCTGGAGGACGCGTCTGAAGACAATGAAGCCAAAGACGAGGACACAGTCAAAGAATTGACTGAACAGACTGTTGCTGAAGAAACAGAAAAAGTATTTTCTGTTCATGATACTGAGGAAATAACTAAAACAGAGGATGAAAAGGTAGACATAGGCAGAGTTGAAGATGAATCCATTGTAGAGACAGAAGCAGACATAACTGAAGATATAATAGAGGAGGAGGCTGCTGAATCCACCAGAGCTGAGGATGACAATGCAGCAGAAGAGACTGCTGTGGTTGCATCAACGGATGAACAGCCTGAGGAAGAGGAGGCTGTGGAAGTTGCAACAGTAGAAGAGAGAGCCTCAGATGAGGAATTGTCAAAGGAACCAGCAGCAGAAACTGATGATGAGATTGTCGCAGAAAGAGAGATTGCTGTCACAAGCGAGGACGAGTTGAAGGAAGACAATGCTGAAGCCACCATAGCGGAAGATGACAATGCAGTTGAAGAGAGTGATGTGGCAGCTACGAATGACGATGAAGCTGACCAAGATGAGTCTGTAGAAGCAGATAATGAAGAGGAGATTCCTGCCACCGAGGCAGATGACTCTATAGATGAGGACGGCACAGCCACACCTGATGAATCATCAAAGGAACCAACTGAGTTTGCAACGACTGAAGATGAAATTGCTTCAGACAAAGAGATTGCTGCCACCAGTGAAGATGAACTTGAGGCTCCTGAAGCCACCACAGCCGAAGAAGAAAATGCAGCAGAAGAGACCACTATGGCAGCGACAAGTGAACATGAATCCGACAAAGAAGAAGCTGTGGAAGCGGAGACAGTTGATGAAGAAGAAGAGATTGCTGCCACCAGTGAAGATGAGCTGAAGGAAGAGGCTGCTGAAGTCATGACAGCCGAAAATGAAAATGCAGCAGAAGAGACCACTATTGCTGTGACAAGTGAACATGAATCTGACAAAGAAGAAGCTGTGGAAGCAGAGACAGTTGATGAAGAAGAAGAGATTGCTGCCACCAGTGAAGATGAGCTGAAGGAAGAGGCTGCCGAAGTCATGACAGCTGAAGATGAAAATGCAGCAGAAGAGACAACTATTGCTGTGACAAGTGAACATGAATCCGACACAGAAGAGGCTGTGGAAGAAGGAACAATTGATGATGAGGAGATTGCTGCAACCAGTGCATATGAGTCTGCAGATGAGAGCGACGACATAATAACTGCTGATGAATCATCAAAAGAACCTGACGATGAGATGGCTGTTGAAGATGAATCAAATGATGAGACTGCTGAAGATGAAATTTCAGCAGAAGAGACATCTGTGGCAGCCTTAACTGAGCATGAATCAGACAAGGAAGATGCTGTGGAAGCAGAGACAGTTGATGATGAAGAGATTGCTGCCACCAGTGAAGATGAACTGAAGGAAGAGGCTTCTGAAGCCAGCCTGGCTGAAGATGAAAATGCAGCAGTAGAGACCACTATGGCAGCCGAAAGTGAACATGAATCTGACAAAGAAGAGGCTGTGGAAGAAGGGGCAGTCGATGATGATGAGGAGATTGCTGCCACTAGTGCAGATGAGTCTGCAGATGAGAGCGACGGCACAATCACAGCTGATGAATCATCTAAGGAACCAGCTGAGGAGGCAGCAACTGAAGATGAGATGGCTGTAGAAAAGGAGATTGCTTTCACAAGTGAAGATGAAGGAAAGGAAGAGACTGCTGAAGATGAAATTACAGCAGGAGAGACTGATGTGGCAGCCACAACTGAAAATGAATCTGAGAATGAGGAAGCTGTGGAAGAAGAGATTCAGGCCACCACTGCAGATGAGTCTACAGATGAGAACGATGGTGCAACCACAGCCGATGAATTGGCAAAGGAAACAGCTGGAAAGGCAGAAACTGAAGATGTGATTGATGACGAAGAAGAGAGTGCCGTCACAGGTGAAGATGAATCAAAAGAAGAGGAGGTTGCGGTAGCAGGGGCAACTGAAGATATGGGAGAGACTGCTGCCACCAGTGGTGATGATTCCGCAGATAGTTTAAATGCCACCCCAGATGAAGAAGACAGTGTAGAGGAAAATGATGCTACTGGCAATGAACTATCAAAGGAACCAGATGAAGATGCAACAACTGAAGATGAGCCTGTTGTAGAAAAGGAGATTGCTGCTACAAGTGAGGATGAATTTAAGGAAGAGACTGCTGAAGATGAAGATGCAGAAGAGGCCACTATGGCAGCCACAAGTGAACATGAATCTGATGAGGCTGTGGAAGAAGGGACAAGCAATGATGAAGAAAAGCTTGCAACTACCGGTGCAGATGAGTCTGCAGATGACAACGACACAGCTGATGAATCATCAAAACACCTGGCTGAAAAAGCAGAAACTGAAGATGAGATGGCAGCAGAGAAAGAGATCAATAGTGAAGATGAACCAAAGGAAGAGACTGCTGAAGATGAGATGGCGGCAGAGAAAGAGATCAATAGTGAAGATGAACCAAAGGAAGACAGTGCTGAAGATGAAAATGCAGATGATGCTGCCGCAGCCACAACCGAAAATGAATCTGACAAAGAAGAAGCTGTGGAAGCAGGAATGGCTGACAAAGGAGGAGAGACTGCTGCCACCAGTGATGAAGATTCAGCAGAAGATGCTACCACCAATGAAGATGAGACTGCAGAGGACAGCAATGCCACTGGTGATGAACTGTCAAAGGAGCCAGCTGAAGCAGCAACAACCGAAGATGAGACTGCTGCAGAAAAAGAGACGGATGCCTTAAGTGAGGATGAATCAAAGGAAGAGGCTGCAGAAGCCACCAACGTTGAATCTGAAAATACTGCAGGAGAGTCTGATGTGCCAGCCACAACTGAAGATGAATCAGAGAAGGATGAGGCTGTCGAAGCAGGGACGGTTGAAGATGGAGAGCAGACCGCTGCAACGGATGATGAAGATGACACTGCAGATGACACTGCAGACAATGATAAAGCAACAACAGCTGAAGATGAAAGTGCTGTGGGAAAAGATGAAGATGAAGCTGAAGATGCAGCAGAAGAGGCTGATGTTGGGGCTACAACTGAAGATGAATCTGACAAAGATGCAGCTGTGGAAGCAACCGGTGAAGATGAGTCTGAATCAGATGAAAAGGGCACAACTGAAGATGAGATTGCTGAAGAAAAGGAAATTGCTGGCACAAGTGAAGATGAAATAGAGGAAAAAGCTGGTGAAGCCACAGAGGCTGAAGAAGAAGATGTAGCAGAAGATGTGGCGGACACCACTGAACATGAATCTGACAAAGAGGAGGCTGTGGAAGCAAGTGAAGACGTCGAGGAGACAGCAGCTAGCAGTGGGGATGATTCTGCAGAAGGCATGGATGCCACCACAAATGATGATGAAACCACAGAGGAGAATGATAACACGGCCAAAGCTGACGAACTGTCAAAAGAGCCATCTGAAGAGGCTGTTCCCACAGATGATGATGTCACCAAGGAAGAGACTGTTGAGGTAGCCTCCGCCACAGAAAGAGAAAATTCATGTGAAGAGGAAATCAGTAAAGCTGGTAATGAATCAGATGAAGAGGAGATGGAAGAAACTACAGATGGAGAAGTACTTGAAGTACTTGAATCTGCAATAGAAGAAAGCTCCAAAGCTGTGACTGAAAATGAATCAGACGAAGAGAGTGATGAATCAGCCACAGATGAAAATGAATCAGCAAATAACGCAACAACAGATGTAAATGAGAGTGCAGGAGAAGAGGATTCATCGAAGGTTACAAATGATAATGAATCTGGAGAAGAGCTTTCAGAAACCAAGCCTGTCGATGAAAGTGCAGCAGAAGATGAAAATGCAGAAGAGGAAAAAGTGGCTCCTGATGAAAAGGAGACTTTAAGTGAGGCAGAACATGATGATGTGGCATCAGAGACAGAATCACCTGAAAGAATTGAAGAAAGCAGTGCCACTGAAGATTTTCTCAAAGAAGAAACACAAGGTGAAGAAGAGGATCATAATCAAGATTCAGAGGAGGCTGAAAATGATGGGGAGGAATCTGCTGACAATGAAAGTGCAAGAGCAACAGGTGAAGACTGCACAGAGGCTGCAACAACAGGAGATGAGATTGAAGAAACAGCAGAAGGAGAATCTGAAGAGCCTGAAGTGACAGGGAATGAGATCACTGAAAGGGAAGAATCTAATGAGATCTCAGAAGATGATTCTGCAGAAGAAAACATTCAGCAACTTGCTGAAGGAGCAGATGAAGAGGCTGTCAGTGAATCTAATCCTGACAAAGACGGAGAAACGTTCAAAGAAAGTGACGCTGAAGATCATCGAGATGTTTTAACTGAGACGCACAATGAAACAGAAGGGCCTGATGATGTGGTGGTGCTAAAGCCAGACAACAATGAGGATGAGGAAGAAAACGAACCAGTGGAAGATGAAGATAACGATGAACAGACTGTAACACAATGCGAATGCATTAGCATCCCAAATGGAAGCCATGATAATGATGAAGACAGTGTCGAAGCCTCCAATAGGGAGGAGGAAGAACCTGAGACAGCCAATGAAGACTGCAATGGAAACCAGGGAGAATCAGCTGATGGAGAAGATGAGGCAGAGGAAGATTCAGACGGATCAGATGAAGAAACTGACAAAGATTTTGTTCCGAACAAGACAGATAAACAAGAGGCAGCTAGAGGAGCACCTCAGGAGAAAACATTAATCCCACTAGATACTTTGATCAAACTGAGTGCAGAATCTGAGGAAGGCGCTTATGCTGATGTTGAAGATTCTGAGCCTGAAACAAACAGCCAAGAAGAAGTTACAAGCCTTGAGTCAAAGACTTTGAAAAAGATTTCATCATAAGTTGACTATGTGACTCTCGAAAAGGCTCAGGGCAACGGCGAGTTGAAAATAAGAAGAGGACAGCTAATAATGTTGTTACGAGCAATGGTTTTCATTTTAAGTCGTAAAAGTCAAGGAGAACTTGAATAAAAGGATTGATCTAGATTATTCTCATTTCTAACACGCACAACAGAAATACAAGCACTTTTTTCAGATTAAACAAATGCACAACTACTGATCATACAGTTCTATGATAAGGGAATCTTAAAAACTTGAATGTATATACCGTATGTAGGTGGTTTGCAAACTTTGTATGCAAATCTAAATGATACTTCTTTCCTTCCACTATAAGTGTTATAGTATTTATTACATTTTACTTACTGCAACTCCGAGCCTCAGACAGAACATGTCACTAATTATAAACTATGCTTTATGGTGTTTGATAGACTCTATCATTGTTACATTAATGAAAAATGTCACACATACTCACGTACTGCAGTATATTTACAGTATTTTGGCTGCTCAACATGTTTTTGCAGTATAAAGTAAGACTCTGAATGTATTTTATCTAATCAAAAGTATTCTTTCGAGCCTTTTGGTTTCAAAGTAAAAGACTTAAAATACTACAATATTATATATTTTTCTAGTTATTATTGTATTTTTCTGGAAAGCCAGAAAATGCAGATAATATTCACTTTGAATGTTTAACTTAATATTGTGCAGATACAGTCCTGTTCATGGCAGTATTTTAGTTCTGGATCTGAATAAACAAGGTGGTGATTAACAACAGTGTAAGCATCTCTACAATTCCATTAGGTAAACAGAATTATAGCTTTAACTGATTTATAAAACCGGTGAACTCTGGAAAGTAGAAAAAGTCATGTCAGGGTCAGACTCTCCTATCCTTCTGTGTTTTAGACCATTCAACAGTGTTTATCAGTAAGAAATTACATTCCTCTCTGTGTTACAGAGGTTATTACCTTTGCTGAATGTACTGTACTTATTGTCTCTGAAATTAAATGTATTTCAAAGTCATTTTTTGTTATTCTTTTGTGAGACATACTGTTGAAATTCAAAACGAAAATCAAATGGATGATTTATAGATACACACGTCACTTTCCTTTTATGGATATTGACTACTTGTGCAGTAAAACACTTTTAAGTAGCATGTAGGTTTGTGGGACGCTGCTGAGAAGTAGCAGGGTCCCATTTTTTAATAAATGTATGCAATATCGGATCAATGCATAGACTTATGTACTTGCCGACACATACTCCATTTCTGGCAGTATTGATTCCTACATAGGTTTCAGAACAACCTTAATTTTTTTTATAAAATGCAAATTATCAGCCTGCTACACAGGTGACACACTACTAATGCAGATTTAGTGTCATCCGGAGAGACTTTCTACAGCCAACAGTATTGAAAGTCAGTGAAAACCTAAATGTGTGTTTTGATGGGTTATTTTTGCCGGGGCTATAATAACATTTCATGCAAATCCATTGGTGCAAAAGTGACCACAAGTAGTCTAAACAATTTCCTTAGTTGTCCAAGATTATTGAAAACACATCTAATAGATATCCCATAAGTGTAATCAACTTCTGAGGAAAGATATGGTGAACAAGTGCGTGAGATTGTCTACTGAGACTTCATTCATTCCCCTTCTTCTGTGAGCCCCATTAGACAGAGCTGATGGATGTGCCGCTCTCAGAGTTTCCATTTGCAGTCTCTTGTGGTCATGTGACATACATAATTGGTGTCACTCTGATTGACTGCATAACACCACAGTGAGGGCCAGGCCACTCTCCTCAAGCTTTCTTATGCGACGAGAACATGGCATGCTGCCTCTGAAGTCCTTTCTGCTTGCATGTGCTGCCTGCATGCAACAACTATGGAGTACTCTGGGAAGTATACTTCCTGTCACACCAGTGTTTTAGAGGGAGAGAGAAAAATCAATAAGGGCATACTTGGCTTATCTTGGCCCAAGCTTACTGTCAAAACGAATCTTCACTAGACCCAATTTATTGTTAGCAACCAAGAGAGCCTACATACCTATATCTCGTGGTCAGGAAAGACTGTAGTAAGGAAAGATAGCTTTAAGCTAGCTGTGAAGCTCATAAAAGTTTTTAAACCATGTCCGGCTCACTGTATGGTTGAATCTGTTTTCAGACAGCTAACAGACAGAATTATCAACTAGCTGGTAAGAGAAAGACAAATTATCTTTAATAATAATAACGCCTAGAGACTATTGGACTTACATTCATCCTCTTCCAGAAGCTCCAGTGGGATGTTGCTCCATAGCTGCCAGTTGTGTCAATAAGCTAACATGCTAGCTTAGCTAGTAACTTGTATGGACTTTCTGTCAGCTTCTTTGGGTTTCTACTGCTCCATTGTGCCAAAAGAGAAATACACCTTGAAGAACAGTTGTGTACTTACATTATCTTAAACATTTGCAACAATGTTCAAACCCAGAGAATTTGTTCGCCTGGTGCTATAAGATTCAGAGAGTGAGGAAGTCAATGGACGAAACTAAAATAATGTAAGAAAAACTTTAAATCATTACCTTGCTCGTGGACATTTTCTGCCTGAGCCACGCAGGTAGATATTTAATTGGCAATGGAGGCTGTTTAACAATGAAGACGACTCCCATGATCCCATATTACGTATGTCTTTTGATAGAGAGACCCCTAGTGGCATAAGTTACATACTGACTGCAGTGTGTTTAAAGGCTGGCACATCCTCTCAGGTGTCTTCAATTAACAACTCTGGCTAATTAGAACTGAGGCTCAAGGTGGGTGGAGCCATTTTGGGAATAGACCATTTTCACAGCGACAGCAATGATGTTTTTGTGATATCAAATCTCAGAACCTTAATTACTGCGATTAGTAACACCTATGTTATGATAATCTTTCTTACTCATTTATGCGTCAGTCATAATAATACAATTAAACTCTATATAATAATATTCTGACATTACCTGCTGTTTTTTGGAAGTAGGTGGGGCCAACTGGAAGTTATCAACGTGAGCTTGAAGTTGATTCATCATGAGTTGCTGCATAACTATTTTTATAAACTTGAATGGATAAACTTAAACAGCTGTCAAATGAGAATTTTTCCTTCATCACAAGTACAGAAGATGACAGTTAATCAAATGATGTGTATTATTTGCACTGGATATTCGTTGCAGCCGAGTAGTCGCTCAGCCCTACTCATAAGACAACTGAGGTGAAGACACTGAGTGGTTGGAGAACAAGTTGTTTTCAAGAAATGTAAAATGTTGAATGACCACATTCACGGGATCTGCTGTAAGTCTAATGTGACATTGAGTCTCAAGGAGGAAATAAATAAACAGTGCTTAATAAGACAGAATCCAAACCTGTTTCTAAAGTATATGGTGAAAAACACTTGAATCACAATAATACTATCCCTCTACTTGATATTAAGCATTACTTATTCCTTTTTAATGCTGCACTTGTGTTTGATTGAGATGAATTCAATCCTCAAATCTTCTGGAAAAGCAAAGAGTTTCTGAGGAAGCACCTGCTCGCTGGCACAGAGCTATTTCCACGGTAAACACTGGAAGAGTGAGGAACGTCACCCGGAGCACAATAATAAGGGGCTTTCCCGCAGCCATGTTTACCTCAGAGCAACTTGCCTCTGGAACAGCTGCACTGACTTGTGCTCCCACCTACATTCCTGCAGTCTTTTAAACAAAGAGTGTGACAGGTGCCCTTTAACTGAGAACAAAATACAGTTTTTGGTACGTAATAAAAAAAATAAAACATAATAATAGTTTAAAAAAAACTGAAAATTAAGCAAATTAACAGTTTAGAGGCTGGCATCTTACTGTAGATGGACTAAAATGCATTTAAATGTATAATACAGTTACAGTTACAATACAGTTTCACTAGTGGACTTCACATCTGCTGTCTTACGGAGGGAAAGTGAAGCTCTCCTCAAACTCATGAACATCCCGGTTTTCCGGAGGTAACGCAGGAGCGCCTGTTGAATGCATGAGAGAGTTCAATTGTTCCTTGTTTATTGACAATCACTTTGTCTTTTAAAGGCGAATGCAGGAGCGAGACCTTCTCTCACTCCATGTGTGACAGAGGATAGAAATGGTTCCCACACAGACAGGAAGTCTAAGAGGGGCCTCTTGTGATGTAGAGGGGGATCAAAATTGAGGAAAGCGTGTGCCTGTGTGTTGATACATGTGTGTGTCCGTATAAATCAAAGCTTTGAAACAATACTGAATGAGCACTTACAGTTCCATTTCGAATATACATTTTATGTAATGAACGTCCTGTTTGGCCAAACACTTGCACACAAAAATCCAAAGCACGCTCTTGAGCCCATGTGCAGACATTTTTTTTTTTGCCACATGCAGTGCACACTCACATTGATAAAGGGAATTGAAAGCGCTCATTGGCAGCATGTGTGCTTTTGGCACAGAGGTGGCCAGGACTGCGTTAGTAAAGGAGACCCACGCTCCCTGCCTTTCCCACCGTTGTTCAGGTTATCCTGTGGGGCCACTTATGACCCTTCTGCAGGCAGGATGCAATGTCTGGGGACCCCAACAGAGCTGTACACAAGCATCCGCCAAGGCCCTGGGAAGAAAACAAGGGCTGATGGAAAACCAGAAGAAGGGAGTATAAAGAGAAACAGCAGTTAGTAACCAGGACGCACTCAATAACACTCACCATGCACCTGCAGCCTCTATATGTGAGTGTGTATGTGTGTGTGTGTATTTGTGTGTGTGTGTACAGTGAAGTGAGGTTGTTCCTTCAGAGAACTACAGCACAGCACAGTCCCCACACACAGCACAGGTGGTCCAAACAAAAACCTGTGAAGTGTTGCCCAGAGAGTAATATCCCCGCGTTGCGTGTTGTATAAAACCCCCCATAGGAAACAAACACTTCCGGTGCTGTAAGATTTATTGTTCCCTGCACTTATAGGTTACAACATTCTCTGAATGATATCTTCCTCACATGGTTCTTTGATTCTTAATAACATCTAGCAGTGATTTACCATGCAAACCAGAAACAAAAGGGTCATAATTACCACTAGATAACTCAAGGACACATTGTTTTGTGTTTATTGTTCCCATCGCTGAAGAAGAGGGGTGAATTCCCTCTTCAGTGCATTGTATGGTGAGAATAGGAAAGACCTGGTTAACTCTCCCGCATGGTGTGAAAAACCAATGCATTGTTATACTTTGATAGATTGACTGCACATCAGCTTGCAATTCGTTTCCCCCAATGTGACAGACATGCATCTGCATTCACATCCGCACACCGTCCTCTGCACTTGCTACAGATATTACACAAGAAAAATTCCCAAAGTTTAACACCTTATTGAATCATTTCTATACAGCAGGTCAATGTAAGGGTTATGTATTTTTAGATTTGGCATGAATTTAGGGAAAAGCTGGCTTTTATATGGACCTACTTCAGGAGAGTCAGAGTTTAAAACATGACTTTCTACGCCCTCTAGTGTCAAAACTGGGGGACACCAACAAGCAGACAACCTGCAATACAGTAACAGTAAGTCATTTGCACATAGACTATGACTACATTTACAACCAGCAGTGTTTATTCATTGTTTATTGCTCATATATTTATTAGCACAGAAAAGAAACATCATAAATATCAATATATTTGTGTAGTAGAGTTTATAAGAGTCCTGTCATAACCATATAATCTGTCTCACATTATAAACAGCTGTTATTTATCAATAAAAACAGTTTTACCATGCATTTGACTAAGTAACAAACAGAGAATAGTAAGAAATAAGCAGGGCCATTTTTTATAGCTTATGCAAAATGGTGTCCAAGGCCCTTTTGCGAAACTATCAAGGAAGATTTTAAAAACTCTGAGGTACGATTAAACATTTAAATGCATCAATCTGGTGCACTTTACCAGGCAAAGAGGCTAGATCCATGAAAAAACTTGAAAAAGAAAGAATCTTAAGTTCAAGTCCGACATCTGAAGCTGACCCCAGCAATTTAAACCTGCAGAAAAAGATAACTCCTGAAAACATACAGGATTTACAGAATCTACATTATGACATCTGTTAAATGTGCATAAATGACACAGATACTGCATTTTCCTTTAAATGTTTACTTTAAATATTAGGAAGAAATTTGTTAAGGAACAAAAAACGTCAAATAAACAAAAAATGATAAACAAAATAAGCAAGGCCATATCATCCTGCACTGTTTGGAGGCCCCCTGATGGCTTCAGGTGCCCTTTGTAACCATATAGTCTGCATATAGCAAGAAACAAGCCTGGAAATAAGCAAATAATCCTTAGGAGCAATAATTTAGTGGTCAAAAAATGTATTTTAAAGTAGTCTATTAATTACGCCTTAACCCAATAATGGCTCTATATGATAGTACATCAGCTTTTCTTAAAGATATCTGTAACATTTCTGCATTAAAATGTCTATAAGTGACTTGTGTACTTTATATTTATATTATCCTCAATGCTTCCAACAGTGTTCAAACTTAGAGAAACACTCATTTAATTCATGGTAATGGCGTGTTTCATTAGGTTGCCTGTCACTGTAACTTCCAGGAAAGAGTCAGAGAGTGAGGAAGTATGTCAGCGTGACTAAGCGTCACGTAAATAAGACCGACACTAACGCATTACCTCGTCAGTTAAGATTTCTGCCAGAGTCATGCCAGATAGATTTTCATCAGCAATGGTGGTTGTTTGACAATGACAAAGACAACAAACCCCATGATGCCACACTACACACATCTTTGGTTTTGTTTTGAATGAGAGACCCCTTGCATCCGAAATTACATACTGCATGTTTAATATGAAAAAGTAGGCCATCCATATCAATTTTGGCGACTCTTGTTGCTGTATTACTTAGTATAGGATCAAAACAGAATGTGTAACATACAGTCCTACTTATATTATTATCTTGTTTCTGGTCAGCAGGAAATAGTGGGAAAAGGACTGTTACCAAGCAGAGAATGATACAGAAGTAAAGGGAGCATCCTTTTGCAAAAATCTGCACCTTAAAATATATTTAAGTAGGAAAAATAGGATTTTGTACACATAAAACGACATGAAACTGTTTACTATTAGAAGTTTTTGTGATTTAAAAAAAAATTCAGTTTGACCTTTGACTTTGTACGGGCGCATGAGAGACATGTTTCTAGTTCTTGAGCCATGTGTGCAGTTACTTCAACTGCCTTTCTCAATCAGAGGGTTTTACCGGTCCGTCTTGTGGCAAGAATCTGTACTGTTTTACTATAAACATGTACCACAGTTTGCTGAGTTGCAAAGATAAACTGTTGACATGACTGAGAGGGGCTTCAACCACCAGAGGAACTGAGAAATATGTCATGGAAACCACACTCTCTCATTTGCATATGAGCACCCAGCACTCCACCACACCTATACTAAACATTTATCACACATACTGCACAGTACGACTTCTTTTCCACTGCAGATCTCATCTGATAGGCAAAGACATTTGCAATTTATTGAGTAATTTATGGTTAATTATTAACACACATGATGGACTGTCCGCCCTCACATGTTGAAATACAACTGTCTGTAATAAATTGTACTGTTTGACTGATCAAGCTGACCTTGGTTGTGATTAAAGACTGACACATTTAATTAAACTAAAAGTTTAGTCAGCAGGTGACGTGATCTGTGCATGGTTTTTGCCTGCCACAGAGGCAACAGAGAGAATTACTGGAAAAAAATAAATAGACAAACTGTAGAAAGTGTCTATTTACGGTAAACTCAATGTGGTCCACCCCAGGGGAGGCACTGGTCTTCACTGTAGGAGAGATAGAGAGAGAGAAAAAAAAAAAAAAAGAAAAGAGAGAGAGAGAGAGAGAGAGTGTTTCAAAGACAAAATGAGGGAGTGACAGTGACACACTGACGCACAGTTGGCTTTCAATAAGGAAACTGAAGACATTTTGCTTCTAGAAGACCTTTGAGGACACAAGCTGGGGGACAAGTGCAAGGTATTTATCTGCTGTATGTTTATCTCACACTCCAGACTGCTAACAGAGGCGTAATATTATGATGGTAAAATGAACACTTTAAAAATTCAGAGTCATCTATTGAAATGTTTTAAAAGGAAAGAGCTGAACCAGATGACAGTTTGTTGACATGCCGTAAAGGCCCACAGTT
Organism: Pagrus pagrus; assembly: GCF_965226575.1. Taxonomy (NCBI): domain Eukaryota; kingdom Metazoa; phylum Chordata; class Actinopteri; order Spariformes; family Sparidae; genus Pagrus; species Pagrus pagrus. The sequence continues at coordinate 8,949,664 of NC_140200.1, forward strand.
TAAGATAATTGTAACAGAAATATTACAGCAATCATTGGGTGACAAAAACATGTGTTTACATGAAGTAAGTCACAGACCCGGTTACAGGACATTATACATGAAAATACATTTAATACATTTCAAATTTGCTTAAGCGTGAAATGGCGCGATCTGTATCATATTTATATAATAAAGAAAAGGTGGGGTTACAAAAGTCAGTTAATTAAAAAGCTAATTTTGCTTTAAATAATCAGTTTCTCCCCATTAAAACCGATACGTGATGTACAACTGAGCTTATAAAGCTGCATTTAAATATAAATTATGATTAAAGAAAGTTTGACGTTGCTCAACAGTTATGTGACATCTCACTTTTTCTCTAATCTCACAGATTACCGCCACAGTTGTAATGACACATATTTAGATATACTTACATAAATTGCTATCAGACAGTCTGAAAGTGAGTTTGATATTACTTTATGGTATAATTAATATATTATGGTAATATTAAAGTTTTTTGGGGGTTTTTGCAATATTTTTGTTGCCGTGCTTAAACAGATATCAGAAGTCATTTAATAAACAGCCATACAAATAATGTGTGACTGCAGTATGAAGTCCAAACAGTGTTGTACCAAAAATCCTTTTGTAAAAGTAAAGATGTCGTGTTAAAATATATTACGTACGTAAATTCACCCATGTGAATAGTACTAGTGTGAAAATCTTTAAGTATCTAATATTGGATGTACTTAACTATCAAAAGTACAAGTAAAAGTAAGTTATACATATATTTATGTGTATGTATATATTCTGCAATTTTCAGAATCAGTGTTTTTTATCTGACAGCCAATTAAATTAATTAATTAAAAAATGCACTACTTTGGCTCTGATGCATCATGAAACTTAACTAACTATAGTTATCAAATAAGTGTGGTGATTAAAAAAGTACAACAATCGCTACCAAAATATAGTGGAATGGAAGAATAAAGTAGTGGAAAATGGAAGTAAAGTACAAGCGTCTCAAAATTGTTCTTAAGTACAGTACTTGAGTAAATGTAATCAGTTACATTCCATCTCTCGGTCCAAGCCTCCTACACCCTGAAGTTTAGGTTGTGTTGGACATTGTTATTGTGTTGACCTTATAATTTGCATTTACAACCATAAACTTCAACTTCCGTGATAAACATTAATCCATTCAGGTTGTTCATCTGTCATACGTCGCCTTTAACTGGCTCTTACAACGATTCTTAACATAAACATGTCATAAAACTCTGTCTAAAGTCTCTTCAAACTGATTCAGAATCAGTATTCATGAGTGGATCGTAACTAAAAAACGTGCTTTCACACTGACGCAAGTAGTCAGACTTCTTATCAGTTATTAATAGCACTTCATTTTTCTCTGTTTTTAACTCTATAAAGCGGCGTCTTATAACGTACATGCAAATGCTGCCATATAAAGATGAAAAAACATTTTCCACTTCCTCTTATTAGAAGCAATTCATTGTATGCGTGCCTGTAACCAAAACAGAGACTCCGCTGATGATTTAGCACATTTTTAAAGCAAGTTTAATTCATTTTTCAGCACCGGGCATGAACTCACAGACTCGCAGGCCCTGCAGTGGGAGGAGTGGAGAATAACACACACCTTCAGTAAAGCTCATCTGCTTTATCAGGTAAGAGCACAAAAATAAACTTGCTGTGACCATCTGAGGCTCTGAGCAGGAACTAAGCACGGGTGGTCGGATTTGATCACGTAAAATGAACTGCACAGCATTCTGCACGATGTCCTGAGTCATTTCCCTGTTTCAAATCTTGTTAGTAGGATGCAGTATAACTGAAGAAGATTTCCATTATACATGCAGGATGGGCTGCAGTTGCAGTGGTCAGAAAGAAGTAAAGGATGACAAGCGCTACAAAGGAAAAAACAACTCTCATCTCTCGTCAAACCACATAGTGAGTAGACCAAGGATCAAACTAAATGCAAAATTCATCCAAACTGACTTGAAATTATTTGTGTTTTCACAGAGTTGTTGCACATTTTCTAATAACAAATGTTTCTGTCTCTTCAGGCACGAAGTGGAAACACCTATACAGATAATGGTAATCACTGACCACAGCACACGTAGCAAGATTTCTCCTAAAAATAACAGGCCTGCGTCTATGCAGTCGACTGCTGCTGAGCGAAGAGACATTAGTGGCAGTGACAGGAGGCTACATTTAGTGATTGAAATCTCAGTTAGATTTCCTCCGTTCTCTTCTGGGGACAAGATGAGATCGTTTGCGAAAGACAGTCACAGACAGTGAGAAAACTGCAAAAATCCCCATTCCTTTGAGAAGAGCAGCTTTTACAATGCTGTACTTTGAAATTAACTGTATGATTGTGCGATATGCTTACACTATATTAGCTTTAATGTTCAGCGTAGCATCCCAATAATACAAAAGAGTACTAAATTGCTGTTGGTATTTGCAGGTCACTGCTTTTAAAATAACTGTTTGCTCTACTTGTCCCTAGATGACATCGTGTTTGTGGCACAACATGACTTTAAAGCCACCAACGACAGTGATCTACCTTTCAGAAAGGGGGACAAACTTAAGGTTTTACAAGAGTAAGTAGCCTCCCTAATCCCCACATTATGTATCCAGCAGTAGCGCAACAAAAAGACTGTACTTCTTACGTGCGCCACGTTTGTCTGTTTGCAGAAATGGAGAGTGGTGGGTAGCTAAATCGCTGTTGACTGGACAGGAGGGCTTCATACCATGTAATTATGTAGCCAGGGCAGATACTCTGGAGGTGGAAAAGTAAGAAACTATTTCATGCATATTATCAAATTACGTGACTGACACAATTCAGCAACTGCCAAAACATTTCATGGACCGTTAAAAGATGTAAAAAAGTTGCATAAAGCGTGTCTTGTGGGTCTTTCCTCTGCAGGTGGTTTTACAAGGACATGAGTAGGAGAGAGACTGAACGACTGCTCCTAGCCCCTGGAAATAAACCGGGTGCCTTTCTGGTCCGAGAGAGTGAGACCTCACCAGGTGACCATCAGTCTCTTTTTGCGATCATGCCACATGTCAGAATTTTAGTGACAATACATCTCAGGAGAGCCCATTCCAACCCAATCCCCTGAATAAATGTTGGCAATTTTTCTGCACACCATGGATATGTTGAAACGTTATGCTTCTTTATGCTCAGTTGTCAATTTTGTCAAGTTGTGACAGCACTGTACCTTTACTCTAGTTGCCTTGTTATGGTTAGGGTTAGACACCGCTGCAAATTCCGCTTACACCTTGTGAAAAATATGGTTTCTTGGCCGCTAACACAGATCTGAAAATACCCTGACGTCTTATTAAAATAGCCAATATTCTCGCACTTACAAATGTTTGAAAGTCTGTCTCAAGCGTTTGTCTCGGGGTGCCCTAGTAGCTCAGTTGGTTAAGGGTGCGCCTCCTGCACAGATGCTGTGTCCTTACTGAAGCCGCCCGGGTTCAAATCCGACTTGTGCTGCATGTCAGCTCTGCCTCTCTTCAGCTACACTATCAAATAAAGCCATGAAAAAAGGAGCTTTAGTCTCTTGCTCGGCAGCCATCTCACGTGACTATCACACCACCGACATCCCCTCTGCCTCCTGACACGAAAGTCAGCTTCTACCCATTTAATCTGAATGTGTCATGACGCGTATCGTGCAAGTATTAGCCAGATACGTACAAATTTAAACGTATCCGTGGTTTGCAGGGAACCAAAAAAGCCAACAATTTATTGTAGTGACTGGGCTGCACTCTTCAGCAACATGCAAATAAGTCCACTTCACACACAGCATTTACATGCAACTTTGTTATCTATATCTTCTCCCCCTCAGGCTCCTTCTCACTGTCAGTCAGAGATCATGTATCAGAACAAGGAGATGTGGTAAAACACTACAAGATCCGCTGTCTGGACAAAGGTGGCTTCTACATCTCCCCCTCCAACACATTCCCAACTCTACAGGAACTGGTTAAATACTACAGTCGTAAGTAATACAAAGTCGTTTTTTAGAGCGTCATCATTTAAAAAGGTCTGCATTTAGGTTTTGAAATGTTTCTCAACCATAAATCAACCACGAGTTGATTTGGATTCAGATTGGGTTCACTGCTGTGAGTTATACGCCGCCTGCTCTGACATTGAATTGATGGGGGAAGTTAGACCCTTGTGAAGCATTTTGTATTTCCTGTGTGAGAGGAGTGATAGTCTTCCACTCCTGTGACTAAACCACAAGATAACAAGGCCAAATCTCTAGAACGGCTGCCAACGCGCAACACACAGAGGAGAGTCTTAAGAATTATTTAAGGAAACAAGAGCTCATCAGACCTGTACTGTTTCAGCAACTAAATTTAGCACAACAGAAAAGAAGGTAGGAAAAAATTATTGTTGATGTCATCACACGCATCATGTTTGGGCGCAGGTACATCAGACGGTTTGTGTCAGCGTCTGTATGCCCCCTGTAAGCCGAAGGCGCCCCAGCAGCCATGGGCTCAAGATGAATGGGAGATTCCCAGAGAGACCCTGAAAATGGTGAAGAAACTGGGGGCCGGCCAGTTTGGAGAAGTGTGGATGGGTAAGAGAAACAATCTATCCCGTCAGTGGCATGTTTCACAACTCAGCACAGTAGATAACAGTGAGTTAAGCACCTTGTTTAAATTCCTGCTGCAGGCTTCTACAAGAACACCCAGAAGGTTGCCATTAAGACCTTGAAGGAGGGAACGATGGAGCCTGAGGCGTTCCTCCAGGAGGCCAACCTGATGAAGCAGCTGCAGCATGAACGACTGGTGCGCCTCCATGCTGTGGTCACCAAGGAGCCCATTCTTATTGTCACTGAGTTCATGGTCAATGGTAAGAAAAAAAGAGGAAGACTTTTGGTGGCTAGTCTCTTCAATGAGTTTTATTAATGAATGTTTTCATGACAGATACAGCAAAGTGAAGTGTTTTCCAACCAGCAGTTCGATATAAATGATGTTCAGTTTACAGTGATAGAAAAATATTCAAATTTGAGAGGCTACAAAGAGGCAATCTTTGGCATCTTGGCTTGGAAAATGACACGTAATCGATTAAAACTGTTAGATACATTTTCCGTTGCTCATACAGTTTATATTCCAAAGCAATTTAAAAACGTGGGCAAACAAACCTCCGCTTGACCACATTCTGGAGGCAAATAATCTACATTTTACTTCACTACATTTATTCAATAACCCTAGGTTTGAGTTACTTTGCAGATTGCAAGGTGCATAATAATATATTTTATGAGCAAATAAATAAACCCCCAAAAGACTGATTTTGATCAATGTAAAAATGCTCAACTCTGATCCCACGATCGGTCAGACTGATAATGATCTAATAATAGGTCGACTCATAAATATATATGCAGTCGCAGTCAAATGTTTACATACACAAGGGATACATACACTAAAGAAAATGTGATGGAATGAGAGGAACACATACTACTACTTTATCAAAGGGTCTAGACATTAGACGCAGCCACAAACACTACAATGGGAAAGTCTAAAGAGGTCAGCATTGATCTGAAAGAGCACATTATTTATTTGAACGAGTCAGGAAAGTCACTTGGAGCCATTTCAAAGCAGTTGCAGGTCCCAAGATCAACTGTGCAAACAGCTGCTTGTAAGTATAAAGTGCATGCCACCTGCTGCAGAGAGAAAACTGGTCAGGATAGTCATGAGTCAACCAAAAACCACCAAAAGGCAGCAATGAATTAGAAGCTGCTGAAAGGCAGGTGACAGTTACCACAGTCACAGTCGCTCCAGACACGGCACCTTAAAGCTCGACTGAAGTTTGCTGCTAATCGTGCGGACAAACAAAAAGCCTTCTGTAGGAAAACTCGTGCTATGCTGTGGGGCTGTTTTGCTGCCAGTGGATCTGCTGCTCTAAAGAAAGTAAATGGAATAATGAAGAAGGAGGATAATCTCCAAATTCTTCAGGAAAACCTAAAATCATCAGCCAGAAGACTGGGTCTTGTGTACAGTTGGGTGTTCCAACAGAACAATGATCCCAAACACACATCAAAGGTGGTAAAGAAATGGCTAAATCAGGCTAGAATTGAGGTTTAGGAATGGTCTTCCCAAGTAGTAAACTTTTGACCGCGACTGTATAATTTACTTTTACTTGTACTGCTAATTATTTATGTTTCATATCAGATACTTTAAGACTTTTGCCCAAGTACTACTCATATGGGTTACTTTCACTTTTACAAAAGCAATATTTTAGGAAGATATGTTTACTCTTACTCAAATACAACTCTGGGTACTTTTTACAACACTGTTCAACAGCGGTGGATGTAACTAATCACAGCTACTGAGATGACTGATTTTTTAAGGGGGTATTTGTACTTTTATGAGTAATTTTTTTTCAAGTCTGTAATTTAACTTGTACTTAAGAATACATTATATCATGGAATCTACTAGATAAAAAAAATACCTGAGAACTCCATCAACTAAAGGCTTCACAAATATATCATGTATTGAATCCTATCAAACAGGTGTTTGCATTATAGTGTATATATGCTGGAGCCTTAAAAGCAATGTCTGTACTCATACTAAAATTGCAGCGCCATCACACAAATTTGGTCCTAACCCCAGCAAAAGATGCCTCATATGTCCTTCTGCGTAACCGGTTGTAGGAAGTTTCCAACGAAACAACAATACGCCTGTGATAATGTTATCTGTCATTACTCATGGTGATAGAGTTCTCCTTTTCTCATTCGCAGGGTGTCTTTTGGACTTTCTAAAAACAGACGAAGGAAAAAAGCTGAAGCTAAATAAGCTGATCGACATGTCAGCACAGGTTGGAAACTTTGAATTCTTATCGCATGTTTTCGACGGCATGATCTCTGTACGGTTCATGTCTTGTGCGTGACATTTACACCTAACACCTCTCAGTGAAATAATGAAAGCTTTATCTCTGAATATCAATCAAATACAGATGCCTTTGTTCGTCACTTTGTCTGAGTGCTTCCGTAACGCTTGTTATTTTGAACACTCATTTTAACACTGCTTCTGTTCCTGTTCGTGAACATGACATTAACGCTCAATCCACTGAATTGTGCATCCCTTTGACAAAAATGAAAACACTGGCTTTCTCACTGACCTCAGGGTCTATTTATACACACAAAACTGCCTTACAGTGAGGCGTTGAACGTCTGTCGTAGTATGTGCTTTGACACCAGCCATGATGTGAATACACATGGAAACTGTCAGCAGTAGCTGTGTGGTTTCTGTGGTGGGGCTTTTGCTCGTCTGGCTTGAAAGCCTCGCCCTACGTCAATTATTAACATCCGGACAGGAAATCATGCTATTTTCCATCCACAGTGAGCTCCCCAGAACTCTTTTGCCCCTCCAAAAAAAGCATTTTTACTTCCTGAAAGTTGGCACATCCTGTTAACACCAATTTGCTGCCAATATCTGACACATAAACAAGAGTATACACACATACAGCACAGCTGCGTATGCAAAACTGAGGCTACCGTACACACTGACCAGAGCAAACAGACACATACAGCACAAAGTCTTTACTCTTTGGATTCATTGTTCTGTCAGTGTGCTGGATTACTTCTTTGGATAAATTAACGAACAAACAGCGACATTTGATCTGATAATTCCCTCGTTTCCTTCCTATATGGCAGGTAGCTGAAGGCATGGCGTACATCGAGAGGAAGAACTACATCCACCGAGACGTGCGTGCAGCCAACATTTTGGTCAGTGACACCCTGCACTGCAAGATAGCAGACTTTGGCCTGGCAAGGATCATCGAGACAGAATACACAGCTCAAGAAGGTGCAGTATGTGCAATGTTTCCCCACGCTGAATGATAAATGACTTTAGAAATACTCTTGGGCTCAAGTCCCCCAATGGACCTTCCACCCATCTACATTTTAACCAGACAACATGAAGGTCCCAATGACACTACGTTCATTTGGCAGAAGGTATTGTCAAAAGTGACTTCAAATGGAGTCACCCCATGTTCCCAAGGTCCTCCCAGCTCGAGGGTTAGGGTTATTTGATCCCAAGACAATAGCACAGTTAATGTCTGTTAACAGACTGTTGGACTGTGGGAACTTTGAACCCTAGGAACATATGCCCTAGAAACATATACGACCCTCTGCTCTTAGGACCCTGGGAATATAGTTACGTTCGTCATTCAAACTAAAAAGGAGAAAGAGATATATGTCGGAAGTGCAGTCTCCCCAAATACACAGCTTAAAAGCGTGTTAGCGAACTTTGTTGTAAGTGCTGACGAAGTGGAAGAGCTAGAACGGGGCGTTGAGGTGAAATACTTTGATGCTGTTTCAGTGACTTCTCTAAACTTCCTGGAATAATTACAGAGTCTAAAAATACCGCAATAGACCTACAAACCATCCACCATGTGTGATTTTGAACTTATCATATAAACTCTCACCAGGTTGCCATAACCCAAAATTGCCAGAAACAATACTGATGACGTGACCTCACTGGTGGCAATGAATGCATCGTCCCAATGCTTAGGGTTAGATGCACTTTGTCTCAGCCTGTGTTCTGGCCACATGCTGCAGTTTGCATGCAAAGATCTTTCCTATGTTATAGTGTAGAGGCATAATGGTGGATAAAATCTGCAGAATTGTATATAGTAATAACAATACATGATGTAGCAATCATTTATTTCAGTCCTTGTTAACAATTTCTTCCAAAATGAAGGCACATAGAAATAAATAAATAACAATCAGACATTCAATCAAAAGGAAAATAAATAAATACGTTTAAACAAAGAGGCTACAGCTTTAGCTTATTATACCTTCCCTCTGTACATAACATATTCTCATAGGCTAGCTAATAGGTTTAAGATAACAAAACAGAAAAAAAGGTCCAACAAACCATACACAATACTGATCATACAAGTTTTAGATTTCTTTATGGTCTTATTTGTACTTTTTTTCTAATATAACTACACATTCTTAATTTCTTGTCACAACTTTTCCACAAATGTACCCCTTTGACAGATATACATCTCTTATTTTATATTAATCCTTACCCTTGTTATTATTTTTCAAACATACCCATTCCCCTAAATTCATACTGGCTCTCTCTAATTTCAAACATAATATAATTTTGTGTTTTGTATATCATCTGTGCAGTTTTAAGATAAGCTAGATCACAACATGCAAGTGTGTAATATGCATTGAGTGGTTTGTGACGGCCACATTGATTTACAGTTCTTACAGTATAGCTTTATTCTGTGGCATGAAAATTGGATTAGTGTTGCTCCTGTGTGTGTTTCTGCATACCTCCACACAGATCACACATCATATTGTGATATAATCCGGTGAATTTAATGCCTTACAAATCAATCACATCGGTACAAAATTCCTGTAAAAAAGAAAAGAAAAGGACAAATATAAATGGCATGGTAAAATCGCTATCATCTCAGGGTAAATGATGTTATATCGCTCCACTTAAGATGTATAGACACACACGCACACTTGCACGCCCACATATTCAACTGTCACCACCCAGTAACATAATTTCCTGCTGCTTTTCTCACCGTCTTTCTGATAACTAGGTGCTAAATTTCCCATCAAATGGACGGCTCCAGAGGCCATCAATTTTGGCACATTCAGCATCAAATCGGATGTATGGTCCTTTGGGATCCTCCTCACAGAGATAGTCACCTATGGAAGAATACCCTACCCAGGTATGAGAGAAACATGTACTAAAAAAGCACAAATGACATTTTATTATATTGTTTAGAAACAAAGCAAATGCTGCACTGTCACTTTGCAGCAAAAATGATGATAAGAAACCCATTATACTTACAGTGGCCGTATTTTTTTCTTCTTAATCAGGGATGACCAACCCAGAGGTGATCAGGAGCCTGGACAGGTCGTACAGGATGCCGCGTCCGGACAGCTGCCCCGAGGAACTCTATGACATCATGATGATGTGCTGGAGGCAGAGGCCTGATGACCGGCCGACTTTTGAATTTCTGCAGAACATTCTCAACGACTTCTTTATCGCCACGGAGGGACAATATGAGATGCAGCCGTGATTGCAGAAAAAGGAACTGTTTTTAACCCAGAGACAACACAATGTCTGAAAGCGAGATGTGAGACTTGAATGGATCAAGGACCAACTGAGCATTTTCTTTTGAACTTTTTTTAAATGGACACATTTTTTTTTTACACCTACATTATACTGAGTGAATGTAAAAGCTATTTATGGCTTCTTCTCTCTCTAGCAGCTAAGAGCGCCCGAAAAAATATGTTAACGTGATGTTCAGAACTTTATGACAAAGTTTTATCATACTGAATGTACAGCCATGGAGTACGAGGACACAATCAAGACTGAACTACGACGGTTGACAGGAGTATGGAAAAGCCAATACAATACATGCATGGTGTAAAAAGGCCTTTGGAGCAGAGGAAGTCGGCACAGGTAAAATTACAGATTGAACATCTGCATGGTACAGAAACAAACAGCCTAAGATTAAAATGCACAATACTTTGCACTTTTTAAAAAAAAATTCCTTCAGTCATTCAACGGACACATCAAAAAGTAAAGGGCTTTTTAGAGAGAATTTATACTTGCATATATATTGCTTTTCTAAATAAAAAGATTTGCATTATTTATAAGTTTGGTTTGCTCTTATATTTAATTCCAGCTGGTTTCTTTACACACTTTCTGAATCGAGATTTAAGTCGTCACAATTTTATATGTTGCTGTTGAAATAATGATTAGAGTATTTGTTGTAAAGAGTAAATCAGTTCAATGAGAAGCTGAACTACTCTATCATGCATCATTAAAGTGCTTGCCATAAAACTTTACAAGGAGAGAGATTTTAGTAGCATTTTGAGCCGTTGACATTATACAGATGTCGGCACTCTGAATGAAGCAAGAATAAAGAGGGACACGATGTCCCATACAAACATAATAATCACAAAATCACCTTCAAAGACCAAATAAATATCTGGGATTTTAATTTTTGTTTGTTTTTAATTATGGGTGAAAAATCAAAACAGTATTGACTTTACAGATACACCAATGATCGAAACAGAGATAAAAATACATAAGGACAGACAACGAAAGAAACAAACAGGGTGATATAAAGAACTTGACGTGGTGCATTTATGAAACAAAATAAACAAGGATTAAACAGTAATAATAATAGTAATAATAAAGCACGCAGGTACAGCGATTCAAATTTAATTTTAGTTGGTAGTAAGAAGAGGAAAATGTGACAGCGTTGAGTGCTGACGATGCAAAGATAAGGCAGTAACTTTACGAAATAAAAGTTACACAACAGCAACCTACAGGAAGCCCTTAAACGCAACCGACCCCTACTAAATTACACTGGTTTTGATCGTTTAACTAAACCATCCCTGGGGGTCCCAGACAGTAATCTTCAAGATAAGAAAGTGGAGCGGCCGCGGCAGCCAGGGGTTAAACCCTGCTGCTTCCTGAATGGACAGGAAACAGGAAGTGTGAGTCAGCATTCCACAAATGCCACAAAGCTTGATCGCCCACACACACGCCAAATGGGTTGAGAACTTCACATTTCTGAATCCTAAAAAAACATCCGTTTGGTATTTGGTGGTTGAGAGACATTCAGAGGGAAGTGTGTTTCTCTGTTACGGTCAATAGAGCGCCTTTGAATTCAAACGGTGAGAGAGACTTTGACTTTTTTTTTTTCATAAAATATAAGAATGGGAATAAGATAACAGAAAAAAACTAAAACTGCACTAAGAGTTTAACTATTTACCAACTCTCAATAATCAATCATTCATCAATCATCGCCCCAAGTGTTCCACAAGTCGAGTGAAATTACTTTGAGTGAAGCAAGTGACTTCAAGTTTATGTGCCACTGGCTATCTTTCCTGTTGTATCATCAAAACAGCCGGTAACAGTGATTGAAGAGGTTTAATTATGAGTGAGCTCAGGGCTGTTTTTTTAAATGTTTTTATTTATATGTAGATTTTGGAGACTTTCCATCTGACAACAATAGGAGAGAACTTCATCAAAAGCATCATCAGCATTAGCTCAATTTAATGCATCCCAGCATCAGATGCCATGTTGGCAGTCTGTGTAGTAGCAATCTTTCTTATGATGCAAGTAAAGACAGTTTAATGGCAGTTTGGACTTTTTACTGACTGTGGCATCTTAGATGTTTACCCTCAGCAGTTATGGAAATTAACAATTTCCCCACAGTCATGGGGTTCTGTTTCGTTTCCGAACAATACAAATCACAAAACATAAATGTTTACATGCCCGTGAAGAAAAGTTTGACATCTCAAATGCAGAAAACTGAAAGAGGAACACTGCTATATTCTTGTCATCCTGCAGAGGTCAATGTCACACAGTTTTACAGTGTTACTTTGCTGTTAACTGGAATGATATATGAGAGTACCTCATGCAAAACAATCCATAAAAAGATACTTCAAATTATTTAAAACCACAATGCCAATATTGTCTCTTATTTTATTTCTTTTTTAAACCTATTTTTTGGGGCATTTCATGCATTTTCATGACAGGAAATGAAGGAAGATAGAGTTGAGGAATGACAATTTATTGTCTAACATTAAGTACAGATTTTATCACATCCACCATCATACTGTAACTACTGCTATGTACTACTGATCCAACTGTGTGCAACCACACATATCCTATCCTGCATGGTGGTCTGAGTCATTACAGCCGTGGTCTCTAACCACTAGTCCTAGTCACGCACTGATGTTATCACGGTCATCTGTATTCATTTGGGCTTTATCTGTCTAATTGTCTCGCTTTCTTTGCATTTACAAGCATCTGAAAGTGATTTTTGTTGTGTGTATGTGTGCTGGGAGACATTTAAGAAAATCAAATTATCTCTTTAATTAAAAATTAGGCAACCTGGGAGGCTCAAAAGAAACAATATTATAATGCAGCGTCTTTATTCTTACTGTAGATCACAATTTTATTAATTTATGTATTTTTCTTTGCCAATCCTGCTGATATCCTGCATAATTGTGTAGTTAACTGCTCATAAATGCATAATAAAGTATGTATTTATCTTAATAAAGCAACAAATAAAGGTTACTAAATGTTTAACAATGATGTAATAGGTAAGTAAGTTAATGTTATTAATGCTCTTAAACAGTCTATAAACTGTTTTAGTTTCTTTTAAGTGCTTAAAACTATCTTATAATCAAACAGCCTAAAGATTTGTGATGCTATTATTTACACTCATGTCGCTTATTAACACATACTACTGTTAATATGCATCTTAAATGAAATTATAAGGGCTTAACTACCTGTTAATTAACACTTATTACAAGGACCAGTTAAAGTGTTAATAAACCATATTTTTATCCAGTGAAAGATCCCGTAGATGTTATGAGAAGCAGCTTATATCTGTTCACTGTTTTCAAGAGCTCTCCTCACAGGCTCAGGTCATAATAGCATCAGTCTGTCAACTGATGAATGGTGAGAACTACCATTAAGTCTCACGCTGCAGCATGATTGATAAGCAGCCTCACCTTCAAAAGGAGCCATGATGTTAACAGAAGATGACAAGACATGTGGGGTAAAGGTTGAGAGGCCTAATCGCCCTCTCCCCCTCCTTCTGTTCATCACTGCTGCCTTACAGGAATAATGACGGGAAACGGCGGCTCGTACACAGATTGATGACTGATCCCCGCAGAAGGCAACACATCATTAGCATCTTGTGAGGATAACCCTGCGCTGTCCTCTGGGATGACAAAAAAAAACAAAAAAACAAAAAACATCGCCACAGATGAAAAGAGATGTCCTTTCATCTTCCAATAATGTTGCTGTTTTACAACGCTGTTCAATTGAGATTATGCTCCTCATGAAAACATGTTTTCTCGCCTGGGCTTTGATGTCATTAAATTAATGGAGTCCATCAATCAAGAGTGTTTGGTCCAGTAGATGTGAGGGCTCTTGAAAAGATGACAGAAAAAGTCTACAAGACATTTTGCGAAAATGAGCAATTGCAACATAGATAAGCCAAGAGCAAGATAGCAGAGTTTTGACAGGGAAGCTGTAGGGCTTGTTAAACTAAGTTTCACATGATTCACAGATTTAGATTATCAATTAAAATGTCAGCTAATGAATCTGTTTTCTGTGTTTGAAGTAAAAAGGGCAAAACAAATTGCTGTTGTTACCCACTCTGAAAATGTTTTTTATTTCATAGGCTGCTGTCTAATAAAGCTTTGTTTTCTTAACGTATAAAATTAATAAACAGTCAAAAGCCGCTGTTCAGATGCTCAGAGCCGACCAGCTCTGGAGGAGAGAGTCGGGTGCAGAGCCAATTTGTATGGAGGAGTAAACATCCGGAGTCAACATCGGATTTTGCTCTGACCTGGAGGATGAGAGCTTAGAATTTACTTTTTATTTAGGATTTGCCATCACTCCCGTTTATTAACCTGACTGCAGCAGCGAGCCGCAGAAGGGACTTCCATTGTTGAGTTAAACACTTGTTCTGTAATGTTGACTGCTGACCGGATCTGTAGCGGTAATGTACTTCACTTCATGAGCGCAACGTTACACAGAGGAGACGGGAAAAGAACAGAGAGAACCGGAGTCTCAGGTGAGTGCTGAGTTTAGTGAGAGGCTCAACTAAATTCAAAAACACAGGCAACCACACCCTCAGTGCATGCTTTTGCTTGCTAGCTACCGGCTACCACCATGGTCAAAAAAAGCTTGTTTTCAAGAACGTTCGTCAGTGTTTTCAGGCACAAAAAGGTTTTCTGCTAAAGGCTCTGATTAAGCCACTGTGTGCTGCCTATCCAACACCAAATACCAGACCAGACAGAGAAAAGCCTTAAGCAACTCAAGAAACCGAGCTTTCCTTTTAAGGAGTTGGTGGAGACCAAAACAGAGCTAAACAGAGGGTGACTTTTGGTATATTCACCATTAAAATGGAAGGACGACTTTAAGCGAGTTTAGCTGCCCCTGATTAGCCAAAAAAATATACATATATAATTGTTATAACTACTGTCCACCCCTGACATTCAAAAACAGTCTCATGTGCACATTAATATATCCTCGTTGCTAGTAGCAGAAAGCTCTCTCTCTTGCTGGTCAGTACTGAGCACTTAAGGCTAAACATAAAACAAAACAACAATGAAGACAAAAGAGAAGAAGAGACCAATGTTTATGGCTTATGGCTTGTGTTGTATTGATCTATACAGGAAGCTGATTATATTCTCCTTTTTACTGACCAAAATTAAGTCTCATGCGGAGGCCATTCTTGCTAATGGAATTTTCTTAGATGAAGCCAATACAAAAGCAATCTGCACACGGGAGCACAATTTACAGAGGACCTGTTTCCTTTCCTCAAGCTGATTAGGAAGGGTTTAGGGAACCATCTGCTAGATTGATATTTTCTTTTGATATATGAGTCCTTGTCAATTTATTTACTGGAGGAAAACCTTACAGCCATGAGGCAGCAGGAACCCCACCAACCCCCACAAACGTATCTGGTGATGGACCACCATGGTTGGGCTCAATGATGAGTCAAGGGCACCGGTAACTACAGGGAAATTTAATTATATGTGCACTGGTGCAGTAAAATGTACTGAAGGATACTGCTGGCCTACGCAATGTGGACTGAAATGTGACCATTATTTGTTCTGTTAGACCTTCTGTCGCCGCTGTGAAGAGTTAAAGGACGAAATGATCGGATTAGTTTTAAGAGAATGGCCACTAATGAAGAATCAGCCAAGTTAATGAATTTTGGTATCTCTCAGCTAAATTAACTCCATACAATCATATAAGACATTTCACTGGACACTAAGGTACCTTACACTTACATCTCACAGACTTATGTAACACGTGACATCTTGTGTCAGGGACATATGAGTCTTTTGTTAGCTCACCAATGAGACAGCTCATCATCCCTGATCAGTATGCAGCGCTGCGCTCCTGCCCACTTTAAGATCCCTGCTGTCACTATCTCTTTCCTCCTGGTGGTCTGTGCACCAAACGTCAACGTAAATATTCATATATGTGACTTTGACCTTGGACAGCTGTCTCTTCCACCATGCTTTCGATATTGAACATCAAACAGAAGAAATAATGGAGTGGAGGTGAGGTGTTTATAGATTTGTTTTTCATTTGCATTTAAATCTTTTAATAGCATGAGATAATGTGCAGCATATCATCAGATGTTTACGCACTGCTTTTATCCCATCTTGTCATTTAACGTAATGGTGACTGACTGACTGCTTTATCCCGAGCCACAAAACTCTTAAAAATTTGGAAAGTGTCATCCAGTTTCTAATCTTAGACTGTAAGTACCTGAGAGCCATCAGGAGGATGGACAAAATGAACTATAAACAGTCTGTGTCTGCAGTCACTTATTAAATCCCTGCCATCTTACTGCCTTTTCATTACTTATAAAGTTCTTTTACTGGGCACTGAACACCAAGCAATTAACATTTTGAGTCTTTCCTCCTGCCAGGTGAAGTTATTTTTGGTATTTTCTAACCCCGTCCCTGCGAGATCTTATTCAGAAGTTTTAAAATTAGACGATGACTAAGCGGGGGAGAAGGGATAAATGGGGTTCAAAACCCGGAAGAGGTATAAAGGTGACCTTCTGTCTTTTAAAAAGGTCCTCAGCACTTTCACTTGCTTAATTTATTCATTAAAACAAGCTCTTTAAGACATCACCTGCATTACATTATTTCTATGTAAAAAGTTTGAGAATAATCCAACAGTCCAGTAAGGTGAAGGTGACACATTCCCTAATGTACAGAAGAAAAAAGGACCATGCCCGAACATGTTTTCACACAGATGGTGTCCATGAAGGGGCACTCGAGTTCATCTGATAAAGCTGAGGGGACGTGTCAGACAAAAGAGGTTGGGAACCACTGCCTTAGAGGAAATAAAAGCTAAATGTTTGAGGATCTAATTAAATACCCTGTCAGTCATACACCTGCACTCACACAGCACAATAACTGGCTTTGGGTTCTGAGGCGATGTTAGGTATTAGGACAACTTTGTGGTTTGGGTTAAAACAACTTTAGTTATAAATACCTATGTAACTTAAGTACGCGCATGTATGTTATGTGCGTACTTCACCTGACTTCCTCCTTTGCTGCCGTAGTAATTACTATAGCCACAAGAGGTCACCACCTAACATTAAACATCAAGTATGGGTCGTAATAAGCTACTTTTACAGTGGACCTATATGGTTGTTTTTCTGGTGAGGATGTGATAGAAGACATGTTCTAGAAATGTTTATATGATACATATGACACATACAAATGTGATCGTATCGGTGGTTTGCAGAGAAATAGAGGAGTAAAATGTTCATTTTTAATTTATTCTGGTGACTGGACTGCAAACAAGATATATGTTGGCACTTTATGTACAACACAATATTTTCTGAGAAAACAGGAAGTTGGCATCCGACTCTAAACAGCAAGATGTCTTATCAATTCTGAGGAAACTAAAGTCAGCAAAACCTTTGGTACAAATATATCAGCTCTGCGGTCATTCCAGCCCCGGGTGTCTTGATTTTAAATCATATATAACCACACTATGTCACTGTCATTCTGTTGGAAAGAAATCCTCTATTTCAATAATCCAAAACCTGCAGGAGTGCACGTGTTTCCTCATACAGTATCACAAAAGTCATCAGTCACAAGTGGTGCTCCCACACCGAGAGTGAAAGTCCATCCATTATGATAAACTGTGCACGGAGCTTGAAATCATTTCGCAGGACTCTGTGTTTCACCCAGGTTACACACAAAATAAAGGACCACTCTCCCTCATGCAGCTGGGCAACAGAGGCCACTGGTGCAGTCAAGCAATTATGTTGAAAACAAACAACTCAGTCCAAAATTAGAATGAAGCAGAAGTGAAGCTCTGAACACGTTGAGTGCTTCTATGCAAAATTAAAAAGCCATAAGCTCGAGTGCTGCTCGTATAGATCATTTCAGTTCCACTGTAAACTGTTCATTTAATTCCTTATTGCACACTTTCCAGTGTGATTGAAGCTTTTGTTCCTTTCCAGCGTTCTCTGTTTAACGCTGCAATAACACATCCATTATTATTGATCTACTTTTTTTTTTTTCTATTTTCCGCTCAGAGTTACTTTTATAGGCCTTTCTGAAAACTTGGAACAATATTAAGCACTCAAATTCACTCTTAATTCAGTTATGATGACAACATTTGACTGCTGCCTTCACTGACTGCATTTTATCTGAAGTATACTCAGAGAAAGAGAAAGTCATCTCATGGCAGAAAAATGTGTCAACAAAGATGTTCTTTCCTCCTGATTTTCTCAGCTTGTTGATTCATATGAAATTATCTGAAATTAAGAGTCTGTTGCCTTTCTTCACAGAAGTCTGCACTGACTTGGCTGTTTTTTATTTGAGCCTGAGAGGATTGATAACAACTTATCTAATATATTTTAAACCGTGTTGTATTCCAACAAGTCAGCAACTTACTGTTATGACAGATTCATGCCCTTTAATACTTCCTCCTTCACACATGAACCAATGAAAAAAGGGGAGCTAGTAATCCTGCCAAGACTTCCCAATAATTCTGGCTCGTGTTACTGCTAAATTCTGTAGGGCCAGTGCTACATCATTCTGTGGTATTTCTCTTTAATGTGGGATCCAAGGATGGCTAACGCCTTACAGCACTTGAAAGAGACTGCAAGAGGATTTTTTTAGGGGCAAAGAATATAAATCCCCTGCATAGTAGAGCCTTGGGAATAGTGCTGTGGTGAGCCAAGAACTCTCCTCTTGAAGTCATAATTTACTGGAAAGAGTGTAGTTAGAATTAAGCTCCTCGTTCACAAATCACACATGACTGCAAAATCATTTTATCATGATTCTAAGTATCACACTCAGGGTTAAAACCGCCAATTATTTTGCAATAAGTTACTGTGTAACTGACTGAAAGTATTGAAACTGGAAGAAGAAAATCTGATTTGATTTTGTACAGACGAGCTCAATACATAACTGGAAGGAAATCAAGTTTGATACACCAGTTGAAAATAAAATAGCTCAGCAGAGTCTCAATTTCATAACTGAGCCTCTGTAATATACTGACTTTACATCATAGGGAACAAATACAGTCAGCGCAGTTAGTGCTTACCACAACAAACCCATGTTTCAGTGTCTCTGTTGTGAAAAGATGAAAACTACTTATTGAGCTAAATGCCACAGAAATGTCAGCCACAGACAGTCAGCTGTCACGGAAACTATATTATGCTTTTTAAGTTTTTGCCTTTCCTTTATTGTGTTATGTTGCATTGTTGTGCATGTTAAAGGTCTGCAAGGTGAAAAAGCCCAAAGTCAGCGCCAAAGGGAGTTACTCTCTCCCACAGAAAACACTGCTGCGCTGCCTGAAACGCCTGGTTTGGAATCAGGCGTTAACTTCCGTAACTTATGCGCGTCACTATGCAACAGGTGTTATAAAAATATATATTTTCATAAATGTATTATAAAATATATACACTCCAGTCAGTCAGTAGACATACTGCTGTAGCAGCGCTATTTTGGATCACACTACCTTGCTTACCTGTCGGACTCTGCCTCTGATTGGCTACATCCTGCCCATTAGGTAATTTGCATGTGCAACTCTCACCAAAGATTGAACGGAGGTGAGATGTCCCACTCTGTAGCCAAAACGGAGCGTTCAGGTCACAGTGTCAAAAGGGGTGCTTCAGCAATGCACCATATGAGAAAAAAGAAAAATAATGTCTTTTTTTTATATAAGTATGTACAACTATTCTACGAGGACCCCCAAATGAAAGTATAAACCTCACAATTAGCATAATACGACCTCTTTAAATGTGCAATATGTAAGAATTGTCCACTTGTCATTCATACTCCAAACAAATAGCAGCATATCACCACATTAAACGCTAACTGCTGCTAACTGTAGCTGCTGTTAGCTCGTAAGCTCAGTTGACCGTGCAGCTAGCGGTCTCCGCTCGGACTGTGAGCTCGGAGCACCGGGGGGCTGCTGCTGTAGTTTACCATCAGACTATCGGCTGGTTAGCATGCTAACTTCAGCAGGTATCTCTGCAACATAGGACGTAGAAGTCATTGACATAAGGTCAAAACTGTGATTTCTTCATACTCGTTAATTTTTGAATGTTTTAAATTAAAATTCTTACATGTTGGACCTTTATCTGTGTCTACATGTCTCCTCTGGCTCATAGAAAACTGATGAGCACATAGAAACCATGGCAACACCTTAGAAGTGTGTGTGTATGCGTGAGGAGGACAATCTTTACTCGACCGCAAAATGCTTTGAGCGGTTCATTTAACAGACAAAGACGTTGAAAAGAAAGTTTCGATGGGGGGGCGAACAGGAGTTATTTCTGCTCTTTTCCAGCGGTTATAAACTCATATTTGTACGAAACCGATTTCTACATCCACCCATCTTCTGATTCATAACTAGAAGCCATTTAATAAGCAGTCTCCCACATATCTGACGCCTCCTTCGCACTGCAGTGTGTGCTGGCAGATCCCCTACGTAGAGGAGCAATCTGACATGGAACGCTCGTCCCATGAGGCAATGCACTCAGCTTATCAAAGCGATTCATCTCCCTGATAACATGGTGTGGGCTGTGGAAGGGGCTGCGCGGTGTATGATGGGTGAGAGGTGGTGTCGACCTGCTGCTGCTGATGGGGCTATGTAGAGGAGACAGAGGGCAATAGTTGAATACAGCACGCTTTAGTGCCAGTTTGGTAAATAAAGTAAAGCAGTGTCATTGAACACAACGTGAAAAAACACTGACACCAAACAGTCACACTCACCTCAAATGTGGCACATGTGAGCTTCTGGCATATGTGCTACTAAAATATTAAAGCAGGTGGAGGAGCTGCAGTGTGTGAGTGGGGAAGATTAATCATGCTACACTGAAAAAAGCTGCTGCACAGGGTCTTATAGGCTACTTCAGGGGCGTGCTGCCGGAAAAGGACTGCAGGATGACCAAACCCCCCCTCCTGTGCGTGAATAAACACCAGTCGGGTCTGAGCCGGTGAGCAGTGAGCTCCAGTGTGAGAACTTAAAAAAAAAAAAAAAAAAAAGGCGCTGCCCATGGTGCTGAAACGCCCCACGGTGTCCCCTCAGTCTGTGAGGGGACGGACACCGACGAGCCTGTGAGCAAGCGTCGCCTTTCCTTCCCTTCTTCCCATCTCCTCATGTGAACCCACCAGGCGCGATGGGAAGTCACCAGCTGCAGCCGCCAGACGCGTGAGAAACACGGACACATGGAAGGACTTGTGGATTTAAACCCCTGAATGACCGTGTGGGCATCGACAGAGAAAATGTTTTCCGGTCGCCACGTACTTTACCTGGTCGTCTCTCAACCGACCGGCTCGCGTCAGTGATTCGTTCATTCATGAAAAGGAATTTTCAACAATGTTCAAAGATGAACTGCTGTGATTTAGTTGCCCTTCAAGCGTAGGACGTCTGCGTGTTTCTGTTTTTCTTTTTTCTTTTTTAAGAGCAGCCACAGACGAGAAACATGGCTCGCCTGCTTGTTTTGGTCAACTCCGTGGTCCTGTTGCTTTTTGGCAGCGACGTGTTCTTGGTAGGAGCGAGTAAGTATGAGTCAAAATCTATTTACCGTGCACTTTGTAGCCTTGTTTAACGTGTCAAGTGTCGCAAAAAAAACGTCAGCAAGTTCACCGCTTTGTGCACCCTGGTGATGCGTTTAATGTCACCCGCTTTGTGCATCGGGACCCACTCACTCACTGTGTTGTGATCACAATACCAGCGTGTTAGAAGTGATTAGAAGACTTATCGATTATTCAGTAGAAAGAAAATAGTTGCAAACTGTTTTGATAATGCATTAAACACATGCTGCTTTTCTTTGTAATTTCTAATTGTAATAATGTATTGTGTTTTTTAAAGATGTCACTTTAGGCTCTGGGAAACTGTGATGAGCATTTTTCATAATCTTCTGACATTTTATAGACTAAAAGATGAATCAATAGTGAAAATAAATGTATAACAATGGGTTGTTATACCTGTCTTTAAAATCTTTGAATCATTTATAAAGAACAAGACAGTGTCTATTTAAAATATCCTTCGTCTTTACGATTTAAATTCATATTTATACAACAGCATTAAGAATAACCTTGACAGTTTTCCCTATTTGTGCGTTTGATTTTGCAGATTTACAGCAACAGACCTGCAGATCATTTCCGAAAGAGCTGCCCTACAGCCACATTCCCAGCCTTTTCCCCTTTGTGTCCTCTCTCTTGGAAGGCACTTCTTTTTAAATCATGGCACTATGTGATTTATAAAAAACTCTCATTGGTTGCCAAAATACACATTCTGCCACTCGCTCCTCTAAATCAATGTGCCACAAAAGCACCAGCTGCAGAGCCAACGCTGCCTTCAGTGAGATTAGATGCGAGTGAAATCACCTGTGGTTATAAGGTCTCGTTTAAATGATCATTTCTGCGTTCCTTCCATTGCAAGACTTACACTTTATGATTCTTCACTATTCCTCTAATAGATATCTTCTCTATCTCCCCGTGCATGCATCTAAAGTATCTCTGCCTCTTTATCTACCTGTCTACCTCTATCACTTCCTCCCTCCCTCGCCTCTCAAGGGAACCGAGTCCTACATGCGATAGTGCCTTGAGAGAATCAGATTGGCACTTCACTGTCTCTGTGGGTGTGTGTGTGCTGCGCGCCTGATACAGATATTCAGAGCTTTTGTCATGCTCCGAGCTGACATGTGAAACGCAAGAGCATCTCTGATCTCGGCGGAGTTGCGAATGCAGGCTGTCAACAGCGGGAGAAGCTACTGTTGGAATAATGAACATGGCACTCATAAATATAAATTTGGCTGTTGCAATGAGCTTCAAAGTAAATGAAAATAAATGTTGGGTTCATTACTGCCAGCCCTATGCACGCTATGAGACTGTGGGATTCACTGTGACACGTAATTCGGAGGAAGGTCTGAATTAATTAAGTCTCACTTGTTCGTGTCGAGGTTGTCCATGAAAATTTCAACAACCCCAACAAAGAATGAGCTTTTCAGTGAAGTCTCCCAAAGGTAATAGAATGAATGGAATCGCTCGATTATTTTAAAAGTGATGCTAAAGATAGGAAAGGCAGATGGGGAATGCTAACACATAATGAAGCCTGTTTTTCTTTCATCTCACTTACTGGGATCAGTTCTCAAAGCTTTTCACTCGTCCATTGAGCGAGCTTTTTCAGCATGAGTCATGATTACACAATAGGGCTGCACAATATGGCAAAAAATTACAGTTGACATGATTCACAATTAATGAGAATAATCAGATTTGCTATTTTTTCTACTGAAAAAACTATTAAAATCGTGATTGTGTGACATTTGTTGGGGTATGTGCCAAACAAACATGTGTTCTCACATCTGGAGAACAAGATTTGCAGGCCAGGGCGTCTCTGCAGCACTATAATGCACCTTTATCACAATATTGCAGCTTCTGTGATTGGGATGTTGTCCATATTGTGATTTCGATAATATTTTGATTAATTGTGCAGCCCAATTACGCAATAATCTACATAGCTCGCCCATTCCTACCCCCAATGCGTCAAAAACAGCAGCTTGGTCACTGGCCCTTGGTTTGACGCTGTAGTTACCCCTCAAGCATCAGTTCTTGAAGTGCCCCTCCAGTGTAGTGGTATACAGAGCAACATAAGTCAGTGGGCAGTCGGGATGGTCGGATGGATAATAAACAGAACTTTAGTATGATCTATTCCGAAATCTAACCAAGTAGTTTTGTGCCTAAACCAAACTAAATAAATTTTGTATTTAGTTACTTTTAGTCACTAAGTAATTCTTGCTCCTAAACCTAACCAAGTAATTTTTGTGCCTAACCAAACCACAACCATTTCATAACATTAATAAAAGTCCAAAAGTCATAATATGTCATAATATGTGACGATGCATATTTCGTATAATTGCTAACGTGACCACGGAGCCCTCACGTGCAAAACTGACACCAGAGTGGTAGACAGAGCGTCATCATTTGAAGCTTAAGGCCACTGACCAAGCTGCCGTGTTTGACATGTTGATATGGCACAGGTTTTTAAAGCTGGTTTGAGATTGTAGAAAGAACAAAAAGGCAGAAATGACATTTGAACCAGATTCAGCACTGGGCTTCCAATATCAAATAGTCATTGAGAAAAAAAAACAGTATGAGTAGCCTTTCCAAGTCAAACAGTCCAAACTCACAGAAGATGTTTTTCTTGGTCCAGACAGACAAACAATACTCAAACGTGTACCCATATTTACATTCAGACGGCCTGAAAACAAACTAGAAAATTAATCGTGCATTAGGCCTCACCACAGCTTTAGGCAGTGAGCAAACGTGCAATTTATTGGATTGATTTGGATGGCCAGGGCTCATATCATTCTTCAAATTGGCAATCTGCTGTTCATAAACCTGGTGACACATTCTTGACAAATAGACGTTATGTATTAGAGCTGAATCCATCAGACTGAGGGCCAATGTTTGCTCATGTCGTCATAATTTAATCGCCTGTCACATGGCAGACAGTTTACAGATACACAGATGGAATAACAGCGGCATGTGGGAAGAACTTTTATATCAGCATTTCGAGTATCGTACAGTAGCTCACACTTGTTAGTGTCTTGTTGAGACGTCTGTAAAAACCAGTCAACACCCACTGGAGCCAGTAAGATTAATGCAACAACCTGTTCATAAATCTGCTCCTACGCGTCGGTGCATGCCAGCCTTCACAGATTTTGAGATGATGAAGTCATGTTAGCTTGTGGCTGAAAAGCTTCAGGGTTTGGCCGGTGATTACATTAACCTTAGCCTGTCACCCGGTCCCATCTGGTCCCACTGCTGTATCACAGCCTCTCAGTCTGTGAGAGAGAAGACAGAGTGTACCGACAGGAAGAAACAGTAAGTGCTCCTACTGTAGGGAGGCTTTAAAATGTATAGGAAAAAAGCCTGGGATTTAGCCACACATGGCTGGACAAGTCCTTCCATCTGTGTCCGGATATACTGTTGTTGCTGCACTACATATATACCTGGTGGCGAAGATCACATAAAGTCACTTCTTACATGTAGCATCAAATGTGAAAGACAGGCAGGTTCTCAGTTCGAAGATGAAACAAGAAAACAGTCTTCAAAAGGTAATATGGGGGCAGTGAGCGAGTGTTGCGACTGAGTTAAACCAGCATGACATTGCTTAAGAGCTCCACTACCAGGCAATTTGCAACACGGAGGCCGGCAAGCAGCTGTGTGACAACCTCCTGCTGGGCACAGGAGAACATTTAGACTTCCCACGACCGGGTTTGAAACACATCCAGACGAAGCCGTTTGAAGAATGACTGGGCGACATGTCGAAAATTCAAGGCACCCGTTATGAGTTATTGCCTTTATTTAAAAGACATCGGTGAATACATTATCTATATCACAAGGGACTGAGACATTATTAGCATTAGAGAGGGATTACATTACAAGCAACCCTTCAAACTGTCACGAGCTTCAAGGTAATTGAGAGTGAAATATGATCGATAGTAGAGGAGGGCAGAGCCTCAGTAAACCATGGTGTTTTGCCTCTTAAATGTTCGATGCGATTTGAATGATTCACCTCCGGGAGTTTTATTGTGTTGTTGGCGAACTGATCAATCATTCGAAATATATTTATAACTGAACAATGAGCACGGCACTCGTTCATGTCAAAACAGATATTGCTTGTACAGCTAAGAAGTAGCAGCGTCTGTCTCTGTCTGAGACGTTTATTGAGTCATAGAGCACTGAGTTATAGAGCTGTGTCACTTTGTCGCACCGTTAACTATAAATAAGTGCACAGGCTTTTAAATTGGTTTCATCATGTATAATAATTAAAAAGAAAGAAGGGTGCAAAACTGTTAAAACAAGTTACAAGAAGACGTTAATCTGCAGAGGATTTCTGATTGTAACTCGAGCCTGTTAGAATAGGTCTGACTCTGATAGCACCCTTTCTTGCTAAAAGTGGATGCAAATGCACAGAATTACAATATCTCCTTGGCCTCTGGATACAGTATCTGTCCAGTCTCCCTTCTGTCAAAAATGTGTTTCTATTGCTGAATGTTTGAGCTTCACTGTGTAGAATGAAGAGTTTTACACTTGATGGGCCTATAACATGCATGATTTGTGACATCACAAATAGTTTGGGAAGCCAATCCTGGTCCAGTCATCAGCAGACAGCAGGAGACGAAAACTTGGTAAATTTAGGGATTTTTACCTCCATAGAAGAGGTTATGTTTTCACCTGTGGCCATTTGTCTTGCTTTTGGCTTGTGTTTTTTTATGTTTATTTTATTTAAGGTTGGCGGCATTAAGAAAACAAATAAAAAACATAACACATAAGCACAAACTCAAGTCAACTCACACAGCCACCAGACCATGACAGCTGTCCCTGGCAGGTTGATGGCATATGGAAACATACACACATGCGAGAACAATTTATCACGTGGCATATAGGCACAGATAAAAGCGCTTCAACACATAAGCATTTGAATACAGACAAAAGCAAAAAGCACATGGGGCGCCCAATAGCCAGATGGTAGAGTGGGCGTCCCATGTGCAGAGGCTTTGCCCTCGCTGCAGCGGCCCGGGGTTCGAGTCCAGCCTGGGCCCTTCGCTGCATGTCACCCCCCCTCTCTCTTACCCTGCTTCCTGTCCTCTCTTTGAAGCTGTAAGTGCAGACAATAGTACTTGGACATAGGACATTAGTAAGACATTATC
This sequence comes from Pagrus pagrus, assembly GCF_965226575.1. NCBI lineage: Eukaryota > Metazoa > Chordata > Actinopteri > Spariformes > Sparidae > Pagrus > Pagrus pagrus. The sequence goes on from NC_140200.1 coordinate 8,976,386, forward strand.
ACATTATTCTGTGAAAGTTGGTTGGTTTGTCAGCAGAATTACACAAAAACTAATAAAAGGTTTTCCATAAAACTTGGATGGATGACGGGTCTCGACCCAGAATAGACTTTTGTTATGGGTCCGGATAAAGGAACATATCCAGGAATATGGATGGATGGATGGGTGCTCTAAAATTTTGAGTGATGCAGGTCTATCAAGTTATCGAGCTATCGGTTTGATATTGGATTAGGCTTGACTGAATTAAAACGGGACTGTTGGGCCTTAACGGAAGTATGCGTTCGACTGAGTTCCATTCTAGTTCATGTGGTAAAAATCATGCCAGGTGCCTGAGGTGCCATTTTCATGTATATGCGTGGAGGGGATCCTTAAGGGCCTTTAAACAGTAACTTAAATTGGAGCTCCCTGGGTGCAGAGATGACATTTGCATTTGCTCGAGAGTGCGATCATTAAATAACCCAGGCTAATAAATCAGGTGCAAACAAGAAACACAAAAAGGCAGCTTTGTTGCATTTTACATTGGCTACGCATTTCAACCTTAATGCTTTTCTTCACGCAGCATCAAAGTAAACACAGAAATGGAAATCGTGAAATGGACATGACATGTCATCTGTCAAATTGAGGTTGTAAATCCGACAGGTGATGTGATGATTTTCCACTCCAGCTCATTTTTCTTCTTCCATTTAATCAGTGTGTCACGGTTATCCAAGGTTGTCTATGATCAAAGGCTGCGCAGCCTATTTTATCGAGATAAATAAAATCTTTATGTTAGACGATAAAATACATCTCCAGTGAATCTCTGCTCTGATGCTGTGAATATACAGCAACCATTACACAAACTGTACATAAATCAGGATGTATTGCACAATTGTGCTTTGCCAGCAAATATAGAGGACAAAATATATGATGCCATGGACATACCTCACTCTGACAAATTCAAACTGGGCTCCTTTCCACGTGGCTCGTCTTCCATTCAGAGATCCACCTGCACTTTCACTATCTCTCTGTGCACTTTGGTTAGATACGGAGTAGCTAATGCGCAGGGCTTTGGCTGTATTCGCTATGATTCATCCTGGCAGTGCGCCCACATCCCAAGAGGGTCTTACCATTTGTTTGCACTGACACACGCCTCGGGCCGCTTTGACCTATTGCTGTTTGATTTCAGATCTTATGTAACCCATTCTGTGGAGTGGGGCTTACTCAGGACACGTGGCCGGCAACAAATATTGAAGTATTCACAATGACACTTACTACTGCAGAGGGGAACATCAAACAAGCTGGAAGGGAACACCGGGAAGAGGATTGGACTATTGGACTACATATCAAAATAAATATTTGCATTAGAAAATCACCTCATCTGTTGTCTAGCCAACAGTGAATAAATGTCTGAGACAAGAGTATTTTTTTTTATATTTATCATGACCTGCTGATATTAAATGAATGAATACGGTAATGTAAGATAGTAGTTTCTGTTCTTTATGTTCTACAGTCCAGAAAGGCACCTTACTCAGGCGCCTCAAGTTGAAAACATACTTGTCCTGCTCAACCGTGTGCAATAAAAACATCATATAGGAAGAGGGCACTCATACATTAGTGATGATTCATGGCCTGCTTCAACTGAACCGTCACTCGCTCCATCACCAGTAAATGACCCGCGGAAAATGCATCACAGTTGCTGGCTGCTTTTTATGCCCATGTGTGGCTGTCTGTAACCCCCATTACCTAAAGGACAATGAGCTTCAAGAGAAATGAGCGTGTCATGTCGTGGATAAACGTTGCAGAGTCTGAAGAGTGTGTGCGCTGTACGACACGCGCTGATGGCAATTTAGGCTTGATAGTGTTAGATCCGTCATTACAAAAACAAATGAAGATCCCTGTTGTTTTGGCAAAGTGTGCAGATGCAATAACCGAAGCTGCTATGTGGATTGTGAAATGTGAGCTGTTCATTGTGAGAGTTTTAGAATGAGATATAAAGGGAAAAAATGAAATCCTGGTATTTCAAAGCGAAATGCAACATCTGAAGAGGGACTTCAGCCAGTTAAGCCGAGTTTCCACTGCAGGAACTTTCCCTAGGTACTTGGAACCTTTGGGAGAACTTGACGCGTTTCCACTGCACGTTAAAGGGTCTAAATTAACTTTGAGGGGACATTATTTAACCCCTTAAAAAGTCCCTGCCCAGAGGTATTGCCAAAGTCTCCTTTTAGCCAAGTCGTGCCACTCGGCGACGCCCCCGGGCAGTTGTTTCAGGCTAACAAGACCGGGCCTCCATCCAAATGCATGGGGAGGGAGCCAGAACTTATCGGTCAGTGGTCACAGGGACATTAAAACTGCATGTATCGAATCCCAAGTCAAAAAAAGTTTTCAAAGTTTGGTGATTTTGCCCCAAAATAAGGTTTAAAATTCACAACAAGAACTTACGGATCAATCCAGAACGCCAAGACGGCATCAGCTTTAATGTCTTATTTTTGAATAACCTCATCTTTCTTAGTTATCCTGTGCATTAACATGATAATCCTCCTCTTCCATCCTCATTGGGAAGTCCATCTGCACCATTGCCTTTAAACTGTCATGAATCTCAACTGTGCACTCACATCGGTAGAACATGATTGGCTAATGTTGACGAAGGTTCTCAGTCGTCCAGGTGAAGTGCTGTATCGTAGGCAACTGGACGCGTTTCAGTTTCTTGAAGACGTTTCACTTCTCATCCAAGACTTCTTCAGTTCTAACTAACTGAAGGGGAGCTGCAGGCTTTTTAAACTCTGTGTGGGAGTGTCCTTACAGAGTTGTTAAGAGCTCACAAGTGTCCTTAACGACTCTGTAAGGACACTCCCACACAGAGTTTAAAAGCCTGCAACTCCGCTCCAGTTAGTTAGGACTGAAGAAGCCTCTTGGATGAGATGATTGGTTCATATAAATTTAGTCAGGCACAAACAGACATGTAACAACAACCATCGCTCGGCGTTCGACAATGGATTAATTTGCCTCATATTCGCAGGTCTTGTATGACTCATTCACCATCCCTCCAAAGATCAAGGACAAAATACACTTTATGTGACTTGCCCTCCCTCTTAACCCATTGTACCCTTATCTTAACACATTGCAGCACCTGCTTCCATAAATAAGCTCCTCATTAAATGGATAAAATGAGACAGCCGTAACCTCCTGACCTCTTCATACCAGTGATACCAACAACCAAGCCTACTCTCCTCCCCGCTCTCTACGTAGTTGGAACATTAATTTCCTCTCCATCACAGGCTAAGCATTAGTCTGGCCTCTTGTTCATCTTATACGCTGCCCTGTGCAAAACCAATCTCAGAGCGTGTCATGAGCCCGAGGAACCGAGCGTCATGCCTGTGTTTGACCTTGACCCGCCTCCTCCCCCCAGTGGTTCATAATGCCGAGAGAGGGAGACTGATAGCCTCTTCTGACCCGAGGGTCTTGAGATCTGCCTCAATGTCACCCTTTGCACCGAACACAGAGGCCATCAGTGATCGTCTCCGAGATAAAACGAGCAGAAGTGCAAGAAGCGAAAGCGACAGTAAGAGAGGGAGAGATAAAAGGGCAGACGCGGGGAGATAAGAGGAGAGAGATGTGAGAGACCGATATAGAAAAGGGCAAATCATTTGAAATAGCTCCCAATTTCATCATTTTGTCTTTCATCTTTCTCTCTCAAGTGCACTTTTTGGATGAATTATTGTCCTTGAAGAGCACAGTGGGCTGTCATTTCATGACAACTGTGTTATGGGTTATTACCAACGTGCCCCGTGAGTTAATAACAGCTTTTGAAATACAAATTGACTGTACAACAGCCAATTAATACTCACTTTGCAGCGAACTGCTACAGAGAGCTGTAAATTGCAATCTTACTACTGATACTTAAAGAGCAGCTGTGATACTGTATGTATGTTATTCCCTCTTCTTACGTACAGTATATCTATTGTCTTCTTCAAGAAACCATTCTCTTTGCCATTATTTTTCACATATCTGACACCCCATTATATTTCCACTCACTCGAACCTTTCAACATTTCATCGGTTACTTTCTGTGGCAACACACAAAGTCCATTAGACCCCACGTTAACCACAAAAGCCCAGAGGATGGCCTCCAGGTCCGCATCTGCTCAGCCGATCCCATCTATCCATCTGACCTAAGCGATCGGTTCGGAGACTGTGAAGCCGTACGGCGCCCTCTATTAGATCTGTCACCCTCTGCTTCTCCTGGCTTTTGCTTTCCCAGGCTTTTGTCCCGCTTCGCAATCAATGTGTCCACCAGCAACCAAATCAAGATAGATGGCTGCAATGTGACTGGGTGAAGAAAGGTAACTCTGTCCGAGGGAGGTGGACATGAAACGGCCACCGTGGTTACTTTAAAAAGGCCAGTCTGTCAGGGTGACAGACAAGGCTGCTTAGAGGGAAGGAGAAAGTATGTGACAATTTAAACACATGGGATTTTTAGTAATTCTGCAGGTTTATAATAAAATGCAAGTAAGCAGTTTATTAAAACAGCTGGTTGACGAGTTAATTGAGGGAAAACAAGAACAGAATAATAATATCAAAGCAAATAGCAAAGTGGTGGTATCCAATTCAGAATGAGCATCTTTTTGCAAAAATCAATTAAGCTGATGAGGTAAAACAGTAAATATATATCGTGTTTGTACTGTTTTCAATTGAGTATATGTCACAAAGGATTAGCAAATGATCACATTATGTTTTATTTATGTTTGAAACAGCGTCCCGACTCTCGGTACAGGGTTCCACTTTTAAATCAATGTCGGCCTCCCCTAAAAAATAGACAATAGACATTACAAATGTTGCACTAACTCCAGAAAGTTTTAATAACGTCATTTTCACTGAGACTGCCTTTGAAAACAGCTGTATTTGTGACAGTATGTCCTTGTATGTATTCTATAAACCCAGGGACACCAAACAAATGTCCCAGTTTTGTGATAAGCAATGCAAGAATGAGTCCGAAAACTGATTAGCATTTTTTTCTCTCCCGAGTTTTCGGTTAGATGCCTGAAATAAGGTCTGTGGTTAACACAGGCTCAAGAGATTTTCATGTTTTGTTGTACATTACAACAGAGATAAGTATTACTTGTTGTGGAAAAGGCTGTTGCTAAGTAAGGGCTAAAAGAGACCGCAGAGGTTGTCTGGGACATAAAATGTCATTAAGCTGAAAGCTTGGCTCATGTACTCACAAGTCTTACAGGTAGACTTTAGCTGCACATTATTCTGACTCTAACGTGTGTAGTCTGGTTGTGGTGATTGAATTTACGTTTACATTAGTGGTGTTCATTTGTGAAGATTATCTTGCTGAACAATATGAGTAAGCATCATAAACTTGTGTTTGCCACGTAGCATTTCTGCAATAATCCAAAATCCAATTGAAAAATCCCACAGCAACACGGCTGTAGTTGTGTGATACAGCAGTTGAGATGGCAACCTGATGGTTTATTTGTCTGAGGACAGTGGCTCAGAAAAAAGTGAACGGGAATGTACCAGTGAAACTAAACTCCAAATCAATGCAAAATCCACATAACGCAGGTGCTCCAAAACTACAGAAGGGTGAACACAGGTTAAAAAAAAAATGGTATTTTCAGTTCATTCCACTGCTTGTCCACATAAGACCAAACCGGTTAATGTACCATGATGATGGTGCTGCTGAATTTTGAGAGCACGACTCAGTTATTCACTTTTAATTCAAAACAAACACCTGCAGTGCGTTCTGAGTGCTGACTTACCAGATGCAGCGTGAACACAGATGGCATGGATAATGTGATATCGGGAAAAGAGGGCGGATTAACAGACCCCCCTGTTTCTGTTTCCTTTCCTCCAGACCGGCCACCAGCTCCTGTCAACGTGTCCGTCATGCACCTGCGGGCCGACTCTGCAACTGTATCCTGGGAGGTTCCAGAGGGAGACATAATAATCGGCTTCTCTATCTCGCAACAGGTAAGTCCAATAATGTTGTAATGTAAATCAGGTAGGACGTGGACAGGTTAGCAGATCGCCCACAGAACGATAAAATTGCCTCGCTTTTATTCCTGGCTGGAGCCATTTGCGGTTTGGCATTGAGCCTTCAATTTTGTTGGCACACCAGCAAGCCAGCAGGCAGAATGAAGAAGTGCACCTGGAATCCACTTTCATTCATGTTGCATTTCTTGACAGCCTGTGGAACATATTGAGATATAATGGCTTCTGGTGACAGAAAAAATATGTTATGGACAAAGAAATGATAAAATATTTAATGACTGAAGTCCATGGAGGAGCTTTTGTGAGCTCAACAAACACCTCACCATGTTTCTTGGGTGTGTCTCGCATACCGAGTAAGACTCCTGGTAGAATAAAGATGTGTTTTCGTCTGGATGTATATGCCGAGGAACACCTTAAAGTTTGCTTAGCATGCAGGAAGACTGACTGAATCTTGCCTTCAAGCCTCGAGTTAGAATAAAACTCGGCACGGTCGATTTGTCAAGAGAAAATAAGGGTGCAGCGGGAATAAACAAGAGTGCGTGGAGCTGCCAAACAGCATTTTTTTTTAGGATGAAAAGATCTGAAAGGCTTAAAATAGGAGAGCCAATGAATGCAAACACTGGGTGACAGAATGCCATATGCCGCTGTAATCACGTATATCGAAACATTATGCAGCCGTGTGAATTTGCTCTTCGCTCACGCAACCGATGGGCTGTATACAACAGCCGAACGTCTATGCTTAGGACTCTTCGTCACGTTACGCAGCTGAATTCGAACACGTTTGGCAATTGCCTTGAGTGTATACTGCGGTTTAATCATTGCATTATTCACTGTTTATGGAGAGTAACAGGCTTTTTGTGATCACATCTTTCAGTCAAGAAGGACCGTAAAAACACATAAAAAGAAGACATCTGGCCCGAAGCCACTTGAAGTGCAGATGGGCTAGAGAGCACACTAAGAAGGGAGCTCTGCATAGGAATAATTCTCACAGCTCCGGGACTTGATTGCTCCGAAAACAAGGTCAAAGACAAAGACATTGAGAGCTTGTGACTGAAGGAACTCACAGTCTAATTTTTCAATTTCAAGTCAGGACTCCATATGGTGAAAATGAAGTGCCAACTGTTAACATAATAAAAGCCTCAGCATGTTGTTCTCCCGCACATTGATTTTTTTCTGGTTGGTCACCTCCGTTTCACATTGTTGTAGCACATATAGAGCTTCATGATTGTTTTACCACGCTGGAGGGGGAGACATTATTAAAGCAATACTGTCCTCTCTTTCACAGAAGAGAGTGTCTTCCTTAGGGTAATATTTACAGGACAGGTGTTTCTGTGTCACCACCTTAATCCACTCATTGCCCACTGTAGTGATTATTGCATCGACTCATTAGATCAATCAATCGTGTTGCTCTCCATCACTCTTTTCCATCCTTAGAGGCAGGAAGGACACATGCAGAGATTCATTCGAGAGGTCAACACTACCAGCCGCTCTTGTGTTCTCTGGGACCTGGAGGAGGAGACGGACTACATAATCCAGGTCCAGTCGATTGGCCTGTACGGGGAAAGCCAAGCCAGCAAGAAGGTCCATTTTCGCACCCTCAAGAAGACAGACCGCTTCCCCTCCAATAGCTCGAATCAAGGTAAGCAGCTCTGAGATATAGGCTCTGTTGTGTGGTATTACAGAGCTGTATAAGTTATACAAGGTGTTAGGATACGCAGGCTGTTTGTTCTGGTGTCCTCATGAGATTTGTTAATATTAACATAATTATGTAATTTAATTGCCAGCTAAGTTCAGTTAGCTCAGAATCTCTCTTCAGGTAAACAGCATGTTATAAAGTTTGTCAAAATCCAGTATATTGACGAGGTCACAATAGGTCACTGCAGCACTTTTTTCACTGTGTTTAATCTCCGTCTGTTATGCAACATAATACTTTGCTTTTAATTCTACGGTACATAGTACAGCCAAAGGCCTCTTTCCCTGAGGCACAGTGAGGAGCAACCCATTACGGATGCTTTCCCTGCTGTTGTGCTAAAGCCTCTCTCGGCTGTTGAATGCTTTTAAACACCCTGACATTGAAAATGAGGCACAGTAAAGGCTAGTGCCGGCATAAGTGCAGGTAACCTGAATCCTCCTCTCATGGCGTCCCTCTGAGGGGGCTCTATGTGCTTCTCGCAGGTTTATTTTCTCCTAGACACCAATTCATTATTGACAGACTCCTCAAGCGTGGCTTCAGGCGAGCTCCTCTGAATTTATGCAACTCTATATCACTCCGGGCGCCTAATCAGGATTCTGACACACACTCTAAAACACTTTTGGATTCAGTGTCTGGCCTCAGCGTATGGGCTGTGGGAAATATGAAGAGCGTGACCAATAGAGAATAAGTTCAGCGGCTCTCAATTTCTTACAGCACAGATGAGGAAAGAGTAAGAAAAAAAAAACGGCTTTCTATTATAAGAATTTTGGGTAGAGTCTCCATTTCAGGAGGAAAGTCCTTCACTAATCTGTATTAGTTCAGCCATGATTATGGGATGAGCCAAATAAATTTGACATTGGTCTAAACCCAGGCCTGACACTTCAAACATTTTTTCCCCGTTATCCTATGGCCTGGTTGAGGTTGCAAATACAGGAAGTGCTGATGCAAGTGACTCATAAATGTTGCTCTTCAGCTGACTCAGGTTTGGTACCATTAGTTAAGCTGGCAAGATCGGCGAGAGAGGAGGAAACGAATTCAGGCTCAAGTTCAACACGCCGCGCTCTCCATTAAGCTAATTCAGGAACTGGCATTACACTGCTTTCTTGCTGCTTTACATCAAACACTCAGGATATTATTTTCTGTACTTATTTTTGAAGTTAAAAGCAATGGATTTGAGAAAGCTAACGATATCTGAACGAAGCGCTGATCGTGAAAAGACTTAGGGTGCGTGCCCTACCACTTTTTGAAGACTCTTAGAAAAGATCCACTTGCACCATTAATCAGGATTCGTTGCCCCCTATGAGTCATCCAAGTGGGTCAGAAAAACAGCCCATTCAGTGGATGAGCTTCATTTGTGGGAGTTTGTTTTTGTAAGTGTAGAGGCAATCAGTGTCAGCTTTCCATAAATCTACTGCCCGCACCGCTGACTCCTCGTGGCCCAGTTTCAAAGTCCAATCGCATTAAATTTCTTTTATGTAACTCTTGTCAAGTTTATCGCTCAGCTTCTCTTTTCATGTTTGGCTGTAAATTGTGTGAATTTTGTATTTTGACTCTGTTATTGTTGGCAAATTTATTGTAGACACAATGCACAAATCACCTAGGTCCACACATAACAGCTATGACTAATGCTCCATCCCCTTTTTTAGATAGCCTATAAATATTGTGATATTTTTATCTCAGTTTCAGATAAAGACTCTGGCTGAATGATTACAGAGACAAACAAAGCAACCCAATTAACTCTTCCAGTGTGATGGAAAATTACACCACTGATGTAATCAGTAAAACAACATAAAACAGTAACACATAACGAACAGTACTGTCTGAGGCTTCAAATAAGAAAGTTAAGAAAAGTTTTTTAAAAAGTGCCACACAAATAAAGTTATAATTATTAAACCTGATTCATGTGAGTCTTGAGTAGATAAAAACACGTGCGTGCTAATTGTTTGAAGATTTATCGGCTTTTCATCCATGTTTCCAATCCTGTATAAACCACTAACAGTATAAAATATGGACAGTGCTTCCAGTTCTGAAAAGTTGAGGGTTGACAAGATGCTACCACAGCGTGTCTTCGGTTTTTCAGTCAGATCCAATCGGAGTATCCTCGACAGCTCCACCCTCTTATACAAATATGGTCACATCTATGGTCACAATGTCCTAAGCCATAAAGTTAAAGAAAGCAAGAACAATTCCTGGATCTGTCCCTTTATCCAGATCCACACCAGAAGTTAATTGGCTCTATTCTGGGCCGAGACCCATCCTCCACCCAAGATTTGTAGAAATGTTTTCAGTAGTTTTTGTGAAATCCTTCTGACAAACCAACCAACAAACAAACAAATGAAAACATAACCTTCTTGGCGGAGGTAAAAATGTTTTTTATTCTAATTCAATACTGGAAATCAAGGTCGTTGATGGTCATCAACACGAGCAAACAGACTTTTCTTAGTTTTCTACTTCATACTGCTTTGAAACAACAATATTGATTCCTTCCACCACTGAAGATGAATTTCCTTTGTTTCCCCTTAACAAGCTTTTACCTGCTCTGAAAGGATGTTTACAATGCTTCCTCCTACAATAACAACATATGTATTCCCCATAAACCTTACTGCATCTTAATTTTAATGTGCCATTTTTTGTTCAGGATCTTGCCGCTGACCATTGTTCCCTTAAAAGCCTTTTTAATCTCGCTGGCTCCGGCATCGCTGGGCCATTTCAGAGATCCTTTGTCACAGCCAAGTGCCTCCTATCGAAACTAAATTGATTTGCAGTACGTACCAGGCATTCTGGAGAGCTAGAGGGATGATGCTCATGAATCAATAATGCTTTTATTTTTCTGCTCAGTGCAATTCTCTTTGATAATGTGATTACACATTAGTGCGTATGCCACTGAATCTATACCTGGCCAGATTCAAAATCCATCTATTTCATATAAAGCCTTTCCTGGCAAGATACCCGCCATGTATTGCTGGAGAATTTGAATTTAAACAGGCTACTGTGCTTATTTTCTTTCCCTCAGGATCAATATGTCAATTTCAATTCCATTAGTTTCATGGAAAGCTTTGAATCAGAGTTTATATTTCTGCCTGCCCTTCAACTGTGCATGTTGTCCTGTGGTTGGAGGAGCAGGGTTCTGGCATTAAGATTCTATTAGTGTTCAATAATTTCGACAACATTTGAGTACGTGCATTTGCAAACTAAACGTGTTTTTGAAGAAGTAAAACTGAATTAATTTCACAGGGGTATCATCCCAGCATAACAAAGGGAGTTTTCAAAATAGAAGAATACAATACTTATTTGAGGTTTGTGATAAAAGTGGGACAATTACGATGTTACATTTGTTTGTTCATGGATTGTGATGTCGATACAAAAATCTCCAAAAACGTTATATAAATCATTCCCCTAAGAAAAGACGTGAAACTGCTTAATATGTCACCTGCTGCCACCGAGCTGTCAAGCTGCTTCACACAGGAGAGCAAAAAGAGAATATTTTCAAAGGATGAATGCCTTGAGCAGTCAGAGCTAACCAGGTAGGAGGTCCCCTTAGACACAATTACTGTGTGATACTTCAAAGAGATGCCAAACTGTCTGTGCTGAGTCAGAAGCTACACCTAGGCTCCCCCATTAACACATGAGACAAAAGGTATCTTACACGCTGTTTGCTCTCTGCAAAATATTTCTTTTGACTTCAATTTCACAACTTTCCATAATGATATCAGAAGTGAAACGACTGCTTTATTATAGATATGTTTAACATTTACCACATTAAAATGTCTAAAAGCGACTCTACCTTTGCTACATATTTTGTTGAGGTGTGTTTATATGTTCTTACATTATCCCAGATTTTTCCAGCAAATGTTCAAATAAAGAAATCTGTGCTTTTATTCGCCTTAAAAGTGCCTGTAGTTTCTTATTTACCTTCTTTCAGATAGACTGATGGGCCCCGCGCTACTTCATGATGTCATCAAATAACATCTGTTGTTGTTTTTGTTGTTTTGATTGATAGACACCTTACGGCAAGAATCTTATTATGAGCACTTAATTTATCTGTAGTTAACATTAAATGGTCTGCAACTCTTTTGATAGTTGATGAATCCTTTAAATTGTAACATATTACCTAAATAAGTCTTTTCAGCTGTGATGATTTACTGCTTCATGTTGAAGGTCAGTAATGAGTGTCTATCCGCGGTATACTTACAGTAAAATTTGATTTATTCGAGCCCAAGGGAGAATGCTTGTGTTCTCTTTGTATGAGCATGTTGCACAAGTGGCCGCCATAATGTCTATGTGCAAAGTGAAGAACTGATATCTCAAATTTGCTCTTATTTGTTCTGATTCTCACTCATTTTCTCAAGTTCAGTAGCAGGAAGGCTGTCGTACGGTGTAATAAACAGCGTTGTTCAAGTTACTGAAAATAAGTAATTACAATCCCAATCACTTTGATAAAAAGCACGCTCACACAGGCTGAACTGCCTCAGTTACCGTACATCATAAACCGGAAAATCAGGGGAATAGGCTGCGTTTGTCTGCTATCTTCTGCAGTTGTCCACAATTTTGCACTTTAATTTGAAAAAGTAATTACAAACATCTCTAGTTACTGTCAAAAGAAGTGGGATAGCAGGAATGCTCCCAACACTGGTAATAAACCCTCCAAAAAAACTCAATTGCTCAATCTCACGCTCACATAATACGAAAATAAATCACATGATGCGTCATTGTGACAGCAGTACAGCACCCCCGGTGTGTTGTTACACTGTTTCCCGACACAGTTCGCAGCCACAAACAACGTCCAACGGGATTTGGAGTGAGCAGAAGGGAGGTCGACTAATTATCTCAACACAATCTCTTTGGTGTGCACCGCAATCTCCATCAGCAGAGCATCACACAGCATACTATATGAAATATGTATGATACATCAGCAGGACATGTTATTCAGGTCATCTGGAAATCCTCCTCACTCTCTCTGAGGTATGAAACCTATTCCATCAAATATGAACACATACATGATGTATCGGTGTGCTGCATGCACCAAAGCACTTTTGAAGTAACATCGGGTTGTTAAATCAACTAGAAACACTGTAAACAAGAACAAGAGGTTCAGCTGGAAAGTCTTGCAGAATACAAAAGCCTCAAAGATACATTCATTACTGAAAAGCCTCTGATGTACTGTCATACTTCTACAAGCAACTCGACATAACTTGAATTGGTTTGGGACAGACAGAGGACATAAAACGAAGAACAACTTGAAGGAGCACTGATCTGAGCCCTGATCTGACATTTAAGTGTAATACGAAGCCTGTTATGAACTCTGGAGCTCACTGTGCAATGGGAACAGCTAAAAACAAACGGGGGAGCTGAAAACAGCCATGCTTGAAATTATTTTTTTTTGTCAATGCTGTAAGATCACGAGTTGAATATGTGAGGAATGTGTGCATTTCATACTGTACTCTTATGAATCTTGAAAAATGAAGTTGTTTTCTCATGATAAGTCATCGCGTTATCCCGATAAATCGTAAAACAACATACAAATCAACTTGTGATCTCGGGAAGTACGCCCCTTCTGGGCCTCTGAACAATTTTGAAACTTGCTTTTTATAAATATGGAAACAATTAATGTGTATTACAGAACCTGTAATCTCAGTTTTTACTGTCAATTGTATAAGGAAGTTACAAACAATGTGACTTTTTAGACCAGTTGGTGGACATGGCCAGAGTAGATAATTGAAATTTAGATTAGTCAACTCTGTCCTGAAGATTTGAGTGTGTGCTACCGTTAAACCTTTGGGCATTCAGCGGTTGGAGCATATGACAGCACAGCACAGCACAAAATTAAACACTAGGAAGGCTCATCCTCAAAAATGACCTGCTGTTGTTTGGAAAAAAAAAGAAAAATACTGTGCTGTGAATATAGTTCCTTCCACTCGTTGAGGAATCCGTAGCCCCAATCTGACAGGTTTAATTACATATTGAATAATCAGCATCAAGCACTTTCCTGTGATTTGTGGTCATGTTAATTGCCACTGCGATGCGCCCCCTCGCTCCACTCGCATGCCCAGACACACTACTACCAACTGGAAAAACGTGGCAGTGTAGTTGACCCCGCTCCCGAATAGCTATCATGTGAAGAGAGCTGACGGCCTGGCATCCGGGGCCAGTTTCTTGACAACTTGATTCACTAAAAGAGGCAATTGGGAAGAGTGGCGTCCTGGAAGAGGTCCATCCATGCGGGTAAAGAGATAGTTTGGGGGAATGGAAATAGGCTCATAGTCAATCCACTTAAAGGAGGATTAATGCTACAGGAATGACATGTGGTAATGCCCGCCACATTTTCTGACTACTAGAGTTTTTCGTTAAATGGCAGAACAGTCATGAGGGATAAACAGCCTCCATTTCTGCCCGTCATCGTATGTATCTTATCTCCGCACGCTACACTGCCTACAATATGTTAAGGTTAATGTTCAGCTTTCACTGAGACACACTGGTGCTTAAATCCTACAGTAATGTTTGAGCCCATTGTTTGTCACGTGGATTGCAATTTAATGTGTCTCATATTTTGTCCCCTTCATACAAGGACAACATATTCAGCAAATTGTATTCGGTATACTGTGTTGAATAGTCTGTATTCACTCTGTCCTCTCTCCTAGATGACCCCACTGTGCAGGGCCTGGACAAGTCCCGGCATCTACAAACGGGAGAGATGATCATAATTGTGGTGGTCTTGGTCATGTGGGCAGGTAAGCTTGAATATTGTGTGTGTGTTGTTACTGCTTAAGTCAGAAGAGAAAATAACTGCACGATATGGATTTTTTTATCAGCCGATAACGATGAACGATAATTAGCCGCGCTTCATGGCCAATACCAATACGATAACCGACCGTTTTGTATTTTAAAATGACGTTCCTTAACTGTATATGCACTCCTGAGGGTACGGAAGCAAACAGTGATGATATAATAACATTTAAGTCAAAATCAGATGACAGTCGTTGGGCTGCCTGTGTTGCCAGGCCACCGATTGTCAAATCTGACCTAACTGGACCGGATAAAACCAATTAGTCAAGCTTTTTAAGTATAAAAATCTGAATAAATAATAACTAAAGATATATTTTTTTTTAAGACTTTACTTTTGAGTGTTGCATATTTATTAATGAAAGTTCAATCTGAGTGAGAAATACTTTAAAAAACAAGTTTTCAGGCACTTTTGCTACCGTAAATAACAACAAACCTACAGAACTCTGACTTAATATCAGTATCAGTGCTCCAGCTGAAGCACATGATTAATGTTTGATCTATATTGATACTTTAATGTTGAGTCTTTTAGGACGATGCAGTAACACGTGAGTCTTACTCCTTTGACCTTTTGAAGGTTATTAATAGGCTGATTTTAAAATCCAATAAGATGTAATATCTATAAATCCAGTGTCAAGCATCAGAAGTTATTGATCTGTTGTCATCAGTAGTGAAATTACATTGAAATCCCGCTTAATAAGCTAAAAGATAATTGGACTTCTCTGCAAATTGTCAACATTTGTCAGTCTCATTGATGGAGACTAATGATGCACATCAGAGAGAGGTTTCCCACTGTAGATCAGCCTGTAGCCACATCAATACATTGACACACAAATCAATAAGCCGCTAATAAATACACAGACAAGTCATTACGCACAAGACCAATAGGATCCCTAATAAGTGGAGTTAGAGTCCAAAAAAGTAAAGCACCACACACTCAAATGTAACAAATGTAACTACTCTGAACATCCCGTCTCTTTTGGGCTTTTTCACATCGGCGATGTCAGAAACACATCACGCTCTTCTGAGCATTCTCTGCATCCGAGCTCTCCATCCCAGTCAGATTTTCTCCTCCTTTGAGGAAATGTGTGCTGATTAATGAAGTGTTGAGGCACAATGAGAAGTGGCATATCTGACAGGCTGCCAGGAGCAGGGTTTCCCGCCCCCGAGCACCAGAGTGAGATGTTAAATAATACTAATGAGAGAAACCAAAGTAACACGGGGGCTGTGAAGAGTGGGAGTGAGAGAACAAAAAACACCTCATGTGGTGGCGTATTCATAATGGACTGCTCATTTGCAGCCAGGCCAGTTTGAAGTCAGATGTACCTTGTTCTCTCTTCTAATTCATCATCTGCACGACATAGTTTGTTCATTTATGTATTTATTTGTTCTTTTCTGTTGTTTTTTCCATCGTTATCTTTTATCTTTTATCGCGGTACTTCCCGCTGCTCGGTCTAGCGCTGGGGAAAAAAAAGAGAATGTAATTATAAGCTACTCAGGTAATTGCTTTGATTCGATGCAATCTCATCTGCTGTATTGTAAAATGTTTCTGTGTAGTAAGTGGCAGCTGGTTAGTGGTTAAAATGTAGTGAAGAACTGAAAAACAGCACCTGTACACACAGGCGAAATACACACCGATGACTATAAAGCTATATTATGACATAAAAATATATCCTTCTTTGTAAAAGTATGTAGCTTTTTTTCCCAAAAGATATCAGCTTTGCAATGTTTATTCATTTTGTTTTTTACTTGGGCTCAGGTTAGTTTTTGATTGAGCTTTAAAAAAATGTAATGCAATATGTAAAAATTGTTTGCCTGTTGAATTCACACTCCAAACAAATAGGTGGCAGCGTATCAACAGTGTCACCACCAACTCCTACTAACTGTAGCTGCCGTTAGCTAATTTAGCTCAGCTAGCTATGTTAAGTGGCCACTAATGGATATTGGTAAACAAACTTGCAACATATGACCAATAGAAAAAATGCATCTGATCTTCCTCCTCTTCGTTACAAAATCTAAATAATGTTCAGTGTGATTGTTCAATGGTAGGTTGTTTTATAGTTGCAGTGATTTTGTAGAATATCATCATAAAAGCAGACAAATAACACTAATTACACAAATGCATGAATGTATGACGTGTAGCTTCAATACTGGAGCACACTTACGTCATATAAGTGTGCTCCAGTATCGAAGCTACATGTCATACATGAATAATAATTTGGCAATTAAATTAATTATGCTATGCTACTCGCAGTTTTCATTACCCGAACTGTATATCAGTTTCTGAATATTTAATGGACATTCAGTAGAGCAAGGAAGTTAATTGCCCCTCGGATATAAATAATTTTTTTTTTTTTAAATTGAATTAAATTGATTCATTGTGACCATACGGTACCCATCCAAACCGGAGGCAGAACTGCATCTGGCAGACTGCAAAATGTGAGAAAACAAACCCTATGGGGAATTACTGTCTTCCAAGCTTTCAGATAAAGACGCGGACATCGCCGTCCCTCGGGAGCAGAATTCCATTATCCACATGGCCTTTCAGCGTGCTCCGTTAGAGGAAGTGGTGACATGTCTGTGAGTGACAGTTGCCGCCCCATGACTGAATTCCTATCCTCTTTTCTTGCATGTGTGTGTGCGTGTGCGCGCGTGCAGCTGTTATTGCCCTCTTCTGCCGGCAGTATGACATCATCAAGGACAACGACTCCAGCAACAATAAGGAGAAGGCCAAGCCGTCGTCCGAGAGGAGCACGCCGGAGCACCACAGCGGAGGGCTGCTGAGGAGCAAGGTGAGCATGACTCCTCTGAGTGAATACACTATGGTGTCACAATCACTTCAGCATTTTTGTCTGAATGAATTTGCTGCATACTGAAAAACACACACGCCGTCCTTCTCCACGTTCCCCTAACACCTTTTAAGCAGCATCCATATAAATTACTGTGTTGTACTGTACTGACATGGCATGCCATGTGCTTTTCCTATTGTAACATGTCAAAATGTTTTTCAGTGCAAAGTCTGCTGATGATGTGTACATGCAGTGTTTTTGTTTTTGTTTTGCACCTTGCTGCAGAAACACTTTTCCCCCCAGTGAATAATAAAATGAACGTAATCTAATCTGTGAGCTCAGCCAACTGCCATCAAGAGCCCGCCACCTCTTTGGCACTTCACAACGGCAAACTTGTTTACGCTGGATATTAACGTGATTACTGTAGGTTTGTAGAATACAGGAGCATCTGGCTCTGCTGCACAGGCTGGAAAAACAAAAAAGCTCCAATATGCCACAATTAGGGACGGATTCATTGCGAGATGATGCTGGGTGAATATATATTATCTCGTTCCTGAGGGGCAATCTATGAAGCCAGATTAGTGGGTGAGCGAGGTATGTTGAGCCTAAAGCCACCATCATAACAACCAGGTTATGTTCAGAGTTTCTAGAGTTTTTAATGCGACCAAATGAGGCCCTGTAATCACAATAGCACTTACTGTGTGTGCGGCGTTGCAGGTTTCATCAATCAGTGATGGAGTGATCTAAGCAAAAATATTGTTTTATTTAAAAAAAATAGATTCAATCAATTGTATTCACACATGTATGTACGGTAAATCTACATGTAAATATTTACCACTTTGTGGTACATGTCGAGTAAACATTACAGTGAACTCTTCTCTAAACTCTACATAGACAGCACTGCTGCTGCGACCTTATGTACTGCATGTATGTAATTTTATCCATTTCAAAGGTGAGACCTTGTATACAGTATATTGTTGCAAATCTGATAATACTCTGCTGGGGAAAAATACATCTTGTATTCCACAGTAACAAAAAAACATACAGCAGCATGTCTCAGTGCAGAGTTGGTTAAAAAGTTGAAATCGTGGGATGTTCAGTGGTAAACAAAATAATGTTTGGTGCTTTGAAGGATATGAAATTGAGTCACTGGTGACGTTTTGGATATGTGAGTAATGCCTTTAAAAAATAACAGATAGCAGTGGACAGATTTAACCAGTCGCAGCTCAGTAATGAGGCCGTGACCGAATCGATAATGTGTTGTGAGTGCTGACCTCTGCCGAGGATTTAACATAGCAACGCATTGAGTCGTCTCGTTTAAATTAGCTGAGGGGCAATCGTTCGCGTTGTGTTGGCTTATCTCTCCGTCCAGTCCTCATTAGGTGGTGTTGATCTGATGTTCCTGTCAGAGAGGTTCTGACGAAGACTTCAGTAAGTCTCTCTCGCATCAGTCAAGAGTGCAGTTGGGTCAGTTTCATGCAAGCATAAGTCCTTCAGGAACTAACACACACTCACCAATGGTTGATGCAAGAGAGAGGAAGAATGGAGGCTGATCAGGGCCAAATTTTTGTCAACTAAAAAAAACATCTTATAAAAAAAACAGCCTATAACAATATAGGTATATTGATCTTTAACACTTGAAAAATATGTAACTAAGAAATATGTTTATAAAGTAATACATTCTTACAGAACCAGGCTGTTAAAAAGAGAGATTTCGAAAATGTAGTGACTGAAGAAAGTTTAGTAACTGAGAAAATAATGTACTACGCCTATTTACTACACTGGCATGCAGATTATTAATGACTTCCAGCATTTGAATAACACTACCTGGGTTCTTGGTTCCGGTTTCTTCATCCAGATATAGTATTCGATCATTGTTTGTCTCTCCATGGTCAAAGTGTTTTTTTTATTGACGAGATGAAATATTAATAGTGATTCTTTTCTCTCCTGTCTGTTGCAGTTTCATCCTTCTGTGCCGTCCATCAACATCATTGAAGTTTGAGAAGAAGGAACCCGACCCGTCAGAATCCTCTCTCTCTTCTACCATCGATGCATTCCCGACCTTTCTCACTGATGAGGGAAAAAGCTGAAAAAAATGTTTCTGTGGGTCATCATCAGTGAATAAAGGTTGGCAGAGGCTGTCTTGCAAAAGACACACATGCATGCACAGAGTATTTGTTGGAAAACAATAAACTACAGACACACACCCCTATACACCACCGTACAGTACATTAGCTAACAGAAACCTCCTCCTGCGGGTTTGATTAGAACATAAATTAATGTTAACCGACTGTGCAGTTAACACTGATGTCTTTGCCAGGTGCTTGGTATGTTATTGCAATACAAAACACACAATATGACGTATCATCTCTGGGAGGCCTGTCTTCATGACTTTAAATACGCAGTGTATTTTTGATATCGGCATGTGCGATTAGACCCCACGTTCACCCGCTGTGGGCAACTCAGCTTTAAATAAACCAACGTTCCTCATCGCATATAGTGTTAATATATCGTCTGATCACGTGTGTGCATTATCCGAGTGCTGCGGGAAGATTGTTAATATGGAGAGAAGCAAATATATCCAAGATCCATTTGTAAGAGCCACCACAACAACATGTAATATTTTCTAATTATTGAAATTAAACCTACCATTTTCTGGATGGCATTGTATTTTTTCATATTTCATACATAACAAACATGATGTCTGTACATATTTCATTCATTTACTAAATGAAGTTGCATGCAGGTCATTTGCCTGTAGGATAGCATTCGATGTGCATTCAAAGTTAGATGCCAAAAACGGAGAAATAAACACGATTGCAGTACTGTGACGCTGTTAATGTTTCCTTCTATTTTACCTGCTTTTAGAACAGGACGCCATCTTTTATCATCCAGTAAATCTTGTACATTTCCTGACAATTGTATTTCCTGAAGTGTAAAATAAAACTTTTGAATGTCCCATTACTACGTTGCAGCTAATGTAATAGAGTCTGTCTCGCTGAAATGCATACATCACTTCCACTGTGCACAAACTGCTCATCAGCTGTTTGCAATTTGTGCATTTATTGCTGGCCGAGAGTTACAGTTCAACAGAAAACCGCACTGTGCACAAAATATGTGCCAAGTCGCATCACACGAAGTGTTTTAATGCAGGTAATACTTTGCGAGTGCAACAAATTAACGACATAGTTAAAATTAGTGTAAACTCACTGCCTTCAGTTCGAGGTACAAAACACATACAGTCCATTAAAAGTGATGCAATAAATCCTGACGTGTACAGTATTTTGTGCACAACGCTAGCATTTTCCCGCTCCGGCTGTATTTTTTGGATAGGACACCAGGTGCATTACATTTTAGACAGCCCCTTTAAATGGTTGCAATAATTTTCCATTTGTGTTCCCTTAAAGTACCCTAAGAGACCACAGTTAATCTGTCGTGTTAGCCTTACAGTGCAAAAATAACTAGACAGCAGATAAAACCCCCAAACAATAAAACCACAGGCCGGCGGTAGCTATAGGTTCAAACGTGTGTCTTGCCCGACCAATCAAAAGTCAAGAAAAAATAAACTGATGGAGCAATAGAAAAGAATATATAAGTACCATTTTTAACTTAATTGGGTGGAAAGCCACCAGCCAGCCTCCAAAGTCACACACTTCCGCCGCACATAGCGATGCTTTACTAAACCCTAGATAAGTAAATGAGGGGAGGATGGACTGAGGAGCTTTCGGAGACCCAACAACTAATCGATTTATCGAGGAAAAGATTAATTGACAACAAAAATAATCGTTAGTTGCAGCCACAGAAAGCACAGTAAGAGTAACTATAGTATATGGCAGTAGTATAAAGTAATATAAAGTGTATAAAGTGACGTCCGTGTATAAGTGCAGTGTGAGTAACACTATGAATGTCACAGTGACGAGCTTGGGAATTCGAGATTTACGTAGAAGTAGTAGAGATTTACAGAAGGATTACAGTATATACCAGACCTATTAAACTGTGGCCCTTTAACAACCTCATTCTGGCCCTTTGATTTTATTGTTTGCTAATTGGCCCATTATTGAGTTGTGTCTGTTGTTAAGCACAGAAATACAGGGTTGTTTTAAGCAGAGGGAATTAACGAGAATCGATCTGAAAACCTATTTCTAAGATTTTAAAGGTGCATTGTTTTTTTCCTGTACTTTAATAGATATAATGTTTCTTTTTCAATCATGAAAACTAATAAACAAAAAAGAAAAAGAAGTGAATTGTTTGGACATACTTACAGGTCAGACATGGGAAACGTAACAGGACCGGCCCCTTGGCGGTTGAAGCTACTGTATCCATCTGTTCTCCTAACTCCATAATAAAAACTGCAGTTATCTCACCAACATATGCTACAATTATCCACAATGAACCAGAAGTTCTGAGACACGTTGGTCTGCTGCAGTATTTAATAGAACGTATTCAATAAGCCATTTCACCTGGCCTTTAATCCAGAATGCTCCTAATCACAAAAGTAATTACATAGAAGTATCTAAGGACACAGCTAAGCTTAAAATAGAAAGTGATTACAGCGTCCCAGGGATTAATAACTAATATTCTACACCCTCCATCTTTTCTTTTTTTTTATACAACGCTGTCTCAGTGCTGCAGGCTTCTTTCCATTAGTTGTTTGGAAGATTTATGGGCTGTTGTTATGGCCGAGATAAGCTTTGGTGAGATTTTAGATGTGAGTCAGAGATCCCGATGTATACTGCATCTATAAATACATAGATGTTTTCAATACAGGGTTTGCATAGGAGTCTGCTTTCATTATTGCAGCCCCCTGTTCCCATGTGCAGCAATATTAGCAACCTCCTCCTCCTGTTCTCCATCTGTACTTTATGTATTTCTGCCTGAGTAACGGAGCAGAAATAGATGGACGAGGCTAATGGAAGTAAGAATGTATGTCTTTTTATTACTGGTTATGTTTAATGAGGCTTCCACGGTTTACTGTCAGTAAGTTTTTCAGGGTCCTTTTTTTATTTTCTGTTATAAATCCAGCCAGTTATCCTCCTCCTGTTGTACATGAAGAATGTTTTTATAGCATTTTTACGCTGCAAATGCATCAAAACAAATAATAGAAACTGGACATCAGATGGTTCACGGTGGTCATACCCCTGACTACAAAGGGAAATATTCACAGCAGGTTACTGCCCTCCATATGCCCCTTTCTCTGTTGCAGCAGTTAAATAAAACATTAGCATATCCGACCTTCACGAGCCAATCTCAGTGGATTCCCAATATCAAACGGCCCAAACATTACCAACACAACATTAAGCCATTAGCACGGCGAGGAACACCTTATCAGTGGCTAATTAGCCGTTTCAAAATTGCGTTAAATAGCCAATTAGCAATTAATTACGCAGTCATGAATGCGAAAAGAGCTGCTCACTGGCTGGGATCTGCCAGTGAGCACACGATGGACGATGGCGAATTAGATATATCGGTAATGAACATATCACCAGAAAGTTAAACAAGAATTGCTGAATTAGAAGCTAATGAGTTGCAATCCTTATAAAGGTATTTTATTTTGTAATAGTTCAAAATTTTAAAACAATACCAAAGATCTTATTTGTCTTTCTTTGTCTCTTTCACCTTACAGTATTTAATATAGTGTTGAAGGTGACAATGCTGTTTTTAATTGCAAAGTGTTCTAACTGAAGAAATGCACAGTCAACCAATCACCAACAGCACCTTGTTAAATATTTTCTAAATCAAACTACGCTTGCATAAAACCAGGGTTTATGACTCATCGCTGTAGGCTCTGCAGACGTGACATTCAGGTGCAGTCTGTTTGCGGTGAGATCAGATCTGCCAGAGATCAGCACGGGAGAGCAGAAAGCAGCCGAAGTGCAGAGACGCAGACGGGCTCCTGTCATTGACTCAGCATCCTCGGTCAGTGGCGTGCACGCTGATCAAAACAAAGCAATTATCATTTTAAAAGCAAGCGCTGTGAATTGTTGTCACCGTAGCACACAGACAGACGCAGTGTACAAGCAGCTGTGGTTGCTGTTCATTGCACAGAATAACACAGTGTAACCTCTCAGTCTCCAGTGGGTTCTCTGAAAAATATCAAAGTGCAGTTTTTGATCTCCTTTCTGAACACAGGCTCCAACTCACCACCGTCCTCCACGCAGGCAGAACAAAGTGGACAGGTTTATAAAAGTGAAATAAAGGATGTATTCATATTCATCTGTTTTTATCTCTGAATCACTGATGTCTGAACGAGGGACGTGTCGAATGTTTTGAAGCTTCATTCATAACAATTTAACAAATCGATACTGAGAAAAGAAAAGATGTTCTCGCTCCTAAAATTCACAACATGTTTTTATCTATCAATATATTCTGCTTCAAACCATATTTGTTTTCAAAAGCAACATGTTCACTGTGGTTAAAAAAAAAAAGTGTTTGCTCTCAAACACACTTCATTCAAGGTCGACAAACCAAATGAAAAACCAACAGTCTCGGTTTTACTTTCCACACTACCTCTGGTTTAAAATCCTCAATTCACAGAGTAAGATGTGAAAATATTCCAGCTCGACACGCTCCTTGTTTTAGCCCGTTGCTGAGGCCCGACTTCTTCCCGCTCCTCCGCCGTTGCCCGCCCTCTCTGTCCCCGCCTGGCGTGTCTTCTCCTCCCGCGGCTAACTGAGCCATGAGCTAATTAGCTAGCTACAGCGTTGAAATACGATCAACTGCAGTTGTCGGTTACCGTGGTGATAAGCTGCCCCTTTATTTTAGAGCTACCTTTGAATTCTGGCCATATTTGACAAATTACTCCTTTATTACATTTATATAACGATAAAAAACAAAAACTGGACTCGTTTCAGTTTTTTGAAGACGTTTCACCTCTCATCCAAGAGCCTTCTTCAGTTCTGACTAGCTGAAGAAGCCTTTAATGTTAAAAAAAAAAAAAAATGCCAGCTCGTAGCCACCCTGAGAATGAAACCTTGGGTGATCTCCGAGAATCTCTCTGTCGGTGCTGCAAAGTCTGGTAATAGGATCGGAGGCACCACGTCTACAGTAATTAAAAGATTTGCATACTTCTGTAAACAGTCATCAGACTAAACAAACACTCGGAAAGCTCTGTCATCTCACGGAAACACACGCACCTTAGATTAGATTTCATACCAGCAAAACATGGAAGAAAGAGCTCTTATCTGAACTTTTGACATCTTTTCTTTCCATCACTTACTTAATTCTTCATCTTGCAGTGTGAGAAATCATGACATAATAACTGTACCTGAAACTGAATTGCCTTGGTTATAGAATATTTTCACACCCACAAGCTGCAAACACAAGTATGCTGGTATAATTCACTTAATCGTATAGTGCACAACTATGTTATCTCTCATCAAAGTTCATATTGACATTCTCTGCCTGCACCTGGTGTTCATCCTTTCAGGTTTGAGCTGTGGGCTGAGTGAACAGAGACATCGATGTGATTGCGTCAATCAGACAAACAGACAAGAGAACGTCCTTGGTTTGGATCGACCGAAGCGGACTCGAAAATGTTTGAGAGGGAGAGAGAGAGACATAATGAATTCAATTTCATGTTTAAACTGGAGAGTTATGTGAAGACGGCTGTAAATCATAATCTCACACACTCAAATATTTGATCTTGCAGACTGAGCTGTGGTTGTTTAATGTGCTGGAGCTCATTATTGATCGAGTCATAGAGCATTCCTGGAATCAAATTGATTTGATATAAAAACAATGTAGTCATACTGTCTAGCACTACTGAAGACCAAGCTGTATCTTTGTATCTAATGACCTCAATTGAAAGAATTACACGAGTGCAATGACAGTTTTGTACAAAGTCTTTTATTAAGCATAAATATGTAACAAACCATAACAGTTTCCAAATTCTGTACATGTTTTTACACAGTTCAGCTGCTTGCGGTGTTTACACAAATTTCTATTCTCATAATATCACAACACTGTTGGAAACCCACTAATTGCATAGATAGAAAATAAGCACCTTCTTTGAAAAGTAAACCGATACTGTAAACGTCAAAGTGGTTAATTTGGGTAGTAATAGCTTATCAGACGATTCTCCTCTTTTCCCAGTTTCTCATTTTTACAAGCCTCAAAATGATTCCTGGCCTCAAACCGTCACAGGCTGATTTGTATTCAGTGCACTCCAGACTCAAATTGGCATGTTATACCTCCAAGTGCCCCCTCCTGCATGGAAAAAAAAGTCTCGCCGTGCCAAAGATTTGCAAGATTTACTGGGAATCTGGCCACATCAGTGTGCTGTGTACAGTATTTCTGGCTACAAGGAACAAAACTCTCGGGTGCCTGTACAGTGCAGCAGATCGATTCCATCCCATAATATAATTCATACAGGGATCAATCAGTTCTAAATAAGGATGCGGGATTGCTTGAAAATCGATTAGGGAAGGGCAAGACTAGGTGATCCAAGTGTAATATCGACTAGCGCGGCCTCGTGGTGAAGCCGCGCAGAAACAAAACACTTACGACTGGCTTTTGGTTGTCGTTATTGAAAACCAATTCTGGGGTCTGAGAGCTCCTGGATGACAGCCCATCTCCAAATATCACTCAATAGCACTGAATCAGCGGATAGTGAAGCATCCGCGCGGGAATCAATCGGTCAGTCAATGACGGAGCAGAAAAAGGTTAGAAAATGTTGTAAAAATCATTTCTGCTCGTGAGAAAACGGTGAGGCAAAATGACGCCGCCTCATTTTGACCTTGAACTCTACAGTCGATACGTAGATGCAAACGCAGACATGGTGGAGGGCTATTTTTAATATCCTCTCTTTCAAATACGCAGTGTCGGCTGGCGTTTCTGCCAGTCAGGAACGAAACAATGCAATTAAGCTTCGTGGCGTAACCTGATAAGCCATCCAATTATTCGGCAGCGGGTGTCATGACAACAACACCGAGCCCCCTCCGCGCCCCCCCCGTGCCTTCACAATGATTCTCAGCCATGATGCCATGAATACAGAGAGAAAAGTCCACTTCAGCCAGACGGAGGCACAATATAATATCCTCTTGACAGCGAACATCTTCTGAGCGGCGGATAAAAATAATTTGCAGAGCGCGAGCGGAGGGCGAAGGGGACGGAGGCCGTGTTGTGTGGCACACAGTGGAAAATGTGAGGAAAAAGGGGATTACTGACTTGAGAGCAGGATAAGTCATGTGTTGTATACAGTATGTGGGTTGCTAATGGCTATTTTGGAGCAAAAATAAAGCAAATCCTGCTGTAATAAAAACCACAGTACATTTGTACAAATCGTCTAACCTAATGCAAAACGTACAAGCGTCTACATATTCACATCTCAACAAGAGTGGTAATTATTTTTAAAAAAACAAAAAAACAAGCCCTGATCCTATTCGTCCTACGTCTTTTATAATGATACAGTATGCATACATAAATTACACAGCTTTGACGTTGAAAAAATACAGCATATGGAAATAGGTTTCTTTACTCTAATAGTTCGGCCTCGCCATACAGTTGACCTCTTGACCTTACATCATCGCTATTCTTCGACATTAACGTAATCCTTATGTACAGCTGACTGAACGTAAAGTGGTCGTCACATTTTGGTTAAGTGTTCAAGTAAGACAGCGCTGGACTTGATTGTTGCAGGGATGTCAGTCTGTTTCTGTAAGACAAAATGTTTGTGGTTGTGTTTTCACTGACTCTCTATTGACGTTGTTTACATGAAGCAAGGGTCAACAACGGATTAGCGATGTTGACTACTGAATCCACATTCCTCACAACAGTGAGGTTGTCTTGTTTGTTTTTTGAATGGATCTTTAAAACCCTGGTTAAGGTTTGTTTACCTTAAAGGGGCACTCCATCATATTTACACATCGAGTTCAGTTTGCTAGTCATGACTAGTAGCTTACTTCTCAGTAAGCTTGCCGCGGTAGTCAGTGTTCGACAGGCTTACAAGAATTACGAATCTTTAAATTACAACACTATTGTTTAGTTTCTTGCTTTTACAGAAATTGAACCCATTCGGTAAATTTTTGTGTAGCAGCACACATGTTCATCAAATAATAAGAAAGCTCTTGGCAAAAATTTTGACGAGGACCCTTGAAAAAGCAGCCTCAAGCTCGACTTAACGTTAGCGTTACAAGTCATCTGTGGATGACTGAATTGGATGAAGTGGGTGAATTTTGATACGCGTTACATAATCTGTCTCTTTTGAGTCCCTCAGCTTAATGAATTTGCAGTGCTAAACCACTGGAGTACCCCTTTAAATGTGAAGAGCATTGCTGATGGTCCCTAAACTCTAGTTTACTGCACTGCTGCTCCAATAATGAGACAGATTGAACAGAGTAGCTGTGAATCTCTTACACCATGGAGTAACAACAGAAAGCTTGAAGGTCCAAAGCATCTCAAGGCCTTCCTCAGCAGGAGATGTTGCCGAGTTGTCATGGTGATGGTTTAGTTTGGATATACGTTTGTCATCATTTATTTCTATTGCTGGGTTTGGATTATTTTTATGATCTGACGCCATCCCTGATCCACAACACCACCTGCTATACCACCCAACTGCCAGGATAAAATGTCGACAGTTAACATTTCTGCAAACCGCTGACATGTTCACATTTGTACGTGTCACAGGCTACGTACCATATTGACATTTCTGCAAAATGTAAGATATCAGGTTCACATTACATGTTAATGACCTGACTTTCATATCAGGAGTTTGAGACTGTGTTTCAACATTTGTAAGCGTGACACCACTGGATATTTTTAAGGAGACCATGGAACAATTGCCAGCTGTGTTTTTGGCAACCAAAACAGGTATTTTGAGCCAAAACATAATCTTTTTCAACCCTAACCAAGTGGTTTTTGTGCCTAAACCTAGGCAGACCATGAGCACAGTTTTGTCAACGACATAAAACTGAAAAATTAATCCAAAGAAACACAGAGTCGCCAACAGTTGCAACATAAACAAATGTAAAGTTTCAACAAATCAGTGGTTTGCAGAAACATACATTGCCAACATTAATTCCAGTGATTAGGTCGCTGTATAACAAACTTCACCTACATGAAAACTGAGCAAATCTGTCGGCTGAGGAAGGCCAAGAGGTGGGGTTAGAAGTCTTGGATAAGCAAAGTAAGCATCCCTTGTGTTTTGTTTTGTTTTGTTTTGTTTTATAACTGATAACGAAAAAGAAAATAACTGAGCTTATGTTTGATTTGTTGGTAAAGATGACCCATGGGTACAGAGTGTCTATATACTTATAACATGGCTGAATCACATCAAACTGAATGATGAACGTCTAAATCATCCAGTATCACGACTGAAGATTTGCACCATGTTTGCTGATGTCGTCTAACGCTGGACTTCTTCCAGTAGCTGCTGAGACCGCCAGCTGCTATTCTATCAATCAAACGCCAAGATCAGAGGGAGATGACAGCCTTATATACACACATTTCTGGACTTTTTGATGCGGAAAAAATCTTCACATGAATTTACAAGCGGAATCCACATGTGAAAGGGGTTTTTTTTAGATTAAAAGAAGGAGACAGTGTTCATCCTACGATCTTCTACAGGAACTTCTTTTGAGTAGAAATGTGTCATTCTCGCTCTCCTCGCAGTGTTGTGTGCACCGTCTTTCATCTGGCAGTTTGTTGGGATTTGAATATGTCTGTGAGATGGCTGTTTACACTGAGGGGAGTGTGTGTTGACTGGCAGGCATTCACAGAAATAGCAGTTTATGATACCAGGGTTTTTCGTTCTGGCC
Source organism: Pagrus pagrus (assembly GCF_965226575.1). Classification (NCBI taxonomy): domain Eukaryota; kingdom Metazoa; phylum Chordata; class Actinopteri; order Spariformes; family Sparidae; genus Pagrus; species Pagrus pagrus. Next base: position 9,005,370 of record NC_140200.1, read on the forward strand.
TCTCTGCAGCAGCCGCTGAATATCAAACAGAGCCTCTTTGATTCAGGTTGTGCACCGGGAAGCGTGATATGTTTTTCCTGTTTGTCCAAGTGATGAATGCTGTTTTGTGTTGTTTGTCGGTCTCGGGGCCTGTGGTATGATTTCTGTCTAATTTCTGTGGTGCTGCGAGTTTGGCAGCTATTGCCCTGTGTGTGTTATTCAAACTCATTGTTGCGGATAGAAAACAGATTCTCCTCGGAGACTTCCAGCGGACTCAGAGCTGCATCGTCAGTGACGGGTTCGGAGCGGGACTCGGCCAGTCTGACAGAGACAAGGAAGAGAGAAAAGTAATACTGCTAAATATTTATTCGTCTGAAGGGTTTACAGGAGATGCAGGTTGGAAACTGACAGAAGAATAAAATGTATGAAGGACATGAAGAGGACGTTGGAATGACCGTGAATGAATACAGTGTCATATGAACACATATTATAATTGTGTCTATATATGGAAATTACCATGCAACATATATTTGCATTTTCTTTGTATTTACCCACAAATATCCATATAAATAACATCGAAATGTATTGAAAATTACACCAAAATTATTCTATAATAATTTTCAGCTATTTTCCAACAAGCAGTTAATAAACAGCGGGTAATTTCTTTAATACGTTTCCAGGAAATTTGCCAACTAGTTTCTAGTAACCAGTACCATCCTTTCAGCAGGCCACTAAAGTGAAGTGAGTTGTTGCGGCTTAATTTCCAAGTTACCGCAATCAATGTCCTGTAAGAGATAGATCAAATTGGATTTTTTACTATAGCGCCACCTAGAGGTGAATGAAGTCAAACATCACAGCAGCGTAGACGATTTACGTCTGATGATGCCACCTGAAATTGGTGGTGAGTGAATCACGCATTTCAGAGATGGTGGCATTTTATTAATGGCCACAAGGTGGTGCTGTTGGCACCATGCTTTAATATGTTGGGCAAATGCTCATGAAGGACTTTTGAACTAAGTTTCATCTCCTTTAAAGCAACTCAATTGCAGAAATATCATGTTATGTTGCTACTGTGGCGCCCCCTGGGGGTAGAAATGTGAAAGATTTTTACACATTTGTTCAGTGATGGTACAAATAAAATTGGATTGGATAAAAAAAAATGTGTCACACTCCTAGTTTCAACTTTTGTAGGTCAGTAAATTAAGGTATTTTTTAAACATTGACATTCTCAGCAATTTAACAATCAGCAATCAGACTTGCCATCTGTACTACTGTAGTTGCTTTCCACAACTACAGTATCAGGCCATTATTGTTTATATCTCAAATGTATTCAATGGGCTAAATTACTTGAATATGTCTTTGTGTGTGCCCCCTTCTCATACAGATGTGTTCACAAATGTGCAGATGTTGATAGTTTCCCCTCATGGAACGGATCCATGAGGCATGTCGGCTCATTGAAAGAGAACGAGAACTAATGACAGATGATTTGTATGAACAATGCAAACAATGAAATGGTGGTATTCTGAATGTAAGGCCTCACGAAACATGCATCACCAAACGTGTGGATACATACCGGTGTCCATCTCCTCTACTTCCATGTTGCTGCATGTCAGGTAGGAGACAGAGAAAAGTCGTGACAATGTGACTCGACAGTAGAAGATTAAGACGTGTTAAAACACTGACTTCCAGCTCGCAGACTGTTCACAGAGAGAACACGAACACCCTGACAAGTGTACGTGCACAACAGCTTGTCCCTGCTTCACCATGCATAACATAGAGAAACGCTCAAAGAAGCTTAAAATTAAAAATGTTAAAAAAAAGAAAGAACTCGTCACATTTAGACAAGGTTACATTATTCAAGCACTTCAGCAGTTGCATAATATTCATCTGAACTCCAAGGTCGCCATTCATTTCAGACATCTTAGCTCAAACCATTAAATTAAACCCATCTGAACTGAAGCTGATGTTAATAGTTGTCAGCACCAATTCCCCCGAGCCTCCACTTGAATAACTATGTACTATTCCAACAATTCGATCTTTTACAGAGGCCTAAACCCTGACCTGTACAGTTAATTAAAAATGATTTGACTGAAGCGGGTTTGGCTGCCTCAGTTGTAGCTAAATTTAAGAGACTATGAAGCACTGCTATCGACCCCGAGAGGCTGATCTGCTGCTCATGATTGAAATGAAGTGATTTAAAGCGAGCCACCAACACACACATCAAAAATATTGACCCCAAAATGTCATCTTTATATTCACACATTCTCTTAAAAGAGGCTCAACGAAGAAAATGAGGTCAAGAAGCCTGCGGATAGTAGAGATAGCCTTCAAACATCAAGCCTGAAGGATGAGAACAAGGCCTCTTTAATTATTTGCCAGTGTGTGTGTAAACAACTAATTCTTGATCAGACATTTCATCTGAGAGGCTACTGGCTGAACAGTTCACAGCAGAGGCCGGGACAAACAGAGATAAACAAGTTCCCATGATATCTTCAGGATCTGTAAGTCCGTGAAACACTGATATACCGTAGGAGCAGTGGTGGCCTGAAGGTTAGAGAAGCGAGCTTTCGACCGGAGGGTTCAAATCCCTGGACCGGCAGGATGAATCTGGTTTGGGAAAGTGAAGGCAGCGCTTGCTTCACCATCATTATCACCACAGAGGTGCCCTTGAGCAAGGCCCTTAAGACCAGGTGTAAATAAACGCTTCACCACTGGATGAAGTCGAGGTTACCAAACTTTCGGTCGCACAATTTTAACTCAAATGTTTTTTCTCACCTTGCAGTATTTTATTCTAAATTTTGTACATGTGTTGTTTTTGTGTTGTTTCGATCATTCGATTGTGTCCCTTTATTGACACTTCATAGACTGAGCAATTAATCATTTGGAAGAAAACAATTGGCAGGCTCATCAGTAATGATTGTTAATTGGCAACTGCAGTCGAGCGTATGATCCCTGAACATTCAGGCAAAACTGAGACCGCGACCCCTCCTCTGCCGATCTCCCCAAGTCGCTCATAACGCTGAAGCGGCGCGACAGCCGTGACGGCTCAAAGTGATCTGGAGACTTCCGTGTTTCAGGGCAGATCTTATCCACCATTCGTGCACCGCCACAGCAGAGCTTGACATGCTCGCTGACCTCTGCGGAGGAAGTCTGCTCTAACACTCTGCAATCCTTTAGCGTTTCCTCCAGGATGTCAGATTTAGAGGCTTCTCTTAAGCGTTCCACCTCCTCCACTTGACAACTCGAGGTCAGTATATCCTATCGAGCCTGCTGAGAACAGCCTCGCTGATGACCCGCCTGCCTCCTCTGATCTCCCTCCTCGCCAAGCCAGCTTCCACATAGACATCCCAGTGCAGAATCTCTGCCTCGTGTTTACTCGTTTGCTTCAACCCGAGTTTTTTTTCATGCTAAGAGACAACAAGCAGATCTATTAGCCGCAGGCAACACCGCTTAATGAGTTGCTCTTCTCGCTTCTTGGAGGGATAACACAGCTCTCTGCAGGACACGTACACACACATCAGCGGGTTGTACGAGCAGATGAAAAGCCATTCGGTGTGCTCAGACACTCACTGGACTGTTTGGCCTACATTCCCAACAGTTTCTTGGGCATTATCAAAAAGTTTGGATGGGTTTGGCGTTTTGGGAAGAGTGTACTGAGAGCAGGAAGTTGTAAATGTACTTTGTCCGCTTTACTTTTTGAGCCATTTCGCTCTGCAGGCATCTCACGGCCACAAAATGACTATTTCACAGACTGTCACGCTTTCAAGGAAAGAAAGGAGGTGTTGCATCGTAGTCCAGGTTCAGAGAAAAGGTGCTGACGTACTACAGAGTGCACTCGTGGCTTCAGTCACAGTGCTCCTGACAGCTCTGTCAGGAGAGGTGGTGATCATGTTGGCAGTAAAGGAAGTCATTTTTATGGGCTGGAATCGTTCAAGAGATGCAAAAGACTGCTCGCTAGTTGCACATGATTCCTGTAGTCAGTCAGTCATTGTCATACAGTGATATATCACACAGCATATAATAAAATCAAACTAAAGTTAACAAACTTCTTTAGCTCCAAGCTAATGCTACAGGTATGACTGCTAACTGAATTACCTATACTTTAAAACCTACTTGTTACACTCACTCAACCTACCAGCAATTAAAGAAAACCAGAATACATTTTTTTTCGGGATGATACTTAAAGAAATTAATCTTATCACATGACTGAAAGCAGATGGCTCCCCAGGCTTCACCTCCAAATGGTAGACGGTGAGGAGGGATAAATATTAATGAAGGTCTATAATTGGTCGTTACAAAAACTTAGAGAGAGGCAGTTATTTCACTTATTCCTAAGAGGGGGGAAAACAAAAAGAATGTGATAATTTGAGACTTATAAGTGTAGTTAATGTATGTTATGTACTTTTCACAGACAAACACTGTATACTGTAATAAGACATTATACAGATAAATATGCTTAGAAACACCCAAACAATCCAAAAACCCAAACTGATGTCCTGCTTGGAGACACCAGCCGAAGTGGGACACGGATATTTGGCTGTGTATTCACTTGAAAGACAAGCAAGCTTATCCAATATTTACAACAGTTCGAAACTGTTACGGTGGTGAATTTTTCCTTAATCTGATGGACAAAAGATTAAATATGTGGCCAAGGAACAGATTTCTCCAAATGCAGAACTATTTCATTACAATCCCCGATGAGATTCATTTGACAGGACGGTATAATTAAAATACTCATATCTGCTTATAACTCATGAATATAATACTAGATTTATATCCAGTATTACTCCTGTTTTTTTTTAAATAGATTATCAGAGGAGGCACTTTATATTAAAAGAGAAATGGGACGAGGAAAGTGACAGAGCTCTCCCTGTGGAGGAGTCTGTAAGCGTAATGGAGAGAGCTCTGTTTTCATTACTTCTCCGCACAAGCAACACAGTCTGGTCTCGCCCTTAAAGGGGGATCACACAGCGGACTTTAGGAGAAGTATTTACAACTTCAATCCCTTTAAGAATGGACGACCTGCACCTGTGTGAAACCTCACAGGTGATAATCTCTGAATATTGTGTCCAGAACTTGTAAATGATATAAACTTGAGGCTGCCCGATCTAAGACTAGATAAAGACAGCTCATTAAATATATAATGAAGGCGATTGATATTCTCCCTCTGAGTACGCCAACATAAATATTTAATATTTATAAATATCTGGTTAAAGTGAACTGAGATCATTAAACCCTGAAGACAAGACTTCAAATGAAACTTAACTTTATGTATATAAGCATTCCTCTCCGTTGCTCGTACGTAGTTATATTTGGTAACAACAATGGATGATTAAGAGATATCGCCAACTGGGAATGAACTGGATTCCCTTTCTTCTTGACTTATTATCAAATATTTGTGGTTGTTTTCTTCTTTATTTGTTTTGTGCCCATATTAATTTACAATTGAAAGTTGTGACTTTTATTTTAAGTCAACCATTTCTTCATTTTTTATTATCTTTATTATTAATATGGGTCTTGTTTCTTCTATGTGATTGATCAATGTGGTTTCTAAAAGGTTACCACAGTCCTATCAAAGGAAATTAGAAAATACTTTATGTTACAATAAATATCGCTGTCTTGACGATGGCATGAATTGGAAACTGTGAGTTTGGCTCTTTTTTCTGTGCTCGTTTCTCTTTTCCACGCATTTCATTTTGTTAAATACACAATTGTCAAAACAAGCCAAGAAATGTACAGAGGATTTCTAAAGCTCTTTCCGTAAATCCAATGGCTGGCGGTTAAAAACACTCACTGTCTCACCGTAAATGCAGACTAATTAGACATTCAGCCAAAGCATAATCCCCATTCACAATATAATCACTTTTCAGCTGAGAGAACCCGAGGCTCGAAAAACTACAAAAAGTACTTCAACATCACACAACTGGCTGTGTACGAGGTAGTGGATCAAGTCACATCCAACCACTTGAAATGCCCTTTGTTTTTGCTTTAATTAGAGCCGACAGCTGCTCGGCTCTAACACTCATCAGTCTCATTTTATTCAGCTCTTGTTTAATATGAGATCAGAGATTCACAACCTCACCAATTCTTGAACACTCAATATAGTTACCAAACAACCAATATGACCTGAATCTGTAACCTTGAGACACTTGTTCTCATACACCAGGTCATTAGCATGGATGTAGCCTCATCGCTTTGAGTTACCTGAAAAAAGGAGCCTATTGCATCTCCCTGCCCGTGTCTGTCTGTGTGTGTGAATTTCAGTAAAAATCTGTGTCAGTCAAACTGTCATATGAAGGTTTTCTTATCTAAAAGAGTCTGAAAGGTGACTGACAGCTGACTGTCACCCTCAGTGCAGCTGTCATCCTCGAGAAATTGCCTGACAGTATTCAAAAGGCGATCCGTCTCCGTTTGGAACTGGCGTCAGCATCAAACTGGTTTCATAAAATGTGTTTTTTCCGGAGGCGAAATTTCCGAACAATCCAGCCTCCCTTCATAAATTAAAGCATATACATCCAGTGTTCAGCAGCAGACTTGTAGTCATATGCAAAGGTTACCTTGAGAATGCATCATCGAGTCCATCCTCCACGTCCTGTTGGGACGGAAACAATACGAATCAATACACACAGACATGACTGCACATTACAGTCATGCCGCTTCTTTCATACTCATGTGCCTCTTCACTGAGTCAGCGGTCTGTCATGACTTATTTTATCCAAAAGACACAGAAATTAATTAGTGAGCTAAAGAATGAAACACAGCACAATGCATGTTTCCAGTCACTGTGAATGTATAAAATAAAGGTACTATTCATGTGGCTATATTACACGAAGGCTGGAAACATATGGACAAGGACTAAGATTTCTGCTCCCCTTTACCTGCAATAGCTTTGTTTTACTTCATGACCTGCTAAAAAATATAAAATAAATACCATTCTGTCCATTTTACACTGAAATTCATGTAAAATTTAACCTGATAAAAAGCAAGCATGAAAGGATTATAAACTACTGAAAAGTAAGAGAGGAGAGTATTAAAGAAGATGAAAATCTGATTCCATTAAAACATCACTTCTCCCAGCAGAGAGATAAATCCTATCGGAGAAAATATGCAAGAGCGAACTCAGAGGAATTTGAGATCAGTCTGTTGTTGAGATATTCTAATGAATATGGTGTCACCTAGTGTTAAGAATCTGCAAGTGAATACCAGGATGGGGACTGATGAGCCGCTGTGAAATGATTTACAACATCTGCATGCGACTGCTCCGATTACAGCTACATTACTATCAGTGCACTCACCTTTAAAATGAGAGGACGACTACTGATGAGCACACAGTTTAGTGCTAAACCTAAAGTCAAGGAACATTTTCTAACAAGAGTTTATTTTATCATGTACTCCATTTTATTTCACTGTCCTTCTCAGCATTCGACCAAAAAATGAGTGGCAGTCTGTGGAAGAGGACTTGCTCACTCTGCAGATATTAAAAGCTCCTTCCAAAGTAACAAGAACACAACAATTCTTATTTTCAGATTGTTGAACACTAATAAAAACATATTTATGAGCATTATATTCCATTTCTGCCCCTAAATCCCTTGAAATCCTACGGACTGGTCCTTTGAGAAGCTGGAACAAGCAGATGTTTGACATTTTTGTTTGAAAATATACCTAAAAATAGTTGCCAACTAATTTTCTTTCACTTCAGCTCTAACTGATGCATCCATTCAAAAATAAATGCCATCGCAGACCATTAAAACTGACCAAACAATAATATTTTCCCAATCATCATTCTGGAGGCAGATGGTGCGACATACCCAAGAGTCGTGTTTGATCGGCCGCCTTCGAGTCGGGTTACTCCGGGGTGAGGGCGAGCTGAGCGAAGCAGAGAAGAAGGGCCTCCGGAGCTTCTCCTCTATTCCAACAGGCTTGTGCGCCTCTGGATCTGAGGGAGATGGTGAGGTGTGGGCGAGACGTCGACGGAGGGGTGGAGTGAAAGAGGGGAGAGAGGTAAACATGGAGGACACAGGAGGTGAGGGGGCCGGGGGGGAATCTAGTCAGCTTTTTTGTCTCTTTAACTCTGCAGCACATCGACTCCAGCCTGTGGCACTCGCAGTTTCCTCGGCAACAGGCAGAATTTAAATCATCTCCGTCAAACTTTCATACGTCTCTCAGTGCTACAGAGCTGCTCCCGAGGTCATGGAGGCTCTCACATCAAATTTTCTCTCTGTCCTCGGGCCGCTGTCGCTGCAAGCAGAGCCAATTTTAATTGAAAGAAGCAGGAAAAGCCGGCTCTTAACTAACTACAAACTGAATGGCTGATTAAGTCTCACTTCGCAGCCCCCTCTGACCCCCCGAGGTGGGGAAAACATTTTGACCTATAAATGTCACGGCCACTGGAAAGTACTTAAATCCACTGCTCCCCCGAATGGCTAATGAGTAGCGTTTAATTAGGTGATTTGCCATCCGAATATGAGAGCCGTGACTGACGTCAGCCGAATGTGTTTGTGAGAGGGTGCCGGTGTCTAACTATGAAACTACAGGTGCCATTGTGGGTGCATGTTAGAAGGTCATATTAAAGTCATTATGTGACTGACTACAATAGCATTTACTTAATCATGTCCACTGGAAACTGCTGGGTTTGTGAGGATTATGAACCCTCATGTCTGGAAGGATTTGGTCCCACGAGGATGCAAGCGTTCCTCTAAATCTGCATCTAATTGCTGTCTCATTTCAGTGACTACAGCTGTCATTTTAGTACTAATCAGATCATTGTAATCTTGTAAGAGACAGAGAATGAGAGTGTGTGGACTTTATATAATCTTTATCCTCATCCTCCAAGAATTACAGCACAAGAAATCTTCCAAGCCAGTTGTAACATCAACAGTGACAAAAACCTGCTGATGAATATTAAAGCCTCAGAATAATAACTAACTGAGCAAAATCAAAGGTCAGGTTCATTAAAAAAAACATCTTTAATTACTGGCAGGCAACTGAGCAACGCAGGGCTGCAATAAAAACAAGCCTGAATGTTTCCACAGCTTAGGAAGAGATCAACACGTGAAGCTAATTCTGTGCCTTAAAACTGCACCAATCACAAAAATAAATGGTGGAAAATGTCCATTATCACAAGAAGCATACCTCCCGCTGAGCTCAGTGTGGATAATCAGCTGTCAGCTCTAATGATATGGTCAGTGCCACGGATTTTATATGTTGTAAAAACTTTTCCACAGAACCTGGCGAGGAAGAAACCCCTCGCTTCAAGGTCAGACAGCTCACGCTATCTCACACTTTGTGGCTGCAGAATGAATTGTGCGAACATTTTGTCAGGCTCTGTTACAGACGATTTGATGATCGGGCCGAGGGTTAGGGTCATTTAGAGTTTCAGTGAGTGGCTCAAAGTGAAGGATTGGAAATGCATCTGGTTGTGAAGCTGATTAAACCAAAACTCGAATCACTGCCTCGTGGTTCTATGCCTATGTGCACCAGTCAAGGTGCAGTTCATATCTAAGCCTGTCTATTTCTTAATTAAGAGTGTGAGGGAGTAGTCTGGCAGTTTGGAAAAAAATGCGTATCAGAAAATTAGATAAGAAGATTGTCACCGCTCTCATGTTTATAAAGCAAATAGAGACTGAAGCGTAGAAACAACACACTGTGGGTGTACGGCTTACGTGCCCGACTATTTCTCAGCCAGGCATTGTAACCTCCTGCCGTGTGAAACCTGGAGCTCTTACACATTGTTTTTTGTATGGATTTAACGAACCAGACATAACATAATTATCGAGCTCTACAGCTGCTGGTAGATGGATTTTTTTTTACTTCAGTCTGGCTAGCTGTTTCTCCATTTCTAATCTTTGTGTAAAGTAAGATAATCCTATCTTAGCTTTATATTTCACAGACAGAGAAGAGAGTGGTTTCAATCTTCTCGTATAAAGCTCTGCAAGAAAGCAAATAGGCTCGTGGTTGAATTGAGCAGCCTTTTAGTTATAAAATCACATCTCTTGTCAATGCAGTTCGACTCAATCCGATGAGCAGAGACACCTCGTGGATGAGGACAAAAATCAGATGGACTCACCCGCTGGGACACACGGAGCGTTTGGCGTGTCCGTCTGCCCGTTGCTCGCCGCACAGGAACAGCAGGTCCTCGCCTTCTTGCTTTTCCCTGCAGAAAGAAAGAAAAAAATGCCCTTAAAACCAAACCTGAAGAAAATTATAACATCCATTTGAACCTTTGGTTGTCAGTAATTCAAGTTTAGTGGCAGCTTTAAATGCAGACAGCACAGTGGAGGCTGTGGAGGTCATTTTCTTTCACTTCCTTTTGGTTATTAAACATATTCATTAACTCTCCTCCCAACTTGGTTTGAAAGCCAAATGAATTCCCTGTCACATTAGTCACAGATTTAATGGATAAAAGCCTTTCACTGAACTGTCAGGATGACGCCTTCCCTTTGTTCAGTTAACTCACCTTCCTGAGCAATCTCCCAAAGATCGAGGGCCACTTTAAAGGCCTGGGCTACCGTTAATGTCACAGCCTGAGCCTGGAGAGACAAGAAGAAGGGAGGAAAAACACATGAATGAGATATAAACAATGATAAGATATTTTATTACAGCCAAAATTAAAAGGCAGATAGTTGTCTGTAGCACTACTGTGTGAAAAGAAAACAGATAGTTGTTGAAAATCTTGTTGGCAGCCAGCAGAAAGGCCATTACAGAGAGATGGTAAGAGGCTGAACCACCAACACACGATGAATGGCTTTGAAATCGTGGCTGAAATATGTGATATGGAACAGTTAACTTAAGGATAAGGACTTAAGAGGAACAAATGTCCAGAGAAGTGGACGATGTTTACATGTCAAGGACAAGATCAGAAAATGAACCACTGAATATGTCACACTGGTAATGTGGAGACGGGCAATCCAGACCCAACATGTGTTTTTGTCTTTTCCTTTTGTGTGTATCTACTTTCCCGGGAATGGAAAATCAATGAAAATGAATTATTAAAAAAACAAAACAATGAAATCATAGTGAGCATAATGGATACAGGACATCTGGTGATGTTTCCATCTCTTGCAATAATTAGATTTACAGTATGAATGTCAAAATGTATTCTATAAACTATAGACTATGTCTTCATCTAATGTTATCAATTTAGGTAGGATTAACAGTAAACAGTACGCACTACTGCAGTCACTCTCAGAGACTGGGTCTCTCTACAGTTTCTGTTGCCAAACAAGGAGAAAATAATTGAAAATTTATATCTGCAGTAGCCCTTTGAGCAACATCAGGGAGCACGCTGGAATGTATCTACTACACTTCAAGGTTTCTGCCAAAGAAATAGACAGCAACCCCTCACTGCAGTGTGGTTCTCGAAAAAACGAATGCCTGGCTAGTAAAAAAGAAAGGCCCAGCTAGAGACCAGACTACAGCTGATGTTATCCAAACAACCGTCTGTTTTACGGTTGAGAGTTCATTTTAGTGATGAGTAGAAAAAAGCTAGAGCCCGTTAGCTCCTCTTAAAAGCACATAATTTGTCTAATTATTGTTAAAAGTATCTAAAATGTGTATTGTTTTAATGAGAAGAAATACAGACAATGAGCCTACTAACATGTTCATAAAACAAAGTTGTGACTTATCAAATCATCTCTTTAATATTGCTTGTTTATCTCTTTAAGATCATATAGAGGGAATGGGGGAAAAGGCGGTAAAAATTGGCACGGAAATTTGCTCCTTACACAATTATAAGACCTATTGTGAGGTGGGTCGTGATTGTTTGTCAAAAAAAAAAAAATAAAGTGGATCCCCAGAGAAAAACTAAACTGGGAAATGCTGCACTAGTGAGCTGTCACGTGAACTGCCACAAGATGGAGCCAGACACCATCTACATTCATGCTACTTGCTGCCTAAAGTGCAGTTCATCACATTGACTCCTTCCACAAAGAAACTCCAACAGCATATTTTCCATACATTTAGATAAATAGAGATACATACAGATAAACACAACGAAATCACAAGAGTTGCACGCTTACAATCTTCTTCTTTTGGCAGAGAAACGCGTGGCACTCCAAGGTCTCGTTGAACTGACTTTGAGAGACATATGCAAAGACCTTATCCTGAGTTTTATCTGCTGTGCAGTACGAGATTCTGGAAGAGAAGAAAAAAAAAAAAATCAACAACCATTATCCTAATTTCCCAACACTATCAATCCACCTGACATAAGTGCACTTACGATGATAAATGAGCAATTACAGCAGACAGGAACCACGGGCAGACATCCTTTTTTAATCACAGGACACACATGCAGAACAAAGGGACGACACGTACCGCGCATTAGCAAAAAACACATACATCAAAGTAAGATGCACTGCGTACATGTCAATATAGGCCACAACTTTGCTTTAGCGCTCAACCTTTTGCATATGCATAAGCAGTCCAATCATAGCAGGATGAGAGCAATGGTTATGAATATTATGCTGATTTTAAGTCCCACAGCTGGGAACAGTGGAGCAGGAGACAGATGAGCGGTGGTGACATCCACGAGTGATGCTTGAATCTGTGACTGAGCTCTTCAGTGCTTCATATTTTACAATAAAGTATGATTTTGATGCAAAAATCAACCGAAATGCTGATATAATATTTTGGATTAAAGGTTTTCCACGTTGAATTAGTTGAGTGTTATGTTAATGAAGTTACAGGGACAACCTTTACTCCAACACACCAGCGTAATAAGTGCACATTTTATGCTGAATTCAGTGTGTTCAGGTAAGAGTTTTGTGTTCGTTATCTCTTGAGGACATGAATGAATATAGAAAGGCATGTGAAGCTGCAGGAAATGAGATATAGGAACTGTTCATTTCCAAAGTAACCTCCCTGGCGGTTACATAACACAAGTGCGACTTGTGTTGAAATATCTGAATTTCTACTGTCAGTGGGAAATGGAAAGCCTCGGATTACGAAATTTATCTCCGCTGTGACTACATTGCACTCGAGACCTCATTCCCGACAGTCACGCCCAATCTCTCCCGGATCTAATATCTGTTCCAGAAAGCCCAATGTCTGCAAACCCACCGACAGCCATGGCCCCTTATTTTTCAATGGTTATCTAAAACCAATCTCGACGAAGTCCATCGAGCCATTTCGCTCCCCCGCAAGGGCCCGCATGGGTTCACTGAAGCGACGCACACAGACCTGATGGCTTCGGTTTGCCGGATTTTATGCAGGCTATTAGAGGCTGTATTGATCTGGAGTCACCCTGTGTGTCCATCTGATGCGGTTACCTAAACCAGTGGCACGCGTCTTGTTTGTTGCTTTAAATAGATGTGTAAATGAGACACAGTGAGTGATGCACTCGACCTTTGTCGCTATAATTAAAGAACCAACCTTTAATATCAGCAGCACAAGGACAAGATTGGGTGCTTTTATTCTCATCACTCCGGGTATAGATCTCAACAGAAGTTCTAGTTTTTCTCTGACTAGAAGACTAAATAAGACTTAGATACTTGGGGTCTCTGCGTGCATGTCGTCACCATCGGTGAGTAAAGACACCACAGGACTGCAGTCAGTGGTGTGCAGAGCTCTGTAAAAATCTGCCGTCATTACACAAACTTGTACACAAAAGGGATCTGCAGCTGGCAGCCGCTCATCTGCACTTCAAGAGGGGCCCTAAAATGATGTAATTTATCCGATCAAAACAACAAGCATAAAATCACCAGCCTTCACGCCTCTCTCTCAGATTGTTTGCTGCCTCGCACCGCTGATGCGTGACCCACATTGCAATGCCCAGGACACCCAGCTCTATATATTCCCCCTCTTCCCCTCTGTGCTCTAACTTATATTTGGACCCTAATTGCGGAAATATGAGCAGAGAAAAAGTTGAAAGAGTTGACCTATTTAAGTTTGGAAAACAAGCCTGATGTAACCAAAGCACTCTAACTGCTCAATATACATTTAATTATCATCTTATTTACTCATTATCTACTTTTTCTCAGCTCCAACATTTCACGCAACCTCAACTCCACTCATTTCCTATTTGAACTTGTGTTGTTTAAGCCTCAACAGACTCTTGCTGTGTGTGTGCTCTCTAAATTTCAATTTGTTTTCCTATAAAATGAATAACTGAATGAATCAATGACTATAAAGTAATATTATACACTCTATAATGAGTCAGACAAGGGCTGAACATGATCGTGTCCCATTTATTTTGAGTGTTTGTTTGCAATATGAGTCGCAATTTCAATGGGAATGGTCATTTTTGCATTTTGGTATGTTGTGACACAATTTATCTTTATCAAATGAAAGACAGTGACATTTGTTTTGTAAAAAAAAACTGGCACCTACATGTAATACTCTGATAAATATCAGTAGTATTTATTTTATTATTTTCCTGGGTATAAGTTAAGGATGAAATGCCAGTTCATTGTGAAGTTAAATTCACATAAATAATTATTTGATATAAATAAGATATTAAAATGTTTAAAATGGGTGACTTTAAAAATATAATTTCATGGTGTGTGAATGCCTTTAAAAAGTTAAAAGCAATTCTATTACGTGATAGTACGGGCGTGAGTTCATGACCTTAAAAATGTTTTACACTTCCGGGTAGGGACCTGAGTAAGAGAAGAAGAGGAAGGCGGAACGTGTTAATGGCGGAGAGCAGAGACTTCAGGACTGTGTGTGTGTGTCGTCTCTGTATCGTTTTTTACTTTGAAGAACTGAACTTTTTGTTGGAAATCACGCTGGGAGTGTGTGGGTAAAACTCTCCAGCGCAGTGGAGTGTTTTATTAGAGCCGAAAAAAGTTCAGCCGAGTTAGCTAGCCAAAGCTAGTGCTAAGCTAACCACCCAGTCACCATCGTCGGGAGGAGACGGTGGAAAAGATAACGCTCGCACGGACGGGACGAGGACTGCCGAGCCGTCACGGACGAGGATCGCCGAGCCGCCGCGACGAACGGACGGACGGACGGACAGGCGGTGAAAGTGGTTCGGCATCTGCAGCTTGTTTCAGCTGGCTTCTCGAACACACAGAGGTACTCACAGTCGCTACAGAAAACCATCATGAGCTCCAACTAAGCGCGCCAACGAACAAAATAAGAGTGCACTCAGGTTGAACAATTGAGACTAAACCAGATCATATTTACCCCGGGTTTGTTTTTCTCTGTTCTCTGTTTTCAAAACAAGAGGTTTGAATGTGTGGTTTCTCTCCTTCATATTCCAATACATTTCAAAACCTGATATCTTGTGTTGTGTCATTGAGTGGTGTTTCATTCTTTAAATTACTGAGTAAAGTATAACTTACCGGTCAGAATCATTCCTGCCAGTCTCTAAATAAGTGTCATACAGTGAGTGAGATATATATATATATACATTACCCTAGACAGTTATTATTTTTTGAGATGTTTCTTTTACCACAATATATTGAATGAGTGTTAAGGCTTCATCTTAAAGCATAAGGTGGGTTTTAATACCCACAATGCAACTAGATGCCTGCATCACCGGAGGCAATTTATCCGATTACACGCAGCTTCCTCTGGAGCTGTGACAGATTTATACTACGTTTTTTCACATGTGCAGTAGTACTCCCTAAGACCTGTAAACACAGTTTAATGTTGAAAATTGGTGGAGTTACCCTTTAAGGAACCAACGCTTCAGAGTAATAAGTAAGAGCATGAAAGTTTTTCCCACTCTGAGCATGTTCCACAAAGTTGAAATAAATGTCCCACAAAGGTTCCAAGTCACCATCGACAGATGAACACTGCGGCACGAAGATAAAGTCTGCAAACACATCCAGTCTCTGGAAATCAGCAAACTCCTCTCTCTTATCGCACAGTGCAGAAGAGAGATACCCAGAAGTTCTTAGAGGAGAGAGTTTTACGAATGATTTCTAACAAGAAGTGCTGTTCGCCGTCCACAACATGTTGTTTGATTTAGAACGTTCGGCTGTGAGCATAAGTAAAATGAGCAAATAGGTCAGAGCGTAGCACAAACAGCTCAACTCGCCTATATCTCCTAATAAGTACCAGCAAGAGTCTATACGAGTGTAATCCTAACACTGAACTGTGTACAAACTCATATGACGATGGTGGATTGTGACACATACGAGAATCTACTATACAATATGTGTAACACAGACAGCTGTTATAGCCATTATAACAAGGCATCCATGTGACAATAATGTGAATGTCTAAACAAAGGCGTCTCACTGGAGTGAATACACATTTAAGATTCCATCTATTTGGCAAAGACCAACACGCTTCTTCTCCGATTTGCACATGGAGTGTGATGAATATGTGCGTCTGCAAAGGTCTCTTAAGATTCCCCTGCATGCAGATTTCACTCATTACAAAAGACAAAAAGATCATTGAGTTACCGCCACACAATGGATCATATTCAGAAAATAAGCCTTCAGCTTGAAACAACAACGGAGATAGATAAATAAATAATTGACGGCATCGCAGAGTTTTCACTAAGCTCGAACAACAGAAGCTGAGCTGTCAGTCTGCATCATATCTCCAAAGGGGCTCTGCGGACGGCAAGCCTTTGATCTCCTCGCTGTGCAGAGCACCGGTGTTTGTGAGGCAGAGCGGGAATATCAATGGAAATATTTAAATATTTACCGAACAAAGCCTGGATAGAACTTCGCACTTCAAAGCCTCAAATTCTCTGCATACTCTCAATAAAGCAGGTACGCTCTTTAACGCGACAATGAACTACTTCCGTTCAACTTTTTACCCGACACGTGTGCAATAATGAAAAACAGCGCTTATGCTTTTGCTGCAGGGGGAAGCAGTCGTCAAAACACACGGGCGAAATGGTTGAAAAAGAAAAGTCAAAACAAACAGCGGCACATTCCTGTTCAACCCCGCTGTTCAGGAATCCTGCAGACATGTCTCACAAATCTATTAGCATGTCAGAGCAAATGCATCATTACCAGGTGGAGTGTCAGTCATAGTTAAAGCTCTCCTTTTTCCGACCTGCATGTTTTTGCTGATTGATATGCTGGTCGGTGTCTGAGAGCTTCTGTCAGAATATGAATCAGTGACACCAGTCCAGATGGAGGCTGAACACCATCCGATGAGCCGCTCACTGGGAGTTGCAAGTATCACCGTCTGTGTTTTTAGGATTCAATTTGAGTTTTTTAGAAGTAAAGCCAATAACGTACGATACACAATCAATACCATTCTCATGTTTGTGCATGAACTATGGAGCTAGTGCCAGGAGATGGTCAACTTACATGTAGCTCTGCATAAAGAATGAGAGCAGGAGGAAAACAGCTCGCTTGACTCATATATGCCAGAACTTCTTTTCACCCCTGCTTCATGCTAAGCTCTGGTATTGAAAATTTCCATTCCGAGAGATTAGATAGGACGTGGGGCTTTAGCCAATCCGAATGTCTGGTTACTTCAAGGCTCAAGGTTAATTTGTCACTCTGCAACGCAGGATTACAAACAAATGGAAGTTGTAGTCCCTTTATTGGTGCCGTGCCGTTGTTCCGAAGGCCCATTATTCCAAAACCCCAGTCACCCGAAGAATACCCAACTGGACCAGCCCATTATCTCAAAATAAACAAACATCCAGTGCTCTGAAGACCCACTGTTCTGAAAATACACACTTTCCACACCAAATGACATACCCTCACCCTAACTAGGCACTATAATAATAAGGGATAGAAACAAGGGAGGGGTGTAATTTTGGAAAAAACAAAAGCTATGGCTTTTTTTTTCATCGAACTTTTGTTGTTTTGGAAAAATGGGCCTGTCAGAACAATGGGTGGTTTTCATTTTATGGTAAACCCAACAACCTGAGGAAAGAAGCTGCTCTGTAGTCTGATGGCAGCACTTTTCGTATCCTTCGGGCTCTGTGCAGACACCTCACCCTCCCCTCACCGATATCACTGATGCCAATGATGCACTGGGCAGCTTTTTCACCTCCTCCAGAGCCTTCCTGTCCTTCAACTTTAAATTGAGTTTTCCTGGTCACCGTCAGAAGACAACTCTTGGCAAATGCATTTTGGATCATCAATCAACATATGTACATCTAGGCTCGTATTTTCATGTGCAAAATATTGCCTTATTTCATATTTTGTTCCCGTTTGTACAACTCGCCTCGGTTACGTCTCAGAATCGACTGCATGTTTACTTGGTCTCATCTCGATCTCAGACTAAGACGACTCTGGAATTTATTATGAGACCAGTCGAGACCAGAACTGCAGCGATATCACCGCGTTGAATAATTCAACTCAAAAAGGTTAAACCACTGTTGCAGAATCCAATCTAACCTCCTGTGTGGTTAAGTCCTTGGTCTAATCCCTACAGCGCCAGCAGTTAGACCTACAGCAGCACTACAAGGCGGACTTGGTTTCTGAAGATCAAGTCTGTGATGATAAAGTCTGAGCGTCTGATGCTGCAAGTCAGATGCTCTGTGAGGTGTGCTGTCAAGGCTGCTGAATTCAATATCAGGTTTTTAAACTTAAATGCCATTGTTTTTGTGTGGGTGGGTGTGTGGGTGGGTGGATGTGGGTATGTGTGTGGGTGGAGGAGGTGGGAGGGTCATGGCTGCGAGGATCTTATTTCCAATGCGATGCACAATGTCTTCCTGTCTGTTTTTTCTATCCCCCACTAAGCTTCCCCTGAGGGAAACAGCCCCACTTCCTTTAAGTGTGAATACACAATTAACTCTAAAAACACAAACATTTACATACACACTCGCCGTGTGAGGTGCATACTTACAGTAAATGCCCATCCACGTGTGCCCACAGTATGTGCACATACACCTTGTGCATCTAACTCTTTTCTCCGTCATTTGTTATGCACAATAAACACTGTGATTTGATCCATTCTCTTATCCTCCAGTTTTCCTTTTCACCCTTCGCTTCCTTTCCTGGCCAATAAATGGATTATGTGCAACTAAAATAAGACACAAGAAAGGAGGGGCAAGGGGGGAAAGGGGCTGTAAGGAGGTGGCGGTGGGGGGTGGGGTCTCATAAAGGGGATAAATCAATCCTCAGCCAACCCAAGCTCTGCATGTGGCCCCTCAATCTCTCCTGTATCATTACTCGGGAGTATTGGCCGAGAGCGTCAGCGCAAGTTTCAAAGTGGTCAATTAGTCGTGGGTACGCCTGCGTTCAGAGCTCTGTTTATGTTAATATGAGCAGAAAAGAAAAATTCCTATCTAGACAGCAGAAAGGAGAGTGGGAAGGAGAGGAGGGGGAGATAAGGAGAGAAGGGAAGGAGATCAAAGACGGGGGCTGATTCCCCTGGCCTGTGGTCTGTTACCGCTGATAAGGTGGATCAGAATGGGATGCGGACCTGTGTGTGTGCACATACACACACATGAACACCAATTGCATGTATTCTCACACACACACACAGTCTTTATCACAGCCCGCTCTGTAATCATAGTCCAACTATATGATGTTTACACTGTAATCCTCAATGTAACAAGGCCCAGTCTACTACAGGATGCCATCCAGAGAGAGGAAGTCAGCCAAACATATCACAAGCACGCGCACACACACAAGCACACACACTTTTCAATGATTCAGGATAGAATGAAACCTAGCATGGTGCTGAGAAAGGTTAGCTTTCATTGACACAGAGGCACTGTACCAGACATCCCCCCAGCGACCCCTCTCCTGCCCTCCCATTATTGGTTTCCGAGCGAATTGATCAAACATGAAACACACAGCAGCTCGGAGCCGAGAGCTGCTCGGTTCAATCCGCCAGAAGAAGCCTTAGCAATGGACAGGGGGGAAAGTGACCTACATAGAGGATATCAGTGTCTTCCTGTATCAGATAAGGCTGCTTCTTTGTTTTTTGGACTCAACTTGAAGGATTACCATCATTGTTAGGCACAGGTGATTAACCGTTTAATGAGAAGAAGTAAATGGATTAGTGATGATTTAGCTCATCCATTCAATAAACCCACTTTAAGTGATTAGCATGTGATATTGCTCAACCATCCTCATAAAGTCAGCCGTTCACTCCTCGAGTTAACCATATGAATATTTAAAGAAACATTTCTTAATGCTTTGCACGATGTTTTCAATCATTTGCACAATGCCGATAGTCCTTAATGAGGTAATTGCCTCTTGTAGCATTTAAAAGCACAGCTTTCCATTGAATGGTAAAAGGCTCCACACTGACAGTAATCTAAATTGAACCTTGAAGTGTACATGTGCACTCTCCTGGAGTGCTTGTCTGACTCTGCCACTCTTCAGGTTTCTTTGTATAGTTTGATAGTAATTAAGTGTTTTTCAATCAAAATCTAAAGCCATGCTATTAGTAGTACTTAGGTACGGCAATGCTTTGAGACAAATGCTCATGGTAGCATCAACCACACCCACAAGTTCACCCACAACACATTTCTGGACACAGCAAAACAGCGTTGCAGCGTTCACCTAAACAACTGAAGAAAATGGGGACGTGTTTTAAAATGGCTCAACGCAGCTTGCCTGGTGAAATCCAAGACTCCAGACGCCCCAAGATACCAAACTGATTTGAAAATACGTTATTTACACCCTTTTTTAATGCTGAAGCCTTCCCAGTTATTTTTTAAGGCTAAAAGTGTTAGCGCACATCACGTCTGAAGTGGGTGCTCAAGCTCGACCGTACATCGAGGGTGTAAACTGCGTGTTTTGACATCAGTTTGGGATCCCAGGGCTTGTTTTGTTGTACTTTCAATTCACCCATGATATAGAAGATAATGATTGAATTGTCATTTTTGGGTGAACTTGTCCTCTTAACTTAAGTATTTAATAGTACTTATTATGACTAAAAAAACACCAAGGTGATTTCTATTCATCCTGCCAGTAGAAAAGAGAAAATAGAGAGTAGAGAAGAAGTCAGGGGATCTATCAGACAATGAATGTCGATCTATCCAATAGTTGAGTCTTGAGCTAATGGGTGGACCGGCTGACGTACAGACAGACAGATGAACAGATGAACAGTCTGACATCTAAGGAGCCACGCAGCTAGCATGGCTGAAAAATGCCTGCAGTGAAAGGGAAGCCTGCTAAAATCAAACATGGACTCTGCTGGAGAGCTTGCTTCAGTCAGACCAACCTCTGTGCACTTGCCACTTAAAAATCTATTTGAACTCACTCCTTTTTATTTACCTGTATATGGAGACATTTTCTATGAGGTCTGTAGTCTCTGTGTCTGTGATGATGATGCCTTTGGGTGAGACTGTCAGCGTTACCTTCCTGAACTTCTTAGCACTGGCTCTGGCCTGTAGATATGAAATAGAAAAACACATATATGAACATAAAAAAAATCAGACAGGGAATCTTGCAGTCGGCATAGACAGAGCAGGATGATCGTACTTCTGATTAAACGCAGAGAGCCCTCAAATGCGACAGTAGCTGCCGAGCAATATTAAGCACCCTGCATGAGTTGTCCCAGAAATGCGGGGAATTTATAAAAGGCGACAGAACGGGGGGAGGAAAGCTGCAATGTGGAGCCCAGAGTGAGCACTCGAGGTCGGGCTGGCAGCCAGCGACTCACCCTGCCGCTCTGCTCCATCTGGAGTTTCAGAAAATACGGCAATAGTGCTGAGCTTGCGGTCTGTGAGAGAGCCTGTTGACAATGACAATGACCTCCTTACCGTGCAATTAGCTAGCAAATGAGAGCACTTTTTGCTTCACACCCAAATGATATCAGGTTAAGAATCAGTTGAGCGACTGTGAGGGAATACAGAGGGCAAGAGGAAGGGAAATTAAAGGGAAGAATTTCATCATATGCTGCACATCTCTACATTCACCCTGCATTAGAGATTCTTTCATTTTAACAGGCGGTAAAATAAAATCGAACAGGGAAGGAGCCGAGGATGAAAAGAAGACGGGCTTTTGCTTTTAAACAAAAACAAGGTCTTCTGAAGGACAACAGGAACGGTGCCGTGGCGTGCTCTAGGAGCCTAAATGCCCTGGAGACGGTGAACGGCTCATTCTCCTTAAACCCACAGCACTTACAATGTTGGAAACTGGCATTATAATAGGACGGGAACGTGTGCTGTGGCTGACTGTGGCAGCTCATTCATGTTAGGAAGTGCTAACAGCCACATTTTCTTCTGTCATGTTACTCTTGTCGTGCCACAAGGCAAAAACCAATCTGTCAGCGTGAGATACGCCAAGTTCAGCCTTTTTCTATACGTTCGGGCCCTCAGTCTCGTCTTATCATGCCTGACTGACGCATGTAGCGAATGGAAATGTCACAAATGTATTCAGTAATCCCATTCAGGTTGATTGGTTTCCAAGGGAACAGACAGAGACAACTGAGTTTCAGCTTTTTCTGTCCCGGCGTAAATCAATTGAATCTTAATCCCGCCATTAGGTTTGGTTCAGTCTCTAATTGAGGAGTAGAAGGTTTATGATTGGGCCGCCTGTGCCAGGCTTTTCTTTCTGCGGAGAAAGCCCCTCAAACAGATTAGGCTATTTTATTGTTGGTGAAAAGGTGTGCAGGAAATGAGGAGGAAATGTAGAAGTTTGTGTGCATAAAAAAACAGACCGATAATGGGGTTTCGTGCGTCTGCCTGGTTTAAATGCAACAGTCTATTTCAAAACAGTCTTGTGAGAACTGACAGGATTCTGAACCGATGTAGAAAACCGTGCTCAGAAATCCCCTGTATGGCTCAGTGTTGTTAGGTAAACATCATATCAATGATTCGACTGCTGCACATGTGCAAGCCTTGATAATCCTGGATTAGCAGCTGTGTTTCCATGCAGGGACCTTGATATAAACATGGCCCAGCTATAACTGCATGCCAGGAGAATTGCACCATGTTGAAGGGGAAAGAAAAGATTAGTCAGTTTACAAGTAAATGGGTAGAACATTTAAATCTCAACTTTTTCCCTAGAATGGACTGTTTGTACTGCATGCTAACTTTAAAGAAGCCATATTATGCTCATTTTCAGGTTCATTGTTTTGTTTTAGGTTACTATTAGAACAGGTTTACATGCTTTAGCGCTAAAAAAAAAAATCAGTTTTCTCATACTGTCCGGTACTGCAGCACTGTATCCCCCCTCTGTCTGAAACGCTCTTTCATTTTACCTCCTGTCTCTTTAAGCCCCCCTCCTCCTGAATACCCAGTCTGCTCTGATTGGTCAGCTCACACACGCCTGACCCAGCACCGCTAACATCAACAGAGCAGCTGTGTTAAATCAATTCAGACTCTGACCAGAGAATGGTGTCACACTTGCTCTGTGTGTATTGTAAGCAGACCTTTGTTGAGGTAGCCTAGTTGGGCTGGCCGTGCATGCATGTTAGTGCTTGTGAGTCTCTCTCTGCCCTCCTCATGTCAACATAGTGGCCTGGTTACAAACTTTCTCAGATTATAGCTGGAGGTGAGAAATGCGCTATGCAGCAACAGAATCAGCACTGCCTAATTTTACAGTTTAATCTGAACTTCCTTCTTTTTTTTTCAAACTTTATTGGGTGAAAGATGCACTCATTTGCTCTGCTCTGTGATGCTGGTGCTCTAATGCGGTAACTAGTGGCAGTGAAGGTCACATACTCTATTTCACCTTTGAAAGTAATTTCGGTGTGCAGATGCATATTTAAAAAGGAACATTTTGATCTGAACCTTTTTTTCTTGAATGGACTGTTTGTCCTGCGCACTAATTTGAAAGTTCATGCATGAATAATGAAGTGGCTGATTATGAAAGAGTCCACAGTCCTCACCATTTTATCGTCTGTAGTGGTACCCAAAGTTGTATTATACTGCAGATATGGTGCAGCAATTTAAATGGCAAAATATTGTCCTGGGTCATCAGAATAACGAATGATGGATAAAAAGCTAAATTCCCCTTTAAGTCATTCATAATGTGCACTGCAGTTTGAGGCTGTAATTTCACAAATCCTCAGGAGAACTTCTATAAAAAGCATCGCTGTAATCGAAATCTTCACAATGTCACTCTTGAAATGTCACGCTGCTGTTGAAGATGCTGACCTTGCTGATAGAATTGTATGTAACATTGTTTGTGAACATCAGTACAAGCAGTAGTCAGTGCTTACAATGAAATCCAGGTGCGGTAGGCAGGACGAGACAGGCAGTGATCACAAAATGTCAGAGTCAATTTAATTTCTATCACAGGGTCGTGTGAGTCAGAACAGGACCGGTGACTCACTGTGGCAACAATTCTGCGAATGGCAGCCGAGGCCATGTCCTCTCCCTTGGGCTGGCCCACCAGAGTCATTCCCAGGTACTTCACGTTGAACACCATCCCCTCCAGCAGAGTCTCCTTGGTGTCCGTCCAATTCTCTGGCAGCTCTGGTTGGACAGAAAGACAGGACAGAGGAAATCATAAAAATGCTCTGATATGACTAGACAAGGGAATTAGAAAAAAAATGTAGTCCAGAAAAATCTTCTGTACAACTATTCTGTCCTAAAAAGGCAGAGGGGAGTAATTCCTGAAAAGCTTAAGCAGAGAAAAAAGGGTTTAATGTTTCTAAGCTGACTGTGTAAACTGTAACAGATGGTTAGGATTTACTCCCTTTATTCTATGCACTTTTGGGGGCTTATTATTTTACAACAATAAAATTACTGATGTAAGCCTTTGGAAAAACTTCAGGGAATATCATCAAGGGAAAAGCACAGTTCCAACAATTTGTTCTTCCAGCTTCAGCATGTCCTCAGAAAAACAAACATACAGTACGGATCGAATGCGAAGGCAGCTCATTACGACCCGTATTTGCGTTTCTCGTTAGGCGTCAACCTCCACTGGGCTTAGCAATTATAACGGCAGCAAAGGAGGAGGTTAGGCACCGGTCGGGTCAAACAAGCGCAGGACTTTCACCCAGGAGATGGTTGTTCCCTCATGCAGTTAGTGGAGGTTTGGCCTGTCACCATTTTCCTGATACAGCTTTCTTGCTGGCAGCTAATAATATCTTTAGTAGGTATTCGTCTTGTGCTAATAAATGAGCTGCAATGTTGCCCAAATAAATGTTTGTGTTACCTCCTGCCAATATGACTGAATGGCTGGGCGGCCCCAAAATACATGGAAATGATCTGCCAGCTGTTCATCACATTTCCTCCAACATAGACTTCTTCCCATCACACCTGCCAGTACACAAACATCTGATCACATCCCACTTACAGAACACATATTCAACCAATCCTCCTCTGAAAGTCCAGATTCCTTCTCCCATTTTTGCCTTAGCTTAGACTAGTTAACTTATAGCAGGACTAATTCAGCTGTTTATATTCCCCATGACTGACTTCAGTTTCTGTCTTACTTATGTGGGATAACTGTTTGTTCACCAAATTTGATGTATTTATAACAGTTGGGGCTGCCTTCTAGGTGTAACTATCTCTAGTTAGCTTCAGGGATTTGGCTCTTTTGGCTGATCTTTTATTTTTTAGCTTTGTTTTGTTGTAGCTTAACATTTAATATGCTTCTTACTTTGGATTTATACATTTGTCATCCATAAAAAAATCGTTAGATGGATAAATAAATGTTGACAAGTCAGATTTTGGTTGTAGCTACATTTGTAATAAATATGCATTTATCACAGTTTGGCTTTGTAGGGAAGAAATATATTTTTCTTGTGGATTGATGCTTGCAAATGTCAGATAAATGTCACATAATCCACTTAAATAGTCATAACACTCCACTCATGAGATCAAATTAGAAGTTGTTTTGAAAGCGGGTTCAAGTTTCGCTTCGATCACCTTGACAGAAATGTGTCACAACTCTTAAAATATTCATTTAAAAGTCTGTCAGAGTCTGTCTGTCTTTTCGAATCAGGGCCTTCTTCCCTAGTTTGTTGAGCAGACTGTTTACAGTGCTGAGACAGACAGCATGAGAGCTGGCGGAGAAGCATCACAGCTGAGCAGACATTGCCGAGGATATAGAGTCAGACTTTGCACAGATTATGTGTGATATAAAGATCACCCAGACTTTTTCAGATGAATTTATTTTTTTGTTGGAGTGCTTAAAATGTCTCTCTGTCGGAGCTCTGCAATATGTTTTTTATTGCACTTGTGTGATAAGAAAAGTTGAAAACCATATGTGCATTGGAAGATAAGGAGAAGATAAAAACGCCAACTCTACTGAGAGAACGAACACATGGTCTGATCATTTATTTTGTGTACGAAACCATCCGTGAGCGATCCTAACATTCACCACTACATCTTACTCTGATCTGTCACCATCTCTTACTGGATAGGAAGGTTTCTATAGGAGGAAACAGTATGGATCTCCGAAAAACCACCACCTGATACCACAAAGCCAGTATCAGCTGGAGTCTGATAAACTGCACATGACGGCTGCAGTGTCCTGCTGTTGCTGTGATTTCCAACAGGTAGCACCAAGCTGTCCTCTAGCTGACTACTGTGGGCAGGGAGGGGGGGACTGCGGCCATGCGGAGAACTTAAAATATCTCTCGACAACACCTGGACACCCTGCAGTGGAGCACCGGGAGAGGAATGACTTACTAAACTGTGCAACAGACCACATTCTGTGTTGGACGTAATGGGCCGATAAACCGAAACACGATCCATTAATCCGCAGCCTTTCAAACCATTCTTCGAAAACGTCGACGTCGCTGTGATAAAGACGACCATGCACAGCCAGCAGATGAGTAGACATACTGTAGAACTGAAAAATTCCTTTGTCTCATTTTCAGTATGTCTTATAAGCAGGAAAAACAATGAGACAGAAAAAGAGTATGAACACAAAGAGCACATAGAGGGAGAAATAAAGAGAAAGAGACACACTATTCCCTCTGCTGGGCTATACTGGCACCAGATCCTCCACATGGGCTGAGCCATCTGTCACTGGCAGGCCCCATGCAGCTGTGAATGCGAACAGCAGAGAACACCATCCCCATACAACGCTTCCAACAACTCTGAATTATTAACTAATCGTCTATCGCACCGTGGGAGCTGCCTCAAAACCAGAGAGCTCAGTTGATGTTATCAAATGTGACTGCTTAGGCGCATGGCGGACAGTCGACATGGTTCATTGCTCTTGACCGTTCCGGATGAGAAGCGTGTGAGGATTAAGAGTCTTCCGTGAAAGTTGTGCCTTTAAACAATACTGAGCAATTCAAAAAGTAAATGTCAGACGTATCCTGTTCTAAGCCAGCAGGGTCACCACCACACAAGAGTGGTTCCTTAATGCTCTATTGATCCATGAGGGGAGAAATTCATCCAGGTCAGAGATCAGGGTCAGCTGGAAAACAGCACAAAGGCTTTCAGGCTTTTCAGTCCAACAGCATGAAGGTAATACAAAATACAGGACACGACTTCTGAAAAGGCGTTTTACTGCCGAGTTTTACAAAAGCATTATATAATGATTTAAATTAGCAACATAATTCCATTTACTTCCATTGTATTGGAGTAAATATTCAACATTCTTGTCTGATATCTAATAAAACCAAACTACCAGCAAGGGTCTCCACCACATGTTAGATCTGAGTGAACTAATCCTAGAAAAAACTTTAAAAAACAAAAGGCATTTAAACCAGTGTTGTGCCAGTAAAAGTACTGGGCTTTTTTGTGTGATTAATCTAACACTATCATATCACAAACACTTATCATTGTAAACTGCATATGCAGCATACGAGAATGGAAAGCTTGACAGTGTCAACGCCAAACAATTCAAATGGACCTAACCTTGATCAACTCCGATATCAATCGTACAGCAACTCCAGAAAATGTATTTATTGTGTGGCCGCACCACAAAGCTGAAGTGCTACAGTCCATATTCTGTCTTCGCCAGGCTACACACATGAATTATTAAACAGCTTCATGTTGATGCTGCAGGGTTTCCAATATATTATCCCCCTAAAAGAGGAGCGCTTAAATTTTTAATAAATCCTGTGTGAGTCTACAGAGGGACCGGGACAGATAAGAGTGACAGGAACAAGCGCGCGGAGGCTAATTGGATTTTAACATGCGCAAGAAAATAGAGTGAAAGATTAAAAATTTGAACTTTTATTTTTTTTTTATACACTGTACATTTGCCATCTGTGGTTGTGTGTGTATTTGTGAGAGAGAGAGAGAGAGAGTGGGTGTCAAGGTAATCAAATCCAACAGAGCACCAAACAAGATTAGGTAGGACGAGGAGGTGGTGGTGCCCTGGTGACGTGTGCATCTTTATTAAACTGATGCCTGGCAACACTTTCAAACCCTGATTCTACTATGCGCACACAAAAGCCTCACTGCTGGGACACACGCTAAAAAAAAATCAGCGCATTACAACAAAGTCGCAGAGCAATTTGATGACATTCTGCTGCACTGGGCCTCGAGTTACAAGTTATAATACCATTGCCCTGAGATGCTGAGCACAGTAAAATATTCAACACTCTGTTGAACGAACGACTGACAAGTGTAGCATTTCACAGTAGCTGATCTGACTGTTGTAGTATAATGGGCACCATGTGCTCAGCACGCCTTCAGCTACACGCGGCGTTCACCAGCTGTCTCTGCGAGCTCCACGCTCAGTAATTTAATTTGCACTAAGAAGTCAAAAACGTACCCGGGTGGATTCTCTGGCTGAACACCTCCACTGACGGTTAATTAATAAAGCAAACAGGAGGGCACAGATGTGCACGCAGCCACGATACTGCACTAAAGGGCGAATGCAAAAAGCAGGCGAGGGGGGCACACATGCACACGTGATTTCCCCGAGACACCATCATCCCAGTTAATTGCAAAAACTGTTTGAATAAGTGCGTGCTCCAGGGTCAAAATAACGAAAGCATTCCCTGTTTTCAATTCCCCTGCAGGTCAGAAAGTAGGCCATTTTTTATTTTTTAAAGACCATCTTGGTTCTAATCCAATGAAATCAGTACAACATCAATACACGAGTAAGGAAACATTCAGTTGCTTTTTCGATCCAACTGACACCCCCATCCTCCACATCCTTCTTGATACTGTTTTACTCATCCGATGGAACTTTGAATCTAGGACACCACCTTGACAGGGAAAATAGGCCGCACATTCAGGGAAGATGGTGGGCTGGGATGTGTGTGTGTGTGTG
Organism: Pagrus pagrus; assembly: GCF_965226575.1. Taxonomy (NCBI): domain Eukaryota; kingdom Metazoa; phylum Chordata; class Actinopteri; order Spariformes; family Sparidae; genus Pagrus; species Pagrus pagrus. The sequence goes on from NC_140200.1 coordinate 9,034,313, forward strand.
TGTGTGGGAGGGGGGGGGGTTGTAACTGGTTTCCTGATTCTGCCTTGAGGGGGAACCAAGTAAAGCTAAGTCCTTCCTTTCAAGCTCAAGCTCTTCTGACTGTCTTTTTCTTAATTCTATCCCTCCACTCACCTCGCTCACCTACTGTACCGTCACTCCCTCTGGCTGCGATCGAACCTACAAATTAAAATAAATCCCCCCCCTCCTCACGTATATCAAACAGGCCGGCTTATTAGAGGGGCTTGGGGATATTAGGAGGCTGTCAATCAGACCTACAGTACCGGCTCCTCCTTGACAACATCAACAGTAACAGATACGGAGGCATGTGATCAAACAGCCAATGTTGCTAAGCGACCGCAGATTCACCTCCGGCAGCAACAAGGAGGTGGTACCTGCAAATTACATGACTGAACACCTTGGCCAGGCATCAAAGAAGTGTGCAAACCACATAAAGTGCTCGGTGGAATTAACCTGCACTCTGCTGTAGCAGTACATAAAGCTCCCACCTCCAGAACTGATTATTACACATCCAATGGGCACAAATACAAAACCACTTGTTACAAACTGCGGATAACTCGGCTTTGACTTCCTTCATTTGATTGTTCTCACACTAAAGATGGACGATAATGGCCCTTAAATATTGTAACAATACTTAAGGGTAGTTTTGCAATGATATTTTTGATATTAAAAATAAAAAATAATAAAAAATATTTTTGGTTTATAATTCACGATAGCATTTTGAGCTTAATAGCATGATGTCATTGTGTCAACAAATAAATCCACCATCAGAATATGATTTTTTGTTTTAATCATATTAAAAAATTCAAAATATGATATATGACAGACCCCTACCGTACACTGACACTACCCTAACATAACAGTGATGTTACAGAGCACCGTCAACCTTAACATTGTGTTGCAGATAAAGGAGAAAGTTCTACTACAGACAAAACACTGTAAGTGAGATATAACATAAAATAGTGACATCTTCATACTGCTTGTTTTGTCTGAGCAACTATCCAGATTTCTAAGACTTTCAATTTACAATCACTTAACATCAAGAAAAGCAGCGAATCAAGCTGGAATTGAGGGAGGTTTGCTTGAAAATTTAAAATAACTCATCAAAATAGCTGGCAGTTATTTTTTTCCGTTGATCAACTAATCTCCGCTTCTTCTTGTTCCCTGTAATGAATACACATCTTAACGAAGGCCCGATGCCAAAACACGGTGGTTAAATAAACACAAACACCTCCAACGAGCCGGTGTTGCCGAGTTGTTTTTCTAGCAATAAATAGACGCAAGAAGAACACATTTTTAGAAACTGGGCTCACTCCGTGGTGTATTCTGTTTTACATCGCTGGTGTAAAATTGATGGGAATCATATAACAATATGGCTTTTAGATCGAGAGGCAGACAGCAAGAATCCTCTGAAACTATGATGTCTCTGTTCTTTTATTATTATCACTAACTCAAGCGTAGCCACCTTTTTATTTGCCACTACATCACTGTTTAATTACAACATTATATTTTCCTTGAAAAGCCTTGTTTTAATAGAGATTTCATTGAAGTCTCATTTCAGCGTGATGGGTTAGGGTTTCTTTTTCTGCTGACAAGAGCTGTCAGAGAAAGATGATTGAAATCTTTGACCAAACCAAGATTCAATTTGGTTTGTGTCTACTTAGAAAGACATTTTCCTTTAAGCTTTCTATTTCAGTTTCACTGACAGGTGAAATATATCTGGAGTGAAATTATTCAGGTTCGTGAATCGACTATTTGCCCTGGAGGTCCGTGAATGAATTAGTGCTCGTGTGGATCTTTCAACATAATACTCTTTTCACCAAAACTGCTCATTAATTGCTTTCACTTCAAACACCATATCTGCTCTTAATCATAATGATGATGTGAGTTATCAAGTATATGCATGGCTGAGCAAATAGAGCTACGGAAAAGTGGGAGCTGTTAAGGACAGTCTGGGAATACAAAAGGAAGAAATTTGCAAGAGACTGACATCATGTAGCTTCATAATTTTTACCAGGGGTGGGAATCTGTAGGCACACCATGACTCATTTTAATGTGATTCAGAGAGCTACGATGCAATTTCACAACATTATCAATGCATCAAACCGTTTGATTTCTATGGGCTCTCATTTTTCTTTTTTGTGCCTCCTCTCGCCTCCGTCCTCCTGCTTGTGGCCCAGAAATCAATCTAAGAGGGCTTCCTTGAAGGATATCTCGAAGGAGAGGGAGGATGCACAGGTGTATCCTTTGCAGAAGTTTTTTTGGCACCCATTACTTAAAGAAGCGTTACACACAGCTGGAATACACAAACCCTGTTGGGAGCAGGACTTTTCAAATGTTCCTGTGTTTACAAAAGTGCTATTTGTTTGTTAAGATGATCAAATGCGTGATCAAACTTCATGTCTTTCACCGTTTATGTTGCACCTTTACTTCCATTATCTTTGCTCACGTTCAGCCATCCTCACCAAAACTGGGAAAGGGTCGGCAAGATGGGGTCTGTGTAACATGTCCGGACAATTCCAAGACACTGAGATTCACACTCTGCATTAAATGTTTCTACAATGTTTAAGTAAAATTTTGTTAAGTACATTTTTATGTGAGAGTTATAAACATGTGTATATGCTTACCAGACTGTGGACACATCTCGACTGGATTAACTTCTTATGAAAAAGGCCTACACCAAGGCTAACAAGTAGCCTCGCTTAGAGATATCTAATATGACCTAGCATGAATAACTGTATGATATGGTAATATAATTTTTAAAAAAACTTTATATTATATTAATAGGGGTTAGATTTTTTAACAGCTACAGATTTTGGAAAACACATTCAATTGCTTTCCAGCCAAGAGCTAATATGTAGCTGCCAGCTTAGTTTAGCTTAGCTTAGCTTAGCTCAGCACAAAGACCGGAAAAAGGCAAACAACGAGCTCAGCTTAGTCAAAAGGTAATTGTAAAGTGCAAAAACCACTTGGTTATGTAGCTAGCTATGTCCCAATTTCCAGTTTGTGCTCGTCTAAGTTAGCCAGCGGCTAGCTGTAGCTTAATATTTAGCATGCAGACACGTGAGAGATATTAGTTCAGGTCTAAGCATAAATTGTACAGTATTCCCAAAAATGACACGCTATTATAATATACAAGTATGTAGGACTTTATGGTACAACTGATAAAAACTAAGCTTTCATTTCTACATAAAAGATATCAGCATTCATAACTGTTTTAAGTGTGCCTTGAAGCATGACAGATACATTATGTGCGATAAGCAAGTTATTAGAAAACGATAACCAAAAAAACGATCGCAGCTTGATGAAAGACTTCCCTATAATCTCCTGAATGCTAATTGCCTTTGACTGCAGTTATTATGCAAAACATAGGCCTCAACTACCCCCATCAGTATCCATCCTCCAAAGGTTATGTGAATCATTAATTCAGAAAGGATCAAACAAACGTTCTCACACACAGCAGCTAAACAGTCTTATCTACTCTACACTAAGAAGCATGTTTTTGTCCTCAGAAGTGTCCAGGGACTGCAATGGGATTAACACCAGGGGTTATTTTGCGGGCAGGCATTATTATATGCTTCAAATTAAAAGTCAACACAGACATTTGAGTACGGCTCCTGAATGACTTCCTGTACTCTATTTATAGCTGGCATCCCACAGTGCTAATATTTGCTCCGCAGACAGTGACAGTTGGTTGGCACAACGCTGGGCAGGACTGAGCCAGAAAAGCACACAATGATTCCTTCTTTTCTTTTTTATAAAGCGACATTTCCAGGATGCAGAATTCATCTTGTACAGTGGCAGCACAATACATGAAAATAACAATCACTCTAAACCAGAAACAGCATTTTTCCCCCAGAGGACTGAGGAAAAATCACGCTGTGCTGTGTATCTGGTTAAAGTCAAATAAATGATATTCAAGGTAGACGCGGATGTCACTGCAGCAGCACTTTCCTATTAAAGTGGAGGTGGAAAACAAGATTTTAAACCCCATGTGTCTTCCTGTTTATTAAGGATGTTATTTTTTACAAACTAAGAGCAGGTGGAAATGCCAGAATTAATTCACAATACTCTTAAGTAATCCATTTTTAGCAACCTTTTGTTTTTATGTTTTTTTAAAGGGCTGGAAAGATCATATCCTAACCTAGCTCGTATGACATAGTCAAGCCCATCTGAAACTGTCCTCACCTCAAGAAACAGCAGCATAAGTCATATTTTCAATGATTAAAGCAGCTAAAAATCTATATTTTCTTCCCTTGACGGATGGATGGATGGATCAAATGTCTGTGTGTCTATGAAACGGGTCACTTGTATTGACAAGTCAACAGAGAATTATCATCAGACACAGTTCCCCTCAGCTTCACTGAGATATTAGCTTTTTAGCTTTCAGCTTTTAGGTTTTCCAGGTCACCTGGCAAATCCATGTCCAGTGATGCTGCTGGTAGGGTTGCCACAGGGACAAAATTTTTCTACCGACTGATAAGCCTGATCAACAGTGGTAATGCCCAGTACACCAGGGTTTTGCAAAAAAAGCACTGAGTTAATGAACTGCTAATGCAAAATTAACATTTCCTACAGCTGCACCTTCACATTAAAGTCATTTAACTGGTGAAACTATTTTGAAGTTGACTAATAAGGAAATGCACCATGTTCAGTGAGTTTAACACTGCTATCGTTCATCAAAAATTCATCTACAGAGCAAAACAGAGTTCATTTTCGGCCTTTGTCAAGGAGTAGTCAGTCAGTCAGTGATGAAACAAGATGGAGTTGTTAGATGAAGAGCTACAGGCAACAGGCTGCACACCTCCAACTTCTCAGTGAGGTAACTAACTCCTTTTCCCTCATTAACTTTATCAGGTTCCCTGTTTGCATGCTGTTTAAAGCCTAAAATATTGCCAAGTAGTCTCTTTCTTTCGCCAAAGTGGCCAAGAAAATACCACCTAGCGGCCTATTATTGTGAAAATAATGACTTTATTCTGACTTGGAAACAGCTGATCACAGATTTCAGCCTGTGTCTGTACATTCAACATTGTGATTTTTGTTTTTTAACCACCGCCATTTTCCAACAGCAACCAAGTAATTTAAGTTGCTTAAACCAGTGTTTTCCAGTTCTGTTCCTGTCCCTTTCCTGCATGTTTTAGATGCTTTCCCGCTCCAACACACCTAATTCTAATGATCAGCTCGTCAGCCTGATGAAGCAGCCTGATAACGACCAATTCAAATCAGGGGTGTTGGAGCAGGGAAACATCTAACCCAGCAGGACTGAAAAACACCAGCTTAAATCATAGAGGTGGAAGATTGAAAAAAATCTCATATGAATCATTCGTTGAGCAGTTATATACCCACAATCTATTTAGCTGTTTAGGTAAAATGACTTGTTGGCATCTGTTACATAAAGGATTTATTTAGAAATTCTTGTGTAAAGCCATTTAAAGGTTCATTTATCGACTTCACTGTGCACTAATTAATCAAAACATAACGGCGCAAGAGAGGACAGACTGTTTACAAGCTGACAGTTATAGCTTATCATTGACAAAAGGGCGCTATAATACGGAGGTGACTTCAACAGTAAATGTCCACTGAAAGTGCCTTGTGTCATTTTTATTGAGTGACTCAGCAGACACTGTTTGTCAGTGTCAGACATCAACGCTGCTGTCTCTTAAATTAATACTTTTGAGATTTCCATACAGGTCCGCAGCACCGACATCCATTTTTCTACCCACTGAGCTGTAAGCATATTAAATCCTAAAGTTATTACTTTAACATTCTGAGAGCAGTTTGAGAAGAATGACTCCATCAACACCTTTATTATGAGCTGCAGTAAAGTTCAGATAGAGAAAGAGTAAGAATCATGCCAAATGACATTAACCACATTAACAACGCAGAATCTTACATACTGAAGGAAATCTTTCCTCGCGGCTATTTATTCATAAAGCATAATCGCTCAGCACCGTGGAAGGATTGTTTTCATTAGCAATTCAAACAGGGCATGAGTTTCTCTGTGCCGATACAGATCTTATTCCCCCTGGAGTTACTGGCTCCTATTCTGAACATCTTCATCAACCATAAATAGCTCCCTCAACACGAATCCATTCATTAAATAACAGCATTATATTCAGTTGGGTTTTTTTTCTATTCAAGGGTAAAGCCGTGACTCGTAAAAGAAAAACAGAATCTCTGTGTTTTCCGATCCCTGTGTCAAGCTGTGCGCGAGAAAAACAACACTTTGCTTGGGCAATCATTAGCTTTCCCATCCATCATCGCACCGAAGCCAAACAAGTCACCTTCGAGAGCTGCTGATCTCATTTGAGACAGTGCATCTCTGAGCCCCTTTTAATAGATGAGGGCTTCCCACAGGAATCCCCTCTAATGCGGTAGAACACTTAGACCCTTCCAGCTGACTGATGGGCGCTATAGTCTGACACAGCCGGATACCTCGAGCTTGTCACGTCTCACGTCTTTGGGGTAGCAGGGGGCACTGACGGGGTAATCAATGGGAGTGCTTGAGCTGTGCTGGTCAGTTCAAAAATGACTCATTCAAACTAAATTAGACATTTCTTCTTGATATATTTTTGGCCGTTACTTTATATGAATGCGTAAGAAAAAGATCCTGGGCTGGATTTGGCTGCAGAGGGTTGATGGTGCTGTACATTAAAGGGCATACAGTGGGTTTGTTTCAGAGGTGAGGGGGGCATAATTAACTTCTAGCAAATGACATATGACAAAATTGGTTATTGTGCCTTCAGCTGAAGAGATACACATAACAGGGGTAGACTGATTATAGTCTTGGCTGATTATCGGGGCCAACATTCCGCATTTTTCTGATTACCGGTCTGTGATTTTTCGTCTGAATGCAGATAAAATAAACTAATTTAAAAATGTGCTACTGGTAACGCATCACTATTAATAGCCTATAAACAATTGTTTAAAAAGAAAACATTGTTGTTGCTCTCTTATTTGGATTGAATTGAATGGTCCTAACTCGAAAATACAACGTTCATGAGACAGTTCACTAGTAGCAGGTGAAAGAGACGGACCTTTAAACAATCTGTTTCATCATCACATCATCGGTGAACGGATGAAAATCTTAACGTATCACCCAACCTGAATATGTTCACAATGGTGACTGTGGAGATGTCCCTTGTTTTGCAGGAATTTGCTGACACTGACAAACTGACATTACCATCCACAGAATCATGTCACTAGCATGGCTAAAAATGACAAATGCTACGTAAGTTACTTTGACAGAAACTTGATACTGTTTTGATGATGTTACATTTTTCCATCTTCTTTAGTGCACTGAGCTATTTGTAGCATCATTTTGGAGAATAACAAAACCTGAAGAGCATACACAGGAGGTAGAAGTGCTTTCTTCATCTTTACAGCCTGTCAGAGTTTGCCTGACAGGTGATACCCAGGGCAAATAAAAAAAAAGATTGCAGATCACTTGCTGTTGCTGTTGATGCTTATTGCTGTGATCACAGTTACAACCGAAGGCAACTCAAATGTACCCATCAACGTTTGTATCACCTTGGAGCCTTCTCTCATCTAAATTTAAGCAGCTGAACAGAGAGAGGACGCAAACAGAACAATGAGACAAAAATAGGATTTTGAAAAGCGTAAGTAAACACGTCCTCCACAATCCCGGCGGAAATTAAGCCCTTATATTCATGGTGTGACCTTATCCAACTTAGCCAAGGGCGCCTAAAAATAACTTTATGTAAAACAGATGTGAATAATTAAAGACGAAACAAAAAGAAAAATGCATCAAGACGACTGAAGAGCAGCGGCGATTTTCTTACATTTTTCTGCAGCTTTTCAAGTCAATCACCATCATCTGGCTTCAGAATTCAAAATCACGTCTGTCAGAGGAAACAGTTGGAAGCTAATTCAAGTAATCTCAGTTGGTTTGAACATCAACGGCTCATCTCAATTCGACCGACAACCACAACATCAGGATAACTGGTCCTGTGAGAAAACTTCTGCTGGGCTTCTTTGTGCTTTGTCTGAGCCGTAATGGCACGCACGCTTTCTTTCTATACAGCGGACAGGAGTTTTCCATTTTCACTTTGAAGGTACAAAGTTATTTTTAGGTGTGGGCTCCTCGAATTGGTGCCGAGCTCAGATGGGAACATGATGTGTCTGAAATGGCGAGGCGAGTTTGAATTTTTCAGAGGAACAGAACACGGAGATGGGATTTAGCTCTCCAGCGGAGGAGCAGGTTCAGCTGATATGCATGCACGCACACACACAGAGTACACACAGGCATCTGCAGCACTTAATCTCTCTCCTCCATACACACAGTTTCACAATTGAAAACATGCTCAAAAAGACTCTCCACACTGGACTGACAGCATATCCCATTTCACAGACAGCTGTCACACACATCACACACAAAAAGGTCTTGGATGTTAGGGCCTCACTGTGCACACTAAGCAGGAAGCTGGATAGCGCTTGTGTGCCTATGTGTGCGCTATCATTGCAGCAGGCATCTTTCCCAAGATAGGGTCTCTCAGTTTCCTCTCGTTGCATAATTCACTTTACTTCAGGCCAGGGAACCTTGTTGGTGCTAAAAACACTCCAGAGAGACGGCGCAGAGCTGCATAATAATGAGCTGTAGATAAGACCCTGAGCCGTGGTTTGATTACATGTGTTAGTGCTTACAGAGGGTGAAACTGAGTCTGTGTTCCCCCCTCAGCCCTCATGGCTGTCAATTTTAAACCGGCAAACACAGTGATCAGATTTAGGCTTAGATAACCCGGAAAGCTTTAAACAGATCATACGAGTTGCCAAATATATCCCCTTACAACTCACACTATATATACTGTTGGCCACGTTATATACTTGCCATAACAAGTCCCAAAGGCCTCACAAAGAAAATCAATATAGAGTATGATGTGGAGCAGTTTTTAATAACATGAGGCCGAGGCTTGAGAAATCAATATGTGTTGAGTGCAACAGAAAATAAACTCCACAGCACGTGAAGGAGGGGAAAAAATCAAAGTCATGACAAATTTGATTCAGCATATGAATGTTGGGTAGAAATTGGGTAATTGGAGGATAATCTTCAACCTCAGATACAATAAAATCAATAGAGAAGTCAACAGTTGATGGAGATTTTACGTAACATTCGCAGTAACCTTTCCAGTTAAACTAAACCCCCCAATACAAAAAAGTAAAGTGACAGCAGCACTAACACACAGATCACTCACACAAACGCCTTTGTCGTGACTACAAAGAAAGCTAAGATCCCCACTGTATCTTCCGCTAAATTGTGATAAAGTAATCTTTAAACGAAAAGGAAGAATTAAGTTGAATCTCCCTGGCACCCTGAGGATTTTTAGGCATTAATACAGAAATGATAGTTGAGGAATAAAGGACAGAAGGGGCTCCCGATAAGCTTTGACTAAACCCAGGCCTTTGACAGGAAAAGAATGGGGCATTATTAAATTTCAAAATACCCATGGCAACCACCGGATTAAAACGCAAGGAGACAAGTGCGACAAGAGGAGCATTTAGTGGAGTGAAGCACTTGTCAACCCAGCATGGGGCTGAATTGTCCTCACCTGCCCGCCCAAACAAACCCGGAAAAAATTGCTCCACAGGTGCATTTAACCTGCTCGAAGCATGTTGAGTGTGACAATATCCTAAATCCATTTAATACATCCTCTTGATGGAGGAAAGTACGACCAAAAATGGCACCTTTGTAACCTGAAGTGGATTCACGAGAGGGTGATTGAACCGAAACAGATAATAAATCCACATAGACAGACTGGTATTCATTGTTTTCAAGCCAAATTACCCTATTTTGTTAGAGGTGGCTTTTTCTGGGCTGTGTTTTAAGCAGCACAGATGCTACTGAACAATCATAGAAATATTGGGTCTCTATGATCCGTGCTCTGCTGTGACTACATGTTGCTACTTGTCACTTTGATCGTGAGGGTGACGTCACTCTAAAGAATATATCGGCCACGAGATGGTATAGAATTGAGTTTTTATAGCATATGGTTGAGAGACTATTGTAGATGAAGGACTAAGAGACAAATGTGCCGTTACAAACTTGTCTGATACTTCAACGCCTCAAACAGCACTGTGGATTTATCAATACACAGCACACTTACGCAAGTGATACTTCAGAGCCATGGTCAAGGCCGTGGAGCCTAACTTACTGAACATCAATCGGCCGAGAAGAGATCAATGACTCAGGAAAAACAACCCCCTGCAGTCTCTTTTGCAGAGGAGACATGCTGGTGTTTAGCAGGTATAATGTTCACCATCTTAGTTTAGTGTGTCGGCGAGCGACCTGAGGATGCGGTTAGAGTAAAAGGTCAGGATATCAGCATCAACGTTGTTACAATCCATCTTGAGAGGGACATGGATATCTGTACCAAATTTAATGGCAGTCCATCCAACTTTAAGGTTTTCAAGATGCTTCACAAGAGAAATTTAATTTCAACCTCGCTCTGGCACTAGTGAAAAAGTCAGGGGATCGTCAAAGTCATGAGGATACGTCATCGGGAAACAAGGTATGTCTCCAAAAGTTCATCAGAATCCATGTCATAGCTGTTCAGATATTTCAGTCTGGACCGACCGACAACACACTGCCATCCATAGAGCCTGTCGCTAGCATGGCTGAAAGGGACACAAGTCAAACACTGACAAAATATAATATTTAACTTGTCAGAGACACAGAAAAGGAAATAAAGTCAAAGAAGTCTGTCACTGGAATTGTGCATAAAGTTCCACAGAAATTAAAAACTGTGGTGAAAATAAGAGTCATGTAGGGAGCAGACAAATAAAAAGTCTGCAGAGCTGTCACTGAGGTTTTGACAATAATCCAACTAATCACAATGATGGGGGGGATTTGGCTCATAAAGTTCTCTTCTGGGAAAAGCAGAAAGAGTCAAAAGGTCGTGCACTCACACAAAATCCTCTACTCCCTGATTATTATTCATACAACTGAATACAACTGAGCATCAGCCTCCCTGAGTCATTGCCAAACAGAGCTATAAGGTACTTCTGGATGGGAAAAAAACAGCGTTGTTGAGTCTATTTAAGGCACATTCCCCGTACGCCACCGTTTTATTTCCTCTCTATTCTATAAAAGACAAAAGAAGGGCCTGATTATTTCATAATAATTGAGTTTTTAGAGCCATGAATTAAAAGGATCCAGAGGCAGACGCCGTAGATTTAAATGACTTAAAATCATTAATGTGATGCCAGCAGCAGCCCGCAATTTTGGCAACGGCTGAACTTTGAAATAAGAAATCCATTAGACAGGTTGCTTTCCTAAAAGCACGTTCCATGAAAAACTCATTAGCAACACTATCATCTTATCTTCGACTGGTGAGACTGATGACTGTGTGAGCATGAATTATGCAGGGTATCGGTGGGAAATCTGTTCTGTTAAACTGTCGCCTGAGACACTGACGCTCAGCTAAGAGCACATATTGGCTTAACCAGGTCTAAATAACTGCATTTATTCTATATGCTGTAGATCCTGGTGACAGCATGATGTGAAACAGGGCTTAGAAATGTTACAGCAAGAATATTCTGCAAAGCCACTTCACTACTAACAAATGTATACACTCCAACTTGAACCCTGCTCGTCTCTTATCCTCCTCCGTCTGTTCATGGAGTATGCGTGTTTGTGCGTGCACTGTAAACAGGGTACTGCAGTGAAAGGTCACGTACTGTATGCAAATTCAACCTTTCCTTGAGACATCCCGTTAAGATAAGTCCAGGGTCTGCCAACTGAATACCTTAGTAAAAAACCCTACCATCTACTTGGCCTGTTATCTCTAGAGGTGGTGAGAAAATATGATTTCTGTAATTTGAGTAAAACCTCCCTTTAAATAAGCTTGATACTCAAAACAGCATTGTCGACGCTTGAATTCTGCATCATTACACAATTTCCAAATGCTCCATCAGTCCCCAATTATCAGCTCCTCGTCTTTTTTTGTCACATTGAAAGCAGAGGAATCCCCGCTAATCCCAGCATTCACCCTCCTCATTACCAATATATCGCTGACATCCCCTCTGTCATTCATTATCCTGGATATTCCCATCATGCCCGCCACCCCCCCACTGCTTCTGCTCTTCCTCCTCCTCACTGGCGTGTCCCTGACTCATGGCTTCCTGAGTCTTAATGAGCCATTGAGAGATAATTGCTCCACGAGGGTCAGTGCTAACTGACACCACCGCCTCCCGCGCGTCACTCAGTCAAGCCTCCGTCGGGTTTAATAGAACTGCAGGCTGCATTCACTGCCAGACTTTCCAAACCGGTCGAAACCTAACGACTGCCGAGTCCACTAATTTCAGATCAAGCTCGTCTCTGGGCTGCTGAGCACAGCAATACAAGCTGCAAATTCTGACATGTGCCTCAAAGCAATAACGCTTGAGATGTTTGTTCAAGAAGAAAGTTAAGTTCTTTTCTGTTTTTTTCTTTGATGCCGATCACATGGCCGTGCAGCAGAAAAAAGCTCGGACATTTACACCACTAAAACCATTACAGAAAGACAATCCTAATACCCAAGGACACACTCTCACAGGATTCAACTCAGCCTGTCCCAAAGCCACAACATTTTAAATTGATGCAGACTGTAACAGCACGGACGTCCTTGGCGCCAAGGGCAAGTGTGTGTGACTTCTGAGACGCAGAGAGGTCCGTACCGCTTCTGTGTGATGTGATCCAAGGGGAAGGCTTGTACTCCAGGCACATGCTGTGTCCTCTTCCGTCCTGCCAGTGGCTTTGACCTCAACAGATGACAACGGACGGCCACGAGGGGCGATGGGGAAGTGCTGTACATGTCAGCTTTCTGCTGGCACAAAGAACTGAAGACTGGCTTCATACATGTCCGGAAATAGAGCTTTTTATTTTAGTCAGGCAGAGTGAGCATGAAATGATTCTGCCTGGTCTTTAACTTGTGACAACAGTGGCTCTTTTTAGGGCTAATGCAGCCTGTATTTTACTTATTTATCATGCCGACTGTGTGTCTCATCCCGAGGTAGAGATCTGGTTGTTATAAATAGTGATGAAACAGGCACTAAGGGATCAGCCAGCCTTGCAGAACACAGTATTCAAAACGTACATTAGGTGTGGGGACAGTAACAGGACATTTCAATTTTGTTTTAATTCATCCGAATCTTCTTTTGGGGATCAGGAATACCTTGTAAAAAAAGGAGGTTATCATCTACAGTGAATTTCATGAGAATACAAGATTACTTTTTAGCCCTTCTCAGACATAAAACACATTTCTTTGCCGGATCCATCTATCTGTTAAAGTGACAGTGTTTGGTCATTTAGAAATAGGTGGCAAGTGCTTAAATATTCATTGTAGCAGAAAGAGCCACGGTGATGGTGTGATGTTTGGCACATCGTGCTCAGATGAGTATTGACACTGCAGAAAAATAATGTTACCAAGGGAGAAAAGTGTTTTGTGCTTACTCACAGGCAAGTTATTTTGCAATTAAAGCTTTGGATAACAGAGAGAGACCCTCAGCCTCTCGTCTATCAGTGAACACATTTTCTCATCAACTCAGTTATTTATTAGACAGCACATTCTGTTGTCCGTTTCATAATGTCAGCACAGCACCCAAGCACAGAAGTGTGTGAGTGTAATATGTGCGTTTAATATGTATGTAAAGCATTTCGCTGGACATTCATCATTTCTTCCATGCTGTTAACAAAATTTAGTATGGCAGGGCTGGTTTGATTATTACTGTGGTTGAAGCGTCTTTTGTTCTACGAGGGAAAATAAAATCTTTTCTCTTTGACTGATTTGATTTGAGAAGAAGCTCTCCAACATCTTAAAACAAGTCTCAATATTAACCCACTTTTATTTTCTTTCAGCATAAGAGACACGCACTTCAATAACTATTCATTTAGAGCCTTTACAGCTTCCAATTCAGACTTGTGCTGCGTTGGACATGTTGAAGAAAGGTTGCTTGGTCCAACCCAGTAAGATTGCCATCACGACTTTGTAAAATAAGTGACCAGGGCACGCAGACCGACATGAAAAACTGTCATTAACCTAACGAGGAACGTGTCTGAAAGGGGTTCAGCAGACACATTGACCCAAGTGTTGGTCAAGGGGAGAGTTTGGACTTGCAGTGATGTTAGCAGAAAGGTCAGATGCTCAGCTAATTAATCATGTCCGTAACCCTACTTTAGGGTGGCCCCTAACCGTCCAATCAAATGCCTTCATCTCGACCTCTTACTCTAGTCTCATTTAGAACAAAGCACTAACGTGCCATCCTTTCAGCAGACACTCACATTGATTTTCCATTATATGACCGAGGCTTTACATAATGTTCCTGCATAATCTCACCATTAAACAACTTGGCACAGTTAATGTAGGGAATCTGCACACAAATTAACTGTTCATTTGGCTGTTACTTTAGTTTAAATTTCCTCGAGGCAGTAGACAGGACACAAATGATCCATCGCTATTTTTTTTTTTTCCAACTTTACTCACACCTAATTTGTGCCAATGTGCCAAGCAGCTGCAATGTCGCCTTATTTGCATTCCTACGGCTGGTTTTGACGCATTGCCACATGTTGGCATACAGACTGCTGTCCTCTCTCCAAATTGCCTGCTAAGTAGCTTCTGGACATCAGCTGTCACCCTGTCCGTCCGTCTGTCTGTCCGTACAGTGTGTGGCTGCTGTGTTCACATTTTTACAGCCCGACTCCCCTCTGATGGGGGTTCAACCAGACAGCAAACTGCCTCTGTCACCAGGCGCTCGCATCAAGCTGGATTCTCCTCTGACAAAAATCACTCTGCCTTTTTTCTTCCCCTCTCTATCTGGCGCCAACAACAGTAAGAGAAGAAAAGCACAATGAGGTGGCTCCCTGCTGACAATGTGACACAGACGATTTCTTTCAATAACATGGGGTTGTTTGTTTGTCAGCTTTTGTCGTGATAAAGTCGCCATGGTGATGATGGAGAGTGTCGTGATGCTGGCAGTGTTGGGTACAATAATAACGACTCCCATCCATCAATGATTGCACAGAAGCCAAAGATTTGAAGTTTTTTTAGTCCAGCTGCCATTAACAGCCTGAACCATTGAAGACAACCTGTCACTTAACGTTGACATCACGAGATGTAACGCATGCAAAGCCATCGGGGGAGACTCATTAAAGCCCTAATCCAGTGAGAAAACTTTTAAATCCCACTGACTCAATATTCAATATTCAATAATGGATGTAGAACATTTCCTAGAGAGGCTGAGGAAACCAAGCACATCTTCCTGGCTGAGGAATTAATCAGCCATGTTTTAATGGAAGCTGGCACGGGCGGCTGATTATTCCCCAAGCGGGAATCCAGGATGAGGAGGAAGAAACCAGCGTGCTAGCATTTATGGCAGGGAGAAGCTTGCAGGCGATGTTGCTGCAAGGGAGGGAGCGTTCAAGACAACACTTCACACATCGGGGAGACAGCAGGGCTGCAGGCAGCGGAGCAGCCCCTCACTCCTCACTGCCTGTCACTGATGGTGCGATGAGGTTTGTTGTTATGACCTCTTCCCTCAGCGCTCACAGCCTGCTGTACTTCACGCTGTAGTAACCTTACACATTTTGAAGATTTACCCTCTGAATAACTTGATAAGCTAACGGTAATATATTCAAGTAGTTACTGTTGTTTGGTTGCGGTCTATCTATCTGTCTATAGCCATTCTCAGTTGACCTCTACTGTATGGTGCTAAGGTAAACTACCTTAAAAAGCATAAACTTGACTGAAATAACAGTATGTATTATATTGTCTTGAATGTTTCGTCTGAAAAATACACATGTAGAAGATTGTTAGGTGCAGTATGAACTACCTCATGATTTTACCTTAGGGAGACAGAGAAATGAAAATTATGGTATTGGGTCTAAAATAAAGATGATCCCACTTCAGTATATTCATTTATAGTTGTAGGATTTGGCTGTGCAAATTGGTGGATTTTATAGTATTTTAAAGTTACAAAGTGATTTCATTGATTACTATATTAATCATACTCAGGCTGGGTTAATCGACTGTTTAGTTTTGAAAAAATATGAGAAAACCGTGAAAAACGTCCTCAAATGTCTTGTTTTGTCCACAAAACGTAGATATTCAGTTTAATTTCATGGATGGCAACAGAAAACAGTAAATATTCACACTTTAGAAGCTGAAATCAGCGATTTTGGACATTTGTACACAAAATTAGCCAATAGTTGAATAGTTGGCGACTAATCAATGAATTGTTGCAGGTCCAATGTTTATTCTATGAAAAAACTAAAGCCTGATTGGAAAAAGACGCTTAGGTAATTATTAAATTCCCAGTGAAGTTTACTGTTTCATTACACTGACGTCATTTCAGACAACAACGTTGTCTATCAACGTTGTTAATCTGTGAAAATCCTGTCTCCATCTTTGTCACAAGTATTTGGTAACCACATTTAAGGGATCATTGCAAAAAATGTGCGTATAACGGCCAATTTATCAACCTCAAATCAGCATCAGCCCCAAAAAACATATCTGTCGGGGTCTAATGAAAAGAGCGAGGCGATACCTTTAAATGTCATGTTTTGTCCGACATACAGTGCAAAACAAGGGACGCACGATATGGAGTTTTTCAGCCATTAACAATAACCGATTACCTACTTCTCATGTCCAAATACCGATAAGATAAACAATGATTTTACATTTTTTTATCTAAAGCAAGTCCTTTCCTGTAGGTGAAGCTAACCTGAGGGTAACCACAGCTCTAATAAGATTTATTGTGTTACAACTCGAAGACTTTTTCTCTCCTGCAATTGCGTTGATTTCCTCTTAAACTGTAAAAAAAAACAATCCACGCCGCCAACCACATGTTTGGCTCTCTCGTCATCTTCTTCTTTGTGTTTATCAGCAGACTGCAAACCAACTTTAAAAAGGTGTGTAGACCCTGCTTGTGTAAAATTAGTGAAAGCAATTTGGCCTCAGATTATCGGCTCTATTCAATTTCATTATCGGCCGATAACCATCCAACCATTATCTGAAACTGCTTATCCTTTTCAGGGTTGCAACCATTCACGCTCACATCCACATCTACAGACAATTTAGAAAAAACGATTAACTTTACTTTTTTTTGGGTGTCTTTGGATAGTGGGAGGAAGCCACACAGAGAGGGTCTGCCCCAGCCGGGTCTCGAACCCAGGTCCTTCTTGCAACAGTGCTAACCACTGCACCACTGTGCTGAGGTTTCCCAATATCGGCCAATTATTATTATTGGCCCAATATATGTCATGCATCCCTATCCAAAACTCAAGGATATTCAATTCACAATTATCTAAAGCCAAAAAAAAAAATCCTGACATTTGAGAAGCTGAACTTCAGCAATTATTTGGCTTTTTTTGTGCTTGATTACACAATAAGAATGATTAACTGACTCTTGCCAGCTAATTGTTTTGTGGATCAACTCCTCCGTTGTTCAACTCATTTTCGGCATCAGTTCTAATTAGCTGGTTTTAATTTATGTTACAGTTGTTTCTGGTAATTACAGCTGGCAGTGGGAGTATCCATCACCACTCAGAGGGAAGTAAAAGTAAAGCATTTTACACCTGAGACTGGACTCGGCTTGTAACTGCACGTCAGCTCAGCTTCATCTGGCACCAACACAAACAAAAGCTCCGTCAACAGTCCGTCAGCTCAGTACGCACAGCCAGAGGCACACGCTGTCCTTATTCCCCTCTCTAGGTACGTTTCACCGCCTTTGCAACACCGTGCCACATCTAAAACACTTCAACACACACGTTGCCTCACTCACTTTCGTGCTTGGAAGTTCCCCATGTGTGCCTCGGAACTCCGGGGCTCTTGATAATCGCTCTGCCGGCGGATTTGAGGGCGTCCATCCCGAGGTGTGTCCGCTCTCCGGCAGGTGGATTCCCCCCAGTCTGCGGGACCACAGGGAGCTGAAGGCGGCAGGCAGGCTGGGCTCGACGGCGGCGGGCGGATGCGCCAAAGAAGAGGAGGAGGAGGAGGAGGAGGAGGAGGAAGGGGAGAAAAAGACGAAGAGTGATAATACAAGTTCCCACCCCTGAATGTGTCGCTGGCTCTCTCCACACACAAGGCTGAGCACCGGCTGAGGAGGCAGCATGTGCACCTACTGCACCCGCTCCCAAAGTTAAGGGCGTGTCCTCCAACCTTGATGAGCTCACAGCTTCCTCCACACAGACACTAATGCAGAAGCATCACTGCCGTGCAGAGGGCTGAAGACTCACTAATGACTTTATGGCTAATGAGCTTTCTCTCTCAGAGGAGTTTCTGTGGTTTATTGACTTGTGGTGGATCCATTATAGGCACACTGTTGTTCTTGCTCTGTGTTATCCCTGAAAAAAACCCCTTTTCATGCCTCCCATCGTTGCATGTTTATTCCAGGTTGGTTCATAAATATGTGTCAAAAAAAAAAAAAATTAAATTAGGCTTTATTTATTTTTTACTCCAGTACTCTTTATTTATCATTTACTCCAGTACTTTTACTTGAGTATTTCCATTTTATATTTCTTCTCCATTACATTCCAGGGGTAAATAATGTCATTTTTTACTTTACTACTTTCCTCTGATAACTTCAGTTACCAGAAACTTAAAGGGTAACTCCACCAATTCCACACGTTAAAGGTGCACTACACTTTAACCAGAAGAGACTAACAAACTAAATAATCATACCCTGACCTTTAAGGACAACACAATTTCATGCTGTTTTACTTTTTTCTTTACATGTGGCGGACCCTGCCACTGTTCTAGGTTCAAACAGTGTTCTGGGGACCTTATTTTCCTCTAAGAAGAGCTTGTTCGTTCAGTTATGGAAGGAATACATGTTTCTGAGCTTGTATTATTACCTCATTAATATTGTAAATATTTGAATTTCTTCTCAAAAACTACATATTGCCCCTTTAAAGTGTGTTTACAGGTCTTGGGGAGTACAACTTCATACGTGGAAAAAGTGGAATAAGGCTTTTTGTGGCTCAAGAGGCAGCTGCATGTAATCTGAAAAATTCCCAATGTTATACAGTGGCTAAGTTGCATTGTGGGTAATGTAGGCGCTGGCTAGTTTTAGAAGAATCTTTTGAGTGTTATGTGTTATTGTCTTTCCCGACTCCTGACATTAAGGAACATGTTCAAAACAAGCATTCTCACTTTTAAATGTATCCATTGGGTTCATTCCCCTCTATATACATAAATAACATCAATCAATCAATCAAAGGTTTTGAAAGGCAGTCCACTGGTCTAGCATTACACTTTATAACACTGATTGTGGACAGTTTTAGTGGAGGCAATGTATCAGATTATATACTCACCTTCCTCTGGAGCCACAAAAGTCTTTCTACTACTTTTTCTAATATATAGTAGTACTCCTCAAAACCTGTAAACACACTTAAATGTGTAAAATTGTTGGAGTTACCCTTTAAGACATTCTAATTAATATTACAAATCAATTTTCATGTATCATTAGTGGTTAAGATAAGTTGATCAAAGCTACCCAGCGGTATAAAATAACCGCTACCACAACATTAAAGTATCTAATAATTATAGTCCAATAGAGATTATTCTACATGAGGACAGAGTATTTCAACATAGTAGTAATTCTGCTTTTAAATGATCAACTAACAACTGCGAATGTGTATTGCAAGTATTCTTTTTCTGTATGTTGGCGCCCTCTATTGATCCAAACATTTATTACAGCATTGTTGTCGCCTACCTTTACTACTGCACACACACTGTATAAGCACGGTGATATCGTGGAATATAAGTAGTACTACTATTAGTATTTATTTTTGTGTGTTTTACAAAATGATCTACTGTATGGATTCTTTTTAAATTTCCAATTGGAGACCTTGTAGTCTAAAACAGTTGATCTGGAGAGCCAGACAGGGTTGTAAGATATATCTTTTAAGGCTTCCCACTACTCTGCTTCATTTTTCTAGATCAATTTACTTGAGAAAAATGTTAAAATAACAAAAAGTGCTGAGCTAGACTTGTTACAAGAAGATATTTAAAGGTAAAATCCCCCCCAAAAAATGTTTTGTCTACATGTGGCATACTAGGAAACAGGTTTCCACTTGAACTTTCACCCAAGAAAAATCAATTTGTGACAGATACAAAACATACATTGTGTCCTTCATGGTGAAATCTTTATTTCATTTCTCTCCACAACCCAGCACAGGTTATCACGTCAGGTCCGAGTTCATCTCTCACAAGTATTTCACACTCAGGAAGATAAGCAGAGCATGTATAGTCATGTATTTCTCATAAGTCATCTAGAAGGGGTTATTAGATTTCAGCCTGAGGTGGCATGCTGCTGTTGTAATTTTGGTGCTCTGTGATCATTTGAGAGGGTCTTTAGTTTATACTGAATGCTCTCAGCAGCACACACTACTGCGACTACACTTCACTGCGGTGCGTGTGGCGTGGGCATGTGTGTGTGTGTGTGTGTGCGAAACTGCTTGTGTGTGTGTTCATGTGTTATCCTGCGTACACAGCAAGTAGTAGAATCATGCAGCTACTTTTAAATTTAAGACTCTTCAGAAAAAGAGTAGCTGCATTAGCATGAGCATTTTTACAAACTAAAGCAGTTTCTTTAAGCCTCTTGAAGGCTGTAATCTGCACTAAAACAATGCAAAAGTGACACTGCCCCCTTTGCTGCTTCCATGGAAGACTGTGGATTTGAGAATAATATAATTAATGGTATTTATAAGCCCTCCGGTCAGTTTTCGAACACTGCCACAATGTCACAGAGCACTTGTTACTCCAACAGAGAACAACGGTTACAGGCTTCACCAGTTTTTCAGATGTCATTTGCAACTGGACTTCTTGCACAAAATGTAATTGAACAGTGAAGCATGCATCGTCTGTTTTTAAGGTTGCCAGATTCGAGGTGTGACCGCTGCATCGTAAATTACTGGAGATATTCTTCAAAAGGTAGAAAAATCCCCCCCTTCTGTCTTGCAACTTGGCTTGAGAAGCATTTGATAATTACTTGGTGAAACAACGGTTGCCAGATCCTTTAATCCTTCCTGAAACAAATCATGCTTGTGGGGGTCTGTTTATTTGTAAAGGGAGTGGAAGGAGGGAGGTGAGGTCACTAAAAGAAGTATAAGAGTACAGCCGGACGAAGAGAGGGCTTCATTGAATAGATTTATCATAGAGGGGGGGAGTAAGGTAGTGTCTTTCAGAAAGGACAACATAGAAAAGAACAGACTGAACTAGTCAGCTAACATGCTCTCAGTCACTTCTGTTTTCACTGATGAATGCTATCCTGTCTGCCTTTCAGTATATCATCCCCCTCCGATTTTTAAATGCAATAGTCTCATGCTATTTGTCTCTCACGCACACTGTCACACACTCTCATGTTTATCATTTGCTCTGTCTAAACCCGCGTCTTTCCTTAGAGGCTGGAGCTAGAAGGCAACTGGTGGGAGGGCCTGTCTTTTAAAGCAGGAGGTGGCCTTGGACAATGATTTTCAGGTCAATCCAGCGACGCGCCGGCTCATAAAAACCTGACTAATCTTCAACCAAGTACAAAGCCTGCACCGGAGGACCTCATACACCGTCTATTTCAAAGACTGGGTAAACTGTCTCTTCGTGTCCTCGGGCTTCCCCTCCTGGTTTCTCTCTTCCCTCCTGCTCCTCTCCGTCTCCTCCTCCACCCTCTCGTCGCTCTTCCCGTTCTGAGGCACGCAGGTAGTCTTGGGGCAGGGACTGCGAGTGTCCCAGGGACTCCACTGACAGGCTTCGGCTAGACAGGATGCTACTTAGGCTGGAATGGCGGGCGCCTCTGGGATGGGTCTCAATTTCCACACGGACTTCAATATTGGTTCCTTCCCTGTGGTGACGGTAGAAACACAAGATCAATACAAAGCTGCCAGGCAATCGAAGTCTGTCTGACTTAAGGATTATATGCTTAAACAAAGGTATTACACTGGAGAAAAGTTTCCAAAAAATAATTAAAGAACAAGACTAAGAGTCTACAGCCATGCTAGCAGCTCTGTAAGGCTGTACTCGTCTATGCCTCGTTTCCACATAGCTCTGTGTGCTTTCTTCTTTATTTGTGTTTCGGTTCGGAAAATGCCCCGAGTACGTTGAAAGTTTTTAGATTTTGTGTTGGATTTCGAACAGACCAGACAGAGGAAGTTGAAAACAAATTGACTAACTCCTTGATGAATGTAATACAGTTCTATTTAGACATTTCTTTCATGCATGGTGGTTCACAAGTCTTTTAACAAAATATTAAAATAAAAAACTGGCCTCACTTATTTGTCAGCGTGCATTACTGGTTCTGTTTTTGTCTTATTAATGCACCGTACGCATATAAAGACAGAAAAAAATAGCTTATGTTCTTATCTTTTTCTGTGTGTGGTGGCATTTCTATCCACCCTTGAAGAAATGTATTTCCTTGCTTTGAACACTAGGGGGCGTAAGTCCGTAATTGCAAACACAAAAATAAACTGTGAGGAAACGAGGCATCAGTTTAGAGCAAGAGCTTGGTAGGAGGATTATTAGTTTTGTTAATGTGTCAGGTTTTTGGTCATAAGCCAAATCATTTTAGAAGCTCTCAGATCAACAAAGTTATTCAAAAACAAAGGAATCCGTGCAAAACCTCATGGCAATCCATCCAATAGCAGTCAAGAAATTTCAGCCTGGACCAAAGTGGTGGACCAACAGACTAAAGTGACTTTACATCCCAAGACCCAACCTGGAATCAACCTGGCTAAAAATCCTGCCTAAACCATAAAAAAGAAGGGTAGAAACATTTAGCAACATTTACCTCAAAGAAAGCGCCTGTGTGTCATCGAGATTGCTGTCAGGCACAATAACCACCTCGCAGTCTGATTGGCTGTCCTGCTTGGTGTATCCGTGGTGTTTAGTGGCTTCATCCAATTCCTCATAGCTATCTAGTTCTGGGGGCGTGGTGCTCGTACTTGGGAGGACGCCCACTTCCTGTACACTGACTCTGACTTCCTGGACGCTGGTGTCACTGAGCGTTTGGTTGTTCTGACCCGTCCAGTGGTCGCTGACTACATGAGAGAATAGAAGATCTATAAGAGAAGTTGAAACTTCATCAGATCAGGCCGCAGAGCAAAAATTACATTGCACTAAGTACTTATGTCAAGAGTTGTTTACTACACAATAAAAGAATAGCTCAATAATCTGGGATATACGTTTGTTGCAGTTACTTTCTTGCGTCTTGTTGTCACTAACGTAAATTGCTATAGAAGTTTGCCTGGAGCTGGATTTTTGAGCTTTGAACGAGGCCAGGCTAGCTGGTTCCCTCTGCTTCCAGTCTTTATGCTAAGCTAAGCTAACTGCCTCTTGACTCCAGCTCCATTGTCAGCCTAAATTTTCCCATCTGACACTTGGCAAGAAAGCGAACAAGCATATTTCCCAAAATGTCAAACTATTCCTTTAAATGCTGTACTCACAGCTGGCTAAGTCCTCCAGTTGGATTTTGTGTGTTTCAGGGGGCTCACTCTGCGGTCGACACCAACCGTTCCTACAGAGCGACATGGGGACGACCCCATAGACGTAAGTCAGCATTAGTGGCACACCCACACCTGCAGGGAAACAGAGAAGTGTGAATAAACCAATTCAGATATATTTCTTAATTATTATAGCCATGATATTAAAAAATGAAATATGGATATTGTCTTAATAATACACTTATGATGATATCGGCTATCATGAATTTGTTTTGCCATGATACTCCTGATAATCAAGATATTGTGACAGCCCTAATTGTTTTTCTAGAGATTGTGCCACAATATATTTTAATAATAAAGTGTGGGGGCTGGCAATACAAGATATATTCCAAAATACCATGTCTTAGTCCCTGGTTAGGGTCCAAAGACACTGCAACAAAAGGTTTTGAGGCATATTAAATAGATGTATTACCATATTATTACTACAATACTCAATATAAACACAAGGGGGAGCCCCCCATGCATCACTGTGGACCTCACACAGAATATAGTTGGTGAAACACACTGATCCATATTTCTATTCTTGACAATTGTGTTATTCTAAATAATGCTGGGAACCACTGTTTATGCTCCAGTAATACCCTCTTTCAGGGACCCTATTTCCTTACAAGCTTTAAATCTATTCTCTCTTAATTGGAGGCAAGCTTATCTAGCTTTATTAATCAATGTTATGTTTTATCTGTTTTTCTATTACTTGTTTTGGTATATTTATGGCTGTTATTTCGTCCCTACGATCCCTATGCTTTGTAAATCCTGATTAATCTCATATCAATTTCAAATTAATTGAGTGATTCACTGAATATTTTCAAACCTCTATGTTTTACTGTATATTCTATGTGATGATGTTATGTTATCCAGGACCGTAAAATACATTATATATATATATATATATATATACATATATATAAATGCACGCATTTGCATTAATTATAATAGGAGTTGGAAAGACATCCCTGCAATTGACACCTAAAAAATGAGAGGCAGAAGCAAAACAGTGACCTGTTTGACTGTTTTAAGTCAAAAAAGGAACAGAGCAGAGGTCACTACTGTAGCAAAGCCAATTTTATTTCAGAAGTTCGATTTCTCCCCACTCTCCTCCATAACCTTCCCATAAAGTACTGTCAACAAGCACCCAAACTCGACGTGAGGCTGCCTCCCTGTGCTGTGTGATTACGCAACCTGCGATTGAAATAGGAATTTGGGAAAACAAAGCAGAGTGCCGACCAAACAAAGGGACATCATTAACACAGCGGGAACACTGGGACTCTATTGACTCAGCAGCAGGGTGAAACCAGGGCAAGAGGATGAGCCTGCCAGCCAAACAGTTGACAGAGAGAGGAGTGAACCCGGGAGGCTGTTTGAGTCAGCGAGAGAGAAAAATGACAAGACGGGGAGCTGTGAGTGAAATATGAGAAACTAAATGACAATTGTGGTGCGATGAGAGCGCAGAACGGAGGGGATTTGATAAAACATATGGCAGAGAGAAGCTGAAGTGAAAAGAGAGTGAAACATGGAGACAGGGATATGCAGGGACAGGAGGTCAGGGTGAAGAGTGCACTGCGGCTAAATGGGTTTGAGTGTGTGTGTGTGTGTGTGTGTGTGTGTAAAGGGAGGGCCCATCAGTGTGCGGTACAGTGGCGGTTGCAACACTGCAGAGGGAAGCCACAAGGCTGCTAAAGCCTTAAGGATTTCTGTAAGGAATTAAGCGAATGTTACCTTCAGCAGGAAGTGGCATGAGTCATCAAAATGCTACTTAGCACTGTGTGTGTGTGTGTGTGTGTGTGTGTGTGTTAATGTTTCCAGCTAATTTCTTTCTAACCAAGAAGATTATCACCACTTTGATGTCTGTATGGTAAATAAAACCTTTAAAAGCCAGCCGCTGTTCAGGTAAGCTTAGCTTAGCTTGGAACAAATCCAACAACTAGCGCCACTACAGCTCACTGATAAGCATTTTTTACTGTAAAACAATGTGTAAAAATTTCCCATTGGCATGTTTTTACACTTCAGTTTTTGTACAGATTAAACAGACGCGATATAAAGTCACCTGTCACTACCCAATCTGAGCAGCTGCCTGATTTGAGTGTGTCCATCATGGATAGCTAGGTACGGCAACACCACTTGGAAAAATCACATGCAGAACTACAGTAAAACGAGAAATTTGTTAAGTCGGTTTATGATCACGATTACACTTGCAAGTTATTACTCCGAGTGGCGGTGAAGCAAACGCGACCCGCAATCATAAACTAACGTCACAAATTTTGTCCAGGTGTGGTGTTGCCGTACATAACCAAGATGGCAGACACGCTCACGCATGGGCTGCTCAGATCGGACAGTTACTCTAGTGACACAGCTCTTTTGCTCTTCGTGTGCTAGCATCATATGAGAGCGGTATCATCAATTTTCCCATCTAACTCTCTGCAAGAAAGCAAATATGCATATTTCCCAAAATACCAAGCTGTTTTTTTAATTTTGGGTCTTTAATTGGATGTGTAGCGTGTGAAAAGATGTGGGGTTTCGCTCTCCCATTGATCTTCGAGTCCTAACTCATTACGGAGGGGATTATCTGGGACTCCACTGCTAGCAGCCAGAGTGCTGGTCAAAGCAGCGTGGATTATCTTTATCTTTAATGACTTTCTGATTCACATAAATATTGCATTTCAGATAAAAATAAAAAAGATTAAATTAGCATATTCAGCATATGAGGTCTGACGCAAACTGCTGTGATTCAGGATATTATGGCGATTTTATCTTTATCTACTTTCTTCTCCTTCAAAAAAAAAGAGAGTATTTATATACCTAATTCACAGCATTTTACACTTTAATTACCCTCCTCGGCGGACAGAAGAACAGAAGGTGGCCATGCCATTGTTTGTTCCTTACCCACAGTGACAGCTGCTATGACCGGCGACACAAACACTGACATCATCACCCCACTTGCCACAGTCAAGTAGTGCTTACTTCCTGAGATATTGTTTTTCTTACAGCGACCATGGACCTGGAAGGTAATAAATAAAACATAAATTAGATAATGGAAATTCAATTTCTTCCTTGTTGTTCTCATTCTCCCAAACCACTTATACCTGCCACTTATTCATGTCCACTAATACATGCATCCCAGCATGCATGAGGGGAAAGGATAACAGCCTGTGAGACCCTGTGAGTCATATAGGGGCTGTATGCTGTCTTTACTGACGCGTGCACAAACTAAGTATATCAATTCACACGAGTTACTTGAAATGACACAGGATTCACTGTACCTTTCGGCCCATGTAGATGGGTATGCCCACAATAATGACTGGGATGGCGATGCCCGCTATAAGGGAGATGACCACTGGTGCTCCGAGCAACATGCCCACCTGCCACAGAACCTTACGGGTTTGAGACCATGGCTTCTTCCCCCAGAATGTACATCCTGAGGGACTGAAACACAAGAGACACAACAGGGGAGGTCAGATAGGAGTCTGGAAAATAAATCATATTAAAACATGCAGCATTTTTAGTCACGTGGGTCTCATAGCTCTATGGATAGGGCATGTCCTTCAGTCTGTCTGGATGGATTAACATGAAGTTTTCCAGAGATATTCATAAGCCCACGAGGATGAATCCTACTGACTATGTTGAACTCCAGACTTTTGCTGGCCACCACAAGGCTTACATTTTTTGTTTTTAGTGAAATATCTCTACAGCTATTGGCTCTGCCATGACTTTGTTTTATGACCAAGTAACCTTCCCATGACCGGGACTGAGAACCCGAAGACATGCCATGGTAGCAATTTGCCAATCACAAGGTAGCCATTTATTTTACATTTAGCTTTATTGTCTATTTTATTCTAAATGAGACCATTATTTATGGAATTAACATCATGCTGTATTGAAGAAGACCTTAATCTAGCATTCAAGCCGAAAAAATCATTGAGAAAATGTTTGCTGAGGTAATAAATCAAGTGCGAAGTAGAGTCATTTTCTCATAAGCTTACATACAATCGGACTTCTTTTTGAAACCAGTGGAATTGCCCCCGGCTGGCAGGTTTAAGGCACTGAATTGTAGCATATTTTTAGTGCTAAATAAGAAATGTTAGCCTCCAGCAGGCTAAACTAAACTAACTAACTTTCCTGCTAAAAGGGGCACTATGTAGTTGTGGAGAAGAAATTTAAACTCAGAACTGCAATATTTATAAACAATAATGTGGTAATAATACAAACTCAGAAATATTAATTTTTTCCATAACAGAATAAACAAGCTGTTCTCAGAGGAAAATAAAGTCCCCAGAACACTATTTGAAGCTAGAAAGGTGGCAGGGTCTGCCAAATTTAAGAGTTTGTTTATTTAGCTTAGCCAAAAAAAAAAAATCAGTCAATGAAGATCTTTATCTTCTGATTAAAATTGCTACAAAGTGCTCCTTTAATGTAGCATTTAGTACAAAGCTCAGTCTCACAGAACCACGAGCACGACTGTGGACTTTTTATGACCTCAGTAGTTTTTGGGTTTTATCCAAACTTCAATCCTAATATATAAACAAACAGTAGCTGTACGCTCATGTAGACACACAGACACTCATCCCCTCCACTGCTATGATCACACAAGCATCCTCATTGTACTCGAACAGAAACATAAAACAATTTGAGTGATTATTTTTTGGGCTGCGAGTGACATCAGTAAGCACTGACGTGAGAAGATGACAACATTAACTGTCTGTCTCATTGCTATCATGACATCATCACTCAAACTGAACGACCTCATCTGCATTTGTCATGTTTACTTCGCCCTCTATTACAGTCATTTGCAGCAACCATTCGCGTACTCATTTATCTCACTGCTGTGAGATAAATGGAAAAGTCGGGTTATTTAAGTCTGTTTGCGAGGAGTCAATTCTCCTTCCCTTGATATGACATTAGGTAAAACAAGCACTGCCTTAAATTGCCTCTTTAATGTAGCACGAGTCTTTGGTGTTGTGGTGTAATTCTAACTGCCAGGGAGAGCAGCACAACACTGACTAATGCTGTTTGCTCATAATGAAGCGGCAATTAACTTGTAGGAGCGGCGGCGACAACATAAGCAATACAAATAGCACCTCGGGGTGATGCCGTTTCTCGACGTTTGTATCGCGGCAGCAAATGTCACTTTGAGCTCCCAAAAGCCTGAGTGGAGGGGGGAATTACGGTGAGATATTAAGACTGTGCTCTGTTGCTCTGAACGGGCAGATTTGCAGTGGGATGCTAAAAGCGTTGCCCTTCTGTAGGACGCTCGCTGTAATTCGCAGTGTGACAGACAGACAGGGGGGATTAAGGGAGAGGGAGGTGTGAAAAGACAATGCGGCACATGCAGATAGACTGAAACCCTCTTTCTCAGGCAACAGAACAGAAGACATGTACACCTTTCGCACTGTAGTTATAACCAGTCCTTTGCCGCCGGAAAGATAAAACTGTCACTCCAGATCCAGCTAGTCCTGTAGCTTGAGTTACATATTCTGCCGCATGGAAATATGGAGGCAGATAGAGCTGATTAATTGATGACAAGTCAGCAGTGACTCTCTTCCAGGACTGGAAAAATCAATGGAAGCCAGTTTAAAGAAGTGCAGCCTCTCGACAATGGCATGCCGTCCGTGTCTTGCTGACTGGCTCGGTTTTAACTCCAACTGGGTGTTCCTTTAAAACATACCGATGGGATAGAGGTGTGAAGGCAGGTATACTCATTGTAGTGAAGGTAGTTATTACGTTCTTTCCCTTTGGGAGAAACTGAAACTGTTCAGTATCTTTCATTTGAGAAGTTGGACCTGTGCCAGCGAGCATTTTCTCACCTCATGCTGCTGTGAGACTGAGATCAAATTCTGCTGCTCTGTCTCTTGTGTTTTTGTGCCGTACTTTTACTGGATATCTCCCAGATATCCACACCGAGATTGCTCACTGTAGGATTATTTTTATTACCAATTATTCTGTTGGTTATTTTAAAACTGCTGAAAGTGTTATTGTCTTACTTAAATAGGTGTTAAATGGCTCTGTACTCCAACAGTAATCACTACTGTAGAGTGTTGGGTCAGTAACCCATGTCTCTTCTCCTCCTGCTCATGTAGTAAAAGAGAAAATACATTTTCTGGTATCCCTGCCCACTTTCATTCAATCAGG
Source organism: Pagrus pagrus (assembly GCF_965226575.1). Lineage (NCBI taxonomy): Eukaryota > Metazoa > Chordata > Actinopteri > Spariformes > Sparidae > Pagrus > Pagrus pagrus. The sequence goes on from NC_140200.1 coordinate 9,063,936, forward strand.
ACAGAGACCTCCATAAAGAGGCGGACCTGTCTGCTCGGTGTGAACGCACAGATACTCAGGTACCTACAAGCAATGAACAGCATTTGAGAAAAAGAAAGAAGCAAAGAGAGCAGCCTCGAAAAAGAAGTTTGGCGACGTGGAGAGGAGGGAGGGGATTGCTTTTAGTTTGGTCTGGAAAATGTTGAAAATAGTAAAAAATGCTCATCACAATTTCCTTGAGCCTAAGTGACATCTTCAAACATCTTGTTTTGACCCGCCAACAGCCCAACACCAAAGTCATTTAAAATAAAACGTGCTGTTCAGTTAGATGTGGGTGTTTGGTGGGTTAATGTGTTCATGAGTACCTGAGGTAGTGCACGTCGGTGATCTCCTGCATACACAGCCAGCAGAACTGACAGGCACACACAGTGCAGTTCATACGGTTACAGCTGCCGTCATTGGTCTTCATGATGTAGGCACCACAGCGAGGGCACGCTTTGATCTCCTCTGCATCTTCAGCAACAGAGTCAATGTGTTAGGGGTGACCACACCTTCTACGATATTTATTCAGCACAGAGGAATAAAATAACCTGAAAAAATTATTTGAAGCACGGAGAATAAGACAAAAGAAGGTGTCACCTCCTCCGGGTTCTTCATTGAAGACGTACAGCGTGGAGGCATCGGTGCCGCCTGACGTGTGGCGGGCTCGCTGCCGCCGGGCCTGGTCACACGTCTGGTTGGGGTGCCACAGCTGCCGACAGTGGTAGCAGAACTCCGTGTCACATCCCTCCCGGCCACAGCTCAGCTTGGGACACTCCGCACAGCCGTAAGCTATCACCGCGTAGCTGAGGAGAGAGAGAAACTGCAGATAAGTAATGACAGAATAGATCACTGGTGCCGCATGTTAAATGATCCCTAGAGAGGACTCTTTGTTGTTAGGACACCTCAGGTGCTCTCTCTACTTAATATTTCACCGTAAAATGTTCAGCTGAGAGTCACAGTTTCGTTGAATATCTATGAAAAGCTGCAGAAAGTCTCTCATCAGTTGCTTGTTTTGTTCATCTGCTCAGCCTGGTGAAGCGCACTGAATCGTTCATTCTTGTCTTTGCTCGCAAACAGCACATTTGTAGACTGCGTGCCTAAGTGAATCACTATTCAAAGAGAGATACAACTATCTGTGGGACTGGTTTCCAGAGTTCGACACCTGAACCAGAAATAACTCCACCCTCAGATCTCGAGCAGTCATTATGTCGATAACAAGGAGCTTGACGCCCGTGGACCTAATCTCACTCCTCAGAGGGCACATTAACATAAATTTTAATATTCAAAAGATCATGTGATTAAGGATCAAACATGAAAGTAACCGCGAGTGATTCACGGAGGCCTCTAGGATCCAGGCAGTGATGCTCTGCTGTGAAGTATTTGAAAAGCTCCTTCAATCTTTTTTCCTTTGGTACCTCCAGCCTTACGTGGCTTTCAGCTTTGTCAGACAGGCTGAAGGCCACACACACACACACACAAGAGGATAATTAGACTGCTGCCTGGGTTTGGTGTCAGACTAGATTTAAACTGATTCTGACGTCAGACACTTTTGGCTCAAGGACAGAAACATTCACAGGTATCAGAGTATATTTTTATGAAAGAAACCAGCAGTAACTTGATTATTTACATCTCACACATCCTCCCCCGTCATGCAAAGATGTTTAAAGAGGATCTGACAGAACATGAAGCAACAGCGGCGATGCCATAGGCTGCTGATATCACTCAAACCAGCTGAATTTTACTTGACAGGCGGCGCTGCACTTTTATTTCTCGCTCCTGTAACAGATCATAGATGCTGTGGATCAAAGTTGTAGTGAAGTCGTTTGGAAAACACATCCTTTAATAATTCTTAACGATCCCTCCCAGATGTGCTTTCAAACATCTAAAAATGCTCTGTTTTGAATAGCAATTCATGTCTGATAGGGTTTTCCCACAACAAAAAGATCAATTAAGCACAATCCGCTCGTCCTCCCTCATTGAAAAAAAGACAAATATATGAATATGCAATTATTTCTCATTTTCAAAAGTTTAACTGCAGGACACAAGATGTGTCCTCTGTCGCTGAAAAGTTCATTCCCAGTGTGTGTGCACCGGAGGTTTCATGTTTTCACATCACATTTGTATAAGTTATACATAGGATCATGACCTTACAGACTAGCTCTGACGTCAGAATCCTGCTTGTACATACACATCTTAAACTCTGATTTAAAGTGAGCACAGACAAACGTTCCCCCTTCAACAGATGAATGTGGAAACAGCCTGCTAACGTCGAACTCTGCACATACATCAGTGAAGCGCAAACATCCACATGAGGTATTATAAGCAAAACACACTTTTGACTTAGTGGAGCTTTCCACAATTAGTAGAGCTTTGGAGGAACGTTTTCATGGACGGGTCTCGTTTCTGTTTGAACAACCTTAGTAAGACAATGTTCTTGCTTTAGATCTGGTAGCCACAAAACACGTTTAAGTATGTTTACAGGTCTTGACGAAAAAAAGAAGTACAAACACTTTTGTGGCTCCAGAGGAAGCTGCATTTAATCTGATAAATTGCCTCCAATGATGTCATTCAGTGGCTTGGTTGCATTGTGGGTAATGTAGGCAGCAGGTTTTGTAAAAGAAGAAGAATGTGTGGAATAAAGAGGGCGATATCTCTGCTTCTAATATCCATTTTACTATTTTACTATCTTTTAATGCTGTCTATAATGAGTTCAATAGTTTAATAAGCGTTAAATAACAGACCAGTGGACTGCTTTTCAAAACCAGACGCCTACGGTGAATTAACTATCAACTACTCATCAGTTGGACATAAAAAGAGATGTTATATGAGTGTGTGTTTTGAGGTCTGTGTGACAAGTTTAATTATCTATAAATGAGCCATTTGTTAATGATGCTTATTTTAAAGTGTTACGAGGCTTACAATGACATAAAAGGTAAGTCAGGTAAACTCAATAAATGTGTTTTTAATGCTATTATAAACAATTATAAGAAACTCATAATGCTTTTATTGAGGTTCTGTGTTAAGTGTCTAAAAACTGCCAACAAGTTGTACAAGTGCTTAGAAATTTCTTATAATCTAATAATAAAGGTGTTTATGGTGCTATTAAAGCACTTATATAGTCTTATTAACACATAATAATGCTAATAAACATCTTATAGGGACTAATAAGTTCCCTATTACCTATTAATTAACGCTTATTACAAGGATTTTAATATAACGCATTACTGAAACAACCTAGAGTAGAATTACATTTGCAGCTAAAACATGACCGAATGCGCACACATACGTAGATACATGTGTGGACAGAGCACACTGTCTCATAGCCGACATAATCTCCAGCTAAGCTTCTGTCACTAAGACCTCTAAGAATGTGTGTATGTTGGGAACATGAGAATATACAAACCATAACTGTGAATGACCGCTTTACATAACGGGTCGACGCTTCAAAGCCTCTCTTATGAGGAAGCTGTCAGTCATTTAAAACTTACAACACCACTGACCTCCACTTGTAAACTTGAAATCTGAATTTCTGCAGATGTCGCAGATGAATTCAGTCTCTCGTTTCTCTGCGTTATACTTAATCCACCACAGCGTCGGCCAGATTGGCAGAAATGATTTTTGCTCCGCTCATTCATCACGAGCAGACTGTGAGAACTGACAGTCAGGGAGACAGATGGTCTACCACCGACTCCTGAACCCTGGATCATACGTGCTTCTGACCACAAGTATTCACCAAACAGCCACACACACATTATGATTTCCCATCATCAGCACGATCGTGTTACCCATCCATGAACGTGGAGGCGATACAGCAAAGGATCGGTGTCATGTTGTGGGGAAAAGATGAGGGTTCACTCAGAACATGTCTTGTGGTTGCATTGCATTGTGGTCCATTGTTTGTCCCAGAAATACCAACCAGGCACATCGCCGGTAACTTTTTGAATTATTCCTTTAACTCCAAATACAACATGTATTTGGTGTTACTTTATGTAGTCCCACATTTACATAGATTCATATTAGATTCTCAAAGAGCTGCAGTTACCAAAGCGAAGAGGCTTGCTTCATCACTCACACACAGTCTGTTCTGTTTCAGGATCTGCACAATATTTTGGTTGCATCAAATTTTTAACAGCCTCAGGACGCATGAAAAGCTCAAACTGACTCTTTCACATGCTGTCAGTTCATCTTTTCAATGCCCAGTCAATCATTCTGACACTGAAAATACTCCTCCAGTCGTGTGTCTTACAACATGAAGATAGTGGAGGGATGACAGGGGGTTTGACAGGAGCTGCCATGTTGAAAATGTTGAATTAGGGCCCTTGTGTGTTTTTCTAAGGTAATTACAGTGCATTTGCCACCGTAGGACTCAAGATGACAGTAAGAAACGACATTTTTCTTAAAGTGTATGCAATTTAGAGGGCCTTTATTTTCATTACGTGTGCCTTTTCCTCTCCCTTGTTCAATAATCTTCTCTCAATGTTAGAAGTTAACCACAGAGGTAGAAGAAGTATTTAGATCTTTTACTTGAGTAGAAGCAGCAACACAAAGATTTATTTCATTTAAAAAGGAACGATAGATGGCAATTAAGAACTGAGATTATTTAATTTGCCTTCTTTCTCTCCAGATCAACTTTAATGGGACTGAGCATTTCTTCATACATGTGTCAGATATGTAAAAGTACTCATTGTGCAGAATGGTGCACAAAAATGTTTAACATATTATCTGATTGTAATTACTGATACATTCATTTGTTCATCACTTTAATGTTGCAGCTGGTAAAGACGGGGCCAACACTGATTCCAAGAATCACACAAATGCTGAATATTAGATCAAATAATCTACCAAGTTGATAACTGGTATAAAAAAAAGCATTTTTAAGTGTAAACATGCATTAAAAAAAACTTATACGATTTGTGTTTGTGTCTGATTCTCACCTGCAGTCAGGCGCAGGGCACCAGCGTGTATCTGGATCAGAGGCCAGGAAACGTCTCAACTGGTACTCCTCGAACCTCTCCAGCAGCGCCCGGTCATCCAGGATGGCACGGACGTCCAGCGGCGCCAGTGTCTCGGGGCACTGAGGGCATGCGATGCACACCCGGCTCTCTGATATCTCAATGCGCAGGTACTGGCGGAGGCAGTCGGAGCACGTCCGGTGGGAACAGGAGGTGAGTCGTGGGAAGTGGCAACGGGGCTGACTGAGCAGGCACAATGGGCACTCCTCCAGGTGTTCATCCAATAGCTGCTCCTGGCTGGAGGAAGAGAGGGACAGGACGCCGGTGGAGCCGCTGCTTGCCCCGCCCACGCACTCGGCTGTGGCGGCACCTTCCTCACCTGCCTCAGCCGCTGCTGGAGGGCCTCCTCCTTCTCCTCTTTCTCCTCCAGAAACTCTTGATTCTCCCGCCTCTTCTGCTGTGAGGTCCTGTGACCAATTACAGAGCTGCTGATCCACCACATCCAATCACATATAATCAAAATGTTCTCATAAACAGAGTGAAAAAGAGAGACTGGTGAGGAGTTTTCTTTGATTCTGAGAAGTAAATGAAAGCAAATGGAACATCCTTACTATTCCAGTGAACATCAGTTTACGTGGGTGTGCATGCAGGTGGATTTCTATTGTATTTGGTGTACTTGGTTTCTTGGCAACATCATCTCTTGAAATTGCCAATTAATTAAATAAACACTCTAATGGATTTGGGCTATAACAGAATGGGAGAGGGAGGAAGCAGGCAGAAGCTAATACATCCAAAGTTAATGATCTACAGCCTCTCTTCAGCTTCTCTCTTACACAACAGTTTGTGAGACGTGTTAATTTTGGCAACAAAACTAGACGTGCAAAATGTTTCAATCTCACCTCAAAGATGAATGAAAATTTTATATAAGCACAGAAATATTTCTTGTTTCACTTTCTGACTTTATATATGGAAGAATAATAGATCTTTTAAATAGGAGGAGTAATTGTTTATTATAAAAGCTCTTAAAATCATTAGTATACTATCATTTGAACTGTGTTTTAACAAAATTGACGATGTCTAAACAGGTTTCGGGTTTCCAGCAACATTTCTTTTTTTTGAAACCCATAAAAAGAACCTGACACAACAGTAAATTTTCAATCTCAAGGTCAAACTGGAACGTATAAAAACAACGATCAAACATTAAAGCACTTACCTTTGTCCACCTGGAGCTGAAACAAAACTAGCAGACATCATCAACGGCACTCAACACCTCATTCTCACCTGCTCTGGATGCTCGCTCGGGGTCAGCGTGATGGCCACCTCCTCTTTGGGCCAGGCTTCCACGGGCCTCTCGGGTCTCGGCTCCGATTTGGGCTTCCTGCTGAAGAAGTTGAGGAAGCTGAGCGGCCCCGTCTGCTGCTTGGGCCTCTTCATGGTTTGTGAGTAGAGCGGGAGCAGCAGCTGAGGAGGGCAGGCCAACGACCATGAGCAGGATGCAATGCGTGTGTGTGTGTGCGTTTGTGAATGTGAGAGAGTGTGTGCGCGTGTGTGTAAGAGTTCGTGTGTGTGTGGGTGGATGAGCACAGCGAGCTCTCACGGCTTGGAGTCTTGGAGCTGGGCGGCTGATCTGCTGACTGTGGGAGGAAGAGCTGGAGAGATGGAGAGGTAGACGGCGGGGAGGAGGTAATCCCTGCCCGAGGGGAGCATCACTAATTTGGAGCCTTTCCGAGGACTGGTCATGTGATTCGCTTTGTCTCTCCTCTGTCTTCTTTCTCTCCTCCTCTTCCTCCTCCACCTCCACTGCAGTTCCCTCAGTCTGAGCTAGTCCTGCACTGGCCGACTGTCCATCATCGTTTTTTTAGACCTCCTCTTCACCGCTAGCAGCCTGTTAGCCTGAAAACAAACATCACAATCATGACTAAATGACAGTGAATCAGAAATGATGGCATGTGCACTCTGCCACTTTTGTCAGAAAATGTTCTGATGCAAAAAAAAAAGTCCTGAAATGAAAAATGGAGCCACTTAACGCATCAGAGGCCGATAATTCAGTATAACTATTCATTAACTTTCAGTGGGATGGCATCATCATGATTTGATTACAATGTGTTGTAGCTGCACACATTGCTTTTGTCCAAATTATGAAGGAAAAAAGTGAAAGTGAAATATAAAAGTTAGTTATTACATTTTTTGTTTTACACATGTCAAAAGTTTATTTAATATAATAAAATGTATTGCGTTCAGGATCAATTGGTATGAAATTAAACACGTATTTTCCATATCACAATATAATGTATATCAATATCCATATGTTTTATTTAAATATTATATATTGATCTAAACCAGTGGTACACAATCTGGCGATCGGGACACCAAAAAGGTTACATCACTGTTATTAAGAGATGCAGGTCTGTGTGTCTGTTTGACTGAGGGCGGGGTGAGCAACACAAACACAGAGCAGAGAGAGAGTTTTCTCACAAAATCCAGAGGGTTGTGCAGAGGTGTGAATGTGTATTTGGGCTTTAGAAAGTAACCGTTGTGAAACGACTTTTCATTTCTCTCATTCACTGCTTTGCTCTCGCTAACTCGGCTCCCTCTCTTCATTTACTCCCTAGCTCACTCAACCACTGCTGCTCTTTCTCGCTCTGTCGCTCGTTGAGCCGAAGAGGAGGGGCCAACTTTGAATGGCGTGTTTACCAACAGCAACCAAGCAATCCTACAAATTACACCTTTAAGGGGTCAAAAAAAGGTAGTGAACTGATGACGACAACAGCTTTTCATAAAATATTTAAAATGATTGGTTTGTACCATGTAAGCTAATCAGCTTGCGTCACTTTATAACTTGCAGTCTTGTTCCCTTTTGAACTTTCATTCTCTTTTGAACATTATTGATGTAGAGGAACCTCTCCACGAACTCTGTGGACATGAATATAAATGCTTTCTATGAACGTTTTCCCTCTGGTTGCTAATTCAAAGTCCTGATGTACAGAGCAACAACAGCAAAAAGAACATTTACACGAAGAACCAGATGGTTCAGTCTGAGTTGTGACTAATGAGGTTTCATTTGTTTTATCGTCATCGTCAATAGCAACCTTTCAATACTTAATGCTAAACTACTACACATAAAAACAAGCTGTATTATGTCTCATGTGTGCCTAGTCAAAACCTGAACAGATACAATATCAGGAACTGATTTAAAATTTGACCTTTCAATAATGTCACAAAAATAGCAATTTAAAAACAAGCTGTGCGATTCCAATCCTGATTATATGTTAAAAAATGTAAACATAAAAGTTATTTCTATATGAAATAAAATCCAAACTTGAAACAAACCAAGGGGTTTGGACCTCTGTGACCCGGCCTGCCCGTCACACAGCCTCCGACATGAGCAATAAGGTCACAGCCATGACACACAAAGAGCAGATGGATGAGGGAGTTGTGACTGGTTTGACAGAAAGGACCGGGGGAGAATGGAGGGTGAGGCGGAGGAGAGGCAGTGATAGACGGCACAGACAACTCATTCTGTCTCCATTAGGCAGCAGCGAGCTTTCATAATCAGGCCCAGAGTGCAAAGAGAGCAAGAGGTGATTCATGCAACCCCAGACCAATTAAAAGATGTCTCCATACTGGCACGACGTCAAATCAGACCATAGAATACGGCATGAAATATGATACGATTATAGATTATCATCTATTTAAAGAACCGTTTCACGTTCTGAAAGATGAAAAAAGTTGAATATATGATCTTCACTTTTATATCAAACCAGCCCTGATGGCCAGAGGCAGGGTAAGGCTACGGGAGCTATATGCTTCATCATTCTTTTAACAGGGATGCACAAAGAGTCTGGATTTATGTAACACTGCAGTGCCCGGCCCGCCTCCCTGCATACAGAGAGTTAGAGTTGTATTTATATGCTATTCTTGCGGAAATGTTAAAATCGTCATGAATAGCAGGCTCGTCTTGCAGCAGCACATCATTATATATGATAATTTTAGAGTAAAGAAAAGGCTTTCTTGCCCTTTGGCACTATAAACTGATGATTAGTGTTGATATTTTAGATGCAATGCATTTTTTTTTTCAACTGTAGCTCTGCTGAAGCGCTGTATCTCTGTGTTCAGCTGTGATACATTTCGGCCAATACACCATAACGCAACAAAATTATAGAAATGCAGAGCATTCTGCAAATGGCTGTTTTTGTTGAGAATTTTTGTATTTCATGCTGGAATTACCTGTTAAAACAGCCTTTGTGCACGCTTAGAAAGATTTAAAGATCCTCTTAGAAGGCATCTTCTGGCAAATCTCTTTAGAAATGTACAAAACAAATATTTAATAAGTTAACAGACAAAACATCTAAATAATAAACAAGGCAAAAGAGCAGATTCAATAAGTTGTTGCCAAGGAAAAAACATGCCAGGAAGACGATCGAGTCTTAAAGGGCAAGATAAAATATCAACATCTTTAGAAGTGAAAAAAAAATTCCAACATATAAGGTATGTCCGTTGCCATGATAACTACTTTAGTTGGACGATATATTGTCCCAGAAAAAAAACAAATTAATGATATGTTTGTCGTTTTAGTGCCATTCTATGTTACTGACATAATAATAACAATAACACTGATACAAGTACTGTGGGGAGTTTGCATGTTCTCCCCGTGCCTGCGTGGGTTCTCTCCAGGTACTCTGGCTTCCTCCCACAATCTAAAGACGTGCAGATGGTAGCTTAATCGGATACTCTAAATTGTCTGTAAGTGACTTATCCAGGGTGTACCCCGCCGTCGCCCAATGTCAGCTGGGATCGGCTCCCAGGTGATCAGCTTTACAGGTGCACACCTGTAACGTTTCTGCTGCTTCTGTGGTAGTTCCTGCTACAAAAGGTGTTTTCAGGACCACATTTTGCCCTGATGACACACACACACAGACTCACATGGTGAAAAGATTATCAGCCTAGCAACCAAGATAATAAACAAAATAGACTCTTGTTAACAAAGATTTAACTTATTACTATATATATAACATTTGGCACGGGGGTATAGAGAGCCATTCATTCCTGTACAGGCAATAAACTGCCATTTCAGTCTTAGATAGAAGATATGCAGGATAAGTCAGTAACATAATTTTCAATGCCGACAATGCCTAACAAAAGACGTTGTGATAAAATTGGCCGTCGTCTTCTTCCAGAAAACTAGAGGAATATGACCTGGCTAAATGGGAGATGTTTGTGGCGCTTTCTGTATCTCAGACAACACAGAGGATACGATGACAGAGTCACAGCTACAGTATTCATACAACTCTTACAAACTGTTTCCTGCCCTGAGAAATTCACCTCAAGACTGGACAGTGATGGTGAAAGTGGTAGCAGCAGCAAACCGAGCTGTTCTTCCAATAGTCTTTTCTAATCTCTTAACAAAATCTCTTAATTTCCTTCATTCCTCTTTAACCTGACCATCAAACACATGGCCCACTGGTAACTCTTTGCTTTCCCCAGCATTTAGTGAATGAAAACTGTCTCCAGTAGTGACTCTAATTTCAAGCTCAAATCTCTCATGGAAACATTTGTTTGCAGACTTAAAAATAAAGAAGCAAAGCAGCCTTATGTGTTGAGTAAACACATGACAATTTGAAAGGGCTCAGTCCTCCCTCTGCACAGTTTTTGTTTAATTTCCAACAAACATAGCTTTTCTGGATCCAAATCGCTCGAATTTCCTTCCTCTCCATATTCCACGGGCCGACTTTCTCAACCAAAGCGCCAACCTCTGCGATGAACACACACGCTGCGCTGCTGTTTATATATAGAACTAATTCCCACATATGAAGACATCAAACGAGCACACATAACACATTCAGGAGAGCTTGCAGTGAACATATCGCCTTTACACAGCCACATGTACACGCTCAAACACACACAGGCGCACTGATTCATGTAAGAGTGTTTTTTAAAATTATAGCTCAGTGGGCTCCAGTCTGGGTTTATCGCTCCACACTGACAAGACGCACGGCAAAGTTATTAAACAGCACAATTAGCTGCCTAATAGCTTAGATATGTTGTTGCTGTGAGGGGAGGTTTTCCATCAGCGTGATCAGAATTGTAACTTGTTCCTCTGCAACGATACAGATATAAAGAGGGAGGCTGGTCATTTGAAATCAGATTATATAAAACATTACATCAACAGGAAATAACATATGCAAACAAAATGGAATCTATACACACACAAATATAAACAATGAAAGGCTTTTGCAAAGTTTAAGGTTTTCCGAGAACCACAATTCATTTTCAGCGAAGCCAATTTTAAACATATGTACAATTAATCCGTTTTAAGACTAAACCGATTTTACATTACATTATACAAACATTGTTTTATCTGCCGAGCATTTCCTGCGTTTTGGCACCAGAGGACCAAATGTGAGCTAGTTCTGGTCCATACATGGCTGCCAGATTTGACTGAGATTTAAAAGGCTCAGACTTGGGTCGATTTGGACCCAATTAGAAATACCACTCAGACTAGTTTTGGACCAGTTATGGCCCTCATCGGCCCAAGTATTCTGGCAAGATAACCCGAGATTACGTTTGAGATAAGTGCGCCCAAGTAAAGCCATCTACGGGCCGAGCATGTTTGGCTCCCTTTCTTTCTTTTCTTTTCCTCTTCAGCATCTGACTAAATCTTCACATTTATCACAGATAATGTTCTCTCACTCCATCATCCTGTTCACAATCTGTGCAGAGCATCCTTGCATTGTTACAGAGCCTCATCATCATCATCCTGAATCAGATCAGCTATCCATCAAAAACTGCAGAAATGAGGACCACTGACATTTGAATTAGGTTGAATTATGTGGATGCAGAGATGGAAACGGCAGATGAAGGTTCTCAGCGATGACATGCTGTTTGTCTTCTATGATACAAAGTCAGAGTCAGCCTAAACACAATAAACGCTCCTGTTTAGGCTGACTCAAGGTCAGTGAAAGCTACCGAACAAAGTCACGAGCCAAACTTGCAACAACAAAACTTGTGGGACATCATTTCAACCTCACTGACCCGCAGAAAGGCCAGTCATCACGAACTTGTTTATGGACAAAGAGTTTCCTGTTTACTCTATCATTGTGGCTCCCACACTTAGGGATCATGTGAGGTAATTAGAGATTAGCTATATATCCACTGGAAGTCACAATGTAGTAGCCATAAGGCTCTATGCTATACAGATTTAGAATAATTTAGTTTCAAAGTGTCTAAAAGTCTTGACCCAGGTCTTTCCTTGATTTAAATTTTGCCTCTCGGGGTTTCTCAATCAAAACAATGAAAACAAAAGAGTACTTGGGTAGTAGTGTGGGATCATGGGAGGTTTTTTCTTCCTCGTTAAACAGCCACCATTGCTGATGAAAATCTATCTGACGTGACTCAAGCAGAAATCCGGTTATGGAACACATACCTTGAATACAATTACAGATTTCTCAGGGTTTAAATATCATTGGAAACATTTGGGATTATATAAGTATATAACTTCACAAAATACAATACAAAGGTCTAGTTTTTAGACATTTTAACGCCGAAATGTTCCATATTATAATTGTACGAGTAAACCTTAATTAAAGCAACACATTGCAACTTTTAAGGGTGCAATATGTAAGTTAATACGTTATTCACTCTTCTCAAAACAGATCGGTGAAAGCATATCACCAAAGCAACTGCTAACGGCTGCTAACTGTAGCTCTCGTTAGCCAGTTAGCTCAGTTAGTGTTGGTGTTTACATCTCTAGCACAGGAGCTTTGGACCAGGACGGGCCGGTGTTTGCTGGTCAGTATTCTGACTTCAGTAGGTATTTCTGTACACAACACATACTGGAGACGTCATAACATCAAAAACTGTCATTTCTTCACATTCTGTGTATGAGTTTTTGAATGTTACCCACAAAAAATCATACATATTGCGCGTCCAAAGCATTTGTAGAGAAAGACAAGAAAAAATGTCAGTTTACACGCTGAACAAAGTGCGACTACTTTGAGATACAATGTTCAAAAATGTCCTAAAATGTGTGTCCCTCTGTGGTTTCTGATTTCAAACTCAAGAATGTTCTGCTAAAAAAAGCATTCAGGTCAGAATCTAAACTAAATAATGAAACATACTCTTTCATTCATGTATTCATTCATTCAGTCCCTCATTCATTCATAGTTGGTTTATTTTGCTCATTTCAGCGTATGGTTTCCAAAACAATCACACATGACACATAATACACTTTTACCCGCTATACTTACACAATCCTTGAACAAAGCAGGAGCCATAAGAGAAAAAAACTAATATTACCTGCCCCTGACTACATCTTATGTAGTGGTGACTGATAAATCGTATTTTCAATACCACTGCGATATGAATATGCACGATGAACACATCTCGAAAAGACTGCTGAAATGTAACAAATGAGAAAAATAATTTTATTTACATGCACCAAGCACTCAGCATGCAAATGTTTGAGCCTCAGCTAGCCCTCAGCTAACCCTCAAACTAATTGGTGTCAATTTGATGACAAGAGCTCATACAGGCGCTTCAACATTTGTTTATTTATCACAAGTTTCATCTTCAATGGACGATGTTATCACACATCCCAGATTTTCCTGTTATTTCTTCGGAAGCATTATGTTAAACAAACTTTATGACCTCTCTTTAAATACATTTAACGATGAGACCGTCTGCCAAAGGATAAAGACGAGTCCTGCTTTCTTTAATGTGATCCTTCAGAAGACAACATGGACACAGATGCTGCTCGGAGAGAGAGAGAGTACATGTTCAGTTTACAGCTTCATGGTTTTCTTCCCTCGTGAATGAGTGTGTGTGTGTGTGCGTGTGTGTGTGTGTAGAGTATACACTGTAAAATGCTCCTGAGGCCAAAGACGCACTTATAGATTTGACCTCCCCTCTTTACTCTATAGGACGCTGGCGCTCCTTTGATGTTTCACTCACGCAGCAGAGAACTGCCGGCCTCAGAGAACGAACAATCCGGCGACACAGACTGTACAAGAATTCAAATTCTTAAGGCGTCTCGGGGGGATTACAGAGAATTAAAGGACAAACATGAAATCTGTCCTAGAAGTTTATTTTTCTGTGCCAAAGCACAAAGAGCTTAATCACTAATTCTAACTAATTCACTTTTTTTTATTTAAATAACCATGATAAAACTGTAAGTATTCATCAAGTGATGTGTCATACTTGTAAAATCATAACCTGCCGCTGCATGGTGGTACTTTTAAAAGTTAAAAAGCCACACCACTGACAGAAATCCTCCCTATGTCTGCAGTCAGGGGGGTATCATAATAACCGTGTATGTCTCAGCAGCGTGAGGGCTGTGAGGAAAAGTGTTAACTGTCTAGCTCAAGAGGACTTCAACAAGATGGCTGTTTGACCTTGTGACCCGCTCGAGCATCTCAGGACTGAATGACACCTCATTCATGTAGCTACACCGGCAGCGCACGAAAGAAAAGAGCTTCAAGCACACGTCTCAGCCTTAATTCACCGCAGCAAACCCCTCATTTTTAATTTATCTCCAACAGGCAAAAGAAAACCGATCCCTTGGCAAACGACGACGGCGGACACCATTACATAATGGACAAAGGTTTTGGCTGCACTCTTGTTTTCTTACCTACTGACATGATTCAGCAGGCTGACTCACTTCAAGGTCCATCTGACAACAAAAGCAGCACGCACTCCGTTTCTACAGGACATATACACGTTAGAAGTATGCATAAAAGTTTTAAAAGGGCATTCCCCCAATTTTACACATAAATAACCCCAATGATGTCACCATTTTTAGTTTTTGACACAGCAAACCGAGATCAGCGATGAAGGCAGACTGTTGTGTCGCTTCCCGTCGCCTGTGTGGGGAAATACCACTCCATGCCACCAGGTGGCAGTAGTCTGAATTGGTCATTCAAAAAGGAAAGTCAGAAGACTCATATACAAACTGTTGTTAGGATAAAACAGTGTTTGGTTATCATTTTCACACCACTCCCGCTGATATAACTACCTCTAAAAAAAAGTTGTGAATGGCAACGGCAAAGAGGTGGAGGCTAGAAACAAGAAGAAATTGCCCTACATGGGTGAAATCATAGATAATAAAATGACAGCATGGCTCACAATTCACTTTTTACATTGTCGGCACTGGTGCGCTTAACTTTTCCAGTTAGGTGCACCAGCACATAATTGTACAAAGGTTAATCTTATTTCTTAACACATTTTGTAAATTATTGCAACCAGGAATAAAGTTGCACGCAACAAGAAATCACGCGCGCACGAGTGCGACCAATGAATATGTTTAGTCGCACTTGACCGACTTAGTAGTTGCACCCCGGAGCCCTGGACAGGCTCAAGAGGCTTTCCCTGTCTTTTTCCGTTTTCTCTTCTCATGTACTGATTTGCTTAGCTGAACAGCAACTCAGTAATCTCACGCTCAAGGGCCGCCTAGTGCCAACAGTGAGGGACACACCTTAAAAACTAAGGCCCCAGCGGCTCAATGACAGCCCAGACATTGGTCGACAAAGTGGTTAGATCAGCCTCAGTGTGTGTTTCAAAGTACAGAGGCAGGGAGATCCAGAGAGCGGGCAGGAAAGGTCAAATGAAACTACCGCAGCTCAAACAAATTTAGAATATCTCGTGCTCTGTTGCTCCCATTCTGACCACTCTTTTTTAGTTAACCTGTCTCTTCTCGGTCCCCAAAATTTATGGAAGTGCAGCACTAAATTACTTTAGGATACGTACCGAGGAAACTGGTTGATAATGAAGCAGCTTGTGCTGATTAATCATTCATTTATCTACAGGTGAATTAAGTGAGATGAATGTAAACAACTACTGCAGTAAAACACTTTAAAGGGGTGATGACCTATTACTGTGTCAGTAAACCTGGATAGATGATGACTATTTTGACAAGAATTTATCATATTAAATCATAATTTGGTTTTTTTTACACTAAAACAAATGGGAGCTCGTGACTTAAATGTCCTCTAATCAAGTCTTTACTGCACTCCTCCAATCTGGACAAAATGTACGACAAGGGATCCGACACTTGTGCAAGTTTTTATTGATTTTTGCAAAAGACTACCTATAGGTTAGTGCCTATAGTGAGGCTTTCTGCCTGTAGATTACAGCTAAAAAATGACAATGACAGATGGGATTATTACACAACCGGCATCTGCCCCGAGGCATTCCCATCTCCTTTGAAATGCCAAACAGGGAAGAAACCACCTAGTTTCTTTTCTTGTTTTTTTTTCTTCTGTCCTCTGAGTGAACCATGTTATCACAACCCTATGATCTCCTCAGTTTTGCGGCGTTTGTCGTGGACACTTGTTAACAAGCTGTTGCTCTGCAATCGCCGAACAGAGGTCAGTTTTCCAGTCTGATGTGGAGCTCTGCCTTTGCCGAGGGAAACCTGATGATACACCCTATTAAATATCTCTTCACTGGACACAAGCCCACATCAGCAATGCGGGTTTCAGAGGCATGAGAGTGACCTCAGCCTGCCCACACACACACACACACACACACACACACACACACTGAAGCCTACTCCAAGGCATCCCTGACCAGAATCCTCTGTTTCTGCACCATGTGGTGCTCAACACTGAGTCTTAGTGACCTCTGGCAGCCTGTAGCCTGCTTTATAATATTGAATAACCACAATACAGCCTAAAGGATTGGGGTTTTACAAGATATTATATGATAGTTGCCTGTATTAGTGTGGAATGTCATAACACTGCTGCACGTCCTCTTGCTGTATTTTAACTCTCTACAGATCAGACTAAATATGGGAAGTGCTATTAAACAAAATATCCAAATAAAGCATTAAAGCCGGCCTATGTGCTGAGAAAAATAGGGGTGCATTTGTATATTAAAGGTGTTATAAAAGCGTATTAATCAAAGCAGCCATGCATGATCTCCATATTTATTCCCACAAAAAAAAAAAAATCATACTTCCATTTTAATCATTCAGCAGAGGTCTGCTCAGGGCATCAGTATGCTCTTGCAGGGAGTGGCATGTTTAACAGGCTACGTGTTCGCATTCACCTCCACCTCCACGGATCCCTCGCAGACACGCGAGTGATGGCGACAATAACGCCGCGTGACAAGCGCGCGTTCGGAAAGTCCGCAGATAAAACACACAATAATATCTATTACGTAAACGGCCTCTTACCTCTCTGCACGGCGCCTTCTCTTTGCAGCGTAGGATCAACAACTGGCTCCTCCCCTCGAGGACCAAACAGTAGCACAGAGATCACCCCCACCCACCCCGCACCACCACCGCCGACACCACCGCCCCCACCCCCAGTCTCCTCCTCCTCCTCCTCTTCCTCTTCCTCACTGCCGCACAGACAACATATCTGACCGTCAAAGCGCGCAGACAGGGCGGGTAGTGATGGCCGGTGCAGGAGAGGAGAGGAAGGGAGGAGAGCAGAGTAGAGGAGATCCACGGTGAGGTGAGGTGAGGAGGAGATGCCTTCCCCCGGTGGTGCAGCGGCAGCAGCGGCAGCAGCAGCAGCAGGACTGATGATGGCTGTGTTGTGCTGTGCGGCGGCCTGAGGGGAGGCACACTGCAGTGACATGAACCAATGGGATGATGACGCACAGTCCCAGGATCTCCTATTCATAAATGCCCAGAAAAAACACAGAGGTTCTCACATGTTTTCAGTGCCAGGTGTACACACACACACACACACACACACACACACACACACACATATGCCATCTCCTTATGTTATCTCCAAGGCAACTAAATGTGGCAGGAGTTTTTGCTGATCATTTGATATTAAAGGTGCAATATGTAAGTTGAAAACATTTAAAGGTGCCATCATTTGTAAGAAAAGTTTATTCTTGAGTCTCATTCCCAACTCGTCAAATACTGACGCATTCGGATTGTAGGTTGCTAGATCCCAATGCGTCAGTATTTGACGAGTTGGGAATGAGACTCAAAAATAAACTTTTCTTACAAATTGGTCCTTTAAAAAGATTTACTGAAATTATCAACATAATGTGGAAAAAAATTGCAATTTTGATGCTGTTGCTATAGTTAGCATGCTAGCCAGTGAGTCCCGGTCCGTCCAGTCCAGAGTTCCTATGCTCCCCTGGCGCTCCCAGTGCGGACCGCTAGATGCACAGCTAATCAAGCTAACAGTGGCTGCAGTTAGCAGCAATACACTGTTACCCTGATGACGTGCTGTCCCCTTTTTTGTTTCAAATATGAGTTTGACAGCTGACTAACTGTCACACATTTCGCCTTTAAAAGGTGCATCTGACAGGTCAATGCTAGCAAGAATGAAAGATGAGTTTGTTTGTTTTAAATCCAGTAAAACACACACACACACACACACACACACAACACATCGGCCTATAAAATGTGTGAGATCTTTATAAATACCTTGAGGAACTTTTTAGGAAGACAACCTATATATCTTTAAGCATAAAAAAGTAGTGTGTGAAAAAGTAGCATAAAGCCTTTCGTGGTGCGTGTAATCTGATGAATTGTCTCCATTGATGTCAGTTACTGACTAAATTGCATTGTGGGTAATAAATACCTCAACATCTCCATTTCTGCTGTATTGATTTTGATAATTTGCTTTTAAACTCTCCATGATGAGTCCAACAGTGTTATAGTAATATAACTACTGTATATATATAGTAATACAGTGCAACTTAGCTACTGAGTCCACACTGGAGGCAATTTATCACATTACATTCAGCCACAAAAGGCTTTATACTACTTTTTCCACATATGCAGTAGTATTTCCCAAGACCTGTAAACACACTTCAATGTGTAAAATTGGTGGAGTTACCCTTTAAGTTAAGCCTGTTGATGCAGCCTCCCAGAGTGGGACTGCGTTACTGACCCAGTAAGATTACAGGAAGCATAATGCTTTCTGTTGTCCCTACCGAATGCAAGTCTCAAGGAGCTTTTTCCACATGTTCTGTACAACTGTATAGTATTTTGTTATTTTGTGGGACTGCCACATGCCATCGATTTTTACAATTGAGAGAATACAATTTATTTTTAATTCATTTTATTTAATCACCTAAAACATCAATAGACAAAGATAAAATTATTTACAATGTAGTATTTTTCATGTAGATTGACAATTTGTCACGCATTTGAGACATCTGTGCACTTCCTACAATGCTAAATTGCATTACATCTTCAGAATATGTTGTATATTTGTATTCCTGACACGTTTATTAAGGTATTTCAGCTCCTACATACGTAAGAACTACAACTACAATGATCCAGTGAGGTACCGAAACCGGAAATTATTTTCGGAAACGGAAACACCTCACTAAACGGAAGCATGATGTATACAATAGAATCAAGATGTAGCCCGCCAGCAAGAATAACACATCCGGTATGCGCCACAGGCCTTCAGAATAAAAGTCAAGAATTGTAATTAACGTAAAAAAAAAAATCTTATTCCTTGTCTACCATAATGTATATTCACAAAAAGCACAAAGTGGCATTAAAGAGCAACTAAAGAGCAGAAATTGCAGCAACTGCTCAACTTTGCGGCTGCTTTGCACATATACCTTGTATATTTATAGTCAATCATGCACATATTTGAAAAGTATACTATACATATAATTCTTTTAACCATTTGAAACACGAAATAATCACTAATGGCAATACAAGTACTACAATTGTGCAAGCACAGTCCCAGTATTTTGTACAAATCCTAAAATCACATCATAATACAGTACAGAGTAAGCCTGAATGTACATGTTTTTTGCTACACATTAACAAGTGAAATAACGCTGTGAGAATAAAGTAAAGTACAGTTAGTATTTCTTGTATAATGTGCGCAGTTTGCGCTAAATTAAAGTTTTGGTTTACCATCAGTGGAGCTGTCGCTTTTATTCTGAATGACTCCGGCCGGAAGTCGTATTGTTGTTGCTGCTGCTGGATCACAGGCGAATCCGAAAATCAATTAAGTTATGAAAAATACCATTAATTGCCTTTCTTTGTCACCGCAGCTCATGAAGAAATGGCGGATCTCCAGACGTCTTACATCTGAGGAAGAGCACTTGACGTCTAATGGGGTGTACACCGACGATAAAACCCACCTCAATCGACAGGAGTATTTACGTTTTCTAGGTATGTTAGCTTGTTAGCTACCCAGCTAATTTAGCTGTGGGTTAACATGTTTAGCCGCGGCTAATGGAGATGACACTTGTCAATCAGTACTACGTGCTGATGTAGACGCATTTTGTTTAGCCGGTCAGTAAGCTGCGTACCGTCAGTTTTCACAAATATTGCTGACATTTCTTCTCGTACAGTGACAACAACATTAGCTAGCTGTATGCTATTTGAGGGCATGTTTTAGTTTAAGCTGCTAGCTGACTCGCTTGACTGCTCCCTGTCGGATGGCAGTAACAGAGCTAATGTGTTAGCCATTTTGCTAAAGTAGCTTATTGGCTAGCTACTTGATGGTGCGTATTGCGACTGTTTACAGTGTAAATAACGTTAGTTCACGTCCAGATGAAACACTCAAATGGCACCCGTGTCTCCCTGTTGTGTGTGTTAGCGTTACGTTAAGAGAAAGAGAAAGACTTAGTGCCAGTAACTACGAATTTACTGCTAGTTTATTCACAACATTGTGTAGTATCCTCCACCTGCCATCATTAGGACATAGTAGATTTGCTGACGGATTTGTTTTGATGACTACAAACGTGTCTTTGTCTCCTGTTACAAGAAAGCTATTGTTAATGGTAGCTCTAATATGTGATATCCCGTTTGTAGGTAGATTTTGGAGCCTAGTTGATCAATAAACAAGTAATATTTCTTATAAGCAATTCATCATGCAAGTCTTTTTTTTAAGCAAACATGCCTCAATTTCACTGGCCAAGCTTCTCAAATGTGAAAATGTTCTGGTTTTCTTACACGTCTATGACAGCAAAATGTATTTGCATTGGTTTTAGACTGTCGGTAAGACGTAATACATAATTTGAAGTTGCAACCTTGGGCTTTAAGAAATCGATGACTTGTGAAGTACAATTGTATGCTAATGGTTTCTGCTTTGCATCTGTAGGAATATTGACGAATATCTTCCAAACGGACGAGAATGAGCTGATGGTTGTGGAAGTCTGCAAGAAGACGCTGCAAAACAGAGAGAGGCTGACTGGAAGATGCCAAGAAAAAAACAGCAGAATCCACAGCCAGTCAAGTGTAGGTATTCAGAGATCTTTATAATGTTCAAAACATGATACACAGATGAGCTTCATGCCTGAAATGATTTATCATGTCTTTTTTTTTTAACAACATACACTAACTGCGGATTGACAGTGGGGGTTTAAATCAAATCCCTGTGAGTCTTTGGCCTGATTGTGCACAACATGTGTCCTCACATCTGGACAGCAGGCGTTGCTGTTTGAGTGCTTGAAATGTTTTATCATCAATCATACAAACTCACAGTGCTGTAATTATTATGCAGTTAAATCTAATATCACACTCTACATTCATTTGAATGAATTTGTAATGCACTAGCAAATTCTACTTTTCTTCAAAGTCTTGTGTTCTGTGTAGTGCCTGATTAAGAATGAGATGACTGATATCGTGCCAGCAATTAGCTCCCACATACAGAGTTTAAGCGTTTACATGCACAGTACTTATTCTGCTGATACCATGCATGCTAACAAAACGTAGCCTTGATTAATTTCCCCCATCATGCACCTCTCAGTGTGGTTAAATGCCATCTGTTACCGATAGAAAAGGAGAGGAATTTGTGATTTTGTAGTGTGATTTACTAAAAGTATTTCACTGATGATCAATAGGAAATGTCAACACTGTAAACCCACAACCTGAAACTGTTCAGTTAGTTACTCATTACTCTGAATCAGAACACCAAAATAATGTTATGATCATGCAGTAATAAGCATCCAAGGGTGTGCCTCGCTGTTTTTTTAATGCAACATTATTCTCGCCACTTGAGCAGCATATCACAGCGAGATTGTTTGTGTTTGTACTATTTAATAACCATCTATGAATCTAGTTTGAGATGGGGCTCTGTGGAAAAGAGAAATTCTTTGTCAAACCCTAAAACAACCAGTAGATGGTAGCATGCTGCTGTTTCTGAAGGATTTGCCAAAAAGAGCTGCTGAGCATGATGCCCTTGAAGTGGCCTGGAAGTTGTTTTCCGAATAGTGACAGCTGTGTGATAGTTGTTTGGACGCCATTAAGCTTGAGAGAATTTCAGGCATCATTAGCTGTAACCGCAGTAAAAGAGCTCCATCTGTCAACTGTTAGCTGCTAATTTTTTGTTCATAAAATGCTCTTTGTCCACTGTAGGGTAGTAAATTCAATTTCCTTTTTTTTTTTCTCTAGATTATGCCCATCTTTTAACTTTCATTGCCACAGTTAAACAAATGGCATTGTAGTGGAACCAAAAGGATTTTCGCCAGCAGAGAAACTGTCCAATGACTGATGATCTGGCTAATTACATATTTGAATGCTTGACTAACGTAAATTAATTCATATATAATTATGCCCAGTTTTTCATTAGTGGGGTGGACCAAACAATTTTCACACAATGTAGGATGCCATAAGTCTTTGTTGCAGAATTTGAAGAACTAATAGCATTTTGTCTTTGACATATCTGGAAAATTATGATGTGATTAGTTTTTTCTGCATAATTTATCATTGCTTTCTTAAATCCTCAAAACCAACATGTACACTGGAAAAGTTATATTCAATTGAAGGTGACCGTAAGGGAGCATTTTTCAATACAGTCAGTCATGTTCAGCCAAGCTTAATGGTCATAAGGAGTCCTTCGTCTGTAATAATTTATCTGACTTTAAACTAAGACATCAAGATTTTATTTTTAAGTGGAACATAAAAATGAAGGCATGTCAATAAAAGTATGCTGCTAACTTGACCATTATAGTAACTGTTAATATTATAGTCAATAAAACAATTTATGTGCAGACATGATTTCTCAGTCAGGCTGCTGCTGATTCAAGTTGATGCTGTGAAACTTGAGCAGCTTCAGGAGTTTCTCTTAAATCCTGCTTTCTGCTTTATGTGCAACTGCCTTGAGCATTTGCCATTAAACAGTGAAACATCCATGCTAATTGATTAAAATCAAACCCTTCAGTGAAATGAAATTAGTCATCCAATGTGGTTGATTTTCTCCTTTCTGTGACTGCAGTGGATTCTGAAGATGGTGTAGCCATTGAAGCTCCAGGAAACCTCACCTTAGACACAGACTTCTTTCTAGGACAAGACCTCGAGTTTGGTGATCCTGATCATGACGGCAAGATTCTAGGCCTGGAAAAGTTCTCAGGTTTGTAACTCAAGTTTTTGCAACCCTTTTTAAATTATGTGTTCAAAGTTTAAACCCCTTAAGATATCAGTCCTGGTTGATTTGGCAGCAAGTGGTTGAGCAGCTACTTTCATTAGAAATACAACAGAAGAGCAACTGGTGTAACTGTTTACAGCACAGCCAAACAAACTCATGTTGTTTTAACAAAGAAGTCAGTCAAAAATGTTGTGCAACTGTTGTCTGTTTTTCACAGTACACATGTGTAGCCAGTCTCTAGCAGGTCCTCATCTAACAGCTGACTTTGGCTCCTTCTTCTTCGCTTCTTGCTGGGTGTGTACTCGGGTCGCAGCAGTATGCCAATTTTAAACTATACCGTGGTACAAAAACAGATGGCTGTCATTCCATCTACATTTGCTTATCCAAGGTATTGGATTATGCTGTATTAGTATAATTAGAATATATAGTACAAGTTTATATCAACTTTCCCGTCTGTCACAAAAAAATTGTGACATTATAATAAGGGGTTCGTTCATCCAAAAAATGTTTGTTCAGACAATTTCCTCCAAAATAATATTTGTTTAACAATGTACACCATGACACCGTTAAACCGTGATATTTTTTTAGATGGTTATCGTACCCTGATATTCTTATACCATTGCAATCCTAGTCTGTACCAAGTAAGCGTGTTCCCTTACACCTGGAATATAGTTTACAGGCCACGGCATCTCTGTCGCGCCACAATTCATTTACCATTAATAACGGTATGTTGTGACACAGTTTACCTTTATCAGTAAATTGCAGCACCTGTGTTTTGTATATTCCACTTGGCCATTTTGCAATTTCAATTAATCGCTAAGCCCTTGTAGCTACCTAATGATACAGCTCTGATACAGCGTTAGGGGAGTGAACAGGAAACAGTGAGGCCACAATCAATTAGATGAAATTAAAAACTGTAATGCTGGATTATATGCTTTTATTGTTTCCTGTGAATGTCATATGTGTAAGCAAATTCAAATCCAGCAAGGGAAGGGTGGACTCCACCAATAACAATGAAAACCTCCATATAGGGAGATAATTACAGATTTTTAATATAGTGAATGAATATTGCAGAAGGATGCTGATCATAAATAGAATCAAAAATGTGATTTCAATTCATCAAAATCTCAATGATTCTAGTTTTAAGGGTGGCATGTGTTGTTGATGTCTGCCTGTCAGCTTCTCTGTCTGTCTGTATACTGTATCTGTCCACTCTCTTCTAAGTGGGGTAAGTCTGTCTATCAACCAAGAGTGTCTTCTTGGGTCTGTTTTTTTTAATGTCGCAGGTTCACTTTTCTGCATGTGTTTGTTCTTCGTGGTAAATCTCATAGACAACTCTACGTGGCAAATGTTTCTATTGATTATACAATAAAGGGAATGGCTGGTCATTTTAGTTCACTTCAATATACTCCACAGTTTGAACTACATTTGCTTGGTGAAAGTGCGGTGGCATCATAATGTTTTGTATAAGCACTCATTTTCACTTCCTGTCATTGCCATGAAAGCATGGCATGAATCTGCAATGTAAATGATTTTAATGGTTTTACCGCTAAAGGAAATGTAGGCGCAGCCGCAATACAAAGGGGACTCGTCGGTTCTTACAGTTTGTTTTTTTGAGCGATGAAGTGTTGCCCCTCTGTGCGACAGTAAGAGAAATGGAAGTACCAGCTCATATTTCCCAGCATGGCTCTTTGTCAGAGGGAGTGATCTGAAAAATGGAAAAGTAGAGAAAGGAGCTGAGACACACCATTATTATATAATGGTCATAAAAATAGGACCATTACCATCAAGGACACCATTATAAGAGGGCATTTATTCATCATCATCATCATCATCATCATCATCATCATCATCAGCCTCTGCTCCCACTACCCCGCTACCATTATCGTTTCCCCCACATCATCATCATCATCATCATCATGTACCCTCATCATCATCATCATCATCTACCCTCATCATCATTATCATCAGCAGCAGCAGCTTCACCATTATAGTCATCATCATTATCATTAGGCTCGGTAATCATCCACGAGGGGGTTCCATGGGGCAGGATAAAAGGGCAGTCTCCACTCTCGCCTTCCTCACATCCTGCCTCGACATCTGCGGAGGAAGGTGGTTTTCTTCTGGCTCTCTGAAGCACAGGCTGAAGTAGAAGAGTGCTTTCGAAGTCTTGAAGATTTTCTTCCTACCTCCTGGGAAACGTGTCTGTCTTTTTTTTTTCTCTCTCTCTTTTTGTTGTCTTTAAACCTCAGATGGAATAACAACAGCTAAAACGCAGTTGACCTTGGTGGTAGCACTGTGAGTATTTCATGTTTCTCTGAAATTCTCACTTTTTTTACTAAGAAGAGAGATTCTCTGTGTACCGAAGTTATCCTGCTCAGTGTGATGGGAAAAAATGTAGGGACATTATCTGTAACAGCTCTGTATCCCTGGCTGCTTTCTTTATGAGTCAGACAGTTCAGTGAGATCACTTTTAAACCATGTGTCATTATGACACAGTCAGAAGTTGGTTTATTAGTAATGATTTCTGAGCATTGGCAAGTTGTGTCACTGTGGAGTTATTATAGCTTTTATTTCAGCTATTATCTTGTCAAGATGTCCTTTCTGTAACCTTAGTGTATATGTCATTGTGGCATGTTGTCACCAGCCCCTGCCCACGTGCCCCTTAGCCAGACACGTCTGTGAGTTTAGTGTTGAATTATTTCACATAGGGCTGGGCGATATGTATGACATATATGGTTATCATGATATGAGAGTGTTGTGTTTTCTTAAAGGCTGAGTCACAGTAAAGTGATGCAATTTTCTGAACTTAACAGACTCTTCACTTGTTCTAATACTTGTCTTTGCCTACTTAGTCATCACATCCACGTTACTTAAAAATCTTGTTGTGTTAATATTTTGTACCAATAGTTACTCATATGTTACTCACTAATATGATATTGTTGCATTTTGTCAAAAATATTGTTATGTTTGATTTTGTTGCCCCGCCCTAGAATTCATGAAGTGCTTTTGAGGAGGTTTCAAAATATCTAGATATATATTGTGTATCGTGATATGGCCTAAAAATATTGTGACCTCCATATGTTTGTTCAACATCTGTTATATTGTGGCTCTTATTCTGTTTGATTTGACTGAATAATACAAATAATAACAGGGTTCAACATTAATATACTTGTTTTCACTTGCAAAGTCAGTTTTGATTTGCCTCTGTACAAATAGTTTAATTTATAAACAGTTATCAAATAACAACAAATACGCCATGTTAATTGTCATGTTTAATCTTTATTTAATTAGCGAAATCAATCACAATGACACAGTGAGTCCTAGAGGCAAAGCGAAAAATATTCTTGCATATTGAAAACAAACATTTCAATTATACTTTTTTTCCAGGATAATTGAAATGTTTGGTATGACGTGATGAAATATGTGTAGTATTAAAAAACTTTTCTTTCTGTTTGTCTTTCCTGTTCAGAAGTAGCTGCTGAGATCGGTTTCTCTGTGTATCCTCTGGGTGATGAGGAGAGCCCTGCCTACAGCCAGCTCAGCATGGAAAGTGAAACAGAAAACTCACACGGCACAGCTGACAACAGTAGGGAAGACGAGGGCAGAGCAGCCCAGTCAGAGCCCAGTTTTCCTCCCTACCTATCCTGCAGGGGCTGCGGACAGCTCCGCGATGAACCTCTGGGACCTGGCATCGACCTAATTGGCCCTTACTGCCTTAGGTGCTGCAAAGCCTCCAGGGAAGCCAAAAGCACGGACTTCTGTTCACCTTTTGGAAGCATCAGCGGGATTCGCTCTGGCTCCCATATGCAGCTTGACGGTGAAGGGATGGGAAATGGGATGGGTGACAAAGCACTGACAGCTGAGGACAAACTGCCCAAACTGCACTCGTGTCACCTCTGCGGCTTCTCCTCGCGTTACGCCAACCACGTGAAGCGCCACATGAAGACGCACAACGGGGAGAAGCCCTATAACTGCCCCTTGTGCACTTACGCCTCAGCTCAGCTGGTGAACCTGCAGAGACACCTGCGCATTCACACTGGGGAAAAACCCTACAAATGTGAAAGCTGCTCTTTTGCCTGCAGTTCTCTTGGCAACCTTAAGAGGCACCAGCGCATGCATGTGCCATCTGCAGGGGCGGGACAGGATATACCGGTGCGACCTGCCATTGGCCAAAACAGCCTGAAGAGGTGTGTGACTGGGCAAAGAGCCAGTGAGGAAGTGTCTGGTGCTTCAGCCAAGGGTATGTATCATTTCCCTTAATAATTATTACATCATTTCGATAAAGGGTAGTTTTTAAAGGACCTGTCTTTTTTCATTATTAGGCATGTCTAGGTGTCATATAAATAGTAGGAATGTATCAAAACGCTCCATAGACGAATGAATGCAAACAGTCCGAATCCAGAAACTGTGCCTTTAAACGAGCCGTCAGGACTTCCATAAGGTCGTGATGTCACGACCAAACAATCATCGCCATATTTACAAAAACACAGGCTGAGCTGATGTGGAAATATGGTTGACCGTGCCTGCTCAGGCCTGTGAGAGCTGGCCAATTAGAACAGACTGGGCTTTTCAGGTAGGGGGCCTTAAAGAGACAGGCGCTAAAACAGAGCTCCAGAAAGAGGGTAAATAGAGGTGCTGCAGCAATTTTGAGCATTAAAGCATGTAAACATTTTCTAGTAGACACCCAAAATCAAAGAATGAACCTTAAAATGAGGATAACATGGGACCTTAAATATTATGACTCATGACACACATATGTTTTATTAGTACTCACTCACTCTCATCTTTTTGTGAAGTTTCAGAAGTTGCACGACCGACTTCAAACCTGAGTTTGGGAGCCCAGAACAGTGACTACCTATCAGCCTTCGATGGCTTAAAGGGCGCGTCACCACCACCCATTCCAGCCTCTAACCCAGCTCCTGGCCACCAGCCTCCACCCCTACTGGAGACCACAGGTGGCGGCGGTGGCAGCAGGGTGAACAGAGGGGGCGTATCAGACGGTCCCGCCCTTCCCCCTTCACTTTTCCCTTTCACTTGCCGATTGTGTGGCATTGTCCTGGAGGACGAGGACGGCTCCTCGGCCCAGATTTGTGCCAAGTGTACCCTGGAGATGCTGACTAAAGACTCCTCATCATCTCCCAACAGCCCTGGCGAGCGCAGTGACAAGGTGTACACCTGTGCCGCCTGCCCTTTCCTCACACACTACCCAAACCACTTGGCACGCCACATGAAAACTCACAGCGGCGAGAAACCGTACAAGTGCCCTCAGTGCGACTACGCTTCAGCACACTTCGACAACCTCAAGCGCCACCACAGAGTGCACACAGGCGAGAAACCTTACAAGTGCCATTTGTGCGATTACGCCTGCGGGAACCTGGCCAACCTGAAGCGCCACCAGCGGGTGCACTCGGGCGCCAAGCCCTTCCAGTGCGCCGTGTGCAGTTACAGCTGCAACCAGAGCATGAACCTGAAGCGGCACATGCTCCGGCACACAGGAGAGAAGCCGTACAAATGTCAGGAGTGCGGCTACACCACCGGCCACTGGGACAATTACAAGAGACATCAGAAGAAACACGGCCTGGCCACAGACGGCTGGGTCAAAGTTCCAATGACTGGAAATGATGCGGAGGAGGAAGTGAGAAAAGGGATTGGAGTCGGCAGTCAGACTCAGAGAAAAGAAACGGGGGTCGATATGCAGTATATGTCCAGGGAGGGAGGTCAGACAATACACCCATGCTACAAACTTGAGATTGTATAAAATATAACTCAGCAAAACTAAGCTACCAGCAGATTTTTGTTTTTGTTTTCACAGAGCCTTTATATTGTTTTAGCGTGTACTTGTCTTTTAGTGTTTTGTCAGATGTCTTCAGAGGCTGCTAATTGTTTCTTTGTAGAATCTCGCACAATTATGAAAAACAGTTGTTTGAAATGTGTTGATCCCTTTTTGGATTAAGTCAAGTGGATGAGTCTGTTCAGTTTGTCTTCTACTCTGTGTTTGTGTCACGACGTTGGACTTTGTCTACTGTTGAAGTCCTTTGACTGTCTCATTCTGTATGTTAAACCACGCTAGATTAATCCTAACATCTCCCTCATATATCACTACACATATCTGGTTCTTCATTGTAGGTCAGAGAACACTACCAAATATTCCTCAATAGGGGTGTCACCATTCAACTCGACTTTTGTTTTTAAGGTCACCATTTTATCCAGTTTTCAATTTAAACATTTTCCTTTTAGCACTGACGGCCGTGCTATTGTTCGACGTATGATGCTTGATTTGTAAAGATCAACAGATCGTTGGTTTTATGCCCTTGACAGTCCTTTACATCTCTGAATTCTCCTTTAAAAAGAGGCAACATGGTATCAAGTATGATGCCTGTAACTGCCTTCTTTTTGTAAAGCTATATGCACAAATTTAAAGAACTGATTTAAAATTTAACTAGAATGTAACTCAGTCGAGCACGTACCTCCTCCACCAAGGCCAAACAGTCTCCTTTAATCCAATCAAGCCTAATCTAATAGCAAATGTAACATGTTGAAATCGGATCAGGGTTTTTATTTGGATCCGCTGCAAGTTATATTTCCTGAGAAATTAAAGATGTCAAAAATGATTTTAAAAACGCCCTAGCAAGAAGGTAAGAAAAAAAATCCTGGATCTGCTGACAAACCAACAAATGGACACTGGCAAACACACAAGTTCCTTGGTGGAGGTAGTTACATCATTTCATCTGTGAATTGGGAACAAACTGTCAAACGCTAAGACCAAAGGAAGAGTCACTAGATGGCAAGAGTCATTTACGACAGCGTGAATTTCGTCACCTGCAAAACCAAGTAGGCGAGGATGGAGAGAAAATAAAATACAGAGAATCGCCAATCCTGCTTTTGACTTGGAGAATTAAGATCAAATGCTCATTGCAAATAAATTTTGATTGAGAATTGAAATGGGGACACCCCTTGACCTCAATATATAGAACTCGTGCACATTTTTGCCTGAACTGTTGAGCTGCACTGTGTAGTTGTCTTTAAATAAGGGATAATTGCTGTATTTATGAAAGTTGTCAAGTTTAAATCAAACCTTTTACTTTTGTACCAAAAGTCTCATGACATAATTTGAATGTTATTTTTTCCTACCCTCCCATCACATTTACCTGACTCGCCTTCATGAGGTTATTTTAACTTTGAGTTTATACTCAGACTACACAGTGCAGCTTTGAGTAACTATGGGTCCTTTTAAGGGCCAATATTGTGCTTCGTTTGCATTTGGGCGCAAGCTCTAATAACGGCATGCCTTCAGATTCATTTACTAATGTATGTACTACTAGCAAAGTGCTATTTAATAGTACTGGAATTGTTTTACCCTTGATAGACCGATTGAGTAGGTTGTGTTAAAACCTAACTGAATTAATCTCCAGTGTCTTGAACTGTGTTGTCATTTTTGCCAAACCCCTCAGGATTATAAACATGTTATTTGGGAGACCTAAATGTTGGCAACAATTTTATTTCTGGTTATTTTGCATGCACAAGCTTTTTGAAAGGCCCTCTGTGGCCTTGACTTAGTCTTATTGTTGAAGAAAAAAGCACAACTCTACACACACAGTTGCATTCGGAAGCTGGAGGGGGGGAAAAAAACCTTGGTTGACATCTCTTATTTGTGATTCAGGAGTAACAGAAGTCGTAAACGAGCATGTTCAAAAGATTTTTCTCCACAAACGTCTACTCGCCACATATCATCAATCTTTAAATTTCTAGAACTTAAATTTTCTCATTTTTTAAGGGACTGTTTGATCACCTTCCTTTTGATTACTGTTTACTATTGACTGTGAAAATAGCCCATTTGTGTTTTTTACTTGAAAAAAAAGACTATTAGAAAGCATGTGTGTAATAGTTGTTTTATTTTTCTAACGTGGCTGTAACACACTGCTAGAAGTGCATACTTTAATATATAGAATTGTTTTCATCATTTTATTCTGAATGTGTGATGTGTCATTTAGCTACCATGGGAAAACTAATAGGGACTGTGATTTAAGTTTACTCTCTTTTTGAATTACTATTATATGCAAGTGAGATATTTTTCAGGTTGCCAACTTGCCATGACACAATGGAGCATTGAACCCATTGATTAGTACTGATATCCCCCCCCCCCCCCCAAGTGTCCATTTTTGTCTTTATGCAGTGTCTCATAAATGCCTTAAGTGAGGATTTTGAAATAAACATGAAATTCATTTCATTGAATGTCAGACAACAGACTGGATCTCTTCTTTTTCCTTACATCGACTACAAGTACAGCACTTGAGACACATTAGCCATAAAGAAAAATCTCTTCCAGCTCAGTTCTTAACCTTCACAAGGTGAGAGTACTCTTCTTCTACAGAAACTTTAAATCAAATTGATGTACTGATTCATATCACTTAGCTCCTCTACAATGAGTAGCACCTTTGTCATATTTCATGTCTAAGAACCAAAGTTCTCTATGATAAAGAAAGCAGAGTAATGATAAAAACATGACAGAAGTTGAGCCATCAAAAGACAACAGAGAACCACAGGATGACCTAATTTCAGAGTTTATTGTAGCATCATGACAGTTGTCTCCGACCTTACGACTGAAATCAAAATGAAACGTAGTGGAATGAATCAAGTCAATACAATCTTCATGAAATCTTGACATTTTCTGGAAAAGTGATGCTGATGATAAATGCACTTGAAAGTGTAATTTGGCACCTACATATTACTAACATCCAGGACCTTGCAGCTTCCATGTAACTTGCTATCTACAGGAATCGAGAAAATGGAAAGGAATGGTGGCGTCCACATCCCCCAACTGTAAATGCAACTGAAGACAGAAAAGAAGCAAAGCAGTGACAGAACGAGACATTTACACTGAGAACATTTCATTTACAGTTCTGGCTACCTGTGAGAGAGTAAAGCTGTTGATAGGTTGGCATTGATTTACATTTAGAGGCTTCGAAACACGCTGGTAAAAGTGGAATGAAATGTCTTATAAAACAGCGGGATATGTTCGTTTTTGTTGCCTGCTCTTCACGAGCTTTGTTCACTCACATCAGCCACTTCACCGAAGCACCTTTTCTACTAAATCCTCTGAGATGATTGGCACAATGTACGTACAAATTACAATGAACTGAAGCCCCGAAGAATGCTCCCCCACAACACCCTCACTCGCAAAAACAAGACAAAGAAAATCAGATGTAAAATTTGTAAACACTTTACATTTTACCTAATAAAGTCCGCTAAACATTATGTAAACAATGATAAATGTTAGTCCATTTAAAATTCTTGTTCTATACAGCGTAGATTACATTTGATCTATTTGATTACAATAAGCTATTGATGATAAAGATATTAGTAAATGTTCAGAATACTTAATTGCATGTACATAATATAAAAAGTGACATTGTCATAATTTTTATGTTTGTTTTGTGCAAAATGCTTTAGTAAACTATAATTTGGCATTTATGAGAAACCTTTAAAAAATTGGTTTAAAAAATAAAAATCATAGATGGATTTACAGAGCCCCTTGGAAGAAAAAAAAAATCTCCACACAATGTTAAAAAGTCATGCTTCCACTCAAACATTCATCTCCACCTGTTAATACTGTGCAAAATGATGGGTTCAGCAAGTGCAAGCAGCTCGGCCAAATCAACCATCTATCAAGCTCTGCAAGATTCTAGGAAACAGCGGCTGACGCTGACGGTTAAGTTTCAACCGATGTCCGGTTAAATGACAGCCTGCGAGGCTGGGAAAGGAAAAGTTAAGGCATCAGACTATTTCTGAAGGCAGTATGAGTAACTGTGCCTCAAACAGAAGCTGGAAACACCACTGGTATCTTTGCTAAGACTTGGCACACGAGTAGCGCGACACACAGAGGACCACTGACAGTATAAAAACATGACGTTTTGGTATATAGCCAAGCCAAATCTTCCATGTGAGTAAGCTCTACAGTTGTGAGATCGATTTCAACACATTCACTGGACTCATTTCGAGAACTATCCACATCCAGTTCTGCTGTATTATCACTAGTGCCAGGTCTAACTAAACATTTGGCTCTCAAGGAACATGCAGCCACCGAGGGAAGAATCCAGGATCTAGCAGGATTTCTTCATGTACTTTACAATATATTAATCTACTTTGTACCTCCAGAATTTAACTGCATTAAAGAACTTCACATATACTGTGGATGAAACAGTAATCCATGTGAATGAAGCTGAAGTAGAAAATCAAAACGGTAACATACAGAAAGCCTCCCTATTTGAGTACCTGTAGCTTCACATGCTATTAACTGTATGTTGCCACAAGTTTAAAAACACGACGGACAAAGTTTCAACTGAATATGATGATTGTAACTAAAATACAAATCAAGATGAGCTGTAAGAGTCTAAAAGAAAGGACACCGTCAAAGATTAAACGAGAGCTTAAGGCAGCGATTTTCTCCAGGAAGAAGCTACAATCTTGCAGAATCCTATGCCGTGTTTGGTCCGCTCGGCTCGGCTCGGCTCAGCTCAGCTCGTAATCTTCGTCGTCCCAGTCGTTGACAGTGGAATGAAGAGGTGGGGGAGGGCGTGTCGGCGGTTACAGGTCGTCGTCCCCGATTCCCTCGAAAGCGTAGTTCCCGTGGAAATCGTTGCCGCTGATGTCGTTTGCCGAGTTGGAGGCGCTGATCCCTCGGAGGGACACGGAGCTCAGCTTGGTCTAAAAAGAATAATCAATAATAAACTTACAGTGGATTGACATGGATTTATGAAAAACATGTTGACTCCATCATTTAGCGGCATATGTTGCATCGCTATTTTTTTTTAATACCTCATAGCAGAATCAGAATGTCTGCAGGTATCAGACACTTAAATATAATGCTTTCTAAGACCTTTTCAGGTATTTAGTCCCATGCAATAACCATCTTTAAGAAGATTTATAGTTAACTAAACTCTAATTGATAGTTATTTTGCTGTTAACCAACAATGAAATGCTTTATAAACCATTTATTAAGCAGTTGTTTATTGTAAAGTTCCAGCTAATATTTCTAATAGCTTGTAAATGGTTAATAAATACTCTGTAGTTCATCTATTAACATTATTTGGATGGCCATTATAAGGTTGCAACTGATGTTTATAAACCTTTACAACTGCTTAATAAACCATTAATTAAGCATTTAATAGTTTATTAACAATAAACAACTATGAACCAGTTTAATTAACTATAAATGTATAACTTATTTATGATGGATATTATAAAGTTAGGTTCAGTGGTAGGTTTAAAGTAAGTCATTTGTAACACCAGACTTTAAGCAGCTGCAGACACAGAGACTTTTAAAAAGTCAAAAATATACTCACTGAGAGTTTGACGATTTGTTCACGGTTCGGATCGGGGGAGTCCTGCAGCCAAAAACAACACGAATGGGTCAGATCACTATTGAAATCTAGAGAAAATCCAAATCAACTTGAGGCACACTGTCCCATTTCTCACCAGTAGAGGGGGAGATTTCACAGCTTGCTGACTGTCTGGCCGGTGGATGGAGCCGTTGTGTCGTTTCCTCAGCATCTAGAAGGAGACAGAAGACACCAGAACAAATGAGGAATTTCATAAATATTATTAAGGAGGAATCCTGTGAATTTTAGGGTATGCTTTGCATTTACACGTGCTGTCCAATAACCTTTTGTGTCCACAATCACCAAAATAAAAACCTGAATAGTGATAGAAGACCTATTAATGCTCAAAAAGATGCTGATGAACATTTTTAATGTGGGAAGGCTGAGTTAACATCCTCAGCGTTAAATTAAAACACATCAAAAGGACTTGGTTATTTTGTTGACTTAACAACTTACACTGAGGAAGATTTTTACTTATCCTGACACAAACCTTTTTTATGCTGCCGCCTGACTTCTTCACCATTAGTTCATCCACCATAGACTGAAGGCAGATACTCATCATGATAGCCTGAAATCACAGACTGACAGTCAATAAATCAAATCTGGAATACTGAACATCTCAGAGTCTTTGAGAAGAATTGTTCCGACAGTAATATTCACAGTGATGTATTCGACCCCACACTGACCCTGTCTTCTTACCTGTTGACTGGTGATTGTGACCCACTGGAGGCGGTCCTTGCTCATCAGATACTCGAAGGCCAGCTCCAGTTTGACCTCGCATTTGGACGAGCTGCAGGGATTGGTGGTGCCGTTGGCTATCGGGACTTGCTGCGGAGTCGGACAGAAAAGTGGAGGGTCATGATTTGGACTGTCGGATTATGATTTAAGTTTATTTACTGAGGACTTTTTCCTCCTTCAGCATTCAAGTTCAATTAGTCTTCTGGTCTTCAAAGAGCACGAAAAAGAAGCAGATTTCCATATTTCTTAACCAACATCCGACTCGTCTCTTAAGTCGAGGATAAGCCTGCAATTCTGCTTCACGACTGGAGGGTCATGTAAGCAGCTAAATCACATTTTCTATTCATTCTTGAGCTGCTGCATCACCGATGACAGGCAGCCGGATCTTAAGAAGACGACACTTGCTAAAAGATTAACATGGGTGCAAAGAAAGGAAGAAATATGTACAGATAGAGAATTTCAAATGCCTTCCAGAATCTGTGAAGCTCAGAGACAGCTCCCTGGAGACGAGCCCTCATTCCTCTTTAATGGAGCCTGTGCTCTTCACTGATACTATTTCCTCTGGGCCAGAAACTAGCTGTACCTCCCATGCTATCGACACAGACACACACAGACACACACACACAGACACAAAGACAACATGAAGACGAAATACAGATAAAAAAAGCTCTGACGCATACACATATGCGTGCTGACTGTTTATACGCTGTCTTCCGGTCGCAATTTGAGATTCGACTACGAGGGGGGCTGCAGCGCTGCACCAAATGAGATGTTTTGAATAGTTTGCTGGAAAGGAAAGGGCTCATTAAAATGACTTTGACCTCTGAGAATTAACCACCCCGCTGGACAGTGTGGGGGCTCACTCTGTAATCAGACAAGCCAACATGCATTTTAATTTTAGATGTGTTGCGGTGTGTACACGTCTCTGTGCATATTAACTTTAGGGAGAATCATAAAAGCTTCTGTGATACACATAATGACTGTGCTGCTCCAACACTAATGCAGTGCAAGAGTGAACTGTTTCCCCCCCCATCTCCATTTAAATGAGATCCTGCGTCTGTAAATGTTCATCTTTCAAAGGCTAGCTGAAAAGAAATATGTGGGTAGAGCTGCATGTCGTGCTTTTCTCAGCTATTCACAGCAGTGAAAATAGATTGTTCAGCTGTCTCTTTTCAAGACGACTGATTGGGTAGAGGCTGAAGAAAATGCAAATTCAAGGCGAATCGACTGTGTGGTGTATGATGGTTTGAATTAGTGCTGATTCTAGGTGACAATCATGGAGATTTTATTATTCTTTACACAAGGAATTGGTTCTGGAGTTGACAGCTATTGGAGTTGAATTACCATTTTAAAAAGAGGGTACTCCAGTGATTAGGTTTTACAACTACTTAATCTTGCCGGGCTTATTACAGACATTACGGAAAGTGGTCAAAATCTGTGCAGCAGGGTACTACAATTCCCATAATGCACCTCAATCTGAACCCACTTGCCTGCTAAATGCACACGTCTTTCATGAGGTCGTAAAGCTGTGAAAAAACTGTTTTAAAAAAACAAAGAAGAAGAAAATGCAAGCCAAAGCTGAGATAATCTTAATGACATCATCGGGGGTTATTTTGTCAAACTTTAGAGAAAGCTCCAGAACCAGAACCAGACATCATGACCCCATTCATACCTGGTATTATAATAGGATCCGTTTTCAGACACGTTATCCAGATAAGGAAAAACACATGTTGATGCAAGGTGTAAATGACTGACATTCCTGACTGGAATGTGATCAGGTCTGCCTGACCACATGTGGAGCTGGTGGAGCTCATATTATGTTAAGATCTTAGAAAGGTGCTGACGTCTGTGCACAACATAACATTGTTTTCAGCTAACATGTAGGCAGTTGTTTAAATTCAGAGAGAAAAATGAAGAGATACACCTCTAATTACTGAGTCTAGACTTACTCTGTGCCACGAAAACGTGTTATTCAACAGAACTGCATGAAAATGAAGTGGGAGAAATAACTGCTCCGAACTCATTAACTACAAAACTATAAAGACAAAAAAAAAACGAGTGCATTTGCTCTTTCTGAGCTGTGTCTCTTGTGTATTTTAAACAAGCTCTTTTTGGACTTGCTCCATTGTATAATTCCTGCAACTTATAATGGTCTGCTATCTTGGCCTGGTCTCCCTCGAAAAAGAGATTTTATTCTCAAGGGAATTCCTGGTTAAATAAAGTTAAATGAACAAAATAGATAAATAAATAATTCTGTGCAGCTGATATGCTGTTAACAGAAGACAGATTTTGTATTGTCACTGAGTAACAAACTGAAACATTTTTTTTTTATACAAAGAAGAAATAACTTCATGAATTACATTTGCTGAATTTAAAAGAGGGCAACACATTTCAAAGGCAACATCAGATCAGTTATTGTCCGGACAACGTATCTGGATACAGGTCTCATATTAATACCAGGTGTAATGGGGTGTATGAAGCAAATTTAACAGGCTGAGGAGTACAATACTCTCTATAATTGGTGGAATGTCCCTTTTATTAGATGTTTTTGTTATTCCACAGTCTATTGTTTTTTTTCCATTCATTTTACATCTCATCAGTTTGGCAGTAGCTGTTTTTACCCTCCTGGGTGTTTTTTTTGGGGGGGTTGCAAAGATCCAGCTGACTGTGACTGATTAAGTCTCATTGCCGCCAACATTTCTTGGAAAATACACAAACAAACATATTTTCTGTTCTCGTTTCCCCCGGTGACAGTACAACGCAGTGCACTGATTAATCAGTGTGAATCGAGCCTTACCTTGGCCCGATCAATCAATCACTGTCGTCTGCTGAGCTGAGTCTGACAGATCCTGACAGCATCTCATGTTTACTGATCAATTTGGTTACTAGGCGACAGTCTGGCCGGTAGCCTCATGCGTTAAACATATGGTCTGTGTGAAACAGCACATTTTCTCGCTCTTCTTTCCCTCAAAGTCTCTGATGTTTTATTTCTTTAAAGTCTATTAATTTCAAATGATATCACTGGAACCGTTAGCTCTGTGTGGTTGCTGGTGCTTCCTCGTACTGCGTGCCATCAGACTCTAAAAGACAATTATCAGTTCACAGACAGAGTGTTGCTCTATGTGTGAGGCCGCTGGATCAATACAGCCCCATCCTTGTGTGGGCTGTGTGTTTGGGTAATTGGACTTATGAAGACGGATGGTGTGGAGGTCAGCACATTTAGCGAGCAGGAAGAGTAAAAAGTATTGCCTGGCAAGACTAAAGATATTTGTTAGTGGTGCAGTGGTGAGAGGACGATTGTAAACAGCCAACTACTTTGGAAGCACGGGAAGCATCTCTGCATCTCTAACTCTGCCAGCTCACAGCCTCCTAATAATATGTAGCTATTTCAATGTGATTATTTCAGAATCTCAGAGATGCCTGAAGGTGAAATCACTCATCCTAACTCTCGCACACACCACTCCACTTACAGAAGACGTGACTCGCCAACACCTCATGCGTGTGACCTTGAAGCTCCCCTCCTTCATCTGCTCGTTGGGCAGCTTGACGTGGAAGTTGAGCTCGTTGTTGCCGGCGCTGACGATGACTTGGCAGCCCTTCTCGGGGAAGTCGGTGATACAAGGGTCGAACTTGATATAGCCGTAATATTTGAGAGTCTGACCTAGATGGATGAACTGGGGGGGGAAAGGAAAACAAAGCATTTTTTTTTTTTTTTAGAAGGCTAACTTTGTCTGATCCCTGGAGAAAATATGTTTGAATTCTCTACTGGATTAGTGTGATTAAAAATTCCTATCATGGGAAAAACTAGGCTAATTGCATCACAGAATGCACCAGAGGCCGTATTCTCTATGGTCTACAGATTTATCCTTCGACGCAGACATTTTTGGAGTTATCAGCTGGTTTCATATGATGCAGAATAATCAAGGAGAGATGCCCTTGCTTACTTCTTTCTTGGAGCCTTTCTCCTGCAGTGATTTGAGCTGCCTGTGCTGGTCTTTGTTGACGAGTATCCAGCCTCGCTCAATGTCAGACACTGTCTGGTGAAGCAAAAACAAGAAGTGAAGTTAATTTCTCTGCACAGACGAACAACACAAAGCAGGTTTTTCCTTTGGTACATGTGGGAGAAATCACACCCTGCGCCTCTCATGTAAACAGTGCAGGTCAGCATTTAATTGCACAGAAACATGCACAAATGCACATGCTTGCAAACACTGTTTATTTGTCTTTGATTTTTTTTTAAAGCCTCGTCTCTGTAGTGCAACCCTCAGCAGTTCCAGGTTTTAATCAAACTCGCGGCCCCAAAAATGCTTCATACAACAGATCACAGTTGTCGCAGCAAAGGGAATCCGCTGCTAATAGGATCACAGAGGAACAAAGAGGTACAGGAGTCAAGGTGTTGCAAAGTCAGAACAAGCTGACACTGCTTTCAGATAATGGAGGGGCCCCGGGGGACGGACAAAAACATATGAAAGCCAAAAGATGACGCAGTGCCTGATTTAGCCCTCTTGATGTGATGCAGGCAGCAGGCGAGCTCAATAAAACACAACAGATGTAAGGTGTAAACAAACAAGATCTCGCATAAGTTGGATTTTCTGCTTGGTTCCACGTCTCCAGAGGAATGTAACTGAAAATAAACAACAGTGTTTGGTTTACCCGAGTAGTGAAACCTCTTACCTGGGCGTATAGCAAATTGAGGCCAACTCTGTTGTCCATGACATCACCATCATACGCCATGTCCCAGTAGCTGCAGAAAGAAAGAGCGCAATCCGTCTTAACAAATCTATATCCAGACATAAATTAATGATAAAGTGGCACAGTTACAATTTTGCAGTTTACAATTTATTGGAATGACTCCATAAAAATACAATCATAACTGGCTATTTGCCACTAAGTATATCATCTCCTCCGACACTGTCTGCATACCAAGCAACACTACATCACTCTCCTGAGACAACAAGGGATCTCAAAAACCATCAAGCAAGTTTAAGAAGTATTAGAACTGTCTGAACTCATAAAAAAAATGCTAATCCTTCAGTTTATAGGCAAAAATCTCAATCGCCACATTAAGACATAACATGGTTTTCATTGGACAGTGATAGGGTCCTAAAGCTTGATAAACTGCCTGACCATGATAGAATCAAATCTGAATATACGCACGAGTTGAGACTTTGTTTAATCTGATATTAGAGTGAGTTACAGACTACATTCCTCAACTCAATGTCGATGAGATAGCAGGTATGTGTATTCATCTACTTCCTGTAGAGGTTGAAGGACAGCTGTGTGAATACGACAGTTCGTTTCTAAGGCAGCACTGAAGTTGTTTATTGAGGTTACTGCTGGTACTTGTGTGCACAGAGATGTGTGGGTGCCGGAGGACAGCCAGAGTAGTGGAGCGTGACGTTAACAAAATGCAGTTCACAGCGAGGGATCAGATTTGGATTTCATATGAAAATGTGATTACAGAAAAAAGGAGAAGAAGCTAGACAAGATCACGGTTTGAAAATTAAAGAGTCTTACTTGGTAACACACTCAGTGTGTGATTCACAATACTTCAGTTCCAAGTGTTTTTATATCTTAGCCCCAGGATTTGAAACGTCTTTATTTAACCGAGACTAGTTTCATGTTTCAGTTTAGGATTTTATTCACTGTCGGAGTAAAAAAAGAAAAAACAACCGCTGAATTCTTCATCCAACTTTGGTCATTGGCTAGAATCTCATTCATGTCATGCAACACCTAACTTCAGGCATGAAATTTATCATGTTGTAATTGCGTGACACAAAGGGTGTTAGAGGATGGAGAGAGTTTGTTCAGGCAGCAACATCAGCAATTCAAAGCAACAAGAGAGAAGAAGATTAAAGGACGGTGGAAAGAGGAGGGAAGAAGTGGGAATGAGAGAAAAGGAGAAGTGGAATCATCAGGATGTGTTGCAAGATGGGTGCTTTTATTGTGCTGCTTCAGTTTAAACTAAGAGTGCGCTGAAAGCCCCAGCTGAGACATGTGGTCTTTGTTTTGAATTCTCTTAATGCACATACATATCGCAAATGGCAACATTATGTGCACTCAATGTTTTTACTGGACAGAGAATGAATTCTTTCCATTTTCAGCATGACCTTTTGGCCAAAAAGAGCTTTTCAGTTCATTTTGACCTGATCCTTCCCCTGGATCTCATACACAGGGGGTCTGTTTTTCCTCCACTTGTTAGTTCTACATTCATTCTTCTTCCCTCGCTGCTCTACACTCCACAGAGAAACTAGGTCAGGAGGACTAAGACTTTCCTTGAGGCAAGAAGAAAGTAAACATCCTGTGTACCTCAGTCAGCGGGAGGCAGGGCGACGAAAGAACAGGCACACGAGGAAGTAGAAAAATGTTATGTTGAAGAGAGGAGCAGTCACTAATTTCAGGCTTGATGGGGAAGTAAACATTAGCATAGAATCTGTTTGGGTGGCCCACCCACAAAGATTTGTTTCATACTTTTTGTGACATGCAGCCCTTGATGATAAATGCTAATTTCCCTGCACAAGCAGCCCTAACCCGAGGCTGACCCCGGGTCAGGGCTGCCTGTCAGTGACCCTGTTCCCTCTCACAACAGGTAACGCTACAGTTGAGATTTTAAAAGTAATTTCAAACTGCTTCCAAAAGAGATAAATTAACCAGATCCAGAGGATTTTCCAATAAAACCAAAGTAAATATTGCTCAGTTGGGCAGTAAGATTAAAGGATATGCTACAGGTCACTTTTGCAAAGAGGTTCAATCAGAGAGTTTTGTGTCATTTACTAGCTGAGGACGTCCTTCCTGTGTGGCAGCAAGGGGACGAACAGCAAGAGAATTGGCTGTTTTGCATTTAAACAACAAAAAAGGATCGCCACTGAAAGCTTTTCTTGAGGGAAAAGATGTTTTCACACCTCTTTCAACTGGTTTGAGCAAGAGTTTGACTGGTAGCACTCTTTTATCTACTGACTGGTTGAAGTTAGCCCGTCATAAGATAGACAGACAGCGATAGCTCGGCCAATCACGTGCTAAATATTTTTTGTGACTCTTTTCTAAACAGTTTCTAGCGGCGCCTTTCCAGATGGTTCTGTGAAACATATAAACTGGCACGCCAGTTTAGTTGTGAGGAATTTCAAGTAGGAACTATTGTCTTTCTAACAAACTACCCACCAACTGTGCAGAAGGAACAATGCATCTACCCGTGACCAAGAGGCTCGTTTTCGTGCCTGCGTGGAATGTAAGCATTAATGGCGTCCTCCTCGGCTGAGCTGTAATGCTAGCTGTTTATTGAGTAGATGCGCGCTCCCTCTGCAAGTTGATACAGTTGGCGTGTGTAGTGTGGATATATGGCACTACAGGTTAGAGGAAAAATATTTATTTTTGATTTGGGGGCAAACATGTCTCTTTAAAGACACTGGGCTGTTAGCTTATGGGTTTGTTTAACTTCTGTTTGTTAAATTTGTCTTTGTCTTGTATAGGCAGTGATGGAAAGTTGCAACATAAAGCCTTGTTTCCATCGAACTGTCCGGTTCAAACAGTTATTTTTGCATTGCAGTCATCTCATCCTCTGTGCTCTCACTTCCTTTTATTTTCAGTAGACTTCTGTCTCGCTGCCTGTAGCCTTTACTCATGTCACGCTAGTTTCCTTGCTGTAATAAACAACCACACGTGTATGCTGTGTGCAGCGATTGTGTGGTTGGGCAAAAGAGAGTGGCAGAGTATAAGGAGCTAATGTGAGCAGAGCAAAGGAATAACAGGTCTTCAGTTTGTGATGTTAACTCCAATTACTGTCCAACTGACAACATATACAGTGTGAAAATTAATAGATGCAGCAGTTTATTAAGAGTTAAGACCAGTCTCTCGGTGTTTTTCAACTGCTGAAAAAATGAAAGTGTTTATCCTGAAGCTGGCCAGTTACAACCTGGCCTACATTTAAGAGTACTGTCCACAGTGGAAACGCACAGCAGATCTGGCATTTAGGTTCAGTTAGCAGAGGTTATGTAGGGTTAAAAGGGTACCGTACCAAAAGTACTTTTGTGCTTAAGTGGTTTCGGGTTGCGAGGAGATTAATTATGGCATTTGATCATTTCTGTTTATTCTCAGGCAGTTTGCTGCACAAACATCAGATTCTTGTCTGTGTCTAATCCCTGACTTTTCTGGCGTGACATTTAAACAAACCATCTGTCTGGTTGTGACTAGAACTATTGTTCTTGGCCAAATCATTGTAAAACAAATGACTCGGGTCTCTTTTCCAAATTAAATGCCACTTTGTAGAAGATGATGAAGTCAGATAAGCAGCCTGTGGTTAGGCTAACCGTTGCTCTGAAACATTAAGAGCAAGTGCTTCACTGTTGATAAGGAATAAAATGAACAACACCCAGAATGAAGAAAAAAGAAAACAGAAGGCTTTACAGCACTACAGCAGAAGGAGTTTATGTATCGCTAACCAAAAACACAAATATCTGACCTGCTTCTTTACAGGATTAGATAAATAACACATGAACACTGTGGCCAGTGAATCACAGCTATAATTACATGCGGAGGAGAGCACTTTGGGAAGGGAGGGATGAAATTTAAAGTCATGATGTGAGCAGGTGGTGGGTACCTTTTCCGTAGGAGTAT
This sequence comes from Pagrus pagrus, assembly GCF_965226575.1. Taxonomy (NCBI): domain Eukaryota; kingdom Metazoa; phylum Chordata; class Actinopteri; order Spariformes; family Sparidae; genus Pagrus; species Pagrus pagrus. The sequence goes on from NC_140200.1 coordinate 9,107,946, forward strand.
GTGAAATTCAGAGCTCCGCAAGCTGGTAATGGATACATACGGCAGCTCAAACTCCTGCAGCTTCCGCACAACTGAGAGAGAGAGACAGAGAGAGAGAGAGAGAAACAAGCACAGCTTCAGTTATCTCCCAAGGACATTTGGATAATGATGGTAACACCAAACAACGAGGGATGGGAGAACTCCATCTGGACAAGTCCCAGCAGGGCACAAACTTTGTGTGTGTGTAGAGGGGTATTCAAATGTGAAAAAGATAATGGGCTCTTCGTGTGTGTGTGTGTGTGTGTGTGTGTGTGTGTGTGTGTGTGTGTGTGCGCGTGTGCCTAATCTACAGCTGGTACACTGCAGTCCGTTCCCTAAGGAGAGTGACGGAGATCTCAGGTGCTTACTGAGGCTGCTGCTGAGTTTCCAGGCATCGATAAACGTGCACAACACTACTCAACAGCATATTAGCTTGCCATTAGGTTTGTTGAAGTGTGTTTACTCCTTAATGGATAGAGATGCTGTGTGTACTGCAAAAAGTTCTGTGTTAAATTTTTCTAATTTACTGGTTAAAAATAAAACAAAAACAAATAAAAGGTGTTCAAGTAACACCATAATCATACTCAAGAAATATTATGTAATTTTCTCTTGGCCTTCATTTTCAGTTTTCCTTTTCAGAAGTGGGGAGCAGAAACACATGCTGGTCGCTGTGATGTTGGAAATCTCTGCACTCTGCAGGAATAAAATTAAACGGATACAAAGTGAATGCTTAAAATGTTTTGGAACATTCTTGGGTGAACTAAGTCATCAGGGCAGAACAGCCAAAAAATAAAAAATTAAAGAACATAAAATACGAATAAGAAGACGACCAGCGCTGCTATTTCAAACCACATTCTGGTTATTCTTGATGCGTCTTCATATTTTACAGCACGTATTGATTTACACGCAGACTTCCTGGAAACGTAAAAGGCTGTCAGGGAGCAATTGAATTCTTCTAGCCATCCTGTTATGTCAATACTCCCACCAGTTGTGTTTGATCCGAGGCCTGCTGCGCCAGATTTATTCTAGTAGACGAGCCCGATTTAACACGCGGGGCCTTCTCTTTCATGCCGCTCTGATTTTTCAGATCTCAGCGGTGCCAAGAATATACAGCATGCCGGCAATATTTACTGATTCCTCCGAGTTCACCTGGCACCATTTCCGGCCTGGACTGGATTTGGCGCGAGGAGCGGAGGAGCGTTTGGCAGGTGGAAGACGAGAGAAGAGAACCTTTGGGACTGAGGGGGGGATTTGACCCGACAGGGCTGTGATGAAATGGGGAAAAAAGGGATTGGAAAACTGAAACATCTTGATGTGGAAAGCTTTATCCCTGTGCCACTGTGGTACTTCTTGAGACAACATATGGAGATGCAATATTCTTCTTTGATTTGCATTTATGACACAGAGTGCTGGTGTGCTGCTGCTGCTGCTACACTGACATGAAACAACTAACCGAGCTTGAAAGAAGGCAAAATCAACTGTTAACTAAAATGTTGAGGAACTGGTCAGAAAAACTGTACTCATGTTATAATGTAGTAAGCACAACTGAGAAGTCATGATTCGGAACGTGAACATGTTGACGGTGTCGCGCTGGGTGGGGTTGTATCTTCTTAGGTGTCATTTTGTTTTTTCAGTCCATCTATTTATCAATTTCATGTTGTGTTATTCGTGTTTGTTGACTTTTAAAACACAATGTTGGAAATAAGAGAGTTAACAAAATTAATGTACAAATACAGAAGGGTGGACAGTTTAAAAGGAGAAACCAACGGAAACCTCCTCCCATTCTCCCACAGGTAATTTGTCACCTATCTGACCCATCAACAGAATTATTACAAATGTACTACAGATAGATTTGGTAGCTCAAACAAATTGCCTTATCCCAAGACTATGTATTTTTGTAAACATCTTCCATTTGCATGTTGAACATTCAATTTGATTTGTATGCTGCTTGCAGTCTTTCCGGGAAATGACTTCACTAATCAGAGGCTGGCCTGTGAATACGATTTGGCAGCCTACATAATAGTCAGCGATTTTAGAGCCACAACAAATACACTCTCAACCTGGAAACACCGCACGCAGCCCGGTGTGTGAGTTCACGCCACTCTGAACAGTGCACACCTGCAAGAACCAGCCAACAAACACACAGAGGCCTGGCTTTCACTGAGCTTCTGAGCACCTAATAAATTAATTATGCATTCCAGCCAGAGATGCAGCAGGAAGTCAGATAGAAGATGCAACTCTCATGGGGCGATGCAGTTCTTCTTTTTTAATTAAACTAAAGTATGTCTCCAAACAAGGAGACAGATTAACTGAGTGGCTGAGCTGTTGCCATAGCCGACTCTGTACGCTTCATAGTTGAGAATTTAGAGTAAAAAGAAAACCAATATCAAACTCATAACGCGACGACAGTGCATAATTTTCTCTGGTTACTCAGAACGTTTCTCTTCAGTGCAACATAACAAACATTTACGTTTTTAATTCCAACTCTGGGTTTTATTTGTTTATCAGTTTGTAAGAGTTATTTGTCCTCTAAGTTCTGTGTATCTTCTGAGAAAAGCCTTTGGCTGACCTGATAAAGCAGCTTAAATTTACATTATTTTATCAAAAGTGTGCTGCACATTTAGTTTGCCTCGATAAACAAGAATGGTTGTCTGATGGTCTCCAGCTGCAGTGTTTCAAAGAGGCAGAAGCCCTTAAAGATGTAGAAATTTCTGAAAAAACATTGCAGGGTGCCACTAAATATTCTTCAGTGATGAATTATGGTATTCTTTCCCTCTCCAATTTTTATCAATCAATAATTAATCGTATAAATGAGACATTGACATTGACACTGAATACTTTCTACAAGCAATGACAGATAAATATGAGATGTTTTAATTCTGTGCATTTCTTTCATTCTTAGGAAATTGGTGTTTAGACTTACATGTTAAACCTCCATCGACACCCTCCCGGACGAGAAACAGACTGAAGTATCCAACAAGGTCGTCTGGAAGGTCAAGCTTTGTCGCGACAGCCTGTTTAAAGATGAGAAAGAAACATGTTCACGATCAGATTTTAATTAACTGATCCCTTCATCTGATTGTGTATTTTTCAGTAAATTAAGAGGAATGGAGATAAAACTGTTTGAACATACGATAAAAAAACAGCTCTGAAGACTGAAATATCCAGTGGATCAAAAACTGGGAATGAACCACAATCATACTTTACCATCTCCATCACAGAATTAACTGTACAGTGACAGAATAATGTGTTGTAGTCTTATATTGAATCAATATTAACTCCATTAGGTTTAAGAAGATGAATGTGCTCCATTATGATTCAATTTATCAAGAGTCTTTGGTTTGGCACACATAACAAACTATAACATCTTAAAATAATGAAACATAAAACTGACCAACTTTGTTTATGAGTTTGTAATTCATGCAGCAGCTACTTTGATAAAAAAAAAATACTGATAAGAAAAAAAATAAATATGTCTCACGACAGAACGGTGACTTTCTCTGTGATACAAATCCATGTTTGTGTGTTCAGCACTGACATTTCTTATTTGACCTGCTTTTAACACCTTTAATTAAACTGCAAACACAAATGAGACCAATGCGCGTTCGACTGTTGTCAAGCAACCACCCACCCACCCAAACATGCACATGCGCACAGGCACACACACAGAGAAATTAAACAGAGGTTACTTGGTTAAACCTTCAGTTAAGCGAGCTGTTAGAGCGCTCCAACAACCTTGATTTACAGCCAAGAGCGACAAAGGACATGATGAAACACCGATGTTTACTGGGTTGAGCTGTTTTAGAGTGTGTGTGTTTGTGGTTATGCTCAATTGAGAGCAGAGGTGAAGCAGATGGACTAAAAGGTTTGCTCATCACCTCACATAAAAAAAAGAAAAACATTCAAATTGGTGTTTTCTTTCCTTTTGATAAGTTACATCGAAGTAGCCCTTACTAATAAAGTACTTTGATCTTTGCTTTGGCAAAGAGGATCTATATGTATAAATATGACTTGAAGCAACATCATGTAACTGTTTTACCTTAAAATGACAGCTTCAAATTAATTCTGATGGTACAGTGACTTGTAATAGCAAGAACGGCGCCTCCGTCATTCCCACTTTGCGCGTGAACTTGTGTTTTTTGCACTATGTAACTTGGGATGAGCAGGTACAGTCTCCCATGAGCGTGTGCGTTATGCTTTAAGGCACTATCTCACACTATCTTGATGAAACTGGATCATATTTCAAAAAGAAAATATTTTCTGGTTTTCTCTCTCATGTCCTCTAGCTGCTCTGCCTCAACTCTGAGTTACAGAGTTTCCTGATGGACAGATTAGTTGTTGCTAACTTAAACGCTAACTGCTGCAAACTGTAGATGCCATGAGCTAGTTAGCCAGGAAGAAGACGTTTTCAGGCACAGACGGAGGAAGCCAAGTTGATTATGGGTAATGTAATCATAAAATATGCACCTATACAGCTGTCCAGCCGTGTATAATTGAATTGTAATCAGAAATCGTAGGGGCACCAAATGGCAAGAAATACTCAAACTTTCATAAAGTTGCTCCAATTTAAGAAAGTGTGTTTAGTGTCTTTAAAACATCAGAGCTTACAGAAGAGTCGACATCAATACGATTTGCCTGAAGGAAAACCAAAGTGGCAGCACTGAATGAACAACAGAGATCAAGTGCTTCTAGTTAAACATTCACAAACACTGTGAAGGTTTATAAGGAACCATAAACGACTTATGTGATTGTCTTGTGATATCAGCACTTCCGGCCACTTGCAGAGGTTATAGGCTTTAAATCACACAATTTACTGCTACAAACCCAATTATAATACCTTTATGTACTAATGAGGTTTACTTTATCACTGAATTGACAGATTCAGGCATGCAGCACTATTGGGCAATTGTGTCTGAACACACTTGTCCTCCTTATAAATGTTTAATTTGTAAAAAACATTTTACTAGCAAATTGATTACAAATGTCTAAAAGTTGTATACTAGGTGGAGTGCTGGTTGATTAACGGGGTGTTTATGCAATCCGGCACTTACGTCAAGGACATCCTCCGTCTGATCCGAGGTCAGAATGTTGACTGTGACTTTCTGACCGTTGGAGAGGCAGATGTCTAGAGCGACTTCTTCTGTGGGAATCTGCTGCGTCTCCTGTGGGAAGGACACAAAAAATAACAGGCTTTTCTTCAGCTTCATGGGTTATCTACGTGTTCTCACTCATGTCGGTCAACAACAAAAACACACTTAGTCACATGGGCAGGAAAAAAAACATGGGCTGGTGAGAGAAGAGATAAAAACAAAACATACAAGCTGAAGCCTCCCCCTTCTAAACTTGCTCTCTTCATGAAGCGCTTAATAATTTCATCATCCGATGAGTCTGATCAACTTTTGAGACTAGAAAAGATGTTATGAGTGCAGCTAAGGTTGAGATTTTATTCATTCACCGGGTGTTAAGCAAGAAATGTGGCCTGGAAAGGTCGATTTTATTTCAGCAACACAATAAAAGTCTGTTTAAATTCCAGTCAGGGAGAAACCAAAACAAATAGGCCACTTGATGAGGATTATTTCTTTCTGCCACAAACAAAATGAAGTCTGACTGTTTAAAGGCACAGAAAGATTAGGCATACATTGAGGATTAACTAAGAAATTGAAAAACAAAAGTGCAGTATGGAAAACTCATTATATGAAATGTAAATTAACTATAAATTCCTCAATAAAAGCAGCAGCCATATTAACTTTTAGTCATCTGCAATTGCAACTTGTAGTGTAGTTGCTGGAACTAATGTTTCCATTTTACGATTATTCTCCCCATTCATTTATTAATTCTCTATACAGTGTCAAAAAAGGGTGAAAGTGGTGTCTTGTTTTGTCCAAAAACCCAAAGATACCATTTATAATCACAGAAAGAGACGAAACCAGCAAACACTGTTTGCATGTTTTCTTGAAAAATGAGTCAAAACAATCGATCAATTATCAAAATGATCATGTTGATAGTCACTTCATCTTCTGTCAATCATCTGATTCAATTATTGACCAATTGTCTCAGCTGTAGTGGTCCAATCCATTCATTTCCCTCCTCTCAGCTCGCACAGACATGAAGGAAACAAAAGCATTCATTAACACTGCTGTGTTTGTGCTTCTCTTCAGTCCTTAACTGAACGAGGCAGACGATGGAACGAAAGCCCGCAAAAATCAATGAATAGCAAGTAAGGGAAATAAACTGAACTGCTAAAGCCTATGAATATTTCAAGAGTCTAAATAATAGCTTCTGAGCTGATATTAAGAAGTATGAAATCTTAAAACTGGATAACCGCAGCTTCTTCTGTCCCCCAGGCAGTCTCCACTTGTGCAATATCATCTCTCATCTTCCCTGTTCGCTCAGCGGGGGTCTCCGAGCACATCCCAACCACTAAAGGTGCAGATGAAATGACAATGCAGGGTGGTAGCTCATCTCCTATTCTGCACCTGCTGGTGTCCTCGCAGTACATAAAGGCACTGGGGGGAGGGGGGGGGGAGACACGAGCACAGAGTCTAATGAGAGAGGAAGACTGAGGAGGAGAAGCAGAATGGGTGTGACGTGGCTGCAGACGGATTAATCTGTCCATGAAGGTTATTGGATTTACAGCCCTCCTGGGGGCGCAGGTCACAGCTTGAATGATGACGAATCAAACCTCACTACCTGGTCTGAATAAGTCATCGACATGCCATTCCTTTGAAATAGTCTTTCACTGTCAGGCAGCAGCACGCCACGAGTTTGTGCTTACAGCATCATCTACTTCAGCTCAAATTCTGTTTGGATTTTTAGTCCGCAGAAAGAGCTTTTTGGCAAATCTGGTGGGATGAATCACTCTGCTCACTTTTTTTTTTTTTTTAAATATAATAGTTCAGAAGGATCCAGCTCCCACACACAATGCAACTATGCTGTTATTCAGTTTCATGTCTGATGTAATCACGTCACACATTTCTGTGAGTGAGCCAAACCTACTCTGAACAACTACTTTACAAGTAAGATGACACAACCCACGATAGGCGCACACACTGCCACAAACTGCGACAAAACATAAGAATACAGCTACCTCACGGACCACATTGCCAAAAGTAATTACTAGCTGAGAAATTACTGCATCAGCCTTTTGGTTCGAGGAACACGCCCTTCCTCCTCACAGGCCTGTTGACCACGTTGATGCAACAGAAAACAGCCTAATGTACCTGCAATGATAAAAACAAAACAAAACAAAAAACTAAACACTACCAACCTGCTGTGCTTTCCTTAAGAAACTGTTGAACATCTCGCTGGCTCCAAGTAAAGGATCCTGGCGCACTGTCAAAAAAAAAAAAAAGGAAAACAGGAGAGGACTCAGAAAATACAAGCACAAAATTAGTCACTGATGAATGACATGGAAGGAGCAGCGCAAGCCAAGAAGAGATATGTAAGGGTTTAAATTGATAGCTCAGCAGTCAGTTAAGGGTCTTTTACTAGATGTTATGTAAACACAAAGCTCCTCAGGCACAGCCATTTCCCTATTCTTCATAATTTCCCTCTTATCATACAGTTTAATTTGTTCCTGTGAAATGGGTTTGACCTTTCAAGACATTTTTCAAGGCAATTTCGCCTGATGTGCAAAAAAAAATGCATTTTATGAAGGGAAAGAAAGAAATGTTATCTGGTGCAGGTTAATTTAACTGTCAGTTATTACAAACCAGTTTCATCATGTTGTAGTCCCCTGATTTGGTAAAAAAAAAAAAAAAAAGGGAAAAAAAAGAGACTTTTGCTTCAGCTCATGTCTTTGTTTTCTTTTTTATGGCAGTTTACAGTTGCAGAGCCTTGCAATTAATTATCTGTGTATGACTACAATATGACAAAGTGTGTGTGTGTGTCAGCCTGTGTGCTATTGTCCTTTTACAAATTAGTCTAACCCTTTGACAAAATGTCAAAGTTCTGACCCATCTGCGTCAGAACAGATTGTGTTTGTGGCAACTCATTTTCCATAACTATGTAAAAAGCCATGATGTAACCGAGGGAATCTGTAGCCAAGAACACCCTGTGTGCGTATGCTCCCAGACTATGAGCAAATACACACTCGAACAACGCTTCCTTGTTCTGCTGTAACTGCCAGTGCTTGAGAGGATTAAAACAAACCCTCGGCATTGCTGCCAGCTCCACTTTTTTCGTGTGTGTGTGTGTGTGTGTGCAGAAAGTTCACCCTGAGCCTGTTTACAAAATTTGGGCAATATGCTGAAAACCTCCCAGATTGGGACATGAAATTCCAAGTTGGGTTCTTGAACATGATTGAAGACTTTCAAAACTCTGTGTCTCTTCTGGGGTAAACACTAGAAAAATATGAATTATTCCCAATGGAATTCAGTTTGTGATTCAGAGAAAAGCTAAGTGTGTATCCCAAGAGGTCATACATCATCGCTAGAGGATCCAGACACATAAAACTTGAAAACAAACAAACTAACAGTTTATTTTTTCATCAGGTGTGTCAGCACAACTCTTTGGCTTGGTGTCCCCGCTAACCCTGCACTCAGATCATCAGTTTAGTGAAACATTTTATGTGGCATGAGCAGACCAGTGTATGACTGGACTTCCCGCAGACACCCAGCCAGACTCATTCTTGTGATTGTTGTGGAGAAGCAAACATTGCAAGGAAATCTGTGCTGCAAAATCTCCTCTTTCACAACATAAAAAACAACCCCCATCCTTACTTAAAAGGAGAAAATAAACAGTCAGGGATATGTGTATTGAAATTCAGAGAAGAATTGTATCCAATTCACAATCTGACAAACACACCCACATGGTAGCTGGAGTTTAAATTCAGGCAGAAATGAGGTGAAATGCAACACAAGCCATCTGCACAAAGTCCATTCAGCATGAATAACTTACCAGCCTGCATGTATTTCTCCAGCTGTTCTCGTCTCTGTTCGACCTCAGCAGGAGTCAGTGTGAAGATCTTCTTTGGAGGAAAGGCAGGGACCACGTTGCTGCCATACTCTTTTTTTATCTGTTGGTACAACACAAGAGTTTTAAAGATGAGGCAGCAGGGCAGCCGGCTATACAGACTGTATTACACTTCTTTTAACAATTAAGAGTATTTGAGAAAAGTCAGATGGCTATATCACTTTTTATTCACACTTAGAACATCAGAGAAATCTGATAGATAACTTCTTATGACTAAACCAATTAACCTCAGCACAGAAAAGCCGTCTTTTGAATTAAAGAGCTGTGGATTCATTTTTCTAAGAGGTACATTCATGCTGTTTCAGATGAATCACAGGTTTATTTTAAGCCCTGCTTCAACGGCCAGCTAGTAGAGTTTCCGTGCAAAACACACACACACACACACACACACACGCACAGACACACACGCACACAGAGACACATCTGGAACCCTGAATGTCTAGTCATTCCAAGTTTACTTTGTCTTCCAGCCTCTTACTCATTTCTTCCCATTTTCTATCATCTGAAGGCTGCTAGCTTTGAACCGTGGAAGTCTTAAACTAAGCCCTCACAGATCTACCACCAAATTTGATTTAATTTTAACCTGCATGTTGCTGCAGGCAAAAGCTGGACGTCACACTCATGATTAGGAATTCACTGACACATTTTTTACTCATTATAAAACACTCAGGTCCTGCACATATGGCACGATGAAGGTTGGCCCCAGTGGGTACGAGAGGGAGAAGAGAGGTGATTTTCACCTCAACACACTGCCCTTTGCTATTTTCAGTACACCAGAGCCGGCACTGGTTACAAAAACAAATCAGCTCTTGTAGCCCCACACACTAAGCACAGGTTACAGATGCATCAGAGTCAATCTGAGCTCATACGCCTTCTTCTCCAGCAAAGCTCGCCCTGTTTTCACTGTTTGCTTTAAACAAGCTGTGGACCGAGCACAAGTGTGACCTTGTCACAAGAGAAACAATTAACATTCAAATGTTCTCGGCAATAACTGGGCGGAATGTGTGTGCCCCTGCAATCACCGGAGTGTTTTGGGGTCATGCGTACGCCACAGGAAGCCCGGTGGGGCTGGTTCTTAAAGACTGGAGTGTGTGTCTACCTCACACCCTGTTGCCAAGCAACCGCAACTGTCAGGCTGGATAACACAGACTTGAGGACGGAGATAGCAAAGTTTGGCCCTTGCTTGCTTATTTATTAATGTGTGAAAACAGGAGACTGGGCACTTCTGTAAGGCTGTGTTATATGCAGTTGCGCACTTTTTATAGCACGAAGAGCTCTCAGGTAGAAATCCAGCCAACAACCCATCTTTAAAGATACAATGCATCCACCTCTGAAACAAAATAACGTATGTTAGGTACTTTCACAAGTACGTTCATTTCCAATCACCAGCTCTACAGAAAAACAAGTAGGTGCTAAATACACTAATTGCCTAATAACAGCTCTCACAAATAGCTGCGGCTCTGTGTAAAGCTTCAGAGACCTAAAAATGTCTTAAGACCAGGCAACTCAACCCTTTCCAACAACATTTCTCTTTCAGATTAAGTTCCTTTTCCCAGCAGGTGAAGTGAAAGAAAGGCCAAGAACATTCCTTCCATGTCGCGCACCCCCTCCAAACTCCTCCACAACACTGCCTATTTACATGCAATAGTTTGAACTTTGAGAGGAATAACAGCGCAAGACTTCAAGCCTGAGTCAAAGTGATGGGAGGCTGGCGTATCGACCGTACGACACAAAGACGAGCAAAAGGTCGTACTGGGTGGATGTGGTGGCATTTCAACAGCTTTCAATGCGTCACACATGCAGACCACTCTCTTCTGGTCTGAAGCACAGTGACAGCAATGGCTATATAGTGATGACTAAAGACTTACCTGTTCATGGAGGCCGAGAAGTTGACTGTAGCGTACTCGACAGTGCAGCACGCCATTGACGTGGATGTTGTAGGCCTGTGGGAAAGAGTGGGGACTAATTAGAGAAAGACCGTGTAAATGTTTGACAATGTGCAGAAGCTTGAAAATGTTTCAATAAAAAAAATTAAATTTATGTAGACATACTGAGAAGGAAATATAAAAAATACAAATAACCTTCAAGCAAAGGTTAAACAAATGGAGTACTTCTCAATGCCTCAGTCCAAAGTAGTTGCTGGGTTTTAAGGGAGACATATTTTCATTTTATATAGGCTCTTGTGCAAGGTTGTTCTTGAAAGATGAAAAAGTCAGAGACATTGCTCATGAAACATCATATCACACTATGTCACTGAGTCACACATTTGCATCATAATGTTTAGCGGCTAGTTTGCCACATGAGAGTTGATTTAGTACAGCCGCTCTGTTGTTGTTAGTGGTGCTGGCTCAGGCGTGTGGGAGCTGACCAATTAGAGGAGATTGGGTATTCAGGAGGGGGGCCTTAAAGAGACAGGAGCTAAAACAGAGTGTTTCAGACAGAAGGGGAATACAGTGCTGCCGCACTGGACAGTGTGGGGTGACTGGTGTGTTCTTTGGGCATTAAAGCATGTAAACCTACTATAGTAATAACCAAAAAATAAAAGTATGAACCTCAAAATGAGCAGAATATGTCGCCTTCAAATTTAGTGCAGAAAAAATGGGTAAAAGAAAAAGAAGCAATACAGTTAACATCCAGTACCTAGAACAGATGTTCTACTGATTTTCCACAAAACAATCTAAAAATCTCCAGCTGCAACAATTCATCAATTAGTTGTCAACTATTAAATTACTTGGCAACTGTGATCATAATCAATTTCACAGTCAAGAGTAAAAAGTCAAATTCCAGTTCATTATACGTGAATATTTTCGGGTTTCTTCATTCTTCTGACAGTAAACTGAATATTTTTGGGTTGTGGACAAAACAAGACATTCCAGGATGTTATCTTGGGCTTTTTTCCCCTCACATTCTGTAGAGCAAACAACTAATCGCTTAAAAGAAAAACAATTGTTAGTTGCAGCCTTACTTGAATCTGCATTCATCTCATCTTACGTCACCACTGAGCATTTCATCGCTCATTGTTTTCATTAGGAAGACCAAACAAATGAAGTAGATTCAATCAAACCCCACTGACCAAAAGGGAAACAGAACCTGTTGCACATTTTTCAATCAAACCAGCTTCTCCTTGCATTATGCATAAGCTACCAAATACAGAAAGCAAGGATCACATGTGGAATCTTTCATTACTTTTCTGAGACAAGTCTTTTTTGTTTTGACAGACAGGAAAGGAGACATCACTCCTCCGCAAAACCACCATTTGGAATGAGCAAACCAAAGATCTGCTGGCTGTAAAGTTTAGACATCTCAGTGAGAAAATCTTTCATGTCAGATGTATCATTAAATGTTAGGAGTGATACTAAACCACAAGAATAACAATACCAAGAAGAAATAAAAACTTTTAAGTTTGCCAAAACACAGGCTCACTTACAGAACAGCGACCTTGAACTGTTGAAAGAACTTTTTGTTTTTACCACAAAACTATTAGACCACCAGTCAACCCGACCACCTAGTACTAAAGCTGTCTTCATTCTTTGGAGAAAATGGCTCGAAAACATGAGAGAAAAGTGTTTCCACCACAGAATCCTTTCACAATAATTCATGGTCAAAAAAAAATGCTGAAGGTTTAGCTAATTCTGTGAGTAAAAACAATCGCCGACTGTTGTCACTTGCTTTAATTTGCTGAGAAATATAAGCTCCCACCAGGCTGTGCACAGCTCTGGCTGTGGATGAGAGGAAGTGTGTCCTGTGTGCTTGTTGAAGAGAGCGCCCCTTTGGGTGTCAAAGCACAAACTGTCTTTGCTGCTTTTATCTCCTTCCCCTTCCTTCTCAATGAATATTTATAGTCAACATGGTGGATCATCTGTCAAAATGACAAAACAAAAGTTTTGAGGACTCCTGACCACACTGTTGCATGTAGCTACACATATTGATAGCAAAATAAAGTTTAGTACAAACCAAGCTTCTAAAAGGGAAAGAGGAAGACTAAAGAATTTGGAGGAAGGCCAACAAATGAACTGAAAAATGTGTATGTAGGCAGAAACCAGGCAGGAAGGAAGAATGAGTATGCAGAATGTCTTGGCTCTGTTTGATAACACACAAAAATGACCCTCAATTTTTTGTGAATTGCAGGCAGTTCAACCGAAGGACACTTCAACAGGCCGAATTCCCTTCAATGTAACCACTATGATCTATCGCTCTTGTCAACACCCTAACTCCAAACCAAAAATATATCAAATTACCATACATTTTGATCCAGGTCAGATCTTAGCAAGGTCAAAAAACATTTTGACTCGATGAAGACCTGACAAAGATACAACAAGGAATTAAATTAATTTTTTTTATTTAAATATGCATGAAGTTTGGAGTCAGCGTGCAGGCATTACTCTTTTCTTTATTGCCGAATTTCTAACACCCCTGCTCCTACATGTGTTGTGGGTATTCAACAAGCCCCTACGAAGTGCATCAGCCTTTGACGCCATTTAGACATATGGTGACCAAACTGTGTAACTATAACGTCACATGATGCAATGAGCCCAAAAGGTCTTCAACCCATAGGCTTACATTTTGAAAGGTGGCTGGAAAGAATATTTTTTTGAGCATCACAAACCCTGCAGAAATCACCAATTTCTCTATCAGAATTAGATCAGATCAACCCAAGAACATTTGGGAAGTCTAAAAGAGCCACATGATTAAATTTTTTTTTTTTTTTTAATATGATTTTAAGTTAGCAGAGGGCTAATCTGGGAGTTAGCTGCTCGGCCCACAGACACCATGTGGAAAATCCAGGTAATTTCATACCCAAGAAATCATAGGGATGAACATTAAGTCTATAAAAGTAAAAATAAATTTTAAAAAATGTTCATCGCAATTTTTCCAGTGCCAAAAGGGACGTCTTTAAATTGCTTCTTTTGTCCAACAAGCAGTCCAAAATCATCAAAAACATCCCTGTTGTTTATTCAAATTGCTCACTGTTGGATTCAGGCCGATAAAGGCATGCTGTTTAGTGTGACTTCAATGGTTTGCAGGACTATAAACCAAAACAGATGAACTTGCTGATATCTTAGTCCTAACCTGTTCCTCATCTAAGGATAAATGAGTCACCAACGCTTACAGTAGCACCAATGTCTATCTCTCCTTTACACACCCCAAAACACACTATATTCATTACGTCAATCAGAGAGAGAGAGATACAAGGCTACTAGACTTCCTCTACAAGAGGAAGTGTGAGCTCTAAAAAAATATAAAATGTTTGTCTGTGCTAGCACAGGAACTGTACCACATTTAAAAACAAAAGAAAACTGCAGCCCTTGTTATTCTAAAAAGCCCTGTGCAAACGCTGCAGTTTCTGTAGCCGACTGGTTCCAAGGTACACAGCCCATCTCTCAGTATTACAATCAAGCAAAGTCCCTTCCTGTAGGCTGGTAACAGGAAGGTCACAGTGACAGTCACAGGACTGCCAGCTGAGAGGTGAAAAACCGACACTTTAAAGTTGCCACTGCAGTACAGGCAGAAAATGTGCTCAGCCAGGTGGAAAGAAGCCAGAGATGGCACCTGAAATGCTCAATTTAGAAATGTATTGACTTTCAGAGAGAGAGAGAGTAGGTGTTTGCAGAACAATGTGAAGGGAAATAAACTGTATTATATCAAAAACCCTGCACATATAATACTGGGTTTGTTGCTAACTACATTTAGATCCAAAGCTAAATTCTTGAGGCAGCTGTGACACTGAACACACCGACATGTTCAAATATTAATGAGCCTATTCCAAGATTTTCTTTTCCTTCTTTGGAGCACATGGAGTCAAGATGGAGAATGTGCAGGTGTGTGACATTGAGAACAGCCAGTGTGATGTCACATGGAAATCAGATGTCGCAGATGTTATGTAAAAGTGTCTGGTGAATATTAGAGTAATTGCTTCACCCTTCAATAAAGCATACTTAATCTTATTTTTTAAATTAAAACTATATATACTCAAAGGAGCTGATGTTGTGTTTGTTCACATCATATCCATCACTAAACTGACAGGAAATAGGTTGAACCCAAGCTGTTCCCTAGCAACATAATGACTTGTGTTCATGAATGGGTCTGGTTTACAGGCATGTTAATAAATACACATTCACACCAATGCTGTGGTCTAAATCATCAAGCAACACAAGAAAAGGAGAAAACATCACAAGCCGTCAGTAAATTATTCAAACAACAGTGTCTCTGTCACACATTAGCACAGTGTATCCTGACTGGTTTTCATGATTTATGAGGAAAACTGTGTGAAACATCCGGAAAAGCTTAAAATGGTTTATATCTACCATGCTTCACTACAGCTGTCCTTGACCAACCTCCATGAATGATCCTCTCCAAGCACCACAGAGCTTGTTTGCCAATGTGTCAAGGAAACGCACCTTTCATACACAATGGCAATTTATATACACACAGAAACAGAATATAATCAAAGAAAATAAACACACAGACAGGCTGTAAAAGCCTGCTGCACAACAACCAAGCAAGATGTTAGAGCCACAAATTATTGCTGCTCTTTCAGACTATATTTAACTGTAAGTTGGGAGACTTGACAGTTAAAAGAGATCTAACAATATCATTGTTTCCTTCCTGATACGTGAATACTGATCTGATGCATTGTATTGAATCTGTGCATTGACTTTTGTACTTGTGAATACCAATTCCAGCATTTAAGGCAGTATTGGAGTATTATATATACTGGTTTTGGAACAACCCTATTTAGACTATACTTAACTGTTAGCTGTTGGACTTGACAATATAGTTAAAGGTATAATATGGAAGAATTGTTGGTCACCTGTCAAATTCATACTCAAACCAAATAGGGTACAACATGCCACAGAAGAAACTGCTCACTGCTGCAAACTGTAGCTGCTGTTAGCTAGGTAGCTCAGTTAGCCGTGCAGCTAGCGGTTCGGACTGGGTGCACATGAGCTTTGGAATAGGACAAGCTGGTTAGCATGCCGACTTCAGCAGATACCTTTGCTGCAGAATACAGCAAAATTGTTGCAGGCCAGATTTGGCCCACACCAGGTTCACCTGGCCCAAATCCTGCCAAGTATGATGGCAAGTGCGCGGTCCACTCCTGTCAGCAAGGAGTGAACCAAATAAACCAAAACTGGCCCAAATCTGTGACATCATTACACGCAGTATGTGGGAGGGATGAGGGTGTCTAGTAAATGCTGCTATCTGGCCTAGATATCATTAACGTCAAAAATGCCATAACTTGAAATTCTGTTGATAATTTTATTCAACTTTTGTAGTTGTTTTCCAACTGAAGGTCTTACATATAACCTCCCTTTAAAGCGACGTTGGCTGTATTCATCTTTAAATAACAGGGAGTGTTTTGAATACATGGTGTCAAATCTCAGGAAGAATTTAAGCACAGAGTCAGACGTTTGAAACAAAAGGGACTCTGTTGTGTGATGAATCAGACATCGGTCCACACTCAAGTCACCTCAGGCGGCTTTGACTGTAAATGACAACTGATGCCAACTTCAGACGCACCATGACCATGCAACATTTTGCAACCACATAACACCATCTACTAAATAAAGCCCAAAGCCATAAGACCAGAGACTTCATCCCTGCTTATTCAGGCAGGAAGTACTGTAAGAGAAAAAAAAAAACACTCCTACTCAACTTCCTCACGTTTCAGTTCTCTGAATCAATCTGTGTAACCATCTAGACTGCACCCCAATGAAACACAAGCATTACATGAGAGATCCAAATTAGCATTGTGTGGTGTAACTGAGGCTAATGCTGATTTTCATTATTGCAGCAGGCAGTTGTTTTGGTGACACATCTCTGGCTCGGGCCATCAGATCATGTCTAACAGTAAACACAGGAACTCGTGCTGCATTGACATTAGCCCGACCTGTGGGCAAAAGCAGCGTTAAATCCAAACAGAGTGCAAGCGGGTAAAACAAAAAAACACACATATATCATGCTCACCACATAGGTCGATCCATTCTCTCCCGACCGAACCTCCGTTTCGGGTATGGAAAAATGCATTTTGGCTGGAAACACCGCCCGCTGCCCGACGACAAGTCCTCAAACGCCACCACCACCACCACAGCAGCCTTGCGATGGGGAAGAAGACACTACAGTTTGCCCACAAAGTCCACTGCAGTGACTGTCGGCGGTGACTACAGAGGAGGAGGGGGCTCTAGCACGGTTCATCCACTGGTTTGTAAGTCCGGGTAGAGCAGTGCCAGGCTGGAGGGGACTACTGACGACTTTATGATCGGGCCAGCAACTCACGTACCAACTGGCATCCGCATAAAACTTCTCCCACGTCAGTGTCAAACTTTTCTCCCTGCCGTTCCCGCAGCAGCCATGTTGCAAGTGTTAAGTAATTACACCTTCACTATTGGCGTTAAAATAACCCTTTCAGCCACTTTTTTAGCAATTTGCGGTAACTTAAAACCACCTACTGTGAGACCTGGGCTTCAACGTACACAGGTAACGCTGCTCATTAGCGGTAACCAGATGAAGTTTCCGGATAAAAGGTGCAGTTGGACCCTGCAAACAACACAGCGTCGCAGAACCGTTGGCAAACCTTTCGAAATATGAGGGGAGACAGTTGCACTTGTTGGAGTTTAGCTTGTTTTTTTTCCGTCTCCTGCGTTTGCCGAAGAAAAATCTACACGGCGACGGAGGAAACTCATAGATAAAATGTGATAGAAACGCCAGAGAAAGCAGATGTACCAGGGCCGTCAAGCCATTCTGTGCTCAGTGTATCTAGTGGCCCATCAAGAGGCATTGCAACAATCATTCTGGGCCAAACCATCTTATTTTCAACCGGGGGGTGGGGGCCCACTCATCGCAGGTAAGAAAATAAGAAAACACGAGCATAATTTTCGTCACATGTTTTACAATTAAATGCATAAGGTTGAGATATAATGTTATAAATACGCTGCAAACATGTTTTCATCTATATTTTGAATCTCGTGAAATCGTCTAACTTGAAGTCCCCACCTCGTTTGGCGCAACCCAAAGTGACAGTGAAAGCGCAGTCAGAATTCATTAAAGTCGGAGGGAAAAAAAATGTCTGAGATTCTCAACAATTTGAGAAATTTGATTAAATCGGACGTGTAATGTTGTAATTTACCTTGACCGCTGGGTGTGCCACAAAAAATATTTTTTAAGTTAGAAAAAAAAGGTTTCCATAAATATTTTATCCCTTGCATTAAAACGTTGAATTAAACAAAAGGCTTTTGATTAGCTGCAAAATTATTACTTGAACATATTCTGATTAATTTATTTTTTTTAAATTGTTTTTGCACCAATAAACAAGCTAGATGCTTACTCGATGTATTTACATACAGTTGTACTCTATTCACTACATAAGCAAATCAAACTAGGCTACATTAAATTGAGCTTATGCGTAAACGCAGCGCAGAATGAGGTGTCGCTATGTGAAGTGTTGTTAAGTGTTGGACCTGCTTCCTGTCACATGTCCGCTACAGTAGGATCATATGACTTCAGTCGATGAAAATGAAAGCTGGGTGCAGCCAGCTGAAACCTGTCGTGCTTATTTTGATCTTGAATTTATGTTTTTACGCAAGTTATCAACTGACTGAGCTGCAGGTAAGACTTGGATTTGGCGATATAGCAGCTGTAGTCTTTACCACAGTACGTGAATGCCGCATCGCATCCACCTATCCTTGAGGAGACGCTTGTTTTGGTGGATGTACAGTAGCTGTAGGTGCCAGCGAGGATGAGTGGGAATGTTGTTGTCTATAACCCTCTTTTTAACTCCGTAATGACTTGTGATCGCAGGTATGTGAGCTCTGCAGCGGTACAGTCTTGAATGACACCGAGGTGGGTCAGCTTTGCGCCTCGTCCGCTGGTCGGATAGACGGGCGCTGCTGCATGAAAAATGATAACACAAGCGACCCTGAACGCATCATCGGGTAGGATTTTAATGCTGCCTTCAATGTCTATCGGATATATAGGAATTACATTTTATTTTACAAGTTATACTGTGTAAGCCCCTGGGTAATAAGATGTGGTAAAAGTTAACAAACATTGTGCAGAACACCAGCACAAATAATACATATATAGAATAAATAAATAAATAAAAAGGGTTTGAGACAAAAAGTGTAAAACAAACACAAATCATTTGTTTTTCTTGATTTTTAGTAACTATATTACAGTTTTTATTTCTGAATAAGAATTCTATCTTTATATATCTCTTGATGTACTTGTTTGTATTTGTTTATCATTGTCAATATGATAATTAGGAGACATAGCTTACTTTTTTTTTTGGAAAGTTAATAACCGACACAAAAGTTATTGGAAGGGTCATTAGAACTGTTTCAGTATTCCTATTTTGTGACACTGTTATATTGCTGTTTCCATAACCTCCATTTATCAGGTCATCTTATTGACAACCTTGTCATAAAAGCTTAGGAGGAGCACTGAAAGGACTGCGTATTGTTGGGTTGAACAAACCAGTTTGTCTGCTTTGTTGTCAGCCAGACTTTCTTGCTATGTATTCTGGGATGCCAGTGCTGGTACTGTCCCTGTTTAATATAAGTAACGTTTATGCTTCTGCAACTTTTCAAAGTAAGATCTGCATAACGTTAAGGGTTTTTTCTGTTCATGTTTCAACATGTTTTTTGTTTTTTTTGTTTGTGTCAGGTTGGATCTGTCCAATTGTTCATTAACTCACGTTGGGGATCTTCAGGGAGCATCAACAGCTTTAATGGTGTATGTACAATAAAATACAGTTCTACACCCTACACTATAGTGTACAGGCAAAAAAGCAGAAGTCTCTGTGAACTTCTTTTTCAGGCAAAGCAAAAGACCTGCGCTCGTCACTACTGTACAGTCTGATTCTGCATGATTATATGGGCCTGTTTCACATGATAACTTGTAGATTTCTGCACTGCTGAAACAAGCGTGGGCGATTCCTCAGAATGATCTTCCTGTGATTAAGTCAACACTAACATTCTTAGGCAGCAGGAGTTTAGGAAAGTTTCTATTCCCTGCAGCAAAAAGAAAAAAAAAACCTTTATCTCTCCTGCTGGCAAGAACCGACTCTTCAACTACTCGTAAGAGAAAGAAAGATAGTTTAAGTAAATGAACATTCCAGTATCAGGACTGAACGAACATGTCTGATTCATTTTTGGTTTATCAATATCTATATGGAACTTTGCCCTTTCACAAGTGTTTTACTTTATAAGTATTTGCTTTGCAGAGACCTCTCACTCAATCCCATTGTCAACGTCAGTGACACAGCATTTCAAGGATTTATTGAGTTAAATCACTTGTAAGTACATCGTTCCAAAAACTGCACCGAAGCTATGACAGCTGCTCGTGAATATGAAGTTAGTTTTACATATTTGTAACTCTACTTTTGTGTCTCTATAATAGGATTTTGCCGCAGGACATAGTTTGTCCCGGAGGCAACACTTCTTGGGGAAAGGTGGAGGTCAAACAGGGAAAACGTCTCTGTGAGGGCCAGAAAAGTATGTGCAACCAGACTGGACAGCTGTGTGAGTTCCCATCTGTTAATCTTCCATTGTGACGCATAAAATCTTAAACTGCCTTCTGGTACAACGTGACATCTGTTCATCTCACAATTATCGACAATCCTCAGCCATTAACTGCCCGGAGAACTCCCTCTGTGCTCCCTATGGGCCTGGCTTCTTTGAGTGCAGCTGTGCTGACAACTATCGTGGATACAAGTGTCTGCGGGAGGTCAGTTCTGGAAGGAGCTTTATTTGGATTATTATTTATTTATGTGCTTCATTACTAAGTCTAATACAAGTGCACTTGAATCTTCTTACATTTATTTTTATTGTCAATAGGGGGAGTTTCCAGTCCTCCAGGTGTTTGGGCCTCTTGCGGCGTCCACGGTTGTGATCTCTGTCCTGCTGTGGGTCACACAGAGACGTAAGGCCAAGTCACTCTGAGGCTGAACTGCAGCGGCTTGATTTACTGAGCTGAAACTGACTGTTCTGAAAGGGAAAATGCTGACACGAAGTCTGAGGTGACCCCAGGCTTCTTTTAGACATTACGTTTTATCGTGTTTTACATCCTTGTGGGGCAGCTACGTTTTAACTGGGACTGACTTTTTCAGTGCAATTCTAGAGAGAAAATTTGAACACGTGTTGCTCCAAGTTTGAAATTTCTGACGGTACCACTGTTAACACTTAAATTATCATTTTAAATGTAGTCGACTGACAGGAGACATTAATGAAGAGGTTGTTTTTAAGGACATTTTGAAGATTGTCTTGCTGTTAACTGTGCCAAACATGCACTGAATATGTATCTACATGCGTTTAAGCGTATTTCAGGAAATTTGTAGTTTTTGGCATTTTCTTTAATGCATGTTTAACATGTGCTTTACTCAGAGTAAACCAAGCCAAGCTCACTTTATGAATCATGATGTGGATGATTAAAATTATAAGTTTAACTGAGCTTTCTTTTTCTTTCATCAGAAGTTTATATTGAATGCTACAGTATGTCATTCAGGTGTCAACTGCTGTTACATCTTGCATGTTTCGACTTAGGAAATGTCTCGATGTTGATGTTTGATGTCGTCACAATGAGATTCAGGGTTCTAATAAAAAAATGTAAAACATATTGCTTTGCTTGAGTTACCATGATATTGCAAGAGCATTTGAACATATTTTGTATCTGGAAGCTTCGCCCAACTGACAAAGACAATCAGTGTCACAAGCAGTTTTAATATGTTACACATTAAATCAACTATTGCATTCGCTGAAAAAAATAATTGAGAGGAAAAAGAGAGTGCATCTGTGGACAAAATGTTGCTTCTTCCAAGTTTTGTTTTCCCCTTGGTGTTAAAAACTAAAATATCTGCCAATATTAAATTCAAGGCATGAGTGTGCGTGACTTTGTGGACATAACAATAAATGATCGGAGTACCTTTGCCAAAAAAAAGTTTTATTACCCGGTTAATGTCTTACTCTTCTTTATCCTGTTAAACTGATCAGGTCATTAAAAACTAGTCTGAAGAATTGACGCGAGCCATAAAAAATCCTCTTGAGATACTGCAGCTCTGACTGTAATTAGGGAGCCGATTCTGGCTAGTTTCAAATTGCATGCTGTGGTCGACGATGGGAGCGTGTTGTGAACCACAGAGGAATTGTTCTGCTCTAAATGCTGGCAATTAGATGTTGTGCTGTTAAGAAACAGATCCTAACATGGATTTATTAAAACATGTTGCCTATAACTCAATAATAAAAAACGACAGAACCACCGTCCTCAAATCTCTGTAATTATCCGGCCCTAACATAAAAACACACACATGGACTCAGTTTAAAAAGCGTATGCCATTTCAGATATATATTTATTGCATGCTAAAAGCACGATATTTTGTGTTGTGTGCATGCATTCGAGCACACAAACTCCCCCATCACGACAGAGAAACCGCCTCTGAGCTCAGGCTGATGTGAGCGTGAGGTCATTCACTGGTCCACGTTTTTCACTCGCAGCACCACAGGGACCGACGTGCACGGGATCATTCCCAGATCTGTGATGACTAGGTCCACGAAATCAGGCGGTGTCACGTCGTACACCAGGTTAAGCAGGCCAAGTGAGGGCACCTTCTGCCAGTGCTCTAGCTGTGTCGTCCCTGCGTGGGTCACAATGAGGTCATCGGGATCATCTGGAAAGGACAGATGAAGATGAATTTTAGGAAATTAAAGCAGAGGTAGGATAAAGCAAAAGCAACATTTGTTGTGACAGAATGAAATATCAATTCACTAAAAATAAACAGACACTGACATTTATGTAAAAATTAAACAATTCCAACTAGCGGCCATTTTTTCCGTACCTAGTTCATTGGACACGAAGGAATCCGTCTGCACCCTCTCACAAAACTTGTAGGTCTCACAACACACCAGTACAGGCACGTTAAAGGCTTTGGCCACCAGAGCTATCTGTGACGTCCCCACACGAGACATGACGTACCCGTTGGCCAGCAGAGCGTGAGCACCAAGGAACACCTTCGATACCTACAAGGTCCAGGTTCAAGGCGTTATATGACATATCCACACAAAAAAAGTAAAGACATACTACCGAGGCTTCAATGTGTCAATAATGTGTTGTTACTTCTGGAAGGATGTAGGAGACAGCCGAGATAAGGACGTAGGTGCAGCTGATGCCCCTCTGGACCAGGCGCCTCAGGGCCTCCCGACCCTCCAGCCGAGGCCTGCTGTCCACCACGATCACACGGAACTTCCTGTTTTTCTCGAAGGCCTCGCACAGGATGTGGTTGACCAGCGACGAGCTGACAATTAAAGATAGTGTGGTGGAGGAAAATGTGGAAGGAAGATGGGCGTTTATGGGGCGAGACAAGAAAAAGGGAAGAGAAAGTGTTGAGTGGTTTGAAAATAAGATTTTAGGCCTGGATGCATACTGTAAGTGTCACACTTTAAGCAATAACATTAAGCAATGTTTCTTTTCTAGGAAACTGCTTATTCAACAGATGAATAATTTTTTTTCTTGCATGTCAACCGAAAGTGGCTCACCATCCGTAAACTAGGATGACATCTCCATCGCTGATCTTTTCTATGGAGTACTTGGCAATAGCTTTAGCAGCAAGGACAATCTTCTCATTAATGTAGCACTCGATGCAGTTGAGTAGTTTGCTCTTTGCCTAAACAGAGAGAGCGAGAGACAGTAAATACATGAGGGGAGAAGATATGGAAACTGAAAACCAGCAACTTTCTGTCTATTATATCAATAGAATATGTTGATCTTATATGACCTCTGGGTAATTTATGAGAAAAACAAGTGTGACAATAACCTCTTCTTCTTTGCATTGACTGGGGATATTGGAGATCTCTTTCTTGATGTATTTGATGGCATTACCCATGCTGGCCGACAGAGGGCGACATTGATTCAAAAAACTGCAAGAAGAATCAGACAAAAGGAATCATTTCATGTGTTCAACTGTAAAATTAAGCAGCTAATTTATCAAATGTATAGCATGGCAAAATAGGACCACAGTCCTTTCTAAATTCTAGCACTCAGTAAAGATTAACTAGTAATGACACATGACACTTTTTGTACCTGATGTAAGGTTTCAGCTTGTTGACCAAGTCTCTAGATAGCTCCTCATTTGGAGGTGTAGTATAGTCCCTTATTACCTGAGGAGAAAAATTATAGATTTAAGTTTGTTTCTTTAAGTGCGTCAAAAAAATGTTTTTAAATGCAACGACACATTACAGAACTGACTGCCGGTTACAGAAAAGATGATGCAAAACTGCATTACTCGATGGACAGCCTGGGGCTTGAAAAGCTGAAAGCTGGACTGTATGGCTGGGAGCTGCACAGCAAGGCTGGCATATGAAAAAGCAACTGAAGGAGTATGAAGAGCTGGAATAATAATAAGGAAGGGATAAAGGGGGCAAAATATACTGTAAAGAATGAACGGTTGAAATGAGGATTATAGTGTAGGGTCTTAATTGAGCTTTAGTTTACAGAATACACAAAAACACAAAAGCC
The DNA here is from genome assembly GCF_965226575.1 of Pagrus pagrus. Taxonomy (NCBI): domain Eukaryota; kingdom Metazoa; phylum Chordata; class Actinopteri; order Spariformes; family Sparidae; genus Pagrus; species Pagrus pagrus. The sequence goes on from NC_140200.1 coordinate 9,132,441, forward strand.
AACACATTTTTTTCTAGAAACAGCAACATAACAACCACATTTAAAGCGTTGCAGTGTGTGTGACCAACATCTTTTAACATCTTGCATATTAAATGTGCAAACAGAAACAAAACAAACCTTGCTTTTTTGTTACTGTGTTGGTGTAAAAGACTAAATAGTATCTGTGCTCTGTACCTGTTTGAAGGCATGCAGCAGGGCAACAGAGCGGGCGTTGGATCCTGCCACAATACCCTGTGAATACTGGAGACCCAGTCGAACAATAGCGGGATGAATCACTGTGGAGGGAATGCTGCAACAGACAAAAACAGTCCATAACAATCAGCGAGCTTAAGGGTAATTTACACAAATCAGTCTCTTCTCAGACAGATATGCTATATTGTCAGTTTACCCAAGTTGCTGTGTTAGAGGGGCTTTGCGACTGTACTGGTGGAGATGAGAAAACAGGCTGACTTTGTAGCCGTAATCTGACCGGAGTGGGATCTGAAATAAAGCAGATTAGAATCCACTGCCATCAGTCACCAGTAATTCAAAAGGTTAATATTGAGATCATGAGGTTAACAGTCACAGCACAGCCTCAGCATAACTCAATATACAGCTACGTTTGTAAGTGTAAGTCAATCGAATGAAAGGAAAACTAAAAATCACCACCAAGTCCTATACTACTAATGAATAGCTGCTCTCATATAAAATTCACAACATGTTTAAACGAAAACCTAACTCTGACCATCTATGATTTTGTTGTGAATACTCTCCAAACACAACCACAGCAGTGTGGAGTGCAACCATGGTCCTGCTCAGCAAACAGCTCAGTGTTCAAAACATAAACAACAACAAGAAACAATAAACAAGTGACCAACTTCTCAAACCAACACATCCCACCTCTATCTCAATGGACCAGACAGGTTGCACCCTTAACTTTTCATGTAATGAGTGGCGTTGGAGTACAATAACAATAAAGGTTAGCAAACAGAACAACACTGGACAAATGTCAATGGCACACGTTTACGAAAGCCAGACCTTGACCTTTGTAGCAGCATTGTATTCTGGTGTCTGAAAGAAACGTTAGGTACAATCACATGCGGTTGGGGTCAAAGACAGAACATGATTAACATACACTGTATTTTAAAATTATTCTGAGATCTGTACTTGTTGTAAATAGCCAAACATTAAACATTTAGTAGTGAAAAAGTATGAAATATTGTATTTAAACACATTTTGTAAGATATTTGTAACAAGTGTCTGATCTAAACAAACATGATTTAGGCAATTCCTTATTAATTTTAGATAGTTTTTTAGATTGATAAGAATACAATGAATCCATGGTTATTGTGCACATGATTTTCCCCAAAATCCTGACACATGGCATGCTCACAACATTTCACTGGCAGCTCATTATGTCAAGGCAAGCTGTCCTAAATCAGACAAAGCATGCTATCATGATTGAAGATTGAAGATACACAAAAGTAGCTTTACCTGTTGTCTTTCCAATTTCTTTGCCAGTTTCTTTAAAACCTCCGGGTTGTCCACCTGGACATGTTCTGGAAGCCTCTTCACCACTGAAAATGCATAAATAAAAAGTGTGACTTTCTCTTTATAATGTATGATTTCAGACTGTCATGACCTCCAGGATATTACAGTACCTGGCTGGAGCTCACTAGGCGGTGCTTTAGGTTTGCCCGGAGCAGCTTGAGGCCCCGCATCCCCCTTCTTGCCCGTTTTGGAGGCCCTCTCTGCCTCTTGCCGAGCTCTCCTCTCGGCTTTTAGCTCTGCTTTACTCTTAGCCGGCTTGTCTGCCGTGGCAGGAGTTTCTGAGGCAGGCACAGGAACTGGAGCAGGTACTGCTGAAGGAGCTGAGGGAGACACGACAGACTTAATTAATTACAGTTGTGGATCACGTTTGGACAGAACTTTTCTGTCAGCCTCTAGCTATTGGTCTGACAAGTGAGAAATTAGCATCTATAATCTATATAATATGCACCTTTCTGTGCTGTGGGTTGTGATGGGGGCTGGGGAGCTGGAGAAGCTGCACCGACAGACTTCTTTTCCTTCTCGCTGTCCCGTGAAGCCTTGTCATCTTTTTTGTCTTTGCTCTTCTTCTGCTGTTTCTTCTCTTTTCTCAGCCTTTGCTTCTCCTCTTTGGTCAGCTCTCTACCTTCATGCTATTAAGTGCATATGTCAAGAACTGGGGTCAATGAAAACATCACCATACAAGCCTTGAATCAGACTGTGACAAAATTCAAGAAAATACAAACCTTTGCTCGATCAATGCCATCTTTGCTTTCAGGTCCTTCTGTAAAATAACGAATAGATGATCGTATGATTCCATCAGCTGAACTCATACTTGTGTTTTTTATCTATATATATTTATAATGGGCAGTAATGACAGAACCAGCCACTATTTAACAATCGGTCCTCCAGTTTTGGTGACGCTGTTAGCTGTCAATACAGTATGTCACTGAACTTGATAGGTTTGCATCATGCTAACGACACCAGTCACAGGACTGGTTGGCTACCATCATCTGCACGGCACAGACACTTTAAAGTAGGCACAGTAAGTCGTTTTTGTTTTATAAAAGACTACTTAAAAAAGCTGATGCAATAACATCGCGATGCCTCCCGTTTAACTACTGTCTAGCGCTACGGTGCCGTTAACTCGCCTGAAATGCTAACGTTAGCATCACTAGCATCAGGAATTTAACTTTGCTACGAGCCGAACCCAAACACCACAAAACGGGAATTATAAGCGGAGGATGTTTTGTAGCTACACACGCAGGGGAAGTGATGAAAATAGCAGGAGGCAGTAGTAAAGTCCAGCTGTTACACACTCCCGAACTCACCTGTCTCTCCGGCGTCAGCCATGTTTACGATGCTGCTCCACTTCCTCTGGCTGCTGCACAAACTACCGCCCCGGAAAATGCACGTCGCCCCCTGGTGGAGGAGCGCAGCGCTGCTCCCGCCTCTGTTCCAAGCGGTTGATTTAGGAGAGGGTAGTGAGCCGGCTGTGGCTGTGCTCCAGGCCGCTGTCGACAACAACCATACCTCTTAATTAATTAGCCTTCAATATGTTTCTGATGTGAATGATGTTGTTACACTTATTGGTTATGAAGCTTATGTTGAATATTACACCTCAGCCTGGCTGGACACCATGTGACGCACTTTCAGAACAGCTTTCTGCACACCAAGGTCAGTTTTATTTATATATTTGATATTTACTACTATCTGCAGAGGATTTCTGCTTTATCACATCTAGTTGTGTACAGCTTTCTACACAGTTTTAATTAATTTCACATCACATTATGGGTAGAGGTTACTTTTATTAACCTAAATAATCTACAGTAGGCCTATCATGATCATTTTAGATCATTATAATTCCCCTGATTCCTCCCTTAGTCCTGCATTGGTCAGTTTTTCTGTGTTACTAAGGGTCCATGTTAAGTATGCAGCCATAAATTCACTGTTATAAGGACCATTTTGAGCTTACTCTCCCACATATGGTATAAATAACACAACATGCAGTTTAATAAACACTTTAAAGTCTTTCTTTCTTTTCTTTTTTTTTTGCAAATCGCCACATAACGAGTGAATGAGTGTCGGCAGATGACAGAAATGGATGTGAAATTTGTGCTTCAATAGTAACAGGACAGGTTTCTTTACATGAAAACCTCCAGACTGTCTTGTTTGGGTGCTACATTATAATGAAACATCACTCAGTATAATCATTATTATTGTAGGAAATATCACGGATTTGATCCCTGGCTCTGACTCCTCCTGACCTAGATTCAGGGTACACTGTCAGATTCTGGGCCAGCCAGTACAGTATGTGCAGTCATTTGACCAGGGTTAGGCCAAGAGATCTTGTTACTGTCATGTCAATTAAAGAAACAAACAAACAAATAGGTAGATGATGAATCATCTGTCAGGAGATTCCAGATTGTGTGTGTTGTCTATGCATGTGTGTTGATATTGATAGCCAAAGTAATTAACGTTTTTTTTATCACATTCATGAGGTACAGTATATATCTGAAGAAAGGCTTCACGTACTGCTATAAATGGCTAACCTCTCTGCATTAGTCAGACCTAACATTTATAACTAAATACAGTTAATTTATATCTATTTAAGATTTTATTTTAGTTCATTTTTGACAAAAAAATAGGCAAATGTTCTGCTGCCTTTTTAAATACACTGGCAAAGCCTAAACTGCATCTGTTTAAGGGTGGACAAAAGTCATCACAAGCTAATTATCTTCCATAAATACTACTCGTTATACAGTTATTATAGTAATACTTGGATTCAGGTTAAAAAAAACTTGGGCTTGTTTAGGGAATATTTCTATGAATTTGTCATATTAGAAGAAACTTTAATTCACCACTGCGTGTTGTCATCAATCTTTTATTAACATCCATTGCCATACAGGGAACAACCAACAGCAAGACACTTAAGTATAGAAATGATCTATCATTATAAACAGGCTACCGCCTCTTAAGTATGCAGCGAACGCCACAGCGCCACTGTGTCTTTGATTCCCCGCCGGTGTCTGCTGGCTGACTGAATTCACGACGCAGTAGCTGGTTGAAGGGGACCAAACCTCACAGAAACACCTGACTTGGTTCCGTTTGACCAGCCACAGCAAGGCGTGTTGCTTCAGCTGCAAGAGCCACAGCGAGAGAGAGGGCAGCGGGGTGGGGGTGGGGGGCATACAGCGAGGAGGAGGGGGGAGGGAACGAAGGTTACAGGGTATAGAGGACATAGAAAAAGAAGGAAACGAGAGAGGAACTAGAAGGTGGGCTTCTTTGGGCCGTCATGTCCTCTTCAGTCTTACCTGATGGGACAGAGAGAGAAAACGATCATCACTAACTGACACATCGTGCATAGTTACAACATGTTACCGAGCAGATCATTCCTATTTAGAGGTTTGGGAACCCTGACAGCCGGTGACATCGCCCTATTTCCTTCCAAATCCAGCCTACAGGAGCGAAACCTTCACCCTCGGTGACAGCTCCACATCCCTGCCCTCCCTCCCCTCTTCCCTTTTTGAGAGTCCTGCCGTTGCTATAATGGGTGACAGCTGTGGTCCGTCAATCCTCCTTGACTGTCAGCCGTTGGGGCAGGGCAGGAATTTTTCAAGAAGTCCCTGAGACCCGATCAGCAGATCCCTGGGAGTAATGCTAACTGCACACGTGCCTGAGCTGAAGGAGAGGGAACGGGCCCTTCACCTGTTGTCCTGCCACACACACACACACACACACACACACACACACACAAATACACACATGCTCATGAACCCTGACACCCCCCCCTCCTATCTCATAAAACAAAGACACTCAGACAATTGTTCTGTTGAATGAACAGTAAAATCAGTTACGTTTTCCCAGTGTGGTCGCTGCTCGAGTCCCCTTGAAACCACACACTTCCTTACATTCCATAAGTGGTGTATTAATATGGGGATATAAGGAAGCATGTCCTCACAAGGGGCAACAACTGGATTCAACGCTCCTCTGGCACAAAGCACCCTTTCATAGGCAGAGGAGCAGGAACGACCCGGCTTAACAATGGTTAACTGTGACAGAGCGGGCAATAGGAGGACACGTGACGGCGGCTTCGATCATCTGCGCCACAGAAATTTAAATGTTGGGCTGACGGAGAAGGAAAGCTCATGTTTAATGTTTTGCTATTTATAAGGCTCATTTTCCTACTCTTGTCCTCTAACACAAGCAAAAAAAATGAGGACGTCTCATCACTGAAAGAAAAAGTGTGTGCGCCTCTCACAGTTACCAGAACATTGAGGATTAACGCTGGTAAATAGCAGCCCGTGCAGCTCTTTGATGGGTCATGCCAATGTGGTGATGCTGAACTCAAATAACTGTGGAGGGCGAGGCAAATTCTGACTTCCAGCACACAAAGGTCACAATCTGTGCTCTTTCATAAGCCATGCCAAGTCATTCTAACCCAAGCAGCTGTGTAAAAGTCTCTTTTAAGAACAGAAAATGAATGTTAAATGAAAACAAAATTCATCTTGAATGCCTTTGAGAATGTGTTTTACTCACCTTAAATGAATTCTGCTGCGTCACCGCTGTGGATTTCTTGTGGTGAGCAGCTGGAGTCGAGCTTCAGGCCATGCTGGATTCAGCCGGCGTCTCCTACACTGCCTACTGGTGACCTCCTTGATAGATCTACTCACTGCTGTGTCATCTAGCTCAGAACCAAATGGCCATGAGAAAGCCTTGCGAGGAGAATTTCCTGCTTCTTTCCTGTATCGCACCTCGGCCTCCCACCCTCACCTGACAGAGGTGTCGGGCTCTGTGTCTATCGTAAAACTTACAGAAAACACTTAACAACTGGTGTGACACCTGATTTCACTCACATGGTGCTGCAACATCTAAAACTAGAAGATCTTTGCCTCAAAAGAAGAGCTTGTCACTCTAAAGGCCAAATATGAACCCTTTACATTAACCTACAAAAAAGAAAACCTTGTAGAAATGACAAAACAGCCTTCACACCAACCTTATTCCTTGTCCCTGAAGCTGCCCCCTTTTCCACCCATTAAAAGCCAAAACTCATCTCAAACTCGCCCTGAGCTCCCTGAGAACTTCATCCTCTCTTCGCCTCAGCTATCCTGCGGTCGACCATCCTCCTCCGTATCTGGCCCGGTGGATTGTGCCCACAACAGGCCTTGCAGATCGGCCTTTTCTATCCCGCCAGGAGCGCCCCCCTCCAAAGCGGCCTCCCACCTGTTGGTGTCCTTTAGAAGCCCGGGCCTCTCCTGCGCCTCCTGTCCGGCCCAATCAGGGCCCTGACAGGGGGGAGCCAGCCTGTGAAATCACACCTCTCAGCTGTTCACACTGGGCTCGAGACACCCTACACCCCTGCCGTTCCTCTGTTCAGCCCCCACGCCCCACCCTGCCTCTATTTTACACCGAATGTCAATGGCTCCTTTTTGGAGGAAAAAAAAAAAAAAAAACGGGAGAAAGAGAGGGATACAGAGAAACAAGGAAGCAACTGCACGATGGGCGTGTTTTATTGGGTTTGGGGGTACAGTCAGAACAGCAGTTCCAGCAGGAGTCACAGCTGAAGCCAAGGTTGAGTTTCATCCTGAGCTTCACTTTAGTTTCATTGTATCGTTTACAGCCTAGGAAAAAGTGACGCTCGCTGTTGTCAAAGCGCTCAGCAGCCTCTGACAAAAGCCATTTTTACGTGATGACATGATGAATTGAGATGATCGCCTTTTGTGAGGAAGAAACACGGCCGACCAAATGTGGTGAATCCTTCGATAAACCGCGATGTAACCCCTCTGTTAGTGAAGCACAGTCAATGATATGTGAGGAGTGTGAATAAGTTATATGGGTCTTCTTCTTGTGGCACCGTAAAAACTCAGCAATAAATTCTCCAGAGGCCACAAGGTGACCATCCTGCCGCTGCGACGCAGAAGACAACACTTAATGTAACACAAGATAGATCGGTGGGAACGTTGTTCACAACTATCAGCTGATAATGCGCTGCAAAAAGTTGTGCGCTCGCCAAGATTTAAAGTCTTTTAGAGATTCGGTCAATTTAACTTTAAGTTTAAAAAGTTATTTCAAGGTGTAAGGTATACAGTATACAACATAATGAACTGAGAGTTTGTACCTCCTTCATGCATCACAAACATACATACGATCGGCCTGCAGTTATTTCAGCTATGAACACAAATACACGGACGCGTACACACCCAGGAAATCATTCTCTGGCGCATTTTTTTAATTTTGTGTCATGGTGAATGCAAACAGTTCCTATCTCTATCTTTTAATTCATGGTATATTCTTGAATTGCTCGTGAAAATGTCAGACAAAAACTGAGCAATTTAGCAGTCCAACAAGCTCCACATCCTTTTCTTTCAATTAAAAAGTAGAACTTGTCTCTAATAACGGCACTCAGGGACACTTATATTCAGTATTTTTCCTTTTTTTTCTTGTTCCTTGGTGTAAATTGTAAAAAGTGTGCTTGGATTAAGAATAAAAATAACATTAAATTGTCTGATTAAAAGTCTGATCTTGAGAAATGTGATGTAAAAACCAGCATTTTGAACTCATGTCAAACCTTTGTACACTTAGGAGAGCCTGTGTGTTTCTAGACTGAACCGTCTTATTTCAAGATTTCTTGTCGAGTGAAATCATCTCGATAATTTCACTTGTCGGAAGTTGCTTTCTCCTCAAATGAAGTGTTTGTTTCAGGTGGTTTAGCTTTCCTGCTTTTGCAGTGTGTTGTGTCACTAATACACAAAAATGTCACTTCAAAAATAAATATAAAAACAAAGAAAGTGATGTGTTTCTTGCTTGTAACATGTTAAAAAAATTGCCAATGGACCAAGTGAAAATAGTTAATAGTAGAAACATCCCATTTATCTCACTGAAGCACTACTTTCTAGGTGTCTTATGTTAAGTGTAATGAGATATTTCTGACTATAAATTAGACAAGTATACTCCATAACATGTGCTTATTATACTTAAACATATGTAATGTTTTTAGTTTTTGCATTAAACAATTTCTCATCAGCCAATATGAACCAACCATCATCGTTCTTGCTGTCATTATCCTCTAAGTGATCATATAGAGCCTGCAGACCCTTATATGACAGTTTTCAGGCATCTGTGTGACCACAGAGCGACCAATACTGTAGAGGCTCGAGCTCGGGGGTTCATTTTCCTCTGCTGCAAGCACAAGCCGCTCCACTAAGGTCAACACCTGTGTTCTAAAATCAGCGGCGGGGTTGGGTGTGATAGGAACCCGGGCCTCATTCACAGAAAGCTCGAGCTCAGAGAGGGGGGCTTATATTGAAACCCAATAGTCTCGCTATTTTCGAGGCACTCGCCGTCCACAAATAGCCACCCCACCGCATCTTTGTAGCTCCCGTTTTTTTCTCCGCCACAGGATGTTGTCTAAATTGGACAGTTGTTCGATATTTCCCATGGCCCCGAGCCAGGGTGTATCACAAATGCAACATTTCCACTAATGTCAGCTATGCGCCAAGGCCTTGGCAGATATATCTGGCCGCTCGGAATATCAGATAACTTTTGTTGTTTGAGTGGATTCTTGGCCCCTCGCACCGGACACAATGGTTAAGACACAAATCATAATCCCGGTGTTCCTCTTAGCGGGGCAGCTGACCACCGTCGCATAGTACCGGCTCAACGAACTCAGCGAATCATCAGCTTCTCTTTCATCGCGTGTCATGAATCACGCAAAAGGGCTCATCTTACTCTGTGATTTGCTTTTCATCTGTCAACCCCTCTAATGTTTTATTTATTTCCCTTCTAATCATCGGTCCGGTGATCGTTTATAGATCCAATGAATCCCACGGAAGAGGACAGATTTCACTCCTTCGCAAGTTCATCGAGTCTCTCTTCGAAAAGAACAATTAAGCTAAAGAAAGAAGACAGCGCAGGAGCTCAGCAGTTGTGTTGCATGTTATCTACAAATTGGGTCAGTGAGGTTATTTTTAACCCGTGTTCACATACCGGGGCCCCCGTTTGCTAATCACTTTGTTCCCCTCTGTCATACCCATCCACCCCGTTGCCAATGTCCCACTGCTTCTGGGGAGGTCACAACACACTCTTCTTGGCAGGAGGAAATAATTTCCCTCGGGACAGCAGGTAGGAGTTAGGGAGACTAACCTCAGAGCAGTTTCTTCTCCGGTGGATAGCATGGATTTCTATTGGTATAAATAAACTGGCAGCTGACACCAGACCAGGTCCTGCACATGCACAGGATGGGACAACCTCACAGATTAACCCCCTGTGTTTTGGAGGAAACTCTCTGCAGGAGGTGGCGAGTTACATTACTGTATATCAACTGACTTTTATGAAACACCTCCTGTCTGATTTGATGTTTTTTGTAGATAATTCTGTAATATCAATATGTTTTGAGATGCTACAAGGCGGGTTTATGTTCACAAATATGGTCTGAAAGTGTTTAAACGAGGAATAAAAAAGAAAAAATGTGAAGGAGATACTGTAGATTTGAAGCAAAGAGCAAACATAAGCAGCACGTAAAGCAAAGAAATCAGAAAATATTAAGAAACTGGTGAAGGATAAGAATGCTTCGACGAGAAACCAACATGTCAAAGTGAACTCCTCGATCCGGTGCCATGTTGCTGACTCATGACGTGGTCTGACATTAATGCCACTCAAACTCTGTCCTTCCCTGGGCACACCAGTTGCCAGGCCTGAGGTTGACACAGCTGTTGCAGGGAGCCTGGTCCCGTGTGGTGGAGGCAGTGGAGCAGAAAGGTCAAAGGTCAGTGGCATTTAGGCTAAAAGAGAGAACAGGTGATGGAGAGGTGAAGGCAACTCACTCCTGTGTTTCACAGGAGGGGTCGGGAGGATTTTGACGGATGCTTCAAGGTCAATAGGTCTGAGAAGGAAGCACTGGAAAAACTACTTATTCTAATGATACAGCGAAGGTCTCATAATGAAGAAGTGTTGTTTCACCTTGAAACAATGTAAAAACTTCTCCTTACCCCAAAAAACTCATAAGATAATGTAGAATAAACTTATTGTGACCACTGGTTGGAAGCCATAAGATTTCTTGAAATTTGGCACCCTAATGAGGCTCTGGTCTGTTACTAAAGCCCCAAAAGGTGTCATGAGAGGAAACACATCCCTGACTTTTCTCACCAATCAAACAATTAGGACATAAAAGGGTTGTAGGTGTGACGCCGGGGCGCGTGTCTCCACTTTAAACGGCCCTGTTGTAATGGTCAGATGGCCTCTGGTTGACCTGGTGACAGGTGAGCTGCAGTGTGGGGGATTGGTGCGCACCAGAGCATACAGGTCGAACCAGAGTGTGTTGTTTTCTCACAAATTAGGGAAAACTCAAGTATCATATGAATCCAGTTTATTTGTAAGGCCCTGAACTCTCATCACATGATACACATAGACACAATAATTGACTAGTTTCAGTGAAAACAAATGCAGCAAGGACAGAATCTACCTTACAGTGTACACAAACCCATGTATAAATGTACCTGTCAGTTTAACCGTATTTCAGATAGTCCATATCAGTATGAAGATAATAACTACAAGGACAACAATACAAAGATGTAGTCATTACAAGTCCAGAGTCATTAAAACAGACATCTTTACAAGAATAATACCTTATATTTTTTTTAACCAATTAATCGACATGTACATTTGTACATAAAAACACATTTCTGTATATTAATTATATTAACTGTACACTGATAATGTAGCATAATATGGATGCATCCATATAAAGATGCATACAAGCAATAAAAAAAATCATTTCCAAGGTAATGAAGCGTCCGTCTGGTAAACTGGATAAGATCATATGTGAGAATATATCCGACCATTTACTATTACTGGCCCACTTTTTTAAAAATCTGTTTTTATCTTGTGTATTTTAACCCATGGCAGAGGGAAGTTCTTAAGTATATGTGTGTCTGTGTTTTTACTTTGTCATGTCCTTTTGTTTAGTTATACATTTTTATTACACCATGTGTTTGCTTTTGAAGTCAAAGAGGAATTTCCACAGGAGTCGACAACAAAGATTTCTGTTCTGTTTTTTCAGTGATGCTTGCAATTAATTGGAGTTCATTAATTGGAAGTGACCGTACTTTCAGAAAACCTCACAAGAAAAATGTAAATTGTATGCAGTCTCACTTAGTGCAAGTAAAAATGCCATGTATGATGTAGAAAACCTATCGAACCAGTATGTTATATTAGCCTCTTATAGCACCACTCTCTTCTCTTACATACATCCATCATGAAACTCTTCTCCCTGCTGCTATATGGAGCATATTTTCACCTTTACTGTGGCTCCTGGTGGATGAATGAATGCGGACACCCAAAGTGCCTGTGGGGGTTGTCAGTCAGCTGCCCGACTCGCCACCAAAAGGCAATGACAACTGCAGGAGAGGCAGCAGCAGCAGCAGCAGTGACGCCGAGATGAAACAGAGTTGGGGTTTATGGTGGGCAGGGAGCGGGGGGGGGGGGATCAGCTGAATCAGCCGTCCAGCTGAGGATGTTTAAAGCAGGAGTCAGCGGTGATCAACGCTGGTCTCTGTTCTGCCTGTCGTCCATCCTGAAACCTGTTGTGCCTGTTAAAACAACACATCATCTACAGTCTGTCTGAGCTCCAAAATACACTGAAAATGTTTGCTCCCTTGTTCTTCATCGACAGAGGTACTTGCATCATCAGAAGAGATTGAAGGCGCTAAAGAAGATAATGAATTTTGGGCTCCTAAATATGAAAAAGTTAAGTCCCTGTTGAAATATCGGTGCCTGAATGAAGAGACCTCCATCAGCTCCTCAGGGATGAAGGAGGTAAAGATCGTTTTGCATTCCAAAATTTCCAAAATTTTGCAGAAACCATGTCTCAGATTAATTTGATTTTATCCTGGTGCTTTATTAAATATTAGGAATATTGTTATCTGGGTTGCTGTCTTTCCATAAAATGGTAAAATACAATATTATCATGGCTCTGGGGTGCTTTGTCAGGGTTTTGTTGATATTTTGGGAACATTTAAAGGATTTCCACCTCAGATATCAGTGAAAAATGTCTCAAAATTGGGCAGATGACACCAAAACCTTTTGAACAACATCATCACAAGGGTATGACAAAATATGCTTTTTCTCAATATTGGGAAACAGAATTCAAGCATGTGTGTGTCATGATATTTGAGGCCTACCCTTTAACATTTTTCGAGCTCCCTGTATTCTTGGGGTTAAAGGTGTTAAGGTGACCCAGCTTTTAGGGCTTTAGTTACAGCGGTGTTCTCCTTCTCTCTCTCTCTCTCCGTTTCATCCTCTCTCTTTACTGTTAACTCTGTAATAAGGCCTTGGATAGGTCTGGACAGTCACATCTGTTGGTTCTTTGCTGAGGGAAAAAAAGGCCCAGAACTTTAAAAACATCTCTAAAACAGGTTGTTACTTGTTCTATTTTGCTCTGAAGTCAGAATCCTTTCTACGATGACACGATATAATCTGGGCTCGTTTATATCTTGTGATTCAATGTTCTTGTTATTATCTCCATCCCGCATGTCGTAGTTCAACTCTGCGGGTTCAGAGAAGATTATGGGCTGTCAGCGAGTGACTGTGGTCATGATCAACCATTTGCTGACCTCTGTCACTGGAGTACTGTACATCAAACATCCACAACATTTACTTGTGAGTAGCTTAAAGATTAGATTATAAAATAAAACTCATTGTAGATTAAATCGGTGGTTTCACCTGCATATGAGTTGGGACATTTACCCTCTAAAGTTAACTGTTCAAAATCAATGATTAAAGTAAAAAAAAAAACCTTTAAAAGGAGCTTGACCTTTACGTTGGCAACCATTGGACTAAACTACTTAAATGGATATAAAGTCACAGTAAAATGAAATAAAATAACCCTAAAATTACAACAAATGATGCTAAAAAGATATTTACACATTGATGCATCAGTGTTAATATGTACTGTAAGTCTCAAGGGCCTATTTTCTACAAGACTTATTTAAATATTAAATAGTTTAAGTACATTTAGCTGTTAATACTTGACTGTTTTACTTGAATTTGACTGCAGGACTTTTACCTGTAATGGAGTATTTTTACATTGTGGTATTGATACGTTTACTTAAGTAAATCTGAGTTCTTCCACCATTGATAATAATTGTATGATAGATAATACAAGGTTTGTATGTACTGTAGGTACTTTTATGCTATGTCCTCAGAAATTTGGCTCCATCCAACCCCTCACCCACCCAACACCTCCTCTCGTCCTCTCCATCCCCCTCATGGGTGGTAACAGCTGTGGTGTCACCCCAAGTCACATGACATGGGCAGGTGGGAGAAACCTATGTGGGACATCCATCCCCCCTTTCTTCCCTCCTATTCTCTCTCTTTCTCTCCCCCTCTTTCTGTGAATGTCAAACCTCACACACACACGCACACAACCTCCTCTTTTCAAGGGTGTGGCCATTTTGCATGGCAGGAATGTGCTCCGTGTTTGTAACTCATACTGTACGTCTGATCTCCTACATTGATGAGATTCCACAGACAGAAATCTCGTCTCTGCTTGTAGCTGTCGCGTCAGCTACCGGAGAGCATCTATTCTATAAGGAACCACCATCGTGTAAACCTTACCGCTCTGTGTTTTAAAGATGTGACACCCAGTTTGTTTCATACCGTGCAGCTCCAAAGCTCTGAGGAGTTTAATTTTAAAACCCCGAGTATTTTATTTCTACCTTAAACTCACACTGTTTACCCTTTTTAAGACTAGCTAAGTGATAAATAGATAGATATCTATTTGATTTTTGTCAGTGAGAACAACAAACACATGGGGTATCTTATTTGTGATGAAGGCATGGTAATAGATGGAATAATGCATACTAAGTTATTATTATTTTCATTTATTTAACGTGGATAGTAAATATAAAGAACAATGAAGACTTTTTCTTATTTGAGCTTCTTTTATGTGAACTGTGAGGTGACAAAGATGGGCAGCAGGTAAGTGCAGGGACTGACATCGTCGTTTAACTTGAGGGTTGAAATTCAAGCACTCATATAGAAAGAATCTCCTTCGCTGTAGTGCCATTGTGCAAGGCCCTGAATCCCATTTGACACCAACAGTGCTGCTTTCGAGTTACCTGTTCCCTGTGGAGCAGGGAACCAGAAACACTCATCGTTATTCGATTATAAAGGGAGTATCTTTTAAAGGATTTGAACTCGCTGCACCAAATATCACAATTTTACTGGTACAGTTTATGACACAATATGAGCTTTTGCATCACCTGAACATCTGATTCAACCACAACAAACACAGTTGCCTGCACTACAGAAACAGCTTCTTCCTATCACAGCTGCTCTGTAAGTCACGTGGTCAACTCTTTTAACTATATCTGACGTTAATAGATATTTTTCAGCCTTTATAAACATTAACTGAGCTGTGAAACACAGATAATTGTCTGTTATGACTTTTTATTTGGTGTCGCACTCACAGGTGGGAACACAATGTGCCGTTTCCGTTTCTGGGGACAGTATTTACGAACGGACCGACCGGTGCTTGGAGTCATTTAGCGAATATTCGCACATTAACGTTTAAATTATCGTTAATTTCACAGTATTCAGTTACATAAACCAGAATAAAAATAACTTTTAGTTGTAGACAGTGAAGACTGAACACGAGACAACATGGCGGCGCCCGTTGCTGTTGTGTCCTCTTCAAACTGACCAGTATTTAGGAAACTAATCACAACAGAGGTTTGTGTCGGTAAATAATAATTTTAGAAATATGTACGAGCTTTAGGTAGTTCAGTACCAAAGGGTGGACCTTTTCGGCTTATGTTGTTAACACTAAATGTATATATTTGTTTAGGTTTCATGAGAAGCAATGAGCTAAAGCAGTCTATCAGCAGTTTGTTAGCTTAACTTACATTCCCGCTGCTAACTGTAGGTGCTCCACATGTGATGCACTAGGTACATGATGAGCCTTACATGTGTGTCTTTTCTGCAGAAGATGTTGCTGACAGCTCGCAGGCTGTCCAAAGTGCTGCAGCTCACCCTGGCGGTCATCAAACCAGATGCTGTAGCTCATCCTGTGATGTTGGAGGTGAGTTCAACCACCTCACTGTCTGTTATCCTTTACTTCCTCACTTCTATTAGACTGTCTCCAGGGGTGCTCGGGTACACCACTGCAACAGTTTCAATAGTGCCTTTCACCGTAAAGTGCTATGACTGTCATGCCATTGTAACTGTAGAGAAGTAGTTCAGTATTTTGACCTTTCTGTATGACAGGATTACATTTCCACCCTTCAGACCTCTGTGCATTTTAGGGAGGTGAACACTGACTCCCTCCTTCTCAAAATAAGATGACACATACACACACGGATGATCTTTCAATGTGGATGATTTTACTATGTAATAACCTTTTTATTTCTGCTAAACAGATAAATATACTCAAACACCACCACCAACAGTTCACTAAATAGAAATAATACCCATATTTTTGACTCAATATACTCTTACTTTGACTGGATTTGAACAAAATTGAACAGAGAATTACACAAATTGACTTCACACACTGAAATACAGGGTGAACAATAATAAGTTGAGAGTCTGTGTGCCTTATTTAAGACTCAGAATTAAGTGTTTTCAAGACGTCTTACTTCTATACAATACCTTGAAAAGGAAAAACATTTTTAATACCACAGGGCAACATTGATTCAGCATTTTAGAATTTTATTAAAAGATAAATATAACAAGGCTGTTACATGACAGCAAGGTATGACTTGTGTAGGCTAGAACAGAGAACAGCAGAATGAGTAAACATAAATATCACACTTTAGATTAATTCTTTAAAATATTCTCAACTTGCTGTCTGGGAGAAGAGAGATGACGAAAGTGCAATTGGTACTGGTGTATCATTACTGCCTTTCAAATATTCCCAATTGACATGTATTGTCGTGCAGCAGTTGCAGTACAAAGTAGGACAGAGTGCAAATATGAAATATAAAAATGTGCAGGGAGAAAATATAGATATCCAAAATATACACAATGCCAAAAATATAAACAAGGTTAACTGTCAGGATCATAAATTGCAGGTACAGGCAAGTATACATGGTTAATTTGTTGTCCATGATATTCCGCATTATGCCCCCAATTTAGTCATGCTACAAGATTGATATTGATGAATAAATGAAACATTTGATCACTAAACCACGGTTCTTTATCCTTCTGTTCATTTACTGTCAAATAAAATCATAACGTTGATTGACCTTCTCTCCTCTCACTTTATTAAACAGTAAAAAATCATTTCCATTAACTGTCTCGATAGATTTACAAGCCCCAGGGCCTCAAAGTCACGACAATCATGAAATATTCCATCAATTTAAAGCCACATAAATCAGACCAGTTTATGTCGGCTGCGAGTTTAACAGAGAGCAGGAGAATGACCTTTCATATCAGAATATTGGCTGTGTCATCCTTATAGCAGGTCTAAAACTGGTAGATGATATTGTTTAAAAATATCGAAATGCTCTCCTTTTTCCTTCTAGCAGTTTTGATCCAAACAGTATTTACATCAAGTTTATGGATTATCATCAGCTACTGTATGGCACACGGTAAAAACATTATCTTTCTCTCTCTCAGGCTCTTCACCAGAGAATCCTGGATGACAACTTTATGATCGTCAGATGCAAAGATCTTGCGTGGAGGAGACAGGACTCTGAGAGGTTTTACGCCGAACATTCAGGTGTGAACTCAACTCATCTCTGAACTAATTTATTTCACTGAACGAAGGTCTGCTCTAGAACAAATGAGTAAGCAGCCTATTTCAGCTGTCGTGTGTCAGTTTGAAACAAGTGATTCACTTCTCACCTTCTTGCTAGAGCATCCACGACTTGTTACAATGATAATGAGTCTTCCTGAGTCAGACATTGAAGAACAGTGTTTAAAATATTTTAAGGTTAAAATTGTTTA
Source organism: Pagrus pagrus (assembly GCF_965226575.1). Taxonomy (NCBI): domain Eukaryota; kingdom Metazoa; phylum Chordata; class Actinopteri; order Spariformes; family Sparidae; genus Pagrus; species Pagrus pagrus. Next base: position 9,149,892 of record NC_140200.1, read on the forward strand.
AAAATATCTGTTTGACTTGCTTCTGTTGATCTTCACAGGGCGATTCTTCTACCAAAGACTTGTTGAATTCATGTCAAGGTAATCCTCCACACAAGTGTATATTCCCCAAACCATGACTGAAGCTGTGATGAATGTGGATCCTTGTGGTTTCCTGTCTGATATAAGTAAAATGCAATAACGGAGAGATTTCCACACCACATAACCCACCTGGCTGACAGATGAAAGTGCTCCTATTTCATGCTCGCCATTAAATCTCGCCCTGAAAACATCACAGCAGGAGTTTCAGATATCAGCCATGTTTAGCACAGCATCCCTGGAGCAATTGTCTGAAAGTCGCCATGTAGCCTCCTCACAATAGCTCCACATGCCCCCGCCGAATTGCAAAAGTTGCTTGTAATCAAATTGTCATCTCCTCGCAGCAGAAAACCTGCTGATGACACGGCAGCCGGTTCTCTCAATGCTGTCAGTGTTACAAAAAGCATCCAGTGTTAAAATGTCTGTAAGAGCCGCACAGAGCAGAATATGCTTAAATGGTTCTGTTGTTGAATTCTTCCCCCACAGCGGTCCGATGCGAGCGTACATTTTAGCCAGAGAGGACGCCATACGTCACTGGAGAGAACTGATGGGACCGACCAAAGTGTTCAGAGCCCGGTACACCTCGCCTGCTTCCATCAGGGGCCAGTTTGGACTCACAGACACACGAAACACGACTCACGGCTCAGGTAGGTAGTATGCCGAGCGTCATGTGTTTATATGTGGAGTAAAAGTAGTGACCCTGGCATAGAAAACTGCTTCCTGTAGGCAACTGCATGATGTATTGCACTGTGTTTTATAGAAAGAAAAATATCCGTTTTATAACTATAAGCCTGTGAATGATGATGATAATTCATACGTCCCACTATCGAGTAAAATTTAAAAATGTGCGAACAAGGGATTGACTTTATACAAAACCATGAATTTAGACACCCTGTACTTCCTTTGACCATTTCAACCAAGCTCAAAGATTTATTCTTAGTGAGCACTGTTAATGTTTAAGGTTGTCATATTTTTAATCTCTATCCACACCAGATTCTGTTGAGTCGGCACAAAGAGAAATCAGTTTCTTCTTCCCAGACTTCTGCGTGGAGGAGTGGATGGAGAAGGAAGAGCCTTCGTTCAGATCAGGACAAATACGCTACGACCATCAAAAACTCATCCACACGCTTTCAACGCAAAGCTGATCCCAGAACTGCTGCTACAGTCACTTATCCCCAGGGACCTCGTGGAAACCGTTCGATTGCTCAGAAATGCAAATGTGTGATAGAAAAGTGCACGTTGCCTGTTTTTTTAGTGCCAACATGTTCGTCCCATTAAAACTGAGTGTCCTCGAGCATTTCCACATATGTGAAGTAATTTAAAACAAGGACCATCGTTGTTTTTGTTTAATTTATTGTCATTAGAAAACACGAACAACTAGATAAGAAAATTTAGCACTGTTGTACAAAACAACACGACGTAGTAAGACAGTTGTTCACATCGTCAACACAAACCTTTGTTCAGGCCTCACTGTAAATAGTGCAATCATCACAATCAGTTTCCTGAGCCTTACGGATTGTAGTACAGCAGCAACTACATGTCTTGTTTCAATGTCAAATACCAAAACTATATAATATTCATAATTTATTCAATAATGTGTAATAATACTATCATATCTTTTACATATATTTATCATCAGAAGCAGCTAAAATTGGGACAAAATGCTTTTAAGATTCAGCCAAGTATGATTTCCTTTCAACGGCTGCCACTGAATTCTTTTGGTCTGATACTGTACACGCTGTAAAATGTCATGTTTTGTGTTTTTTTTCTGACCAGGCTACAGTTTTTACAAGTCAATGTGTCAAAGTATAGTAAAACATACTTGTAACAGGCACCATAGAAACACATCTTACAGTGTTAAACACAACACATTCTAGGTTAAAGAAAATGAGCCATGTTTTCAATGTGGAAATCGAAATCACACCGTTCAGATTCTCAGAGCCCTTCCTGTGCTTCCGTCAGCCATCGGACCTCAAACATTTTCCCACAAAAACAAAAAGTTCACTAGTGTCACAGTTATCTCCATTTTTCTTTGGCTTCTCTGCTGCACTCAAGTGTTCTGTGCGGTCACCTGTTTGAGGCTCTCCACTGGTTTCATGACCTCGTAGGTGGTGAGGGACTTCTTCACCTTCCCGTTCTTGTCCACCTGATGGATGCTCTGCGTCACTGTGATGGTCACCTGCTTGGTCGACATCCGATTGTCCTGCCATTTTGTCTGATAATGAAGAAAAATATTAACATGAATACAAATTAAAAAAATACAATACTGACGTGGACTTTGTTTTGAATGCAGATTGTGGCAATACAAGAGGAGGATATATGTGGACATATATCTAGTAAGGTCCTCCAAAATCTTACTAGATCATCTATAGACAAAGGCCAGAATATACTGTACTGTTCTAGTATGGATCATTCTTTAGCTGTTGTGTGCGACAAGTACCAAATTTATGATCGCGCTTATGACAATGACAACGCCCGTTAATACCCACAGCTTAAGGTGAGGTTTTCATATGCACAAATATATACAGCTGGCTGTCACGTATAACAAAAAGTATAAAAATTCTCACATTTGAGAAGCAGGAACCAGCAAATAATAGGATTTTTGCTTCAAAACCGACTGAAACAATTATTCGATTATCAAAAATAGCTGTCGCCTACTTTACTGACAACCACCTCTTAGTTATATTCCTCAATGTTTCAGCTCTAAATGTAACACATGAGTAGGACATAAAAAATGAAAACAATTGCATAGATGATGACTTGATTCTCCAAATAAGTCTTCCACAGAAAAGAAAGAGGTGCTTCGTTATTCTAAATAATTGACTGGGAGTGTTTAAAAGTATCCAGGCGAGACTCTTACAATCTCTTCAGTGTGAAGAACACTCCTGCGCTGCACTGTAGTGCCAGACGACGGTAACACCGCCTCCTTGGGTGGAGAGCCCAGAATCGCAGGGGGGCTGCCGGGCTTCACGTCGTTCAGGCTGGCTTCAGACACGGCCGAACACACCTTCAGGTAAGCCTGGGCGGGAAGGGGCACGCCGTCCTCAAAGAAGTCTGGAACTGGGTAAAAAAAACATGGAGCAACTAAACCACTGGAGTCTGAAAGCTGGATCCACAACATGTATTTCCAGTTTGTACTGGGCCATGTTGTGAGGATGTGAACTGCTGATTGTCAAACAAATCAAAGGCCCCTGACACTGTGAGGGAGCTAATGATATTTAACCACAATGGTAATTATCTTGACAGTATTAGATTAACAGTTTCATAGATTATCTGTATAATTTAAAAACTTAAATTTAAAGTTGATTTAAGTGCTGAAACGAGGGATGCATGGGAAATTCCAGACCGATACTGACGTCTGTGTACAGGCCAATTTAATGTTTGGCTGATATATCGGTGCTTTCTGAGCTCAAACTGTACAAGTTTTTCGACCAACAGTAAATAATAAAAGCTGATTGAATGTTATTGGATCTTTCTGAGCAGAGAGGTCACGGTTCTGACCTCGAAATACAAACACTTTCTGGGACAGGATGATTATCATTCACACATTCACAATGCACTCTTCCAGCTTTGGGACACAATGGCCTGTTTATGTGTTCTTTCAGCTTTCATTCATCACAATGGCTCCTCTGAGTATTTTTTCTTTCATGTTAACCCAGAAATGTTGTATTCCAGCCCTGCCAATATCACTATTATCACCCTATTTATGACTCACAAGTGGGTAATTTGTAAATCAAGCAGCATTAGTCACAGGTCAGAGAATACAGATTATAGCTTACAGGTGCATTACTGCCACCGCTGAACCACTGTGACTGCAGCGTGGAGCAGTGAAGTGTGATGAATAATGGAAAACACTCTGAAGCGATTTGGTGTGTACGTCAAGTGTGGGGCTAAGTGCACTAAATGATGTTCAACACACATTAGCGGTGTGTGGACGTGACCCTAAAACACAAATACGAAGACTTTTTTTAAAGGAAATTCTGCACATTAATGCTCTACATGTATTTTACATTTCAGTGGAGCTACTGTTTGATCCAATCTTTGCGGCGCCGGCTGCCGATTCACTGGCCAGTTCAGGAGCTGTTTTATCTCTACAGAGACGACCTTCGCTGGATTCGTCTTCACAATTACATCAAGGCTCCTCGGGCCTGCGTTCGCCAGCAGCTGTATCTGTTGCCATGAGAGCCAAGACCTGTTTGAGCACAGCGTCTTTTGATGCAGCCTATTAAGCCCATTTCCTGTTTCATCTCCCCTAGGTTCAGAGAGAACGCACCCACAATTCAGCGGAAAAGACGGCAGAAGCATGGTCAGATCTATCTGTTTTCAGGGCTGTACTGAATGTAGTGACTAACTGCACACAAGAAAAAGAAGAAAAGGCTTCCAAGCATCCTTATGTCACATAATCCAAGGGCACCCGCCGTGTTTTTCATCTCCACTTCAATTTTCCTTGCGCATAATGGATTCTTCGCTGAATCAGACTGCAAAATGTGTCTCTAGGATTTTTTCCTGCGGGGGAAAGCAGATAGAGGGACACATGCTGTACTGTATGGGCGTCACACTTCACTTTGATGTCAGGAGTGTAAAGAAAGGACCTCTAATTGCTAATCCGGTGAAATGACTAATAGCGCCATGCCTGAATAAAAGCCAATATTAGACAAAATAAATAAATAAATCTAATAATGTAGCAATTAAAAATGTTTGTCTGGTGCAAAAAACTACAAATCTGGTATAGAAATTGAAAAAGAGGAAAAAAATAAGATTGGAATTGCAAATGTACTGTCTTCCATGGTGGGAATTAACTGCTAATTAATACAATCACACATGTATAATTAATTTGTTCGGCAGTCAAATTACAGCCTGTTCCTGTTAGAGGAGATCAATTAAGTATTCATTCATCCATCCACTCAACCGTCACTTATTCTTCTCACCGGGGCTGATTGTTTTCTCAGACGTGAAGCCGGCCTCAGAGCTCTCCGAGGGGATGCTCTGGATGGACGACAGGGGGATGTCGGTGTCGGTGCTGGTCAGCCACGTCGACTCCGTCTCCTTGGTCCAGCTCTCCAGGTATCGAGGTTCCAAAACGTCGGTCCTGCTCCCCCCGCAGCCCATAGCTCTGCCTCAGGGAGCCTTCACTTCCCGGCTGGACGTCTCTTCAGAGCGGGAAAAGGAAGCCGGAGACAGATTTATTGCTGGATTTTAATCCGATCATTGGAAGCCGTGAGATTGAATGGGTGAAGTGAATTTGTGCTGACCCAGTTCCTTCTTTTTTCTTTCATACTTTACGTAACACACTGTGTAATGATATATTTAATTTAGAACAAAAACAATAGAAATGAGAGAAAGTATTTTGACAGTCGATTCATCATTTTACCCTTGTGTTTGGTTGACATTATGCTTTCCTGCTTTCCTTCGTCTAACGTGAAAGTTAACTTAATCTGAATACCTCGACTTTGAATTTAGGGAATTGTGATCACAATTTGTCACAATTTTCTGAAGTTTGCTTAAAGATAGACAATTAATCCTGAAAATAACTGGCAAATAAACTGATGATCACAATAATCTTTAGTCGCAATTCTAAAATCCGGATGATTACCTCCGCCAAGGAGGTTGTGTTTTCACCCGTGTCTGTCTGTTTGTTGGTTGGTTTGTCAGCAGGATTGCATAAAAACTAGTGAACGAATTTCCACGACACTTGGATGGGCCCAGAATCGACCCTGTTAAGTCCCAAAACAACACGCACCAGACCCTCGTCCTATGTTTGGTTAGGTTCAGGCACTAAAACTACTTGGTTATGTTTAGGAAAACATTGTGGTTTGGATTAAAACCAGTACATTAATTCTATAACTTCTGTCACAACTGTACCTACGTTACCTAAGTAACTTGTGTTACATTATGTACATGATGTTACATCACTACGTTAGTCAGTTAAAAGACGCTGGACATGTCAGGCGGTCTCCTGAATGAAAGTCCTGGCCTCCTCCCTATCCCTAGAACAATCAGGTGTATAAAGATTGCTGGTCCACATACACACAATACTCACAGCACAATACGCAGCTGTGGGAGAAACAATAACTTGTGTCCTCCGAAGAGTCGGTTGAATGGTGCCGTCTGTGTTAACTCAGCCTCTTTCACATCTCTGTGCGAGCGTCTGAAAGCGGCATCTTCTGATGGTGGATCAGGTCAGAGAGACCACCTTACGCAGGAGCTGCTCAGTCATCCAAACCAGTTTAGTCACCTATGAGACATAGAGACAGAAGGAGGCAGTAGAAGTCAAGAAAATATTCTTTCTGTCCTTTTATTGACATTTTAATATGTTAATTTAGGTGTGCTGTGTTGCATTTTTAAGTGTTTTGTGCTGCTGTTAAACATATATTGGTTGTATATATTTATATTCTGTATTTTTGCTCTAGTTTATTGTAACAGTCAGGTACAAAGCTGTCATCTATCTATCTATCTATCTATCTATCTATCTGTCTAGAGACAAATTATACTTGGAAATCAATTCATCTTGTAAAGCAATCACAAAACAACCAGATCTATAGCCTCACCAAGGTTAAATTAATGATCACTGTGTGTTATTGAACCCTGCTTTTCCTCTAAATGAGACGCTGATGGAGTCGTTTTATTGATGCACTGACACTGAATGTGCAGCTGTACACAAACAGGGCCTCGCATAGATCATCACATCGCCTGGTTTACTGATCTCCTATTCATTAAAACACAGCCATCACGCAGCCATAAAGCGACGGTAAAGGCGCAGCAGCTGCACAGCTGTCACATCACCGCAGGCCACAAGCAAAACGACAGCGTGAAATAAATAAATAAATAAATAAATGAATGAGTACGAATAAATCGCTGTGAGATTCACGACAGAAACGCGAAAAAAAACGACGCTTGTTTGTAAGAATACAGGGAAAAAAAAGACGATGGGGGCTTACTGATGATGGAGATGTCTGTCTGCGTCTCTGCCCGGTGCTCCTCCGAGTCTCCTGACGGACAGACCTGCAACATGTTGTCAGTGATCACAGCCCCCCCGGCGGGTTAACACAGCCTGCTGTCCGCTCCTCCACCCGTCCGTGATTTATACAGAGGCTGTGAATCACCCAGCCTGTACTGTAAGGAGGTAGCCTCAGCTGTTGCCAGGTAAACTAAGATCAATAAAGCCTGATGGTCCACTGTGGTGCCTGTGCGCACCGACGCATGGATTCATGCTTACAGACCGTTAATTAAAGTGCAGTTTGGACCATTAAAATAGCAAAATAATAGAGCCTCAAGTCAGGATTATTATTGTTATTATATATTACACAGGTCAGATTATTTCTAATTCAGTTAATTAATATACATAAATAAATAGCACTAGTACAAAAAGTGGATTAGGCCTACTTCAAAATCAATTATTGTAAATATAGCTCCTTATCAGAGTATATGCAGGAATCCTGAAGTTAAATACCTTTTAAGACCTTTTTTAAGACCCTTTCCATACATTTTACCTCATCACCACATCTTGTTCTAATCGGTTACATCAGCGACGCACTTTATTTGTCATTTGGTCCAAATCTCAGACAAGATAAATCACTCCCCACCCCCAAGATACTGCAGTCTTACCTTCATAACGACAAGGTATTACCTGTGTAATAATATTACTGGCTGATTTAATCTGACCTGTTCAAAAGGTATGACAGTGAGTTGAAATTGTGGTTACTGATATTCAGTGAAATAAAAGTAATCAAACAGAAAACTAACTTTATAAAAGCTTTTTTTATTTCTTATTTTCCTTCTGTCACTTTTAAACAGGGAAATACTGACACTGTTAGACTAAGAAAACTAAAAAACATGAAACACAACACAAAGACACATTTATATCAGTTGATGAGTTTATATGTACTTTAAGGGCATCATTGGGAATGTAGTGAAGGAGGCGTGATGTGTGTTTGAATACATGTTCTCCTGTTTTACTGTGGATGTCTGTATATCGTGTTTTATATGTTGCATTTTATCACGCTGTGGCTGTTACCTCTGCAGGGTCTTGCTTGTTAAAGAGAGCTTGGTCTCAAGAGGACTTCCTGATAAAATAAAGGTGAAATGAATGAATAAAAATAAAATTGTTGCAGTTTTTTATTGAGCGATCACATTCAGGACTCTCTGCTGTTGAAACACAAGTGGAGCACTTTAAATTAAAATTAAATTTTTAATTTTTATGTAACCCTCCAGGCAAAAGAGTCCAAGGAGGGAGAACGCAAGATCTACCTGGCTGTTTAAATGTGCAAATGAACTGAGAAAACAGAGATTATATTATTTTTTTAAATGAAATAAAAAGGAATAAAAACTCCTTTATCATCCTTAAAAAACACATTTTAGTTAAGTCACCATAAACAAAACAGGCAACCTGAGAGGCCTTGTGTTGTTTGGTGTTTTTATATTCATGAAAAAAGTTTCATGATTTAAAAAATTGCCCTAAAGACATAATCAAAAATGTAATCAAGTAATCTTTAAGAATGGGACCTGATCGCATAAGCCCAATCTCATGTAACTCATAATAAAAATGTAATAAAACAATAACATCATACAACATTTTGAGACCACTTATTCATATTTTTTGTACTGGCATGTCCCCAGAAATAATATTTGCTTCACGTATTCTGAGGCTTGTAGTTGAACTCCTGACTTCCAGAGAGACATTAAGTATTTACTGTCTTGCTCAAAAACACTCCCCCATAAAATACCAACAAGATGTTCACTACTCTGCCCACAAGAGGACAGTCACAGCCCACTCCTGTCCTGTACTCACAGAACTGGGCTGGTAAACGTGGTTCCCATACTGTACATAATTACACAGGGTTGGTGTTGTGAATATTTCAGTCAATGCTGCTTTGATTGGTAGATTTAGAAATCTCAGCCAAAAGAAAAAAAAAAAAAACCTACCATACATTGTCCCAAGACGAAGAGAAGGTGCTGAATGTAAAATAGTAAATGAAAATATGCACTCATCTTCAAGTTTATTGCCACATAGACTCTCATCAGAGCTGCCATGTCTGCTAACAGTTGAAAATACAACTGGAGTCCTGCCCTCCTGTGGTAATATTCACTTCACCACAAAGCAGCCGACTCTTTCCTCAAACTCCATCTCACTGATTGGTTGTGAAGCTTCTCAGCTGGCAGCAGAGTGCACATTCATCACAGTTCTCCGCTTTGGGTTTTGGATTTCCACAATGAACTGTCAAAAAAAACAATGGACAGCGCCTCTCTTCCTGCTGCATGGAAGTGACAGCTTGTGGGAAAAAAAAAGATACAGCCGCCATGATGGAGGCGTCTGCTCGTGTGAACGAAGGTCATTTGCTTCTGACGTATCTGCTGCCAATGAAGCACATTACAGAAAAACAGAAGAAGAATGGAGCTCCGACTGTAAGATCAATTCTCTAATGGAGAAGCTCGCCACTTGATCCTGTCACACAGCAGTCGGAGAGAAGGATTTAATGAGCAACAGTTTACAGACTATGCCAGGTCAAGCAGCGACGTCTACTTTGTTTGAGTGCCACTTTTTGGATGAAGTCTTTTGAATTGCCACGACTTGGTGCATAAATCTGATTTGCAACTTGTCAACTCTTGTGAAGGTCTTTAAGTGTTATCGGTGTGTAAACGCTGCCCTTTTACCTGAGTGGCTCCAAAGCTGTTCACCTTAGGGAACCCTTTTCTATCATTGAGTCAAGTGACAACCCCAACTAAGTTACATTGTTTTATGAAGGAAGACTTTTTCCCAATATTTTAAGGAACTTTTTTAGTATTATGTCTTTCTTTGAATTAACAGTCACACATTCTGAATTACCTTTTCTTTTGACATGCTCAGCATTTTCTGATCCCTGACCCTTGTTCTATTAGCTCTTTGGTTGTTTTAATTGCATACTTTAATACTGATGTCCTACATAATTATGCAAAAATGGCCATCAGTGATAAGATGGGCTATTTCTGTTTAATTAGGATAGTTATTCCTCATGCATGTTGATGGTTTTCTGACTTATCTGCGTCATTAGAGTCATAAAATTAAGACTGCTTTTTATGGCTGAGGGTAAATGAAAGGGTCTCACACTGAAAACAGCTCTGTGTTTCTCTGCTTACACCTGTGTCATCTTTTGTCCACAGAGGCCACCAGAATCAACAACACATAAAAGTAGCTTTGAGGATTAATCTAAACTGTAAAAATAACAATTTCATTTAATTATTAGTCATTTTATTTTAGAATAAAGGTTTTTCTTACACCCCTTAAAATCAAGAAGGCCTCGTGACCTCCTGTAAAGCTTTGGCGACCCCTAGTGGGGGTCAGAAACACAAGGTGGGGAGCCAGTGTTCATTTGTTTTCACTAGCTTCACTATACCGGACAGTCTGTAATGGGGAGTGACATAAAGACAGAGCACACCGAGTCCCGAGCGATCAACAAGTCAACACTCCCGACACCTCCATCACTTACCATGAACTCCTCTCTGCTGCACCCCTGAACCTCCACCCTGAAAGCTGAGAGGGACTCAGTTGAAAAGCAGAAACGCAGAATTCTGGTTCACTGTTGGGGGGATTATTACATTTTAATTGGAGTCTTGCCCTTTAAATACATGATTTGGTGCAGGTCTGGCAGCATCTGGGCTGAATAAAATCCCTGTGACTTCCTGCGCTCAGCCCCTCGTCTCCTTCCCCCGTCACCCAGCTAATGAATCTCGCTTCCTGTGGACGGTCTGGTCAATATGAGGCTGGACAGCTTTGATTTGTATGTCCTGCCCCTCTGTCCTATTGGACTGCTGGTCAATAGGCCTGTCTTCCCATTACCCCGGCGATTAATGTGGCGCCCTGCCAAATGCTACATTGGAGTGAATCATGGGTGAGCTCTCAGCGGTCTCAGCTTCAAACAAGGATGCATGCCACTGAATAATATTGGACATTTACTTTACATCAGGTTTAATGCATGCAACAGACCTCTTTTCAGTGTGAACAGGTCTGTGATACACTCATTTAAAGTCTTGTTTAAAGTCAGACAGAGTATATGTCTTTGAATGACGACCACTAAATGACACAGCACTGAAACCCTTTATGTTAGAGGCGTTTAACATACGTAGGTGTGACTGAGGCCTTTAAATTTGTCATCTAATAAATGAAGGGATAGTTCAACATTATGGAAAATACACCAGTTTTCCTCCTTGCATGAGTTAGATGAGATAAAACTCTCGTCCACTGAATATTAATATACTTTATGCAACGCTAAGCTATAAAGAATGAAAACAAGGAGAAAACAGCTGTCCAGCAGCGACAAACTCTGCCCACCAGAACTTCTAAGCCCACAAAAGATCAGTTCAGTTTTGATTTGTTCAACCTGTTACTGAAACGGACAAGTTCTTTCCTGGGTAAAGTGATTTTCTCTAGGTCACTGCGACCTCTCGGCAGCAAAGGAAACGAGCATATGTCAGAAAATGTCAAACTGTTCCTTCTAAGGTTCAACGTGTAGGATGTGGCCACAGTTTTTGTTTGAAACATCAAAAAAATTAACAAACATCATCAACAGACTGTGTCGAAATTACAGTGTTGACGTCATGCATCGTTTTGCAGAGATGTTTCCTGAGGTAACCATGCTAACCAGCTAGCCCTGGCCTTTCCAGTCTCGTTATACCACTTTGTACCTCAAGAGGTGATATTACAGAAGTGGTGAGTTTTTTTTTATATTTCACAAGTTCTTTGTCAGTCAGTTTCAGAGGCTGTGTTTAGTCCCAGTTTTGTGTCCAGTCATGTTTGCCCCTCCAAACTTCCCTTCGAGTGGAGAAAATGTGGGGAAGTTAGCCTGTAAGGTTCCCTTTATGATTTTGTTTTTCAATCCTGGAAAGAGACTCGTTCAGTGACACAGCCTCATATTCCTCAACATTCACGAGGTCAGTGTATCTCCAGTCTGTCTCTTACCATGAAGAGCAGTTCAGTATTCATGATTTGACCTTCAAGTTTTCGAACACTAACTTGTTCATCCCTGCTCATGATAACAAGTATGTTTTTATGACGTATGTGTTTGTGTGCGTATGTTAAGCCAAACCCTGGCCTCAGCGTTCACTGCTTCATTTTTAACAGCTGGTCAAGGCTGATAGTGAATAATATGCACTCTCCATCGATTTACAAAGTTTTGCGGGAGGGGAAAGAGCCTCTTTCTGGCAACTTCTGTCAGGAGGGGGAGTGAATGTGCAGCAGCGAAGCATCCAAATCCAAACTTTCACTGGGAATTTAGAGAGACAGCCAGCGAGTTATAGCACTGGAAAACTAATTAGGATGTTTTGGGCTTGGAAAGGGGAGAAGTTGCCTGCAATGACAAAGGATCATTAGTTTTGCTGTCAATTTCTCAACTGTCGCGACGGCTGCAGTTATACCATAGTGCCTCAACTCTGACCCAATTATTTAAAAAACACTTCATTTTGTGATTTATTCAACAACTAAAAAAGTTATATTCTACACAGTCATGCACCTTGGGGAAAAAAAACAAAACCCTGCAATGTGATGCTGAGATATTATCATGTTCACTTGTCCAGATTCCATCAGCAAATTGTTGATTTTGGAGCTTCCAGCGGGAGGACGAGCGGCTTATCCAGATTGAGCTTTGCCTGGAGGTTGTGGTTCAGTGGCATCAATCACATCTCTGGGCCTTTTTTCTGGCAGAGCAGCGCCTCCTCTCCTCGGACTGGCAGCGGCAATCTCCCCCCCTGTGCGGAGCGGTGCCAGAGATCTCTCAAGAGGTTGTGTTCTTTCAATCCATCACGGCCGCGGCTAACATGACACCTTTTCATTAGTGCAAAGTGCTCCAGAGAAGAGGCACTACTACAGCCCAAAGTAGGCAAGAGGGGGCTAACACAATAGTATTAACTAGGCAGAAGTGGTAATGACACGCGGACGAGTTTAATGCTCTTAGGTTTATTAAGCTCTTGGGGGGGAAAAAAATTAACATTTTTAGTTTTTCTACTCTCTTGTCCTTTGTTCCCGAGCTGCCTTGTATAACAACTTTGAAAGAGCTTCAATAAAATTCATAGAAATTATTAACAATATGCTTGCAGCTCCATATTTTGTAAAAAAAATAAAAAATAAAATAGTGTGATGTTTTCTGGACTCTGGTTTTCTGAACGGAAACTGGAATAAGAAACTGCACAGCACAGCATCTACAGTATAGCTTCCCGTTAAAGAGCCTTAATTTCAGAATATATAAATTAATATGTTTCATCATCTTGTGATGGCACAGCCCTCTATCTCTTTAAACTTCTTAAGGAGGCTGTAAAAAAAAATGGAGTTTGAATGCCAAGTATGTGTTAAAAGCATCAATTTATGTTTGACCTAAAAATGATTAATATTGGCACCATAACAAAGTCATTCCCCATGACTGATTTATGTAATTTCCCCTCACTGTCATTTACATTATCAGGGGAAGTGCTAAAATCGATCTGTAGCCACTTCTCTGGCCTCAATTGATATTTCCGCCTTTTAAATTCTGGTGAGGGCTGGCCCGTAAATGCAGCCTTTGCACTTTATGTGCTTCATTCGTTTTATCCTGCTAAACACACAACTCTAATCCTATCAAAGGCAAGGAATATTCCAGAAAAGGCATTAGCGGGGGGCTTACGAGGCGAGACAGCGGCGCATTAGTATTCATGGAATTTCTTGGGACAGACTCTTGGTTTTAGCGGAATTATCTTGGGGAAACTCTGATGGAGCTCACGTCAACATCAAGCTACAAGCTACCATAAAGAGCCATTGGATGGTTGCAGATGGAGCCAAATCTGGACCTAGAAAGGGTGATGAAATTCAGAGGGTCAACAAGCTGAATTATTATTTCTCTGAACGACTTAAAACGTCTTATCATTGGAGTTGCGATGTCTTTGGATGTTCTACTATATGAGGTCTTGTAATGAAAACTGTAATCATTCATCTCTCGAGTACAGGCCGTCCTCTCAGCTGTCTGTCTTCTGTAAAAACTTGAGTTTCTTTTTTTTTTTTAAGTGTATGATCGACTGCTAAAGAGAGGCATTGTTTGGTGAATTGACACGTAGCTGATGCACTAATCCATAAAAAGAAAGGGGGACCAAACATGTCCGCCCAGTGTCTGTTTGCATCTAGATGTCATTCAAACAGCTAACTTTCAGATGTGACCTTCCCCACTCTGCCTGCCAACTTCATAACGTTTAACAACTCTGTCCATGTTTTGAAATATCTAGTGATAATTAAAGTACTCAAAAGGACTCCTTCTTTAAATGGAAATGATCTAATGCACTGCTCTGCTCAGTAAATAAATGTTCTCACTATATAAAAGATGTCATTTTGAGGAAGGAGATGAAACTTTATTGGAGTTGTTGCACCAACTGAACACCCTCCACCCTACCTACTGTAGAAACATGCCGATGTAACATGGTAGACTATAAAAGGCTTATTTTAGGGTAACGAAAACACAACTATTCTTCAAGGATTATGCACTAATCAAAACATAATTATGAATATTACATTCCATTTCTGTCAATAGAGCCTGCTAAATCCTACGCACTGCACCTTTAAGCGAATAGCCATACACATTGAGTTGAAACGTTTAAGTTGAGACACAAGCATGTTTTGTCTTTTAGAAATATTGTGCGATTCACACAAATATTTTACTATATATGTTGAGTAAAGGCAATGTCTTTTCTGCGTTTCTAATCAAAGATGGCAAGTTCAGACTGAACAGATCTCAGATCAGCGGGCTGAGAGGGTGAATCTAGATGAACGATTAGTGTAATGCTGCACATTATTAATAATTCAGGGACTAAAATATAAAGCCTGCCTCAAGTCTTGTCTCAAAATGACACACAATAACTTACATCACACATTACTTCCTGTGGGGAGCAATAATGTGCGCAACAAGTCTGCAATAACCCTGTTATATTATGCAATATCTGTGCTAAAGACCACAGGAACACCAATTCAATTGGTGTGATCTTGCTTCTACTTTTACTGCATGTGCCTAAGAGGCTTAAGAGTGAATGAAACTCATGTAATGACTAAGTGGGGAACAAATCCTTTGGGTAACATAACATTTTTCATTAAATGTCATGCATATTCTCATTTTGCCACAGTAAATGGTAAATGGTCTTGCATTTCTAAAGCGCTTTACAATACATTACATTCATTTACATTCACCCATTCACACACTGATGGCGGAGGCTGCCGTGCAAGGCGCCAACTGCTCATCAGGAGCAATTTGGGGTTCAGTATCTTGCTCAAGGACACTTCGACATGTAGCTGACTAACTTCAGCTAACTTCGAACCAGTGACCTTCCGATTACTAGACGACCCGCTCTACCTCCTGAGCTACAGCCGCCCCAGTAGGTGCGTGGCTCTATGGATGTTAATGTCTGTGGGTCCAGGCTGAAATACATGAACATCTAAAAGTTTAAAAATTGTACAGAAATATATGGTTTCAAGTTGATTAAGATAACCAATAATTTCACATTTTTGTATTTTAAAAATAAGTTCAGAACCTGTAGTTTGGTCACACTTGAGGGTTGAAAAGGCGACGATGTAGTGAGCAAAGGTGGAAGATTTAAAAATCCACACCTCTGATAAAATTTCCGTTCCTCTCTGAACCGCTGTAGAACATGCCAGGCATGATCCATCACAAACGTGCTTTCTTCCTCTGAAAGTGTAAAAAAAAGTA
The DNA here is from genome assembly GCF_965226575.1 of Pagrus pagrus. Taxonomy (NCBI): domain Eukaryota; kingdom Metazoa; phylum Chordata; class Actinopteri; order Spariformes; family Sparidae; genus Pagrus; species Pagrus pagrus. Next base: position 9,165,653 of record NC_140200.1, read on the forward strand.
AAAAACATCCACATCGGGAGCAGCAGTTTGACGTCATGAGCGTGACAACATTGTGCTGTGCTCGTTCTTCTTCTCTGTGTTTACTGACGGGCTGCAAACCAACTTTGAACTGCATGCCGCCACTAACTGTATCCGAGTGTGTAAATGCTGCACTTTTTGAGTCAATGAAAGCATTTTGGCTTTATATTATCAGCTCAATTTATTGGCTTTAATTTCACCAATACTGATATGTAGTCAATAATTAAAATTTCCCAATATCGGATGTTGAAGATCCTCTTTTCCTCTAGCACCACCATCAGGTCGAAGTGTACACACGTTCCCCTTGAGGATGAATTGTAACGACTCTGGTGCCTTAGCGTTCCTTAAAGTTAAGGTTTAAAACACTCTGCTTTATGACTAAATATCAGAAAAACAAATGACATTCCCGTAAGCCTCAGCTGTACTTTGTGTGCAGTGCTAATCATGGTGAGCACAGTAAAACTGCAGCTAAACATTGGCTCACAAACCTTATCTTTGTGAGCGTGTTTAGCATGCTGATGTTAGCATTTAGCTCAAACCCTCGAGACCCTTCTTTCCCGACAGTGGCTCAACAGAATTAAAATGAATTAAATCCTCTCTGCGTCATGGAAATTCAGCCATTAAATAGACGTGTGATCTATTTCTAATCACCTATTAAGTTAAACAAATGCATGGCCATGACTGTTTCAAAGCTTATCAGTAACCACTGAGTAAACACAGCCATCTTTTCCAATCCTCTTCTCATGCCTCATTAACATGGATAGTCATATGATGTCATAATCTATAATCTCTGCTTTAGTTGCAAAAATGATATCTGAATGTGTTCATTTACGTTATATAAAGCCAAATACTGGCTGTTAGTGGACGTGAAATGGCGACACAATGTGAAACAAATGCTGACACACATACTGTACGCACTGAATGAGTTTTGATTAAGTTTTCTAAGTCTGATCAGCTGCACAGTTATTTCACAGCATGAGTGACATTTTGACAGTGTAATTTCTACCATTGCCTTCACTGTGTCAACTGCTATCAGAACCTAATGAGCCTATGAGATAATTTGGGTAATTAGTCGCCCTCCTCCCCTTCAGGAATATTAATGTTGCCCCAGGGGGGCAGTGAGACAGTTATAAAGTCAATAAGATCAATCAAAAAGCTAATTTAGATTAATCTTTGGTATTTTTATCAGAGGCAGACACATTTGTGGGTCTTCAGACAGCATGAGTGAATCCAGTTTGAATTGTTTTAAAGATGTAATCATTGAAAAGCATGTGACAGTGGTCCTATAAAGATGTTTTATCAAGTAAAATGGTGGTTCACTCCTTTTTTAGTGTTGTACATTACGTATATATCACAGATTATGGAACAAACAGCACTTCTTTGGTGAGTAAGTCAAAAATAATTCAATAGCAGCTGTATTTTCGTGCCACTTATGTAAAACATTTATTGTCATGAAACTAAACAGACACAACTAATAACAACCATGAGTGTAGAGTACCATCTGACTCCCGGCTGCTCACTGTCTAGTCACTGTAATTAAACTATGAGTGGTGCTGCTAGGTTACAGGGATGATTTGTCGCTGAGCCAGGGGACCATCCAGCAACACTTGAGTGTGTCCACTCATCTTAGACTGTTGTTTACTCCAATCTCTGTCCCGCAAAACTTGCTGATTTTCAGATAAAATGTCCTTTTAGTGAGATTTTTGAGTTTATGCTTCCCCTCAGGAGACACCAACTGTCAACCAAGAGCAACCCTCTCTCATACAGAATCAATACATACCAAAATGACTCCACATTACGGGGGCAGACGTGTGCGTAACGATAAAAAGGAGCAGGCGGTGCAGCAGATGGGGTTGTTTCATACACTGCTGAATCATTGTAATGAGAACAGGACACATCCACAGCTTATAGCCTGATCTATGCTTCTCACAACCCAAACCGACAGGACAGGTAAGGGCTGCAAATGAAACCAAATTCTGAAAATAAAGCCAGCTGATTGGTGCGACCTCTTATGGTTCTAGGTGTTTCCATTTATTAGACAACGAAAGCCATTTGTATGTTATTGTTTTGCAAATATTTAACCCTTCCCCACATTTTATCTTTACCTTTCAAATAACATGTAACGTTAATCTAAGGAAAGTCTGGCTGGAGGCTGGAGACACGTTTGTCAGGAAAGTACGTGCCTGATCCGATGTCCCCTCGAATCATGAAACCGTCAGACATGATTTAAAGGGGCAGGGGTCCGCTGCTCTGACCGTATGGTATATCACTGAGATGGTGAGATGAACTGTGAAGGTATTAAAAAGTGACACTTCACTATGTGCTGAGGGCAGAAAGTGTGTATTTCTGGTGAAAATTGACACTGCCGCTGCATGTCAGTGCTTGCTGAACACAGAGGGCAAGATTTTGAGCTATTTAATGACATAAAATTAAAATGTTTCTATCAGTGTGTATTTGATTTAAAAGGCGATTAATCATTGTTTCTAAGGGCTACGGTTTGAGAATAACTGCCTTCACCCCGGAAGGCGGCGTGCATCGTGACATATTTGAACTGTTTGATTTAAAAGGCTTTTCACTTCATTATTTGGCCTATTAGCATCTCCTTCAGTGTTAGCGGCAGAGTGTTCTTATGTGGGAGCCTGAGAACAAAGGAAGATTCTTGCATATTCTGGCACCACTTTGGTCTAAAATGAACCCAAAAATCGCCGCTTCCCATGCCACAGTGTGACGTCGGCCGTCTGATTGAGCCGACTTTCTCCACGGCTGTTCACACTCAACATTTATCTGATGTGACATAAGTGTCAACCTTCAGCAGCTATCACCGTGTTATTGAGTGACTTTGTCAGTCATTTTGGCAGCCGCCACTGCTGATTCATGTCTCTCTCTGCAGAGCAGTTTGCACCTGCTGACAAAATCAAGTTTCACACATCAGTTCAATGTCAACTACCACTGCCTTGAGTCTTTTATTTTAATGATGATCCTAATTGCAGGTGACGGTAATTAACCTGACGCTGACACAGCTAGTCATCTGTGATGAACTGCACCCCAATTGGATAATGATGACATTATTACTTTGATGAGGAATTATCGCTTCTGATCAGATTTTTTATTAATAATTCAAGAGAGAATGTAAATGGGTCCATCTCAGCGTACATATCATTTGTGCTCAGAGGATAATAGCAAATGTATTTACAACCTCACCATCAATTCAAAGACATTAAACCAAGAGATCATTAAACTACAGTTAGAACTAGAAAATGTGTATTTCCTGCGAAAATACAGTGTGAATGTATGTGTGTGACAGCTGAAGTGATTTAGAAAAAAACTGCTGAATATACTGGAAAATAACTGCCTGAAATGCACAAAACTATAATGCATACACTGTTGAAAAACCTTCATGTAGTAGAAGTAGAAGTAGGAGTAGTAGTAGAAGTAGAAGTAGTAGTAGTAGTACAAGTAGTAATAGTAGTAGGAAAACTAGTAGTAGTAGTAGTACAAGTAGCATTAGAAGAAGTAGTAGTAGGAGTAGTTGTACAAATAGTAGAAGTAGTAGTAGTTCTGCCAAATGCCCTAAATGTAGTAGTAGTAGTGTTAGTAGTTGAAGTAGTAGTAGAAGTAGTAGTAGTAGTAGTGTTAGTAGTTGAAGTAGTTGTAAGAGAAGTAGTGGTAGTAGTTGTAGTAGTAGTAGTAGTAGTAGTAGTAGTAGTAGTAGAAGTAGTAGTAGAAGTAGTTGTAAGAGAAGTAGTGGTAATAGTTGAAGTAGTAGTAGTAGTAGTAGTAGAAGTAGAAGTAGTTGTAAGAGAAGTAGCAGTAGTGGTAGTAGTAGAAGTAGTAGGAGTAGTAGAAGTAGTGGTAGTAGGAGAAGTAGTAGTGGTAGAAGTAGAAGTAGAAGTAGTTGTACAAATGGTAGAAGTAATGGTAGTAGTAGTAGTAGTAGTAGAAGTAGTTGTAAGAGAAGTAGTAGTAGTAGAACTACTAGTTGAACGTATGCTGAAGCAGTAGCAGAACCAAAGTGGAACATTTCCCCACCATGAGAATGAATGGGGAAAATATTGCAGAAAAAGCTGAATATTTCAAAAGCTGAAAAGGCAGAACAGCTGAAAAGTCGCAGGCTGAATGGGCTTACAAAGCTGAACATTTAGAGAAGTGAACGGGGGAGAACAAAGGAATAGAACCAAGTCGACCGGGAGAGGAGAACGAAGAAGAGAGAGACAAGATGAAGTTTGAAGGCAAAGTGTGTGTGTGTTAGAGAGAGAGATAGAGGGGGAGGGAAAGAGAGAAAGAGAGGAATCCCATCATTCATTAAACACATTTTAATCTTGGAAATGTATGTAAAATTATCCTGAAAGGCCAATCCCAATCCGGCCTAAAGTCAATTCAAAGCTGTTATTGAACCATTTGGCGTGCTGGCATGGTTTTGGGTTCTTTTGAAAGGTTTTGTTGAAATGTTCAAACTTCACTTCACTACAAAAAGGTGAACATCACGGTCAGCGTATTTGAAGAAAATTGGGGCCGGTACATGATCCTGTAAGATTTCAGGACATCCTGTAAGGTCCTGGACAAATTTCGGTCAAATATTGTGGGTGTTTATTGAACTTAATGGCGATTCAGAGACTGCTGCAGACCTCGTGTTGAAAGCTTACAGTCTAGGTGAGTTATTAGGTGAGTCAGTAAAGCAGATGTTGCATTTGACCCAGCAGAGTCTGTGAGTGCTGATTAGAGAGGCACCTTGCAGAGCTTAAATCAGGATCAGTCACAAATGGTTAGGAGCATTTACCATCTTTTCATAAGGAGAAGATGTTTGTGCTGAGCAGGTACAGATGTTCTACGGTCGGTATAAATCTCCTTTAAATTTGTTATTTCCTGCGGGTGGGGAAGATTTTTAATGAGTGACCAGTGCCAATTTGATGGCAATATGATTTATAACAAAGGAGAATGATGTGAATGCACAGAGGACTATACGGACCTGTTGTAGCTCAACAGTGGTTTCCCTGATCAGACAGGTTGAGTCTGCTCCACGATGCGGGAAATGATCCCTGAAGCTGACGTGTTCCACTGACGTAGCTTCCATTTGTCTGGTGAGGCTGTGACCTCTTTTCTGAGTTGTAACAAAAAGAGCGAGGAGGAGGAGGAGGAGGAGGAATACAGCATGGGATGAGAAAGATGGATGGCCTGTCAAGGCTGAGGATGTGATTAGTGTGAGCGTTGAACACAGAGGGAGGGAACAGTTCGCACAACCTTCAGACCTCACCCCCCGAACTCAGCTGTCCATCATTGTACAACCATGGAGACGCTTCAGTGAGGGGTCATCCGGTGGCTCGTGGCTCCCTGCTGCTTGTCTCCTGGAATAAAAACTGTGTGCCAAAAGGCGACTTGAACATGAACGATACACACAAGTTTACAGCTGAAACAATTTGTCACCAGAGAGAAAAAGAATCGGCAGTCATGTTGACAGCAAAACTGTAAAAGAAATCTGGCTGTAGCTTTTATTTGTCTTGTGTGGTATTAAATTAAATATCTTTGAAAACATTTTAAGTAAACTGGGATGTGTACATTTTGTGTAAACCCACAGCGATGTCCACCATTGGTTTGTGGACAACCGTCTTAAAGCATCTCGGTTGGCATCAACGCCGTCGCCATCTTATCTTTTTAGAGCTAGAAGTGACCATATTTGGTAGCGACTAGTCAATCACAAGGTAGCCACACAGTTAAACATACCCTGCTTTATCGTCTACTTTACTCTAAATGGGACCACAATTTACAAAAATGATTATCATGCTGTATTGAGGAAGACTTCAAACTAGAGATTCAGACCAGAAACTCATTAGGAAATAGTTTACTGAGGGAATAAATCAAGTAAGAAGTAGGGTAATTTTCTCATAGGCTTTAAAAACAAGTAGATTCACCCCCTGCTGGCCATTAGAGAGAATGCATGTTTAAGGTACTTCCAAATCGGCTTCACTTTTCAGACCTAGAAGCTTCGTTCATACAACCCCAACACATTTAATTCAACTCTGTGCAGTATAGCAATTTGTAAATTGAAGGATGGTTTGTAAAATGTTTTAAGGGGCTGTAAATTCAATTTCCTCTTTAACCGATTGCACTCACCAGCTATTCTGTGAGGAGAAGCTTTGCAAGCAGATGGTAGAAGTGCATCGAGTGACAGCTATAAACTTGATTGTACTACAACATGCTGGGAGATGCTGACTTCTGATGAATGAGCCTTGTTTTCTGTTCCGCTTGCACATAATGTCAGTTTCCCCTGCCCTGACAGTATGCAGCAGAAACAGGGATTTACACAGGTAAAAGTCTGACCTTGTGTTTAGGTCTGAAGCTTGGGATTATCGAGCCCTTTTTCTGATTTCGTTTTGTGCCCCCAGACGTGACACATCAAGAACACCCCGTCCTTGGTCTTGGAAATGTCACCGACATAAAATTTAGTCTGAAAAGGAGAGATTTCACCCGGTCCCGTCCACAAATCTCGGGCACTATTTTTTCAGACCACTTGGGGGCAACAGTGTCTCATATGGTTAAGGTTGACTTCGACACAAATAGTGTAGAGTTGAATAGAAGTAACTCAGTAAGACAAGACACATCAGCCCACTGTGTTTCCTGCCAAAATAAATGCATCACTGATGTATTATGACTGAGGGTGAGGGAAATCTTAGAGCTGAAACACCAGAAACTTTTCATATCGGCACGTTCAAGTTGAAGATTGTTACATTGCAGTGTCGTCATGCAGCATACAACATGAATGCATGATTCACACTATAGGCAGCAGTGATCAGGGCCATTGTAAGAGAGTGGTACCACAAAAATGTTTAGTTGGAGGGGTTTTTAAGCTTTCCACTACTCTGGCAGTTGGGTCAGACGTCGCCATTTCCTTCAGCTTTTTCTGAGGTCTGTGTATAACTACTGAAAGTGAAAAGTGCTGAAAGCTCTGAACTGAAATAACACATTATTGTATGCGGTGATTGGTCACATTTTTTTCATTTCATCCCATTTCAGCTTCCTGTGTTGGTTTTCAAAGCGGTTTCGTAACCACTTTGCCTTCACAAATAAATTGGAAGTGCGTCTACAATGATTTTCACCCCGTACTGAAGTGAGTGTAAAATAGATTTTTGAAGTTTTCAGAAAATAATGGCAGATTGGGCGCCCCGGTAGCTCAGTCGGTAGAGCGTGCGACCCACGTACAGAGGCCCTGTCCTCGCTGCAGCGGCCCAGGGTTCGAGCCTGACCTGTGGCCATTTGCTGCATGTCCTCATCCCTCAATGTCATCTCTAAACGCTGTCCTGTCAATAAAGTCATGAAAAGGGGAAAAAAATGACAAAAAGAATGGTAGCTTTGGGTTTTTATAATTACATTGAAGCACTGTGTTGAGCTTAGACTGAAACTAGCACATGGGACATAAGAGTTTCAAAGGCTAAAAAACTTAATGTTGCTTTTTTAAACTAGGGCAAAAGCCTGATGAAAAGCACACAGAACCACAATACTGTATAACTAGAGGTTGGAGAGACTTTGTCTTTGCCAAAGAAAACCCACAGAACTTTCTGAAAAAAAAATCGTCTTCTAAAACAGGAAATTAACTAATTTTGTGGTCTTTTCTTCAGCCCTGCACTGAACCATCGCGCTGAGAACAACATCAAGCTAATAATAGAGCTCATAGGAGCAACAGGCTCTCAAGAGTGAGTCATTAACAGCCTGTGGATGCAAACAACTCAATTATCCACTGTTTGATTTAATGCAGACCTGCTGTAACCTCTCCGACTGAGTTTCCAGCAACATCACTGCTATTTTATTTTGCCAACTCAAATGTCAGTTCATGACATTTTCTTTTAAACACTTCATCAATGAAACATGGCAACCAGATTCTTAACATGGTTTCAGTCTGAGTTCAATGCCATGTTTTGAGTTCTTTTCTATCCATTAGTCGCTTTCATTTTAACCCCGCTTTCATCCTGTTGATGTTCACGTCTCTTGCGGTCGAACATTTCGATTTCCAATTATGCTGCTTTGTCAAAATTCTCAAGAGATACCAGCACCACGGTTTGTTTTTTTGTTTTAAGCAACTGAAGCGAGGTGTGATGTGTGTCAGATCAGTGTCATTGTTCTTGTCAGTACACAACACGGACCGGCAGCTCTAGCAACTCTCGCTTTTCAACTTGGAGCTAATTAAAGTAAAGTTATACCACGATCTGAGTGAATATTTGATTTTGCTTGGCTGCCCGGAGTGTACTTTAGAGGGGCTGGCAGGTGGGTTTTGATACTTTCAGACATAGGCAGGCTAGCTGTTTCCCCCTGTTTTCAGTCTTTTTGCTAAGCTAAGCTAACTGGCTGCCTGACGGGGTCATCCCTATGTTCCCCGGGTCCTATGTTCCCCACTTTGTTTGGAACCGGGGAACATAGGACCCTTTTTTTAAAAAAAGGTCCGATGTTCCCCGCTGTTCACCCAAAGGGTCCTATGTTCCCCGCTTTGTATGGAACCGGGGAACATAGGACCCTTTGGGTGAACAGCGGGGAACATAGGACCCGGGGAACATAGGTACGCTCCCCTGCTGACTGCAGCTTCACATGTACCACAGAGAAAGCAAATAAGCATATTTTCCCAGATTATTTAACTATTCCTTTTAGAAACAGTAATTGCAGACGGAGCTGAGGTATTTTCCCTCTGGCCTAGTTTACATTCCTTATTTAATATTTCTGGCCCACTATTTTTCCCCCCCTTGAAATTAAAACCATAATAACACTGTATTCTAACAACACATATAAATAATCTATTGGATATGAAACATCAGCGTGTTATTTGCGCCGTACGCTCCCATGCAGCGAGCATATAAGTAGAACAGGGCTATTTTTCAATTGTGTTTTGATTTCAGTACAAGAGCATATTAGATTGAGTAGAGGGAGAGTGTGTGGGAGAGCGGATGTGATAAAGGAGAGGGTGACGTGAGGTAATTCACCAAACTTATTAAACAACATCCGGATCTATTGCAATCAGCTCTCTTGGCCTCACTCGCAGCCACCCAATATCTATAAACTATCTGTTGAAGATAGTTTCTTGGCATTTATAATCGCATATTCAGGAATATCACTGCACACTCCTACTTTCTCAAAACTGGAGATAGAGCCTTTCTTTTCAACAGTATCAGTACAGCCTGTGTGAAGAGTGAGACGGAGACAAGAGCGGCTGATTACGAAAGACCTTGATGCTTGTTAAAGTTCACTCGTCTCACTGGAGATTATAACTTTTTAAAAGTTGTACGTGTGAATCCTAACTTGTCGAGGGGAAATGCCTCTTGTTTATTCAAACCCTGTTTTGGGGGATTCTCTTATTCAGTCGGCTCTATTGATTCAAACTTGAATCAGGCAGCGGGCACGTCCAGAGCATTTTGACCGGGGGATGGCAAAGGTGGGGCAAAAACTCAAGCAAGGATGGCAAATGCAGAATCAGGACACAGAAGCTGCTGGCTTAAAGCTGGCAGTGATGGAAGAAGTGTTCAGATCCTTTATTTAGGTAACGGTAAGGTGAGTCCTGCATTCAAAATCTCAGTATCGTACTTGTGCTGCAGGAGAACTGCCCCAGTGACTGATATTACATATTACATGATTAGATTGTGTAAGAAGCATTTTAGAGTTAGATTAAACTACTTTATATAAAGTTGTATATAAAGGTATGTTGTTATATCAGACTGGGCCCCTCCAAAGGGTCCCGAGATGAATCTCAGGGGTAGTGAGATGATTAAAGAGAGATAATGGAGACAAACAAGCAGATAAGAGACACATGTCGTGGAAAATCCAACCCAATTCTTTCACAACCCCACAGTCCATCAGCACTAAACAACTTAAACAAATCGTCCATAGGCACCTGAGAGGGACAGGGCAGTCTCGTTTTTCACATTACGTTACAAACCGCTCACATATGGCCAGTAAAATGTTATTAATACATGTAAGTGGCCTCAAATTGTTACACAGAGCTCCTTTAAAGGAAAAAAAAACGTTTCTTTGGCGAACTACTAGCAACTCCTCGACATCTGAAAGGTGACAGGCCTAGACACTGTTCATTGGTCACAATCCAAAATGCCCCGTTTAGTCTACAATGATAAATTGCATTCTTGAGCTTATCATACAGCTCTTTAAGTAAAATTTCTACTGAAGAGTAGCTAGTAACTAGAGCTATCAGACAAATGTGTTGGAGTAAAAAGTACAATGTTTCCCTCAGTAATAAGTAGCATAAAATGGAAAATACACAAGTACTGAACACCAGTACTCGTATAAATGTACTTTCCACCCATGGAAGGCTATCAGAGTATGAAAGACAGCCAAATATTCTCAATCCATCACTGTCTCCAGTAAGCGTATTATTTAAATCACACCAACATCATCTCATTCTACCATCATCATGTTTCTTCTGAGAGTGACAGCTCGCTCAGATACTTTTTTGTTGTTTTGACACAACACAAGTTACTTTAAGGGAGCATTTCCCATCTGTTTTCAGTTCTGTCGGGTTTCATCATTGGCAAATGCACTTGACAACCTCTGCTGCTAAAAAGTGCACCCTCGGGCTTTTGTGATACAATTGCATTTAACTGCCCCGACTTTCTGATACACAACCCACCTAATCTGCATCGACTTGAGACAGAGGCTGCGATCGACAAGCGCCATCTGATCACATTAGCAAAGAATAACTTACAGCTGATTTCAGAATCCTAACACAGGGCAGCAACAGAGAGAAGAGGCAGATTTGGGACATGTTGAGAGAAACTTTAAAGCGTGCTAAATTCTCCAGAGTGCAATGAATGTTTTATTTCTCCGTTAAGATCAGCAGATAGCGTCTGATGTCAGAGACATGGTCCTCTTATGGTTTAATGAGGCTGCTTTAGACGACTGCGACGGTAATTCACTTTAACACCTCGCTGATATTGATTCTAATAGGGATGAATTATCTCCCAGACTTGTTGCACTCTTCCTCTGTCACGAATGTCAGCAGAACAAAACAACTAAGGAGCCTGTCTGGCACACACAGAAACACAAAGTGGAACAGCAGTGTTCACCTCCTGACACCGTAACGACTGTGACTAAAGTCATCCACGTCATATCTGCTCGCTCTGACTGCAAAGGACATTATTACTCACTTCAGAAGCCAATTAGTTGAGAAAATGTCACTTTGTATTTTAGCATGCGAGCTGATTTAAAGCATTTGTATCTCGCACATTACAATGCTCCTTGTTGATTTGAAATGTGCTATACATGTGCACGTTTTGGCTGTAATGTGTGGATTTGGATTTCCTTTTTGACAGTCAGTATTTAACTCTGGGAAGCACATCCCCAGACTGTTGTCTCTGCACCTGGGATGTATGAATATCCCACATAGAGCACCTCCAACTCCATGATCGTAGACATTCACGTCTGTCTGTCCTTCCTCAGGACAAAGCTCTAAAATGTGCCGACGTTTTCATTTAGGGAAATATAATTATACACACAATTCATCAATAGTGCGACCTAGGAATGACTTCTTTCAGGAAAAGAAATGAAGCATAGAAATACTTTTATCAATTGGATTCCACTCCGCCGCATTTTCCTTTTCTCAGCCTTTTTCAAACTTCCAGTTCACCCGGATGAATCGTATTATCTTTAAATAACCATGAACAAAAGGAAAAACAAATTAGTCATACGGCGGACAGAGGATGCACACCCTAACTGTGTTACAGATTTCATAGTCCACACGGCTCCGCTCGGACTTTAAAGCAGGTTAATGCGGCGGCTTTGGGACAAAAGCAAAGAGCAAAACGAATTAAAACTAGACATTTGGTTTATTGAATGAAAAAGGACAGAGGAATATAATGAGGAAGGTGATGGATTGTACCTGTGCTGAGTATTTTTTTATTCCTTTGAAGCCCTTCATGTCAATAAACTGAAATCATCCCACTGCCTCTAAACTTAACAGCTCACATGTTATCTCTTTTTCACATATTGCAGATCCGTGTGAAAAAAATATTAATTAAACTTGCAATAGGCAACTTTTTAGCTTTAAATAAGCATTCTGAAGTAAATACTGATTGCATAGAAAAATGACAACATCCACATATTGGTTGCCTATAAACCTTACTTTCACTAAGCTATTTGGACCATTCAAATTTTCACTTTACAGCACAAAGGCAGCACGTACGCCATTGCAAAACCCAAACAGGTAGAGGCATCATTTCTCCCGGGCCCTGCCCCCGGGTAACAACTGTGGAAACTCTAAACTGCGAAAGAAAAAGAAACTTACAGCGGCAAAGAAGGCGAAGAGGAAGAGTGATGAAGCCGTGGTAAAACAGGGAGAGTGCCGGTGTCCTGTCAAAGTCTGTTCCCCTGCGGATGTGTGTTTCCTCTTACCACTGGGACAGGAGACGGTTCAAAACCGGCACTCTTTCTGCTGGATCAGCAAGTAGCAAGACCTGCCTACTTATGGTGTTTTATTCTGCCTTTTCATAGCACTGAGATCACCGTTCCTAGATCACATTGGGATGGCTGATGGCTGAGTGGTCCAAAACTTTTGTGCCAGAAACAACATTTTGGACAATAGAAAAATGTATGTTAATATGAACATTTTGTTATTTTCCCCACAACAAATACCTGGAAGATGATCATAAATCAAAATGCAGAAGAGTAGACAAAGAGGATCAAAGCAATAAACTTAGGTTATGTGTGTGAATGAATATTTATTAAAATATCCTCCATCAGTGTGAGGGAATAAATAAATGTATGTGCCATGGACTTGTAATGCTGATTCATGAAGTTTGTCCAGCTGTACCTGCTCATAGATTACGGCTGCGGCTCATGTCAGGGCACATTTTTCTGTGTCACTGTTATTTAATCTTAAAGTGGCTGCCTGCCTTCACCTGTGAATTATAGAGCTTTCAAAATCATATGATCCCACTAGCTGAATATTCACTATCTGACCCAAGCTGCCATACAGAGGGATGTAATTCATATAAATGAAGCAGGGACATTGTATCTTTAATGTGTGTGTTTACACTGAGGGGTCAAAGCTGGAGCCAATAAATACCTACGACTGCTGCAGAGTCAGCCTGCCAGGAACGAATGAACCCTTTTCCACAGAAGACAAAAGCCAGATGTTATTGGGTGTTACTGTTTTTTTCCCCCTCCGGTGTGAAAGAGGTTTCAGTCCGCAAAACCATTCACTTCAAGCATGCTCCTACAAATTCTGACTTTATCCGCTCCTCGTTGCACTGTAACAATTGTTGTGCTGCTGGATCGATGACAATGATCTTTTCATTATCGTTCTTAACCCGACTTGATCTGAGGTTCATAATTTCAAAAGTGAGTTAATACCATTTCAATTTGTGGGCGAGCACTCGGTGGGATAGAGAGGGGTCTGAAGCCGGTTAACCATCAAACTGTACTAAAGCCACCCCTGAAACCACAGTGGCTATTGAAGCAGTACTGTATTTGCACAAAATCTCATCTTTATCTTCACCACTCGGTGAGCTAGCTCGTCATTCTCCTTTAAGAAAGATAAAGTAAATGTTGTGCAGAGTATACACATAGCTCTACTCACAGATATGTCATTGACCTTTGCCAGGGATTACAAGCTTTGTTGCAGTCCTATTTCCCTTTGGTGAAAAATCCAGATTGTAGAAAGGTCACTGGGATATTTAACTTCAGGGCAAAGCGCTTCAGACTTTAAATAAAAGAAGTCTGTTTGATTATCATTCACGAGAAATCAGGAAATAAAACTTTTACTCTCATTTCTGAGTTTACAGGCAAAAACTGCAACTTCATTGCAGACGACGGCTCCTTTTGTTTAATCCACGAAAAAGTGCTGCCAGATTTTTTTAAAGAACAAGCAAATAACTTGCTCGTCGTGGCAGCAGGAACATTTGCTTTCTCTTTTCCATTCATACATCTTGTGGTTATCGTTTCCTAAACACAATAGGCCAGGGGACATATTGTGTTCGTGATACAGTGGCTCCCCCGAGGAGTCTGTAAATGTTTGTGTGTTTGTTCGGCCAAACACAAAACCCCCCTCTCGGGAAAGGAGCAGCTTTCAGACCAGAAGACTGCTGTTCACTACTGTACTGCAGTCACACTCTGTGCTGAGAGAGCAACCTCGAATGAACCACAGAGAAGTGAAACCAGACAAATATGTCCTAAAATGATGCCTGAATATATTGCAAGACTCCTATAATTACGGTTATTCTTTAGAAAACCGATCATTAATCGTACGTAAAGAGACATTTTCTGGGCAGTATTTTGAGCGACTTACAGCAAAACAATGAGTTACTTTCCAGTCAATATTAATAAATATTTTACTGTACATATGTCCTGAGACAAGAAGCGAAGAAAAAATGTTTCCTTTTGTATTTCTTTCATCCACGAGTGAGAGCGAAGGAGAGGTTGAGAAGAAGGCGAAGAGCTCCCTGCCCCTGCAGAGATGGGTTTTCATGCTATAACAGGGAATTATAGGTGACTGCAATTGGGGGGTTGGGTCATTCCATCTCGAGTGAGCCGGGAGGAAGAAAAAGTCCAGTCTGAGCATAACAGTGGCCTCTTCACTTGCCCATTAGCAGCAGTACTGTAGAGGCAGGACACAGGCTGTGGCGTGGGGTTCAATCTGTTCTTGCAGCTGCCTCGTAGGTCTGCGTCTGCCAGCAGCAAGGAATGGAAATGGATACGCGCAACCACGGAGAGCTTCAGGCAGGGAAGCGTTTTGGGTGAGATTAGGGATTAAAAGCAACATGCTCATTGCCCCCCAGAATTATACATTTAAGTTTCTTCATCTGACGCCCACTGTTTGAATGTACATGTACAGCACAGTACGCAGAGCGCCTCTCCAAACTTTTACTTGCAGTGGAGTATTTTCACAGAGTGGTAGTGGTACTTCTACTTACGTAAATGATCTGAATACTTCTTCCACCAGCGTTGACGCCCCTTCAGCAGGGCCACATTGTTTGTCAGTGTCTTACAAAACTTGTAATTGATTGCTGAAAATGAAACTGCTGTATGGTCTGACAAATGGTTAAGGTTTGGTATGGTTCAGGCACGCAGATGGCTTGGTTAGGGAATGATTTCTTTGCCTGGGAGCAGTAACCTCTGTGCACATTGTCCGCCGCAAAATGATGCTTGTGGTTTAAATACTTTGGTAGTTTGTACAGATTAAAACAAATTAGTTATAAAATGATAATCACCGAGCTTTAGAGGCACTGGTAAGTGGATTTCGTTATCTTTGGACAGAGCGAAGCTAGCTGTTTCCCTCTGTTCCCAGTCACTGTGCTAAGCTAAGCTAATTAGCTACTGACTGTAGCCGTACAGTATATATAATGGGATAGATGTGAGGCTGTTTTGTGTTGCGTTGTGTTGTGTTGTGTTACATAAGACTCTGCCTCTGTGGCTCTGTAACACCATCACACTACGTCCTCCTTTGCTCCCAAAAGTCATATATTCTGGGTTTGAATATTGGGTTGGTATTTATTAAAACAACTGAATAAAACTACATGTATTTTTAAATTAAATATCAAATTATTCTTGATGAGACGCTATAATTTTCCTTTTCGAGCCCTCACTGTTCTTGCCTGCTTCACCGTTACAACATACAGCAGAGAGAGAGAAAAACATTTGCACTTTTACTGTACTTACGTCCTGATCATTACACCTGACAACAGCTTTATTTGTTATCCACTGTATTTATACTGTCGACTCTTTGTAATGGATACATAAAGTACTAGGCAGGAAGGAAGGAAAGGCCACACTTGCTCTTTAAACCTGGAGCGAAAGCGCTTTAGTGTGCATAAATAAATTCAGCTCTTCTGGCTGGCGGCTCGCTGCGGTACAAAAGCCAAGAGCGGCCGTTTTCAGTAATGAACAAAGGTGCTGCAGAAACGAGCTCCAACCTCGCAGTGCCAAGATGTGTCGGCACATTTGTTGCCGTTCTAATGGCACTACTTAAACTAAATGCAGACTCATTTCAGACAGTTGACTCTAATAATAGCTCATGGAGGCTTCTGAAAGAGAAAACGCTTAACTTTGCTGCTTCTGACAGCACACTGATTCAAGAATAAGTCATAAAGCATCCCAATTAACCGCCTGGATTTCAGATACTATTACTACTACTCAGATACTAATAAGACACGATGTGCTAATATTATCAGTAGACTTTCTTATTACTTAAAGTCTGAAAAGCCTGGTGTCCAAGACGGAAAATTAAAATGACCTTTAAGTAGCCATAAAGATTGAAGACAGGGATACAACCCAGCGTTTCATTTTCTTTCAATCTGCTGATTATTTTCGTGATTAATTGATTCTTTTAGTCTATAAATGTCAGAAAATTGTGAAAAAAATGCTTCTTTTGTCCAAAACCCAAGGACTCTTCATTTAATATCATAAATGACAAATAAAAGCAGCAAATCCTCATATTTAAGAAACTGGAGCCAGCAAATATGAAAGGCAGAAGAAGCAGAGAGACGCTAAAAACAGTGAAACTCAGTAAACGGAAAACCTAACAGGCATCAAACAGAATAGATCTTGATGAACAGCCAGGGAATACTAATACAGCTCCTTTGTGTATTAGGTTTAATAATAGCTAGTGACGTTTTCTATCACATAGAGCTTTGATGTGTCAAGAGTACCAATACTCAACACCTAATCATACCCTCCTGCCCTCTATCTACTGTAATGGCTCTAAAAATCCCTGCTCTTCACTTAGGTCTCATTTTTATCACTTTTCCCTTCAATCCTTCTCTTTGATCATTCTGCGGTCTAATACTGTCATGACACGAAGGTTTTACCCTTGGACTTGTTTTAAATGGTTCCTTATAGGTGAAGAAAGTCTGCTAATTCAAGCTTATTCTGGTATTCTGTCTTATTATATCTGTATTATTATTTGTATAAATTGTTTTTTGAGTGTATATTTGTATAGCATTTTTGTCATAATCACATGAGGCAGTTTTTCCTCCCTGTTTCCGCCAAGTGCTTGCTCATGACCTCTGTCATACCGGACCTTCATTGTCAAATGGTATGTTACGTAAGTGACATAAGCTAAGCACATTATGTAAGTCAAAATACTTCAACCATGACTTTTGATTTTCCGCTGGACACGAACAGCGGCCACCTGGGTGAAGGTATACGGGTGTGTTTGAACCATGCACCCCTACCTCCTCCTTTTTTTGCTCTTTATATTACGTTCTCTGACTTCCTCTATTGCTCCTGTCGTAATTACAACGTTCACTAGAGGACGCCACCTCACAATGAACATGAATATGGGTCGTAAACACGACTGTGTTATAGACCTGGACACAGGGGCGCCGCTCAGCCTTGCTTACAATTTTGCCACTCGCAAGATTGCAGCGAGAAATTCTCCTGCGACCCAGAAAACATTTTTCCTATAGACTGCCATTATAACAGAGATTACCTTTAGCCAAGTAAAGCAATTTTAAAAAATCAGTGTTGTCATCACGGTGTAAAGTCTATAGGCGAGCTGGAACAAGCAGGTGAGCCATTTTTCTGGCGAGGACGGACTGAACAGTTTATTTCTCAGTACTTCCTGTGGCGTGGCATTTTATAGACTTTGCACAATTCATTATTGTGCAGACATGCTGCCACTGTTTCACTCAAAAGTCCCTCTCTCTGGTCCACAGTTTCACACAGCAGCAGAATCAATACAACGCAAGTTAATTTCCTTCAGTTTGAAATGCCATGTGTCAAACAGTCTCCGAATTCCTCACTGCAATTTGAGTGTCGCAGATAGTTTAATGAGATCTTTCCCTTTACATGATCGGCTCTGTGTAATGTGTGGGGTCACGCTGATATTGTAGGGCATGTGTTCTGTTGTTTGACCCAGACATGTTTAACTGGTCCCGTGTGGATTTAAATGCTGCTCTGATCCTATCCCCATCATAGACTGATAAAAGGTTTGATCGCTTGTAACGTTTCTACAATGGATAAAAGCTGGTGAAACAGTAGCTTATACACTTTAAATGTTGTGTTTTATAGGCGTAAAACCACACATTTAGACATCTGAAAGTGTGAGAGTTGAGACTAATCCTTAGTTCTTATTGAATTGTTCTCTGCATCCACTTTAAAGCCCTGAAAACGCTGCGTGTGATCACTCCATCTCCACTGAGGTGTTTTACAGAAAATGTGTCTGAATATTAATTGAATCTGCTCTCTGGAACCCCGTGGCAGTGCTTAATAAATGCAAATGACTGAATGAGTGAGAGGCTAAAGATTGTCACTTCATTGGTTAACCATCCCACAATTACAAGGCTCTATAAAAAAACACGGTTCATCCACCTGTGACATGAATGCTCTTATAAAGTCGCCACGTGACTGTGAAATACGACCCATTTACGTGCAGATCTGAGAAGAGCCATCGGTCTGTGTGGTTCAATTAACCTACGCATGCAGGGTGGGGAATGGGCCAGGAGAGATGGAGTTCAATTAACCGGACATGTCTGCTTAGGAGAGGTGCAGTTGCCTTGGTATCCACACAGTCCATTACATCAACATGGATCGATTCTTATCGTCAAGGATAACGTGTTATTGTGCAAAAGTGAACATTAGCCTCACCAGTCTTTCTGTCCGACAACTTTTTGATAATGAACACAGAGAACAGAAGCTATTTACTTGTTCCTAATTACGCAGCAGGGTGCAGTGACAAAGCTCTGGCCAGTATGTTCAGAGTGCACGCTGATAACTTACATTCGCCGAGTCCTGAATAACAATAACACAGGTGTTATGAGATGTGGGTGGCCAAGCTCACAAAGTGTCACACAAATGAAAAAAAGAAAGGCGAGACAAGGACAGCACTCCCATTTAAGTGTCTGACATTGCGACAAGGAAGTTTCGGGCGCGCCGCCCTTCTTCAGCGTGTATTCTGGCAATTTCACAATCAATATCAACAGGTGAGGTAATTATAGGTAGCTACAATCAGCACAACGGGTGCATCCCAAAAGGGAGAGCAACAACCTTTTCAAGCACAGAATCTGATAATATACAGTATGTAACCTGCAAAATCACAGCAACACAGCAGGTTGCTGCTAAGGCCGCCACGGATATGGGAGCAAGAGGGTCAAAGGACGAAGTAGCACGTCCCAATTGTATGCATACTACATGCAACAGTATGTACTTTGTAAGGGCAGCTTGCAGCAAGTATTAAAAGTAAAAAGAAAAAGTGCAATTCAGAACTACCCCTGCAAGATGAACATTACACAGGCCACGTGTGTGCGATGACTTCTTACGCCATCACAAGACATTACAACGATACGTTAACAGAGCGGGGCTGGGGTCAGCGGTAACCAACAAGACCAGCTGACAACCGATCATTATTGAATCGAAAACCGATTCCAATCCAACAATTTGAATGGTTTTTAGATTGTTTGATGGCATTTTGACAAAGAAAAGTTCAACTTGTTTGACAGTTTTGACTAAAAACAAGAAACGTGTCCCCAGCTGGAACAATAACACAGAGATTGCAATTACACAACATTCAGAAAACCACTGGGACGCTTTTTGTGTGTAATTCATTGAATTAATGTTGTTTTCTATGGTGTGTGGTTTGCATAAAACATACACTGAATCCCCTACGAGTCTTTTAAAGTATCCTTTAAAGATTAAAGACAATGGAGTCGGGAGATGTTTTTGTAATGAAGCTCACACCCATAACAATGCGCAATGCCATTTTATTAAAGTATTATGACATTTAAAGAGCTTTAGAGTCATTTGGAAACTAATACCCCGGCTTGCTGCGCTCCACTCATTTCAGACCATCAGGTAAGATGAGAGGAAATACAGATATGTGAGCCTCTCATCCTGAAACGTCTCTCTGTCAGGAATACTTGTGGAGAGCTTCAGGTGCCGCACATCTGACAGTACTGTCTAATGTTACCCACCTGCAGCGACAAAACCTAGCAGGCACGTCCAGATTCAAGTTTCTGACAAGAGGATGAGATACGACCTGCAGCACATCGCACATCACTCACCGTACTTCCCCTTCTGTCATACCTGATATATTGGTAGTGCCTTTACGATTTTAAAAGTGACAGATGGGAGAGGGAGAGGAGCTCTTTAATGTCACTGAAAGGAAAAAAATCCTCTTCTTATTGTTTAGTTACAAGTGAGTAACAATTAACTCGTTTGGATGATGTCTTCATTAACACTTTGTGCACAGCCGCAGAAGATACATGAACATTTGCATCAGGGTAATACATGCACCAAGCCAGATCCTGGCTGCTCGAAATTTAAGAGTCTCTTTGGCTGACGACAAAATTACTTTTGGCCCAACTACACTAATAACAGAGTGCCTGTGCACTATTGAGCAATCAGTGTGATGCAATCAGGAGGAAAATCAAGGGCATTGAAGCTCCTCATATCTCACCCCTAAACTGACATTACAGAGGCTGTGTGTGAAGCTCCGGGTCAGTCTTTTTCTCTGATAGTTCATAATAACTCTTTCTGGGAGGGTTTATTAAAAATGATTTTCCACAAGCAACTGTGATTTGGCTCTGTGATGGAGGAGTGTGTGAGTGGTTGTCCATACAACAGGTTGGCTATGCATTCGTAAATATGTAGATATGATGGAGATTTGAGGTTCATGGTAACCAGTGGCTACATTTAATTTTTACATTTCCTGCCGGATGTTTGAAACCTAACTGCAAACAAAAAGGCACCAAAAAAATTCCTTCAGCTAGCGGTTATGAATTTTGCATTTCTTGTCCTCCAATTAAAAAACAAAATACGTCATTCCTCCATCCCTTCTAGGATGACACATAGAAGTGTCTTCTAACTGGATGTCCCAATCTGCAGGATGACATAATTTGTCTCCAAAATCACCATCGGAAAATAAAATCTGTTTAATGGTTTAGGTTTTGTCTGACTGCTGGGAAAAGGAAACAAATAGCCGTTTTGCACGTTAACAGTCTGATGTTCTGTGGATGGACTTTGCTGCTCTATAACAATCTTTGCTCCTGTAATAATCATAGCACATCCTAACCCCAGGCAATGTATCGATATCACATTGCTATCATGATGTGAGACTATGTACCATCTTGGATTTTAGATATCGTTATATCAGGATAAGGAATAAGTGTTGACTTTTCTGGTTTTAAAGGCCGCATTACAGGACATTTACGTAATTTTCTGAACCTACCAGACATCTACTTGTATATACTGATGTAGTCTGTTTAATCCATATAATTTAATATTAAATTTAGGGCTGCATGATATGGTAAAATAGTCCTATTATGATTATATTGACAGATATTGTGATTACGATATGATTCACATGCAGCCCTTATTAAAATTAATGATTAACTAGACTTATAATACTATGGTAAGTGAAAAAACGTCCCACTGTACAATGAGTGTTGGCATCTGTGCTGAATCGTAGTTTTCACACTGGTAATGTAAATATTCGTGATATGTCACATAATCAATCAACCTCTCTGCAGCATGGTGTGCCTTCCAGCTTCAGCTTCTCATAATGAAACAAAGTAATACATTTGCTTGAGAGACCATACAAAGTTCTCGCTCCTCTTGATAAATAATTCATACTGTTCATATCAAAAGATAATCAGAAACCTAATTTAAAGCTGAATAATTTAAAAATGGGCCTCCCAACAGGGGCTTCATACCTCGAATTGAGATAGAGATAATTATGAGTAAACCTGCACACTGGTCCCTGAATCAAGTCAAACATTTACCTCTGACATTAAAAGACTAACTGGAGCATTTTACAATTTGACTATTTTAATGTGTTTTCCTTATCTCACAAAAGCTTAAACGACTCCAAAGTTCAACAACTGAAATGTAATAGTGTGAGCTGAGTTTTGGGGGGTTTGGTAAGTCGAGTTACAACTGTTCTCTCAAATATTTTACGAAGGAAGGTTTCCGCCAGCACGGTTTGCTTTTGTGAGGGAGATGTCTCTTAATGTACGTGCAGTCTTATCTTCTACAGCCACAAACGTCCCAGAATGGCTGGTTAATTAACTTTCATCATCTGAACTGGCAGCTTCATGGTTTGACCATTATACTGAATGGTGACATCAATCATAGCCATCATGGGTTTTGGTTCTCAACACTGTGTCAAATGCAAACCCACAGACACTCTGCATGAAAAACCAACACTCGATCTGTGTCCGAAACTAAACCTGCAAACCCACTAATATATAAAAATGTTGATTAGCAACTTTTTCTTCTATTGGTGAAAAAACATGCGCACCAAGCTCATTCTCAAACTCAGACTGCATTCATGGAGAAGTGCTGACTTTGTTCCCATGATTTGACAAAATGATTAGAGTTGTCTGTCAACACAAAGTCTCAACAATGTGTATTGTAGAGAATTCGACAGAAATGGCCCCATCTCCAGTTCACATGTCATTTTCAAAAAACGAAGCTTCAAAAATGAATCAAAAGAAAACTGGGGCATGGAATAATGTATAGGTCTAAACAGGGTCACTTAGAAAAGATAAGTGCAAACAGACTTTTGTCGTTGAATGACCATAAATTGTATCCGGCTCTTGTGTTTGTCGTCAGACAGTTAGGGTGACTGTGGGAGACAATGCTTTGTCACTGTAGAAATGACTGTGGACATTTCAAGGACAGAGCTTCTGGCAAGAATTTAACCAAATAATGGCTTTGAGTGGAACCAGGTCCACAACATATTGCGACCATATTGCTACAGTCAAGTTGACATATTTACTGCACGTTCAGTTCAAATATACAGACACAACTGAAGTGAATTACTCCAACAACAAATAAATATAGTCTGGTTAATCTCAGCTCAACCACTAAAGCAATCATTCCAGGCTTTTTAAGTTAGGCCTTAGTGAAATAGGCCGTAGTCAAGATCGTTCAGCTTCATATCAGTACATTACAAAGTCTGTTGGATATATTGGATCCACCCCCACAAAATCAGCAACACTGTGTGTTATTGCAGCTACATCACCATAATCCCCATTGTGTAGAAGGGGACTCCGTTCAGTGCTGCTGCTGATTTTACTGTTTGCCCACAAAGCTTTAACTCTCAGAAACAGGCGGGTTTTATTTCTGAGAAAAAGAATGACATCTAATTCCCCTCGATTGCCCAGTGGGGGCAAACTAAAGCTGCTTTGAAAGGGCACTGATCTAAAGAGCCTCTGTGATAAACACGCTCTGGCTTATTTTCTGGTTTTGATCTATCTATTGGTCACAGTGGGTCTCTGTGAGGGATTTTGTACATTGTTTGAGTCGACTGACCAAACACTCTGCCCTCAAGGTATTGTATGTAGCACACTGTGCCGAAGACGAAGAAACATTCTCCCTTGACTTTTTGAATAAGAAATGGCGACTTGTGACTCAAGTGTAGCAAACAATCACACAAACACAAATGTAAATTGATCTTGACAGTGTAAATGAAATGAATTTGCAGAGCAAGCTATATACTGTAATGCTGAACTCGTGTATCATAGAACAATAGTCCAATGATTAACAATTGTGCATTAAGCTCAAGAAGAAAACAGTGGAAACAGATAAAAGGCAACTGTTCATCACGTTATTTGCTAGCAGGGTTAACATGCGATGTTGTGACTGGGTTATGTGATGACACCAGAGCCTAGAAGATTAGCCAGCTGATCACAAAAATCGTAACTGGAGATATGCTCAATATGTGATATCGATGTATCTGTGATAGCTCAACATTGGCTGATAATAGCTGCTGACCAGGTATATCGATCGTGCTCAAGCTAGTACCACTGGTAATGGTGTTAAGGTGCGTAGCTAACCATAAACCCTCCAAGCATTTTTGCCTCCGTTCATTTCTGACCCTATTCTTCCATTCAATTCTTTTGTGAGTTCTCAAAGACTCTTTGCTTTATACCACTCCTATGAATCAGGGAAGTGACTCACACTGAGCTCGGGCAGCATGACTAAACTACATTAACGCTGATGCATTGGCAGGAGATACAGTAGAAGCTGTAAAACTCAGAACTGACCAACAAACACACTGCCCTTTCAAGATGTGACAGATTTCCTTCCTGATTAGATTTTTTGCCAAACTTGCTGATTAATAATAATTACATTACTATATGATAAATGACCATGTGCTCAGCCATTCTACAGCTTCAAAGTGCATTATCCTAAGAGACTGTCGTCTAACTTCAACGGCAAGTTCGCTGCAGTCAATTCTCAGTTTGACTCCTCGAGTTGGATCACAAGTTTTGGAAAGCGTCAGCCAAACATTTAAAGGAATGTTAAAATGTTCTTGTAACATTCAAGTTGCAGTACAATCAAAATTGTTTAAAAGGAGATACATGCACATACTTTGGGGAGACTGTTGCATTATGAGTAAGCCTGCATTTTAAATCGAGTCGTCCTTCCCTTCCACTTCAAATCGTGTGACAATATGCACTCAGTGTAAAAAGATTCAACAGTTGATTCATATCAGTTTTTATATAAAGTGAACAAAATGTTTTCTCCAAAAATATTGTCACGCCTCGGTTTTGAAATACCTAAAAATCAACATAATTAGTCGAGATTCAATTGTTTCTAAGGTTAAATTCAATGGTTGGAAGTTGCTTTTAGACCAAGGTTTTTGCATCTTTTCCATTTTACCTGTGACTTTCTTTATTGCATGCAAACATTATTATATGTTGGGCTACACAGGGCACTTAGTACATCAAAAATGTATTTATGAAAGCTTACAGACGATGAAGGTCATTGGACATTTCTTATAAAGCCAGCCACTAAATACAAGAACCTCCGTGTTTTCATGTATTTTAGGGGAAGTTTTACCAGATATCTTTTCTCAGTGGCTTAAGGCTGGAGAGACTACACCTGTGAATAAACCAGCCCTCTGTTCTCAGGACTAAAAATCCCTCACTAACTGTCTTGTTACAGCCTTGTTTTGAACAACTTCTTGAGGCTCCACAATCAGTTGAATGAAGCTTCTGAAAGACCAAACAGCTCTATCCACACAACAGCTTGGTGCAATCACTTTCCTCCATCCCAAACTGATTGCAGAGCATTGTAGAAAACAGGTTTGTTCTGTATCTATTACTTTTACATCCATGCAGATTATTATGCAGAGCAGGTGAAATCCAAATACAACCTTTGTCTGTAACATTTCTTTCATTATTTCCAAATTGTGCAATAAAATTTAACACATTATTCCTGAAAGCAATTTTTAACCAGAAAGAGTTGTGTTCTGTTCCCTCAGAAATATCCTTGACCGAGAGTAACACCTGAATAAACCTTTTTCTCTCTCACCATCACATCCAATATATGTGACAAAAGCAGATTTATACTCAAATAAGTGACATACAGTGTAAATGATGAAAGACCGCACACACATATGGATGGCCCTGACGTGTGTTCTCATTTTAGACTAACTGTCTATCCAACATACATTCCCAACTCTGAACAGGAAAATATATAAATGCACAAAAATGAGATGCGGGAGACAGATTACTAGAGGTCTTAGGGATGAACGTATAAAAAACAAAACAGAATAATTCTTAACCTAGAAGAAATACTTTGCTTATCTGTTGGTGTCTGTGCTGAGACTGTTCGCCTGTTTTTTTTCTAAAGACCAGTAGGCAGCGAATCTGACAATCTTGCAATCAGTACCCAAGAATCTGACAAAAAAGGCTTTATCTTCTGACTGTGGTTACTCTCTGAGAAACGCTTCAGTCACAAATTCTCCAACACTTCTGACGAGGTTATCTGACAGTCACTCAGTGTGAAACTTCAGCGTAATGGCTGATTGGCAGATGCTCACATTTTTTTTTAGATTTACTTTATATCTGAGAATCCAGCAGTGTGTATGACAGCACAGTATATGCAGTAAGTTGATATAACAGATACATAATAGTACTTTTCTGTCATTGTTTAATTCTTCGCTATGTGCCTGTCTTTGCCTGTATGCTTTTAAACTGTTATTCATGTTGTATTATTTATATTTATTCTAGGATGCCCATTAACATGAGGCGAAAGTCCTGTCGATTAAAATGAGCCATTCAGCTAACTTAAGTGTAGTGCTTCATGCAACATTAATAGGGGGTTTTGGGCTAAATTTGGCTATCAATAATAATTTCATGATTATTAGGGATAATTATTAATAATGATAATTAACAAGATCCAATTTACATTAGATCACCTCGGGGCACCAGCCTTGAAGAAGGGAAAAGATAGCCAATTCACCAAATCAGTCTCAGAATAAGGTACTAAACTGTCAGTTTGTAACTCTGATTGATAATCAATTTAATAACTACAACCAATATTACCATAACAGCTAGTAATGCTTGAAGGACTTTGGAGTCCTTGACAGAGTAGAGGTTGGCAACATTCACTCTTCTACAATATTAACTAGACAGCATGAAGGTTCAAATATCTTTTATTTAACAAAAAGATGAAAACGCACAATCTAACTAACATGTACTATATACAGGTGTGTGTGTGTGTGTGTGTGTGTGTGTGTGTGCGTGTGTGTGTGTGTGTGTGTCTGGCAGAACAAAGAAACAATCGTGGTTCTCGCATCATGTGCTCACTGATATCACATGTGGGTGTTATATGGTCCAGGCTGAAGGAGTGTGTGTGTGTGTGTGTGTGTGTGTGTGACGTGATGCCATGTTATAGAAGATGGTTAGTTGCATGCAAAGATCCTGAGTCTGTGTGAAGCATAATTCAACTAATGTCAAAATAGCCGTGTAGCAAAACAAACAACCAATAACCTGACCTGAGATCACAATAACACCAAAACAGTGAACAAACACATATATTGAACACATGTGCATTACATTAACCAGAGTTAAAAGTCCTGTGCTTAGCCGTGCTATGCTATGCTGTGTGCTATCTAGGCCCAGTTCAACGTTACCAGTCTTTGAAGAAAAGGTGCTGGTGGTTCCTTGGCTGATGAGCAAAGCAGGAGGTTGTAATTCCAGTGTTGAACAATGCTATCCTTGCTGTGCAAGGTCTGATGAAAGACAGCAGGTGGAGGAAACTGGTCGCTCCTTTCCTTTGCAAGGATAGCAGCTCGGTGCTAACTTGCTTGGTGTTCCTTGGATTGTGTAGTTAGCTAGTAAGCTTTGCATTGCAGCTGCTGGCGCTAAGCGGGAATACTAGCAGGACCTCGCGTTGCTGCTGTGAGGAGTTCTTTGGGCCTGCTGGAAATGCAGCGGGCAACTCTCAGCAGCTGTTAGGCCCAGAAGAATCCAGGGGAAGAGAACTTGAGGGCAGGCAGTCCTGTGGGGAGAGAGGTGGAGAAGAGAGAGAACAAAGGAAGGAGCTGGAGTTTTGACTATCTTGTCAGAGGACTAATAGTAGCTGAATTTGCACCTAGGTGTGAAGACTGGCGAATTCTGGGAAACTGAGTTCAGTTCAGAGTCCATTTTAAAATCCCCAATGAACGACTTCATCTGTGGGTCCCAAAATAAGTTAACATTTGTTTGAATGTTGATTAATGTACATTTTCAAAAATAAAGAATGAAATAATTAAAAAACACATCTAAGCTAAAGCTTTCTTTGATGGATGATACTGACTTCTAATTGACTTATTAACATTATTACTACATACATGACAATAATGTTTTTAGTGCCTTTTGGAGAAGAATTATTGATCTGCTTACAATATTTATTCACTTCCGAATATGTTGGCAGTTTTTTTTTTATTGCTGATGTTAGTCCCTATTAATTCATATAATTTCAAAACAATACTATAGTGTTTTACAAAGCAATTCTGATCATCTTAGTATTCATACACTGGATCAAATGGAAATGTACTACAGTGCCCACACTAATCACACACACGTCTAGGTGTCCAACACCATATCTAAAGATAAAAGCTGGATTTTTACAGGAACAAAACATGTGTCTCTTTGATTAAAGATTGAACAAACAAGTAAATAAATAAATAATAAACATCAAGCATTTTAATTCACAAGCTGCTCCCCCTGCTTTGAAGCCAACAGACGCATTTCACCACAGGGCCGCTTGCTTTTTATTACAAAAGATAAATTTCACACTCACCGTTGTGATTTATATCAATGAGTTGGCTGATTTTCAAGAGAAACAAAGGAAATGAATTGCTTTATATTTGTCTTTACGGCTGCACTGAAGGTACTTGTGTACTGCACTCATCTACTCCATTTTAAATGCATTAATTATTGTGCCAAAAATGCTGGACTAGTCGGTTTCACTTCTCTACTGTAAACTCTGGAATTGCCAAGTTCATTCTTATGAATTATCTATCAAAGAATATAGTGTGACACTTTTGTGATTTATTGAAAAACAGTCAGACCGTGTACCTCCTTTAGTACCAATGATTTCTTCCCCAGCATGTGTGTGACACAGTAAATGTATGACTGAATTGAATGACATGTTTTTTTTATGACTGAAATGTTTTGAGTATTTTTGTTGTTGTTCCTCCTCTCTCTTAAAAATAGGACATTAACCTTTATGCTGCTAGTAACCAGATAAAGTCTGGCAGTCTGGCATTTTATCCATATTCCACATATTATATGAGACACACCAGAAGTTTATCTGCTCCCTGTCTCTCTAGTGTACTTCTCAACAGTAGGAGCCAGAGAGAAAAACCTGAAATACAGCAGCTTGTGGTTAATTAGGTGAATGGTTAAAGCACTGACAGGCTAAGAACGGAGGATGACTTACAAGGCCTCAAAAGTCTGTGAACCTATAAACTTTTTTACAGTTTATGAGCCACTTAAAGACGACGCATTGTCTTAACGGTTCAAATAAAGAATGAATATGGTTTCTTCCAACAGTGGGAAGACGTAACCAGCAGACAGCAGAGCAGTGTGAGATGGCGCTGAAGCCAAAACCGTCCTCTGAAGTACCATCCACAATCAACCACCATTGTCTTCCCTTCACCCAGACCTCCAAACCACACTATAAATCACTGTGAGCTTAAGTGGGCTCTGACTATTCTACTTTCTTGTTTTTTTTTTTTGGACAATGATTATGATCACCTAAAAGGTACAAACACACTCATGATAAAAGATAAAACCACTGATGAGGTTTAATTTCTTTGAGAAATGTGGAGCGGCCGTGCCTGCAGGACACGATCAAAGCCAAAGTCTATCAAAGACCAATTAGAGTGTCCAGTGCAAACACTGAGCCGAGATCAAAGACAGGGCTGCATTACATGACAGCCACTAGGATAGAAAGTAACTGGAGCCCATTATTAGTGTGAGCACATCCACTAATGGGGCTTTGAATAAAGCCATCCATTATTATTGCAGGGATGGTGCTGGTGTCTGTTGAGGTGTCTTGGCCAATCTCTCGGATCAGTGAAGCAGGTAGTAGGTTTTTATTTTTCCTTTTTTAACAATGCTTTGTATTGTGATTGTTATCGTTATTTCTGATGAATCACAGAAGGAGCAGATGAGATGAATTCTACACTACAATTGCTGCCACTACATTGAAAGTCATACTGCAGAACAGCTTCTTGTTATTGCAGTGACACCAACTGTCCCATCTAATCCAGAAACACATTATTTGATGAATGAAGCGAATTTCATGAAAAGTCTGCTATGTTGTGTGTGAGAATGATGTAAATCCCAGGAGACCAAATATAAGCAGAACTGGATTACGAGCTGGTGTGTGCCCTTGTTCCACAAATACTGTTTGTGGAACAAAACGATATCAGAAAAGTCAGGGTGATGCCACAGTTTTCCTTGTTTCCTCAGAACCAGGTGTGTAGATGAGATTTCAGCGAGGTCACACAAAATTAAAATTGGTCAAAAAGAAGCCAAATTACTAAAAATGTAGACACAGAATTAGTTTTTCAGTGAATAAACATTATTTTGAATTCAGTTTCACACCATCCAGTTAAAGCAGCTAAAAGGAACTTTCATTATGTTCTTTCTGGTGACCCCTGTGGACGAAAGTGGTCTGAGCACCGCCACCTGCAACATATTTTTAACTATTCTTTAGTTGTTTGCATGATGCATGGCAGTGAGCTAGGGTATCTATTTGTGGCTATGTAAGATTAATAACTAATATGACAATGCCGATGACGCTACATGGAGCCTACAGCTAACAGATTTGTTTGCTCAGTAATTTTGTTGAGAATATTCTCTAGTTATGATGTTACGGGGGAATCCCGCCCGGTGACATGCATTAAGAATACCTATTATGGCTGTATAGAAATAGTCAATCTTCTCACTAATGGTCTTGTTTGCTTATCAGCAGCATATCAGCATCCGTATTAAATTGAGACGGTTTCATAACCAGTTAAAAAGTCATTGCAGTACGTTTAAAACACTGACCAATGTTGAGATAATATAAAATATGGACATTTAAATGCAGTTTACATATTTCCATTCTCCCTAAAACCATTTGGTCGGAGGGGATGCTAAGTTTTGAGATTGAGCAATCTGGTTTCCTATAGCAACACCATATGGATTTTTCACACAAAAAAAATCTACATACTGGTACGATCCTCAACAGATGGTAATTACCACTGTAGCGGCTGCTCTGTGTTACAACTCAGTTGGCACTTTCAAATTAACATCTGGCTCCATCAGTAAGTTGTATACGCAAGAGACAGAAATAATGTGAATTCAAACTCATGTTCTACTTCAAAAGGTCTATGTTGGACATGTCAAAGGCAACGCATCTCCCTATTTAATCACTTTACCAACGCAAAAGTGGAATAATGACTCACCTCTAAAAAATCTCATCCTTTGTGTCTACCGTGTCAGATGGTGTAGTCGCTGGTGGAAAACACAAATGCAGAAGACATGTAGGTCAGGTAATCAGGGCGAAACACCTAACATCTGTATTCTGGACCAGTTAACCTAAAAAGCACCCTGCGGGGCTCCAATTCTACACAAACAGAATTCTGTTTGCATTTATCTCTCCTCACGAGAATGCATTGTGTGTGTCTTTAGGTCTTACAAACACTGAATGTATTCCTGAAACCTGCATCATTTGTCGGGGTATGCTGTCTCCTTGTTTGTCTCATCGGTGCACTGCTACCTTAGTAGCTAATTAATGCCTCCAAATGACAATAGTTGATCTGCAGGTGAGCTGCCACCTTTGTTTCAGTGTAGGTAATTAAATGACTTGTGGTTGTGGTTAAAAGTAGCCAATATTCTTGGTACAAGACAGGATTCAAACAGCAGTCTCTGGCGTCAAAGTAAAATGTAAAAATAAAGAAATATAAATCTGTAGGTTGTGTTTTCATATAGGAACCGGAACCGCTGAGAAATGGTTCCCAAATCGTCCCATTTATTGGAAACATATGCCGCCAAGCTTAGTAATTTCTAACAATATGTATGGCCCTGCATGGTTAATTATTGCTTTTAACATTGGCATCACAGCTACTGAAAAAAATATAATAAGGAAAACTATATCACAGCCTATTTGAAAGATCAAAGGTATGGGTTTTATTGCTGCACACTTCTATGTCCACCTCCACTTTGAAATGTGTTCTGCTTCTTGTTGCTTCACTTCGACGTTTGAACTTCACCATGCAGAATGAAACACTGCACAGAGTTGTTTTGGTTGTTTAAACATAAGCAAGCCTGGAGTTTTATGGATAATGTCTGCTTGTATATGCATCCGTGCATGTGCTAGTCAAGCACAAAATCAAGACCATAATATCTTGTGAATAGAAAAATGGCATACAGCTCTATTAATGGTAAAAAAATTATGATATTGATCTAAATGGTCATGGATAGTTAGTTGTGAAGTCTGTAAAATGATCATTAGAAGTACAGTAAGGGTGGAAATACCAGCAATATGCAGATACATGTTTCTGTGCAACAGGATTAAAGTCATGGATTTCCATGCATCTGACAAGTGCCACACTGATTTCATCCATTTCAGATGATGACAGACTTGATGACTGTAGCTTTCGGGCTACAGCCAGCTCAACTAAAACTGATCAGGTATCATTAAGGGAACTGATAAAGACCCCGTAATGGCAAAAGTATCAATGAGATCATCTTATCTAATTAATAAAAGTGATAAAGATTATGTTACCATTAAAATTTTGCAGTTCTGATTTTCAAACCGGTGCCACTTCTGAACGAGTTTATCTGATATCTGCATGAGCCATCGCCATACAGTGAGGAATAATTAGATTTTTACTGGTGAGCCAGAGAGATGAGATCTCTCTCAAATAGAGTGCTAATTAATTGGGTCTGCACCACGAATGTACTGCGCAGAATCTGTACTGTACCACAATATACATGTTTTCGCTGCATACTGTGTTTCAGCCTGTAAGCTACACTATCATAACAACTTGGTGTCATGTTTATCTATTAAACTTTAGCCCAGATGGTGCATTAAGTGACTGCATTACAATCTGACTCACAGTGTCTCTGAATGCTGTGTGTGACTACGAGTGTGAGACAGCTATGAATAATGGTTCTTCAGTGTGTTGGCACAGGTGAGCTCCCAAGTCCCAACTCTGAGCACATCTGCTGGCATCAAACACGGTTGCCACACTTGACGCACCACCAACAGCCGCTGTCAGGCAGCCGCCAATCAGTCTGTGAGGTCACTGGAATCCATGAAATCTGAACCCTTCCAAGTTTCCCAGACAGACGATAATTAATAATTAGATCCCCCAGGAAATGGGTCCTTCAATCAACCTCCATTATTGTGCAGGGTTTGTGAGGGTTTTGGCCATCAGCACACTGTGACTGATCATCTAAGGAGCATAATTACCATCAAGGGAAACCAGCAGCTTGTTTTGTTTTGTCCACCTCCTCACCCCAAACATCCAGAAGAGATGACATCTGTCACATCTACACGAACAAACTTACTTTTCCATTCAATCATCCGTTCGTTACAGACATTCAGATATAAAAGAGGGTCAGTGGGCTGGGGCACTACTTAATTTAAATAAGTGCTACACACATACACACAATTTTTTTTGTCTTCAAAGATGCCTGGAGGGGATCCTTCTTTACCTGAATTTTTAAATAAACAACTGAGTGTTGTTTCGGAAGGGGTTGGGTCGAGCGGGGAGGCCAACACAGCTGCTCAGATCTGGCTGGAGAGTGGGGTTAAGAGGTCGACCTTCTGGAGGAATAAACACCCAGAGTGACATTGGATTCTGCTCTTATCTGGAGCCGCTTGCCAACAGGAAGAAAGCTCAGAGATTACTTTTTAACTTTTTGGGATGAAAAAAGTGGATTTATATTCCCTCCTGTTTATCAACACACACAGTGAAAACATTGTTGGGTGTTTATGTATTGTAATGTGACTGCTGACTAGAGCTGGAGGGGGAATTGTACTTTACTTCATGAATGTAAGGTTACAGAGAGGATGAGCCAGTCTGTGGTGAGTTCAGAATCTATGTGATGTGTTCATAGAAGAGGTAATGCTTTAAACTTGTATTCATCTTAGGTTTGTCTCGTTCACCACTTTCCCTATCCCAGATGTAGCAACAGGTGACAAAATGAAACGCATTGTTACCTTGAGTTACCTTTGGGATAACGTAGGTACCAAGCTCAACAAAATATACAACGAAAGTCGAGTCATTTTTAGATATTTGAATGCAGAGTTCCTACACATTATATCTTTAACCTGACTGTAACTTCAGTTTCAATTTACAAATATATTGTTAAATATATACAATGTATATTTGCTGTACGATGTGGCATGAGACCTCTGAGAGAGCTTTCTGAGAGACATTGTGTTGCACTGTTTTGCTCATTGTTGCTGTACAATGTCAGATTAGAGTTTAAACCTCTTTTTTATTTACATACGATCCAAAGTCATAAGATAGATAAGTTTCATCAGCCTTCATATTCTACAATACAGTTTTTTAGGAAACAACTTTCAAGGCTCGAGTTACTGATAACAACACCGTTGCCACCAAGGGAACAAAACAACAGCTCCAGTGACCCTATTCCCTAAAAATAGCTGCAAAATGGGAAATAAGAGTGAATTTCGACTGTAGCCAATCCTTTTGGCACGCCGTGATAACCATAGAGGATGGGTGGCTCAGCTGTGCAATAAAAGTGCAGAATTTAGTTAATCTCTTTTCATTGTACTCGTATCAAGCACTGTCTGAAGCAATCAGCTCTCATAAACACGCCTTTCACCTATCGGGAGGTGAAAGGGTGAAGTCGTGTTTAAACATGCAAAGTCCTTCCTGTCACCTTATTACTTCTGCAGCTAATAGAAATGTTGATGTGTCCCTAATGAGATTTCCGTTCAAAAGGATGCATTATTGTAGGGTTGAACACATTGAAGGCACAGAGATCAGGATCAGGATCAAACTAACTTAATTGTGCATTAACTTTGCAAGCCAGACGTCTCCTATAGCAAGCAGCTATGACATGATATTAACCAATTCCCAGAGCTTCTTAGACTTGGTGCGGAGGAGGGTAGTTTCTGGGAAAAACTTAAAAAGAAAGACGTTATCAATTATTCCACAATGACTTCAGTGCCAAAACTGTTAAAATACATTTGTGATATCAAATCTGGAAATTACATAATTCCCCATCAAATCTAATAGTACACGTACAGTAAAATGTATATTTTACTTGTTCTGTCACAGTGAAATATTGCTTGAATCTTAACTGAGCGGCCTGGGCAAATTAATTACTTTAATTCTGCACAAGCAGTGTGTTTTATGGGTGTGCACTTCATGATTATTAACAGCTCAGCAGGCTTCGCTTTTGCTTTGCAGAACAATTTTCATTCAACAACAGTAAAAGCTATATCATCCTCTGGCTAGCAATCCAATTCAATTCAGGTAATTTAACTCAAATGGTGTTATTACCTAATTCGGGGGGAAGGATGATATGACATAATTTGTTTAGGAAATTGGCACCAGCTTCCCGTTTAACAACTCAGTGGCTTTGAAGTGTGAACAGTCATATTTTCTTCTGAGGCTGTCAAAAAATAAAGACAAA
Source organism: Pagrus pagrus (assembly GCF_965226575.1). Classification (NCBI taxonomy): domain Eukaryota; kingdom Metazoa; phylum Chordata; class Actinopteri; order Spariformes; family Sparidae; genus Pagrus; species Pagrus pagrus. Next base: position 9,200,539 of record NC_140200.1, read on the forward strand.
ACGGGGAGCTAACACTTCAGGGAATAATCTCTTTACTCCGGTTGCCTCAGAGGAATTTAATTAAATTTTTATGTTCAGGGAGCCTGTTTTGACTCATTTTTGCAAATCTGTACATACTGTATGCTATTCTACAAAATCGTTCCTATATTGAGTCGAACTTATGTTGAGTGATAATATAAATCAAGAATAAAAATCATACAGTTCTCAGAAAGATCGCCTACTCCTTCTTTTCTTCACCGGTTGTGTGATATGTGCAATATGTGTTGGTATGTTCTTCTCTGTTCATGTTTTTGTTTTTTGCTTTTTTCTCCACTGTGGAGGCAGTTATATGTGCACAGCATTGGAGTTTAAGACAAATTTACCTGCAGGGATAATAAAGTATATCGTATCGTATCGCATCGCATCGCATCGCATCGCATCGCATCGCATCGCATCTCATCGCATCGTATCGTATCGTACCGAATCGTACCGTATCGCATCATGTCCTGGAATTTTTTCTCACTTTCTTTAACATTTTATTGTTTTTTGACATTTGGCTGTTAGCAGAGGTATGCGCTCTACTCAATGCCATCCTAGTTTATAACAATACATGAAGAGTCTTTGGGATTTGAACAAAGGCAACAATTTGAAGACACTAATCACTTTGGGCTCTGGGAGATTGTGATGAGCATTTTTCAAACATTTTTTTACATTTTAAAAGACTAAACAAATAATCCTAAATGGCAGATTAATCGATGATGAAATAATCATAATTAATCATAAATAATAATAATTATTTGCAGCCCTACAGTTATAAGACTACAGTACGTGAAAACTCATTGAACAGCACAGAAACAGCAATGACGTTGTTGGGAGGATGAAACATTGTAAAGTCTGCACCATTATGAAGGAGTCATTCAGTCGAATGTCATTATTGACCTTCAACACCCATGTATAGGCTTACAACATTCATCAAGTAGCACAGAGATCAATAGATAGATTACCTTCAGAAACACTAAACTGAGTGACACATGCCAAGGTCAAGCTATTTTTACTGGTATGTTGTAGAGGACATACAGGATAACGCAAAATGGATTTGAATAACATTAGATTATCTATATGTGTTTATGCAGTAACGCACACATGAAATATTTGGTCCTCTAATGATGAATATAATCACAGCTGAAGTCTTTTTTTTTATTCTCTATTAATATAAGAGGACAAATGGTGGACAGGAGGGCGATGCTGTGAGGCATCAGGTGTGAAGTAAAGAAACTGCTTCAGGAAAATAAAAAAAAAATCAGGTTTATGTCCAATCCGTCATCCAATCAGGGGCCTCTGCTATTTGAGCGCCAGTCTCATTTGCCACTCGCCAATTCAATCCCAGCATAGCCGCTGCATTCAGAGGCAGGCAGGCAGGTTGTCACTTTGAATATGTTTATTTATTCTCGCTTGAGGAACATGAAGACAGCTGGTTCAAATTGATTCTCCTGTACAAATAAGTTGGGAAACAGAAAGGGAATGAACCGTCAAGAAGAAGTATGCCGGCTGCATCCACTGTGCTTTTTCTGCTGCTCCTTACAAAACGAAAAAATGTAATCATTCACAGTATACTGGCCGATATACATTTTTTTAAAAACAAATACTTGCAACATAAACTAGCATTTTGACACGGGTACCCTAAATAAATTAGGAAAAAGATATGTTCTGCACCAGACATCAACTTGTCGGTGCTCTGTGGTGGTACCATGTAAGGTCATTATGTGCTTATTATGTCAGAATATGAGCAGGTCCTGTTTTTAATACTTGTGCATAATAAGATGTTAGTAATTATTATGCTTCCTGCTTTCCCCCCATTTTTGGAGAAAACAAAACACCTTGATGTTGTCAGTTGCGTTGAAATCCAGAAGAAGCTGCCAGTCCAAACCTTGTATTTGTACACAAGTAGTGTTGACCTTGTTTCTGCATTTAACAACTTGCATACTTTATTTTCTAACTCCTCTTCAGCTAATAATTATCAGCACATTTATTAGAGTAGTTTGCTCTGGAAACTGGAAGAAGACAGGAAGTCAGGAGCGCACTGATGTGCACATTTGTTCAAACAAACATACAAAATGAGCTCCTGCAACTTGTCAAGTAAAAAACAGGTAGGGTGATTTCTGCGAGGCTGAGGTTATAATGCTCAAGGATCCCCTTGGGGACATTTAATTTGTGAAATAAGCCTCTCAGTATGTGGCAGTGTAGTGTAGGCTCCAAGCCTTTCAAGACCACAACCATATTGGCGCTGTCCATTATTAACATTGATGCTTTATCATCTTGTCACTGCTGTGGATGTTGGTATTGAACAGCTGTCAGGACAGACAGATGAGGGATTGTCTCTCCTTTGAAGTACAGCATCGTTATGCACACCTAATGAATGGACTTCTCAGTGGAATAAATAATGTATATTCTTTGATAAATAAGATGAATAATACTCTTTCATGTGTTTGTACCTTATATACACATTGATTATTGTACTAAGTCCAAAGTCGTGCAGAACATATCGAATATTTCACAAGGAAAACAAGATATTGAATAAAAATCACAAAATGTATTATTTATGATTGAAAAGCACCAGTTAATTCTGTCCAAAATGCTACTAACGGCCCCGCTTTTCTGTCAAACAAAGACCATGGCAGTGAATGATAAACGCCATAGTCAAGCTGAAATAAACTGACAGAATTTTGCTACTTCAATCCTTATTTCACCCACTCTATTCTGGGTACAGTCTGCTGTGAGGTTAATTCATATGACATCAATTTAGCTTTCGAACAAAAGTCATGAGTTATAGTAAGAATAAACTTTTAATAGACCCCTTTGTTATCTATAAATCATCTGCCACTACTTTTTTTTTTACTCCCATGTAGCTATTAAATATCACAGTATGATGGTAAGTAGCTCACAAGTGTGTTTGATTGATTCATCCAAAAAATTGAATAAATTTGAAGTGTAAACAACCGACATGCTCTTCAGCAAAAAAGGGCGAACATAGCAAACAGTGTTTAATATGATTGAATGAGTGCAACACTTGAGGAACTACTTCTTCCCTTATTTGACATTGTCGACTTGGCAGTCCTAATAGACTTCAGGACAGATTGCCATGTCAAATGACTCAGCAGGGTGGCTCCTGCTTAAGTAAAGTGTGTGTTTGTGTGTGTGTGTGTGTGTGTGTGTGTGTGTATGTGTGTGTGTGTTTTAGGGGGGTTATTATTGTGGAGAGAATGAGCGCCCAAAAAGAGAAAGGAAAAAGCAATAAATCAATAGCAGCTATCGATGCAGAGCCTTGACAAAAGCCTTCCAATTGTATTCGGCTGCACTCAGCCTGTTAAGGAGCTACTGTAGCTGAGGGCAAACATTGATCACACTCAGTAATCAGTGATTGGAAATGACAAATTAAGGCCTGTCAATAAATTCAGAGCAACATAGGGAGACGCCAAATGTGACTTTGTGTTAGTGTGAGATAAGAGGTTTAGCTCTATAATGAAGGTGAAAATTGAGTTGTTGTTTTTTTCACCCTATCTCCTGCAAATGATATGCATGTTTTGTGAGAAATATAATGCTGCCCAGATTGTTGTTCTTCTATATATCCGGCAAAATTAATTACATCATTTTGAGCATATGTGTAGTATATGTAACCGGCAATATTTCCAGTTGGGTATCTCTCAGTCCAGGCCAGTATGCCCAATTAAGATATGGTTAAAGCGACTGTGGTCAATATTTTTAAATGAACAGAGGATCAAGGAGAAACGCCTTCAATGACATTCTTTGCTCTTCTTTCAATTAAATATTCTCTCCAGTTATGCTATAGCAGTTATGCTAACCTCTTGAGCACCTGTCGTTATTGTTTTTAAAACAAACAATCAATTATCTCGTTGGTTTTCACAACTAACTATGCCGCAGCTTCCGCGTCTAGCTGTCAGTAGTTCCTCAAAGGATGGTGATTGGAGCAATGCCTGTGTGTTCGGCCATAGCGCATAGCTTGAAGCTTGGCAGGATAGATTTGCGAGCTCACATAATCACGTGAGCTCACCAATCCAGCTGCCTTGCAAGATAAACAGCAGGCAGCCGTTCAGCAATAGTGGATAATTTAGTGCAATATTCTAAGTAGTTGGTGGAGAACAAAATTGAGCTAAAATATGAGTGAATATTGGACTTAACATTCATCAGGTGGACACCAACACAACCCCACGTAAATGCTGGCAGATAGGATAACAAGAAGGCCTTATTAAATTTAAAAAGTGAAAAATGTGTCAGTGTTGTATATTACAGGTTGTTCCTGCATCATGGTGGAAGAATACTAGTTGAAATATTTCCCTCAATCGGAGGTGATTTTGTCAAATTTAGTCCTGAAATACACATTATAAGTGCAGATGGCGTAAAATACAGTAAACAGCTTTATTGCCCGACTTGCATGGATGTCCACGACCATCTGTCCTGTATTTCTGATTATCAGGATGTTTAAATTACAATAATTTCCATCGCTGTGACCTCACATTATCTGTAAACAAGACATGAAAGCCTGTCGCCTTATTTCTTCTCCTACTTGCCTGTAATTTATGTAGCATACTACAGGCAAACTTTTTTTTGTTATTGCCGAGATTTAGGGTACATGCTGCTGTTTTTCTTGCATTCGTTAATCATCTGATTACAGTTTATTGTGAGGGAGGACTTCTATATTATTTCAGCAGGCTGTCAATGTTTCCTAACCACAACCCTTTGTGTGAGTGTCTGATGCTCACAAGGCCCTTCAGTAGAATATGTCATGTCATCCACAGATGTAAGGAGGGATGAGCCTCACAGTAACAGATGATGACTGGCTGCTGTCAGGGTTACAAGGTAGCTAATTTATCTTTGTAGACATCCTCAGACATGCGGGTCACGGGACTTCACCACTGGCACCATGTTCTTTGAAAAGCTCGGGTAGCCATGCACACAAAGTCAAGACCTTGCAAACATGCATGCGCGCTCACACACAAGCCATCTTAATTATCATCTCGGCTCAAGTCAGAACTAAGACAGGCATTTGGCATTTTCTGACATTTGCAAAATTTCTATCACAGTTTTTGTTCTCGGATTTCTTGCACGTTTTTTTTTTTTGGGGCATCTCAGACTACAAGCATTCGGTCAGCCCCCGTCACAACCATTCCTCGCACCTTTTCTGAATTGCAGTGACAGTGTGGTCTTAAATCATGGCCCTTGGCAGTAGAATTATAAGTGGGGGGTCTGCAGAGGTGACTCAAGGCTGTGGCCTGACCTTGGGGCTAAGCACCACTCTTGTGTACATGTCACCCAGGCATTACTGATGTGATGGGTTGTTTGTGTGTCGTGTGTGATGTGTGAAGACGGGTCAGGACACCTATTTTTCAACCCGGAATGCTTTGCCCTGTATCTACTGTAGCTTGTGATGCCAGCTTTTTGTTTTCTGGACTATAGTATCCACATGAAAATGGACAAAGTGCTACAAAACTGCAACCCATTTGTGAGAATAACTGTTGACCAAGTTTCTACAAAATAAGTTAAAACTGGATGTTTTAAAACCACAGATAAGTTGTTTTGTTTTAATTTCTCTTTTAACACAACGGTGTGCTTATGCTCTTTTTTAGGTGTGGACTTCCCTAAAAAAATAGCCAATTTTGCTCGCCAAAAAAAAAAACCGCTGAAAATGTCTGCAGATCTCTGACTTTGACTTCACAATAAACGGATTGTAATGTCTCCTCGTCTGCTGAAAAACAAACTGGTTAATAAAAAAGGCTGAAGAAGTCTCCATATCCTATTGTATGACTCAAACTCTGGTCGCCCGTTTGGCAGCCTCACTGGCTTGTATCCTGGCGACTGGGCTGAAATTTGCAACAAAAAAGAAGTCGAACTTAAATCTCTCAAAGACATCCTTTTATGAATATATGAGATCACAGCAATCATCCCTAGAGTTGTTCAGGGTAATAGGATTGTTTATCTGTTTATACTTTATTCTGTGACTGTATTTGACGGAGACTTCCTGTCAAAGTTGATGACATATTTCTATCCCTCGGGCAAGGTTAGGTGCTCCGGTGTCTGTGTATCAAATTACATATTGGGCGATGCTCCTGAAAAGGCAGCTGGGAATACAGATGACTTCTCTCTCTCTGTCAACCTGGGCCTGTGATTAATACTGACTGACTGTATCCGTGCCTGGGTATTAAGGATACTGGGCTGGACGCTGTTTCATCTGTTAAGTGAATGATAGATTAGGAGCTGCCTAGTGTTAGCTGTTGTTGCTCAGGGGCTTTGTTGCTCTGTTTCTAAAGACAAGAAAAGGAAAATGAGTCGTCGACTGTAAATGTAAATAAAAATCACAGTGGTTTGCATGTTTGGGAATCCAGCTCCAACATTCATCTATGATCATGACACTGAATCAAGGTACAAATGCATTGATTGTCCTGTAATATATGACTCCTCTGGTTAAGCCATTGATTACTGTCTCAGCAGAAATGCAGGTATGGGGGATAAAATATGCCATCATCAACATATTAATTATGCTTCGACCCAAATGGGCCCTCCTCCTATTCAGGCAGTAAGTCATATCACAGCCACAGGACATTACACAGTGTCACACTGGTGATCAATAACAGCAAACAGCTGCTTCAGAGCTGATTAATATTGAGTCAAAGAAATGTGGTCGAGGGGAATTTGTGAAGAAATTTCTTGTTGCAGACTCAACATTGCACATTTACTTTTTTTAAACACTCATTCTCCTCCTAACAGCAACTCTTCATTAGTATTGACATATTATAGAAGTGTCCAGAATCCACTTCTCCTAAATAGCTTTGACAGCACTGCTTAGAATTGTATTGTAATTGCATCACAGTGGAATAAACGTCAAGAGTTTTGTTTGGCAAGGTTGAGCGGGTGAAGTATTAAGTCACTAAATTTCCCCTTGGTGAATTCCATTCCCCTTGTCAGCATTGCAAACAAAATGACAGCTAAGCATCTCACATACCTACAGCGAACTGCAGACGGCAGCAATTTTTTTTAAAACAGCCTTTAGACGGGGGGCAGTTTTGATGTGTTGTGTTGCTATGACACCAGTCACCTCGCTGGCTGACTCTGATGTCTCCCCGGATGAAACGGCCTGCTGGCTGGTCAATTTTAACAGCCTCCCACGTCCATTTCAGAAAGACGCAATTACCTCTAATTGTAATCACAGCTGTCTGCATGTCACAGGGAAGCGGAAGAAGAAACGAGTGGCCGGTGACTCAAGGTCTTCTAATTTAACAGCAGCACGAGCCTCAAAGTTAAATTGACTAAGATTACAAACAGGTTGGATGAATTATTCAGATCAAGAGTAATCCCGGCCCCAGGTTATGAGGAGAGGTGGACTGAACATCAATCATGTGTCTGCCCAGTGATGAGAAATGTGTTTAGGCTTGGATTCAAGATGTCAGTGATAGCTGTTTGTTGGGGTGTTTATGGCAGGTAGCCACATACAAAATGGGTGGAGGTGGGAGGGAGGAATAATTGACATGTCATTCATGAGATAGTACCTCATCCTCTTTCTCCCCTCTGAAGTTAAGAGATTTATGATGCAGTGATTCACACACATTTACAGGTCTGCCATCGTGCACTTATTTTGCAGGAGATAGCCTCCCACTCAAGGCTTTGCAGTAAAGAGAGAATAAAAAATATTTGGCATTGCTCTGCACACGTGACGTCAAAGAACATGCTCTGTTGTCCCTGACAGGATGCCATACACTCACAGAAGGTGCGAGGTGTTTCAGGAGGGACTAACTTTCTCGTGTCCATCTATTACTTTTGCAGCAGTAACACATCAGGTCATCTCTGTAACGCTAATTAGACAAACTTCAAGTTGATAGGAAATAAGAAGTGTCCTCTGTGAACACATCAGTACAGTGATTTTAATTTGATGAGTATCTTTTGGCAAGTAAATATCCGCTGACATTCTGTCCTTGTTTGAGATGCAAAATAGATCAGTTATTGATTAACACCACAAGATGTATGTGTGCAGGCTAGCACCCTGTCCTCTGTTTAAAGTCCATTTGATAAAAGCCATTATAACCTTCATAGCCGAGAAATATGGCATTCAGAATAATGGCTAAACTCCTCAGTGTTGACTGCAGCCATAAAAATCAATTGGAAAATGTCATTTGGTCATATGAGTGGAAAATATGGCCTTGTTAATAGGTGTGAATATTACAAGGGGGAGAAAACAGACATCAACATTTTAAACTGCATCTATTTCAGACAAATTACTTTGATAATTAATAACAGATTTGCATTAAGACCTCATTCAGGAGAAAGTCAAATTAGCTGTAGGTCATTTGTACTTCTCAAGAGAAGGTACATAATATTTACTGTCATCATAAACTTACTTGCTGCCTCCATACTTCAAATGTCCGACACATAATTCAAGTGTCCGTGTTTTAGTCAAAGAACATATTTAACTAGAAAAATTGTATTTCCTGCGAAAATACAGTGTGAATGCTGATTGCTGAAGTGATTTTGCAAAATCTGCTGAATGTGCTGGAAAACACTTGCCTAATCCACAAAACATGCATAAAACTATGAGAATGAATAGTCAAGAATTTGCAGGAAAAGCTGATTTTTTCAAAAGCTGAAAAGGCAGAAAAGCTGAACAGTTTCTCTAGCTGAACATGAAGCTGAATACTTGAAAAAGCTGAAAAGGCAGAAAGCTGAATATTTGAAAAGGATGAAAAGGTTGAAAAGCTGAAAGTAATAGGCTGAAAGAGCTTAAAAAGCTGAACAGTTTGACAGCCAAACAGTTTCTGTAGCTGCACATATGCTGGAGCAGTAGCAGAACCAAAGTTGAAAATGTCCCCATAAGAATGAATGGGAAAACACCTCCCAAACACCTGCAGGTTTAGAAAAAAGTGTAATGGTTATGGCCAAAATATGTATACAGTGAGTAACAGGAGACATTGCTGAACCATGTGATGTATTTTTTATTTCAGTAGAGTGAAAAATGAGGGCACAAGAGCGAGAGACAAAACCGGTACCGTCTGCTCCACTCCAGAAATTTAGGCTCAAAGTTAACACTGCGGCTTATGGCGGAGTTGCTGGAGTTCTTGTCACTCGAGGGCTTCCACAGCCAAAAGTTTAAGTCGCACATCTGAAATAAGATGACCATATGAAAGCCAACAAGATTTCCTACATTTCTATGTATATATTGTCTATGTGAAGTAAAAGCTGTGGGACCCAAATCAAGCTGAAGAGAGTTTTTTCTAAAGTTTTTGCAGCTGCTCTCCACTCTAGCGATGATGTCACCCACTCTAGCTCACGCAATACACACCCATTATAAACCCAGAAGAGGAGCTAAAAATCCTTCAAACTAAAACTGTGATAATTTCAAAACCGTAAAAGATTTAAAAAAGCTGAATACATGCTAAATAGTTCAAGGTCTTGTAAATACTTTAAAGTTGGAATGGTGTCTCTAGCTCAAAGTATGACGGAGCAGAAGAGGTTGAAAGTGGAGGAGTTTTTGAAAAGGATTTGCAGATTTTCCCATTTGCTTCCATATTAATTTTTTTTCTGAAAAAGCTGAATATTTGAAAAAGCTGAAAAGCTAAAAAGCTGAAAAGTACAAGGCTGAAAGAGCATAAATAGCTGAACATTTTGATAGTTGAACGGTTTCTATAGCTGAACGTATGCTGAAGTAGTAGCAGAGCGAAATTTGAAAAAATCCCCATAAGGATGAATGGGGAAAATTTGGCAGAAAAAGCTGAATATTTCCAAAAGTATGAAAGATAGAAAAATGAAAAATAGAAGCAGTAATGTCCTTAACGAGCTGAACATTTTGATAGTTGAATGGTTTCTGTAGCACAAAATTTGAAGGAGAAGTAGCGAGCTGAAAAACGTACGGAAGAAGAATAATAACTTTAACTAGAAAAATTTGTATTTCCTACGAAAATACAGTGTGAATGCTGAAAGCTGAAGTGATTTTGGAAATCTGCTGAATGTGCTGGAAAACACTTGCCTAATGCATAAAAAATGCATAAAACTATGAGAATGAATGGTCAAGAATTTGCAGAAAAAGCAGAATTTTTCAAAGCTGAAAAGGCAGAAAAGGTGAAAAGGAATAGGCCGAATGGGTTGGAAAAGCTGAAGATTTTGAAAGTTGAACAGTTTCTAAGGTGAATATTTTGATAGTTGAACAGTTTCTCTAGCTGAACATAAAGCTTAATATTTTAAAAGTTGAACAGTTTCTCTAGCTGAACATCAAGCTGAATATTTGAAAAGGTTGAAAAGCTGAAAAGGTTGAAAAGTTGAAAAAGCTGAAAAGCTGAAATGGTTGAAAAGCTGAAAAGGTTGAAAAGCTGAAAAGTAATAGGTTGAAAGAGCTTAAAAAGCTGAATATTTTAAAAGCTGAACAGTTTCTCTAGCTGAACATAAAGCTGAATATTTTAAAAGCTGAACAGTTTCTCTAGCTGAACATAAAGCTGAATATTTTAAAAGTTGAACAGTTTCTCTAGCTGAACATAAAGCTGAATATTTTAAAAGTTGAACAGTTTCTCTAGCTGAACATAAAGCTGAATATTTTAAAAGCTGAACAGTTTCTCTAGCTGGACATAAAGCTCAATATTTTGATATTTTAACAGTTTCTCTAGCTGAACATGAAGCTGAACATTTTGAAAGTTGAACGGTTTCTATAGCTGAACATAAAGCTGAATGTTTTAAAAGTTGAACAGTTTCTCTAGCTGAACATGAAGCTGAATATTTGAAGAAGCTGAAAAGGTTGAAAAGCTGAAAGTAATAGGCTGAAAGAGCTTAAAAAGCTGAACAGTTTGACAGCCAGACAGTTTCTGTAGCTGCACATATGCTGGAGCAGTAGCAGAATGAAATTTGAAAATGTCCCCATAAGAATGAATGGGAAAACACCTCCCAAACACCTGCAGGTTTAGAAAAAAGTGTAATGGTTATGGCCAAAATATGTATACAGTGAGTAACAGGAGACATTGCTGAACCCTGTGATGTGTTTTTTATTTCTGTAGAGTGAAAAATGAGGGCACAAGAGCGAGAGACAAAACCGGTACCATCTGCTCCACTCCAGAGATTTAGGCTCAAAGTTAACACTGCGGCTTATGGGGGAGTTGCTGGAGTTCTTGTCACTCGAGGGCTTCTACAGTCAAAAGTTTAAGTCCTACATCTGAAATAAGACCATCATCTGAAAGCCAACAAGATTTCCCACATTTCTATGTATATATTGTCTATGTGAAGTAAAAGATGTGGGACCCAAATCAAGCTGAAGAGAGTTTTTTCTAAAGTTTTTGCAGCTGCTCTCCACTCTAGCGATGATGTCACCCACTCTAGCTCACGCAATACACACCCATTATAAACCCAGAAGACGAGCTAAAAGTCCTTCAAACTAAAACTGTAATAATTTCAAAACCGTAAAAGATTTTAAAATTTTGAAAAACAAATTCAATAGTTCAAGGTCTTGTGACTATTTTAAAGTTGGAATGGTGTCTCTAGCTCAAAGTATGAGAGAGCACAAGAGGTTGAAAGTGGATGAGTTTTGAAGAGGATTTGAAGATTTTCCCATTTGCTTCCATATTAAATTTTTTTTTGAAAAAGCTGAATATTTGAAAAAGTTGAAAAGCTAAAAAGCTGAAAATAAGAAGGCTGAAAGAGCATAAAAAGCTGAACATTTTGATAGTTGAACGGTTTCTATAGCTGAACGTATGCTGAAGTAGTAGCAGAATGAAATTTGAGAAAATCCCCATAAGGATAAATGGGAAAAAATTTTGGTTTTAGTTTTGAAAAAGCTGAATATTTGAAAAAGTTGAAAAGCTAAAAAGCTGAAAAGTACAAGGCTGAAAGAGCATAAATAGCTGAACATTTTGATAGTTGAACGGTTTCTATAGCTGAACGTATGCTGAAGATGTAGCAGAATGAAATTTGAGAAATTCCCCATAAGGATGAATGGGAAAAATTTGGCAGAAAAAGCTGAATATTTCCAAAAGTATGAAAGATAGAAAAATGAAAAATAGAGGCAGTAATGTCCTTAACGAGCTGAACATTTTGATGGTTGAATGGTTTCTGTAGCTCAAAATTTGAAAGAGTAGAAGAGAGCTGAAAAACGTACGGAAGCTGGAATAATAATAATAATAATAACTTTAATAAATTCCGGAAGAACAATAGTGTGAATGCTTTGGAGCATTCACACTAATAAATTCCAGAAGAACAATAGTGTGAATGCTTTGAAGCATTCACACTAATAACAAGAGTAGTGCTGCAGGAAATGCACCACTTGGGATTTAAAACAATGATTGCCAGCGTCACAGCAAGATTGTCTATTCGTGGAGTACAACCCTATAACCCTATAATCCAATAAGTTTTGATTACATCAGTTGGCCTTTGAAGTCGTTGCTGGGAGCAATAATAGTATTGGACAGCAAATTCAATGACAATAATTACAAATTCTATATAAAAAAAAAAGGTACTATGCAATAAAACTACGAGTCTACAGCCATGCTAGCGGCTCTGTGAGGCTGTACTCTGGCACAGCGGTGCTTTGAGCTAAATGCTAACATCAGCACACTATCGTGCTCACAATCACAGTGCTACGATGATGAGTTTAGCAGGTATAATGTTGATCAAGTTCAACATTTTAAATTAGTGTGTTAGCATGCTAACATTTGCTAATCAGCACAAAACACAAAGTACTGCTGAGGCTGATGGGAATTGCAGGTATTTGGTCACAAAGTATTAATAACTAACTAAATATAACTAATAACTAAATATGTGATACAATCATTATTGGTAATTTATGATAGTTTAGGAGCTAGATCTGCACATTTCACAAACAATTTTCAATCTGGATTTTGACCTCAGGCTCGGAAACGAGCAGTGTACTTTGTTCAGTGTCAGATCTGATCTGTAAATCAAGAAACGATGCAGTAACTGATGCAAGGGCTGTTTTCAAAACCACTTGCTCCTTCACTTAATCCCTACTCCCTGTATCAGAGAAACTCACTAATTTACCCAAAGGTGAGCACTAAATCTAGACTTCTAACACAAAATGTGACTCGATGCAATACAGGATTAGTAGCAGAAAGTTGTACAGTGGACAATACTTTATATTTTGTTCCAAGGTCTGAATATTCAAGGGCTCTGTAGAGCATACATAAGTGCACTATATTGTACGCTTCAGACACCAAGATGTTTTGTTAAATTACCTGCTATTACTGTAATGAGTCATTGATCCCATGTTTAATATATTGTAATTTATACTAGTGCAATAACCAACCCATATGGACTCAGTTTTTTACATATCGCAGATCCCAACACATCAATTACTGTCACTCATGTAAGACCTCCTTGCTTTATTCATCCCTTGCAGGACCCTTAGCATTCAGTGACTATAAATTCTATTCAACACATCATCGCATGTCTAATGGGGTTCATTACAACTGCTACTATTCCCTTTAAATTATGGTTCTCATTGATCAGCCAAGAACCATTGACCTTGTATCATGAAAGGACACAGGCTGCACAGATAAGGACCAATTATCAAAGTAAAACATGGACCCTGGTTTGAAAAAGGCTACAAATGTCTTTATTAATATGTTATATTGGATTTTAAGATAGTAGTATATCTCAAACTGTTGTCTGTCTTTGAAATTCACTTTGAGAGTCTGTTTTCCATACTCCCATACAATATATACTGTGAAGAAACATTCAACACAGGTATCAAACTTACGATAACAAGGTGAGCTTGCGTCTGAAATAAATAAATGAATACTTTGTTTGTCCTTGGACATAAACACTGTCACTTATTCTGTTTTTTTTTCCCTGAAATGTAGCAGAATAATGATATCCTGTTCTAGGATGCAGCTGATGAGATTGCGACCCTTGGCTAGTCCAAATGTATTTAATTTCTGGTCTGGAACATTACACTATTGTGCACTGGCAGACCGAGATATGATACTGAAAAAGACGAATTTCAATTTCAGCCTCTTGATTATTATTATTTTGCAATTTATTTATTATTTTCTCCACGGTGTTCCTTATTTACATATCCACTGACGGCAGAAAACACACCTAGCTAATGAGAAACCGTGCTTGACATTCTCCATCTCCACTGCTTGAGGCCAGGTTTAAATTGGCCGTGTATAACTAGAAATATACATATTGTGGCTTTCCTTTTCCTTCAATTACTTTTTTCCCCCCTCATCATCACGTCTTTATCACTGACTTGTGCGCCATATGCTTTTCTACGATTTTGAATACACTATTACATAGCTAAAAAAAAACCATTAATATCATTCTTTTAAATTTCTATAACACACAACACATATCCATAAATTAATTTACCAGTATACTGGCTGGTCTGAGCCAACTTTGATGTCTCATGTAATATTGCATGCTGGTCATTTTAGTGTTTCACAAGCATTAATATCATCGTCACTGTTGCATCCACGGCGCAGATTTCTACACGACGCATCAGCTGGAAACAAATTAAAATGCAGTCCGCTGAACATTTACATTCATCTGCACAGTGCAACACAAAGACCTTGTATTGATGTTTGTGTAAAAGAGACAATATAAATAATGCATTTTATCTGAAATGAAATTGGATTCCCATTCATAGCGATGGGAGCTGGGACGTATCGTCCTCTAATCTCTTCGCTGACTCCTCAGCAGCAGAAACGCTTGGTGTTGGAGGGTGTATACCACATCTGATTAGTACAATCACTCTGCTGTGCCAGTGTAAACAATGGAAAGGAGAAGAGTCCAGGGCAGCAAAGTGGATTTTAATGGTGCCAACCCTGCATCAGCGGGAGAGAGGGCACGTGGTGTGTTTGTGTGTCTTTGAGGCTCAGAGTTGACTGAGTGATGGTGAAAGACTGCAAACAAATTCCCACCTGTGATGAACTGTGTCCACACGCCTCTCCTATGTGCACCTGAGGTACACTCAAATGTGTTGTCATGCTATTCAGGAAACAGCTTTCGAGATAACTGTGAGAAAATCTACGATAACATCTGTGTCGTGGATCCGTCGTGTGCGGAGCCAAATATAGCAAGACAAGCGGTATGTTTACAGTGACTCTGGTGAGGCGGTTCATCAGTTTTACACACAGTTTCTTATGTTAGAGGGCTGTGAGCCTTCGGGAAACAGAGATACAGGAACCATGTCTATCAGGCGCAGCTACATCAGAGATTCTCGCACTGCTTCGACCCTAACCTGACACAAATGTGAGTGTACAGCATCAGATAATGAAGACATGCCACTGTGGTAAATACTTATGTGCAGTGACCACAGTTATATCGTTCTCAGTGGTCTGAGTGATAAGATCAATATGACTCACAGCAACGATATGCACATAAAGGCTCTTATTGTGATTACTTGACAGATTTTGCAATTGCGATAAGAGGCATACTAGCGTCACTGAAAAACATAAAAATGAAGATGATGTGATTATGTTTTTATATTCCCTCTCATCTGGAGAATATGATTTGTAGGCCAGGACACAATGCTTCATTAATAATGTTGTGTTGTGACATTTTACCTTTATCGAAAAATTGCAGCGCCTAAGATTTCGACATTGCACTTGGCCGCATTGCAGTTCCAATAATATTTCAATTAATCGTTCAGCCCTATATATGAATCTGTCTCATACCAAGTTCCAATCTGCGCAGCAGTTAGAAAAGTGAAGACTGATTACTGCAGTGGACTTTAGAGCTCCTCATCTAATCAGCTGGCTATCAACAGCAGCTCGTTTCAGATGCACTGACAGTTGGACAGACCACGCCAGTGTGCTCTTCCACTGCAGAGAGGTAATACAAAGTGGCATCTTCACTCACAGGACACAGGAGAAATGTGAAATCACCCATACCACCTGCCCATGGTCTTTGCCACGCTTGCTTTCAAGATAATGAATTTCTGCAGGCAGACTCATTGAAGAGGCACCACTTCACCACACTGCACAGCTGCAGCACTTGAGCAGCAGAAATATTTCTAAATAGGCTCATTTGGCACAGGTACTATTACAGGAAAGACCATTTTGTCACACTGCAAAAGAGTTCAGAGTCATCTTGTCGGAGCAAAACTTAATTAGGGGCAAAAAGGTCAAACGTGTCCTATAGGAAAATGTTCTGTTCAATTATTTAATATTTAGCTTTTATTTTTTATTATCTATACAAATCTCTTTTCAATTACAATTGCAGATAGAGGTACATTGTACAGTAAAACACCAATCAGAGTAGAGGATAATAAAAATTCAAGCTCCAACATTCAGTAGCACATAATGCAGGCTATTTACATAATTTGGGTTATGAAAACAAGATTAGTCTGCAGCCATGTTAGCAGCTCTGTGGCTCGCACACAGAGGTGCTTTGAGCTAAATGCTAACACGCTCACATGACTGTACAAACAGGATGATGTGTAGCAGGCAGTTTATATAATTTGATAAAATGATCAGCATGTTCACCATATAAGTGAAGTGTGTTAGCATGCCAGCATTTGCAATTATCATTTATGTTATATATAAACAAACTGTATATCATTTAATTACTGTCTGGTTTGCAAATATAGATTATTAGGCTATTAGACATACCGAACACATGTAAACATCCGAAACAACACTATATAGTCACATAAAGTCAGGCCTAATTCGGTTAGAAACTGTGAAAAACTTCTTTGGCTGCAACTTTGATTATTTGGTTACAAGAAAAAAAAGTTCAACAAACACATACCTTTGCAAATATGAAGTTGTGTCTACTTGCACATTATGACTGCTTGATCCAGGAAAAGGCAGCTGTGGATGTATATAAACGGGGGGAAAAAATCACTTTTTAGCACGACCGTCCTGCCCTGACAACAGTTAGGACGACAGCTGCAGAGAGCAGCTGCAAACACACTCCTTGAATCAGGTTGTGGGTGTAATTGTATGGAGTGTGTTGACAGACATAACATATGTATGTAGAGTTTCCTGGGGAGTGTTGGCAGGTCTGTTAAATCACAACTGTCAGTCTCACAGTGGTGCTAGAGGAAGAATCAGAGGATCACCAGAGTCATTCATCCTCTAGGAACCAAAAATGTTTGAAACACTTTTTTTATGACAATCCAAGATTTGTCAGAAAATGTCACTAAAACCCCAAATATCAACAACATGATGGCGCCGGGGTCACCAACGTCAATGGAATTCATCCTCTGGGCATAATAAATAAAAATACTGCTGTTAATGGGAAACAGAAACTAGTCAGGAGGCAGAGTATAACACGTAAATGCAAATATCCCACATCATTTCAAGAAACACACTGAGGCGACAGAATACTGAAACAGAGTGTGCACTCGTGCCTCAATTTGTCAGTGTGAGGACTGCCTCAGGCCTCCCAACACAAATAATACTGAGACTCCAGGAGCCTGCTTAGTTATTACATTTGTGAAACACAAACACTAGCAGAGACAAACAACTGTTCAGACGATTTCTCCATTGTTAGGGGGCTCTTTCTGAGTTTAATTCATTTCTCAGCCCCGGGAGAATAACCTCTCTCGGGGGCTGGGAAACATCTCTATTGATGGTGAACACTGGAGGCTATCGAAAACTGTCAGTCACGAGCAAGACTTAAGGGCTAAAAACATTATTAGTCATGCTCCCTGTTTCTCCTCACAGTGGAAGTACATCCTTCACTCTGTCACAGCTTTCCATCACCTTAATCTAGGCCTAATTAGCGCCTAATAGGTCCATTTGTCACACTACAGGAGCATGGAGACATTTGATAGACTGTGATTAATCTGTTTTAAAAGAGAGGTTATTGGTGCCTTGTGGTCTACTTTCATTCTAAGACTTGATAGATCAATTATTCAACCTCCAACTAGGAAATGTGTTGTTTCTTCATTTATTTTTTAGTGGATAACAATTTTACAGGATGTATTGTTTAGAAATGTTATGGCTCAGTATGAACACACATTTTCCCTTGGTGGCCCAACTTAAGTAAGGATGCATGTAAACAATCCAATTGCTGGACTCATGTTAGCAAAGAACGTTCCTGCAAGCCACGGATATGTCGAAACTTTTCTTTATGTTGCAACTTTACGAGAAGATCATGTTTCATGTTAAAAAAGACCTGCTTTGGTCACCACAATCACAGCTAGAAAATTGTCCAGAGGTCTCCTTAACAAAAAAATCAAGTGGTGTCGCGCTTACAAATGTTGAAACACAGTCTTGAACTGTGGTCACTGGCTTGGCCTATAACGGCACTGCCAACCCCTCCACCTCCCGACATGAAAGTCAGGTCATAAACATGAAATACGAACTTGATATGTAGAAATGTAAATATGGTACGTAACTTATCAGGTTTTGAAACAAGTTTGAAGCTGAGCACAAGACACTTCACACTGTACAGCTGGTACTTTTCTACTAGAGAAAAAAAGAAGATGACAAGATGTCTTGACTTTACACCCTTGGACCGTTTGTCTTGATGTTTGTTTTTCAGCTCAAGAAAACAGTTCAAGGGTGTAAAGTCAGGACATCTTGGCCTCTGCTTCTTCTTTTCTCTAATTTGTCTCTTCTTGAATGCTGAAGTGCCCCTTTAAGGTTGACACAGAGTACAGTGTATGCTCACATCAGGCAGTTCGGTAGACGTCAAACAATCCTGAACAGCTTTAGGCTCAAGTGTTGTTCATTCTGTACTATTCGAATTAAATAATATTTTACTCCATGATTTTTTATTTTAGCCCCAGCAACACAGCTTCTGTTTCACACAGCTTTGCTAAAGTTACCTGGAGATTTGAACTTTTTACTCATTAAGCATAAACCCTTTAACCGAGACAATAAGTTGCCATAAATAACTCTATTCACAGTAAACTTTTCATTAGTATGTGTAGAAATATTTGTGGAACCTTTACTGGAAAAGTAGCATTAATCTGCATACAAGAGCGGTAACTATCTGGTCTAAATAAGACGAGCTTCATACTTTGTTTACTTATAGTTCATTTGTATAATTGATTTAGACGTATTCAAGATGTTTTCTTTGTCAGAGGTAGATGAGATTGATGGATTATATTTCATAGTTCAAGTATCATAAATCTGTGTTTTACGTTGTCATAAGCTTTCTTTAGCGGTGGCTGTGAGACTGACATCCGTACAGTGCTGCAGAAGCATTTATGATAAAACCTATAGACTTAATTAAAATAAGTTGTAAAATTGGTGTCAGATGGGAAATATAAAATGAATTTGCGGCGGACAATAAATCATCCGGGATTCCTTAATTGACTTTCCCTTTAGGGGACTCAAATGTCCTCTCACTTTCACTTACTGTGATGAGAATGAATTAGGGAATTGCACTGAGCTGCGAACTGCTCCCTGAAAGTCCTCTATAAAGTGTGTGACTAAGAACTGCCGATAAGAAGTTGGGGATCTTCACAGATGTAAATGTACAAAGCCAGAAGAAGCCACCAATGTGTTTGTGCTTTGGAGCTCCGGTTAAATTACTGCAATACAATTTTCAAAAGCACCACTGCTTTTAGAGGAATTAATCATCTTCTTACCTCTAAGACGGTCGGTGGTTGCACTTAACGACAGTTCAGTATGAAAATTTCAAATTAAAACTTTTCACTCCAGCAACTCAGTTATTGCAAACAAGCCAATTATCTATTTATGACAAGTTGAGTTTTACACAGTTTTGCATTATGATTTAGCTGTTGATTAATCCACTGATCATTTCCTTGATTAAGCGATTAAACTTTCCATTAGTTATTGTCTCCAAAGGTCTTGTTTTGTCCAACCAACAGACTACAAACCCAAAAGATAATTAATGTATTACGACAGAAGACAAACAAAAAGCAGTAAATTCATTGTGAAGCTGTAATAATACATGATAATTTATCATTTAAACTGCAGATTCATTTTGCTGATTGACTAATCACATAACTGGCTAAATGTTTCAGTTCTAACTTAATGCACACAATATTTTGCCTTCATTGGCAGTATTCCTGGTGTTCTGTGATTATTTAGATTGTATTAAGATAGTTTTTTTTTTACGTTTTTTTCGGAGAAAAGCCTCCACCACTTTTCATCTTGTGCCTCTCCCATCTACTGGAAGTGTTGAAAAGCATTGGGAGTGCCAGCACTACAAACCTCCAAAGAATTTCAGGAGAGACTCCTCCACCTCTAAATAACCTTTGGCACTAATATTTCCACAGGAATCTTATCTTCTTTTTAGTGGGCCTCACTCGTCTCTTTCCTGCCATCATCATTCCTCCACATCCATTTGAATGCATTTCTAAACCATACTGGAACGTGCAGGGAGGGAATTTGAACTGCGACTTCACAGAGGTCCAATCTTTTCTGAAACACATTGGTCTGATAAATAAATTTCAAACCCATTTAATGAGTCGTTTTTGTTTTCAAAGATAATTGCCCACAAGCTTATGGTCCTCTTACCAGTGCATTGTCTGTGTATTTGACATTCTATAAACAAACCCAGTTCATACCCTTCAAGGCTAATAAGCTTGTGTCCTATTTGCATAATTGGAACGTTTTCTGTGACTCCAACTTAGGGCTCAAAGCAATGGAAAAAAAAAATTGGTAAACAGAAATGACACTGAACAAAGTACGGCAACCTTGCCAGGTTTAGCCCCAATCAGCCGTGAATTTAAACAACTCCTGCCAAAACATATACCCTTGTATGGAGTCAAATAGTCATCGCAGTTCTTTTTACAATGACGCGTTGATGCTGTTTGGTTTCCATTAGAGCATCTGTGCTGATATTTGATGCAGGCGCTTCTGTCAAATGTTACATTAAATTATTTTTAGGGTGCATCTGTGTTGATTTGATAACTGCTTCTCTTTCACATCCGCACCAATTGGAACAAGAGTGTATTTCTAAAGTCTTGCACACAGGGCCGCGGCCAGGAAATACTGAGGTCATGTGTCCTAGCCCTGCCAGGGGCAGAGCATTTTGAAGGCTATAGTATAAATCTGTGCATTTTAATGCATTTTGAGGGGGAAAAAAATCACTTAAGAAATAATGTCAGTGCCAACACGGAGAGGAAAATATTGGACTAGAATTTAATGGAAGATAATTCACAAATATGACCAATTTCGAAATGACTCTTTTCCAGTTTAGTGTTTCACTGATACTTTTACTGATACATGCAAAAGTGCAGCATTAGAGAGCAAAAGGAATCAGGAAATCTTGTTACTACAAAATCTTTAGCAGCACAACGACCAGGAAGAGACTGACCTCTCTGTCATACATATGTGACGTATTTACTGCACTGACGTGATCCTCCATGAGGTGAGATCACAGTGACCTTGGCCTTTGACCTTTGACCACTAAAATCTATTCAGCTCATCTTTGAGTGCAAGTGGACAATCGCATTCAATTTAAAGAAACTCCTGCATTGCGTTCTTTAAATATCCTGTTGACAAGAACAGGACGGATGGATGGACAACCCGAAAACAAAACGCCTCTTGCTACTGTATGGTGATCGTCGGCGATGAGGCATTAAAAGCTGTAAAATTGTACAGCAGAATAGAAACCACTAGATTTAATTATTGTAACAGTCAACAGCTCAGCATGAAAGACGGCTTCAGACATTTTAGTTTGAGAAAATGGAAGATTTTCCAAAGAGATCAAATGCAGCAAATCTGATTTGATACGCCATTTACCACACCAGTGCCTGGCAGTAGCCTCAGTCCAAATAATCAGTCTAATAGAGAAGTGGCTCTCAGGAACAGAGCGTCCAGCCGGAGCCATTAGTGGCTATAATCTGCCAGTGTGGGGAATGTAAACAGAAAGTCCTGACAATAACCAAACCAACAGTTATTAACTCTTACCATACCAATCAGCACTTCTACATTACACAGAAAGAAATACGAAAGCTTGTGAAATGTGAAGCCAAATTTCTCACAACGTCCATCTTTCTGGAACGAGGAGTCACTGACAGTTTTGGACCGGTGCCTTGTACTGTACATGTATTGTCTACCTGCACTGAGGCATAATGAGAGCTAAATCATACTTCTCTGCAGTCAACATGGAATTTGATATAAAGAGATGGACGACAGTGTTTGACCCTGACTAAAGCCATGCCATCAGCTTGTTTTGTAACTAAGCACAGTAATGTGAGAGGAGCAAGACAGCATTGTCCTGAACTGAGCCCTTGACCCAGAACAGTATACACAGACAGAAGGGCTGTTGACCATACTGTTTAGAAAATGTGTTGTATAACTGCCATCAATGGACACAGAGAAACATAGTGCAAGGATAACGCAAAGGGAAGGGGAGTCCTTGAATCTGAGTAACACATTGTCAGAAAAGCTTCTTCCGACACATGTTTCTTTGTGCAGAATGACGAACAGAAAGAAAAATATCTAGGGGTGGGCGATATGACCTAAAATTTATATCAGGTTTTTTTTTTTTTTTTTTTTTTTTGCGGCAACAATGTTATAGCAGGGTACTACATAAATTAAAGGGATACTCCACTCAAACTCTATTGGCAATGTAAGAGAACATATCTTAAGAAAGAAATTTTTTTTAAAGAAAACAACATTTGAGAGATTTCCAGATGTTGTTTATCGATCAAAAATAAAGTTAATCCACTGGATCCTCACTCCTGAAGACGTTTATGTTGGTTCATGCAGGCAACAACGAGTGCAGTGCTTTGTTTATCTTCTGCACCTTTCCGTTGTGCTACTGAGGTCGAGGTTAGCAAGGAAAACAGAAGTTACTGGATGTAACTATGAACATGTCTTAAGCACTTTTACTGTATGTTATTGCAGCCACATTATTATATTAAAACACTTATGATGGTAATGATTGCAAAATCCATGTCATAGCAGATGACACCAGTGACAGTGATGAAAGCAGTATACCGCCCACCCCTTCCTGACAGCAAGAGGGAAATCCTTCAAGAACCAAAAGTGTACCCTCTCTGAACCAAACCTCTTTGTTCTTCTGGATTAGATATTCATTCATGCATTGTACAAGTTTCACAAGACTAACAGGTAATCGACCCACCATGACAAGGCTGACATGTAAAGTTTCAGACATTTTGCTCTCTGCTCGTTGCAGACCACTTGGCTTTACAATGACAATATATCATGCCTTCAATTAGGCTTGTGGCTGTAGTGCTTCAACTTGGTAATCACATATACCATAAAGTGTGTGTCCAATCCTTGAAGATGGTTTTACAGCAGGCCAAAGGGAGGCTCATAACCTTGGGAGGAAGACTGACTGCGATTTACTGAGACTGTTTCTGTGTGGTGTTGAGCCACAGCTGAAGCCTCAAACAGAAGCAAAACAAGGAGATTCAGGCTCTCACTGATGGCCCAAATGGTTGTAGCTTCCAAATGCTAACTGCTGACGACTACTGACAGACAAATTAACACTTAACATATCTGACAGCTACACAAGAGACCCTGCTTCTGAAATCAGACATACCAAACATGAACAAGATTAAATGTCAAAGCTGTGCTTTGCAGCAGCACACAGAGGCTACAATTTAGACAAGAGCCCATACAATAGTCTTGGAGGGAACAAACAACATACTTCTGTTGAGCTTGAAGGTTCATTCCTGACCTTGGAAACAGCAGTATGACAGAAAAACAACTAACAACACACTAATGCTTTTGTTAGAGCCTCAACAGCACTGGGGCTACGATATATTTATATTTACAGTATTATACTATTTATATACGGTCCTCCTTTTTCATAATGACACATCCTCTGTGCAGATGGACATTTTGACCTGAAAGCTACAGGTAAGGTAAGAAAAATTAATAAAATCACCCTGACCACGAGTATCCCCATAAAATGACAACTACAACAAGGCCAGTGCTGTTTCATTGGTTAGCATTGTTGGTTTTAACATAAATCAACAAATTCACAGTGTTTAATTCTTCATGAAGTAACAGAACAAGAAAGAAAATAATAATTGGGTGCAGAGCCACACCTTCTGGAAGAATAAACACCTGGAGTCACATCGGATTTGGCTCTAATCTGGAGAGACCTCGTAGATTACTTTGTAACTTTTGGAATTAAAAGCGGATTTATCTTCACTCCCATTTATCAGCCTGACTGCAGCAGTGATCTGCCGAGGTGAACTCCATTGTCAGGTGATTATCTACTGTACTGTTGACTGCCGTATCGAGCTGGAGGAGTAATGTACTGTACTTCATGAACGTAGTTATACGGAGAGGAGAGGTGATAAAAAAGAAAGAACCCTCGGTGCGTGCTGTTGCTCACTGGCCTACGGCTGATGTACAGTAAAGTTATCTTGCTGTTTGGGGCGAATACACCATTAAACAACCACCACTGCTGATAAAAATCTTTGTGACGTGACTCAGGCACAAATGTTCAGAGATGAGGTAATGTTTTAAAGTTTTATTCACAATAAGTCCTGTCTGGTTCGCCAACTTTCCTATCCTGGAAGTCCAAATGAAACACCCCATTACTTTGAGTAAACTTCTCTGGGTTTGCACATTGTTGGAAACATTCAGAATAATGATAAAGTTCACAACTCAGCAAAATATTTAAAGGTGTAGTCAGTTTTAGGACTTTTAATTCTCACATATTATATCTTGAAGGGCCAATTTCTCATATGACTAAATAAATATACTGGTGCAGAAAAGTATGCACAGTAACTTTTAGCAGAGTCAAAACTATTACCGGCAGTGATGGTGTCTCATTGTCCAGTAATGGGCTGCAGAGTGATCACTCAGCAGTTCAGGATACTCACACAGACACACACGCAGGCAGAAATGCACTGACATCATCAATATAAAGTCTCTCTCTGCCAGTTTTTCTCTGACCGGTGTAGCCCATATTTTAGTCGACAAACTAGATGTCTGTCTGTCTCCTGTTGTCTCCCTCGCCTTTTAAATTTGGAAGGCAACAAACCTAATAAACAACTAAATCACCTCAGTGGGGTTTCTTCCCAAACAAAGAGCAGGTGAAGGTGTCTGGACACAGCGGCACAAAAAACCCACAGCACATCTGCTCATGTGTATAACAACATTTAGGATTCTAGCAGGAAAGCTGCGCTGGAATCCAAAAGTAAGACATGAAAGATTCATGAGTGACGCTGTCCATTCTCATAAAACAATGCGCATGAAAGGCTGCATCAAGAAATTTCACATGGGAATGCTTTATCACAGAGCTGATTCAAGCAATATCTATGCTGATTCTATTCACATTCAGAAAAACCTGGACAAACACTTCCTTCTACCTTGACTGATGATGCATCTCATTAGAATGCAATGGATAGATTTTATGCAACATGATTTGTGTGATGCCTGAGCCAAAGCTTTGTAGACAGGTAATGTCCATGTGTTAATGCGATCACTGAGCAAACTCAGCCGTTGTCAAATTTCATCAAACATTGTGCCACTAATGATTGTGCAAGGCGGTGTGTGTGCGTGCGTGTGTGTTTGTGCAAAGGTGAGAGCACAGGAAACACGAAGGAAACGAGGAGCAGGAAGCCAAAACAGCAGAAATTCCAAACCCACAGTGCTTCTGGATATTAGCACTAAAAGTGTCCGACCACAACATATTTACAGTAAGCAGATCAGCTAAAATCATGTGTTAATGTTTGAACTGTGCTACGTCTGGCCCAGTGTGTGGGCAAATCCACAGCAGCACCACCATTTAATCCTCTGCTCGGTGCTCGGCTGCTCAGTGGAGCACACCATTATTTTCAGGGCATTACACGTGCCACAGCCTCTTTTTAAAGTCAATGTAACGTTGTAAATTCAATTTGGGACTTGAGTGCACCTTTTCCTGGAAAATATTATTCTCCCACATTAGCGCCCACTGAGTTTGTATGTAATGTGTGGAAATCCCATTATTAAGGCAGACTGACGAGAGCCTGAAGGACAGCCTGATTCCCTCGAGCTATCTTGAGTGCGTTTGGCACCGGTGTGATCTGAATGCCAATGGCAGCTAGCAGAGGAGTGTGAATGTTTGAAAACTGACATCAAGACAGGATGAAGGAAGAGTTGAATTGAGTGTGATTATTTTTCTTTATGTCTGCTCTTTCCAATCAAATGGAACTTTTGAAGAGACAAACCGAATGCTGCTGCGGTGAGAGTAAAGGTAACAGTCTAAAACTTCTTTAATAACTTCTTTTTGCTGAAACCCAAAGTAAAATCCTATTGAGCCATAGGGGAGGAATAAAATAGATTCTTTCTGTTCTTCTTCATTCAGATAGGGCAGCACCCAAAGACCCTCTGGAATCCCAACATTCAATTTAGCACTCCAGACTGGCTTGATATTTGTGACCTTGACCCGCGCTGTTCTCGACATGCCTCTTTCAGCTGCCTGGTATTGATTAAGAGTCCCTGCTTGGATGAGGGCACAGCTGGGGTCTCGATTCTCACTTTCCTCTTGCTGACCTCCCTCCATTACCCTACCAGAGAGGCACAGAGGAAGCAGTGGATACAGGTGGGAACGAGCTGACCTGCTAACAACGTTTCCTGTCATCCTTCTTGTTGGGGTTTTAGAAATGGTTATAAATTACTACTTTTATCTAACCTCAATCAATTTATCTAAAGCATTTTCTGAGGTGATATCCACTCATTTCTAGAACATTCTTGAAACGTATTGAAAGTTTCTCTGCACCTGCAGATTTTTCAGCTGCTTTGAATGCACAGTATGTCTTTTCTGCAACTATAGGGTTTTTTCAATCAAAACAATAGACAAAAGACGTAGTTCGATGATGCTCGGATTAGCGTGGGCTAATGGGTGCCAACTTCCTTCCTCACTCTCTGACGAATCATCTGGTGTTACAGCGACAGGTGACCAAATAAGAGGCAAATGCGTACAATGACAGATTTCTCTGGGTTTTACCATTGTTGGAAAGATTTGGCATTATGTAGGTAAACAACTTAATAAATACATAGCAAAGGTCTAGTAATTTATTTTTAATTTAATGTGGAAGTATTACATATTTATTTAAGAAAATATGTTTTTTATGGTGTAATTATAGACAGTAATTAGTTGAAAGGATAGAGCTTTTATACGATGATCAAATGGATTTGAAAAACAAGATTATGTAAATCTATTTTTTTTTTATCTTTTACGTTTATTCTTTTTTTCATACCTCTTAAGAAAATACTTCAAATAAAAAAATCTGACAGGGAAAACTGCTCACAACATATGTCCACATCAAGAGTGAACCAACCGTGATGGTTTGTAGAATAGTTTCAAATAAATAGTTTTAAAGTTTGGCACTATGACTGACACCATCTTGGTATTTTGGAGCTAGAAGTGACATCATGTTTGGATGAGATGGTGGAGCTGGACAGACACCTCGACAAGCCACAGTAGTGACTTGTCAATCACATGCCACGCCCTAAAGCATACCCTGCTTTATCATACATTTTACTCTAAATGAGACCATATTTTATCAAATGAACATCATGATGTATTGAGGAAGACTTGAAACCAGTAATTTAAACAATAAGCTCGTAAGGAAACCGTTTACTGGGGTTATAAATCGCTAAATCACTTAGTCACCTACTTCTTTTTGAAACCGGTGGAGTCGCCCCCTGCTGGCCAGTAGACAGAATGCATGTTTAAGGCACTTGCGTATTGGCTTCAATATTCAGACCCAGAAGTTCTGTCTATATTTTTTACACTGACACCAAAACCAGAGAGAAGGAGTTGCGAGTAGACATTGCTTCATTTTACGTGGCAACAACAACCGCCCTTGAGCAAGCTTGCGCTTCAGCAGCTGCTAACAAACGTTTTATGACCTACACTTTTGTTATAAAAACAGTCTTTCAAGAACAGTTGTGAAACATTCTCTGTCAATTGAGTTTGCTTTCCCCTAGATGAAATTTAACTCATCCAAGTATTCCTCTCTGATAGTTTGGCTCCTCAAATCCTTTTCATGTACAGTAGATGTATGGAAAAGATCAAACGTACCATAATCGTAGGGGGAAAAAAAAGATCAACGTGTCCAACCTTAATCAAACAACCTCAGCAAGTGAATCTCCAACTGTGACTTACATGGTATAACAGACTTAGTTCTTACTTGCTATATTGAGTAAATTGTTGCCTAAAGGTCCCTTATCGCTTTTCTA
This sequence comes from Pagrus pagrus, assembly GCF_965226575.1. NCBI lineage: Eukaryota > Metazoa > Chordata > Actinopteri > Spariformes > Sparidae > Pagrus > Pagrus pagrus. The sequence continues at coordinate 9,228,603 of NC_140200.1, forward strand.
ACAATATTCTTAACTTCATGGATATTTGCAAGGAAAGAGGGAAACAGGAAAAAAAGGATGATAAAAACCAGGGCCAAAAATAGGGATTAGCGTCTAGGAGACTGCAGGAGACTTAAAAAAAGCACCACAGAAGAAAAAAAACACTAGAAAAGTGAACAAAACTTTAAGGAGTGCTGCCTACTGAAGAGTTTTACTTTGCTATTTGAGATTTGTTATGCTTGACCGTAACGAATGAACACCGAGTGCTGTTTTCTTTACTGTACTGCTTTGATTCCTCTTATTTACTTTAAGGACTACAGCAAGCCAAGTAGCCACAGGCCTGTAACACTGACACCATCACATCAAACAAACAAAAGACCCCATCAGTGGGTCAGACTGCAGGACTGTGCACTAAACCTCTCCCAGTGGGTGGGATTGAGGGTGTGCATGATGAAGTCAAACAAGGTTTTCAGTTTAAAAGCTCATCTTTCACTGTTAAACTTGTGGAAGTTACTAAAACCCTCTCACAGAGGCAGCGCACAACAAATCTAGTTCAGCTGAAATGTGCTTTGCCTTGCCGCATGTGCTGAATACTCGATGTTAGTCACTGTATTTTTGCATCAATCTTCCGTTTCCTCCCGAGGCTCCACTTGATCTTGTCAGCGTGTACATGGTCACTGTCTTTTGCTGCAGTTACTGACATTTTGGCATCTTACTGTCTTGTGTTTTGTTTTTCTTAACCTTCCACTTTGTTTTAAAGCATATTGCCAAAGGACTGCTGCTTAAAGTTAGCAGGCAGGCTCACACAGGCTAATTTACAGAAATACTGATTAATGTCTTTTGTCCTTACAAATAAAGTAAAGACAGTATGAGGCATTACTTCAAACAAGGCTATGTGTGTGTAGGTCTGTGAATAAATCACATCTATGCTACTGTATAATGTAACAAAACCAGCAGGTGCCAGCTTTCATTACTATCGTTTCCATAATATTCCATCAGAGAAATCGCTCCTCTGAACATACATCATTTCTGTTTTGGCAAAACATGCAAGGTATTTACATGCACAGCTACTGGCTATTTCAAAGACACAAAGTCCAACTAAAACCACCAGCAATGGGCACTAAGTCCTCACATACTGTGCGTGAGGTGGACACAACTTGGACATCTGCGTTATCGGAGACAATCGAATACAAAGTTGCCTTTGCAAATACTTTGTCAGAATGCAACTATAAAGTCATTTTTCAAGGCCATACTTTGTGATGTTGCTGCATTTGACTGCAATACATGTATATCGTATCTGTGTCAAACATAGTGCCATGTTTTCCTTTGTTCATACATCTCGCTTCAGGCAGCAGTGGCAGTAATACTGTTACTGAACATCAGAATATTGATAATAGCTAACAGGACCCCTCCTCGCCTTCATTTCTCCACAGCAGTACAGCATGCTGGTGGATATAATCAAAATTCAAGCTGAAAAGGAATCCTTCGAGCCTCCCCACTTTCTCTTCAATGATGCATTTTTTAATATTGAAAGGGTAACCAGTACACAGGTGCTCAGTACTGTTGCTGAGCATCTCTGTGTCTCTTACTGCCTACCTATCCCTCCTTTTGTTGTGATTCGGCACAACATAAACTAGAATGGCACTCAGTAGAGCGCATACCTCCGCAGAGGCCTAACAGTCCCCTTTCTTTGCATCAAATTGTGCTAACTCATAGATACCACCAATCTAAATACGCCTGATATTTTTCATCAAGATCCATGCACATTCCCTTAGAAATAAACAAAAATGTCGAAGAACGCTCTATCTCGCAATGTTAAAGAAAGTGAGTGAAAATCCTGGATCCCTCCCTTTATCTGTATCCGCAGCAGTTAGAGTTAATGAGGTCTATTCTGAGCCGGGAGTCTTCCTCCAGTCAAGTTTCGTTAAAATCTGTTCAGTAGTTTTTATACAGTCCTGCTGACAAGCCAACCAACAAACCAAACCAACAAAAGGACAGCTGAAAACACAACATCCTCGGCGGAGGTAATAAATTTTACTTTACTTGACAACTCAAGTCTGTTCAAGTCTGTGTATGAACACATCAATACTGTAGAAAAAAATGAATGCATGAGCCTAAATAAACTTGAAATCTGATGAGCTAAGCCCTAATTCATGGTCACTTAAAAAAAGGTAAACGCTTTAATTAAATCTTCTAAACATTCCTATTTCCTTTTCCTTTCCTCAGTGACTGTGTGACCTTGGTCTGAGAACACTAAGTAAAACTACAGGAAAGACAGAGACTGAGGCCACAATAATCTGGACACTAAACCGCACCATATGTCGCACACTCAGTATTTGACCCACTTAAGATTTGGTGACATAAAAAACAAGTTCTTGTGGAATCAGCAACCTGCAACATCCAACACCCCATTGACTTTACACCTCTCAGTGTTGTGGAGGTGATCAAAGCCTCTTCTGGTGTCTCTCTAGCAGTGTATTTCCCTACTGCTGAAACAACACATCTCCCCTAAGCAACATAAATCAATACAAGAACCACAGGAAAATTGTGAGCGAGGAGTCGACAGTGCTTTATCTCCCTTGAGTTTAATGATCGGAGAGCGACACCGTGGAAGACGTCCAAGTTTTTAATGATATTGCAGTCAAATAGACAACAGCTTTGTGCAAAAAATGTGCAAAGTTGTCTGGAATTAGTTGAACAATTTCACAATTTGAAGTGTTACATCGGTTTCAAGTATATGTGTGTAGAAAGTGTGTTTTAGATGATGGTATATGGAAAGAAAGATTCAAAGAAAAAAAAATAATTCTTTGTATATTCTTGTATTAAATCTTAAAATCTCAATACTTTTGTATCCATCATTCTATTTGCATGTAATTTTGTATCTCAGCTTCTTGGTAAGTGGTGACAGAGGATGCAGTCACACGATGACTTCCATTATGTGGTCATCTTTTCTGTCCTCGTGGTATCCAGGAAGCATACAAATGGGCTAATTATGTTTGCCTGATTAAATTTTGGCTGGCCTCCCAGCCATTTATCTTATATTTCTACGTAATTACATCAAACATAAGCGAACTGGGATGTAAAAGAGCACTGCCTTTGATATGTGCAGACACTTGTATTTCCACTGTTCCAAACCAGCGTCAGTCTGATTGATCTGTGTTCACAATATCCTCAGGCTGTCTCATTTCCTGCTGGTTGACTTATATAGTGAGGTCTGGATGGAGGTCTGTGTTCTCTTTTTCTTGGGTGGCAACTATTGTGATACACATGATGTAGCCCAGGCAGCTCCTGCAGAGCCAGGTGCACTCTGGCTGCAACTTATCACCTTTCAGTTTCCACTTAAACGCCACCAAGCGCTCTTGTTTTTGCGAAACAAGACGTGCAGCTTTAAGTGTGGTCAAGTGTGCAGTTTGCAGAGGCCATGATGACACTTTTAGTATCTATGTGACCTGTGGCCCTCTTGGAAATGGGGTGAGATTAAAGGGGGACCAGTATCACAGCAGCAGCGAGTGTGTAAAGGGGCTGACATCAATCATAGCCAATCACAGCTCATCTGGTTCCTTTGAAAGCGCTGCTATTGCTTCCATGACATACTGATGATTTGGTAATGCTGCATCAGCAGAGTCCTGGCCAACTTTTCCAAAGAGCAAACTCATATTTTGTTCAGGATTGTGCAATATAATCACCCAGCAGCTCAAACATAAATACATAGCAGATAAATCCAATGATTTTTTACAAACCCAGTCACAAATGCGCATGAATAGACACAGAATGACGTAAACTTTTGATTGAGTTCGCGGCAATCAACAAAATAGCCAACTATGGTGCATCTCAGGGATATTACCATGTCCAATATAGTAATAGGTCAGTGGAACTAGCATGCATTGTCTCATAAATGTGCCTTCACTACCAGCTGCTTTGACTTTCAGGTACAGTAAGAGTATGTACAGTAATGTACATGTGTGTCAGCTGACCGTCGACTGCTTTGTTGTGTGTTCAAGTGCAGCTTTATTGATGGGCTTCTGTTGGTGCCCGTTGCCTGAGGTCAGCCTGTGTGTCAGGGCCTTGAGAAAGGAAATTTGTCACTGTTACAGAATATCCTCTGGCGACAGCCCTAAATTTCACAGAACATTTCCGGTGACAGATTTATTAATTGTTGTGCACAAACGGACATGTTATAGATTTTAAAAAGTGAACGTTATCACAAATCCCTGCCTGTTACTCCCAAAGCTCCCCAATCTGTGCTGTTAAATGGAACATGGATAAAGTGGCACGCTGGTTCTGAGCACTAAGAGAAGCTTGAACTGTGTTGGGCTCCCTGAGTGGATTAGCAGAGTTTATCAGCACCAGCACACTGTGGCACTCATTGCTCGCGTACTACTGTGGATAAGTGGCTGCAGAGAGCACTGAGTCCTTGGCCTGGGTCAATAACAGCCCTCGGGGTACACTGGGTGCTGGTCAATTAGAAAATGCTGAAACAGTTTCTTGTTCAATATATTCACGGTCACAGTCTAATCTTCTATGTATTTTGTAAACACTCCAGTGGATTGCTGCATGAGTTCATATGCTGCTTTCATTTTCAATTTAATTCACATTTCATGATTTCAACATTGGAGCCAGTGAAACAGAAAGGAAGGGAATTAAATATGAAAACTACGTGCAAAGAACCTATAAGCTTTTATACTAATAATTCTCTTGCAATATTGAGCGAATTAACAAAACATGGATTTAAGACACGTAATAAAAACAATCACCAGAACAAGTCACGTCTCCATAAAGTTATGGTATCTGCCTTGAAAACATTTTTTTTTAGGTTTTTAATGGAAATTTCATTCAGCTTTTACCTTTCATGAAAACATCCTTATTCAGTTATGGATGACTGCTTTTGCTACCTGTACTGAAATTCAAACAGCTATCTCTAAATCATTCTTTCCCACCCACTTTATGGAAACTGCTGCAGGTCATGTAACATTCATTGCAGATGTCAAGGATTTTACGGTCAGTTATGTGACATGGTTTACATTGGGAATGAAAAACAGCTTCCATATGGTGCCTTCCGGTCCTTTAGGGCAATATGGAGCATCTTGGACACGCTACATGCATGTCCAAACATGGCTGAGGGCTTTCAACACGGAGATATTTGACAAAGACCAGCTGGCTTTCTGCATTATGAGGATGACGTGTGTGGCTCAAAAGCGGTGTTGTCAAGATTTCTCTTTGAAATGCCAAAGAAAGAGATATAATACAATAACTACATTATCACTATATTGACATGTGTGAATGCAATTTGAAGACATCACTTCGGGCTCTGGTGTGATTAGTAATTTTTCACAACTTTTTCACATTTTATAGACAAACAGAAAATAATTGTTAGTTGCAGTCAGTAATACAGCCGTCTATCGGTATGACCAGAATGCAAAATGTATCCAGCCATGGTCGTTGCTGGCACGGACGCATAGTACTCCAAAAGCAGAAACCACGCAGACATCCCAAATAGATTCCTCTTTCTACCTGTTTATCTGTAAAACAAAGCTGAGCTACAGCTACCTAGAGTTTGATTTAGCCTTATGTGGCACTGTTGATGCAGGATGACAAAGGCCAACACTGCCAAATGAATGAGTCACCATATGGAGTCAGTCCACGTGAATTCATGTTTACTCCTGTTGGTGTGAACACAAGCCAAATAACCAGAACTAAAAGGCAACAGTGCAACATTTGAACAGCTGAATGACAGATGTGAAAGTGACTTAAATACAAGTTGAGGTGATGATAAAAATAAACAAAATCATGTGTGATATTAGATCCTAATTTAAAGTTGTATTACGGGGTGATTTATGTTGTTATTAGACCCATCCTTCCTGGGTTCCTTCAAAAGGAACTGTAAAAAGTACAAATATCCTATCAACAAAACTGCACTGTCCTAATGCTGCACTGGCACATGCGCATATCAGATATCTGATTAACCGTGACTTAAAATGTGTTTAATCCTCTTCTTGGATAAGTTAAACTGTGCCAGAGACCTGTCAACGTTGTAACGTCTTGGTTGCCGATTACGGGTCGATAAAAATCATAGATCTCTTCCATGCCCTTTTAAAATTCAGCCTCCGGTGGAACAATGTCTGCAGCAGGTATCATGAATCATTCAAATCATAGCTGATCTGGATTACTGGTTGCCATCAGCAGCTGTCATGGATTTGTACCTCCAAGATTAAGATTGAAATTCTCTTTTTTCTCTCGTCAGTGAGCACACCTGCCTGTGGCACTTTTCCAGAGACATGTAGGGGGGAAGGACTGAGAGATAGCCATTTCTACCTGGTGTTAAAATGTACTCGGTGGATGTTTGTCAGTAAAACAAACATGGCATGGTCATTGGATGTGAAACTGTGAAAAAAAACCTCTATTTTATTGTGGTAATCGTTGTCTTTTATGACTTCATGTTCTTTTTTCCAATTTTCTTTACAGCTGCTGTGAACTTACCATGTAGAGTAAAGACAGAACCATGAGCGGAGGGAGAAAAACAAAAGGTTATTGTTGGCGATTTTACACGGAATGTTTTTTATGTCCTTTACCAAAGTTTTAAAAACTCTTACATATTGTGACTATTAGTATATTTACAGACAGGGAAAGGTTATGGCAACTAAACTATTGTAAGGTATGATTAAGGTTAGAACACTACAATGAAACACATGGTTACAATTAAAAAGATGAATGAATGAACATGTTAAGTCCCGGCACTGTACTTCCTTCCTTGGCACTTAATGTTGGCATCCCACATCATCCAACATAGGCATAATTTCTACAAATGCTGGGCTGAAATAAGACACCCCAGCTGCTTCTTCCATTTATTTTAATCCTTTTCTTCCTCTCCTAGTTTTTGATTTCATGCTGATTAATTCTGGTTTCAATTTCATCAAGTGCAGTTTTTCACTGTAAAGCGCTGTTTATCTCAGCCCTCAGGGAGCACTGCTTTCCAATACAGTCTAACGGGGCAATAATTAATCCCCAAAAGCACCCAAAGTATGTTGTTTTTCTACAAAATAACCCTCACACTGTAAGGAGATGTGCTGTATTGAATTTTCCAGTTGGCATGAAGCTAAAAGAAAAATATACTTAAATAGCTATAAAGTAAATTACAGCCAGAAAGTCACACATTTCCACACATAATTAGCCTTTAATGATGGGTGTAATTTTGATAAAAGCTCCTTGGCCTTGCATCAATTATTGTCTATACTGTAAGTCGCGAAATGATCTTGGCCCAAAATATAGTCCAAGCTGGGCAGGTCTCTCAGATCTGAAGGGATTGTTCAGCTAGTGGAACCCAGAGTTAAAGCCAAACATAGTGAAATTTGAGCTCACTAGATGTAGTTTAGATGTCCCTAAAAATAAACAAAAATGTCAAAAGACACCCTATCATGCAATGTTTAAGAAAGTGAGAATATAGTCCTGGATCAGTCCCTGTATCCAGATCCACACCAGAAGTAATGGGGTCTATTCTGGGTCAAAACCAATCCAAGTTTCATGGAGATCCATTCAGTAGTTTTTGTGTAATCCTGCTGACAAACCAACGAACAAATCAACAGACAAAAAGACACGGGAATACATCTCAAACTTCCTTGATTTAAATGTGTCTGAACTTTTATTAGATTTGTTTGTATTTGTATTTATCTTATCTTTTTAGTTTTATTTTTGCCTGTAAAGCACAGAATGCTAAAGTTATGCATAAATAACTTGCCTTGCCTTCAATCCTACATCTATGATTACGTACTGTATGGCTTTATGGCTTATTCTTTTTTTTTTTAAAGAATCAGTTTCTTGTATCACTTGTAATTTTTCATTTTGCTGAGTGTTAAACAGCCAAATTAATTAATTTAACCGGTAAGTTACAAATGAGGTGATAAACTACACTCCAGGACTTTCACATACTCTGTTTCCTTTAAGACATTTAAACATTTCACAAAAGGTAAATACAGTTAAACCACATTAGCAGAGCTTTATCAACCCTGCCACCCAACATAAACTAAACTTGACAATGTATTATGAATCCATCACCACTGTCTTGGTCTGGAAATCATAAGTGCTGGAAAGAATGGCTTGGTTTATTTTTTTTTTTCTCTTCTTAAATAACCTAAGTGCATACTTCAGACATTTTAACAGGACCATTCCTAGAACAAATAGGAAATGTATATCCTGGATGGTCATAAAAAGACATTTCCCCCCATACTAAAACCCTCATGCTTCCTCTGTCCCCCACCACAGTCCACAGATGTGAAGTAGATTACGCTCCCCTCTTTACGCCTCCTTTTCCCTGCCCCTCTTTCCACTGCAAAGAAAGAAATCATTCAGTTTCAGCCTCTTCTACAAACACCCCCTCCCCTATCTTCCCCTCCCAACAGCAGACAGGGGCACACAGACGACCACACTCTCCAGCCAAACCCTAATTGTGTGTGCGTGTGTCTGCATTTTTTTCCCCCCTGACATGAAGAAGGAAACCAAGTGAGTGTTTGCGCTCTGTGCCTGTGAATGTGTAGTCCTGAGCCGTTTGAGTCGTTCTGCTTGACTGAGAAAGTGGAGGTGGCAGAATTTAGCTGTGAAAAATTACTGGAGTTAGGTAAGTTTGGATTTTGGATTCATAAAACTTTAGTTGCAGAGAAGAATGGAAGGCTGTGTCTTTTGCACCTGGCACAAACAGCCTACTGTTACATTTTCATGGTATTGAATGTATTAGATTGCTAATTCTATTATAGTTTGGTTGTAAAATACTTTTATTGATGTGGATAGTTCCTTTAGGGTTGAATATAAATTTTGATAACAGAAATAGAGCTGTGACCTTTTCTTTAAGTCTGATGGCGTTTATGTACCTTACATAAAATATATGTGCTCATTTGTATAGGTGTGTGTGTGTAAACACATCAATACTTATCTCTCTAATTACTATGCTGCCACATATGTTTGCACCTTACATGATTACCCATGAGGCCCATGTACCTGTGAGGGCTATCTATGCTCTGCTGGCTTAGTACCAAGGACCTTGTTGTCATAGCAACTGCGAAGCGGTTGAGTGTTGTGACACCTGTGAAACACACCTGTTCAGGCTTTTGACAGGAGTGGCCACAGGGCTGAGCTATAGCTACAGCAAGACGCTCAGATTAGCTCTGACCCACAGCTAAGGAGGTTGTCAGATTTCACTGGTAGATGTATTTACCAGTGAAATTTATTTATGTACATTTTTGTTATAAAAATGACTCAAACAATGAATTAATTATCAGAATAGTTGGCGACTAATTGATTAATCAACCAATTGTTGCAGCTCAATTTGCAACTTTTTAAATAATTGACGAATCTCTCATTTTTCAGGTAAATGTGCCAAACATTCCTCTTGTTCCTACTTCTGAATCGTGTAGATTTGCTGCTTTTTTTTTTTTTTAATCGTAAATTGTATATACTAAATTTTGAACAACTGATCAGACCAAAAAATGTCACATTTTTGGGCCAAATAATGAATCACTTAATTAATCCATTAACTGGGACAGTTATCTGATGAATAATTGAAGATAGTTGTATTTCTGATTAAAATAATTAAGGAAGTTGTGAAAATTCCTGATTTCTTTAAGCATCGCAAATGTAATGTTATTGTCCCTTCACTAGCATTAGTGTGCATACTGCCCATAGTTTCGGCTACCTGTAAAACGTTGTTCTGTATGTTCAATTAAGAGTTGTTTAATTTGTTAGCTGTTGAGTAAATCAATCAGTCAATCAATAATGACTGCACCGCTGTTACAGAAACCACTAAACAAGTATTTACAGTAATCTGTACCTTTCTTTAAAGATTACAAACAAGAACTGAAATATCCTTGTCGTGCTCTGAGCTTTTGGCTGTAAATTACTCTCCTTCTGCAGGCGAGCTTCTGCTATTTTAAGCCAAAAGAAAAGTCAGCCTATAAAAGCCACTTCCAAATGACAGATCCTTCACAGCGAAGCCAAAAAAGGTCACTACAGGCCACAGAGAGTCTAACACAAACACCGTTTCAACTCAGCCATAAGACGCCAGCGTGGAAACTGTGCAGACATTTTCCAAAGACAAAGGCAACTGCTTCTGCCAATCTGTGACACAGAGACGAGCATGTGTGCTTCTTGTTAGCAGGCCCCTTAGACACCGAGTTAATGTCACTAAATGTCCTCTGACTTGTGCCTTTTACTGCTGCAGCAATAATTGAACACAGAGACAATAAAGTTATATTTTAAGATGAATTACATCTCCATTTGGCAGTATTCTGTCATTAGGCTGATATGTTGTCATTCCAAGCCATAAGGTTTTGATTTATTAGAGTCCAAACAAGTGCAATAAAAGTTCAGAGTAATAAAAAGTGTTGGACACACTGCAGCAGTGAGACAAGGACAATTAACAGGCGTTAAATGTCTTTGAAGATGGAGACACCATCCAACATTCAAGTGTTTTCTGTTTCACCTACAAGTGTGTTTTCTGAATTTTGTTAAACCATCTCAAAATTACACTTAAAGGGCTGCAAATGGTTATGTTAAAATTTTAGATTTACTTGGGATTAACTAGTTTGTTTGGGAAGTTATTTACTAGTGTCTATCTTTTAATTCATAATAGACTTGAATTGATCATGAACACGACTCTTCAATTAGTCTGGAAATCTTAAAATTGAGTAATCTAATGGTAAAACAAGCTACATTAGATAGAGTGAGGCTACATATCATTCCCATTGCTACAAAATAACTTGTTGCAAGTAACAGCATAATCACACTCCAATACTATTGAATGATTTTTAAATAGTGATTGTTTTTTTCCTGTCTTGGCTTTCATTCTTTTAGTGCGCTACAATTAAGAGTTTAAAACAGTAGAATTATGAATTATTTGATTATAATCAGAGTATTTAACTTACTAATCTGATGTAATTTGATCTAAAAACCAGTGTATTCCCCTCATATCAACCTTTGAACATTTATCAGAGCCTTTCTATGTCTAGCCGGATTGAATTTGTTTCAGATAAAATCATCTTGTTTTAAGTCATTTTCTCATCATATTCAGTTTTTATTTCGCATCTTTCAGCTTTTTGCGGGGTGTAGACTTTTAAAATATTTTTCTAAAGATTTGCACACTATACACTATATGAGCGGTGGGTTTGAAGACAGACTAGTTACAGAAAAGAAGCACATATCTATTCGAGTACAAAGATGTTAATAAAGTAAATAATATCTGTTATATTCAAACTGTCCAAATAATAAACAGCATTCATAATGACGCTTGTCAGCTCTGGAAAAACATCCAGTGTGTGATATCAGCCTGTCTGTTACAATGCACATGAGCAAACTTACTACTCTAACATCATGATGCAAAGCCTCTGGATTGTGTCTCTGCTTGCAGTCTGGGCTGCCTTGAAAGTGTCTGTTTTCTTCTCCTCTTACAGCTGCTGTAACATGTGTGAGGTCACCATTTAAAGCAAACAGAAACAGAGGGAAGGAGGAAGGGAGCAGCCAACAGTTGGTTGTTTTATTGGTTTGTGCCACACCACAACTCATTTTAAAATAAATAAGACAATTTTACGGTGTCCGTTTTAACAAGCTTGACTGGGCATTCATTCTGTGTTTCTTGACAAAACGTGGCAATAGGTGTGAGTCAACCGAGTCAAACTTTAATTTCAGCTATGAGAAGCTGAAATAGTCTCAAGGCTGCTGCAAAAAGTGAACTGTGGGTGAAACCAAATGTGCCCTGACAGCAGAAAGAGCTCTGCAATGCCTCCGTCTCACAAGCCTGGTTCGGGGTTTTAAATATATTTCCAGATGCAGAGGAGAGAAGCATGAATGCCAGTCTGCAAAATGATAAAGTGAACACTTTAACACATGCAGGGAGGAGGGGCAAACACTTCGAGAAAACAAAACCCCTCTGTGATAAAAATCACACCTGATGTTAGAGATTTTGCAAAAGCAGCTCCGTCTCTGTTATCTCATGTGTTGAAGGGATTTACAGGGTGAATAGATGTTGTGAAAGATCCCCAGACAGCAGCTAGTGACCAAAAACAACACAAACACTGCTGCAAGGGGCTATGTCAGCTTTTACAGTCCTAGCGTGACAGGACTCATGCGTCTGCTACAGTGAGCCAACCACAGAGTGTGAGGCCCCTTTCCAGTTCGTAAATGCAACACAAACAGCACACGGCTTAGTGCAGCATTTCTACAGAGCAGAACAGCGGAAGAAGCATGAACTATCAAAAGCACAATTAGAGATGTTGTCATGGGGATTTCTATGAAATCTTATTAGGAACTGAATACTTGACAGTGAAATTCAATTAATTTCTGGATTTTATAACACTTTGAAAACCATCTATCCTAAATATGAACTCACCAATTTATTAACATTATATAAAGCAATTCCAATCAATTTGAAAATCTTGATTTTAAGTGTTAAAACATACAACAAAGAATTTTTAACTGGCTTTGAAACGGTCTGAGCATAATACTGATGCCTCTATATGACCTACTTGAGCAAACAAAAGCAAGAAGATTTTCTTTTTCTATCTATCTAGTCTTGAATCACCGGCTCAGATTCCCCACTATATCATAATATTACTAGGGAATGTTTAAATCTTTAGCTTTCTCTACATAAGTACTTTTACTGAGCAACCAAGTCTGTAAACTGTCAGCTACTTGTACAGTATGCTAACCGATGTGTATGAACGTTAGTAACAGAAGCTTACTTTGTTTAACCGTCATCATATTAAGCTTAATCTTACAGCCACAAATAGATTATTTTCATTATCTCACTGCTATGCCTCCTGCAAACAGCTGCGTTTAAAAAATAAAAGTAATATTTAAATATTTAAATGACCTTTTTAGTATCTGAATTATTTGAATTTGAACAACGGTTTACAAAGAAGACATTTCATTGTCATAAATTCAACGGGATTTACAGTCAATATCTGCTTAAGTGAGTAAATCTCTTAAATAGGTGTTTAGTTGCTTGTAAAATTAGAATTATTACAGCATGTTCATTCCATCTCTGGTAATGTGGATGTGGATGAAAGCAATAAGTCCTCCACATATTACTTGCTCAGACTTCTTCAATTATTGTAGTACAGCAGCCTTTGTCTTTGACTGAATACTTTATATTGCCTTTTATAAAGTTATACAGTATAATTTGTCAGGGACATATTATAAAAGTTCAATAAAAAGGAAATGTTAGCATATAAACTACACATCTGTATGAATTGATCACTGCTAAAATAGGCAGTGTGACATTCAAATGTCACATTTTTGAGGCAGTACAATATTAAGGATTAAATTGAAGTCATTATTCTATAACTGAAAGGTACAATGTGACAGAAGGAATGACTCCTGGGGAATGCATACAATAAATATCTAAAAGGTCAGGAGACAGATTTAAGTCCCCATTATGTGGTTTTGCCTTTGAGGCCAACAGAGCACCTTTCTTTTGGCATAACAACCATCCACAATATTTGTGTGATTTAAATGAAGCTGTTTGAAACAAGGAGATGGAGGGGGTACCATGGGAAACCTTAAGATTAGGCTTAAAGCTCTGCTAATGTGCCTAATAAACAGAATGTGGTTCTTTGGATTCACAGCTGAACCATGTAAACATAAAACTGTTTATCCTTAATGACTGAGGACAGCAGAGTGCAGGAGCTTAGATCTCAAAAGGTGACAATTCACTTTGTGGAGCAATTAAGATGAGAAAACTAATACCGCTCTCAAATCCATCCTTTAAATATGCAGCTACAGCCAGCCAGTTAGGTTAGCGTTGCATAAAGGATTGCGTAAACGATGGGAAACAGCTCGGTTTGGTGTTTGACTAGTTCTAGTTGGGAAGCAATAAAACTTGTTGAAGTTTAAAAACTTTAAAAGTGCTGGTGACAAGATTTAGTTATTTGGGCAGAACCAGGATAGATGATTGTTTCCAGTCTCTATGCTAGTTAAGATAACCAACAGCTAGCTATAGCCTTAAATTTACTATAATGATACGGGAGGGGTGCCAATTGTTACATCTCGCTCTTTGCAAGAAAGCAATTAGCACATTTACCGAAATGTTAAACAACTCCTTTAATGTGCCTCTTCGCCTGTTGATCAAGTTGACAGAAGTTATCCACAGTCGCTCACCTTCTTCTCTTTCCAGATTAAAATGTGGCGTTGTTGGATGCCCCTCATCTTGGCCTGGGTATCCATGGCAACCCCAACACTCTGCCAAAGTGGAGATTGGGGTTCAGGCTTTGACATGTACTCTGCCACCAACGACACAACACAGGAAATAGGTGATGAGCCTGTGAGGATGAGAGACAACCAAGACTGGATGGCATCAGCAGCTTTCTCACCATCATCCTCACCTATGCTGCAGTATCAGCCTCAACCTGACAAGTGCTCGGTCCACTTCAGCACTAACACTGCTTCAGCTCGAAGGCTGAAGGCCCAGAAAGAGGAGATGACCTATCTGCAGGCCATCCAGCATGGAAACAAGGCGGTGATGGAGAACTTGGCGCAGTTTGTGGGGGCAGAGCTGGGAGATCAGAGCTACGAGGATGTGATTAAGGAAAATATAATTGGCATCCAAGAGGACCAGAAGAGTTGCCACGAGGTGGTGGAGAAAGCTGAAGAAGATCTAGAAAAGCAGCTGGAGGGGGAGGTGTCGGGCGCCCAGGCTGGGATGCAGAAGTGAGTGTAATAAATTAGTTTTTTAATAAGTAAGAAATAATGTGTTTCTGCTGAGCTTATGACGGTTGAAATGTGAAGAGCAGCTAAGAAAAGATGAGCTCTGGTTGTTGGTCTTCTTTAGACATAAAAAAAATTAAGGGTGGTAACATAATTGGAGATATTGTGGTTGAATATTTGTGTTAAAATGATAGCAATATTTTGCCTTTTATCAGAGTTGACTATTTTATCCCATCTTTTACAATGCACGTCAATCAAAAGAAATATGTAAACAAAACATATTACCATCTAACAACATGTCTCTTAGTGCTTAGTTTCAAGGTTCCTGTGTACTTCTCACCTTGTTGCCATTTAACGTAATCAGAAACACAAAAACTGTGGACAATTTTAAATGTTTCACACATTAATCAAGGAAAAATACAACACAGAGGCTGGTGCCCACCTCTCAAATGTGAGGATTTGCTGTTTTTCTACATTTTATGCCATAGTTAATTGAGTATCTTTTTTAACATAATAGTTATGTTGGTTAGACAAAACAAGCAAACTTTAGAATTAGTCTCGGGCTTTAGGACATTTTCAGGGCCATGTTTTAACATTTTCTTTTTACATTTCATGAACTAAACAATGGATTGAAAAACAATTGAATGATTAATTAATGAAAATAATTTGTAGCTGCAGTCGTGAAGATTCCAGTAAATCTGAATCCAGCAATTCACCTAATATGCAGCAACATGTTATTTGAAGAGAGCTAAATTACGTACAAAGTGTCCTATTAAGGAGCATTCATGTCTACACATACAGATATTAAACAAGGTGTGGTGCACCTCTAACTTGACTATGTCTTACACGATGCACTGTGTGTCCAAATTAGCCTCTTTGGTGTCTATGTTTTGTTTTAATGCAACTTCTTCAGCACTGTATATTACGCTGTTCTCCCCCTTACACAATCTTTCCCATTACATAACCAACTTTAACAGCAACCATATGTATTACTCCCCTTATAGTGTATTTAATGTCCTCAGCTCCTGTTTCACTGTGTCTCTCTCAACATCTGCCCCTGTTTTTCCTCCTCTTTACTCCACCTGGTGACCTGGATGATGTGTCTTCTGGAGCAGAATCAGAGAAGAGTCCATGGCCTTTGAAGACATGCTCCACGCTGCAGCAGACATCGCCAACAGGCTGGAGATCTCATCGCAGGCCCTGCATGCTTCCTTCACCAAGCAGCTGAAAGACATTGCTAAAATTCGTCGCTAAGGAGGTGTTGAAAAGATTTTGCACACTGCTCACGTCATCTGACTCGTGAATGATGTTTAGTATCCTGTGTGAGAAAATAAGGGAAATAAACCTTCCTGCAGTTCTATATTCACTAGTAATATAACTGTGTGCTTTACAGCAGTGGGAAGCAGCAACGTGTCAAGGTCAGCCATGACATCAACTGTCGGCATCTACACAGTAAAAAAAGTCATGAACAAAAAAAAGACTTCCTAGGTAATAAAACATGTTTCCCTTTCACTGAAAATATAACGCAATAACCCATAAAATGATATTCCATCGGAATTTGGTGAGGTCAGATGTGGCAACAGTATGTGGCGCAGGTTTAAGCCAAGTTGAGTGTTTATGGATCAAACTAGATTGGCCCACTGAGAGCAAACATAATGGCTCTGTTAGTCTTCTCCAGAGGAAGCTATGCAATGGCCATCTGGTTCCAGGGTGAGGATGGAGGCCGGGAGAGGATGGCTAGTGTGTACCTATGGAAGTTTTGTTTTTGCAACAAAAAAGCTGCAACTGGGACAATACTGTCATCAAGCATTGTTATCTGTTGTTTGGAGGAAACTGCAGTAACCTGTGGAAGAGGGACAAGACAAACAATTAGACGATTCCTGTAATTAGGAAGAAATTAGCAGGGAACAGCATAAGAAATCATGATAAAGCTCCTGAAACAGAGAAAGTTTAAATCTGCTCATTGTTTAAAGGATTGCCTACAGCTTTTACTGAAAACTATTTGTTTGAGTGTGGATTTATCTGTTCAAACTTGAGAATCAGGCTTCAGTCCCGTGTCAAGCTCTATTGTATTATTTTCTTTTTATCCGTGCCATGACTCATGAACGCGGTTCGAGTTATGTGGGAGCCAGTGGGAGCTGAGCTCCCATAACGAGGGCTCTGAGCTCCCATGAAAGCAGTAAAACTTCTATTATGTCATCAACAAGTCACATTTTAATAACAATGTATTTTTCAATGTTATAATTTAAGTTGTTGATACAAAACGACTGAAAGAAAAATGCTTTGAAACAGAACAACGCCTTGATACCACACCCGTAAAGTCTCTCTGTCAGACGCATTATTTATTTAGTTATCTCCACCTCTGACATTAGTTATTTTAGAGACCCCCACTTAACTCAGATTATAACTTGAACCCTACTCATGAGAGAGAATGCTTTCATAATTGCAATCATAAAATGTGTTATAATATGTGTATAGTGTATGATATTAAGTGTTTTATCCATTAAAAAGCAGCACACAACAAATTAACCCTTTGATATTTATATATAGAAAGATACAGTATATTTTCTATTTGTTGGATGCTTTCATATCCTCTACTCATGTGAACTAAAACTTCACTAAGCATATTAATTCACCTAGTCTGCCCTCTAGCTGTTTCCCACAGAAATACCCCTGCATGTGTGTCTTTATTTACACATCCTGTTCCATGTTTTATAAAAAATAAATAAATAAATAAGTCAGAATCTTAGGAGTTATTGGTCAATCACTTCCCATACATGCAAGTTAACACTGTTACACTGATTCATGTGGGTGTGTGTGTCCGTGTGTGTGTGAGAGAGCGAGAGCGAGAGAGAGAGAGAGAGAGAGAGAGAAAGAGAGAGAGAAGGAGGAGGGACTGTTATAGGTACCAGATGAAAGACGCGAGGCGCTCAGATGTGTCCTGTCTCCTCACAGTGGATGATGCCGTTTTTCGGACTTCATACACCAAAATGACCCCTAACAAAGCTTCTAGTCATGGAAAATAACTAATTTTAAAAATGAAAATGGATATCAAACTCTTAGATGAGGTTCACCAAGGACGCGTAAATTCTTGGCACCGTGCGTAAAAGGCTGGAATTGCTCGGATAATGAACACACAGCAACAAACAGGACTACTATTCTTTTTTTAATGAATATTTTGAGAGTAGATCTGAATAGGCAGCACTGTGAGCAGCTGTGTGATACAGTGTTCCGGTGCCGCTCCCTGATTCAGCACCGAGTGATGGATAGCTCACCGACTTAAGTGCGCGGACAGGCTTTTGGAGCGCGGAAACTAAAAGGTACATCACTCCTGGTCTCTTCCAGTCCAAACAGCGCTGATCACTATCGATGCTGAGCATCAGTAAAGTTATTCAGGCACGGTATACCGTCATACTCACTCCCCGCCCACTCATATAGACGCAGCTGTAGTAACAGTAGTGGTGGAGAAGTTGTCCTGATATGCCTCCCAGCTGCGAAGATGACAGATTTTGCTCACACATCACGGTTTCAAGATAACGATTTGACAGTGGACGGAAACAGCTCCGTGCTCCTCGGTGAAGTTGGACTTCTTACAACCAGAGTACAAAATGGGACACAACCACCTGTTCTCTGTGAGGACGGCTATTCTCTCCTCGCTGCTCTTGTGTCTGTCAGGTAAGCATTTAATCATTTTAATAATACACTATAACGTCCTTAGTAAGCCCAAGTACGTAACTTAAACATGCTAGCAATATGTCACGTTTACGCCGATATTTTACCACAACAATAAGCTTACTGCATAAGACACGACGGTCAAGAGTGCTACTAAACATTTTGTCCCCGCTAGAAGCGATAAATGTCGAATAAATAAAAGTTAACATGTTTTAAAAGCAGCTAAATGTTAACGTACCTTTCAGTCCAAACCGTTGACGTCCTGGAATCTAAACACCTGCGCGCGGCTTTCAGCTAAAACTCCCATAATGCATTTCTCATATTTAGAGAAATCGCGCCAGTCTGCTAAAAGCTACAAAAATCAGTCAGGTACACTGTGTGAGTATGATTTATATTTGTTTTACATCTTAATAATGTTATAAAATGTCCAACCATTGATTAGTTAATTAAATTAACTCTGTAGCCCTTTATCTTTCGCTTTCACAGCAGGCTATGTTCACTTATTTTTGTCACTTTTAATAAAAAAAAACAAAAGCGCAAAGCTAGTGTTAGCAAGATGCTCCATTGAGCTAGCCTCTCCCTCCTCCTTAACCAAGCAGCTGTGCTAGACAAAAAATGTCAAGAGTCCTAAAAACTGTGAGAAAATATTCTACACAATATGCTACAACAGCTTAGTCATACTTAAAGTTTGCAAAGATTAGACGATTAATCGAGTACTTGGTCGACATGACATTAATCGCTAACTATTTTGATAATCGATTAATCATTTCAGGCATTTTTCAAGCAAAAATGTCAAACATTTGTTGGTTTCAGCTTCTGATATGTCGGGACTTTCTGCGTTTCTTTGTCATCTATGATTGTAAATATAGAGTTTAGGGGGTTTTGGTCAAAAGAAGCAATTTCAAGATGTTTTTTGGGGTCTGGGATATTGTGATGAGCCTTTTTTCACATTTTTTGACAGTTTGTAGACTAAATGATTGATTTTTAAAAATAATCTGCAGATTAATCAATAATGAAAATAATCATTTTTGGCAGCTCTAATCTTACCTATGTTTTCAGTGGATGTAAATGTAAAGATTTTTTTTCTTAGAAGAAGTAATGAACAAGAAAAAGATGAATATTTATGGTCAGAATTTGGAGTGTGTTTCAGCTTTCAGCCCCTGACTGTTGAACAAAAAATCATATATATTTTTTTAAGGGTATATAACCATTTTGTGGACATAATTGAAAACACTATCTAAAATAGGCTTATCATAGTTAATTTCATTTGGACTTTAAATCCATCAAGCTTGACAGTGGAACTCAGGGCAGCTCCATTTTGAACTCGATTCAGGAGCTTATATATTGGCATGTATGACATCTCTCTCCCTCAAATGCAAGCGAGGACTGTATAGACACAAGTGCTCACTAAGAGGTCTAAGATAACACGTCTTCTTGTGAAGTACGTGAGCGAGGGTTTAAAAACATCTCCATCTCCCTCCATCTCCACATACTACAGCAATCAGATGTGCAGGTGCTTGATCATGTGCCAACATACTTCTCATTATGATTCTGACAGTTTAGCTTATTTTTAGTCAACTCATGCAGAGTTGTTGCATGTTGTTTTTCATAGTGAACTTTTTACTCTTAAGTATTTGACAGCCCAATTTCACGAGAGCGCCTCTGGCCTGAGAAGCTGCTGACTCGATCATCCAAACTGGTCAGTGTTTTATACACCTCTCGCCAAGGGGCTTGGCCACAGTCCAAAATCCACGGCCCAGTGTGCTGGATGTTGGAGGTGTCATCTCATTTCAAGTCTCAGCTGGCAGGAGGCTTTGATCTATGGCACCCAAGAGCCTTTTCTTTTTTTTAAGCCCCACATCTGGTCCTTCCCAGATGCACGGACAGATGAACATGCACCGCCCTGACTGTCAAGAGAACAGATAAGAAATCTCTGGTGCCTGCTTGTTTGCCAGAATGAAATTAGTTCATGATGGCAGGAGAGGAGCCCAAGAGAACCATGGGCAAATTAACTCTGAATTCATACTATTTATCATGTCTAGTGCCCTGTTTTTGTCTTGTCTGAATAGGGGATATTCACAGACCACATTTGTCAGACAATTGTGTTACATAGAGACTTGTTGGGCTTTGCATGTGCACATTTGTCAAGCCCCTCTCTGTTAAAGACCCTCAGGCTTCGTAATTTGCATGTGCAATAAATCATTTACACAGATTTGCATGTACACCCTCAGGTTAGCTCCATGTAACATTGATGCTCCTCACCTGTTTATCCTCCAGTGGACTGTCCTACAGTTACGGGATGTAAATACTTGTCAGTGTGGTCATCAGAACCACAACTCACCCATGGACAGGTAATGATGTGGCCTTGGCTAAGCAACCATGACTGCTTCCAGATGCAGGTGCTTCAAGGTCCTGTTTTAGGATCCTTGATGTAAGCACACTTCATTGGGTTGCATTATACCATCACACTGTCAGACAGACATCCAGAGGGAGTGGGTGTTAATGGCATGTAAATCTAACCTCAATAGATCTTTTTCTAATATTGATTTTTGAGGTTTGGCTTTGGTTCGATGCTTTGAATGTTCATCCACATTACCTTCCATAAGTCAATAAAGAGAAGTAGTCAACAGATATTTGTCATAAAGTAAGTTGTCCTTCTGCACATGAAACAATGAATGCATTTAATGCATTTGTAAACTAGAATGGCACTCAGTAGAGTGCATACCTCTGCCAAGGTGTAACAGTCCTCTTTACATTGGTCAAGCTTAATCCAAAACCAAACCTGGTAGCCTTGTACCATTCTAAATTTTCAACCACCCATAACTGCTTGACCATGATTTAAGATCACCAGATCTGTAACAGCCAACCACTAGGACAACAAAAGAATGTAGATGCAATCTCCATTGTGTTGTGGGGAAAAAAAGAGAAAAAAAAGATTTTTATTAGGATCGACATCAAACTGTGCTCACTTATAGATACCAGCAGCCTAAATATGTCTGATTTTTTTCATCAAGATCCACGCCTTAATACTCGAGAAATTAACAAAAATGTCAAAGTTCCTGCATCCACACCTGGATATCCACACCAAAAGTTAGTGGGGTCTACTCCCGGTCGAGGCCATCCCGACCATCCTCCATTTAAGTTTTGTAGAAATCTGTTGAGTAATCATTGCTCCAGGCTCCAGCTTCATATGAACCGTACAGATGTAAGAGTGGTATCAATCTTCTTGCGTCATTTTTGGCATTAAAGTAAGTAAGTGTATTTTCTCAAAAGTTGGACTATTTTTTGAGTGTGAATAACAGGGAGTGAATAATGCTGCTCCATAAATACTGTATACACTGAAGCCTGACTGTCAATTCTGCCAATAGTAGCTTAGGGCTGTTATCATCTACACGATATAAGTCGATTGGTAAGAAATAACTGCAGTATAGTAAAGTCCAAAGATTTGTTTGAGGTAGTTGAGAAACACTGACACCATAAAAAATTATTATATAGTTTAGAAAATAGTTTGCCAACCAAAGGGTACTTTTTTCTTATATGTAAGATGTCCCAATTAGTGTGTATCTTGATGGCAGTCCAGTTTCTAGTTTAGTTAAAAAAAAAAAGAATATTGGAAATATTATATTCATCATATTTTTTTAACTCTAAAATATAAATAATATTGTTTTCAAAATCAACTGTCTGTCAGGAGATAGCATACACAAATGCAAACAAACACTATCGTCACCCTCTGCTTCAACTGTCAGTTAATTGTTTTATGCATCAGCTGCAACAGAGTGACAGACAGCTTGACAATAAACACCCTTCACTAGTGAGAAATTAGCTCACCTCCACTTAACACAAGCAAGTAATGATGTGTGTAATTGACTCTGACTACATTGATGAAGGTGGGAGCGATAATCCCCCAAGGGAAGGGGGTCCCTGTCTATTTCCATGCTATTCATACCGCAGAAAAATAACACACTGAGTCAGTCGGAGCTTGTACACAAACCTGTCTAGACTGCATATTCAAAATCAATTTGATTAAGCCACCTCTTGTTTTGAAGCCACACACGTACATAACAATAACACTTAAGAGATAAAGGAGCTGTCGAGGGAGGTGAGATTCTTCCTCAGTCTCACCCCGCTCACCTCGAGAGATTTTAGCATGCGACCCACAGAGGGACTTGGATCAAAAGATTTGCTAAGATGTGTAAAAGTCACTAAGACTTTACCAAGAAAAGTCTTAGATGTTTAGAATAGACTTCAGTGCTGAAGCATGAGATGTTCACAACACGTAGTTTCACTCCAAAAAGCCATTATATCATGCCAGCCTGATTTACTAGTGTTTGTGAAGAGAGGATTAGGGGAGACATGGATGAGAGAACATGGATATGATCCCAAGCATTCCCTGTGCAGCTAACTCCTGTCCACTTCCACAGTCCTTTCACTTTCATATATCACACCATTAAATATCAACTGCTGAATCCCAACAGAACAAAGTCACAAAGTTAAAGTAAAAGCTGGACATCAATGACTTTAATTTTAAGTGCTATATTAGCTTATTTAAATGTTTAAAAACTCCATATTACAGTCCGAGTTAAGAGTGATAATTTTTCAAGAAATACTTTGTAGATCTATTAACTGCATATTTGAATGAATAAAAGATGGGTGTGAAATTTAATAGAATCTGAAATTTAATTTGTACGCTGTTGAATAAATGTGACCAACTTTTAAATTCTATTACTCTCATATTGTATCTGTCTTCTATAAATGTTTCACACTTAAAAAAAGAAGACTTTTAAAATCAAAATGTCTGTATCTACAGCTCTTTGTGACGAGAAGACCCATTCGCACGCTGAGGATGATCTCTTCAAATCGCTGTTTGCTGGTTACAACAAGTGGTCCAGACCCGTGCCAAACATCTCCGATGTGGTCATTGTCAAGTTTGGGCTGTCCATAGCGCAGCTCATCGACGTGGTGAGTCATCACGAGACAGACGCGTGATAGATAAAGAAATTAAAAGTCCCACATTGTAGAAAGTGAGATTTACATTTTCTTTTTAATTACAAAGCAGGTCTGTGCTTTATAAATACTGTGAATGTATCAACACAGTCGATCCATGGTGAAATGCACACAACCCGTATTCAAATCTGTGCCTTTAAACAAGGCATTAAAAGCTCCTTAATAAGATTATGTATCTTAAAAGCACTTTTATATAGGACTTTGGTTATATATGAACAAAATGCTTCAAGTTTCAATGTCATTTTAGGTATTCCCTTTAATTTGATGAATACACCATATTCCTCCCTATACAAAACTTAAGGCGCTTTAACTTTAGCCCCTTTACCCTTTGGGTTTCACACTACACATGTGGTTTTTCAGCAGTATATTCTGCCATTTTTATATATAGTCACAAAAACAAACTTAAGAAAACTAGTTTATGCACCCTCTGCCCTGTCACTGAAAAAAAAACTGTTTCAGAGCACTTCTGAAGTAAAGTTGCTGCAAGCTATATTTGGGTCTGCTCTGACAAACCTCCAAGAACCTCTTTCATATATTCTTCTGGCCTGAACCCAGAGTTGACAGCCTTAACTCAATCTGTCTCTCTCCCTCTATCTCTTTGTGTGTCTGTCTGTCTGCTAGGATGAGAAGAACCAAATGATGACAACCAATGTGTGGCTGAAGCAGGTCAGAAACATTTGTGTCAGCGTTGATTTGTTATGTGTTACACATTAAGATAAAAAGTGAAAAAAATTAATGAAGAATTAAATGACAAATAATAAATAAAGTATCATAGCCCCGCAAAGACATTGCTGTTGTTTGTATCTCCCAGGAGTGGAATGACTACAAACTCCGCTGGAGACCGTCTGACTACGACAATGTGACGTCAATAAGAGTGCCGTCAGAGCTCATATGGGTACCAGACATCGTTCTATACAACAAGTAAGATTGATATGACACTAACACAACAGTTACAGTAAACTATTTTTTTCATTATTGTCTATAAAATAACAGAAAATAGTGAACAAATGTAACCGCAATTCCAGAGCTAAATTAGTATGTGTTCAGTTTGATGTCAGAAATGACTGAGAAAATGTTCAAATATTCACATCTGAGAAGGATGAACAGATATTTTTTTTGCTTTTTCCCTTTATAATCCAACATAAATGATTAATTGATCATTTCAATTGTTACAGATAAATGTACCGTACATGAATTAAAGATTAAAGATAAATTAACCAATCCATTGAGCTCTACTTAACGCATCATGTGCCAAATTGAATCCCACAGGGATCAATAAAGGTATATCTTTTCCTAACAACACTTTAATTTCTTGCAACAGCTACACTGATCATACAGCGATAAATTGGTTAAAATTGATGCCTCTTTGCTGGATGGTATATGGTATGAAGATGGCACCATCTAGTGGACTTCCTACTCTATTCAGCTCTAGAACAAATATCATTTCACTTGTACAGTTCTTCCTGTCTCAAATTGTAAAACATTTCTATTTCTAACTTTATGTGTATTGAGCATCTCTGTCATTGTCTGTCAATGCAGTTTATGATAATCTTCACATACATATTGCTTCAGTATGAATCTATTGTGAAATAGATTTTATGAAACCTCTCCTTTCTCCTAAATTGACCTCATGGAGATAAAACTGAGAGGGTCGATGATGGAGTTCTGCTCCATCGAGCCAGAGTAATCACAATTTGTAAGTGAAATTAAAAAAGGTATGAAACTGATGAAATGATAAGGACTCGTCATTACGTTTTCAGCAGGAGCTATTATCACCATTGAAGCGATGAATGGAGGGGAGATTACTGGAGAAGATATCATAGGGATATCGTAACACTTTTTCAATGCTGATTTCTAAAGAAAAAAGAGTTAAAAGGTTCATTAGAGCAGGATACGATAATATTACTTATAAAATTAATGGAAATTTCTACATAAACAAATTAGAATTAGATGGAAAATTGTATCGTTGTTGAGTGTGTATATCACCATGACTCATATGACATCTTGCACTTTTCCAGCGCCGACGGTGAGTTTGCTGTGACCCACATGACGAAAGCTCATCTATTCTACACCGGTAAAGTTCGCTGGGTCCCGCCTGCCATTTACAAGAGCTCCTGCAGCATCGACGTCACTTTCTTCCCCTTTGATCAGCAGAACTGCAAAATGAAGTTTGGCTCCTGGACGTATGACAAAGCCAAGATTGATTTGGAGCGAATTGAAAACACTGTGGACCTGAACAACTACTGGGAGAGCGGTGAATGGGCCATCATCAACGCTGTGGGGACGTACAATACAAAGAAATACGACTGCTGCCATGAGATCTACCCAGACATCACCTATTTCTTCATCATTCGGAGGCTTCCCTTATTTTACACCATCAATCTCATCATCCCCTGTTTGCTCATCTCTTGCCTCACTGTTTTGGTTTTCTATCTTCCCTCAGACTGTGGTGAGAAGATCACCCTGTGCATCTCTGTGCTGCTGTCCCTCACTGTCTTCCTTCTCCTCATCACAGAGATCATACCATCCACATCCCTCGTTATCCCGCTCATCGGCGAGTACCTCCTCTTCACCATGATTTTTGTCACCCTTTCCATCGTCATCACCGTCTTCGTGCTCAACGTGCACCATCGTTCTCCCAGCACTCACAAGATGCCCCGCTGGGTCCACTCCGTGTTCCTGGACCTGATCCCACGCTGGCTGTTCATGCGACGGCCCGCGCCAGATGGCCGTCGTCGAAGGCTGTTGCTCCTCCAGCAGGAAGCAGTGGTGGAGCGGCGGCAGGGCCGGATAGCAGCGTACAAATCTGGCAACTGCCTCAGCACCTCGGCTAACTGGTTAAGAGATGGGACCACGTCAGAAGACCCTGAGAGAAGCAGTTACGAGGATTTAGAGCTGGGAACGCTGACCTCATATTTCTCCTTCCGCCCTCCCTCGCCCAGACCTCCAGGGTCAACTCCTCCACCACAGCAGAAAAACCCGCAGAACAGCCTGAACCGACAGGAAGGGGCTGCAAACAGACAGTTAACAGGGGTCAACAGAGTCAATCCAACTCAGAGGCCAGCTAAAGTTGATAATACAGTATCGACAGACTCATCATTCTTGCTTTCACCAAGTGTTATTCGCGCTCTGGAAGGGGTGCACTACATTGCAGACCATCTGAGGGCTGAGGATGCTGACTTCAGCGTGAGTATCGATGAAATACTACATCTACTTTTATCAGAATGTTGTTTGTGTCAGTGTTGGTTCATGATTTACTGTATCCAACTTTCTCATAGTATTTATGAGCCCGTGTGAATGTATGGTATGACAAAACTTTACTTTAGAGTACACAACAAGCCGAACTTCGTTTCAAGTACACTACCAAGTTGGCTTGTGACGTCTTGTTAGTGTACGAGGGGTAGAACTGTGTTTGTTAACTGTTTAATGTGTTTATCAACTCTTTAATTGTTTTCTAATTTGATACAAAGTACAGCTTGTTACGTCTTATTGTACATTAAAATAAGTGTGGGCAAAAAATGACTTTGACGTAGAACTTAAGTCAAGTCATAGTATTCACTCCTGCCCAGTGTGTGAAGTCTTGTTTAAGATTTCTTTGATTCTAAACACAGTGCATACTCTCCAACTCATCAGCACCCTCATGACAAACACCTGTTCCTGTGCTGTTGCGCAACAGGAGGGAAAACTCCAATACAAAATAGGTAAATGAGAGGGAAAATTGGACTTCAATGTGCCAGGTGGCCAGAAAAATGACTCCAAATGAATCATTATATTGAGAGACTTTTCTGGAGACTCCTAAACTGAAGCACTAGATACCTAGAGCATTAGTGTTGAAACATTTTAGGGTGGTTGACGAGCAGAAGTGGGGCACAGAACATAGTATTTTGAGCCTGGCTGCACCAAGGTGGATGTTTTAAAAGAGGTCATGAGAGTGCATGAGTATAGAGAAAGTGTGAATGTGTCTGACTGACTGACTGAACTTTTACTAAGATCAGTTCTACAAACACATTTCACACCTGTAACGTTTCAATTTCTTGATGTCTGTTTCTCTTAATGCTCCGCAGGTGAAAGAGGATTGGAAGTATGTTGCCATGGTGATTGACCGCATCTTCCTGTGGATGTTCATTATCGTGTGCCTGCTTGGGACCATCGGCCTCTTCCTCCCCCCTTGGCTAGCTGGCATGATCTAGCTCTTATCAGAAAGTGTGAAAAATCCATACTCATGACTAGTTAGTGAAGTTTTACAGTCAAAATGTAGCTGAACTCCACTGTAAAACAGGGAATGTGACCATAATGTTGCCATTTTTAATTTTATTTTTAATTTTTAATGAAAAGGGTTCACCCTCTGAACAGTTCTATCCCAGACTCAGCTTGTCAGGCTCAGCTGTCCGGACTTGGCTCAACTTTTATCCGTCTTAAGATTCACCTTGTCAGCTTCAGTTTACATGGGCTGTAATGGACCTGAATGCTAACATTAGCGCGTTAACATGCTCAAAATCCTTACCTAACTAATCATTTATTGTTAAAATGCTAATGTGTAGCACGTAAGATTCAGTATGTTAGCATGCTAATGATTAAATTATTGTCTCTTTAGCATCTTGGTTAGCATACCATGCTAATCAAAACACGTGGTGCCAGCATCAGTGTTGGGAGACACAAGGACACTTTGAGTTCTGAGTACTTATGTTATAATGTAGTAATGACTACCGAGTAGTCATTGATGGGAACATCAACATCTTGATGGGCATTGTGGCTGTTGTGATCCCACCATAAGATGATCCCTAAGTACTGTTGTCTTTAGTTTAAGTAAATGTAAATTTAAAATTAAGTTACTTACTCACATTACATTTATGAGTAACTTCGGGATCAGTAATAGCAGCAGAATTACTGGGATCACATCAGTTTTTTGTCTCTGTGCTTTCAGTGGAGAGACTGGTCCACATCATGGAAGTAAGCCTTCTGGTAACTCCAAATTCTTCTTTACATGTTGCTAGCTATCCGCTGGCATACATGGAAAACACCTGGGTTTTGTTCTGAATTGCAAAGTGTGTTAATAAAGGTCTTTGAGGACTGGAATAGAGTCATTAGGATTCGTCTTCTGGAGACCAAATTTCATTGAACTCCAACCAAGTTGTCAATGTCACTCCATATAAAATGGGATGACTTTTACCTTTTAAGTTTCTCAACCTTCTTTGGTTGTGACCAACAGAGGCATGCTGCGCTAGGATTCTATATTACACTGGACTTGGGGAAAGTCATTTTCTTTTGTTTTCTTGACAGTTTTTCGTTCTGGCCATGCTGCCATGATAACTTATTTTTGAATGATCATACTATGTAATAAATACCCTTATGAAAACCTTTAAAAATCCGTGTGTATTGCTTTTATTGATTTGTGCGAGGGTGGAAAAAGGTTGTTTGATTCCTGGAGTTGTCCAGAATACACATGATACTGTACAAGTTCATACATCCTTTTGTTGTACAGTTTATTGGATTAAAGAAACATAACAACTTGACATTAGTTATTAAAAATTGGTCCAAATGCATATACAAAGATAATTATCCATACTTTCACATCAACAGCATGTACTGGCTTTAAATGTGGTCACAAATTTTTCACTGTGAGAATAAACGCAGACCATTGAGATTTAAATACTCAACAACAGATGTGCTTCAAAGAACAGGCATTAATGTATGTTGCACATGTCATGATATTTATTTTTATCCATTGATTTACATGCTACAATTTCATATTTTATAATAATGGTTACAAACACAATACTTGACTGTTTAGAGTTGATCCTGCCACATATCTGACAATCCACTGTCCTTGTCATTGTAGTCGTAGGAACTCTACATATAAAAAAGACTTGAAAAGTTTAATGGACCTTTTGGTTTTGTCATTTTTACATTTCAGTCAGGTTACATTTGACAGGGTTTAAAAGAGTAAACAGTTACTTGCGTTTTGATTCGCCTATTGTACTTATCACAAGACGTATTTTGTATTTACAAAGATTCTGAGCAGATAATTACGCAGATAACTCACCAATCACAAATGAGAACACATGTCAATGTCTGAAATGACGGCATCTTCAAAATGATGCCAAAGGACCATCATCAGTCTCAGTATACACACTACACAGGTAAGCGTACACTTTTTCCCGAGTTGTACACGTACAGTGATTTTTTGTAGCATATTTAAACTTGGCAACACACATTTGACTCCAAACTCTACCACAGCTGTGTGCAAATGTGATTCCTGACTGAGAGATGTGAAAACATTAACAGTCCACTAGGGGTCCACTGGCTTGGCTAAGTTGGCCCTGACTCTGGCTTGGTCGACAGCATCCAGCATGTTCTTGCTGTCCATAGCCAGAGTGTGTGCTGCAGCCAGCATCTGTTTCTTGCACTCGTCCTTCAAAGAGGTGATGGCATTCTGCTGGGCCAGCCGCATCTTGCTGATCAGCTCCGCCATGTCGTTGTTCAGCAGCTTCTGGGTGCCCTCGATCTGCGGGGACGGTAAACAAACATGGGTGGAAGGACACTTTTTCATGGGAGACATGTCACAGGAGGAAAAGCACAAGTGTAAATAATGAAATGAACGATGACTCGATTCTATTTAGCTGCTTCAGTTTCAGTTTTGGGGTCTTGGTATTGTTTATGCCGGCTCACTGTCGCACTATAATGACTTACTGTGACACTTGAATACAACCAGGAGGCGATATGTAAAAATTTAACAGGATGGAAAAATTGTCTGCAGTGAATCAGGTTTATAAATACACCTGTAAAATAATATGTCATCTAAATTCATAGACATGGACACTGTCTTTGTGAAGCTTGTACACATTTTGGTTGACATTGCTTTAACCAAAGGGTTATGTTCCATCATCGATTGTTTTCATGATTAATCAATAAATCGTTTTGTTTAATAAAAAAATTTCAATAAAGTTGTGAAAAAAGCTCATCCCGATTGCCAGTAGTTCAAAGTGATATCTTCAAGCTAAATGACAAAGAAAAGCAGCCAATCCCTACATTTAAAAATGACTGTAACGATTATTCGACTGATCTTTGCAGCTGTGCTGTTAGCTGTTCATGTTACTTTGTACACACAAGACCTTTATGGTCATTAATGTTCATTTTGTTAACAACAGCTACAGTTAGCAGTAGTTAGTGGTTAGTCTGGTGTTATGCTGCCCCCTATTTGTTGGGAGATTTAGTTCAAGAGGTCAATTTCTTACATATTGCACCTTTAAAGTAAGTAAGAAATGCATCAAATTAAACATTTCTCTGTAGCCTGTTTGGTAAATTGATAGAAACTGCTCTAATATACAAGCTATGGATTCTGGCTGTTCTCAACCACACCAGTAAGCATTAAACCATCATTCCTCTTTGCTTTCTTTGTGTTCGAGGAGAAGTTCTGTCACTTTTTGTTTCAAGGACAAGTAGCAACAACAGCATGGGGGGGGGAATCAATAGAGACAGTGAGTAAGAAGATGAGAAAACACAGCAAACAAGCTGCAGACAATATACTGTACCTCCGTCCTGACAGACTCGTGTAAGGTGGGCAGTATGTCATCCACACTGCGGATCAGATCTCGTAAAGCCATCCCAACAGACTGTGGGCACAGATCAATGGGGAGAATTAATCCCCTGCATGACTCGAGAGGTTCGGCGTAACTTACAGTTCATAAACATTAAGTTTGAAGTGAAAAACAGATTTGTCTCGGCGTACCTGGACCAGGGTGATGTACTGCTCCGGTTGCAGCTCAGTGACGTCGTTCTTGAGTTGG
The DNA here is from genome assembly GCF_965226575.1 of Pagrus pagrus. NCBI lineage: Eukaryota > Metazoa > Chordata > Actinopteri > Spariformes > Sparidae > Pagrus > Pagrus pagrus. The sequence continues at coordinate 9,259,727 of NC_140200.1, forward strand.
ACAACAACTTTGACCAGGCCCATGACTGAATGATACACTTTGTCGTCAGAGCGGTCCAGCTCAGCAGTGGGCGCGGGCTAAAGAAGAGAGAATAATGTCTTTTTAATAATGGAAATCCTCATTACTTTACACAAAGGATCACTGGACACTATTTAAACTGCACTGAGGCGTCGATGCCCTTTCAACTACAGGGTAATTTAACTTCTTTGAGGTGACAGACTTCATTATAACTTCTTCTTTTTTTTAATCTAAAAATCAAAGCTAATATAATTAAATGGTCTTTTCAAAGGTTGAAAAGACATTACAATAAAAAACTGAATAGATATAATTACGTGTGCTGTGAGCCGCGGGGGCTTCTCTGGAACTGGAACAATATGAGAGAGAGAGAAGAGTCAGACAGGAGCGTTGAGAGAGAGGAATAATCATACTCTGAATTAAAATGTGGATCTGTGGATTTTTCTTCAAGCACTTACCATGCTCGCCGTCAGCTTCCGGGGACTGAAAAGAATAAGAGATAAGTCTTATGAGGACCAGAAAATACAAACAGGCTGTGTGTACTGTCACTGTCGAGATATTTAACAGCTCACAAACACTGTAGATAATAATGCACAAAGGTAATCCTAACAAACAGGAAAACTCCTTCCAGACTGAACTTATATAGAGAAGTACAACCTCCACTTAATTTGTTGTGATTAAAACTTCCAAATAAGGAGCATCGACTAATGTGCCTCTTGTACTCGATTGGTGGTGTCCTATATTTCCCATCATGCCTGTGATATCCCCGAAGAACAACATGTGAAGCTTTTCACTGACAGATACATGACTTTGGTTGTGATTGTATTGGTTTGCTGCAAATACATAAAAGTGCTTCAGCTGATATATTTGTGATCACTGGAGGAGGATGGAAAACATGTATTTTTATGAGCCCTTTCTCTTGCGCTATTTTATTAATTAAATGTATATTTAGGGGCAGAAATGGAATATGATATTTAGATTTACAGGACGTTTTCATTTGTGTATAATCAACTGAACATAATCATAGTGAAATGAGTAATTTCATAGGGACTATGACCTTAAAAAAACGGCATGCACTGTTTTACAGCCACTTCTTTCACGTTGTAAGCTTATGAGAAAAAGTATTTTTTGAGCCCCAATGCGTCACGTGATGTTGTTATTACATTAAAATTGTCTACAAAGCCTCACACTTGTCCCTGGGTGTTTGGTTTCACCAGCAGCCTAGAAGAGACAAACCAAACACGAGCTCTAGAGAGGGCCTTTTGCAATTTAAGTGGTCACTGTAGGGGAGGGTGAGGCGAGGGGTGTTCAGTTGGTCGCCATCTGCAAAAACACTGCAAGATGCCACTAAAACTTAAACGCTGGACCTTTGATTAAATATATAGAAATATATGTTGTCTAACATACAGTTTTTCCTTTAAAAATGATCAGAAACTGTCTTAATTGCACTTTCCCTGATTTCCAATTTTATCCATAAGGCATACTGCTGCTGCAAAAGTCACAGAAACATCATGGTGACTACATTTGGTCACTATGTTAACAAATAAAACAAACTGGGCCCAGATATCTTCAAAAGCCATTTGGTCAGCATGTTTTAGAGTTGTATCTTCCTTTAATCTGATCTAAAATCATAGTTTCTATGTGTGGACACCTACCGCTGGGTTTGCATGGTCCTCCGGTCCCATGGGGTCCTGCAAAAGAACAGGTATGTTCATTTTATAGAATATGGACGTGGACCCCCTCTTTGGTACTGTTATGAGGGGAACATTCAATTTAAGACTAGCGGGGCGTCGAGCGTGAACGAGCGGGTTGATATTGTTAAACGACGCCTTGTTCAGCGTAGCCTTCAGGGCCACATTGAATTCAGAGTGACACAGAGACACAGAGAGGGGGTTGACAAAAGTTAATGACGCTCTGCTTCCCACCAGGAGTCTCTCCTCCTTCTCCAGCCACTTTTTATCCTCCATCATCTGCTCTTTCTGATGGCGGAGAGTGTCCTGCATGTGCTGCCGCTCCCTCTGCCACAGGCGCTGGGCGTCCTCCTTGCTGTTGGCTTCCACTCGGACAAACTCCCCCTCCTTGAATCACAGAAGTATTGCAGAGGAAAGACGGGTTAACAGGGCAGAAAGTCTTAATGCAGTCTTTAGTATCACAGGTTTAATCAACATTGAACATGTGACTTCAAGTGTAATAAATGTCTGTCTTACCCCCATGCTTCGACGCCGAGGGGACCTGACCGGCAACGTGAGAGTGTTCATGGAGTCGAGAGGGGACTGATATTCAGATGGGCTGGCCAGGTCAGGCGAGCTGGCACACAAAGCCTCGTTCAGCTGCACATAAACACACATATAACAGAATATGAAAAGTAAAGCCTTGGATGAAACAGGCATCTTTAGAGGTTACCTGGCTTCACTACTGTACCTGAATGTGTAGCCCGATACTGAGCGTGTTCCCAAACCGCCCCGGTTTCATTCTTGAAGGCTGCAGTAAATGTCGAAGAGATGTATCAAAACATGCACGAGCACATGCATTACATCTGAATAATGTACTGTTTCGGCTGAAGGGATGCCCACCTTGGGAGGAGGCTCGTTAAAGTTGAACTTGGGTTCAAGGAATTTGGTGGAGCGCGCTCTGTCCCTCTCTCTCTCCACTTCCTGCTCCTTCTCCATCTTGTGGACATCGCTGAGAGATTAGACAATAAGTTAGATCATGTCTCAGTAAAAGAGATATAAAAATTCAAATGGACAGTCTGACTTCAGTGCACCGTTGGTCTTCAATAACTTGTTCCCGAATCTTATTTTTTACAGTTTAAAAGCTAACCTCAACCTACATTGAACTTGAGAAGACAGAAGAACTGGAGAAGAAGAAGATACGGAGCTGATATTTATTTCATTTCTGCGGTACATATGTCGATATGTCCCTGGATTACATTCTTGCGCTCCAGCCAAGTGCTCTAGCGAGTTATAAACAACGGCTGAATCTTGTCAGACTGAAGGATCGTCTCGACAGAGTGCTTAATTGCCGCGGGCCTATTCTTTCAGGCTCTTTGTCATTGCTCAGGAATTCAAAAAATACACATTACGAGCGCGCGTCTTCATTATTCATTTGATGATGGTTCTTGCAGGTCCCTGCAATATAGCACTTCATTGATTTATGCACCGGCACCGACGAAAAAGAGACATTTCAGAGTGATCCTGAACAACCGTGGTCCTCTGTCCGAACAACATGGTGGATTGGTCACCACCCAAAATACCTGTATGTGTGTGTGTGTGTGTGTGTGTGTGTGTGTGTGTGTGGGAAAGAATTACATCGCTGTGGAAAAGTGGAAACGCTGTCTGTATTTTAATGGCTGTTTGTGCTTATTACGCAAGATTTTACTATGAGCTGAAAGTACAAAACAGCTTGACAGACTTACTTGATCTTCACCACCAGCTCGGTGAAGGTGGGTCTCTCTCTGGGGTCGTAGGACCAGCAGCGGGTCATGAGCGAGTAGAGGGCGGGAGGGCAGTTGTCTGGTTTGGGCAGCCTGATTCCCTGCTCCAGTTGGTTGATCACGTCTCTGTTCTCAAGCCAGAAAAACGGCTGCTGCCCGCAACTCATTATCTCCCACATACATACAGCTATTGAAGAAACACAGACAAAGGAGAAGGATTGAGGATGAGTCCATGTTTGGAGATCATTATGACACAATTGGACTGGTTTGCAGCACAGGTCAGGCAGACGTCTGTGTGCCTTCTGTACTTTGGAAACCTGCATGTGGTGCTTGTTGAAGTTGAAGGTTAACAATATGTAACCTGACCTCGTACTGTATGTTAGAGTTTCGCGAGCTCACCAAACATCCAGACATCGCTGGCTGAGGTGAAGCGTCTGAAGTTGATGGATTCGGGTGCCATCCACTTGATCGGCAACCGAGTAACAGACGCTGTAAAGAAACAGGAGACATTTCAGTTTTGATCGGCAACATAAACAGGCCTCTGAAGTATTTCATGTTCCTGCTTGTCTATCTATTTTGACAAGGATATGCGTGAAATATGGATCCAGTATTTTTACGTCTCCTACCTTTGTAGTATTCTTCATCCTCGATGTATCTCGACAGACCGAAGTCTCCGAGCTTCACGCAGTCCGGACTGGCGACTAACACGTTCCGAACCGCGATGTCTCTGTGACGAAACATGAATAAGACAGAACAGTTTGTGTATGTACAGGTGAAGATGATACAACTGATAACACACTGATGTCTGTTCACTGATTGACCTGAATTCGCCTCTCGATTACTGCAGTGCTGCCATGACTGCAGCAGAATATAAATCAAAAAGCATGTTTGCATTTTCCACACAGGCAGAAACTCATTTCCTCTGCTGTGTTTTTTCTTCACGGGAGATTGAATCCACAAGCAGCTGCTTTGCTGCCTGAAACCTGTTGATAACATTCTGCAGGAACATTCATCTCACATCAACTTTCTGTAATTTGTGTGTCTTGGTATAAATATTTATAAGTTTAAAAAAAAAAAAGTTTGACCCAACTTTACATTCAGATGCTGTGTTAGCCTTTTGTCAGGGATGCACCATATTGGATTTTTTAGCAGAAATCAGATGTGCAGATATTTTCCAACTCATTTCTGGCTGGTTGCCCATGGCGATATATGCACATTTGTTTCTCTCTCCTGTCCTGGATTGACATATTATTATGTCTACTTTTTATCATAGTGGCCCACAGGCAGATGCAGACATCCACTGATTTTCAAAACATACACATTCACCGGAAAAACGTCAGGTATGCATAATTAAAGCTCATCTCATGGGCCTGTCATATCAGGCCACGCTGATTCATTTGCAAGCTTTATCTGCTGACGACATGTCAACAGTGTTATGCATCCCTGGCCTTTGTTTTTCTGGCTACATCTAACGATAGGACTGTCCTTTCCCTTCCCCATCCCTGTGATTTACCACTATACACTAAATCAAAAGAAATTATTTCAAGAACGTACTGAACCTGTAAATCTGCGCGATGGGCCCAGAACATTACAGGTTGTGCCTCTTTTGTTAGGACAATAACAAAGGACCCAATTTATCTAAGTCCTACTCCTCCAGATTCAGCACACACAGACTGTACAAACACTATCACCACGTACAAAATCAGCTTAGGTTAGCTGGTCACGGTGACTCAGAAGTACTGTCAAAGTGACCAAAGTTTTGGTACACTCCGAACACGAGGCTTTGGGTTTCTGTGTAATGTTTTAGGGAACTGTTTTGGATGAATTGGGATCAGTTAGCTTGTTTCTTGGAAGCCAATGAGCTCACAACTTGCACATTCACAAATATCAAGCCTTCAGTTTAACATATGTTACATATACATACATATGTGCTGTGACATATTACATACAGTTATATGACTATTGTCTTATCACTTTTTAAAGACATTTAAAAGGGTACCTCCACCAATTTTATACATTAAAAGTGTGTTTACACAAATATGATGTCACTCAGTGGGTAAATTGCATTTAAGGGAATGTAGGCGCCAGGTTATGAAAAGTATGATCAAAATCCATATAGCTACAGATATCACCTTTTTTATTCAATCATTACTCTTCCTTTACAAAAGCTGGTGCCTAGATTACCCACAATACAATTTAGCCACTGAGTCACATCACTGGAGGCAATTTATCAGATTACATGCAGCTTCCTCTGAGCTGCAAAAGGCTTTATACTTTCTTTCCCACATATGCACTAGTACTCCCCAAGACCTGTAAACACACTTTAATGTGTAAAATTGGTGGAGTTGTCCTTTAATGTACATGTGCTCTGTGTTATCAGTTTTCCCTGTGATAAAAAAAGAAACGCACAGACAGGAGCAACAGCAGTGTCTCCTCTTCCTGGATAACAACACAAGTCGGCTCACCTGTGCACCATGTTGACCCCTTCGAGGTAGACGAGAGCTTTGCAGATCTGCAGGCTGAACAGCACCAGAGTTATATTTGTCAGAGTGCTCTGGTTCTGTGTCAGGTAGTTCCCCAGCTGCAAAAACATCGAGTGAGACAGGAGTTCACTTAAAGAGTCTCCGTTACACTTCGCCTGCACAAGTCTAGCTGCAACAGGATTTTACAGCGTGATCGAGACATCTGAAAAAAACAAATCATGACATTAAGATTGGCACTGACCTCTCCGTACTGATACAGCTCCATGACAATCCACACGGGATCGTCCTCGATGATTCCAATCAGTTTGACGATGTGCTGGTGATCGAGGTTCTTCATGATCACTGGCAAAACACACAAAGTTCACAGTGTTACCATCAGAGTTATTTATATTACGGTTATTTTATCGTTATCTACGCATGTTTCTGATTACCTGCTTCACTCATGAACTTCTCCATCACGTCAGGCGTGCAGTCTTTACAGGTCTTCACCGCCACATTAACTCTGTCGCCATTCTGTCCAGTCAACAATCGAAAAAGACATTTTAACAGAAAATAGTGCACGCGGGCATAGTGCGCATGTATTTTGACTAGGAAGACACACTTACGTCTTTTTTGTAAACTCCGTCGTAGACTTCCCCGAAAAAGCCCTCGCCGAGGATTCGTCCCAGAACAATGTCACTTCGGTCGATGCCGTACTTAACAACTACAGAATGAGAAGTACATTCACGAAATTCAAGAGTGAGTTCCCTCAGTTATTATTCTGTGTGTGAGGGCAAACTTTCAACAAACCTGATCTTGGCCTTTCGTCCAGAATCTCACAGTAGATATCCGACCCTGAAAATACAAGAGAAAGATTTTGTTTTCCTAATCATACCCTCATGGCTTCTATTAATTAAGTAATAAATTCATTAATTAAGAACATGATATGTATTGTATTCCACATGGAGGTTGTGTAAGAGTAAGAACACTGTCCGCTCACCCATGCTGTGTCTGATCGAGCTGTCTCTGCTGCTCCAGAGAAAAGACAGAAAGAGGAAAGCCCTCATCATAAATTCTCAAATTATGGCTCCTCAGAGCGCCGACAGGATGATTCAGTAAAACAGCCTTCCTCATCAATAACTCTAACTCTTCATTACATATTACAACCAAAGAGGGGATGAGTACAGTGTGGACTCAGCAACTGCGCTGACTCTCTGAGAGGTCACTAATCATTCAGAGTTGTGCAACGGACAAAATCCACTCACTTTGTGGGAATGTCAGGCAGGGCAGTCCGTGGATTGGCATCTAGAGTGTGACATAAATTAGTATTTATAATTCAAATTTTGTTAAAATAGCTTCATACAACAAGTAAATATTCATGCTGTTTATTGTAAGCTTTGAGAAAACAAAAGAGAAGTAGCTGCGTTGTTCACACCTTTATTTGGTCTGTAGATTACAGTATTGTCTGTGTCGTTTTCCATCCGACAGTAGCCATCAATCAGGTCCATCATGTTCTCCGCCATAGGGACCGTCGCCACATTGATCGATAGGCGCTATGAGAAAGGGAATGACAATGTGAGCGCAGGTGTCGGGTCTAATCTCCTGTGCAAACTGTAGTAAATGCACTTAGTACTTTATTCTAATCCCGTGAGATGTAACATTGTTCAACAGTGTTGTTGTGGTGCTTACTTGTCTGGCCCCCTCCACGTCCATGCTAAGGAGAGCCTTGCCGTCGCTCTGAGACAAGCACTGTATTTTCTTGAGCTGTTTGAAGTCGGCTAGAAAAACAGGCTGAGGCACAAGACAGAGAAGAGCAATGAGATCGATTACGTTTGACAAGCGGTGTCAGATGTGCTGTGTAATGATGCGGCATTCACTCAAAGCAAGAGATGTGGAGCGGTTTGTTTGCAAGATATGTCTGGAATTGCAAAATTAATAAATGAAATCAAACTTTCAGAATAAAATAATGGTATTTTAAGATACTGGTTCACTTTAATGGACTGTCCGTACGATAACTGTGAAGCAGTCAGTTAGCCTAGCTTAGCATACAAACTGGAAAAGTAACAATATTTGCCGACCAGCACCTCTCAAGCTCACTAAGTCGTATGTTGTTTGTAGTATGTTTCCCCTGTGGGGTCACGTGGGGTTTCATCAAGCTTACCGCTGAATTCTTCTGTGTGCGTTGGCGAATTCCCCTCCCACCGATGACCAGCTCCACTGACAGACTCCAACCTTGCTGTTGACAAGTGAGAACGGTTAAGTGTTTCGTAAAAATTCATGTGAGCAGGGGCAGAATGAGGTTTGGATCATCATGTTGACACTCACCACGAGTTCACAGGGGAAAACCTCCTCGTCATAACTGTTGAACTCTTTGAAGGTCTCAAAAAACCTGACCATGCAGTCGTCCTCCTTGAGCGTCGCGTACTGCTGAAACGTTTGCTGGATCAACTTCCGTAGCTGCCGTGACTGAAACACAATAAGATATTTTCAGTAGTAAATACGGGAAATAAGTGTGTGGTTGTCTAGGCATTAAGAGCTGAAGTCATTGCTTACCTTCATGCTGTTAATCAGCTGTTGAGGAAAGAAAAGGTCCAGGCCCACTTCTTTTCTTCATTCATAAAGCCAAATTCAGGGGGAAAAAATTAAAGCCATGCCAAAAGTCCACTTTTATTGAAGGGACTATAAATGAAGCTGCTCCAAAACTACAATTACAAGATTTATGAAAAATAAAAACTTACTCTAGCAGCTCAAAGTTGGACTTCTTCTCTAGACCTTTTGCATTCATGTCTTTATAGAACCTCCTGTTAAAGAGAGAAAAAATAAAACTTGAAAATGTATCAAAACCATACCAATAAATCAAATTAAATGACAAATTTGACCAACACGAGCGAATAAACGAGAGGAACGCAGCGACTCACCTGATCTCCAAACAGCCGAGCTGCAGCGCCATCCCGTCACTGACCTTACTGGCGTGGAACTGCATGTAATCATTGCGCACCTGTCATGAAATAAACACAGAAGTCAGACAAGCCAATATAAACTACATTAACACTGGACTAAAAACATTTAACAACGCCTTTCTGCAGAACCAAATGGTGTCTAGCAGCCTTGTAGCAAATATGTTGCAGCCACACACACTCTCATGTTGTATGAAAACAATACTTCTTATTGCTGAGTACCACTTGGCAAAAATATGAAAACAAGAGGTAAATTCCATATAAGCCAAAAAGTTACCTGTTGGTAAAAATACACTAAAGTAGATCTGTCATCTTTGAATTTTTCCAGGAAGTTGACAGGAACGTATCTGATACGAAGGTCGTACCTGCAGAAACACCAAGCAAGTTTATCAAATGTCAGACTTTAAAGGAGACCTGTTATGCGTTTTCATTTTTCCTTTCCTTCAGTGTGTTATGTACGTTCTCGTGAGTGTAAAAGATCTTGAAAGTTAAAAAGGGGAAAGTCTGCGCCAAGAGAAGCTCCTCTTTCCCACAGAAATCCTTGTTCCTTAAACACCTCGTCAGTACTCTGGCCTTTAATTGACTTTGTGACATCACACTACGTCACCATGTCACACATTTGCACAATTTGTGCCAAGCGACTAGTTCAGCACGTAAGAATTGATTTAGCATAGCTGCTCTGTTGTTGTTAGCGGTGCTGGCTCAGGTGTGTGAGAGCTGACCAATCAGAGGAGACTGGGTATTCAGGAGGGGGGGGGGGCTTTAAAGAGACAGGAGCTAAAACAGAGTACAACGCTTCTGCACTGGACAGAATGAGAAAACTGATGTGGTTTTTGAGCATTAAAGCATGTAAACATATTGCTGTAGTAACCCAAAATAAAATCTAATGAGCTAATGAGCACAATATGTCTCCTTTAACATACTTCATCTCAACAGATCACATTCAAACACTCGCTCTACAAGATAAAACCAGATACAAACATCTGAGTAGCCGATCTTTACCTCCACTCGGCTTCCACATGGTGGCTCTCGTAGCGTTGTTCTACCTCTCCGACTGTCAGATCTGGATGCAGCCAGTGAAGTTCTTCTGACTTCAGGTGCTTCAGCAGGAGACCGTAGCATCCTGCGTGTTGGATGTTTGGCCCCAATCGACCGCTGATCAGAATCGAACGAATAATGGCCTGAAGGAGACAGGAGAGTGAGCAACTTCAAAAAATCTATCACAAACTTTTAGCCAGACATTTATTGCACTTTGTGGATATACTTGCTTCTTCTTTAGCACTGGAGATAACATGTTAAGCTTTTATTTTTGGCTGTTGCTGCACGCCCAGAGAGGGAATAAGAGTAATTGCACATTGCTAAATAATGTATTATCTTTCCTGCGTGTTAAGGATGCCAAATTAAACATATTTCTGGCTCAAATACAAAACACCACCTTTCGAATCTCTTTATCACAGCCTTCTGACACATCACCACCTTTCTCCAAATTTTTTTAAGATGACTCTCACCCTAATTTGCCAGGAGCTGTCACATTTCACCAGCTTGAAGTTCTTGCCCAGGTTGTTGTTGCTGCAGAAGCACACTTTGAGGATCTTGACGGAGCCTTCGTCCCCGGTGAAGTTCAATTCGGGGTTGGACTCTACACGACTTTCTCTTGGACTGGGCACCTTCCAGCCCAAGGTGTCTCCGGACATCACCTCATACATTGTCACGGTTGTGTCGGCACCATCATATCCAAATCATCCTTCAGACAGACAGAGGAAAAATACTTTAATTAAGATTTTAAATGAGTAGCGAAGCCTCAGCGGTCCATGTCTTGATCCTTAACTGGTAATCTTCAACCCTAAAGAAGGAAAATTGGAAAAAAAGAAAGAGGACAGTCTGTTTTATATAGTAAAGTTCAGGTTTTAAGGATTGTGGCCCATGAGAAGAAATCCTGTTGTTGAATGTTGAAAGAAAGTCTGAGACAAAGATGTCTTTAACGCAACAGTACACACTGTTCTGTGACTTGCCTCATCATAGTACTGAAGTCATGCTAAGCTTCACATTGATGTTTTGATCTCGTGCCATGTGGTGTTTGACTCACACCATTCGACTCTCAGATCCGTCGATTACATTCTTTCCTAACCGTGATTTCAAGTGAGGGCCTGTGTGATTCATGAAGCGAAAACTGTGACAGTGTGTAGACTTGTATCATCTATGTCAAGAAAACTCTTATATAGAAGGACATTTGATCTTTCAAATGAAAATGCAACTTAAAATTCCTTACATACCCGCTAAAAAGGTAAACGTGGAAGAGGAAACTTTCTGCCCACACGCTGACAGGGGTGAAAAAATGTCTTAAACCAAAACAAAACACCTAAATGTATTTGTAACCGAACGACAGTGAATAGCTGAGCGATGACTAACCGACCCATGCAGTAGCTTCTCCACTCTGAGCCGTTATGCAACTTGTGTTGATTCATCCTGAGGTGAGAAAACTCCAAAAGTAGCGGGAAAGCAGCTCTTCTGTTCTTCTTAAAGCAAAGAATTCACATTTTGAGAAATACTCCGACCCTTTCACACAGCCATTGCCGAAAGTAAGATAAAAACACTGATAGCGTATCTGTCCTTTCAGTATTAAACACACAACAGGAACTTTTGACTGGTTATGAAACAGTCTTAATCTCAAACTGATGCCTCTAAATGACTTACACAAGCAAACAAGACCAGCAGTGAGAGTAATGGGGATCACATATGTGCATATAGTGATTCTTAATGCCACCTACCGATTCTGAAAACTAAAAAATGTACTATGACTGAGGGCTGAGGATTAATTGAGGAGTCTCAGCCTGAGGGAAGAAGCTGATCTGTAGTCTGTCTTACATCCCTGCTGTACCTCGCAGTGTCATTATGAAGACATAACATTACCCTGGAATGTGAATAGCTTTAATTAAAATTACCATTAGAGGTCGATCACACAGGCTCGGTGCTCCAGGTGTGGCCACTTTTTTAAAACGCCTCGGGAAAAGCATGATTTTGGACAAAACAGCGTGGAGCGCTACCACTTTCATCCACAGGGGCCGCCAGAATCGTCACAAAATGTACATTCTTCGTAGCTGCTTTAAACTCGAGTCATGGTTAGCTTAGTTTAGCGTAGCTTAAAGACTTGAAACATGAGGAAACAGCCGCCCAGGCTCTGTGCAAACATAAAAAAATAATCTGTCAGCATCTAAAGTAGAATATGTTCTTAATAGCTTCAATCTTCAATCAGTGGTTTCTGGTGAGCGTGTATCAGATCATTTGTGTGCAGTGACTTCCTGAAGTTGCAATGAGGTCATTTTCACACCTCTGGCTTTGAGACGCAGCTTCTTCCTGTCGCACAATACTAAAAATAATGCTGCTCACACCTTTTTTGCAATAGCTTACTCATTTACTGTACAACAACTATTTATGTATTCACTCATTCACCCCACTATAACTGTTTATTAGGTATTCATTTATTCATTCAGTCACTGCACTTCACTGGAAATACTGTTATTTTCATTATGGATACAGTTTTGTTCTTTTTATACAATGACAATAAAGTGTCTCTATTACCTCTATTAGAGGGTGCATTTGTTACCTTAGCACAGAGCCAGGCTAGCTGCCTTTCTCCTCTTTCTGGTCCGTGTGCTAAGCTAAGCTAACCGCCTCCTGGCTCCAGCTTTAAATTTAACACTCAAACATGTGAGTGAGTGAATGAGCGGCATCAATTTTCTCATGTAACTCTCGGGAAGCAAGTACGCGTATTTCCCAGAATGGCAAACTAATCCTTTTCACAATATAAATACCTCTCAAGAAAAACATCCCAGCAGCGGTAGATCCTGCTCTGACCACTTCGCTTTAAACAAACACAGTGATGGTTACCGGAGATCGTAAAAAAACTTCAGCAGCAGCTGCAACCACGGCCACAAATGCTCAACAGGAAACAGCCAAGTGAAATCTTATCACTGCATTAAAAAAAAACAACTGAAAACTTGCACACACTTTGAATGAACTTTCAGCTTACATCTGACATTGAGAAGGGCAGCAACCCACTGATGCATCAAATAAAAGATCAGCAGAAACTTCATCCAGAGCCGCTCTCACCTTAGGAACCCTGACATAAGTCGATATCACCTCCTCACATTAATATTCTGGCCTGACAATCAAACATCTGAGGGCATGTTCACTCGGTAAACAGAGCAGGAGTGGGCTAAATACTTCAGAAACAACCTTGACAACACAACTAACTCTGAGTTAGAGATTCTGCTGGTTACCCACCTCAACAACAGCGTCCGTCAGAGAAGTGCCCTTTGGCTGTCACAACGTGTTTTCTCATATATGAAGCACCATGCTGCGAGTCTGCTGCGAGGGAGCTGAGCTGTGTTGGTTTCTCTCAGGGCTTTTCTGCCGCCGCTGGACGGGGTTGTGTTTTGTTAGCCTGAGGCCATGAATTCCCCAGCAGGGCTGTGTGGGTGTGTTTGCGTGTATGCTCACTTGTGTGTGTGTGTGTGTAGTGAGAGAGCGAGCGAGAGAGAGAGAGAAAGGGGAAAGAGAGCGAAGATGAGTGTGCAGCATGGCTGGCATGTTGCACCATCACCTGAGTGTGGGAGGCCTGACAAGGAGGTGAAGTTTAAGAGTTCCTCTAAGATAAGAAGACATCCGTGGATTACAGTGTGTGTGTGTGTGTGTGTGTGTGTGTGGGGGGGGGGTTATGGATAGACAAAAACATTCTCTGGTTCATGTGAAGGAAGTGATGAGTAAACCTACTGACATATACATTGCAGATGTGCTCAGATCACATTGTAAAACCAAAGTATTTGCATGCACTACGTCTAAAAGAGGAATGAAGTAAGACAGAGAAAGCCGGTGGCTTATAAACGGCTTATAACATAAATAGATTGGTGAGGGCTGTCAGCTTTATAAAACTAAAACAGAGAAGAAAATCTGAAATAAAGTAGAGAAAAAGTCCTGTAGTGGTTGTGGTGCAGCTCTGGACATGCTGAATGACCTCTATGCACTTTCAGGTAACGAGTGTGTGAGACTTGATTTTAGGCTTTAACGCTTAAACTCTAAAACACAACACAATGGGGCATAGATGCAGAAGGACAGAGCCTGGTTAAAGATATGGCTGCGTAGCAAATCTCAATACACTTTTTTCGTGGAGGAAAAGGAAAAGCAGGTGATTACATTAATTGTTCCATTAAGTGTCCTTGTGTCGCCTAATAATGTCATAATTTCCTAAAAAAAATGTCATTTGTGCTTAACCTGATCGAAAATGTAACAAAAACCAATTAGGTAAGAACTTTATCAATACCATAAAAATGTGGATGGATAATGTAATAATGATTTATAGTGAACAGACGGGCATTTACTTGATGGGGAGTGCTCTGATGTTGTTTCAAAGTCTGCTCCCTTGTCAAAATGTGTTTCCTCTCATGACTGGAAGTTGAGACGGATCAAAAGCAGCATTATTTCTACTACATCAGTAGGTAACAAAACCTGCCCAGTTCTTAATACAACCAGGTGTTTTACTAGGCCTTCTCAAAGCACTGAGATCAGAATTTTTAGCGTTTGTAGGTCAAATTGGGATTGTTAGGGTTGTGTTGGGCTTTGGACAGTAGCCGGGCTGCTAGCCGTAGCCATGTTGCTAACACTACGTTTCCCAGGGAAACACTAGGAGGGATGAAAAGCTGTCTAATTCCGCTTTAAGTGCAAATTCGCTTCCTTTCACAGATTCAAAACACTTTTTTAGTGGCAGGAAATGACTACATTATCGTGTGCTACGGTCCTCATGAAGTGGGTGAGCATGCACATTACCTTTTATTAATCACACCTTTGCTTTTCCTGTTCTACATGTCAGGACGTCTACTGGGAAACATTTAATTACTACAAAAATGCGTCATAATGTGTCAGCAGACTCAGCGCTGAATATCGAAACCTGTCATTACATAAAAAGTGGAGCGTAACGTTTCCTTGTTCCCTCTTCTTTACTGCTATTTATTTACTGTTTTTCTTTGTCTTATGTGATTGTGATCTGGTAAAACAAGCAATTTGAAGATCTCACTTTGGAATTGTGATGGACATTTATTTATTTTTTTACTACTTTCAAACACATTGTAGACCAAACAATTACAGAAAATTGATCAAACTTTTATAAAAAAAACAATCATAGCTTCAGTCCAACATTGAATGACTGGTCAGATAAAAAGTCCATTTTCCATGATTCATATAATTATAGATATTTTAACTTCCTTTATGCAGCATTTAAGACGTTTAGTTTGTTTTGCTTAATATAAATAAAGTGTTGTGTAGAAAAAACATGCTTATACTTCTTAAAGAAATGTACCCAAAAGAGGGTGGTTGTTCACATGATGTTGGATTTAATGTGGTCATTTTACATCATTTAATTAAAATCCACTATAATAAATATATAATCTTGTACCTATTACTTTGTAAGCAGGGCAGCTTTGTCAAGCAGACAGAGACCTCACAAAAAGCAAACAAAAACTGAGCAGACAGCCATGAAGTCCAAAGTGTTTCAAACATCGCTCTGGTTTTATTTTTAGGTCAACAAAAGCTACGCTTTCTAAGCTCGCTGTGTTGTTGTCTCTTTCGCACACAGTCATGCTGGCACTTGAGTTGTTATGGTAACTGTAAGTAGTTCCCGGGGGAGATTTTTATCACAAACCAAGACCGAGGTGGAGCGAGCGAACTCCTCCAGCACTCGGCCACAACAAACGCTGCAGCGGGACAATAAATAGAGTATTCAGCACCCAAAAATTTGTCTGGATTAGGAGTTATTTCTGCACATCACTACCGCCATTCTTCCATTTCTGAGCCGAACACAGATAGAAATGTCCATTATCTACTGGAGAGATGTCTGGAGGTGAATGACAGGGACCGATTCAGGGTCACAAATGAGAATGAAATTCCACGGAGAGAAGAAACATACTTCAAAAAAACTGCAATTGAGAGAAAGAGGAGACTAGCTAGAAAGGCTGGAGCCACTGTGCAACACAGTAAGTCAGAGTAAGAGAAAGAAATCTCACCACACGCAGCTGGGGAAGTGCCTGAAAAAATGTCAACCACACTACAAGCTCATGGTTAGAGGCTGTTTTTTTTGTTTGGTCATCATTGCAGGAACTGACTCTTTTGTTGTAATATAACTTGGCTTCCTGCACAGTTTAGCAACCTCTTAAATGATGACAATTTGACTCATGTGCGACTAACTGTTCATCCAATATGCAATGTAGCCCCCAAAACTACATGGTTATTCATCTAATCGCTGCCAGGCTATCTTGATACTACGGCTATGCTGCTATTTATAATCAGTCCACTCAGAAAGTTCCTACTAGAGCGAGACTGATAGATCTGCCAGGTCGATATCTAGAGATGGGACGATTAGTCGATTAATTAGTGATCAATACTTGATGATTGACAGTTTGACATGTGGAGAAAAGGAGATGGGGATCGAACCTTCAACCCTGCGATCAGTGGACGACCTGCTCGCTAAATTACAAATCCTTACTACGGTGAAGTTGGTTAAGTTTAGACATGAGGAGTGATGATTGGTTAAGGTGAGTGTAATATACCAAGCCAATCAGAGGCAGAGGTGGGTCACCTCTAGGCCGCTGTAGGAACCATACATTTGCTGCCCAATCAATAATCAATTGATCGTTTAAATATTTGTTCAAGCAAAAATGTCAAACGTTCCACAGTTCTTTGATTTTCTGCTTTTCTCTATTCTTGTACATGTAAACTGAATATATTTAGGTTTTGGATCATCAGTAATCAAAACAATAACAATAACATTTTTCTGGAAAAGTGTAATATGCGTTTTTTCACTATTTTCCAGCATTTTAAAGAGGCTCTGTGTAACAGTTTACAGCAATTTACATGTATAAATCACTTTTTTGGCCACATGTAAGCGGATTGTAACGTGAAGTGAAAAATTAAACTTTCCCTGACTCTCTCTGTTGCCTATACAAGCCTGTGGACAAGTTGTTTTATGCTGCTGGACTGTAGATTGCACAAAACAAAAGCTCCTTTTAAAGACCAAACCATTAACTGAGATAATAAACGACATATTAAGTGCTAACGTGAATGACTTAAATCTGTTGCCTGATAAGTAACAAGAATTTGCAGAGCAGAGATGGCAAGCAAGGTTTGAGGTCAAGTGGAAGCAGTGTCACTATCACAGTTTGTCCACAAGAGACACTGACAAGTCGATATTTCAAGTTGATATCGTTTCTTCTTGTCTGTAAGCAGATTTATCGTTATCGGACATTTTACTACTACAAATATCTGTACCAGCCAGTCCGCCCTCATCAGAAAAACAACCATTTAGGTCGACTTTTAAAGCAGCTTATTTCGACCCATGTTGATTTTTCTCGTTAGGCGGCGACCTCTAGTGGCTGTAGTAATTATTACAGCAGTAAAGGAGGAGGTCGGGCGAAGCAGTTAAAGAGCATGAAAGTCTACATAGAGAGGAGGTCGGGGACGGATGGCTGAGTCAAACAAGCGCAGGCATTTTACCCAGGAGGCCGCTGTTCACGTCCGGTGTGAAAGCCAATGCCAACAGCGGGTCATTTCAACTTACTAATGTAGTGAAGTTACATCACGTAGTGTAGTAACAGAGGTTCATTTGTAACTTAAGTTTCGTAACTAACATAATTATCGTAATACAAGCCACACTGTTTTCCTTAACCTAACCAAGTGGTTTTCTTGCCTAAACCTGACCAAACTGCGAGCCCGCGACAAAAGTTCGATACACCTGTTGCTGGTTCGTGGTCGTTTTGGGAGTGACTGAACATCAACCTATTCAGTCGTTGAGGTATGTGAGGATGTGCTGGTATCTGCCTAAAAGAAATTACACTATCAATCAGGCAATAGTTCCCCTACACAGGTACAACCTTTGGCTGTCTCTGCGCTGTCAGCCAAAGCAAACTGCACAGTGGTGCAATGGACACGCTGTCTCTGCGATAATCTGTCAGGACATGCAGTGCTGACTGTGTTAATACCCATTCCATCAAGAGGTGTCATCACATGCCGATTGTGGGTAACAACATTACAGGAAAACTTACATCAGAGTGTATTTTCAAAGGTAATCTAAGAAAAGGATGTTGTGGGGAAAAGTATAACCAGAGTATCAGCTGGAAATCTGGGCATTGTTGAATCATCACTGAATAAAACAGCTTCATCTTATAAAAGCTGTGAGTTATAAAAAGTGCAGGAGTCACAGAGGAGCCTCTTTTCCTGGTTTTCCAACACAAGACAGGCCTGCAGTCTGAACGCTGTTGTGCTGAGGGGGTCTGCATATCGCAACGTCATGACCCCAGGCACTGGAATGTGGCTGCTGCTGCTCCACCTGCACAGACATGCTGTGATAATGAACAAACTGCTCTCTCTGACGGGGAAAAATGGATGTTTGCGCTTCACATTCATTACCTTGAAAACACTCAAGCATTTAAAAGCAGAGTTTCACATTCTGCATGGTCCTCACAAAGACTAAAAACTCATTTTAACAATGAAAACACATGTTTTAAGAGCAAGTTAAACACAGAACATGCACTTTTCAGCTCATGTAAAGGTGTCAATGCAGATCTGCCTGTTTATAACCTCTAAAAAAAAAAGTGGGCCTGCGTGAGTAGGAATGGTTTCTTCAGCTCCACCTGAGCAGAAGCAGGAGATCCCTCTGCTGGAATAAAGAAATCTGTTCATCTGGTGTCTTACCTGATTCTGATTGAAATCCTCCACAAGAATAAAAGCTTGACACAAAGTGTTATTCCTCCCGGAGAGCTCAGGCCTGACAGATTGTCTCCCGCAGGTGGCCACTCCCTCACCTATGCAGCGGTGCAGTCAGGTGAGCCCACTTCCTGATGTCAGGAATCTCCAGGAAACATGGCGGACTGCCCTTTATTTCCCCCGCAGAGTGAAGTTAAAGTCACAGCACACTAAAAATAAAAACCGACGTTGTCTTGTCAGACGCAGGGATGGTTATGAAATGTTATGGCAATAGCTTTGCTGGTTGCAAAACGCCCTCCTAAAGAAATCTTGTGTAACTAAGTTCTTCAGCAGAAATTTGTCAAAAACTTTGACACGCTCAAAGGTTATTTTAGTTCATTGCCTAACACTTTAGTTTTTGCTTTGCCCTTCCATCTGTACCTTACACGCACAATTTCCCCTCTATTTTCAGTCATTAATAGCTTTTATTGCCGTTATACTGGTGTAATAACATCGCCTGGACAGCAGATGGCGCTACAAGCTAAAACATATTAATAATAATAATCAAGACGTATGAACTTTCAAGGCCTGAGATGTTTTGTTTTTAACTGCAGGCTATAATGTAGGACTATAATTGAAAAAATGGAAGAAAAATAAGCCCCAATTGTCACTAATATTTTCATGAAACTTTATTCTGAGAACAGTATTCACAGCAAAAGGAGGCCTACAGTGAAGGAAGATTGAGCGATACAGTGCATACATTGTGCAAGACAAATGAATATTAAAGAAAGAAAGACAAGAAAGTAGGCTACAAACAAATTATTCTGTAAAATCTATGAACTTATATGAGGGACAGTCTTTGACTATCTATAACTAATCTTTCAAACCATCCTTCCCTGCATCACAGAGCAGCAAATGTCTATTTTAAATCAATAGATGTCAAAAAGTGTCAAAAATATTTTAATGCAAATATGGTCTTCGAACGCATCATCTCCAATCACCTGTTCTACAAATCACAAACCAAATACTCAAGTCCGGTTTATACAGGAAAAACATATTTTCTTATTAACAAACATTACTGATACGCACAGATTTTTTTTGAAGCATCACAAAACTATAACTTCAATGTAGTTGTTATCCGTAGTGTCATACTAATAGTTGAATACTTAAATTCAGCTGTGACACATTTGAAATCTCTCTCAATTGTGGAAAGTGACAATATCATGGTGTAAAACAATCACATCCAAAGTAAAATCTCATCCACCTGAAAGTAGAGAATATTATTTGCAAAAGTATCACAAGTAAAATTACTCATAATGCAGCAAAATGACTCCTTTGAAGGTAATATTTACATGTTGTTGTGTGTGTTTTTTGTGTGTGCGCAAGCTGCTCAAAGAAAATTCCCCTTAATAAAGTTGTCTGAGTCTGAAAACATACAGTGGCGGACTTATGGGCGGACTCAGGATGTTTAAGGAGCAGGGTCAAAAAAAAGAGGGCACAGCTGTTTGCGGTGGGGCACCAGCGCACAAAAAATTATTTATGTAATGTTTATTCTGATCTGCAACGGGTTACTTGTAGCTGAAAAACAACACATGTTCAACTAAAATGGCACTCTTTTGAGTGTATACCTCCACCAAGGCCCAACAGTCCCCATGTGTACTCTCTCATAGATACCAGACACTTAAATACACCTGATATTTTTCACTAAAATCCAGGTATTATTGCCTGAGAAATTAAGGAAAATGTCAAAAACCCACCTTATCATGCAACATTAAAGAAAGTGAGAAAATATTCCTGGATCCGTCCTTTTATCTGGAACTACACCAAAAATGAATTGGGTCTATTCTGAGCTGAGACCCATCATCCATCCAAGTTCTGTGGAAATCTGTTCAGTAGTTTTTGTGTAATCCTGCCTACAAACCAACCAATCCACATTTAATGGATGAAAACATGAAAACCCTCATTGCAGAGGTAATAAACACGCAGCTTTAATGTTCTGGGCAGCATTATCTTAAATGGGGGTCATCTTCATTAACATGTCCTTCTACACTCCGTATTAACAATGCATTGATTTTCAGACTTGTCACCGTGGCATCTTTTATTCACCCTGTCCTCTCTGTCCTCTCTCTCCTTGCAGTATGCGGCGCTGCTCTCTCTGCCGGAGGGTTTGGAATAGCTGTGTGGAACAGTGACAGCTGTAAAGGAGTTCAAGTCTGGGTCAGAACGAAAAACCAAACCACACCCACCATCCAGCAGAGCACAGCAGTGTCAAGGGCAAGAATCCGCACAACAGGTGCCTCTGGGGCTCAGATATGAATGCATTCAGACAGTAGCAGGCAGTGGTAAGCTTCAGCAGTAACAATGGTTTCACTGTTCACTGGGCTCTATGTGATCATTAACACTGACTTTTTAAGACCCCTCCTGCACTGAAACCATCACCTCCTCCTCCTCCTCCTCCTCTGCCTCCATTCGCAGCCTCGCCGGGCCGCCTCGCTGTGTGCCAGTGTTTGGAAACATAAGCTCCGGGCACACAGGTGGCTCTGTGGCATGCTAATGCAGAATGTCTCTTCAGGGAGTCAGAGGTGATGAGGGAAAAGTATCAGATATGTTATGGCAGCAAAGGAGCTAATAATATGATTCACTGTTATTGTTGTCACTGCGGGTTATAACATAATGATGATAACATGACGACTGCTGTGCTTTGTTGATGTTTATAGTCATCAGTTTAATCTTTTAGAGTCGGAGTGACACGTTAAGACAAAGATACTTGACCTGAACATGCATATGGAGGCACCTGCGTGTTTTGGGATGCCATTTTCGCAGTTATTTTTTTAAAGTTTTGTTCATGAGTTGCAGCACGCCCCCTGGCCAGCCAGAGTTCCTTGAAGTTCTTCCTTAACACCAATACATCACTGAGGTCAGAAGACGGAGAAGATTTTACGGCAGGGCCTTCTCGGTCATTATAGTACGCACTGAGGAATTTATTGCTTCAACTGACTGCATTTACTATCAACATTTGTCCCTTCAAGTGGTTCAAATTCAAGTAAAATGCTTTTAGATTTACAGTACAGTACAATATTTGAGTAAAAGTACTAAATTACAGTCTAACAGCAGGGTAAGAAGTAGTCTAGTCTTGTCTTTCTTGAGTAAAAATATTTAAAAATAAAAATATTCTATTACAAGTCAAATTCCAGCATTTAAAGCCTACAGAAAAGTAAATAAATATTATCATCAAAATGCACCGAAAGGTCCAGTGTGGGGGATTTAGGGGGATATACTGGGAGAAATGAAATGTGACATTCATAATTCATGTATAATTACCTGAAACTAAGAATCGCCTTGTCTTTACCTCATAATAAGTCTCTTATATCTACAGAGGGAGCAGGTCCTCTTCCATGGAGTCCGCCATGTTGTTTCTACAGGAGCCCAGAATGGACAAACACTTGCTCTAGAGATCTAGAGAGATCTGCAACCACACAGCTGCCACTAAAACTTATTTTACAGATCAGGCAATATTCTGTGTTTTTGCTACCGTCAACAAATCCCTTTGAGAAGTCCAGAAGCGTCCACGTGTTCCCATGTCTCTCAATGCTTTGAGGGGTCTGCTACATTTTTATAAAATACTCAGTCATTTCCTCAAAGAGCTAAGTACTGTAGTTTTTAGCAAATCTTACCTAAACCTGAGTAAATATAGCATTTGTTGGGGATCATTTCCAGATGCTGACTTTGTGCTAAGCTTGTTTTTGCTGCTCCAACATTGAGAGTGTATGTGTTATTGAAAAACGTGCCTGTCAAGATTCGTCCGTGCACGCGTGCCCTGGCAATGTCATGTAGTATCTCTCCTCTGTCGTCCGCCTTGTTGCTGTGGTTTACCAGCAGTTCTGTCTCCGTCCACCAGGGGATTCATAACACAAACTATCTGATGCTGCATAAAATATGGATTGTCATGTTCAAAACCCCTAATGAGTGTTTATATTCGACCGGTGTGGCACTTTTACCCAGAACATCTGAAGCTGCTTGACTACCCAAAGAGCAAATATTGTGATTTAACCTGCTGCCAGGGACGTCATTTTGACTGAAGCCTATTTTTAGAGGCTGCTCTTTTGATGAGGGATGAAGTGTTATAAAAGCTCTGATGACTCCCACTCCCTCCTGTCCGAGCATCCCACCCTAATGACCAAAGTCCCCACCCTGAGAGCTTGCTGTGCAAATGGTTGACATGGCATGCTTTGATCTTAAAGGCCTCCTCCTCCTACTATCTCATTATAGAAATCTTCGCCCCACCTCTTGTCTTTTTTATAATGTCTAGAATATTTATCTTTCCCCTGATGATCATGAAGTCCACATTCTTGCAGCGGTGACCTCTGAGGTCAGAGTGCTGTTGACATCACTTCTGTGAGTAATGGTTAGCAACGACTCGTCTCTCTATTTGTTCACCTTTTGACTCGGAGGGGCGGACACCTGCAAGACAAAGAGATGGGACAGCGGAGCACAGGAGGAGAAACGGGGGAGTTATTTGGTTTGGGTAGCAGGTGTGTGGGGTCTCCAGTGTTATTTGTGTGTGTGTGCTGTAAAGGGGCGGTCACTGAATCCCATCCAAGCTCAGCGGGAGTCCACAGTGTTCACCGAGGTGTGAAGTGGCCCGGGCCAGGAGTGGATTATAAACCCGGCGCGCATTACAATAGAGGTGAGAAGCAGCAGGGGCCCCCACGGTAAAGCTCAGCAAACAGGACAAAATGCATAAGAACATCCCATGCGCCTCCTTAAAGAGCTCTTTTGTATAGAGACCTGCTGTTCGAAATGATACACAATCAAGCCTCCTGGAGGAAGAAGAGTAAAGGTCACAGTGGTGCTTAAATGGGTCCTCAGCATGTCATTAAAGACAGGTTAGACTGGAAAACAACACAGGTTAGATAACATCACAAAGGCTATTTAAGTTTTCACACACACTTTCAAATGTTGTGGAAATGACAGTGGTTTTAACTTTATTTGACCAAGTGTGTAAAATCTCTGTTAAATAGGCAACATGCTGATTTAAAGTTAAACAAAACCTCACAGTGATTTAGATTGTTAAAGGTGCACTACGTAGTTTTGGGGAAGACATTTTAATCAGAAAAGAAAAGATATTTATTAAATAAAAATGTTTTGATTTTGTATTAATACCTCATCAGTATTGTAAATATTACCCTTTGAATTTCTTTCACAAACTACACAGTGCGCCTTGGAGATGAACTTTATTGATCAAATGCAGAGAAATGAAGAAGAAACGTAGACTTCACCCTTTAATGCTGGCTTTTATCTAATGTGTGTTTATTTCAACTTGCATTTTTACTGTTATTTCTTATTTAATTATTGATTTAATTATGTTATACATTATTTTATTCTTTTAAATGTTTTTTGTTTAAACTCAAGTTCTTTTTAACTTCTTTTATGTTCAGCTCTTGGGTTTGCATTTGATGTGTGACTTATGCTACATAAATGAAGTTTAGTTGATTGATGTGTGAAACTGAAAGCAGCAAACACAGAAACACAGTCTAGAGCAGTGTTTCTAAAACTTCTTCACATCAAGGACGCCTACACTGACATGAATAAGACCGCGGACCCCAACTTGATAAGAATTTTGCTCTTAGATATTTCTTTTACACAAAGTCTGAGACACCCATGACCAAAGTAGTCATACATTCTGTCACTGTGTTACTTAATATAATAAAAAATTCTTCCCTTGGACCCCATTTTGAGAACAACTGCTATACAGTAACTTTACATGAATAACTTAAAACAAAACTAGAGCACCATATTCTCTATAAGCATCGCCGGTACACAGAGTGAAGAATGAAAAAAACAAAAGGGACTAAAGTGTTTAAAAAGATGAACAAGGACCAAATCCACCGAACAAGAAATACAAATATGGGAACACACGGGCGGAGAAAATGAGTGGCTGATGTGAATTTCTCAATAAAGTTGGGGGAGAAAAAACCTCTTCTCTTATACTCCCAGCAGAGTAGATGTGATGAGAACATGGTGTGGAAGAGGTGGAAGACTAAACGCACATCTTATCGGATCACTATATTAAGCATCCCATGTGAGGAAAAGTTGTAAAGAAAACATGTCTATGTAACCACAGCTAGTCATCTGATCCATGATTTATATAAAAATAATATGTCGCTGCTCCACTGACATGTCGGACTGGGCGTTGTCGGACTGGGCGTTGATTTTGTTGACCCATAAGATTTTTGTGGCATGACCTAAATGAGGTTCAAATTCCAGGTCATACACCTGTAAGTGCTCGGATATGAAGTTATTTTTGGTGCAGTAAGTCAGTCACCGCCATTTTCAGATCTTTATTTTTCTTTCCAGTGGCACCACAGGGCCAGTGGTTTCCCTCATATTTGTTGTAGAGTGATTCAAATTCACGGACTGTAAAAGAACCGTACCGGGACACAGAAATAACCATGACAGTATAACGGTTTTACAAAATAACCTATAAGAACCTATTTAATTCCAGTTATACATGAGATGTGTTGAGATGAGATGACACGTTTACCTTCCACCCCCGTCCCTCCTGAACATGATCTAAACGTGGCATTTGTGGGATGTCACTCAGGGTGAGTACATTCGGGGAGTGTTTGGACACGCACAAAGGGCAGTGATGGCATGGCTGGCATGCTTCAGTGGATTTCACGAGCGTCAGCTGCGGAGGGCATCAGATAGTGTAATAACATGACAGAGGTCAATCTTCAGAGTGCTCTGCTGAGACACGTGAAGACAGGAGCAGTGGCCTGATGGGTGAGGGGCAGATTCGTAAGGTTGTTTATGTGCATCTGTGCACCAACATGGATTGTAAATAAGGTTTGTGAGACATAATTATAGGGTTATTGAATTATTATTGCCTAATAACATACCACAGAGGACATTTGAGAAGAAAAGTACACTTAGAGAGGTATATTACGACTTTGTTAGATAGTAAGCTGCGGAGAGGTGACAGGGAATGAGGTAAAAGAGAAATAAGGGGGGGAATGCATCAAAGGTCTCTGGCCAAACATGAGCAGGGGCTTACAGTCAGTGGTCTCTCCCTGCATTGCGGGAATATGGGCAGGTCGCATGGAAAAAGCATGTGGAAGAGTCAAAAATGACATTAAAGGATCAATTCAACAAAATAAAAGAAAACAGGAAGAGAAATTGACTGTTTTCTCAGGACTGGTATGGATTACCCGTGTCAAAAGAGACAGCGTATCTGGAATGAGATGAAAGAAGAAACTATCCGTGTGGCTCAATACCGTTCACACACAGCAAAATAGTCAATAAGCATTTTCTGTGAGAGCAGCAGCCCTCTGAAATATCCCAGCTATGTTAATTGGAAACTGCAATGCAAGCAGTATTTTGAAAAATCTAACTTGAACACACAGTCTGTATGACTTTGCTGTTTGGGGTCACTCGATCAAAACAATTACAACAAAAGACGTAGTACGATGACGTGCTGAAGCAGCAACCATCATACCGATGAAAAGCTATCAGACAGAAATGTTCACAGACAAGGTAACGTTTTAAAGTCTTATTCATGTTATGTTTAGTCACGATTGCTGACTTATCATCAGATGTTTTGCCAGGAGTTATAGCAACAGGCCTTGAACAAAATTACAAAATTAACATTATGGATAATGTACGTACACAACAGACAGTTTATTGCTAAAATGTTACATGTCGAATCTTTACATTGTCTACTGACATATACTCATGAGTGATCATTTATTATAGAAACTTCTTTACCTTGTTTATAGTGTTTCATATTTGTCTGATTGTATTGGTTAAGGTCGTTAAACAAAGCACGAGTCTTGTTTTTCCTGTTCGGACCTAGACCATGCATAATGTAGCCACAGGTGCAAATTAGCGGCTAAGCTAACCCCGTCACATTCAAATTGATACTTTTAAATGCCGACAAGGGTTGTCCTGTAAATAAATAACAAAAACAATAAAGTAGTGTTGTGTGTCTGTCATGATCTGGATGAACTGTCTCTTTAACATCATAGTATGACTTCACATATCATTTACATACTTTGCATTCTGCGTAAAATTTGCAAATTCTTTGCAAAGCGACACGACTGGATCCCGTTTCTGTTTGCAGCAAACACAAATTACGATTCCATCGACACTAAACGAGGCAAATGGCGCTTAAGTGTCATCGAAGCGGGCCGCGCTTCTTGTCAGTTTAAAGGCATGAAAGAGGGAGCGCAGACAAACATCCACTCATGCCTCCCTTGAAAATGCTCTCATGCGCACACTCACTCTCACACTCACACGCCCGCCTGTGTGCACACAAACAAACATCCTCCCTCGCCACATACGAGAAACAGAGGGGGGAGGGGCAAAGAGAGGATGATGTCACCTCTGTAGACAGCTAAGCCGAGGCTTGAGATAATGGTGACATTTCAGGGAAGGTGATGTCATTCTTCCACTGCTACCTCCCCTCCTCCCTTTCTTTCCCCTCCTGTCCTCCCTCCCCTCCTCCCTCCCTCCCCTTCCCTCCTCATCATCAGCGCAGGTGGCCGGCCAGTCTCTTTGAATCACAGCGCAGAAGAATTAGCTTTTGAATAGGCAGGCAATGTGAACCCAGCCCCCCGTGCTGTGCTCGTAGCTGCGATGTGTGAGACTCTTAATGTGTGTGGGTGTCATGTGTTTGAATGTGGGTGTTATGTGTTTCTGGACGTGGGTGTGTGTGTGTGTGTGTGTGTGTGTGTGTGTGTGTGTGTGTGTGTGTGCGTTTGGCCATGCTTTCTCTTTTGTGCTTTTTAACTGGATTTTTTTTTTCTTTTTTTCCCAAGGATGTCTGCTTGTTGTTAAAGCATTTGTTTACATCACTCTAGTGTGAGCATGTGCATGGCCTTCGTGTGTGCATGCATGTGTATGTAGATGGGACTTCTGCCCTCTCCATCCCAGTTGCCCACTGAGACCAATCAAGCAGAGTTCTGCCAGGCTGCAGGGCTGGTTGGCACTGAGTCCCTCGCTGAGCTCCTCACCCTAAGGATCTGCTCATTTAATGTTTCCCTGACTTCACACAAACCCTATGTCTCTCCAGAAATGTATTATATTATGTAGTACAGCCAGTGGTTAAGGCTTAAAAGCTTTTATCCTCCCCAAAGCCTTATGCTGGCTGTAAAAATGAGCATACTGTGGGGCCGATTGAGAAAGAAGACACGTGTGCAAAAACATTTACCTTCAACAAAAACACTCCTGTACAGTATGTAAAGGCGACTTCACTTCCCAGAAAGTTTAATCCGAAGACTTACCGGGCATTTGCATATTATGGAGATTTGGTTTAACCTACTTCAGCACACTGGGCTGATTGCCACAGATAGTGATGCTTCAAAGCCCAGAGGCTGTTGTACCTCTAGTCTCACCGCTGAGCTCCAGGCTGCACACCGCCAGTATTTTTATCCCTGAAAAACTCACCGCTAGTGTGCTGCACTTTCACTCTGCCAAGTTCTGGTGTGCGCTGTCTTTCTTCCCCTGTCGAGAGGACTCAAAGCAGCGTGTGTGAGCTGTAAACAAGTTCCCACCCCCCACCCACACCGCCACACACTCACACACTCACAGTGCTGTATCTGGGCAAAAAGAGCTTTCTGAAACCATAAGCATCTGTCTTATCATATGATTGCTTTTTCGTATGTCACACACTTGAATCACGGGGCAACAGACGGCTTCCCTTTCACACCTAGAGGAAGTCGAGCAGAAAGCAGAGCACATGTTACAACTGTAGAAAAGAACAACTGTCCACGAATGTGTGCAGAACATGAAACATGAGCAATAACAAGGCAGCATGGCAGCTAAGCACTGCGGAAATGTAACACATGGCGTGCTGTTATTCACTCTCCGATCCAACGCACAAACTGTAGCTGTGAAAATTCATCATTTCTTTATTTATTAATCGTTGTTTTTATCATTCTTGGATTACATCATCTGAAGTCAACCCATTTAAAACTGGATAAAGTGCATTCAACACCAGCAAGTTGTTGGTTTAAGTTAGAAAAGTGTTTAACCTTCATGCTGAATATCTGTGGGAACATTAGCATGCATGTGAAGCTTGAGAAAAGTACTGCAAAGAGGAACTGTTTTATATTATGCTGCATAACAATGATAAAGTGATGTTTAGTACCCAGTGTAGAAATACTCTTGTTGCAAGTTCTGCATTATGAATTTCACTTATCACAACTATTGTGTAAGTATGTATTAAAGGAACAATTCACCCAAAAATGAAAATTCAGTCATCATCTACCCACCCCCGTGCTGATGGAAAGTCAGGGGAAGTTTTGACGTCCACAAAACATTTCTGAAGCTTCGCAGTAAAACAGCATTCTCCTGAACAATTGAAGTGGATGGGGACCTGTTTTAAAACGTTAAAAACAACCAGAAAAAAAAACATAAAATGGCTCCATACAGCTCGTCCAGCGTAATCCAAGTCTCAGGAAGTCCTAAAATCCCAAATTGACTTGACTTGTTTCTGAATTCTTCACTGTAGCTGCTAAGCTAAAAGTGTGAGCTAAAAGTGTGAGTGTGAAGTGGGTGCACAAGCTTGACCGCGCGTCGAGGGTGTAAATAATATTTTATAAGGAATGAATTTTTACTTTTGGATGAACTGTTCCTTTAAAAGTAAAATGACTCATCATGCATCGTGGGTCATTTCAGAATAATACAGTACATTATATTCCATTAGTATTGATGCATTAATATGTTCTTCTTCATATACTGCTGGGTAGTTTGTGACTTTCCCCCCTTTTGATCAATACAGTGTGATCTTAATGGTTAATTATACTCCAGAATGTGTATGTTGATGATCTTTTATTTTATTATTAATCTGAGTTAAAGTTATCAGTTAAATGTAAGCAGTAACAACTACAATATTATCTGAAATGTAGTGATGAGGAAGTATGAGATGGCAGAAAATGAATACACTAATGTAAAGTTTCGTAACAAAGTTGCAGGATCACCTTTCTTTTGAACAGTTATTCTTGAACAGATACATGTTTAGAGATAACGTGAGGTGTCAAAGAGCTCAAGTGTGCTCAGTTGAATCATGTTTGTCAAATCAAACGCACCCACCCTCACACACTGTTTTGTTAATCTCACTTGACCTGGTTTTACCACCGTAGATAGAGTTGCACCTGTACATAATGCGAGATAAAAGCAAATTACTGCCTGACGACATGTGATGTGATGTTTACATGCTAGCAGTCACACCGACTGGTGAAAAGCTTTCAGTCTCCAGGCTGAGGATTCGTGGCAGAAAGAGAGACACGGTGGAAATATTTACTGTACTCGAAGTGAAAGGAACGAGTGTTGACAGAAACTGAGGGTTAAACCCATTCAGCATGAAGTGCTGTGAGTGCAGAAGACGATTCTGATGTGTGGCGTGCAACAGCCTTTTATACTATGCGAGTAATTCCACCTCGCTGTGTCTCCCTCGGGGGCCCCTTTTCAGCCTGAAATGCAAAGTTAAGTTGATATACATCATTCTCAGTTTGATTGCCTCACCTGATGTGCGAAAATTGTGATGTGACTAACGGGATGAAGCATCAATTATTGACACTCTAATATACAGCATGTGCTCCTGGGGTATGGCTGGTAAATCATTCATATCTTGGTGGCTTTTGACACACTTTACACTCAATGGTCCTTTAACCTTGTCTGTTTAACACATTTGACTTGAGGAGAGTCTGGAGAAAAATGAGAGAGATGACAGGCAAGTGTTGGGAAGTTGCTTTAATTCGCCAAAACCCCAAACAGGTGCACTTGCACATGAATTACCTCGCTCCCCTGTCAGGTAAACACACACTCAGATGTGATGACAGATGGCATTCTCAATCCAGAAACATTCATCTGCGATACACCGGTAATCATGATCGGAGGCTCCCCTAGGACGCCGCGCTGTCAGGCTGATGGACTCATTAGACACGCGTTAGTCTGTGTACAGGAGTGGGCCTGTTTCTATCACCCCTGGGCTGTTTGTAACACACTGGATGGATAGCAGAAACGCTAATTAAGATGTAGAGATATTCTCCAGCACCTGAGGTGTCACTGAGGTATCTAATGCTAAACGCTCTCAGGGTTCTTGTACTTAGTTCCTCAATTATAAGTTGCAGCACAGGTACAGACCTGCTGGGGAAACTGCATGTAATCAATTGAAGTTAGGCAATAGAGAGAAAAAGTGCTTTCTAATAAGGTTCACCTGCATTATTTTTACTTAGTGTACAATTTCTGCCGTTCTTGCAATCAAAACAAAATAAAAGATGTTGCCAGTGTCAATGTTTTAACGTTTTATTCACGCTACGTTTAGTCCTGTTCACCAACTTCCTGTCTCACTTTCTGACTCTCTCCCAGAAGTTGTAGAGCCAGGCGACCAAATCAAACGCACCATTACCTTGATTAAAATGACAGATTTTCCCGGGTTTGAATTAGTTGGAAACGTTAAGGATAATGTAAGTACACAGCTCAACAATATAAATAACAAAGGTTGAGTCGTTTTTTGGACATTTTAATGTAAAAATGTTACATATTATGTATTTAAATTAACTAGAAATTACTAGATCAGTAGTTAGACATTCATAACCAATTTGGGTTCAAGAAAAGCACATCGAGTGCTCTATCCCCATCTCCTCCTTTTTTTTATTGGCCTTTTAATTCATCTTGATGGCTCATTAGAAAGTGAGAAAGCCATGACCTTCTTTTAATGACTTATTAACGTCATTAACTGCAGCCTTGATGGCTTATGAGAAAGCTAGGATGTCATTAACAAATAGTCACGGCTTTCTCGCCATATAATAAGCCATCAGCAGTTATCAGCGGTAAATGTTTTTGCAGTTGATGAATGAATAAATAAACCTTTACAAAGATTTTGCATGTGAAGCTCTGCGGCTCTGTAAGTGGTTGAACAGTCGGTTCATTCATGCGGGCTGCAGCTAAAAAGACAAAGCGAGTTAGGCTAAACTGCCAAATTGATTTTCGTTTTGCAAGTTGGCAACCCAAATGCTTTTAGTGTACATTTATTTTGACAGTGACAGGAAACAGGAAATGAGGACAGAAAGGGAAGGGATGACTCGGTTTGCATTTTAACAATACAACCAAATCTTGTTATTATTCAGGGTTTGTTACCGATCTGAAAAAATAAGTGTGCCGCAAAAAATATTTTAACAATTCTGACAAAATAATCAAGAATATGTAACTTTTGAACAAAGAAATAACACATAAACACACATTTGCTCAATTCAGCACGTGACTGCCACAGGCTCACTTGGTCCGTCATGACCAGTTGCCATTATAATGTCATTTCCACTTGTAGTCAGAGTGGCTGCCGTCTCACAAAAATTACACATAGGCTCATAGTATTTTTATGTCTTGTCTGGCCGCAGTAACTGCCTGGAGTCTCTGTGGCAATTACACAGCGATGACAAGACTCCAGGAAGTCGCTGCTCCCGGCCAAGAAACCTACGTAAAATCACAATGTTGCTTTTAAACTTTTTTACAGATCACTTAGTGAGGCTTAGGGGTGCTTGTAGGTGGATTTTGTTCCCTTTTGATCAGAATCAGACTGACTGTTTTCCCGTTTATGCTAAGCTAAGCTAACCAGCTGCTGGCTGCTTCATATTAACTGCACAGATATGAGGCTGATACGTTTTTTTCTCCCCAAACTATTCCTTTTATCTAAAATCCACATTTGTTTTCTTCTAGTTGCAAGTTGAATTCTCTGGATAAAACCTGGTGATCGGATCTTTTTTTGTTCCAAAGTTGGAGAATCAACTTCCACACTCTCATTCTCTGATCCCCAACAATCCCCATATTATCAGTCGCCATTGTACTCAAAGGTCACAGTGGCCCGACTGAAAGCAGCAAAGTACCTGGCATTCCTGAGGTGGATTTCCCCTGCCCAGGCTGACAACACGTACCAGGAATGCTGTGAGGGTTTACACCCTGTGCACTTCTGATGATCATTGTTGGCCATCTGGGCTGCGGCCTTTCCTGTGAAACGCCTCTGATGCGTGCACACTCGTGATGTTTGTGAACTGCAGGTGGCTCCTGAGGGGTCACAGAGGTCCCAGAGGGAAACCACAGAAGAGCCGCTTAGGGGATGACATCATTTAATCCTGATGTGTCGACGCCTCAGTCACCACAAGAGTGGAGGCCGTGCACTGAAATGTGCGATGTGTGTGTGTGTGTGGACATGGACATGTGTGTGGGAGGTGATCCTGATGTCATTGTTTGCCCCCGCTGCAGCCCCAAAGTCTCGTCCACCCACCTAAAAAGAGGGGCGAAAGTTTTTGCAGCTATTTCTGTCCACCCGCATGCCTCTCCCATGACTTTCTACTGAGCAAACACCACTTCCCCTGCTAAATCAGGGTCAGGACTTCAAAGTAATTGCTCTTTAAAAAAAATCCCATTCTGACAACCTTTAGGGCTTTTCAGGAAGAAAGAAGCTTGTGGAGCTTGTGGCAGTCTTTCATGTCCGGCCCGGACAGATGAGGTTCACTTCTGGGAATGTATGTAAGAGCTCCGGGACCAAAAATATTGAACCAATCCTAAAAATAACCGGAGGTCACTTTGAATTTATGTTTAAGAAATGAGAGGGATTATGAATGAAAGGATTGTTCTAGGGAGTTGCTAATGAACGCTGCAGGAAAACATGACTTGTTGGTTATAGATGGCAAACTGTGGCTGTCAGATGACAGTGGGGTTAAAGTTCAAATCAACCGAGTGACAAGTGAAAACATATTGAACATCATCTTTTTAATGAGGTAGCAAGTAGCCGGCAGTGTAATTAACCTCTAGAAGTACAACAGAACATTTTTCTCACTTCCTTGCAATGGAAGTGCAAATAGGGTTTCTTCACTACTATCAACGTCACTTTCTCCCTCTTTATTCTTCTGCTTTCTTTTCTAGCATCCTGATTTATGTGCACTTCCTGATACAGCAACGAAGATCACTCCAACATAAGCTAGCAGTTAGTTTAGATCGGAAGTTTACTCACAACATCTTCAGGAAAGAAGGTTTTCAGTGTTAAAACAGGCCAAATTTTAGGAAATCCACAATAAATTAAACGTTTGTTTTTTAGTTTTTATATGTAGTGGTGTGTATCTTGGGTTCAACATAAAATGTGGTGATCATTGCGTCTGAGTGACATTTACATAATTATTGCTCACCGCTAAGAAGTGCTACAGGGACGATCCTAGCATTAGCCTGGCTCCCTCGACAAAAAGTCAATGGCATTTTTCAATTGGATTTTGGATTATTGCTGAAAATAAGCTCCAAAACATACAAAAGTTTACTTACAGGTTTTGTTCATCAAGATAATCTTTACAGATGAACACCACTTTAATGATTTTTGAGTTGTATATGAAGTCGGCAGAAGTAAAAAGCTAATCTCAGCCTGTTAAAGCCCGACATCACGGTTCAAACGTGGGATATTTTCTCATGTGTTTTATTTTCTGGAACAATTTGTGAAAATATCTTACAGCCTCAGCTAACCACAGACCTTATTACAGGGATCTAACTAAAACCCACTGACTCAAAGACAAGGGAACCGGAAATGCTAACTCATTTCTGCGGCACTCTATTGAAAGCCTCCCTCCTCCACCCCCCTTACGGGCAGCCTTGTTTACACTGTTGGATGATGATAACTTTCTTTAAAAATAAGTAATGGTGGTTCACACTTCTGCTTTTATTTGAGTGAAAAAATGCAAGTGTCTGTTTTTTTGTTGAGATTTGTGAGCAACTAGGTGGGGCCCAGGGTTTCTGATCTCATTGTGTGGCAATAGGGACAGTCACACAAACAAGGTCAAAGGTCACACAATGCATGTGAGCTGAGAGCTCCCAGTCTTCCTTCAGCTTCTGAACCATACTTGTGACCTGATTCGTGGACTTATGGGCAGCCAAGGAAGCGAAATGGTTGTAGGGTGCACGGCAGGATCAGAGGTTTTATGACGAGCATCTTTGTACCGTGGCGGTTACCCATGTTTGTTTAATTCTCTATTAAACATTTTTATTGGCTTTATTATAAAAGAAAATGCAGCCCAGTAACAGCCGGCATCATCTGTATCCATAGCTGTAAATCCCTTCATGGTGGCAACAAGCAAGACCCGGCTTTGTGTAAAAGACACTGTAATTAAGTGATGGTGTCATCCGTAACATAACCCTTTTCATGGCTTGTTTACAAGACTTCTTTTGATCCCGCACCAGTTGTGCTACCAGACGAGGCGGTGGTGCTTGTAGGGAGGGGTGGGGCACATGCTTATTCAGAGACTCAGCAGACAAACAATGAGCAAAATCATCCAACGGACAGTATGCAAAATGAGCCGTGAAGGTTGCAGTTTGAATGATACTGAAACCAAGCGAATTTGTTTTTTTTTTTTGAATACTTACCGTGACACGAGGCATGAAGTGGCCTGATGTGGAAAATGAATTAAAACACTCACTGCTTATGAGACAGGATAGCTTGTGGGTGGTCTTTTTCCTGACGTGGATAAAATGTTATCATGACATCCAGTTTTTTATGTTATGTTCTGTAGGCTACGGCTCTGACATGTGCATTTATGGCACTTTTCTTTAAATAAATATCATACTGTACATACTGCCTGACCAGTGTTGGTATGGTTACTGGTACATATTACTAGTTATAAGATAATAAGAAAAAAAAAGAGATGTACCTTTTAATTTTTTAACTTTAATTAACTAGTACATTTCATTACTTTTCTATAATTGGTTCATAAATGGAGGTCAAAACACATCTGCTCTGCAATTAATTTGTCAAAAATGAAGCCTATTGTATGTAGCCTACTGGAGGGGTACTGGGCAGAATATAAAAAACTAAATTGCATATTGAAGACTCATAAATAACATAGTGGGGATATAATGTTTTTTTTTTGTGGTTACATTAACTTATCTGTAGATATTTCCTCAGGTTTGACATTAAGAATTTCAACATCGACAGTGTTTTCACAGCTGGTAAACAAGTTTTACACTGTACCCTAATTTTAGAGCCCTTATCTGTTTTTTATCTGAAAGGCGTTCTTGTCTGGTGACAACGCCATCCACCTTGACGTGGATGACTGGTCAAAGGCATGGCAGACTCAGTTTGCACAGAACGATGCATATTGCAGACAGGAAGAAGTGCAAAGAGAGCCAATCAAACTCACTCAAAACTTGATTGCATACTGGCTAATGAATGGAGCTTGTTTAGATGTAGACAAGCTAACTGTAAGCCATTCAGCCCCAAAAATAAATAGATAAAATTACAATTTCTAGGTGTCTGATGTAACCTTAAGCTTGCATCATGGTGTTTTTGCCTAATTCTAATCTTAATGACAACATTGAGGCCGACAGAGAAAGTCCCCAAAACTCCTTTAACCACACAGGAAATGAGGTCATCTCCTCTGCCGAGTCACTTTAGCGGCCACTGAGCACATGACATCATTGTGGGTTTGGTTGCACTTGCCCCCCCTGCAGTGTGTCTTTGAGATAATTAGGTCTTTGAGATGTCAGTAAGGTCACAGGGCAAAAAATATTCTTCATGACGTCAGAAAAATATTCTTTATTAATACTTCTGTAACCATGATCCAATTTTACTCTTGTCTGTGTCTCTGTGTTCAATGTAAAAAGGTCTGTAAAACAATCATACATACACTATGTGACTCATAGCGCTGTTGTTATCTTTTGTCTGTGGAAAAAACTTTGAATTCTCCATCACAGGTTTTTTTTTTTTTTTTTTTTTTGCTTCACAGACAACTCTACTTATCTCTGGTTCGTTGCAGCACACGGGCACACAGTGAGATGTGTTTCCAAAAAGCTGTTCACTGTGTCCTCATTGCACCCAGCTCTGTACATCCATTCCTTCACTGCTAAAAAGCGGAGGCAGCCATGCTGACAGTTGCTTCTCTTCAAAGCCTCTTTAATGGCACGTCAATTCCTGCTTCCCCTGGGACGCTGACTGGGGGAAGATGAGGAGAGTGACTGTGACTGCCGGCTATGGAAGACCAGCCAGCTGCAGCTCATACTCACTATGCCACAATCTACGCGTCCTCTCTCAAGTAGGCAGAGACATATTCGCCTTTGTGAACTCCTGAATTGAAGGCATGGCTGTCATGAGGCTGTCTGTGTGTGTGAGCACTCCTGGATGATGGTCGTTTCATCCGCACCAAAACGCCCTGAGCAGGAGACAATGTCTCCAGCCATTACTGCTAGTTAGGTGCCTACCTGGTGTATTCTATTATTAAATAGACAGAGGAGAAATCTCTTACAATTAAAGATATCTGCCGTGGAAACATCTTCATAAATATTTGATGCCGTTTCTTGAAAACCCTAAGACAGGCCCTGAACACGGCTCATTAAGTCATCATATTCAATGCTCAAGCTTTGAACACAAGTGGCATCGTCTCTTGACTTGACATTGATCCGTAGTTTAATTAATGTGTATCCCCGAGGTGAACTAACATATTCTTAGCCAAAGTGGTGGTTTGGACCTCAGACTGACATAT
Organism: Pagrus pagrus; assembly: GCF_965226575.1. Taxonomy (NCBI): domain Eukaryota; kingdom Metazoa; phylum Chordata; class Actinopteri; order Spariformes; family Sparidae; genus Pagrus; species Pagrus pagrus. Next base: position 9,296,838 of record NC_140200.1, read on the forward strand.
CTGACTATTTATTGGTTTGCCCTGAAGTTTGTTGCAGTCATTCGTGTCCCCCTCAGGATGAATTGTAACTTTGGTTGATCCTTAAAATTACAAATCACATGCTCCATGTTTTCCTTTCAGAAAAAAATCAGACACCAGTAGGGAGAAATTTATGTTTCATATTTTTGGTCTTAAGGTTGCACTCCCTATTTTTGCCTTGATTCACTGAAATACCATTAGTTTACCACTGTACGTATATGAATAACCTGTCTTCTAAAGTCTGCTACACAACAAAAGAGTCACAGGCTTTGAACAAACAACCCAGATTAGCTTCTCTGCTACACGAACACGTCTTTTCTTTAAGCAAGTGACCGAACATTTACCAGGGAGAAGTACACTGCTAACGTCAGTTTAGCTAATTAGCTGTTGAGCAGCAGGAGCACATCAAACAGAATGTAAATGTACCCGCTGTCTGTTTAGCTGCTGGTGTGGTCCGTACTCTTCATTAACACTCATTGCTAACAACTTATTGTCCGACCACAGCTTGTAAATCACAGCACATGTTTGTTTACTTTTTCCTTAGTTCCCTGCTGGTGCTCAGCCTGCCAGACACTGATGCGCCACTTAGCTCATAGGAAAGGAAAGGAGTATTCTTTATATTTTCAAAATCGACCCACAATTCCTTACAATTTCATTCTGTTGGAGGCAAACCAACACAGCAGGAGGAGCCTGAGTTGATATTTATCTCTTTTTGTGGTAGTCAGAACTTGGGCTTGCATTGGATTGTCCCAACAGATTGATTAGTTGCCACAGCGCTCTTCTCTCAGGCTCTTTTTCATGGCCTGGGAATTTAAAAAATGCATATTTGGAGCTCCTGTCTTCATTTTTCATTTGATGATGGTTCTTTTAGGTCCCTGCACTCCACCACATCACTGTGGCTATGCACTGATACCAGTAAAAAATAATTATCTCAGAATGATTACTTGAGCGACAGTGCAATCTCAATGCCGATGACCTCTTTGTTTGCACCTCCAACAGCATGCCTGATTGGTCACCGCCCCCAAAATTTGTGAATGAAAGAATTTCTGATTCCCCCCCCCCCAAAGACATAGAGTGCTAAATGGCAATTTTAACATGCTGACACTCTAAACAATGGTGGTGAACATGATTAAGATTATACCTTCCACACATTAGCATGTTATCATGTTAGCATGCAGAAGTTGTACTGCTTCACACAGCCTCCAACATGGCCACTTCTTATATATTGTCCCTTTAATATATGAGGGGTTTTTTTCAAATCTCTGTCAGAGCCCTATTTGGAGAGTGGTATAGCCATTCCTCCCACACACACACTAAATTCAGGACAACCCATTAATTCCACTGACTGCAAGCTGCAGGAATGTGCTGGTCGTCAAAAGCAGGTGGTCCCGGCCACAGGTGTGTTTGTCAAACCCTCTTCCTGAAATGGAGCCACATCTGTTGAAGCAGTAGAAGGGGTATTCCGGTACCAATACCATCCTGGCACACAGCCTGCCAACATCTGCTGCCCATGTGCTGTATGCAGCGGTGACAGAAAAGCTGTGTAAGGCTCAGTCACCCAAAAAGCAAAGCCCCTGGGAAAAGAGGAAGGAATCCAGAGTAAAGACAGTAAAATTAATTTGCAGCTCAGTCATGCAGCCTCCTCCTTCTTTCTCAAATTGACCAGAAAATAGAATTTCGCAAGCATTAAATTCCTCTGTGGGAACGGCATCATTTCTTAACACCAATTGACAAATTTCAGCAAAGCTGCTGCTGAGGGGTGCAAAATTGCATTCAGCGGATTCTAACATTCGAGGTGTGACACGTGGTGGGTGTTCGTTAAAATGCTTTGCACCAGCTAGTGTGCACTGACTGAGCGACTGGATAATGGCTGTCTAATTAAGACAACCTTAAAATTATTCAAAACATGCCCAGGACTGACATGGTTACAGTTTATCTGTCTTTCCCTGCCTGATATTCTCCAGCTCTTTTATTTTCAGGAAGACTTTGGAAATCAGGGCTCACGCTGTGTGACTGCGTGGCTCGCTCAAGTGCCACCTCTTTAATGCGAGGAGCTCTTGTGACTGACGATACGGGCAAAGTCTGTCCTCAGATCTTCAGAGGCGTCGGTAGATCAGAGGGCGGCTGTCACACCTCTAGGCACAGTGGAGATCCTTCAGAGCTGCTGACCCCCCTGAGACACACCGGGGCTGCCCAGGAAGCTGCACCAAATGTGAGGGATTTCAAAGAAAGGAGCAGCTGCTCCATTGGTTTTACTTGCTGTATCTGTAAACCATGTCAGATAGGTGATGTTGTGAAATTCGTGTGGGTACTTCCATGTCTGCTAATCCAAGACGAGATAATTGATTTGGCTGATAAATGATTTTTTGAGAAGTTGCTATGTAGGTCAGAGCTGAATGAATAAACGAGATGCAATTAAGCCTAAGTTCCCAGCATTTGTATCATTTAAAATTCTCTTTCCATGAGGAGCATTTTCAGTTTTTAATTATACCATAATAACAACCATGCACTCAGTATGACAAGACGAAAGCAGTATTCGAAGGATTTACAGCCAAACAATTTGGACCTCTTTTAAAATGAATGAAAATTGCATATGATAATCCGTTCTTTGGCATTTCCTGCTAAAGTAATTATTTGCATCATAATACTGCATCCCGTGGAATCAAAACTAAGAGGAAGTGTTTGTGTCTGTGTTTAGAGGAAGAGAAAAGATTTTGCTGTCTATTCAAAGACCTGTCCAACATCTTTCATTTTTTCTGCCAGTCCTTTCCGGCGATGGCGATGTGCTTAAAATGCTGAACGCACACTGTTTTCACCGAGACAATACCTTTATGCTTTATTTCCTGGAATTATTCCCCTTGGCTGTGAAGCCCAACTCAGAGCTCTGCTGTATCCAATTAGCTTCACACAGACAGCAGAGGCGATCCTCAACAGGCCAAACAAAAAAAGTTGAATAGGTCATTTCACGGATGAGCACAGAGTACCGCTGATCCCCCCAGAAACCCGAGGATATGTAAATCCCTATAGCTTGGAGGGATGACGTAATGCCAAACATAAATTCTTCAAAATCATGACACACATCGGCTTCCGAGAAGGGCCTAGACTGGTGAAAGACGGAGACATGTATTGAAAGGGGGAATTTATGTTCCCCTACGACACAAGTTTAAATTAGGTGAGTCATCGGATGCTCCAGGCCATTTGAAAAGGCCCACAAGGGTTGTTTGTCTTGAAGTCATCCCCTTTGACATTAATGAGGCCTCGGCAAACAGAGAAACTCAGATTGCTGACCTTTACCAAGTTAGATAAAGGTCTGTGCAGGAAATAAAAGAGTTAAGTGCAGCAAGGTTACAGCAAGGTCTGCAAAATCTCTTAAGATGCTGACAGATCCCATTTCAACTTTGAAGCTCAAACCCTCTGAGTTATTCCATGATATAGGGCTTGCGAGGCTTTCTTTAATCTCAACTGCACACACCATGTGGAGTGTGCTTAGCTCCCACGAGCTAATATTCATCTTGACAATAAGTATATGGTGGAAACACACATCTAAGATTTCACAAAGGTACATGTCCCTATGAGAAATCCCCCCTGTGATAACTGCTAAATGCAATGTGATCTTTATCTTGTAATTCCTCAGGCTAGCAAGGACCCAGGGGACTCCTAATAGCAATTCATTTGGGGAACAAAGTCATCTTCTATCATATACAACAGAGCATGCATACTGAATTACTCAAATGCATATGCACAGCTGCACACACACAAAATGCAGGATGAGTCTAGGCCCAGAATAGACTCCAATAACTTTTTTGCCTGCAAACTTATGTTAGCATCTGGAGAGGTAGAGGTAGATTCAGGAATTTAGCTCCATGAGGGAGGTTAGATTTTCACCTCTGATCGTTTGTTCATTTGATTGGTCGGTTGGTTGGTCGGTCGGTTGGTTGGTTGGTTGATTGGTTGGTTGGTTGGTCGGTTGGTTAGTTGGTTGGTTGATTGGTTGGTTGGTTGGTCGGTTGGTTAGTTGTTCGGTCTGTTGGTTGATCGGTCTGTTGGTTGGTTGGTTAGTTGGTTGGTCAGTTGATTAGTTGGTTGGTTGGTTGGTTGGTTGGTCTGTTGGTTGGTAAGCAGTATTACACAAAAACTACTAAACAGATTTCCGAGAAACTTGGATGGAGGATGAGTCTTTGCCCAGAATTAGACCCCATTATTTTTGGCTTGCAAACTTATGTGAGCATCTGATCCAGGAATTTGTCCTCACATTCTTAAACATTGTGAGATGTTTTTCAACATTTTGGTTAATTTCTTAGGGAATAATGCTTGGATCTTGATGAAAAAAATCAGGCGTATTTAAGAGGCTAGTATCTATGAGAGTACAAAAGGAGACTGTTGGGCCTTGGCAAAGGTATTTGACTGAGCAGCAGTTTTCTTTGGCAACACATGTCAAATGTCATGCCAATAAAACCTATTAAATTGGAAATTTTAATTGAATTGCCTCATTTATATCTTGACTTCTGCGTCTCATGTAGAGGCCGATCCTTCCGCCATGCCTTTAAAGAACACACTTTCAGGTATGGTTAATAAAGTACAAACGGTCTATCAGTAAAGACCTTGGAAACGCTTATTAGCTCCAAGTCAGAACTTAAACTGAAACATTCAGCGCAGAATAAATAACACAGAGCAACATTTATTGTTGAAAGGGAAAATAAATTCTCTAATATAGATTCATCCTCCAACCAGAGTAAACTAATTTGTTCGGGAACTATGCGCAATTTCTGTGTTGGATGGTAATGTTGTTTTTACTAATCATGGCAGTATAATGTTCCTGCCTGGGTGAGTTTTTGCCTGCAGTTGTGTTAAATTAGGCAGTATGCATGGCATGCTCGATTCGCAGAATTATTCGAGTCCTTCTCTCCCCCAACTCATTAACTATTCAATGTGAACTCCTGATCCTGCAGGGTATTGACATTAATTCCCCACACTACTGGAGCAAGCCGTTTGGAATGTTTAAAAAGACTGCAAACCTCGCCCGGGCTGCCTTCAAAAAGCTAAGTTTTTCTAAACAAACTAACCATTTGCTCGTTTTGTGTCTTGCAACCCGCCTGGAGAACAGCCCTGTCAAATGCTGCATTATTAAGTGAAACGCTAATTACGCCTTTCACTGGCCCGTGTCCATTACAAGCAACACAATAACAAGCTCATCAGCAGCGACAACAGGAAGAGCACTTTAACAAGTTGTTGATCACAGGCTTTAATCCCGTGCTGACATGATGAGGTAAACTTGTTACTAGGATCTTGTTCTGCTCTTGCTTGTCTAAACCAATCCCATTTCAGCAGCGCAGTCTTTGCCTTGACCTTGGGCAGTGGATTTCCTTGAGGGCAGGGTGGCCACTGTGGAAGTTGAACGAACTGGCTGCGGGTGGAGGAAACAGTGCAGCTAGTGCTGAGGCAGGCAGAGAAATGTATGAATGACTGCAAAGAGGAGAGCATCAAGCCAATCATAGCGAAGAGGAAATCTACCAGCCAATCGCACAAAGCTTTTCTTCTCTCCCTCCAGCGTCTCCCTGACTTCTTCTCCTGACTGTTACCAGGTCACTGTGCCTGCCCGCGCCTCTGAATAATCTGTTTCATTGGGTCAGTGTGCCTCTCACAACGCGCCTGACTGGCTGGCTGGGTATACGCGGTTGCTAGGGAGCTCAGCCTATCAGAGCAAGGCGGAAGTTTCCCCTCGGTTTCTAGGCAGGTTTCACGTGCTGTAGATGTTTTGGCGGGAGAGTGAGAGAGCAGGAGCGGGAGGGGCGGCTGCGGGGTGAAGTGGAGCATGTGATTGTGTGTGCGTGTGTGTGAGAGCGAGCGAGCGAGCGGGTGTGTGTATGTGCATGTGCGAGTCGAGTGTGCATGTTTGCGAGCGCGTGTTCATTTTGCCCTGCCTCTTGCTTTCTGATGCAACATCGAACTGTGTCTCCTGGGCTACTAGGGGACCTTGTTATGTTTTTTTTTTTTCTTCCTGTCCTCGCAGGAAACGAGAACCAATTGCTGTGCTGTTGCCATCGGAGCGGGGAGGTTTGTTTTCCCTCCACTTTCATCCCTGGTACCTCCCCATCGACAGTTACCGTAGAAACAAGAGCAACTCCAACTCTATTTCCATCCATGTCTCCTTCCTTCAATGATTTATCGTTGCTTTCTTTTTTTAATCCACTGCACAGCACCTACCTACCAACACTTTAGCAGCCAATGAAGTATTTAGAAAATTCTGTGACATCTCTGAAGAGGAAATGTATAAAAGCAGAGATGAAGAACTGCAGGAGCACATGCTGAGATACCAGCTTGTACAGTAGCACCTGAACTTTGGAGCTCTGTCAGAGCTCAAAACATGTCGAGATTGCGAGGTAACAAGATTAAGCGGCTCCGCATTTTCGCAGAATTGCCTCGGTCTCCCACACCCTAAAAAAACAAAGTCAGGCATATCTTCCGCCAGCGCGTTATCTCCCCCACCCCCCTTGAACCCTCTCTTAACAGGGGGAAGCAGCTCATCACATCTGACACGGGCTTCCCAAAATCCCGTTATTGCCACTTGAGTGCACACTGAGTTACAAGAATTAAACTGGAGAGCAGCAAGTGAGTGGACGGACGACCACTGTGCAGCCACTTCATTCTCCTTCAAAACAACAAGGAAGGGCTGAGCAGCCTCAAACCGACATGCTCACTTTTATCTCAAAGTCACAAACTCTAGTAAGAATTTTGAGAGCTAATCCTTTGAATCAAAATAGATACAGTGATAATTGATTGAGTGACTATGTGACACATGGCAACCAGAATTTGTTTGTGTTAAATGATCATTCTGGCTCATTACGGATGTGTTTCTTCTCTTCATAGTTTTGGCCATTGCTTGTATTGGTGTGACTAATATTGTGCTCACCAAGTGAATCGCTAAGATCTGGGAAGAAGGCAACATTGCTGAAAAAGAAATGTCTGATAGGGTAAGGGACCACACAGCCAGACAATAAGATGTCTTTTATGCAAAACCTTGGATTATTCACTTTGTACTTCCAAGGCAAACTTTTGTAAAAATTCTCACTTTCTGCAATATGTGCGGACGGCAACAACGTTGAAGTTAAATTGGGGGAAAGATTGTGGTCTTGGCTGATACATTAGTGATGGGTTGGGGTTAGGGACCTAAAACACTTGGTTAAGTTGACAGAAAGATTGTTGTTACAGTTAAAAATACATTTGAATGTTAACTGGAAGTCAGTGGGCACAAACTCCAGTTCCCTGCATTAAATTTGCCTATCTTGCTATAGACTTGCTATATGCCTGTCCACCACCATGCTACTTCCTGCATTAGCACTGAAAGTAAAAGCATTGGATGCAAATCATGGGGTGTGGAATTATCGAATATGAATGTAATTCCTAGGAAACAGCGTTGGGATTAACAGAAAGGAAGAAAAAACCCAAATAAGATTACAAATTTGTCCGTTGTAAACATCTTTTAGAGTTTATGAAATAATTTCCTGCTTCGATTTTAACCTATCGTACTTGCATGCTTAAAGCTTTGCTGTCCAAAAAAAGGATAAATTCCAACATTTCATGTCTGCAAAACTTTTGGTTTTTACCTCCAAAAGCAGTTAAGAAAATCTAGCAAAAAACTGTCTGCTTGTAATTTTTGTCTTATGGTAGCAAAATTGCAATAACACTGGTGAGCAAAGTTGTATCGTGATCGTAAGAAATACGGCCAAACTGGCCCAAATTACAAAAATGTAATTAAAAGGTACTCAGCATGAAATCATCCTTTACATAGTTTCATTCTTCTGCACAGAAATCAGTACAACTGTGCTCCTGGAACAGCGATAGACAGACTGGTAGTTTGTTCGAGAGCTCTTTGTCACTTGTATTTCAAAAGCACTGCTGGTTTTTCAATCAGTTTTGACTGATTAATTGTTGAATTGTCCTCCAAAGCAAACAAGTCTGCCTTTGACTCACAACTCCCAGATAAAGTAATTGGATAAGTGTGTTACTTGATACAATCAAATCATAACAAACGATGAGTAAAGTCACATTTCAACATATTAAAATGTATAAACTAGCAATATCCAAAAGTAACAGTGATATATGGCCATACGGCAGTGCAAGGACACCTGCAAATTGGATCTGTGAATTGTTTTGGATGCTGCACAGGTGTCATCAGGCTGCCAATCTGCCTGACGAACGGTTTGTTTACCACCTGAGCTGCCGCTGCTGCTGCTCACTAATCATTATGTGTTCATTTACTGCGACCTGCCATCGCAGCTGGAAGCATGTGAAGACAAAGTGAAGGACGCAAGGCAACAAATTTATTTCCATACAGCTCTTCATTCAAAACATGCCCAGTATCACTCCTGTGTTTGGTTACATTTAATGCACTGCATTAAAGTGGTGTCAAAATACGCATAATCGTAAGGAAGCGCTTCCCCTGGGGTGGTTCTGGGCTTCAAATGTGTTACCTTTGGATGAACTCAGGGAGAGCTGCGTTCATTGGCTCAGCCCCTGCTGTACCTGTGGTTAAAATCAAGAGGTGTTGACAGAATAAGCAGGAGGAGGAGGGGGTGGAGGCGGACAGCGGTTTCCAATAACCTGTGAAAACTTGGCATCTCTGTCAGGAAATTTCACAATCAATTTATGTGAAAAACAGCCTCCCAAAACAGGGATTTAGGTAGATAATTAAATGGAAGCGGTACAAAACCATAAAATTGTGATGCGAAGGTGCATGCAGTACAAGCACAAACACTGGTGGAGTTGTTTGGGTGCGGAACGGATTGAAGATGGAAGACAAAGCGTCTGGACGTCAGGCACCATTAGGGAAAAAGACACAAAGCGAATTGTATCATTATGCAGTGAACTTTGAAAAATTTCAACATCCAGAGCCTTCTCACCTCTGCTGGCAGCACGTAGTCAGAAATAACTCACTGTGGATAATTTTTGACTGCCTCGCTGGGGAAAATTGCTCTAATAAAAATGGGCTGGGACACATTGTCTGCCACTGCAGCTGACACATTAGAGGTACTGGAAGTTTCAGTTTAGATGACAAGTTCTGAGTTCAGCGCCAACACAAAGGCTGTTTTCCCTCTTCAAAGGGGTTGAATGCTGTGCACTTGAAAGTAAAAGACAGCAAATGACTTAAAACAGACGATGAGATTGCACAATGCATGACGTCTGTGTTTCTGAATGTCTTGCCTTGACAGCGCATCATGTTATGTTCCCTGCCAAAACAGAGAACAAATCCGATTTGCAACACAAATGTGGTTAACAGCTCGGCGTTCAAAAACACTTCACCAAACCACAGCTTAACTGATGAAAAACTACTGTATTCCCCAGAGTCCATTGGCAAATAACTGACTGTGATTGAAAGGCACTATTCTTGGAGCTGTTGTTTGGGAACATTAATTAGTTATTGATAAAGGGAACTCAAGAGTAGAAAAAAAAAGCAGCGATGAAATGCTTATGGGCGACTGGATTTTGTTTTTTTTCGTTTTCCATTTCTTTGTTTTTCAAATGCAGCACACAGTAGACTAATTAATTTTTGAGAGGTTCCACCTCTGAAAAGTAGCTTTAAAAGTCTGAATACCACATCAAAACTGTTGCAAAACTGATGTTTTAAACTTTTTAATTCCAGTGGGGGGTCTTTTGTTTCGATTTAGCCTTTTATTTTTCAAAAGGCGCTTTAATGATGAGGTATTTATGACTAATTATTCACATAAAACGGCTGTGTCCTTCAGATCCTAAGTATCTAAACATCAGTCAACAACAGATAAAGTAGCTTAGCATTTGCAGCCAGCATTAAACTTGGGTTCATCAGTACATATAGCTACTAAAACCTCTTGCATCTTTGAAATATTAACACCACCTCAGCTTCAAAACGAGTACCATTAGATCAAAAATGGAGTTAAAGAAATTCTAGAAAATGGTTTATTTTTGTTCATTATTATGCATGCAATCTGCTTCAGTGTTCACTGACTGACAACTAATGTACAAAGAGAGAAAGAATGAGTGAGCAACACAAAAACAACCACCATCTGATCTCTTCTTCCAAATTTTGGGTGGGGTCCCTTTCGCTGCAGGATCGGAGTTGGAGGGGGGTTGGTGTGGATGGGGGGTTGGGTGCCGTCAAGCGGCAGCTTAAACATGGCTGAGCAGGGGTTGTTTTGCTGGCCTGACAGTCAACTGTGCATGGGAATTTTGTGACGAGTTGAGAAAATCACACTTCACACGTTACCAGCTGTACAATAAAGGAGTGGGACAGTGTGAAAACATAACATCCTGCACGGGCTGACCAACGCTCCACGCAAACAGCAACAGCATCTGCTTTCATCCAGAAATTGTCCCCTGGGAAAAATCTGACTCACACGATGGATCAAATAGTCTCACTCTTCTTGCATGGCTGTTTTGCACTCAGTAACCCCTTTGCTTTCTGCATATAAGGCTAGATTTCACTGTACTGTTTTTTCCTCCTCTTTTGAGTGATGCCATGGGTAGGCGTGCCCTCACCCTGCAATGAGGGTCACCAGCCACGGCTGCTGTTTATTCCACAGTCACTGTGCATCCATCAGATGAGGACACCATGTTCAACAATAGGTGCCCTCAGGGGCTAAACTGAAAATGGCTCTATGCTTATATCAATACAAGCCAACCCCAATGTTTTTGGTGCTATGTTATGAGTAGTTATGTTGTATTATGTTATGGCTAGTTATGTTATGTTATGTTATGTTATGTTATGTTGTCTTATGTTATGGCTAGTTATGGTATATTGTGTTGCGTTATGTTATAAGCATGTTTGGTTATATTGTGTTGTGTTATGACTACAGTATGTTATGTTATATTGTAGTGTGTTATGACTAGTTATGTTATGCTATGTTTTGTTATGTTGTGTTGTGGTATGATTAGTTATGTTATATTGTATTGTGTTACGGCTAGTTATGTTATGCTATGTTATGTTATGTTGTGTCGTGGTATGATTAGTTATGTTATGCTATGTAATGCTATATTGTATTGTGTTATGACTAGTTATGTTATGTTATGTTGTGACTAGTTATGTTATGTTGTGTTATGACTAGTTATGTTATGTTATGTTGTGTTATGACTAGTTATGTTATGTTATGTTGTGTTGTGACTACATTATGTTAAATTGTATTGTGTTATGACTATGTATGTTATGCTATGTTGTCTTATGTTATGACTAGATGTCTTGTTATATTGTGTTGTGTTTTGACTAAGTTATATTATATTGTATTGTTATATGACTGGTTATGTTATGTTATGTTATGTTATGTTGTGTTGTGTTATGACTAGTTGTTATTTTATATTGTGTTGTGTTAGGACTAGTAATGTTATGTTGTCTCATGTTATGACTAGTTATGTTATGCTATATTGTGTTGTGTTATGACTACCTATGTTATCTTATGTTATAGGCCTACATCAATTTCATTTCCTAGCTGACCCAAATGGAGATAATTTTATGTAAGTTATAAATGCTGGGCAATTTTGTCTGTAACAAGTCACCGTATCCTCGGAGCTGATTATAGGTTTTGTATGTGGAAACATAATTTGCAAGGGTATTCGTGACTATGACGTAGTCAAAATGAAGTCAAAAGTACAATATTTGAGTAAAGTAAAATTGCATTTAAATACAATACTTCAATAAATGTGGTAAGTTAATTTTACCCCATGGTTCTGATCTGCTCTGCTCTGTTGTTCAGTCTCTTTAATAATGTTTGCATGACACATATTTAGACATAAAACCATAGCTGTGAATCAATGGGACACTGACATGCTTGTGTGATAATTAAATTTGTGAATCTATTTGTTGCCTTGACAGTACACAACCCATCATCATCATCACACCGACCCCCAGTAATTGGGTGGGTGCAGTCACTCTATCGCGCAGCAGCTCCCAATCAGCTGAGCTGAGCGCTGAAAGCAGTCACATGTCTTATCTGGGTTTGTGTTTTTCCCCCTCCACGTGTCAAGATAGACGAAACAGAAGGCGGGACCAAAACAAACCGTCTGATTGGTCCGCTGCGTGTCACCAGCTTATGGTTGCGAGGAGGACTGTTTTCTTAAAGGGCCAGGCACGTTATTATTCTTTTTGTATTTATTTCATCTCAACAACAATACAGCATGAGCTCAACATCTTATGCAGAAGCCAGTTTAAATCTGCAGCAGATTTTAATATTTTTTTTTATTTGAATGCTTTAGTTATGAAAGCATAGACACCCAAATGGAAAATAGTGGATTAATATGGCAACAATTGGCATTGACCCATTTGCAGTGGTAGGGAATTTACCACATTATGTGATACCATTGTGATTTACCCACTTCTACACCTAACATATTGAAATATTATACTTTTAATTTACTCATGTATTTGACAGGCAGGCTTTAGTTGGGCTACCATCTTACAAATGAAGATTTTGCATACAAAACACATGTTATATTAGCATTTTTTAATTAAAAACACCCAACAGTGTATAAAATACTAACTTGATGCACTATTACAGTAAAATGCATTATCTGTATGACAAATAGGAGCATTGAGTGTGTTTATTTTTGTGCATTTTGCTTACAATGTGCAATTTTTAATGCACCTTTGCTTATAATTGAGTATTTTTGCTGTGTGGTGGTACAACTATACTAAAACAAATGCACTGAATGCTTCCTCCACCACTGACCAGCTGCTACAATACCAAACAAAAATGGATTTTTAGAGCAATAACAGCATTTTATACCCTTTCAGGCTGTTATATTTGCATAACACAGTGTAGCTGACTCTCCTCTGCTCCTTTCACATTATTAAGAAGGGGCGGGTCCCGGCCGTCGAGGCGGACCGTTTTGACACAGGGAAGAAAAAAAAAAACACAACAACTCCTCCAGTCACATCTATGAGTGGTTGTAATGCAAAGAGGGATACGAGTCGCATCAACACGGTCCGTAGGAAACAAGGTAACGGCAAGCTGTCAAGATACCACCGATCACAACGGAAAACGCGTTTGCTGGCGGTGAGTGTGCTTCACAGTCGTGTTGTTGTAGAGGGACAGATCTCCGTCGCGGTGCTCGTCCGCGGGAGTTTTGTCAACAAATGTGCGGGCATGCCCGGGCAAGGGGACGGGGGTGAGCGGGCTTCGCCGGAGCGTTGGCACTGTACGGCAGAGAGCTTTTTTTTTTTTTTACTAGATGCTCCCGATCTTCATTATCTTTATCTGTGAGGTTTTCTTTCGCTTGTGTCGACGGAGGGAGTGAATTAATGACCCGTCTCGCCTCGACATCCCGGCTTCACGTTGCCCGGTGTTTTTGACACAACTGTGGGTCTGTAGCTCTCCTGTCATTACACGTTATTACAGCCGGTTGTTGAAGTGACTTGTCTGTTTGCGCTTTCGTGACTAATGTGTGGCTGCTAAGAGTGATTTGAGCTGCCGGTTGTTATCTCGGAGGCGTTTGTTGTGAGGAGAAAGTATCAGCGGAGGATAGTGGAGCACCGTCCTGGATGTTTATCTTTGTTTTTTAAAGCCCTGCTGGTTTGCTAACGGTGCCGCTGCGTTAACAAATAGTTGTGCCTACTTTTTTTAAAAAGCGAGAAACAGCCGTGTGAGCGAGAAAATCCACAGTTTGTGTCATTATTTTTGGTTTGCAGCAGTGTGTCCGCTTCGTGTTTCGACGGCTGCCAGTTTTATGGCTGTTGCGTCCGCAGCGATGAGCGGTCGGAGCTGCCCCCGGGCATGGCCGCTTCTGATGCGGGTACAGATGCAGCGCACCCCCGGTGGTCCTCCGGAGCCCACTTTCAGAAACAACTTAATGAAAATGTCACTTTTTCTACGTGTGCAGATAAAGTAGTTTTTATTAATTTTATTTTTTTTTACATTCAAGTGGTAACTTGCATCAAAAATCCATATATCACTCACCATACAAACATATTAGTGTGCTAACCTGTTTGCCTGTGATAGCTAAAGTAGTGTTCATGACTTTATTGGAGCTTGTCACTTGCACAGTGTTATCCACAGGATATGTATTCCTACTCACATGAAAGCAGTAGGAGAAATAGCAGCAGAGCTCACCTTGTGTGCACCCCCCCACCCCGAGCAGTGCATGGAGGAGAGCCCGGTGCACAGATGGTGCAGCAGAGGGAGCCACTTTCTGCTGTAGCTTTGAGCCTCTGACCAGCACTGTGCTGGCTGCCAGGCCTCCCTGCTGCCCCAGGCAGTGTGTGTCTCTCTGTGTGTGTGTATGTGTGTGTGTGTGTGTGTGTGTCTCCCTGTCTATGTTTGTTTTTTTATGTGTCTGACACTATGGTTATCTTGCCAGTCCTCTGTTGGCTGCCAGTGGAAATTCAAGACAGAGCTCGCATTGCCATTGACACACAAGTGCACATTTGATCCCAGTGAAACTTGCGGCACAGTGGCAGAGAAGCCCTTTCTGCTTGCATAGCATTAATTACTGTACTACTTGATTTGCCTGGAGGAGAAGTTAATGCAGAATAGGGCTGTTTTGAATATCTGTAACGAACATCTAATTAGTGTGCATTGGCGAAATGGACTGATTTCACCCTTTAATGCCCCTGGAGCGATGGAGGCCAGTGGATTTGTGGGTCAGTGATACATTTTTGTTTACCAAAAAACACAGCCGGTCTGATTCAGAGACATACATCTTACTCTAATAATGTGGCCTGACTAATCAGACAGTGTTTTTCCACAGCTGTTCAAAATGGAGTTTCCTCCTTTGACTCCATATGACATGACATCATGCAAAGGGACACTTTCACAAAGAGACGACTTGGGCCGCCTCGCTCAGTAAACACGATACCAGTATATCCAGTTCCAACTTTTGCCAGTCAACCCGGCCTATTTGTCTCCACTTACACAAGAAAAAGAATAAGACAGGCACCCTCGACAAAAAAGATGAAACAGTAGTTCAGATGGTGGCACGTGGCCAAGGAGGAAGAGGGTGTGAGTGTTTGTGTTCAGCAGACACAGTTGAGGATGGAGTGAAATTCGTTATCTCCCTCATGAAACAGCGGCTGCACGCAGCACATGACAGTCTAGCCAGAACTTTGGTTTCACTGAGGTTTCACTCACACACCAACCCGCTGCTGTTTGTGTGTGTGTGTGATAGTGTAGACAGGCAGCTATCCAGTGATAGGAGAGAGGGAGGGAGGGGTGGGGGGGGCAACAAGGATCGGTCTTTTAATGTTGAGCTGCAGAATCGTGCAGGAGGAAGTTAATCCCCTGACTGTGCTCTGCTCTGTGGCACACTGTTCCAGATTAAGGTAGTTGTGAGGGGAGAAAGCAGCTTCGGTGGATCTTTTGGCACTCAGTTACAATTTGGCACATTATCAGGAACAGCTTGGCAAAATCTGCCGCGGGAGGGTGGCAAATCTGGCGTAGCATTTTTAGCCGCCCACTGGGTCCCCCCTACACAGGGTGTTTCCATACGTTTGGCTCCTGTTGCTGCTCATCACTATATTATAAGAGATAATCGCTTTAGCTACAGCTGGCCTCTTGTATGTTTACCTTTCTTTACATACTGTAGACATTCACATTAGCAGATCCATCTGTGCTTCTGTGATTACTCATCTCTGCCTGTTTGTTTACAGTATTACCGCACGCAACATTAGCCGCTTTTAATGACTAATGATTTCCATTTAATGTAGATAGGGTGGAATCATTTTCTATCTGCCAGAGGGCAAAGTTTCCACTGATAACAGGATGCTATTTGGCACTTTTTGTTTGGTCTTAAAACAAATCACGCCCAAATTACCTGTCAGCTAAAGATCATAAACACATGGTTATGACTCAGGCACAGTCCTGCAAATAGATCGCATATTTACTCGTCCAAAACACACTTTCAAACATTTGTCACCTCTGGCTAAAGTCTCCCTCTTCTGTCCACTCTTTTTTTTTTGACACCAGGGAGTTTACCGCTGAGGCGTCGGATGGATGATGAGGAGGAGGACATGTCACGGCCCATCTCGCAGCTCTGGGGAACGCCCTTTAGGGACGTCAAATACGAAGACCGCGCCACACAGATCGCGGCCGGACAGGCCCTCGCTGCCGTCACCGCCGCCGTGTCCACGTCGCAGAGTCACAACAACAACAGCATTGGCATCAACACACTGCCCTGCAGCTTGCACCGGCAGCCTCGCATACCCTTTCACGGTAAGGAGGGGAAAGCCTGCTGAAAGTGATGCGGGCTGTTAGGATTATCGTCATCGAGTACAACCTCACATGATTAGTCATTCCTTTTATCTGGTAGATTACTAATTGGGAACTGTCCTCAAAGACTGGGGTGATTAAAACTGTCAATCTGATTTGGAGTGTTAGATCGGATAAGAGCGGGAGGCTGCTGTTTTCTTTTTTTCCTGGACTGTTAGACAAACAAACAGACAAGAAAGTCTAGGAATTAATTTTCCTTGTTGAGGGGAGATCCCCTCGTCCTATAATACGAATGCTGAGAACATGAGGAACAGGCCATTCTTAGAAACTGTTTGTTTATTAACAATTTGAGCATCTTTATTACATACTTTAGCACTCCTGATACGCTATTAATCTAAATCTGATAAATGATGTTCACATTCCAATCAGTTTCTCGTTTTTTGTTTTTTTTAGCATTTTAAATGAGCATTCGTTGAAGCAA
The DNA here is from genome assembly GCF_965226575.1 of Pagrus pagrus. NCBI lineage: Eukaryota > Metazoa > Chordata > Actinopteri > Spariformes > Sparidae > Pagrus > Pagrus pagrus. The sequence goes on from NC_140200.1 coordinate 9,313,503, forward strand.
TTAAAAGACAATCTGACACATACATAAAGGCACATACCCACGCTAATGTGTCCACCAGTTTTAATCCAATATTGTTTACCCATTTCTAATCGAATCAGTGTGACATCACCCTAATCGAATTCAACCAATGTCGAAGAAGAATGTTGTTTGTTTGTTGACTCGGTGTCAGTGTGTGAGAGGTGCATTGTTCTGGGTTTAAAGTCATCAGTACATAAAAAACCACTGACTGTTATTACCTTGTCGCTCATCGTTAATGGATGTCATGCACTTGGCCCGCTGCCAGGTTTCTTGGAGAAATTATGGCCCTCTGAGAGGCAGAATAACCAGGCGTTCTGCACACATGAAACCTCCAAGTTGCATGACTTCAGGAGCGCATGAGTAAACTCGGTGGCACAGCCCACAGAAAGACTGCAGTTCACTGAGGCCATTGTTGATTTAATAAGGTGTTTGAGTTTATCACCTACCAACACTCTCTCTCTCTTTCTTCTCTGTGGAGCCTTTAGTCGTACTTGGAGTGCCTACCTTGTTTTTTTGCCATCTTGAGAAGATCTGATAAAACCTGAAGAGAAAATAGATACTGTATATTTCACTTCAGACACAGCTGTGTTTGAGGCTTTTAATAGTAATCAAGATAGCTGGACTTATTGTAAGACTGTCTACAAAGTGTTTTCTGAGGTTTTTCACTGTCTAGTCTAAAATCAAAAAGGAAAACATTAGTGGTTTTACTGAACTCGTATCAGTAATGTCTACTCGCCTCACATTCATCTTGGCACTGACACTGACAAGCGTCTTGGTACTTTTTTGAGATCCAACAACAACACAAGTTTTTAAGAAGCTTGATGTTCTTTTACTTTTAGGCAACGCTGGATTACGCTCACATTTCCCCGCTCAGTTTGAGCCCATGGAGGACCGGGGAGAGAGGCAGATTGAAGAGGAGGAGGAGGAGGACAGAGGGGAGGAAGATGACAGGATGGCAGAGGGGCCGGCGGAGCAGGCGGGGGTGAGCGTGGAGGCGCAAATCGGTCGTAAACTGCGGGAGATCGGAGACAAGTTCCAACAGGACCACGTTGAACTGGTAAGCCTCCCTCCTGAGCAGTGAAGTGGATCCTTAGCAGAACTCCTGTTGCAAACAACTGCAGAGCCCGAATGCACTTTTAAAACTTTTCAAAGTGTAAACAATGTGAGCACAAGCAGACTTTGTATAATACCTAATTAAACGCTCCATTTGCCTGCTGAACTTACGTTCTTGGAGACGGGAGATAGTGAGTCTCTGGCTCTAAACTACATTTTGTTGACGTGAGACAAAAAGTTTGTTTGTGTGTTACATGTGAGCTATTTCTGCGTGTCAGCTTCCACTTGATTAGACACACAAAGCCACTGTGTGCCAATTGTGTGGCTCACTCTCGGGAAGAAAGGGGGCCAAACATTTTGCCAGCTGGATTGGCCACAACCCACGCTGGATAAAAATAGCCCGTGCAGTGATTCAACCGCTTTCTTGGCCACGCTGAAGGAAAAATCACTAATAAGGCACGATTTAGTAACTTCATACAGGATACTAAACAAAACTAATATGTATGCAGTCAGTGTCTCCGGCTCCTGAATACACTGTGACAACATAGAAAAGTACTTTCTTCCTGCTGACATCTAAATATTGATTCTTAGTTTGGCACTGTGGTCAAGGTCATCTTCTGAACTACTGGAACAGATTATAGGCTACGCTGCCAATACTATGTTAGCGGCGCTGACACCATGTCATTACAGTCAATGGGAATATTAGGGATCTGTTTCCTGGTCCACAAAGACAGAAGAAAAAGAAAACAAACAAGTGAAATCCATTCCCTCGTCTGAAGCTTTTCATAAAGAGCAGATGAAATGACTCCCTCCCATTTCTCACCAGTTTCCCTCATCCCTTTGTCCCCACTCTAGTGCCACCCTCATGTTTGCTACTTGTGTACTTTACCTGAAAGTAGGCAGACCACTTTCTCCTTAAATGAGCTCTTTATACCGAACATACCGCGTGAAGCATGAAACAGTAGGACGCCTTTAGAGACGATGAAGGGAACTGAGCGTGGAGGCTCGCTGCTTGCTAAGCTCCTGAGGGAATAGTTAAGCACATACAGTCTGCAGTTCATGATATGTAGTTAATTGTGCATGTCGAGGAATAAAATCCACATGGAAACATGTGTCACAGTCTTACAGATTTCTTAATGCTCGAATATGACAACATGTTCCACCTCCTGTCCTCCTTTGGCAAGGACTTTGTGCCACAGTGCGTTTGATAACAGGTCGGAGGGGTTGCTAAAGCAGTTACTGGTCTGACTGAGAGTTCACATTAGTCACATGACCACGAAGTTAGTTAATAAGTACAAATATACTGGGAGTGGTTCTTGTTTGCTGCCGTGGCTGTTTTGCCATGGGGGAGAAAGAAGAAAGGTAGACACAGAGAGTGAGAGAAAGAATGAATATAAAGTAAGAGAGTTTGACAAAGCAGGTGAGATCGATGCGACTGTCGCGAACAGCAGCAAGCCGCACGTCTGTGTCTGGGTAGACTTGGCCGGCTGTTTATACGCCCGTCTAAAAATAGAGTCTGACTCACGGCTACCCACAATACCTCAGTTGTCCCGCTGACTGCCTCAGTGTGTGTCTTTGTGTGTGTGTGCGCGCGCCTGTGTGTGTGTGTGTGTGTTCTGGTTTTGCGTGTGACAGAGAGATAAGAGCGAACGTTTTCTTTTTTGTCTGCTGTCTGCACTCGAGTTGGTTTCATCCCGCAGGATCTGATACTGCTGTTGTAGGAAGAATCACAAGTGATCCTTTATGATATCCACTCACTCCTCTGCATTGTCTCTGCTGCTATTGTTAGACGTTTTTCACCAGCCTCTCCAAGCAGAAGTTGCCGGTGTGGGCTAATGTGTGGGTTTGTGTTTGTGTGGAGTAGGTTGTATTTGTGGTTTGAGTCTTATCCGTCAGTTTCGACTGCTTTTGCGGCCACTAAAACGCTAAAAGTTTGAGGGAAATTTCATCCATCCCCCTTTTTTTTTATCATTTGGGGTGCATTAACCTACAAAACTAAATAAAAACCCTTTCTCCGCCACCCATGCAAATGACAGCCCAAAGATGAGCCTCATGTGGAACAAACCAGAGTACTGTTTAAATAAGCTCTGCAGTGTAGAATTAAGGCAATTAAGGACAATTAGGGTTACATTTAGCGGTGCTGGTTCAATTCAGTCCAGCCTGCTAGTTCTGCATCAAATAGCCTGTGGCGGACTCTGATTGCTAGGCTGGTAGAGACCTTGATGGAGAGAGAGCAGGGATAGAGATGCTTATGCAACAGGCTGCAATATCTGAGCGCGGCTGTTCAGAAAGCCGACGGGGAGCTGTGCAGGATCAGAGATGGGGAAGGGGGGGCGAGAGGAGATCGCAGGGCTGCAGCAGGAACCCCTTCATCTGTCTGCAGTCGACGTGGGCTGCACACCCCGATGGAACATGACAGAGCCGGGGTGAAGGGGGCTCCATAGGAGGGAGCAGTGTCTGCTTCCTCGGCTTTTGTTTTTTGATAATTATTCAGCTGACTACGTCGTTACGGGAGAGCTGTGATGAAATAGGCAGCGAGTTCTCTGAAAGCGTTTCACTTTGAGGCCCCTTGTTTAGAAGTCAACAGTGCATCGGTTAATAGGAGGGACCGTGTCAAACCTGAGGGAGGAGGGATGGGGTGGTACTGTCAAGATGAGTGGCAGCTCCCGGGCGTTAAAGATGTCTTGTTTTGCAGTTGCTGTCAAGGTCATTTTCATCATTTCTAGGGTCGATCACTTAATTGAAAATCGTGCACTTTCGTTGTTTATTAACCTGTCGATGATTTTCTCGACTAATCTAGAAGTTGTTCGGTCCAAAAAATGGTTAAAAATGTTTCCCAAAGATAGATATTCACATTTCATTCGAACCATCTATTAATGGTTGCAGCTCTAATCCTTTGTCAACTTTTTCACCTGTGAAAGCAACTAAATAAAATATTCAAACTACAACTTCTCTCTCTGAGAAGTCTCTAAGAAACCAGAGATCCACTGATACTGTATATTCTGCAGAAGTATCGGGCAGGATGTGCGTGACGGACGTGTTTTCTAGACACAAGCTGATGTTGTGGAAACATTCAGTCCGCTAAGTCGTATAGCTTGAGCTCACAGGGTTTACCTCAGTTCAACTTTAAATCGCTCTCCCTGATGATAATAACCTAATGTGTATTTTTTTTTCCCGCCTTCTTGCAGTTCATGAGGCATCAGAGACAAAACCTGCCTGCCTGGATGCGCCTTACGATGGCCCTGTTCGGCTTTCTGTTTCCACGAGACGCTCTCTTCCCTCGCCTGAGAGGAGAGCAGAGATGAAGGGACTTCCTGCTGGTCCTTGCCTCAGCCCTTGCTTCCCCCAAATCAAATGCGAGGGAACAAGGGACCGGACTTTATGAGGTGGCACTGTAAGATGGAACACGGGTTTGGATTTTTGTTTTCTAATTGAATACGAAGACGAGATGAAGAAAACACTGGTCACCGCTGGACGGAGACTGATTACCGTTTCTTTTTTTTTTTTTGTTCCTTTGTTTTTTGTTTTTTCGTCTTTCCGAGAAGGAGCCATTGCGTTTGAAGAGATATTTTCGAAATATTTGTAAGATTACCTATTTTGTACAGTAAACTGCTCTTTTTATTTGGTATTTCAAGTCTTGAAGGACCTCCATCAGTCCAGGGAATGCCTTATTCTCTCCTGCCACAGTACGACTTTTTCGCATCACGGAAATCACAAGAAAGAGATCAAATTTTTTTCAGATTAGGCCACTTTTTTTTTTTTTTTGGTGACAAACTGTGGACGTGGACATTTCTGTGCTGAAGTTACTGACTTATAACCTTGAGGACTCGAGGCACATTTCTAATTTATTCTCGGACTAACAATAAGCCCTGTACTTATCCTTTACTGTTCCACACTGGCTAAGTTGAAAATGCTTGTGGCGGTGTTACGCGCCGGTGTTGCACTGTTGGTCAGTTTAATGCGTGTTTTACCAGCTTCCACTGTAGACGTAGGGACATTATATCAACCTGTGTCACCCATCAGCATCCCCATCTACAGAACCACTCTTGTTGTGAAAAGGCCTGTCACGATAACTACTTTTATTGGACGTCGTATTGACCCAGAATTAAATAAAATAAACAATATCATTGTCATTTTAAGAGCTCCATGTTACAGATTTAAAGAGAATATAAAGCATAATAATGCAAGTACATGCTTTGGAATTGGAATGTGAAAAAAATATCCTAAATAAATAATAAATAAAATGAAACCACACAGCGATACGCCAAAAACGTAGTTATCACGACAGGCCTAGAACTTGTCAAAGTGGCCTAATGACCCACTGTGTAGATTCAGATCCTGTTGATTCATTCATACTTGAATTAAGCTCTAAGATATTTTAGTCGAGTAACATCGTGATTGTGCTTGTAATCCGTGGTCATGCGTATGTAGGAGTGCGTGCTTACTGTTTCCAAAATCTACAGTCATTTTGAAACCAAATGAGCACAATCAAAGTCAAACAAATCTCCTCTGTGGGATTACGATCAGGGAACAGGAAAACAATCAGACGCCCAAAGAGCTTTGGATAGATTTCATCATTTTCTAAAGCTTTTGGGGGTTTATTTCTCAAGCTGGATTGACAATCGCAACTGTGCCCTTTGCGGGTCGCCTGCAAGAGAGATGACATTTATCGGCATTTTTTTTAGGGGCGAGCAATATCCAAGCCAGTGGAAGGAAGGAAGTATAATCTTAGGGATCTGTTGCATTCGCAATCAAACTGACATGCATAGAAGGACATTTCCCAGAACATGGCTGTGTTCTCAATGAAATATCTTTGTTACAGAAACGTTTTTAGGTTAAAGTTACAGAGATGCATTTTTATTTCATTTCACTCCAGGTCTAAGTCTAAATGTCTCGAGCACTGACTCAATCCCGATGTGCCGATACGTTTATCAACTCAACTTTTCATTCAAGTGCTTTCTTTCACCAAACTGCCGGTGGTGCATTCACTGAGAACTCTGTACAGTTCAAAGAACCATTGTGCTAATCACACGGACACATTTAGGACAACGTTTTTACATCTTTGCGCGACAACTGCTTCGTTAGCATTCTGCAATGACACAGCCACTGTTTCTCAATGTGTTTTTATCAAGGAAAACGTCTTTAAGGACTTTAAATAAGATGTTAAAAATTCTTCATTTGATGTATTATTTCAGTCTGTTGTAAATTCATGATATGAACTTTTGAAGACACTGATGGGTTTTTTTTCTGCTTTCGTTTTCTTCAGGGAGTAGTTAATGAACCGTGATGAGTTGTGTTTGCTAAAAATCTGCCTTTAAGCGAGGACTCCGTGCATCAACGCTGTTGATGGACGTAGTGAGACGAAGCTGAACAAGCAAAGATGTTTCTTTATTTTACGTTTTTCCACGTCATTTTTCACTCAACGTCAACATGGAAGTGTGTTACAGATTTTTTTTTTTTTTATTTCTTTAAACCAAAAGTTTGTTTCCTGCAAACACTGAACGCTGAGCCAATCCAGACCGTTGTGACACACTCTTCAGTCCAAAGTTTCGCACTCTCGCTCTCTTTGACCGAACACCATGTTTAACTACTCCCTGTCCTTACTGAGAACAAGTTTCATTTTGTTTGGTTCCTTTAAGATAATTTATTCTAATTTATTTTGTGTATATTTGCTCAGTGCTACTGTATAGATGCTATCTCAGTGTGTACAGTCCTTTTTCTTCTCATTGTTGACGTGCATTCGGTTGTGTGTTTGATGCCTGTGTGTGCGGGGAGGTTGGACTAAAGCCATGTGCCTCGTGCGTTCTCACACGCACGGTGTGAGTCCTTACAAATCACAACAGACAATCAAATGTACGAAACGTGCCTTGTGAGTCACAGACCTGCCACATCATCATAGACACTCGGCATACTAATTATCCCAAAGTCACAGCTCTTGTTCCGCTCGGGCTCTGTGAGATCAACACACTTTCATGCAGTAGAGTCGGCACAAACAGTAGTGTTGCGCCTTGATACAAAAAGAACATCAGTTGGATTCCTCGCATCTGCTCACGAGGCACAGGCTCAACCTTTGACATCTCTCAGCACGAACGGCGAGTTTCACCACGCAAACCTTCTCAATATCAGAAACGACTGTTTGCAATCAATGTGCACTGTAAAAAAAACAACAATTTTTTTACTTGTATACTGTATTTTGCGCCTCTCTCTTTCTACTCCTGTGCTGAACTTCCCCTCTAGATTCCTGAAACTCTTTGAAGATCTGTAAAATGCTGGATCGGCCCGGCTCGTCTGGGTTTTTGTGCTTTATTATCTACAATCTAGTAGGGCTGTGGGTTTACATTTGAAGGAGGAATGAGCCACCATGGTGCCCAGTATTATTTGTACGTGAGATGGGTTGAACAGCCACTCAGTGGCGTTGATCTGAGCCTGTCGTTACCAACCACTGTTGCAACCCTGACTCAAGCGAAAACATTTTTTCTATCCGTTCAACCTTCAGTGTCTTTGATATCAAATTTATTCAATCGATTCGATTTTTTTTTTTTTTTCGATATCCAAGAAAGAGTGCATCTTTACTGTCAAGTGCTGTGATTTGGTGTTTTTTATACATTAGACATGAATTTGACACAGCTATTGTTGCTATCTTTATAAAAAAAACATTTTTAGCAGAAATTTTCCATATCTTTTTGTAAGAAGATACAACAACACGACTTTTTCTGCTTTTTCTATGATTGCTTTTTTTTTTTTTTTTTTCAAATGTTGTGGCATTTCTTTTTTTTTTTTCATTTTGGATATTGCCAAGTCTGCTGTGTCACTCTCAGTTCAAGGGCTTTTTTCAATATAAATGTAAATGGAGTAAAAATGCATGTCCAACATTCCTGAAAAAAATCTGTATCTTAAAGGGTTTGAATGTAATTTAATGGAGTGAAAACCACAATATCTCTTTTTAATACATGAACTGAACAGTGGAACTTATTTCAGACCTCCGTGCCGTGTGCGCGCGGGGAGTTTGTATTGTCTTCACGTTGCTTTCTTTACGTTCAGAGTGGTCTCAAGGATTTCACATTCATGTGTCCTTTTGAAGTGAGACCCAGGCCAGATGTAGCAGTTTTTTCGTTAAAGCATTGGCTGTGTTATCGTTGGGACTGCTCTGTGTCTGCTGCACAGTTTTCAAACAGCACACGACATGGAGCGATGGAGGGGACGGAGGAGGAGGAGGACCGGGGATGTTTGTTCTTTTTTCTAGTGCAATATGCTGTACATAAGAGCTTGGCTCTCGAAATCTTACAATTTCTCTTAATTTCTTTTGTTGTTAAATGGGTACATTGCTGTTTTTTTTTTTCATTAAAACTTTATGGACAATTGAAATTGCCTGTGCTTCATTTATTTTCCTAAACACAAACCGTAAAACCCCCAAGAGATATTTTTTTAAGCACATACACAGTTTTCAAAAACACCAAGAAAACCACATTGGTAATCATTTACAGTTATATTTCTTCTTAACTATGAAACATGTTTGTTGTACTTGTCAGTCTGGTCGTTATTTGGACTGAAACGAGGTTCCCATCACTGGTTTTGACTGTTCTTTGAGAAGCCTACCCATTCATTTTAAATCCACAGTAATAATAGAGAAGTGATGCTGGACTGGTAATGTGTCTGCACATTTGAATATTTAAATGTTTTTGTTTTAGGAATCTCGGGTACGGTGTTAAAAGTTGGGGTACTGTGACATGGAAATACCTTATTGAGGCTTCTGATGATTCACTGCCATTATTGTAGGCATGTCTTTAACTCAAGGTATATAGAAAATACAATGATAAACAGTGTAATGATGCACAATATGCTTAAAAGTCTGAGAGTGATAGTGGTAATGCAAAGGATTTTTGAAATTGTCCCTCCCGCCTCGCTCATTAGTAACGATTACATGGACACATTAATCCACCAGTGTGGTAAACTCAGTCCAGCAGGAAGCCAGAAACTAAAGTGACTTCATACTCTAAGCCTAAGGTTACTCAGTCGACACAGAAATACATGTGAGAGTCAAAGACTGCAGCAACACAATCAGCAGCCCAGATACTGTTATAATCAAGTATTTTGACATTTTTACCTTGTGATGGTGCTCGATGAAAATGTATGAGATTGCAACTTATGAAAATTCATCCGGGGGGGAGTATGAATATCTGTGCCAAATTTTGTGGCAAGCAGTAGTTTGTAGTTTGTCCAGACATTTCAGTCAAAACCACAAACATCAACCTCACAGTGACTCTAGAGGAGAAGTTAGAGGATCGCCAAAATCAGTAGGATGTGTCATCTGGGAACCACGAACGTCCATAGGAAATATTGTGCAAATCAACGCTGTACTTTAGTAACACTAGTGTGTTGTTTGTTAACTAATCCTTTCTTTTGGGAACCACTCTTAAAGAGGAACAAGATAACTTTATTTCAGGCAGAAGTGAATCACAAATCCTGCTTCAGTGTGCTGCATAAGAGGCGGGTTGCCTTCGTTCTGATCTGCACTCATGAGTTGCATGAATTGGTTCCCTTCGTGGATAAGGATAGCCCAAGTCATGATGGTTCATCCTCTGGGGACCATGAGTGTCTGTACAAAGTTTCATCTCAACCCAGCCAGCAGTTGTTCAGATATTTCAGTCAGCAGGTAAGACACACGGGATTGTTTTAATCAGTCATGCGTTCGTCACCTCATAAACTTCAATCACAGCCACAGTGACTGGATGAAAAACACTTCTATGACTTGTCCCTGTGATTTAACCCCTCTGAAAGTCAAAAGTTAATATAGCGTGAACAATGGAATCGCTTCATAAGCCCTGGAGGCAAAGCTGGAGCAGCACATCTTTTTTTTTTTTTTTTTCTTTTTTTCTTGCATGCTCCAACCTTTGTGGGGTAAAGGTGCAACCTTACATAAACTGTGATTCACCGTTCTGTCACCAGGTTTCTAAAGTGATCTCCCTCAGGCGGCTGCTTTGTGTAGACAGGGGCAGCAGGGAGGGTTAAAGGAGCGTATACATATGTGTGTGGCGTGCAGAAACGCATGGCCTCGGGAACACAGCGAAGTCAGACCTGACCTGAACCCTCATAAAGAATAGCACAATGCAGTTGGTTGCGCTGCAGGGCAAACTGATATGACTGTATATATGAATGTTTCAGTTAGAGCTGTCACCTTTGGGGCATTTTTTTCCCGCTGTTTTTACTCCTCCAACAGAAAGCTTGTTTCTGCTTTAGCAAACAGCGTGTTACAGTAAGTGAGAGTGTTTAAACACAAATCACTCGCAGACAGGCCGCCCGCCCTTTATCTGCGCATAACAAGTCGCCTGAGAACGTTTCGAGACTAATTACTAATTTTGGATTGTCAAGTCGCTTCAAAGAATAAAGCCATATTGTTTGTACTCCCAGAAGTCCTCCGAGTGCACCGCATCGTACACGGACCTAATGAGATGCTGACATGTTTTCATTCTCATCTAAAAATTCCAGAATAATTTGATGTCCTGATTTATGTGAAACATTTTCATTTCGCCCGAGCAGTAAATAAACTGATTCAACAAGACGTGTCAGTTTTTTTTTTTTTGTGCGAGCGGCTGGCAAAAAAATTCACAGGGAAAAATTTGCAACACGGAGTTTGTTGTGAGTTATTTTTAATCTTCATAATGGTTTTAGAGATGAAGAGGAGACATTTTTTCGCCAGGCGTGATGACATTTCTCTCAAACCCAGACTGGTGAGAAACTCTTTGCAGCCGATTATATTAAAGCTCAAATATGCATCCCAGAATGCAACGCTAACATATCCAGTTTTAACCACAAAACAGGCTCTGTGTTCCCCCCCCCCCCAACGTAACCTCCAACCAGCTGAAGTGAAAGCCTCGTCCCCCTGGGACCGCTGGTAAATACAGACAAGTGTGTGTATAAGAATTTGTGTGTGTGTCTTCAGGGAGAAAGAAAAAAAAAACACATAGGGGAGGGAGGGAGAGGAGGGGAGAGGAGGAGGGGTGAGGGGGGTTGGTGAGGGCTTTGCTTGGCTCAGCACTTTTTCGCACACAACCCCTGACAAAGGGCCTCTCTGTTCTCCTGGCCAGTCACTCAGGGAGACGCCCTCATGATAGCCCGGTGCCTATCTCAAGGGTCACGCCTCGACTTCAGCAGCAGAGAGAAGCTCCAGTCCCCGGCTCTTTTTGTTTACTTCTGCCTTTCTGCCCGGGAGCGCCACAAATTAACCCTTAAAGTGTCCGACTGCAACGCCGGCAACAAGGAAAGACTCAGAGTTTGTCTTGGGGATTTTTCTGTGCAATAGTTCTTACATTCATTAATGTTTCTCTGTTTGTGGAAGCTTCTCCAATGTCTTTTTTGCCTAATTTGAAGTTATATCAGCTTGCTATGGAGACTGGTTTTACCAGAACCTTGTGCAATACACCCATTCCTTTGTTCAGTTGTTTCACATCAGTGATTCATCCCTCTCATCCCAAATCACATGGTTGTACAACGAAGTGCAAGGTGTAGTCCCTTTATGATACACATGAAAAACATATTTTTTTCATGTTGTAGTGTTGAGTATGAGTTTAGGAGTCTCACAGCCTGAAGAAAGAAGCTGCTCCATAGTCTGGCGGCACGGCAGCGGATACTGCTGTATCTTTTGCCAGATGGCAGCAGGGTGGACAGACTGTGGCTGGGGTTGGTGTTGTCTTTTAGTATCCTTTGGCACTGGTGGTCTCAGAGGGGGTGCGTGCCTCCTATGGTTGATAAAACATGACAAAGTTCCCTGATCCTTCCCCTTAAACATCCTGAGTCCACCACTGTCCTTTGGGACATCTAACTTCAACGATATCACTGATGCTCAGTAGATGGGTAGCAAAGATGTTCTGGGCAGTTTTAATCACCCAAAGAAGTGAGGAGGAAAGTGAGCTTACAGTATCTGCCTGGTTTATGAATCCACAAACCAGTCCCATGAGATGTATCAGTGAGTGATGACATTTCAATTATCACCCTCTTAAACCCTTAAAGCTTCTGTGACTTACAGTTGCTGTCAGGGAAACAGGTCAGAGAAGGTGCATCTTCCTGCACCATGAGCGTCGGCAACCTCTATTTTTAATGCAAGAAATCATCTCCATGTTTTGTCAACACCGACAAAGTTGTACTCAGATTTTATTGATGCGTACATGCCGTGAGATGTACTTCCAGCAACAGCGTGCACATAAAAAGATGAAAACATTTGAGTTCAGCAAGTGAACAAAAACAAAGCAGAACCAGAACAGAAATAGGTACATTAGGGAGGGAAAATAATAATACGGCATTATAAAATTCAGTAGGTGCGGTTCCATCCTCTGAGGAAATGAACTTCCCGTCCACAGAGAATAGGTCCTGCCGCTCTGAAAGGGCGCACATGTCAGGTGTAGCACTTCAGGGGGGTGTTAGGTCAAAACAAGTTGGTGCAGCTGCAGCTGAGGAGCCGCTCTGGGGAATAGTATGACTTCCTTCATAGATGAGCCTTTGCTCCGTGTACCGTGTTACAATAACTGACTCGCGTCCAAACACCTACCTGTGTGTTGGAGGTGACAATTTATTTGCATGTGGAAAAGAAAATAATCCCGCAGACGAGTTGGCGACGTGATCGAGCAGCGGTGTCACAGACAGAAAGGTTTCATGACTGTTGTGAATACACTTCCACTATACATGCTGATGAACTGACATGTTGGTGTGTTTAAGTTAGCTTTACACCACATTTTCATTTTTACTTATAGATTTTATATTGATTTCAATAGACTGCAATGGTAGGTAGACAGAAAGACACAGTAAAGCCTGATTCAGGGCGCTCAGCATGTTTGACGGGCGTCCCTCAACACTTTCCTTCCATGTCGAGCACCCAAGTAAAGGTCAGTAAAATATATCTTGTTCAGGTACGCACGCACGCAGCATGTTATGTTTGCTGACAGTGGTTTTGGTTTCTCTCCTCACCCTCAAAACCAAACCTACAGGGCCACAAATAAGGCTAGCTTACTGTATCAACATAAAGTCAATCAATAAGAATAATAAAAAAATGAATTAGCCATGAGTCACAGTTTCTCAGGCAGCAGCTTTTCCAGTTTGGTGGCTGCACTCCTCAGTTACCTGGCTCCTCTCAGACTGAGCCACGCTGCCTTTACTTTACAACCGCAGCCCCTCGTATACACACACCGCAACACCAAATAAGGGCGGGGAGAGGCCAATCCATCTTCGAGGGTAATAAAAGTTAAATGCAGCCCGTGAGTCGAGACATGCCTCCAGGGGCTCTTCTTGGTGCGATGGGCGTCCACTGTTGTCTCTGTCATCTCAGGCCTGTATCAGTGGAGATTAACTACTGAGATGATAAGTGGGTCTTTATGTGGTGGTGACTGCTGTCTAATTCAAGACAGATGAGAGGTAAAGGACTGCAGCAGTTTGACAGTTTCTATAGACTAAAGGACAACCTCTTTCTCTCTTTTGTTTACTGTCTCTGTAATAAAGAGAAGATGTAGCCTAATAATATGGAATACAATGATAATATGTTACAGAGGGCGAGCTGCAGTAAAATACACTTTTTGAACTTGAAGCCTGGCTGCTGACAGCTAACTGGACAGCTAGCAGCTAGCTGGCACTCAAAGTAGCCAAAACCGTTTTTCTGTACCAGGCTGTAAATCTACTTTTAAACTGGGCGTTTGAACATGGGGGTCTCTGGGAATCGACTCACTTTTGGAGTCAGCCTCAAGTGGCCCTTCGAGGAACTTGGCACTTCCGTGTCGGCTTCATTCAGGTGTTCAGATGTCGCCGCTTGGTGATACAAAGATTGTTCATTGTTTCAACTTTTACGTTTTCATAAACATTTCTATCTAATATGTTAACAACACTCTTCAGCAGCCTTCAGTCACGCTGGCAGCCCTGTGAGGCACAGGAGCTTTGAGCTGATTAGCCTCAACATGCTAACACGCAGATTTTCTATGGATAAATAAACTAGCCTGTAAGCATGCTAGCATCTGCTATATAGCATTAAACACCAAAGTTATCACAATTCGTGTTGTTTGTTGATATATTTCCGTCTGGACCAAAGTGATTGAACCAGACCAACATCGTCACTGCTAAGGCCAAACTGCTAGCCTAAATAAAAGTGTTATAATTTCCAGATCTATACTTTAAGGTCTTCAACTGATCCCCTCATGTGGTATTTACAAAATTTTGATTGTAAGGAAAAGCACCACTTCACTGGCAAACAGGCCAACGTCAACGTCTTTAAGTATTCAAACAATACTCAATTTCTAAGATCATTAAACAAACACAGGTGCCTCCCTGTCTGATCGAGAACTTGCATCTGTTGCCACCGCTCTCTGTTGTTTATGGGGAATCTCTGGCGCGTTCCCTCCTGGACCGTTTGGTTTATGACAGCCTGCCTGTTAGACAAGGGTCAAAATCTGACGACGGTGTTTGTTGACTGTACAAACAGCCATGAATACTTCCAGAAACCTGAGTTGGTGGCAGTATCAGTTTGCACAGTCATAAAATTACTTGGTGACACGAAACCGTGCGTGTCAGGTACATGTGTGATATGTAACTGCTTACGTAAGAGCAGTGGAGAAACAATATCCAGCCTGCACCCGGCCTTTGAAACACGGATGTGATGAATTAGCTTTTAAAAAGGCAGAAAACAACCGTGCGTGTGTGTGTTCACAGGGATGAATTATATGCAGGTAGTGAAAACACCACATAGGTTTTTGCGGCACTTTCAAGCAGTGCATGTAGACAGACAAGATATTTATAGAAAGCATAAGCCTCGTGGAGAGGATGGAGGATGGGAACAAAGGCACTGACTAGTTGACTTATAGCAGGATAAAAAACAGTGATTCTCTTTGTTGTTAATGATTTTCATGATAGTCCTCCGATGGGTTGGCCATTAAATGTACAGACATAAGCTTTGAGCTGCTTCTCGTCATGATTTAATCTGTGGCTCTGGAGGAGCTTTGTCACGTCTTAGGAAAATAACTTGGATGGTGTCATCAGGGTTATCTCAGCATGTGATTGGAGATGACACATTCATGACAGAGAGTCTGCGAGAAAAAAGTTTTTGTAACTGTAGAAATATTCTGTGTTGACTGAGCTGACTAGCCAATCAGGCTGGGGAAGGACTGAAGTCAGGATATCTCGGCCTGTGTTGCTGTGTTGACTTTTTTTTTTGTCTCTCACCCTTCTACCCTTCTAATCTTCAAATCTAACCCTTGAAATGTGGAGGAGATTCTAGTTTCACATGATAGTCAGTGTGTCAGCCATTGTTCATCTAAGGGTTGAGGTTGGATGATGCCAATTTATCAGGTTGTATCCAATTTGTTGCTCGCCCCGATGATTCTTTGCATGAAATATGGTCGCAACTTCCAGCGCGTCCTGTCGCTTAACTGGAACCGGTGGTTTCCATGATTGGTGAAACACACTATCATAAGCTGACACGCCAGATGGTTTGTTTCAAAAATCCATCTGGGAGGGAGCAGCTAGGAAACAGTTTGGAAAAGGGCAGGCACTTTCAAAAAATACTTGAAAGGTGATTGGACAAACCATCTGTCTGTAACAGCCTCTCCGGGGGTCGCCATTGTTCACAAGCTTGCAGTCGCTCCCCGCCGCCGTCAAATAAAAAACACGCCCATTCTGCCACCTCTATTAATGCTATTATTATTGCCTGGCCCACTGAGCTACCACCTCTAAAGCCTTGAAAGTGCCGCCGGTGACTCATCTATTATGATATTTTTTTTTTTACTTCCTCTAGTTCTCCTGCACACAGGATGTATCACCCATAACTGTTTCCCCAGTGACCTTCCCAGTGGGAAACACATGGATAGTCTACAGAGATACATCTGATGTGTAACCTTCCTTCTGACACTTACTTGTAAAGGGCCTTTTTTTGTAAGGACTTTTAAACGTCATTATATGCTTTAAGAGGTAATAACACGTAGGTAACAACAAATATTTCACCGGGTTTGACCTGTGATCGTTGCCAATTCTTGACAAAAGATAAATGCATTTAAACACATTCATTTAGAAAAGTAAAAACCAAGTGATGAGGAGTTGTTGCCAAAATCTGATCAGTGCTTGGCGGTCATTTTAAACATTATCGACTGATAAATAAAGGAGACATCAGAACAGCTCATGGACACAGAGGAAAAATACCGAAAAACATGCTGAAGACATAACAAAAAAAAAATCTGGAACCCTTTTTGAGATCTTCCTGCATTTGCCATCATGAACATCTTAATGGTTGTTTTGTTTTTTTTAAAATGGATTGGCTTCTTGATTGTTATTTCTCACTGTATAACTCCCCACCACTGCCAACTGGAACAGCAGAGGTCTATTAACACTGTAATACGATGTGAAGGGCAAACAACGAGAGCAGCCATTATGTCTTCCCTTAAAACACAGATCCTTTTCCTCCCACTGTTTTCGTTTCAATTACTCAGCCCCAAGTATAATTTCCTCTGAGTGCCCTGAAAAATCCAAAGTCCCTGCATCAACTGTGGCCTTAAGAAGCCCATTGTAAAACTTAAAAGAAAATAGTTTTGGACTCTCTCCCTCGTCTAGCGCATTAAAAGGATATGAAAGGTGACTTCAGGTCTCATGGGAACACGTAGAAAAGAAAGCAAAAGAGTCTCGAGCCAAGTTATTGTGTTTTATCAGTGTTTATATAGCAAGGTGACTGAATGTAGCGATGAGTGACGGATAGAAAATACAATTTCTTTTTTTAAAGTTATATTTATGCAACATCTTAGAACTACGGGTCATTGTTGATGGATGACATCTGGAGAATAAAATCTATATTTTGACCATCCCATCATCAATGAGAAGAAAACACAACGCAGCGCAGCAGCCTCAACAAAATAAATAAATAAATAATAAGATCATGAGTTTCAAAAAGAAGGTTGTTTTTGCTTTTTGTGTGTTGGATTGCGGTGGGTGTGCATGTACAACTGTATCCGTTGTCGTCATCACATTAGACTCATTCTGAAACTCGCAAGTTAGTCTATTACTTTACTTGGAACTGAGAGTCAGAACCAGAGTGTGAGAGAGTTTGAAGTTCACACATACTGTCACTGCCACCACCTCACCCCCTTGAACACGAGCAAACCAGTGTGTTCGCACTCTCCAGCAGTCGCTGCCCCGCTCTGCAGCTGGAGGACCACGGGATCGAGGCATTGTTTTGTATGTTAACACAGTCTATCCCGCTGAGGTAAAAATAGTTCCCAGCTCTATTCTCTCGCAGCAGAGCCAGCGACGGCTCGGCCAAAAACAATATTTGGACATGGCAGCAGATGTCCCCAAACAGGCCCACGAGGACGGGCCTGCGAGGGGAACTTTTGGCATCGGCCGACTCCAGGGAGAGGGGAGAATGAGCTGGAAACAATGTGGTTTATGAGGACACTTGAGGGAGGAGGGAATAAGTGCAAGCTTGTATCTCAACTCAAGACGCTCAATGGGAGGCTCAGATTTATAGATGATGAAGAGCCTGCCTCTTTAAATAAAGTGTGGTTCATGGGGTTCGCCAACTTATTCCCAGCTGTGTGCGTCTGCACTCAGTCAGGGAAGTTTTTCTTTGATTTGGGAGCTGAGACAGAGGTCTCGACATCTTTCTTTTGCTTTTGTGATTGCCTTGGTGTCATGTGGGTTAATATCTGTGCATTGAAACAGAAAAAAAAACTTATTGCAGCCTCACAACCCAAAAAAAAAAAAATCCTCCACAGGTTTCATGGAAAACAACGCAGAGCCAAGAAAGACTCTGAGAAGTAGATTGTTTTCAGACATATGGAAAGTATCATAAATTACACACACTTTTGTCTGAGATATACTGACCACTATTATTAGTGAGTCTGATGATATTATCGTCTTTCCTTATAAAGATTTACTTTGTTCTTTATCAGGATTTAGCACATAAAGTAGGCGGTCATGCTGTGTCTGATGCTAATCCAATCCCAAGCGTAGCAGGACTCAGACTGACTTCTGCATCCTGAGTCTTGCTTGTGGTGAAAGATCATGGTCGGAGTCCTTTTTTGACTTCTACCAGAACCGCAATCTTTTCCTAACTATAACTGAGAGCTGTGAGCGCTCAAACACAACCACGGGCAGATTGTTGTTAATGCTTTAGTCGCTACAAGTGAAGATGTTTTGCACATATGGATGTCGCAGGGAACAGTCTGTGGCACAAGATTACCAGGTTTTGGTGTTGATCTTGGTCAGTTTTCAATTTGCCACTGATAAAACTCTAACCTTGGAAAACTTGTAGTGTGGGTAGAAAGGCAAACAATCCCACCTGATCTGATAAGATATGTTTTATTAACAGAGTTGTTTTACATCCACTTACTCTTAATAGAAAGAAAAACACAGCAGTAAGTTAATGTTTTCATTGGATTGATGTGATTATTGATGTTTTATATGATGTTCTTTGACAATTATGCTGCATTTGTACTAATAATAGTGCTGTAGTGCTGTTTGAGGCTAAAACATATAAACTGTTTTGGTTTCTCATTCAGCTACTGTAGATGAGAGAAAATGATACCCAGGGAAAGCCAAAATGGCTTCAACTCAGTCAGATCCGTCTCTGTGTGCAGCACCATCCACCATTTGTCACGTCTTTTCTCATGACTGCAGGAAGCACTTCAACACCCCTTAAGAGCTGCAATGCTGATTTTCCATCTCAATCAGCAGTATCAGCGAGAGAGAGAAACCTACACCACCTCCAGAGACCGTCAGACAATGGCCCTCACATCGGTTTTTACTCCCCCTCCTCAACCAGGCTAACACACTGTGACCTGGATCTGGCACTCTGACATGGAGTCGATTCAAATCGACATGCTAAGAGACACGAGTGCTACATGATCCTGTTTTATCCTGGCAGGCTTGTAATGCCTCCGATGCCACGGCCAAAATGTGGAGACAACAGGGACTATAGGCTTCTTTCGATGGAGCATTAAAGACGTATAATATTTAAATGTCTGTTCTTTTCATGCACGGTGTTTCGGGGCTTTTGTCAATCAAAGAATAAACAATGCACCAGCATCACTTCATTTTTACTAATCTGCTTATTCAACATGTTAATCATAAATGGATGGATGTTCCAGACGCTCTGTTACAGTCTGAGAAGCCTTTGTTCGAACAGATGCAAAAAAAACAGCTGAGTGTACCTTCTGGCCCCAACCGAGCCAGCTTTGTCACATGTTTGCATGACGTGATCGAGCACTAATAGAGTTGTTTTTCAGTCATCAAGAGATCTAACCAGCCGAACCAGTTTTACATGAGGGTATACTTGAGGTTATAATTTTTCAGCCCAATATTGCATAACACCGCATAATGATCCTGTTAAGCAAGCCCGTGACAAGTGCAACAATGCAGGACCAGCATAGGTGGGCTCACCCAGCAGTAGTTACATTTAATTATAAGGCTTAAAGCCGACAACAGGAGTTGGATCACAATGTCGTCTTGTTCCACAGCTGTGTCCTGCGGTGCCATCAGGAGAAAAGGGAGAGAGCAGAGGGAAGGAAAAAGGCGACGGAGCAGCCCTCATTGTCACCATGCCTGGTTATTGTTCACACTCCTCCTCATGCAAGCCTCCGCCTCGGGCTTTTTTATCATATCGTGGCACGCGAGCAACAGCTGAGAGGTCCTTTCTCTATCTGAGGAAAAGGCCACTTGGCTGCCGCGGAGAGAAGGTGAGGAAGGAAACGGTGACAGAGTGGTCATGCGTTGGACTTCCTTAGATAAAGTTAGCTGCGCTTATGGACATTTAAGGAGAACGAAAGCTGTAATATGCCATTTAAATCATGGAAGCTGATACAAGACTGATATGCTGTAGTACTATTAAAAAAAGATGTATTGTGTTACATAGATGGCTACATTATAATGTCACAGAGCAAATTTAGTATTCAATATAGTTATAATAGAAGCATCTTTGCTTGAAATCATTACCTAAAGGTGGGAGAAGACATTACAGCTGTTGTGCAGAATGTATGAGCTTCAGTGATAATGGCTTTCTGATTGTTGCCATCTTGGTTTTTTGGAGCCACAAGTGACCATATGTGATGGGATGAGAGGGTAGAGCAGGGAAGATATCCTGACTGGATCTGACTGAGAACCAGAGGACACACCGCAGTCGTGACTTGTCAATCATAAGATAGCCACGCCCTAAAACATACCCTGCTTTATCTTCTATTTTACTCTAAATGGGACCATAATTTACTAAATGAACATCATGCTGTATTGAAGAAGATTTGAAACTAGCGATTGAGACCATAAACTCATTAGGAAACTGTTTACTGAGGTAATAAATCAAGTGAGAAGCATGGCCATTTTCTCATAAGCTTACATACAGACTTTTTTTCTCTAAACCAATGCAGTCGCCTCCTGCTGGCCATTACGCAGAATGCAGGGTTAAGGCACCATCACATTGGCTTCACTTTTTAGACCTGGTGATGTTCAGCAGATACGGTGTTTACCATGTTCACCATCTTAGTTTAGTTAAAGGTCACTTAACCACTGTTTCCACAGTGCTGTTGTTGTTGTTTTGTGGCTCTCATGCATGACAGATGCTTTAGTGACGTTTGAGTCTTCAAGCTTTTGAAGACTATGAGATTATGCAAACTGTGAACATTTTGTTTCTTCACTTTTCACAGCTCTGACAGCACTATGCCTCTGGGGGGGGACATGAATGGCATCAAAGGTTCACGATAATCCATCCAATAGATGTCAAGACATCTTAACCCCGAACCAAAAAATGTCAACCTGATGGTGCTGCTCCCAATCAGCAATCCATCTAATAATTGTAAAGATATTCAGTCCAAAGGTGGACTCACTGACAGACCAACATTTTCCTTTGTAGAGCCTTGCCTTAACTGCTAATGGTGTGGTGTGCTGAGTGACAATTATATTATAACCCTGCTGATCAGGTGTCAGTGCTGAGCCACAAATGAACTAACTCTCACCTCCATCTGCCTCTGCAGGTCCGCTGTTCTCGTCTCTCCATCGACCTTATCATCCAAATTTAGTAAATTGCAGTAATTATTAGCAAGGCAACTGTTGTTTAATGCATGTTCTTACATTCGTATGCATTTGCTATCTCCTGGTTTCTGGGCTGACTCGCACCATCACAGACCAGTGATACCCAACCTTTTTGCCTCGTGACTTTTAAAAGCATAGAAACTCAACTCGTGACCCTACATCAAAGGTTTTACATTTCTATGAGGTATGAGCACTTCAGCTGAGCTCAGATTTGAACCCTCTCAGGTAGTTTAATTTTAATCATTTTAGAGGCCTGAAGAGGTAAAACTATCCAGTATTTCACAAGATATGTGTTCACTTCTGACTCTTTAAAAATCAGCGCATGTTTGTATGAATAATTCTGATGAGGTGTCTAGTTTCAGCTCAAGTTTACACTTTTGAAAGGTTTTTTTCTGCCTTTTTCTTCAATATTTGATGTGACTTTCGGTAACAACCTGCCAAGTCAAATGTACGTTTCTGACAAAGCTGGAAGATTAGCAACACCCCTGGAATTTAAGGGAAGTTCACTTTACCAAGGCTGCTTTTGATGAGCATGCTAATAATACTGTCAGATGGTGATTTCGACAGCTCAACTGCAGGCTTGAATGTGACACATTAGCATTTGATTCAGTTTGTTTCAATTGGCCGCAACTGAAACACTGCTCCGTGTGAGACTTCTCTGAAAGAGGCCACACTGCTGGGAATATATCCTTGTAATGATATCAAGTCAGAGCCATTTACTATAAGTTACCAGACGAATTCAAAATGGTCCAACCACTGGCCCTGATTCTGACAATCACACAGCACATCACAAGCTCTGGTTTGTTTCAGAGGAGACACAGGCGTTTGGCCCGCCTCCTGAGGAAACAACATCTGGATTTTTACTCTTAATGGGCTTTTCTTAATGGTAAAAGCACCAAGTGTGATGGACTGTGTCTCCCCCCAAAGACCTAAAACTCAGTCTAGCGGACATCAGCCGTGTAGTGTTACAGAGAGAAAGTGTGTGGTCACGTTTTTGAAATCAATTTTTTTTAGAGTGACTGAGAGCAGTGTTGTCACGTTTTCAGCTTTTGTCCCCCTTAGTTTAACATCTCACCAATTCTGTAAAAAAAACACCAAGAAGAAACACTTGTGGGTTTACCCATATAACCACGGGGCTTCTCTAAGTGGTTAGTGTGTCTCTCAGAAGGTTGAAAGGCCACCATTTGCAACTCATGTCTCATTATTTACACTGCTGTTGTTTTAGTCTGCGATTATACTGTAGTTTAACAGCCAAACTGAGCAGAGACCCGCTGCGACCCAGGGGAAAAGTGGCAGTAGAAAAAGTGTAGAAACCACCAATTGATTTCAATATATTTCTGTGTTATGCAGCCTAATCTTTGAAGAATATGGTTATTACTGCAAAGAATTTGCCCTACATAACAAAGTTCTTAAGCTCTGCATAATGAGTCATGCAAATTCATTTCTGGTTACACCAATATTCATTAGAAACAGGGCATTTCCGGAGGCAAGAGTTAAAATATTATTGCTTTGAATTTTGCTGGGTGAAAAGAGAGAACATCCATTGTTTAAAGCTCATTTGTAATGTTAAATTGATGAACCCACAGGAGAGTTTTAGCATCATTCAGCTCATTGTTTTGGTTTCATGGCCCACATTTTTACTGATGTTTCCCTCTCGCCACTCTGATCTGCGTTGCTTCCAACTGATGCTTCCAACAGCTGTTTTCAGCAAAAAGAAAGAATAAAAATGCTCTGATAGTGACACGCTGCACTCTACACCAGCACCAAACAGCAGTCTGACTGTTAGCAACTAGCTGGTGAACATAGTGGAGCATTTATCAGCAAAAGTGCCAGACCTTTCCCTCAGGAGTTGGTGGAGACCAAACTCGGAGCCAAAATTAAATGTAATGTTCCGCATCAAGTGGACGCGTAAACAGGCATCAGTTCGCTGACTTTATGATGTGATAATGTGTCAGTGTTGTGTTAACAGCTTGTTGGACTATTTACAAGTGGTAACAATAATTTAGACCATTAGCCTGGTTCCAGACCTACTAATCAAAATGGTTTGGTATTGGCTCTAATGATTGAGCGGTTGAGCCGGTGTTTCAGTCTTGTCGTGCTCATGCTAGACTGAAACATGTCCTAACCAATATGACCAATACATGTCAAAAAACAATAGAAAAACAAGATTTTAAGTGTCTGTTAAGCGTCCTTGAGTATTCAGAAAAATGCCATATAAGTCCAATGTATTATTATTAGTATTATAACAAATTAAGATTATAGGAAATATTAAAATAGGCGAAATTGCAATTGTCACCTCTTATGGTACTAAAAGGGCTGAGCAATATATTGATATATCATTATTGTGATATGGGACTATACCACGTCTTAGATCTTGGATATATCATCATATGGCATAAATGTTGTTTTTTGGGGTTTTGAAGGTTACATTACAGTAAAGTGATGTCATTTTCTGAACTAAACCATACTGTTTACTTTCCTTTAACCCATTTAGTCATTATATCCACATTACTGGTGATTATTTATCCAAAATTTCATTGTGTTAATATTTTGTGAAAGTACCAATGGTTGTCCCTACAGTATTGTCACAAAATTGATATTGAGTTTTTTCTACATATCAGTGGTTTGCAGAAACCTACTTATTCTGGCGACTGTGTTGTGGAAACGGATGAATCCACTCATATAAAGTCTCACATCTATTGGCCTTTTCTGTACCATAAGCAGATAAGTGTCAACAAACAAGCTGCTCCTATCAATACTGTGTACAAATGTCATGATCTTTGAGATACGGTCTGTTTCACGCTGAGGATGTGTCACCATAATTAGTGTGAATTGCTGTTCCCATCAGACACTTTCCCACAGCTTGACAGACATGGCAACCTCGTGTCAGACACTGACTGCCGCTGTTGATAATCTTGTGGTTTGAGCCTTTAAAGGGATAAATAAAGATATGGTTGAAATAAACCCACTTGCAGTGCACATGTTGCTGCACATGTTGTTCTGAGCTTTTTCACACACAGAGAGAGATAACAACAAACACAGGCATTAGTTTCACAACCGGTCTGAGTCTTCTCTTTACAGTTGGTGCTTTGTCTTTGTGAGAATCATTTCCTTGCTCATCATTTAATCTAATAGGAGCCTAATGGTGCATACAAAGCAAACTATGTGAAATAGTGTGATATAAAAAGTGTTCTTTGTTTAACAGCTTCAAGACTGAATTAATATAAATAATAGACCATCAAAGTGTTAACTGCAACTGGCTAGGGCTCTAGTGGGGACATCCATCTGTAGAGACTGAATCATCTCACTAACTACTGGATGATAAACCATGAAATTTTGTACCGACACTGATGGTGCCCAGAGGATGAATCCTTATGACTTTGGGCATCCCCAAACCTTTCCTCTAGTGCCACCAGCAGGGTAACATTTGTGATTTAGAGTGAAATCCAAAGCCAATACCAGCACTCTTCATCTAGCGCCATCATCAGGTCAAATTTCAATTTGTCCAGTACTTTAGTTTGTCTTGCTGTCAGGTTTTTGTTTTGTTTTTTTTCCACAATGAGCATTCCAGCCTCACACAGCCTCGAGCTCAGCTGTAGACTCTTGTTTTCTAAATTTCTCACATGGTACCAATTTTTCTGGAGAAAATAAGTAATGTGTGGTTTCGTAAACAAGACACACTGAGACACATTTGCAAAGCACATTTTGGAAAGTATATTGAAACTTATTTCATAGGCAGTATAAATAATGGATGGAGCTTTTGGGTCTGGAAAGTGAAATCTTAGAAGTGCCTTAAACCCTGCATTTCCTTTTTGTGACCAGCAGGGGGTGATTTGTATGTAAGGTTATGAAAAAAATGACCCCACTTCTCACTTGATTTATCACCTCATTAACCAGTTTCCTAATGAGTCTATGGTCTCAATCGTTACCAGCCCGATCAGGAAATCCTCCCCTCTCATCCATATATGGTAATTTCTGCCTCTGATGACTGCAATGCCAAAGGAAGTCAAATGGGTAGCCCACAAACCAATGGTTGATGTCCCAGTGGGTTTACACTTGACTGGTCACCTGTGTTATTGTGCATGTGCTACTAGAGCACAAGATACAAACAAAACGGTGATCAGCTCGCGAAGACTTTACCCAAATACTATAGCATCACAGGTGGTCAAAACTCCACAGGCTGGCTCTTAACTATTGTTAAATTTGGTTGAGAAATGATCGAGACTTCCACACCTTTACATTTGTCTACGCTACACTTCTTCCGTTTCAAACTGTTCAGAGGTTCCCAGGGTCATAAACAGTCTTGTCAGAATAATGGAACATCTTCCTCGTAATGTTATACCATTTTTAATAAGCCCCATGAGACTTTCTGGCAGCTGACTAACACAGAGCTCCTCATATGAATGATTTTATTTCAGATCTAAAATACGCCAACGCCATTTTTTTTCTCCAGCGTGAGTAGGCCTTATCAAAAAAACTGCCCCGACCGTCACGACATTGAGTGATGGGGAGCTTTTCCATTTTGGCGCAGGCTTAATTTCGTGTGGAGAACATTAAAACTCCTGGTTGCTCAGCAGTGCACACAGAAACAGCCTTTGGCTCCACAGACACTTACAAAAGGCCAAAAGGGGAGCTGAGCAGAGCACACGCAAACACGAGTAATGACATCCAGCTGCTGGCGCACAAACACACACGCACAAACTCACTCACACACACACTGTCGGTGAAACAACACAATCCAGTAGCCTGTCGATTCGAGAAATAACATTATGATAGCTCTAGAGATTAAAAGCAGGCGATTTCTTATGTCTGACGATAGGGATGTTTTGCTTCACCTTATATACTACATGTTGTGTGACAGGAAACAGTCATACCCACATACATTTTTAACCTCTTGTTTCCCACACTCACACACAAACTTTGTGCAGCAAAGTATATCTGCGAATGCAAATGCCACAGCCTTCCTCATCTGGTTGAAAGATGTGGCCAATGAGGTTTATGTGTAGAAAGCTGCGTCGGGCCCGTGTTGTGGTTGTTAATGATCAAATACATCTCTGCATAAAAAAAAATTAAAGAAGTAAAGAGTAAAAGTGAAGCTATTGTGTGAAAATATTACTTTGACAAGAGTGAAAGTCATCATAAAGTAGCAGAAAATGGAAATACTCCAAGTGAAGTACCTACTACTTAAGAAGAGTACTTGAGTAAATGTACTTAGTTCCATTCCAGCACTGTTGAAAACACACATATATGAGACATTAAGCCGTTGCTGTAGTGACTCAGGTTTTTGTGCTGTTTACACACAGTGGTTTAGAAAGAGGTGGAGCACTAAAAAGTCATACGTGAGCAGATTTTATTGTGAGGAAGCAGCAGGCAGTGTGATAATGTGTGTGTATGTGTGTGTGTGTGTGTGTGTGTGTGTGCGTGCATGTGTTTGTTTGCATTCAAAAGATGACCACAAACAGGAGCAAGAGGTTTCTTTTCTTGATAAGAGACCTCACTTAACCAGTTTCTTAAATGAGCTCGGACAGTCACGCACAGGGGACTTTCCAGGCTCTTATCTAACACTTGTCGAGGTGACATCACCGTCCATGGAGACTATCCTAACACAGAGATGTTTATAGCACAGCGTGACTTCTGAAGAGCCACAGCGCTTGTTATGAGCTCGCCATAACCTTAAAGGTTGTGAAGTGATTGATGGAATGTGGAAACGCTCCTTCATATATATAGCAGTAGTAACATGCTTATTATTTTAAAGGGGTAATTCGGCAACTGATAACCTTATTATGTAATTATCCTGTTTTTGTCCACTTTTTTGTGTAATAAAATAAAAAGTGATAAAGATAATCATATTGCTTTTGAAACTGAGAGTAAACACAGAAAGTAGTCCACTGGAAACTGGAGGAAACTGTAAGACATATTGAATCCACATATATTTATGCCCTCATGCTGATTTAATTATATTAGTGTGTGGCTGTGGGTGGCTTTCAATGTAGCTTGTGTGCGTGCTAGAGAAATAATAGCAAACCAAGAAACCCCAGGAACAGCTCTGGGATGTGAGACAATTTTAGCTTAGTGCCACAGTTGGAACAGCAGGTAGTCGTACGACATCATTACAAAATAATTGCCTTAAAACAATTCAAATAAACTTGATAATCATTCAAATATGAAGATAACAATGTTTAGTTATCCTTCACCTTTAGACAGTCTTTAATGGAAGGCATTCATAGTGTTGCACTTTGTTGACACATGAAAAGTAACAGTGGTAATGGTGTTAAGAATGAAAAAAGAGAGAAGAGGTTTGAACCCTGACCTAGATTCTCACCTCCACCTCTTGTGACCAAAAAGTGATATCTTTTTAAGTTGTGTTACTTAACTAACTTAACATGCATACATGATGTAACTTAGCTTTTTCAACCCAAAGTATGATCTTTGTCTAAACCTCACGAAGTAGTTTTTGGGCCTGAACCCAACCAAGGAGTTCTGGAGCCTAACCTTAACCAAGTACTTCTGGAGCCTTAACCTAACCAAGTAACGTTTGTGCCGAAACCTAACCAAGTAGTTTTTGTGCCTAGACCTAGCCAAGTAGCTTCAGACCATTTGACCATTTGACAATGTTAATAATAGTCCAAAAATCATAATATGTGAACTGTTTGTCAGAATGTTTCATTTTGAAAGTTTAACCTGCGTTGCACATCACATGACCGTGGAGCCCTTCACGTCCAAAATCGGCCATATTTGACTAGTTGGGAGTGAGAACACATTGGTTGTAAACTGCTCCAGCTACAGCTCAGCAGCTACAGTGACTTCTAGGTACTTCTCTCTCTTCAGACAGGTGTTAAAGATTATCACAAATTTCCGCTCAAGTGTTGCAGGCAGGAATCTATCCCCGCAGTCTTCTGCTGAATGCAGAAAGAAGCCCTTGGAGAGGCCAGCAGTTTATCAGAGGACACATCATCTTCTTGGGTATATATCAGCTCTAAGTGGCAGCAACAAGGCCAAAGCCATCATGTATCATTATTAGATTGTTCTTGCTCTGCTCTCTTGAAGTATTTACTGTGTTTACAGTATAAACCATATATGAGCACAAACCTCAGTATGTACACGACTGGCTTGTTTAGATAACATGATCTCCT
Source organism: Pagrus pagrus (assembly GCF_965226575.1). Lineage (NCBI taxonomy): Eukaryota > Metazoa > Chordata > Actinopteri > Spariformes > Sparidae > Pagrus > Pagrus pagrus. The sequence continues at coordinate 9,341,744 of NC_140200.1, forward strand.
CTATCTGCACAGTGAAAAAATATGGGAATCAGATGGGAGCAGCTGACAAATTCTGCAAAGCTATAGCGCTGAATGTATAAACAACATACTTACAATCACCCAACTGTGTTCATAATCACATTTAAAAGGCACTTAAACTCTGATTCTGGGGCTCAAATACAAATGCTGTGGCAGGTTATAATTTCAGTGTCAGCTGAGGGAAAACACTTTGGGGTTTAGGGGGGTACCAGCTGTGTCTCCCTATCCAGCCCAAAGTCTCAGCTGGGAATTTCTCTCTTTTGCAAAGCTGACAGGAAAACATAGAGTCACGGTAACCTGAGATCAGAGATGGAGGGAGCGAGATGGAGGGAACGTAGAAAAACAAATCCTTTCAATGCTGCCAGTGTGTGTTAAAGAGTGATGGATGGATTAGCGCAGGGCGGGGTGCCGGAGCATCCCTCCCCCCTCCTTGAGAGATAACTCCACGCTCACAGAGAGAGAGAGAGAGAGAGACACAATGGAGGAGGGAGGAGGTGCAAAAAGGGGGTAAGATTCATGCCATGATGATTAAAACACATAATAATACGTTACAGAAATGGAGCCTCAAAATGGGCTGATGTGATTTCTGATAACGTCAGGGAACATTGTGGTGCCTCGACTGTTTTGTCTCTGTTATGAAAAAAGTATGTTGAGGATTTCAAGCTTGAAAGATGAGATTGTTAGATGAGAAGATCAGTCCCACTCTCAAAAACCACAAGTTGCTGATACATTTACATGTTTGTTTGTGTACAGCTTAAATAAATGAGGTGTTAATTAAAGAGCTGTCGAGGTGTAGGTTGACAGTTTTTATTTGACTTTGGATAAAGCCACCTGTTTACACTAAGCGAAGCTGATCGTCTCCCGGCTCATGCTCCAAATGTAACGCAAAGACTGAGAGTGGTACAGATCTGCTCTTAAAGGTGCGATATGTAAGAATTGACCACCTGCTGGATTCGTGCTAAAAAGCAAGAGTGAAATATTAATTTTTCTGTCCAAGATGTTACGCAGCCACTCACCACTTGACATGTTTTGTCCATAAAGTATTTTCCCTCCTATATATACCCTTACTCATTTGCTTTTAACACTGCGGTTCCATCGTTGTGAGACTACAGGGAGAGGAAATCTCTCTGTATCTGTGTAGACTTCGGCAGCACCAGCTGTGACCCCATGTTTGACCCCTATAACCCTCCTACAGACATTTGACCCCTATACCCACATCCAGATCTGCAGACAAGACGGGGTAAGAAAAATTTATTTACGTATGATACGAATGATGAAATGAATGTATGATACAGCCCATCACTGCCAGTGAGAAAGCTTATATGTTTTTTCAGCCAGTCAGATTGAAAATACTTAAAAAATATGTTCTGCACGTCACAAAACAACCAACACCAAACCAAAACAAAGGGGGATATCCTGTTTTTCCAGAGCCCACTCCCTCCCAGAATAGCGCAGCATGGCAGGGAGGTTGTTATCGCTCTTATCGCAGCCTGCATTATAATGGCCGATGTGGCAAGGAAACATCCCTTATTGTTTTCGCTCAGGCTTCCTCTCAGACTAGGGGTTGAAGTGGTCGAGAGGGTCCCGTACTAATGGTATCACTGTGGTTCTCCTCCTGCACCGCCTGCCTCATTAAGACGTCGTATCTCCATCAGCGTTTTCAACTAATGCTACACAAACCCCACCCCCCACCTTATCTCAAGCGTGTATGGAGGAGGTGTACTGTAGGAACATGTGCATACACACATCCATAATCTCATCATCTCCCACTTTTCCTCGTACAGTGGCACGCACATTACAACAATATCTGCTTTGGCTTGGAGTGTGCTTGGCTTGTGTCAGCAGTGTTACAGGAGCTATAAGTAAGTAGCATAGCAACACACGAACTAACATGCCCCATGTGCACACGCAGTGCATATCTTTCTAAGAATCCCATGAATCTATATGCACTGCAGATTGCTTACACTCAGCTATGGTTTGTGTATCATAAACACACACACACGAGACACATTCACACATCAGCTACACCCATATCTGTGTCGCTCCCCCGAGCGTGCCACTTCTCGTATCCACACTCACTGATAGTTTGGTATGTGAAAGTATCACAGGCTCATAACAAGCAGCTTTACGCAGCAGCTGCTGCCCTGCTGGCACACCTTACTCCATAAGTAAACCCACGCTCCAGGTATTTGCGGCATGCGATCCGGCCCAAGTCGGGGGGCATTGTGCACTTGTGCGGGGGTCAAGGCAAACTCCAGCAGGGGTCGAAAAGTCAGCAATTTGAACACCGAGGTTAAAACTTTCAGCTGGAGAGCAGGCTGGGCAGCGGGTTTGGGATGGGATGGTGCTACAGCTTCATTCCTTCCCAGTGGAGGAGATTCACTCTCTTTAACAGTGTGTGCGCTCTGCCAAGGCGAAGTGTTTGTGAGTTTGCTGTGCTGTAAAGTTTGTTCTGGTGGGACAATAGAGGCTCTGGTGTTTGCTCCATTTGGCTCATGGTACATTTTCTATTTGTGGTGGTACAATATCTGCCCTCTGGTCCAGTAAATCGCTGATGCCAAATTGGATTGTTTCCAATGTGCCTATACACAATGTCCTCTAACCCTACGTGCAAACATTTGCAGCGGAAACAAACCGCAAACATCGCTTGAATGTAATAAACACTGTGTTTTGCTTCAGGTCGGACCCTGATGGATGTTGCATCACTGCAACACAGGAAAAAAATAGGACAGGATTCTATTTTCTAGCGAGAAGCGGCAAGTCATAGCCGGCATAGCTTCACTCTGAGAGTGTGTTTTGTTTTGTTTTTTTTCAAATTGCCGCCAATGATGGTGTATAATTTGATTTCTGGTCTGTAATGTGTCTCAGCTGCTGTCTGAACATATAGTGGAACATAACCTTGTTAATCTTCAGTGCATACAGGAACAGACTTCATAATCCTTGTTATATTTGTCCCCCAGACCAAAGCTGAAGATCCAGAAAGACCACACAATGACAGTGAGTGAACGCCTTCACATGTAGACTGTTCAAACACACTGGTGTAACTATAGGCTCGCGTTGAGTCCTGTAATTTTCCAATGTAAACATACGTCGATTTAATAGTACAGAGTACAGAGAGGTCCTCCCTGCTCACGAGTCAAGGTCATTATGGCGGAGCAGCACTGACACCGAATGCACAGCATAGTGAAAGATGTGCACCTGTCTCGCTAACTGTCAGGGCCAACTGTCGAGGACAGACGGTCGTGGGAAAACTCGGAGCACGCTGGGCTGTGATGTTTTCGTTAGTCGGTCTCAGCTGACTGAAGAGATGATTTGGCAGCTTAGAGACATGAGCTATATTTACAGTCCAGTAGAGCACTTGACTTGCCAAATGTGCCATAGCAAGAATTATATTCTAATCTCAAGAGGGTATTTTTAGAAGAACTAATTTAATCAAAGAAGAACATCAATTTAGACACGCATCTTTACAAAGTGTTCTTGCCTCCAGGAGCTGTCCGATTATGATCACAGGGATCACATGAATCTTAACCGAATGAAGAAAATGTGTGCCACGTTTTCAAAGCGGGAGAGGCCAGAAGAAAAGGGTATATTGTATTAAAGGTCCGGTGTGGAGAATTTAGTGGCAACAAACTTAAACCCCTTGTTTTACCCTCCCCACTTGAAAATGGGAACGGCCCTCTCTAGAGCCAGAAACACTGCGAAAACATGGCGTTGCAACATGGCGGACTAGTGTGAGGTCTTGAGTCTTGGGTACCGAACTTTTAGTGTGTCCGAAACTTTAATATGAAGCCAACAGTACGTGAATTGCGTACTTACTAAGAGAGTAAAGTACCGAAAAAACTGGTACTGTTATTCCAGGTACCAGTACCAGTGTCTGCTCAAATGTGAATGGTACCCAACCATCTGTGAATATAAAAAAAGTCATTCTAAGGTCACAAAAACGTCATGGTGATTATACACTAATAAAAACATAATTATGAATATTATAGTCCATATTATAGTCCATTTCTGCCAACTGGACTATGGACCTCTAACACAGAGCTGAAACAACTGAATTGTGAGCTTAATGAGAAAAGGGATTTTCTGCCCTTGTTACTCACCACTTGTTGTTTTCTTTATGGCAATTTTTTGATGACGAGTTTATAAGTGATGATAAAAGATTAATGATAACACAAATTAGTTCAGTGTTTGCTGTGCAGAAACCACCTATTTTGCAACTTCTGTTTGATGTTAGGCGTTGTGGTTCAGCCGAGGACTGCTGACACGGGTTGGCACGCCACGTCTCACACTTCACAGAGACCGTCTGGTGCGCTGTTTGGTGAAGGAGATCTCCAGACTGAATCTGGCAGCACGTGGTCCACCACACTTTTCTAGTGAATTGTTTACATCTCAGCGGTGACGTGGTTTGAGGAACTCGACAGAACTTTCAGGAGGCTTTCATGTTTTGCGAACACTTGCGTGCACATGATGATGTGAAATATTGTGTGTGTGTTTCTAAGGGGAAGTGGCCTATTGTGTGGGCAGTTTTCTGCGGTCATGCACGGTCATGTTGTTTAAACATACAGGACTCCACATTCTCACTCTCACATTACAGAGCAATATACATTCCTCCAACATGAACAGATTGTGTTACTATAGTGAGAATCAACCTTCTTGCTTCATATTTGCAGATATATAGATAGAGAAACTAAAGAGATCCAGAAGCCACAAAGGCACTGAGCTCTGAGCACACTGACTTTTAGAGAAGTCTTTCTCTCAGGTTTCCTGCACAGACATGAGTTGAGTATCAATGTGAGGGGGAGATTGGTGCTTGATGCGAGATGTCACCACAGCCCGCTTGGGGACGGTGTGGTCAAGGCATAGCCATACTCTGGTGATGGAAAAGATGATCAGTGCGGCTCGGTTTGACTCGGCACGGCCAAAAGTGCTAGTGGGAAAACACACCAACGTTTGCTCTCTGGGAAGCTAGTTTGCCAGAAGATTGAAGTTTATGTTACAATTAATAAAAACACCTTTAAATCCAGTCTTTGCACTTTGGCTCTTGTGTTTATAGCTTTGAAAGGCTAAAAAGTACACCACCCTCAAATGGACATCCAAGTGAACTCATTGGCAAGGCGACTAAAACAATCTAAACTTCACTGAAGGTTGAGGTCAAGGCAGGTCTCACAGCCTTTGAGATGATCTGCGCTTTCAGTATCACACTATTATTCATAAATAGCAATGAGTCAACAGGTCAGATCTGGCAGGAAGAAGGTGAGAATGTGAGTAACTAACTAAACGGCTTCATTAGTGCCAGTTCTCTCCATGGATCCGACTGAAAAAGTTGAATCATCAGAACCAAAGGTTATCACTTACGTGGCTTCAGATTTTTTAGTTTTTTTTTTGACAGTATTTCTTAATTGGTCAGGGTGCGGTGCCAAGACTCAATATGAGAATGACGAGGTGAAGCGATGCCAGCAGAATAGCCAGGCCACAGGGGGAAGGAGTATTGTTCTTGGCATGGATCAGAAGAGACTAAATCCAAGCACCCAGATGGACTCCAACAGGCTCCAGCAATAACACACACACCGAGATAGACGAGAGGTCACCTCAGGACACACACACAATAAATCCATTGTGACTGGCTGTCTCTTTTCAAAGATATTTCACTGCGAGCAGACCTTATCTACCTCAGCTCCCTGAGGACAACTACTTGATGAACAATGAGTTTAAAACCTGAGCCAGGCACTCAAAAACAGCATAAGTGGAGGTTTTAAAGTATAGTGAGCTGAATGCATGGATGTGCAGAGCTTTGACTGGTCTGAGTGGACCACAAACACACAATAACCCCTGCATTTAGGAAATCTACCGCCTTATTTTACTGTGTGTAAGCATTATTGAGCTTTAGTCATTGTTAGGCTCTTATCCAAGATCCACTTCGGTGCCTCTCACTAAAACTCATTATGTAAGTACACCAGCATTGCACTTCATGAACTTGAAAGACGCTTCTATGCACTGTAAAGAAACTGGTGCATTAATAGAGACCGCAGCATTATGATATGAGCCAGTTTATCATGCAGATCTGACTCATTGCAGACAGTAAAATAAATAGTAGTTAATTGCTTTGCAATCGCCTCCGATTTAAAGTCAACGGGCGGCAACTGTAAACTTTGCTGTGTATCTATGCAAGTAGGACTCTGTGTAAACTGTTAACATGTTAGTTCAAATGACACGTGTCTGTCAACACATTAGCAGACCAATGTGATAACAATGCAGTCAGATTTTCCTATGGAAATATCTAGGCACCTTGTGGTTTTAATGTCTAGACATATGGAGACGTACTGACAGATAAGTACATGCAAATATAGAAAAAGAACATGAACGTGCAAACCGCAAAATAAGAAAGGTGCGAACTCCGCCCGTGCAAAGTCACACGTTTATCCACACGTCATCTTCAAATATAACTTTCACATTCGTGCAAGCCCACACAGAATCTGCTATAATTCACATTTAACTGTACGTGTGTGTATTCAAGAGTGTAAGTGAATGTTTAGCTGGACTGGACTTCTCTGAATGAGAGGAATGTTTCTCTCTTTTGCTCTCTCCATCTCTCCGTGACTCTTCTCTCCCTCTACCTCCGGGTTTTTTCTCGCAGGAAAACAAAAAAACGCAGCAGCCATAGCGACAGAGAGCAAAGGAAGACCTGGCCCGGGCCTGTCACCTTTGGAGCGTCCTGATTGGTTGAGGCCTGCTGTGTGAGCTTTGTTGCCGTGTGGACGGCGAGGCAGGCAGTTCTCTGAGCGTTGCCGTGGACGCAGAGCCATCTCAGCAGTCCTGTCAGGGTGGATTTACACCGCAGGCTCTGAGCTGATTTTTTCACTCCTGTGACACATTTTGTGGCTGGATGAAGGAAACTGCAGTTCAACCGTTCATATTAATTGCAACGACAGGGAGGGGGAAAAAAATCTGCTGACTTATTGACTGTTTATTGACACTGGAACTGTCACAGAGCCGTTTAGACTTGAGGAAAAACAGACAGACTTCTGTTAATTTACACATACAGAGTGAAACTAAAGTGAACCTTTAAGTTTAAGTTGTGTTTTACTTGATTCAATTAGCAAGACAGCCTTAAGCAGCCAATCAAGCCGAGATAGGTTGTTAGAAACCATTGTTTTCCATTGTTAGTGTGCACCTTCCATATATCTCTGATTTTTTCATTGATACAAACAGGTCTGGTGTTGTGCTCACTGATGATGGGGACATCATCTATCCGTGCCAAATGCAGAAATTCGGCAAAATATGGTGCAAGATTAGCTTTCATTTGGAGTCGTGTTTCATGGCCACCCACCGAGTCCAACATTTGCACACTTCACCTTTTAGCTCTGTTTTTCTTCTCCACCAGCTCTCTCAGAAAATATCTGGCTCTTTGGCTTCTTTGTTCATCCAACTAATTAAGTTTGCCTGCTGTTTGTATCTGTGAAGGTGGTGTACAGTGGGTTTATCAACGCTTTTCACAGAAAACAGCTGCCTGCTGTGGCTGGCATTGATAAGACAGCACAAAACCAAAACAATTAGCGACAAAATGCTAAAACACGCCGCAGCCTTCAGGAGAACAACAGAGTTGGGTGACAACTCTTCGCTGGTTTGTTAATACAAGCGACCGTTTTCAAATCACATGTAGTCATTTCACCAATTGTCAATATAAAGTATTGATGAGTGAAGCCCAAACTGTTCCTAGCAGACCCATTATTCTGAAAACCTTAATGGTAAGAAAAATGTCCCATTAGACCCAAAGCCTATTCGTCCAACAGCTGTTACTCAGTCCCTGAGTATCTGTCGATGGGACATCACTCTCTACCGATTACTTAGAGAAAACAGCCCCAAAAATACCACTTAAACCTGCTAAGATCAGGCTTTTGTGTGCAATGGGAATGTGTAAACTCTGCATTTACACCCGGGTCAATTGACCCTGCAAGACTCGGATGAACACGCTAAATTCTGCTGCGTGAAGTGATGAGGCGCATGGAGGTGGAGCCCCGTTCATTCCTATGAAAGCTGCTCAGTGGTGTTTTGAAGCCAAAAAAGCCTGACTTCCTGGCTGTGAAAATACCTGCATCGGCAACCGAGCCGGCTAACTTCTGGTTAAGCGCGCTGCTAACTTGAAGGGGGATAAAATAATTTAATCTCGCGGCTCTTCTAGAGTCTCCAAATGTTATTGGACCGAATAGCTCAAATTAAGTGCTGGTCTGGAGAACTTATTTAGTTCACCTGTGCTGTCTCATGGTGTCATGGCAACTTTGAACTCCTAAACTAAAGTTGTTGAATATCTCTTAGACAGCAAGGCCTGATGATGAAGACACAGGTATGCTCGTACCTTCTAGATGATTTGACCTTTTCCATATAACTCACAGTGGCGGCAACAACAGCTGTCTTGACTGATTTATCAAGCGGCACTCTGGGAAACGGTGTCTAATGGTTTAAAAGCAGTCGCAGAATATACAGAGCATACAGGCTAACCCGCTGTAGAAAAACATGTATTTTCATCTTATTTTCCAGTATTAGGAAATAACCACTTCAGTCCAGAGTCTAATTCCCATCCATCCATTCTTCATACATCCATATCCTGCTTTAGGGTCACAGAGGCCGGGATGACTGACCGTCATCAGCTCATCAAAGTGCTGTCTCTCATTCTTCCACTAAAGTTCAGGTAGGAAACGCTGCAGATGTGAACCCGCTTTCATCACCATTGTTAGTCATCCTACCCTCATTTGTTATTGCCCTGTGGCGAGGTGTTGATAGATGAGGTTAAAATACAGTGAATAACCACTGACAGTTGTTTCCTTCATAGGAAGAAGACATACAATGAGCCCTCTGATTCTGTTGTTTCCCAGACGGGGTCCAGATTGAGGTGATGACTTCCTATGACTCCTCTGACTCACTTGCGTCTGCATCGAGGATCCACAGTATGTTGACCCAGACCCCGTGTGTCTGTCGCAAATAACAGACGGTAGATGGAGTGAAAAGACTGTTTTTTTGTACGGTAAACACGATACACGTACGATTCATGTGCACAAAAAGAACAACTAGTCACTTCATTGCAAATGCTCCCTAGAAATTCAGAGAGAACACAGCTGATCTTAAATTGAATAAATTAAAGTGAGGTTATCTTTTGTATTCAATTCAATATTCCTCCAAATTCAAAGTTGAAGACAACGGCAAAGAAAACCAACACAGCACACAGAATATAGTCATATGGTGAAGTGAGTAATCCCACGCTGCCTTGGCAGACGAAGCAAAACATGACAAGAACTGAATGTGCAACTTGAAGCAATTATCAAACAACACTCCTCCTCTTACCTTTCTTATCAAAGACCACGCATTTGTGGATCAGAATGTACATGGCAACATCACTATTCACGGCCAGTATGACAAATGCACTTGTAATCGTGTGTTTTTTTGTCCGCATGCACAGGCATGTTTCATACAGCTGCAGAGCATGTGGCCTGTAATTACCTGCTAATGTGTCACAGCATTAGACAGAGCTGTGACCCCTGGTGCTTGTTAGATTCCCCAGAGAACAGCCCGAGGCGTTCTCACACCGCATTCGAGCTGAACTTTCAACTCACATCAGTGACACAAAGGATAATGGCCACACACACAACCACACGCAGACACACACATATGTTGCTCTATTCACGTAAAAACTCATAAGCACATGCACACAAAAACTCAGTATGACAGAAATTGCCAATAACTTTGTTTGGCCACAGGGGGCGGCAGAAACAAGTTGTAAACACAAACTTACTACACACTCAGAGGTAATGGAGCAACATTGTGTCAAGTTTCTGGCCATCTGGCAAATGTGAGTCCAATATTCATTCTCTTTTAACCAGCCCAGTCACCCGGATATAATGTGAGCAGTTAATGTTCCTGCAGCCACAGATACATCAGGTTGACATTTGTAAAGTAATTACAAGCCACAAGGCCGCCGAGCGGTTGACCACAATGTCACTCTGTGGGGAGATTTCCAGCTGGTTTTGCGGCGACCAATGCAGGCCATTTGTTACGGGAAGGCGGACCGTCTCCAGATGTTTTAGTAGCAACAAATCAGGTGTTTGTTTAAGGACACCTGGGGACATTTCAAGACAGTTTTGCAGCAACCAAAACAGGTTGCCTATTTTCAGCCATGATGTTTACCTAACCCTAACAAAGTAGTTTTTGTGCCTACACCTAAGCAGACCATAAGCACAGCATTGTGACGAGCGAGGAAGAGAGAGATTTAACCAAAACAAACGTAAAGTAGCAACATGGCTTTGCAGAAATGTACTTGCCTAACATTTATTCTGGGGATTGGGTTGCTTTTGACTCTGTTTAGGTCTCTACCAACTTCTGAGGGAACTATCTGGGTCTTTAGCTGCTAAATGCTCCACTATGATTAGCTTTTTACCCTAAAATAGCTGCCTGCTGCAGCTGAAATTGACACTATGAGGGCGGTAAAAGTGAACCAAAACAGTAAAGTTTGCGGCTGGAAAGCCGACTGCAGACTTTTCATTACCGGGATAGTTTGGCCTTTATTTTTCACATAAAGAGTGTCAAATGAATCCAAGTCTCAATGTCTCTGTTTTATGTTTAAAGTTAACCTCATATGTCATCTTTTACTTTCCACTTCCTGTCTTTGTGTGTTTTCCTGCTCACCTGTGTTCAGTTAGTTAATCACTCCCTGTGTATTTGAACCTGTGTTTTTCCCTCACTCTTTGTTATGAACATAAACAAGCTAGCAGCTGTTACCTTTTCTTTTGCAGGGATGTAGCCGTTCAGTTCCCCACACGGAAATGTCCCACCAAAATAAGTGCCCCCTAACACTATTTAGCAGTTATATCCCTAGTTTTGTGGCATCTAAGAGCATTGTGATTGGTTTAAAGAAATGCAAAGAAACCGGAGTGTTTTCCCCTACAGCAGTATGATAATGGCTGCAGCCAGTCCTTTCTCATTTGCTTAGCGAGACTTTGTCATGGTGTGACACCAAAACCAATGAATAATATTACATTATTTAAAAAAAAAAAAAAAATCCAAACTATTACTTTAATGTAATAACGGCTTTTGATGGTCTTTTTTATCTTTGTTCAGCCAGAGCAGGTATTCAGCCCTGATTTATGTTCAGAGTTCTTGTAACAAGCTAATGAAGGAATTCCCCACTGAAGTCCCTTAAAATTGATTAAGCTAAAGAGTCCTGGGACTGTCCCTGGGGGGATTTCTTTTCTGAACACGAGACCAGGATAAAGGAATAAGGGGACATCAGAGACATCCTTCATGGCACTATATGTTAGATTCTGTTATTGAGAAGTGACCTTTTATAACAAGATTAGAGTAAAACGTCAAAGCGTATCAAAAACATTTCCAAAGTTTGCAAAAGGGCCATGTTTACTGTCATTTGAGGATGAAATGCTGCCAAGCTAATGCATTATTTTGAAAATATGTCATCAAAAATAGAAGCAATTCAGAGCACACAGTTATTGTGTGATTAAAAATCATTTAAAGCCCCGACAGAGTTGAGGTTGTGTTGTGTGTTCATTTGGCTGCGTCAAAGGGAAACCATAATTTCTGCTGTTCTTAATGATCCCTTGAAATAATCACTCACAAGCCTGTTAAAAGCATGACCTCCATCATCAATTCTTAGAAATCCAACCAAACAACAACTTATTAAATCAACTTCCACTATTTTTTCTGTGTCGAAGTGGAAAAACAAAAACTTCTGTGTCACCAGACTCTGTTCCTCATCATTTAGCACCCGTAATCTCCCAAGGCTTGTCTAACCCTCCGAGATAACTCTAGCTCGTCAGCGTTCGCCTCCCTCCTCCCAGCCGTCAGGTGTAGTGTGTCCGACAGCTTTATTCATGCAGTAACACCAGCAGTGAGGTTCACGCAAAGGTAATTAATCTGGAAACCCAAGGCTGCTCCCCATTCACAGCGCACTCGCTAGATAATTATAGCTACAGGCCTTTGGGGGTACAAGGGCAATGAAAGTGCTGAAAGACAGGCTTAAACGAGAGGCTGAAAAGTTATATCTAAAGTTTTTTCTTTTTGTTTTACCCTCCAGAGTTTCATTTGCTCTGTTAACCAGCCGTCCTTTGGGGAATGGGGAATTATCATACTGTGAGGATAGAATGAAAAACAGCACCAAACCTGTGCTTTTTCCATAACGCAACATAAAATCATTACAAAGGAGCTGATCACCATATTCCTCCTCCTCTCTTTGTGGTGATGCAGGTGTGGAGCTGTGTAACTAATGGTGCTGATAGATGAGTTAAGAGGGCAAGGTCAAAGTTCAAACCTTTAGGCCATGACGGCAAAATGACCATCTTAATGATCTCGCTGTTTGGACAGTCCACGACATCTGTGGGATTCCAGATCAGCTTAAATCCATCAGAAAATTCCAGACCTCTTCTGATTGCTGTTTTGTCATCACAACCATTTTGGTTTTTTTCTTGTTGGCATCCAGCCACCGCAGCCTCCACAGCCTCTTTACCTCGGCATCATCATGTGTAATGCTCATAGACTTATGGTCAGGCCTGATGGGAGACGATCGTTGTTAAACCACTACTGTATTAGCTATGAATATTGAATGAATACAGCTCATCAAATGCTTCCCCCAGTTGCACCACAAGGTCAGGAAATATTGCTTTAACTTCATCGTGTGGGCTTTTCCTCCTCGGTCATGTGCCTACTTGTGGCCAGGATGTTAAATGCTTTTTTATTATTACGAGTGGCTAATGTACCATAATGTGGGGGATAAAAAAAAAAGTGTGGTAATTTAGGTGAATGCATAATTTATAGGCCACTCCTGAATACATTTATTACCACTGAGTGATTCTTTTTTTTTTTTCAAACGTGAAGCTTTTCTTTTCACGTTCTCTTTTAACCGTTTGATCACATGCATGTAACAACATGACAGTTTGTAATAGTACACAGTAATGTTAATGTGTGGGGTTTTGTTTTTTATAACTAGCGAGGTGATTGCTGCACTCGTACACACAGCAGCATCAGAGAAGCAGGGAGTGCATGCAATAAGAAGTGTGTTAAAGGGACAGTTCACCCCAAAATCAAAAAGTCTATATGTAGATCCTGTTGTTAAAGTACAATATACGTGATAGGTTATAATTTCTCTTTTCCCTGAATTGTTAGGCATAAAACACATAGAAAAGGTGGTTATCAGACAAAACTTTGGATTTTAAGATGACTAAAAAAACAGCTCAATATTAAGTAGTTTGTGGCACTTTCTAAGAAAACGATAGCATACACTGTTCAGTGTGAATACAGTACTTGAATACTAGTGACCACTTCTTACTCAGTGGTTTTGGAAGTTAGCAGAAATGTCTCTGCATTTACAGTGAGTCACTCGCAGTAAGACACTTAACACCCACGACCTGTCTATATTAATATTTCCTGTTGCAGGGAAAAGTCCTTTGTGTGGGTGTAGTGCATCTCCATATGATTTAGTAGTGTTATAGTTCAGGATAATCAGGATCAGCTGTGAATAAAACACAAGTTACAGGACATAATAAACCTGTCAAATGCTGCTGAACCCATCAATAATGAATCTCTCGCCAAACCAGAAACACGGGTGGTGTTGAACTTTGATGAGAGCCAAGAAGAGACCCCATACCGTCAACCATGAACTGAGATATAATTATTTTTGCAGCTTAATATATTCAAAAGTAACATGTTAATTATTATAAGATTTTTCATTGAATATCATATCTCAACATTCATGGAGGAGATTAGTCTTATCAACATCAGTGATAAACGAGCTCCGCAGGGTATCTCATTGTGCAACTTCTCCCTCCTTTGGTCCTCTGATGAAAGGCAAAACTCGGCATCCTGCTAATACTCTAATTAAAGCCAAACAGCCGCGCAGCTTGCTCCAACACATAATCAGTCATCCCCTTCACCAAGATTCATTTTCACAATAGCATGCTTTATCTCCCTTATTCTGTCTTTCTAAGAAGATTATTAGTTAAAATAGCCTGAACGTGATGTGCTTCGTAATGAAAGAAAGGCTTTGTTGAAGAAGGTCAAAGAAAACCTGTGGTTTAATCTTACTGAAAATATATAACAGTTCTTTAAAAAAACAATCTCGAAAGCTACACTAGATGACAATGTCATTGGAATAATTTCCGAGATGTTATTTCAGACTCTCATTTTGTGTAATTTTATAAAATATTAGGGACCTCGGGACCAAATGTCAGGCCCTAAGACAAATGTAGAGTGTAAGAAAATCTGTGGTTGGACCACTTTGCAAAAAAAAGAGGCACCACATATGTTGTCTATTCGAATGGGAAAATGCACTTGTTGAAGCCAACCAGCTGCAAATGCAATCAGCAGAGGTTGTTACACGACTCGGTGAGGCGTGCCAAGATGTGAAGGTTTTTAACAGGCTGCAGCTGAAGAGTGTCTTGAGTAGCTGCAAACTAAACCTGGCATTGCTATTGATTCAGAACACAATATATCCTCAGCAAATGCTCAAGTATAAGTGTAAGGACGGGGGTCAAACCATGTCCCGGAGAGAAGAGCATGTGGAAAGTTAATGCACTTTTAAAACATATGATTATCCTGGGTCTTCTGCAGAGCATGTACTTGTCCTCAGACATGTGCTGACAAGGTAACAAAGTTCTTTAAAAGTACAAATTTAAGCAGCGACTGAGAGAAGGGCATTCACACCGTGCTGCAAATTTTGAACAACAGTTTTGTATTTTTAGAGAAGCAATAAAAACTGAGAAAACCACATGGTGAGCTCTAACCCGCGGGACTCTCTTAATTACCACACATCTAGGACACAAATGATCTTGTGCTCTGGCTGTGTTTCCATCGTGTTGACCTGCTGCATCGACAAGTACTGCTGTCTCCGACCGAGATGACACCTCATTATCAGAAGATTCCTTGTAATTTACAAGCTAACTGCATGCATCTACAGTCAGCAGGAGCAGCATGAGGATGATATGTAAAAATGTGGTATTGTCAGTGTCTGGTTTCCTGTCAGGTTTCATTAACATGTGCACTTAAATTTACCAGAATTTTCACACTGTGTCTTTCCACATAAACATAACAGATGCACCTGATGTTTTCCTTTTAACAAGACTCGATGTGGCTTGCATCTGAAACCACTAAATTTGTCAGACGTGCCGATGTTTACTCTCTGTGCTGTTGTGCCCCCTGACATTGCATTTTGCTCCTTACATGCCTTTTTAATGATTTTTAATTCTATGCATTTACATTGTAAGGGTTTTCTGTCAGATGGACTTTTCATTTTGCATCTTCCTCTGCAAACTAAAGTGTTGATCCATTACACATAATCTCTCCAAAAATGGTGGAGTTGGTTAACACAATTTATTGGGCCTGCAGCGTCAACACAAGCCAAGCCATAAAAAGAAAACCACAGATCTTTTCTGTGGAAAAATGGTAAAATCTGACAATCAGAAGGCCACATTTGCTTCTTGACAACTGAGAACTTGCTCTGCAAACATTCAGTTAGCTTCAATGTTAAATGAACAGTGAACAACATTTGCTTTCTTGCCAAGAGTTAGGTAGTAGCTGGTTAGCCTAGCGTAAAATAAAAAGAGGGGAAACAGCTAGCCTGGCTCTGCCCAAAGGCAAAGCAATGTGTATGAATGATGCACTGTGGTTTTATGGGAGGTTATGTAGATTTTGTTTCCTTTAGGCAGAGTTACTCTAGCAATTTCCCCTGTTTTCGGTCTTTATGCTAAGCTAAGCCAACCAACTGCTCTTATAGCTACATATTGAGCGTACAGACATGCAAATTGTAAATTTTGAAAATCAGTAGGCCACATTTGCTTCTTGTCAACCAAGAACTTGCTCTGGCAACATTCATGGAAAATATCTTATTTGCTTTCTTGATGAGAGTTAGCTAGTAGCTGGTTAGCCTAGCTTAAGTAAACAGAGGGAAACAGCTAGCCTGGCTCTGCCCGGAGGTAACAAAATGTGTACAATAGACCCATTGTGGATTTACAAGGGGTGTAGGGCAGAGACACACTCCCTGTTTCCACTGTTTCCAATCTTTATGCTAAGCTAAGCTTACCAGCTGCTGTTATAGCTTCATATTGAGCTTACAGACATAAGAGTGTGGTATCAAACTACTCCTCAAACTCTCAGCAACAAAGCACATTTATTTCCCTAAACGTCAAACCATTTCTTTAAATAGAGACTCATTGTCTCCATGTCCTCAAGAATCAGTCACGTCTGTAGGCTACATAAGATCATAATGATATTAAATTAGAGACAATGCAGACTTGTTCAACAACCAGCTCATATCTCTTGAAGAAGCTACTGTACCAAAACATACCCAGTGTGTGTGGGTGGTTGGTGTGTGTAAAAAAAAATAGGAAGAAGATTCATAAAGACAAACAAAATATTCAGTCCTTACGAATTATGCTAAATTCTCTCCTGTGGGCCAATTAATAATAAATCTTACAAATCACAAAGTTCACATATTACAGACTGCAGTTCAAAAGGTCCTAACAGTTACTGTTTTCCAGGTTGCATTATTCTCTCAACAGGCTGTCAAAACTTGACCCGAACTCCTACACAACACAAAGATTGATATTTGAAAATGTTTCCAGCTGTGTAACCCGGACTCATCCATGCTCTGTGCTGGGGCGGCTACAGTGACCCACTGGATCTCTCCACTGAAGCTCCAGCAAGTTTGGAAACAGTGATTAGACCAGCTGTAAATCTTAGTGGGCTTTCACTTCCTTTCCAGACTAACGAGTGAAAGCTTCGCCACTCCAACTATGTGAATCAAAACTGGGTTAAAACCCTTCACGATCTGGGTGTAGTCAAATCTTGTCCTCAGATAACCTGTTGGGATTTCCTGATTTACTGCACTGCACAGAAGACAGTTGAAGGGAATTGCTGCACATTTGGATGATGCAAACGAGCTTCGATTGCACTTGTGACTTGCATGTGCGTGTCTTTGCAGCACTGGAGTTAATTCTGACATCACCTCTGTTTCTGAGTGTTTGTGCACAAAATCTGAGCAGCCGTCCCACTGTGTGACTGCATATGCATGTGTGTCTTCCTTTCTGTGTGAGTGCGATACGAAAATGTGTGCGTGTGGACACCCAGCTGCAGCAGCTTCATTCATACAGGTGTCATCTTGTCCAGGAAAGCCTGTATTAGGTTTCTGGACATTGTCAGAGCAGGTGCAATGAATTATCTTCCTGTGCACGTCTTTGTTAAAGCCCTTTTTCTGTAATCTTCCATCCTTTTCTTTTCCCCTTTACAACCCCAAGGCAGGATCGTGACTTATCCAAACTGTAATGTGACACTAGAAGCATATTAGTTTTCTTGAACAGGTTTCAGAGGCGAGCTGTCTCCAGGTCAGGTGACTTGTCGGCAGAACGAACGTCATCGCGGCACATGCGGTTGAAGAATTCGCGGAAGTTTATCAGCTGATTCACAACTGAAGGCTCTTCGTTTATGACAACATTTCACAGAAAGGGGAAGTAGAATTACCACAGTCCTCTGTGTAGGTGTGGGGGGAGACCGAGGCCAGCCGCAGGATGGTGGATTTGCGGTCACATACAAACAGTGCAGATGGTGTCTGAGTACATTTGCTGTGGGAATAAACATCAGATTTCTCAGAAGTGTTTGTCACGCTACTTTCTTATCTTGTGTCGGTATGTTGACAAAATGTCCATGCAAATGCAGATTGTGTTACCTGGAATATTCTAAATACTGAAACTTTTTATAAAAAGTACAGAGAGAAGTGACAGGAGTGACAAAGTGTACAAAATGGTCACATACCAGGGCATCCACATTCAAATTAGTTTAGGTTGTGAAGTATCTTTTTCTTATATGTAAAGTGAATCTGCCAAATGTCACATCTTCAATAGATAATCATTACATTTTCTTGCTTAACTAAATTAGATGCAGGTAAACAACACAGATGGACACAATACAGAGACCTGCTCATTAAAACATGGCTCTAAAGCACCCCTAGTGGTCAAAAACTTCAAACTGTACCTTTAATGTTATCGTTTCATGAGCTATATGTCAATTTCTTTAAAGTCAGACTTGTATGACATTTGGTAGAGTTGACAAACAGCATTCCTCTGTGATCTGGTATTTAATTTTTAAAAGAATTGTTCAACATTTTCGGGAAATATATGCCTCTGCATTAAGTACAGAGCTGGGATGTGTTCAGCCTAGCTTAGCATAAAGCCTGTAGGCAGGAGGAAAGAGCTAGCCTGTGTCCAAAATTCAACACCTGTAAGTGCACTTATCAACATGCTTGTTTAACCTACACTCTTACAGTGATGTAAAAAAGACAGTTCGGTATATTAACGGGGAGTTATGTGCTGTAACCACTTTCACTTCCAGATTATCCAAATGCAAACTTGTTTATCTGTGTTGTCATCTTCACGTGGTCCGACCTATCTGACGTCTCTGATGTGCTCTTTGTCATACACTGTGTTGCTTTGCTAGCATCTTTGATAAAAAACAAATGTACCCACCAACGATATCTCACCGCCATCTAGACTAAAGGCCCAGACACACCAGGCTGACAATCAGCTGCCGGCCATTCTCAGGGCTGTTGGTGAGCGTCTGTCTCCTGCTGCTTAATCATAACACGGGTTATATATCCTCAGAGAGATGTTTCCTTTCATGCAAGTGCAGAACGTACAAGCTTGTTGGCCGGTGGCTCTTGACGGTGTGTTCAAATGAGTTCTCGTTTTTAGATGAATGGCATGGACACACTTTGAAATAATATCATCAAAAAGGCAAATTAAATTGCATGACAGCTACGTGACGCAGAGGTTTTCTACCCTGAGGTTATTGTAAACGGACATTGTGATCGGTTCTACACATACAGTACCACCCGGTTTGCACTCAATAATGTTGAAGAAGACAGCGTACACGTCGGATGAGAAATGAGCACCACCATCATGTCTCAGAACGTGCAGAGGGCAGACGGGGTGTGTGTGTGACGGTGTTTTCACTCTGCTGATGGATGTTGTTGCAATACTATTGTTACAGGGGTCAGTGAAGAGGTCCTTCCTCTGCCTTGATCCAATATAACGATAGTGAAAATGAGCGACAATGGGATAGAGCACCTTTCTGCCCTGAGATAAATTTGTTTCTGCCATACTCCAGAGTTTCTATCAAAATGCTGCCCTCTTCACACACTCAAACTCATCCACTCATGCTTCCTCTTGAAGGTAAATGGAAAATACAGTAAGTTGTGGTTTGGATGACAAATTAGTAGAGAGACCATTAGGCTGCGGTTTGTGTGAAAAGTTTCCCAGCGGCTCACTTGGTTGAAACACAAGTGCCCATCAGCACATGAATTTGAATAAAGACATTTTTAGTAGAAAGGGTATAACAATGGTGATTATATCACTGGTAATCATAAAGAAAGAATGGTGGAGATCCTTGTATGACTGAGGCTTGATGTGAAGTGTCATAACATTTATGAAGAAAGACAATGTTGGTGTTTTTAAACATTAAACATTTGTGCATCAGCATGACCTCGTGAACAAAGCAGACAGAGAGACAGAACAGGCAGCGGCGGCGGCGGCAGTTGAGAGTGTGTGTGACGCTTGTCTAGACGGCGAGCAAGATCCTTCCCGTCATTGTTGCTTGGCATTGAGGGGCTACAAAACAGGAAATAATCTCTGAGGGAAAACACACAGCGATGAACATTAGAAAGTCAAAGACGCATGCTGTACAATACAGCGCTGGAGGATTATATCAAATCATATTCAGTTTAAACTCTCACACTGACAGAAATGATTTAACAAAGCACAAGCTGCACTGGTTCATTCACTTTTGATTTTCTTCACTATAACTATAGTGTGTCTTACACGCAGCCCCTGAATACCTTTTATGTGACCCATTAAAAACTGAAGAGACCGTACAACATCAACTATTATGTCAATTTAGCAAAATTAAGATGGGAATATTACAACTTAAATCATTTAGGTCCGCTTTTTCTGTTTTTAAACTCCAGTTGAATTCAGTATTTGAATGGTCCGTCTGTGATTCCAGATGTAGGTTTCTAAATGAATTCTGGTCATTGTTTATAGGAGTAAGTAATCCATTACTGGACTATGACATTGCCTCTCGGTGGGATTTGTTCCCACAGTGGCGTGTACTTACTTAACGGTCTCTTGCACCATCTGGTGGCTACAGCAGGTTTGAAATGGCCCAATACCAAAGACACGTTTGTTTTATGGTTTATGACCTAAGGAGCCTAGTCTATTTGTTGGTAGAAGTAACTATAGTTTGTTTTGTTAAAAACAACATAAAAAATGCAACAAACATTGGTTCTGTTATCCCAATTTCAAAATATAACAACAAGGTCATGACAGTCCACTGCCCTAACAGATGTTTTCAATTAGTCTGGCAAATTAGACTCCGCTCAGGTTGAAGTTGGCAGAGCACTGCAGCAAATTACATATCATCAATCACTATGTATGAATAAGAATAGGAAAAGATGTCAACTTCAGTAATTCAGGAACTAAATGATTTGGTGGAAAATGGCTCCATCTTCTGATGGAATGGCCTTATGTCTAATTATATGTGACGGCTTGATCTCATTCAGGAACACTGAGTATTGTTTGGCATATTTTTTAAATATTCTTTAAAATGTTGACACAATAGCTGAAAAACAAAAACAAATGTAGACTTTTAAAAGCTGCTCCAAGTTTTGTGGTAGTTAAAAATAACTTTAAAATCTTTCTTTTATTTTTTCCGTAAAATGAAGAAAGAGGAGTTACATAGGCTAATGATTAAACCCCCTAAAGTTAAATTAAGTTTTGTTCCAGTTTTATTCCTTTTGTTTACTTTTTATTTTTTTTCTTCCTGTTTGTCATTTGAAGATTTTTAATAAAGTTTTATCAAAAAGCCACAGGCAAACGCATTCGTCGACCACGTGATCATACGTCATCTTTGTCCCTGCTGTTCTTGCTAACGGTGTAGCCGCAAAAACAGTCCCCTGCTTTTATAACTTTTTTTATTTGAATAAAGCGACAACCATGGAGATTGGGACAGAGATCAGCAAGAAGATACGAGTGAGTAGCATTGTGTGCTGAATACGAGTGCTTTGTTACGGCCTTTTAAATGTCAGTGTAGCGGAGCAGTTGCTAGCTAACGTTAGCATGCTAGCGACATTTGTCGGTGCGGTAGAATGGTACCAAGGTTTTTATTTACAAGGCCGAGGAGGGGTTTCCTACATGACCTAACGCTGTATCCAACAGGCACGTTTACAGACGTGTTAGCAGCTTTTTGTTTGAGTGTTGAGTCAACTTTTGCAGTAACGATACGTACGTGTTACGTTGTTGGTTGTTGCAAATGAGTGGTATCAGTGGAGCCAGCGTGCTGTCCACAGTATGTTCAACCAGGTGATGGCTATCATCTAAACTGCCCTTTTGGTCTGTTTCAGGCTGCTATCAAGGGCAAGCTTCAAGAGCTCGGTGCTTATATTGGTAAGTGAGTAAAATGCACATCTTCTTGATGCCTGGTACCCTTTTTAAATCAATCAAACATTACATGCTGAACGTGTTTCCCTTTCATATCCTCCGGTTTAGATGAGGAGCTTCCTGACTACATCATGGTGATGGTGGCGAACAAGAAAACCTCCCAACAGATGGCTGACGACCTCTCACTCTTCCTTGGAAACAACACCATGAAATTCACAACCTGGTAGGATCAAAACATACAAACACAAACACATCTCTGTCTTATTAAATTCTGTCGTTGTTCTCAACACAACCCTCTGTCTCTTCTCGCTGTAACTTCGGGTTTTTATTTTAGGTTACAGGGTGTCCTAGAGAAGTTGAGATCTGTCGCAGTCGGTGAGTAAGACTATGTTGAATACATTCAAGCTTTCCTCCATGTTATAACCAACTGTAGCAGGCATTAATGGATTCAAAGGGATGCTTGATTAATGTATTGACATGGTGGTGAAGCCTTCTGGGCACACTGCTTTATTTATGATGGCTCTGATGCTTGAAGTGACATTGACTGAGAGTTATGCACATTGTTTTTTCCCCTCTATGGTGGCGGGATTACACGTGACTCCATATTACGTGTGACATATTGTATAAGGCTGAGTGATTGCAACAGCGTTTTTGGTATTTGACTGTGTCCATGTGACCAGTTTCTCTCTAATGTCAGATTTGTGTTGTAATAAACTTGCATATTTAAAGTAAGGACAACTGAGGCGCATCAAGTACATTTTTTTAATTCATAAAAGGCTGACCAGAAGTACACATTTTTCCACTTCACCGCCTGAAGGGGTAACAGTTTTATACCTGTTTGAATGCATGTGACCTGTGGTTTTAGTGCCTCAGACAAGCTCATGTTTCCTTTCTCTACTTGTCTACATGGCTGTTACAGAGCCTGCATCCCTCAAACATCAGCTCCAGTCTGACAGTGGTGCGGTGGCCGGGAAGAGCCGGTCATCTGTGAGTGAAGACATCAGAGCAGAGGAGTTGAAGGTGCTGACGGTGTCCAGCTCTCGCTCTGATAGGACTGAAGCTCGTGTGTCCAGTTCCGCTCATGAAAACAGGTGCCTAATGCAAAGCTAGAGATGTTTTCGTTTGATATTTATTTTATTGTCTCTCGCTTATAATGTAAAAATCATTCTCAAACAACTCTCCCTCCGTTTGTCATCAGGAGAGGCACCATGGAGAGGACTTCCTCCCGACTCACCTCCACTGTGAAGCCCCTCATGGAGCTGCTCCCCTCAGAGGCTGTCATTGACATCAAACCGGAGATGGATGACGACCTCATTGCGGAGGACCCAGTGGAAATAGGTACCAGCCATGGTCGAACACGCGGCGCTGCTGGTAGACCCACAGCTGAAATCTACAGACCGGGTCAGAGCAAGTTTACATCCTCGAGCTCTGCAGACACATGTCGACCCACAGAAGGATCCTCTCACAGAAGGGAGCAGGACAGAAGGGAGCAGGACAGCAGAGGCAGCAGAACCTCCAGAATGGGATCCAGTAAGGTACGATTCAATGAGATAGATACACAATTTGACAAAAAGTCAGAAAAAATGTAGTTAAAGAGCCGTAATGTTTATGTTCTGCCATCTTTGTTCAGCAGGAGGAGTTTTCACGGAAACGTAAGGCGCCAGTCGCGAGTTCGGTGGTGCGAGTGAACCGAGCAGCAGACGAGGACAGCGATGACGTAGAAGAGGAGGAAACAGGCTACGGAGGAAGAGGCCTGTCCAGTAGAGTGTCCCTGCCCTCCAAACCAGAACGCAAGTCAGTGTTAACGCCTCATATAAGATTTGGGAACATTGCATGTAGGGATGGGGGAAACAAAATGTATTCTTAAATTGCGATTATGTCTTGATGTTGAAAAGTCAATAACTGGAAATGTAAAACCCAGTTGCTGACATTATGAGTGCTTGTAACAATTTTGGAAAACCGAGCTTTAAATTCCCAAACGACTGACATGTTTCTGGGCTTTAGCATTAATGTGGTTTCTGTTGTTTCAGACCGACTCTCCCTCCAGCCAAGCAAGCCAACAGGAATCTGATACTGAAGGCCATCTCTGAGGCTCAGGACTCAATCACCAAAACCACAGCCTACCCCACAAGTATGTTCAACATGTCACCATGAACAACTCAGTTGTGGTCATCACTTTCTTACACTGGCCTCTCTTTTCCCTCGACAGTACCACAGAGGCAGACTGTTCCTGTGGCACCTCGTACCCGTTTGGCCAGCAGTGAAGAGATGACTGCAGCCATCCAGCTGGTCCAGGAGCACCTCCACAGCCTGACCCCCAGGGTTCCGGCCTACAACTCCACAGAACTACCTCCTTCCAGAGCACCTGGTATGTGAAGAGTATAGTTACTACAGCAGTGCCAGCAGACTAGGCTAACAGCTCAAGAGTTTGTTTTTAGATAGCTGCTTGGGCTCACCTAGCCCTAGCAACCCACATGAAGGCCAGTTAGGTCAACGACCCAAAGTGACAACAAAGTGGCCCTATCGACTCTGAAACTCAGAGCTCACACGTGTCCTTAACGACTCTGTAAGGACACTCCCAGTGACACAGAAGCTACTTATTCTATCATTTCAAGTGAACTAACATCCAGAATTGAGGGACATGGCAATGTTTTTCGATCTCTACGAGGGAAAAAAGTCTGGTGTTTTTGTTTTGTGTTGTTTTGTTTCTGTTTTGATGCCTGATATTACGTTTGCCTCCTCAGCTCCAGCGAGATCTTTAGCCTCCCGCCTCCAGTTGGACTTAGCAGAGAGGAATGACGGAGGAGAGCAAAGTCACTATGGTGAGTCATTTTTGCTCAGTTATGCATTTGTGTGGCAATTTTAGAATAGTGTTTCTTCTGCAGATTTTTACTCAACTTGGAACATTTTGTATGTAGTAACTGATCATAAATTTCCCAAACGAGGCTTACTTTATTGCCGTCTGCATAATGTACCTCCAGGCGCTGAGGCTGCTGCAGGCAGTGATTCAAAGTCATTTGACACCCGCTCCTTCATAATGAGTCGACCGCAGCTGCAACAACCTGCAGCCGGAAGCCAGCAGCGTCTTCAGGCCAGGGAGGAAGTCCATTCTGCTATACCACGCACTGTCCAGGCCAGGTACACACTATGAGAGATGCTCTCAGATCCGTCCATCTATACATAAGCATAAGTGTCAGCTGTTGTTGATTTGCCAGATGTGTAATTTTCTCCCTTCTGCTCTGTGGATTTTCCCTCTCACTAGTAAGGAGCGTGGCGACACTGCCAGCCCCAAGTTTATAGTGACATTAGATGGGGTACCAAGCCCGCTGGGGATTCTTGCAGACTGTGAAATGGAGTTGGATGACGTCAGACCACCCACAAAGGTCACGGAGGCGACGGTTCACGTGAACAGGGAGCCCAAAGTCAGCGTCCTTCAGAGACTACAGGGAGTAGTCCCATCATCAGAAGGTGTGGGGTCTCGGCAGAATTATTCTGTCCTGTAAACTGGGGGTTTAGCAAAGGGTGTTTTTACTGCGTTGTTTTGGTCATATCCCTCATGTCCCTCACATTCTGTCTTCTTCTGACAGATGATGTGATGGACGTTGATATGTCGGAGGAGGACGCCATCCCTTTAAAGAAACAGAAGGTGTTGGAGCGTTGCAAGTTCTGGCCTGTGTGTAAAAGTGGAGACGAGTGCTCGTACCATCACCCTACAACACAGTGCAAGTGAGTATTTTTGTCCATAAACTCAAGAAACGGTGATGGAGTTTTTGCTCGGCATACACTCAATCATGATTTTTATGTGTTTTTGCTTTTCAGGACTTTTCCCAACTGCAAGTTTGGGGATAAATGCCTTTTCGTTCATCCTAATTGTAAATACGACGCCAGGTGTAGCAAGCCGGAGTGTCCCTTCACTCACGTCAGCCGCAGAAGCACAGCCGCTCCTCCGACCAGGCCAGGTACTCTCTCATGAAGATACATTGTTCAGCCTCTCCCTGACCATAACACGGTTTAGAAAAATGTATCTCTAACTTGACTCTTTGTGTTCATAGCTATGCAGCCGGTGCAGAATACTTCTGTGTGTCGCTTCTTCCCAGACTGCAAGAAGATGGACTGTCCGTTTTATCATCCCAAGGTAAAATACTATAAAGTGCAGATGTGGAGATTTCAGTCAGGACATTCAGCACAAGCCCTGATGTGCAGTCTGACTTTCTAAATGTTTTCCTCTCATCTACAGCCTTGTCGCTTCGCGGGGCAGTGCAAACGATCCGGATGTACCTTCTACCACCCGAGCACATCTGTGCCTCCGAGACACGCCCTCAAGTGGACAAAAACACAGAGCAGGTGAACAGATGGGGGTCACACAAATATATCACACTATATCTGACTTGATAATGTAGTTAATTTCTAATCCTAATAATAATGTAAAATAAAGACTTTCAGTTGAAATGCAGCTTGTAAAGAAACACATCTGTATTCTTTGCACCTACTGAACGCTGTCCGTCTCTGTCTCTCTTACAGCTAATAAAGTCCAGGGAGTCTGGCGGGAATCTGATAATGGTTAACATGTGAAGCTACAGAAGATGCTCTGTACCTGTGTTTATGGATTTTCATTCATTTGACTGTTGTTTTGTTACATTTTAATGTGTTGTGTGGACTGCTTTTTAAGAGAAGTGTTTTGTAAGATGAACCAGTCAGGTTTTTGCTGATGCTCTCAGAATATTAAATGACACCATAGTGAACTTTACATCATCTCATCTCATTATTTGTCTGTATTTGGTTCGTGGAGATGTTTCACCACTGACAGATGATCACATCGTTTGATAAATTAACGGGCAGGTCGGTGAGGATAATTGTTGGCTGTTCGCTGGAGCTTTTGTTCTCTACTCGAGGAGAAGATCAGGTGCAAGACACATGCAGCAGCACAGAGCAGACAATGAAGCACAGAACAGGCGGTAAAATTTGCAGTTACATTAAAAAGATATCAATGTATATATAATGTATTCTACTTACCTTAAAGATTGTATTCCCTGTTAATAGCAGTAAAGGACTTTAAGAAACTAAAACATCACAAGGGAGGCATTAAAAACAGATAAATAGAATAAGAGCACGAAAAGGAATAAAAGATGGACGGATGAGGACTCTGACTTGTCCCCTTTTGAGAAAATGTGGATTATCTTGGCATTTACAACAGCTGAACGGATACTACTGAGACACTGGAGGAGAAAATGCCCACCCTCTGATGAAGAACGGACCAGAACCATGGCCCAACTGGCTGCATACCAGAGAGTGACATACTCCCTACTGGACAAACCTGCTGGCTGGCTACACGACGTAAAGGCTGAAATAGTACCTATAAATCTGTGTGTAATTCAGGGGAAACTTTTTGTTACTGTTTGCAGTGGTTTAAACTTCAATAAAAAAATGTGCATTATATAAAAAAAAAATGGAAAGATGAAACATCAGTGTAAAAATTATGACTTCACATGAAAACAAGTCTATAAAAGTGGGTTTAAAGAAGTAATTAAGAAGAAGATCACTGATTCACTGATTCAGCCTTCATCACTGGAGCTGCAGTTCGATTAGTTTACGTCATGCGTGATGACGTCACGTCAGTCCAAGTCAAAACCACTATGAGCTCCTCCGATGGTCGCCGGGTGCGGTGGCGCGCGCCTGTAATCCAAGCTACCGGGAGGCTGAGGCTGGCGGATCGTTTGAGCTCAGGAGATCTGAGCTGCAGCGGACTATGCCGATCGGGTGTCCGCACTAAGCCCGGTATCGATATGGTGCTCCTGGGGGAGCCCGGGACCACCAGGTCGGCTAAGGAGGGGTGCACCGGCCCAGGCCGGAAACGGAGCAGGTCAAAGCCCCCGTGCCGCTCAGTAGTGGGATCGCGCCTGTGAATAGACGCTGTAGTGCAGCCTGAGTAATACAGCGGGACCCAGTCTTTTTACACTCACCGGGACGCTGCTGTCACAACACACACACTCAAACATGACATCTGTGCGCCACACAGCGGCTTCTTCATCTCCTTATTCCCACTGAAGCCGCCACACACCTGCTGCTCTGCGGGTCCTACACCGCCTCCACCTGGAGGACACCTGCAACTACATCAGTCTCGTTAACGTCCTGCAGGTGGAGGCAAACTAAAAACTACAGGCAGTCAACAGCTTCCTGCTCACTCGCTCGTCCACAGTGTCGGGGGTAACGCGTTACAGTAATACGTTACTTTTAGCGTTAACGGAGTAATCCATCCACACCAACATGACCATATTAATACAGGCTGTGTGTTTAATGTAGCCGAGCCTATATGGTGATATTTGATATTTCTCTGTGCATATGCCCATGCAGTCCTCCTTCTGTGGACTGAAATTAAATTATGGCACAGAAAAAGAGATTTTTGTCTTGCCGTGTCATTATAGGCTACATTACAGAAGGTGTAGGTCTATTGTGTTTCATATGACTGAGCCTACAATTAAAATTATTTATTCCTATCTCATAATATATCAGATCAGATCCCAAAGATCTGTGCTATTTAATTGTTCTATAGAGGTTATTTGGGCATTATTTACTAAAAAAGCAACTAAAAAGTAGTGTAATAAGTAATATATTACTCTACACAGACAGTAATATTGTAACGTCATCTTTTACTTTAAAATGAAGGTAACCAGTAATATGTAATATATTGCATTTTGAAGAACCACAGAGGACCTCCACACGTTACAACGCATGCTTATAGCTTCATCGATCCAACAAGTATCAGAGATCATTGATAATAATAAGAATTAAGAATAATAATTTACATTAAAAGCACATCTGCTCTTCTACCATATAAATGATTTAAGACTACATGCACTTGTTGTCATGCACTGGCCATCTTCGCTTCATTAACCTGTGTCCCTGCACTGAATACTTCCTCTGATGTCCTGCAGGTGGAGACCGTCAGCATCCTCCAGTTACAGTAAACTGTTGAGAAAACAAACTTCAGGCCTTCATGAGTCATTTACTGTCAGTGGGTCATTCGACTGAAAAATGACACTGCAGCAACCTTTTCTCAACATTTTCAACATCATTTCTCCACATCTGATTCTCTCTATTACACAAGTGTCTAACGCACAATAGATCCTTGTACTTTATGTTTTTAACAGGCTCAGCCGATGACACAAAAGTGGCTTTCAATGTGTTCTCGCTTCTTCCCACGTAAAAAAACTGAATGATTTGCTTCTCCTCCACCACCTTCCCTGGAATACAGCTGCGGTCACTCATAATAGGACTGACTGAAATGTTCAGGTGTCAGCTCCGAGCAGCTGTCGCTATCATAACATTATAACCTAAGATTCCCCGCCCCCTCCTCCAGTTGTTACAGATTTACAGATTACAAACTGGATTATTTGTGGAGGACGTCCTCAGGCGATGAGGAAGTGTTTCATCATAGGCAGACTGACAACATTTTGGAATAACCTGAGGAACCGTTCCTGTCTGAGATGCTGTGGCTTAAAAAGAAAAGCACAGAACAACCTGAGGTGTGTTTCTTAACCTGATGTGAAACCACGCAAGGGTGGGAATTTACCACCATGTTGTTTCCCAGATTAACATAGGGCCATGCTCTGTTTTTTCACCAGAAACAGGTCAACCACAAACTGTGCCAGTGGTGAAAGAATGACCATCATTTCACTTGCAGTTACTCTTTAAAATAACTGTACAACAAACAAGGCTCAAAACACCTTCACATCAGCACAGCAGACTGGACTTTGACACCTTTGACGAGTCATAGATGGCCTTTTGTTTTGTGGTGAGTGTTTTCAGCCTAATTAAACCCACGATATGCGCACCAGTGTTATTTTTACGGTCATCGGCGTCTACTCGCTTCTTCACTTTCCCTCAATAATTCAGTGCTTATTAGAAACCTCCCACAGTCATTTCCAAGGAAGAGAGGCCACAAACGAGGGCATCTCATTCTGCTATCTCAAATAAATGGCCCTGAAGGGGTTTTTCCAAGTGTGAGCGAGGCCCGACGAAGAAGAGCGAGAGCAGCAGCACTCTTACTTTTCAGCCGCCGCTTCTGCAAATTGTTTTGTCAGGATTTATGTTGTTGTGTGTCGCGCGTGAACTCCGTCTCGCTGCTTCTGTGAGCTCGACTGAGCTGAAGAGGGCAACAAACTCTCCTTGTTTTAAAGTGGACTCAGGTGGAGCAGAGCATGCATGCATCCACAGTTCACTGAAGAAAAGGTCAGACTTAAACAGATAAACTCATTTTTTTATGGGTTTGTTGTTTGTTTTTTGTTTTTTTTACAAACTTTTAATTATCTCAATCCACTCCGCTTAAAGACGTGAAATAAATAAGGGTATAAATCATACTTACTCATTTTTATTTCATTTTATTAATTTTTATTTCTCAGGCTTCTCATCTTTAGTTCTGGGCAATCAAGAAACACCAGCATATTACACTGCAACAAAGCACAAACACACAACAACAAGCAAACACAAGCAAGCGCAGACATGAAATGTAAGTTACTGATTGTAATGTAGAGATCGACCGATTAATCGGTTTGGCCGATTCAGGAAGTTTTACAAATTTACAAACTCCGGTCGGATCCTTTACGACTAGCGGACGAGCCTCTCAGGAGAGAATTTAGACTCTGCTGCTTCCACGATTTTTAATTTCTGGCTTCTCAACTGGAATCACTGACTGAAAATAATAACAATTGTTATTTTTTTAAATGTAAAATAAAGCTACCGTTATGATATCAACTGTCAGTCGACCGCTAATTAAACGTATGAATCAATGCAGGATATAGCATGAATTGCTGTTGCTAACCATTAACAAATGATCAGGATACTATGACTTTATCTTATCAGTTCACACTTAATAGATAAGTAGCTTTACACATGACTCAATGTGTGACCAAATTAGCTGGATTCCACTAACAAAACCTCCTCAGACCCTGAGAAGCAGAACAGCACCTATTCTCACAGAAACATGAGGCTATTTTTTTAATTAAACCGGTCGTCAGATGCAAACATTCACATAATAAACATAAATACATAAATACAGTTGCATAAATAAACCTTGACGTAACTGAAATCCAGCTAACTTGATCGCATGCCAATTCATGTTTGAATTAACACACTTTTACTCAAGGCTGCCCAAAGTGAGGCCTGTGGACCAAAGCCTGTTATAAAAATGTGTCAAAATAATACTATATAAATATATTAAATGGTCTAGGATTCAAAATTATTTATTATTTTTCATAATCTGAGCACGGAGCAGAGCGACACTTTCTGCAGGAGTTCAGCCGATGAAGGGAACGTGGGATCCTTGTACCATTTTGCATTTTAACAATACAATTCAATAGGTCGTTGCTTTTGGCCCATTAAGCTTCAGTCTCGGCCCTCAGAAGGAAAAAGTTTGCTTTGACTGATAACCTATTAAACGCACAGTATGTAATTTCTGCTGCTTCGGGTCCCTCATTCAAAACAAAAGACGTATTTAGCGAAGGATCATGGGAGTTGTGGTCTTCATTGCTGACGGACGTGACGGACGAGGAAACGTTTCAAAGTTTTATCCCAGTTATGTTTAGTCATGTGCGCTGACGTCCTTTCCTCTCTCTCTGACTCACTGACACGAGTTACAGCGACAGACGACCGACGTTACCTCGAATAAAAATGCAGATTTCTCTGAACATCGTTGGAAACATTTGAGATGATGTGAGTCCACAGCTGAACATTATATACAAGAAGGGTCTAGCTGTCTTTAGACATTTTAATGCAGAAATGTTACATATTATATCTTTAAATGTGAATTATCACATAAAGCTGTAGCAATGTTAATACTGAGCGGCAGGAATTCATGCATCAAACCATCACGAGGTTGTGCATTAGTGAACCATTAAGCATATTTTTGTAGTCTTATTATAATGTGTGACCGACTTGTCGTACCTCTAACACCATGAGGTCACTTCGGGTCTGGAAATGAGCTGAATGCACAAAATGGGCCGCACTAAGTCGAAGCCATCGCCTTGTTTTGTTTTTCTATATTTGTACTGGATTGTGTCTGAATCCTGGTT
This sequence comes from Pagrus pagrus, assembly GCF_965226575.1. Lineage (NCBI taxonomy): Eukaryota > Metazoa > Chordata > Actinopteri > Spariformes > Sparidae > Pagrus > Pagrus pagrus. The sequence continues at coordinate 9,373,305 of NC_140200.1, forward strand.
AAAGCCGCAGAATTTGACTAATCAGCTTTCCTCTGCTGTTCTCTCTTTTTTCTTTTTACAGTCTCAACTCTTTTGGACGGCGCTAAATGCCAAGCATTAGAAATGTCTGCCCTTGCCCAAGCTCTTCAAAATTCCTGTGCTGGTAGAACATGTTTTTGTGTGGGAGGGCTGTTCTGCCAAGCAAAGCTGTTTTGGTCCTGATTCGTTTTTTTTATTTTTTTCCTCAAGAAAATCTTGTTCTTGCATCACCCAATGCTACCTCGTGATGGGGGCAAACAAGAAAATAATACAAGATCTCGCATGTGCAGCTTCGCCGTCGTCACCCCCCCTGATTTTAATGCAGATTTTGTTGACGTTAAAGCTGCACGTACGTGCCAGACGCACACTACCGCTTCTTTTTTTAGCCACTGCTAAAAACACAAAAAATTCACTAATTCCCAGCATGTGCCACCACCAAACCACTGTGTACATTTAGTGAATTCCAGCTCCTCAGACTGTACATTTTCTTCAAGATTCCCCTCGTACATACAGTCATTTAAAGTGAAAGACAATGAGGGATTTCTGGGGTGGGGGTTTGGGGAGCCCCTTGACCATTTCTCGAAGCCCGGGGCCCCTAGGCGCTGCATCACTTTGTTGCAGCTGGCGTGTCGCACACGTGAAAGCGTGGTGGAAATTACCAACACTCGAGAGGCAGTCGTCCATGTGGAGTTTTAGGATGTGCTGTCTCTGGAGGATTTAGTCGAAACATGATATCACGCGTGGCCGCTAAAAAAAAGAGGAAGAGGGAATGCCCGCGTTGCCTGTCTCAAACACTTGCAGCCATACGTATGCCCCCCCAAACACATACAAATGCACATAATAACATGTGAAAAAATGTTTCAGCAAGGTAAATATCTTGTCTTCAAGAGAAAAGTTTAATTTTCTTGTACAATCTATAATTATAGATTGATTGTAGCTACATCTCTACGTAAAAAAAATTGTTGTTTTTTTAAATGTAGTCTGGTTGGTAACTATCTGAAACTTCTTCTCTGACACAGCATCCACCCATATGTATTCAAATTGCGACTTATACCCTCAGCATGTTATTTTTCTGGAGTTTACAAGATTACCTTATGTGCCTTAACTTTCCATCAGACATGTGACTTCCAGTCTAATGCAACTTACCCAGATTCTTACCAGAAGCCACATCAGATACAGCTAATTAGGCAGACAGCTAGTCTCACAGTGTGTGTGTGTGTGTGTGTGTGTGTCACAGAGAGAGAGAGAGAGAGAGAGCGAGAGAGAGAGAGAGAGATAAAGGAAGAGAGCATGAGCGAGAGAGTGAAAGAGAAGGAGGAGTGACAGAAAGGGAAAGAAAAGAGGGAAGAAAGACACTCATTAAGGCAAGTTCTTCTCAGTACTCGTTCTGCTACACAGACTCTCTCTCTTTCTTTCTCTCTCCCTCTCTCTCTCCCTTACACACACACGCCACACACACACATATACTCAGAAACACAAAGCAGAAGTGGACAGAGACACACGGTTTCAGTCGCCGCGGTTGGCTATGGCTCAGGGCTCTGACAGCAATGACACAAGTTACAAGTCCCCATCTCCTGGAAGCAGACCGGTAAGTGTGCGCCCTCCACGTACGTACTTTTCTCATGTGACGATGTGCCTCTGTTGTGCCACCGAGGATGCAGATGTGTTCAGGTGTACATGTTTGAAAGCGTAAACATCAGATGCTGCGCGTTTCTCCCCGCAAATCTCTTGATTGGATGCGGCGCTTTGACGGCGCACAGCAACAGTCGGAGACACGCTGCGCTCTTGTCCTCGCCGAGCTCTCTTTTTTTTCACAGCTTCTCTGAGTGTTTCACTTGCACACATGGGCTGCAGGCATGACTCGTTCAAGTGTAGGCTTTTGTGAATTGCAAAAAAAAAGAAAGAAAGAAAAAATCATCACTCATCCAAGCAGTGGGGATCCTTTGTTTTGCAAGTGGCCAAACTGTGAATGATTAGAGGGCTGTCAGGAACACACAGTGTGGTAAATACGGTACGTGCTGTACTGTTTTCTGTGCATGTGGGACTCCTCAGCATCCTGAGTGCTGACTGGTTTCACGTGCTGCTGGTCCTCCAGCAAGCACACTGTTGCTCCTCTTCTTACTCATTATACTCTTTCTCTCTCACTTCATTCAAACTGTGTGTGTGTGTGTGTGTGTGTGTGTGTGTGTGTGTAAGTGCATGTTACAAGCTGGGGGCCTAACCTTAAAGGCGGATGAAGCCATCTCCAGCAGCAACAGTTGTTTTGGGGTTTTTTCGGTGATGCGTTAACGGACGTTAGATAATTAATGTCTTATCTCTTTGATGTACAACTGACTCAGCATGTTTTTGAGATGAGGTTAGTTATTACGATACCAAGAAAATCGAGCGTTCAGGACATGAAACAGGGTGTGCGTTATACCTAACCGATGACTCAGCCACTCCCCGACCCTGCCCTTCACATTAGGTGTCATGTTGAACCCGTCCTCTGCCAAACTGCCACAGACACTTCCAATTTCACACCAAAGCCCACCAGCGGCGAGGAGCTGACGACATAAAAACCACCACAGTTGTTGCCCTCCGTCGTCAAATACAGGAAGATCAGCTTTTTCCGGCCTGGTGTTTACGTCACGTTAACAGTCAACAATCTGTGTTTTTTTTCTCAGAGCTCCTCAGACGATGCGAAGAAGGTGATGCGGCGGGAGAAGAACCGGATCGCCGCTCAGAAGAGCAGGATGAGGCAAACTCAGAAGGCTGACAGCCTACACTTGGTGAGGAGACTCATGCTCATTCATCACCAGCAACAACACACTTTAACACTGACCTCTGACCTTTGCAGAGACACGAGCAAAAACAGACGAAGCACTGCACGTTTTCAGGAGGATAATCACAGATGGAGAAACTGAGGGATTACTCGTAGCCTTATAAATAGCTTTATATAATGTCCTGAGGTGCTGGTTACAAATCAGATCATGCACAATAGGTATAATGATGCCTAGCACATACAGCATTAGTCTGGGTTTGTTGCACAGAAAGTAAAGGGGTGAATTTACAACTCACTACTCGATATTTTGCTGTGAAAAATGCTAAAAACTGATCCGTTTCCAAACTAACTGCACGATACATGAGCAAGAACTTCCAGTAACTGTCTGTTCTGCTTTCTAAGTGTCCTTTTCGAGCCAGCGGGACTGGCTTTGTACTATATTTACAAAATGCTACCTGACCATGTGGCGAATGTGTCATGGCTTCTGTTGGGCTGCACATTTGGACGCTGCTCTGTGTGTTTGCAGAAGCTTAAGGAATAAATTAACACGTGTGGGCAATCACTCCCTTGTGCAGCAGAATCCGGCACCAGAGACTGCGGCGCTGAATACGATACAGGCCCAGCCGCTTTGTTCATTGTCCTGATTGTTGTTTCATGTGAGAGTTGCTCCTCACTTTGGCTTTTTAATTATCCGACTCTGCACGTCGATGATGTTGATCAGCTCAAACGTCAAAGATAGCCTCTGAACATCTGGATTTCTTCGGTTCACCCAAACTGTGTATGCAGCACGTCCGGCTTCACCTTAATTATGTGATTATCTTGTGAATCCTGCATCAACTCTGCGTGCAGTCACCACTTACATCCCACACATTTCAGCGTACTGACCACATATCGTCTCCGTGTGACGTCCTCGTTGAGGCCAAGATGATTTAAAATATAAGATGTCACCATGATGTTTTTCAGAGGAGGTGCTTCTTTGAACTTTATCAGATGTACCTAAGAGATTTTGACCTTCAGAAAACCACACCGTAGTGTAGGCCGTAGTAGATCCAGCGATTTGACTTCATGAGAATCCTCCCTGCGTATTCTGGCGTATATTATCAATCTCTTTAAATACAGACACAGACACAGAGAACACTGGGGGACCGCAGAGTTTAGTCTGTGGTTTTGCTTTCATCGCCTCACTAGATAAACAGGAAGGCGAATTTTCCCTCTCTATGACACAGCGGCGTTTCCTGTTTCTTCAGTAGTATTTTTTTTTTTCTTCCGTGTAAATGAGCTTGAAATCGTGTGTCGTGGGCAGCAGGGGAGAAAAAGGCAGTCACTTCTTGTAAAGCGCTGATAGCAAGTGGGCTGTATTTGGCTAAGTGACGCAAGTGCAGGGGTTTGCCCAAAGGCTCTGTGACAGTAAGGACCCACATCTCAGTGTTGTGATCTCTCGGCCACGGTGCGATGACCTTTACGTTAAAATGGAAGATTTCTCCCCTACTATTCCCACACCAAAGAGAAAAACATTTGACGTACGGTTTGCTCTACTTATATTATCTCGAAGTGATGATCTGTACGAAAGGCACACAACCCAAGAGCCTGTTTTGGAAAATGTGCTTGACGTGTTAGAAGGGCAACTTTTCAGGTTGTAGGTGAAGTAGGTAGGGTGTTATGATAAAGTTTAAAAATACTTGACCTAAGACTAAAGTAGCTGTAAGGCAAGCTAAGCTAATTTGGGTTTTTGCTTACTCCCAAGTGACATTTGGTCCTTATTTCTGTATAGAAAGAAAAATAAGTTGAATAGACTTAAAAAAATACATGTAATAGTTCCTCTATAGTGAAAATAACCTAGTTTTATTGCTTATTATTGCTCTCTGGTAAACAACAATCAATGATTTCACCTGCACTACCATCTGATTTTAAGGCGACTGAACAAAAGCACATGCAAAAAAGTTAGGTCCCTTTATGTTAGCCCTGTGGTGAACTGGCGACTTAACCAGGGTGTGCCCCGCCGTCGCCCAGTGTCAGCTCCAGCTCCAGCCCCCCCGTGACCCTGAAAAGGATGGATGAACTAAAGCATGTTTTAGCAAGAGTTAAAAGTATCTTTATTTTTCTTATATGCACATTTTCCCAGCAAAACTGCTCTTTATCTTCAGACGGACGATCATTATCATGTGTAGACAATATCTAGTTTCTGTTGAATGATAATTCTGTTGAATGCAAACGTGACCTGGTGCCTCTGCACACCTATCTCAGAAAAATATCTGCACGTTCACACCCACAGAGCTGAATGGAAACTAAGGGCTGCCATGAGTTTAGAAAAACAAGACTGAGTCGACAGCCATGCCAAAAGTGCTGCTTTCAGCCAAAAACTAATGCCAGCGTGCTAACATACTCACAGTGCCAATGCTAACATGCTAATGCTCATCAAGTTCACCTCTTCATTTTACTGCATCAGTATGCCACTATTTGCTAATTAGCACTAAACAAATAGCACAGCTGAAACTGGGAGTGTCATGCTACAGTGGTAACGCTAACATGCTAATGCTTATCATGTATAGAATTATTAAGTTCAACTTTGTCTTTTGCTACCAGTATGCTAATTGAGCTAATTAGCACTAAACACAAAGTACAGCCGAAGCTAATGGTAATGTCATTAGTTTCATGCTAGAGTGGCAATGCTAATATGCTAATGCTGATGAGGCATAGGATTATTAGGTTCACCTTTTTATTTTATTGTGTCAGTATGCTGATATCTGCTAATTAGCAATAACAAGTACAGCTGAAGGTAATGGGAATGTCATTAGTTTCATTTCAGGCACACTAATCAGTCGTTGTGGAGACCTTTCACTCAAAACCACAAATGTCAGCCTCATAAGGGTGCTCCATACAAAGTCAGAGGATCAACCGAGTCTGTAGGAGTTCACCTCTGAGTAACATTATTGTGTGCACAAAATGTCATGACAATACATCTAGTAGTTGTAAAGACAACCCAGTTGCCATTATAAATGTTGACATTGCAACTTTTTCTATATGTTTTAATTTTATGTTGGTTTAAAGGACAGCTCACCAGTAGTGCTACTTATCAATCAACACAGTCCACAGATCTTGTTGTGAGCAGGTTCACACAGGACCTATTTTCTTTTTGTATCCCCGAGCAGAAGGAAGCTAACAGCTAGCATCATAGCTCAGCCGAGGGAGGCCCCATCAATCAGTCCTCACCTCTGTCTGGGCAGTGATGCGGTGTAGTTGGGTAGAAACAAAATAGTTCCTACATGAAACTCCCCACAACAATATCTGTGGATTATTTTGAGTAACCAGGTCATGATTTTTGAAAAGAGACTCTGCTGTTGAGTTTTTCAAATGTATTTTTTTGCAAGCCGAGTGCAATCTAGTTCTTTTATATTCAAGAGAGGGCAGACAGCTCTACGGCTGATATCTCCAACTCTCTGCAACTCACACCAAAACAGTCTAGATGGATGAACAGAACGACGGGGAAGAAGAAAGATGTGTAGTTTTGATTTTTGCGTGAACTGCCCCTTTAAAGTCCGGTCAGGAGAGTCATGAAAATGACCCGGTTAAAGTGGTCTCAGACGTCGGTCTCTCGCTTAGCAGCGGTCTCGCCACGACCATCACCTGCTCCTGCTTCCAATGAGAAAGTCAGCTCACATACGCGTGATCTGACCGTAATATGATACGTGTTATAAAAACGATATGATTCTTATGAAATGTACAAAATCTGACTTTGGTTTGCAGAAACATTTCATCCAGGCAACTGGGCCAGAAAAGGTGGACCAATAGACAGACTTTGCCACCGATGACGCAAATTCAGTCAAAATGTTATCTTTCTTTGGAAAATCATCAAAGGAAAATGATGTTTCGGTTTGTGGTTTTAAGCACTAAAAACATAAAAAAAAAAAAAAATACCGGCATGGAAACAGGATATAATGCTGCAGATTTGGCTCCCTGATAACAGCCAATGAGAATCACTTTTCATGTCATCCAACCTGATGGTAAAACCACTTTTATCGCTAATAAAAACATTTCCACTCACACATCCTGTCCCTTCGTGTTCCCCCAGGAGAGCGAGAACCTGGAGAAGGAGAACGCCGCCCTGAGGAAGGAGGTGAAGCAGCTGACCGAGGAGGCCAAGTATCTGTCGTCCGTGCTGAGCAGCCACGAACCCATGTGCACCGGCCTGACCCCTCAGACCCCCGACCTCCTCTACCCTCCTCATCACAGCAGCTACCACCACCAGCACATCACTGTACCACACTACCAGCACTGACCTGCGAATGACTACTGAGAAGGAAGACGTGCGGCGAAAACAGACGACTGACCTCAATGGAGAGAAAGACTGACTGGAGATGTGTCTTTAAACGACACGACAGGCCGATATGTCTGCCAAACAATGACAGTGTGGAACCCAAACTGTACCGCGGCAGTGTTCACAACTATTTATTTTTGCTCTGTTCATCTCTTTGCTTTAACCTGATTATGAATATCAGTGATCTGTGTGTGAACTTAAAAAAAAAACCGGCTCTACCAGTCTATGTTTACATTGGGAGACAAAAAAAGAAACAACCTTCTGTTATGTTCACGTGACTCAAGACGATGCAGTATTTTTGTAAATGGCTTATTTTTTTAGTGTCACGGATGGGAAAGGCCGTCATCCCTGTCATGTTTTGAGTTGTTTATAAATGTGATTTCAGTGTGTTCATGTAGTTCGATAATGCTCAGGAGCTTTTTATTTGTATTTTTTTTTCTGACAGATTTGATTGTGGACAAATGAGAATGTAAAAAGTCAAGATCCTTAAAAAAACAAGTACAACAACAACAACAAAAAAAAGAAGAAGAAAAATGGCTTCGATGTACCAAAAAGAAACGTCTGGCAGTGAAGAGTGGGCATTCAGAGGGTCTTGACTTGTGTGCTGGTGATGATGCTGGTTTTGTGAGGAGACCCCAGCGAAGATATTTATTAAATGTGATGCCTTTTAGGTGATTGTTTCTGATCTCCAGATGGTTTCTTTATTCTGTGTGTGTGTGTGTGTGTGTGTGTGTGTGTGTGTGTGTGAAGTCTGTTTTGTTTCTTTAATGGGGGGGTGTGAGTGGTTGGGTGGTGGGGGGGTCTCTAGATGGCGCTGTTCACCATCATGACTGTAGCTCACGTTGTAAATAATCACTCACAGCCTGGCCCGTGTACGGGTATGAATTAACTTTCGTCCTTGAACACAACTGAGGCGTTCAAGTCAAGTCGAGTCATTCAAACTTTTTTGCAGCCATTTCTTATAATCAGGGCCTGAGGGCTGATACGTGATCTGTCGCAGACTATTTTTAGGACACGTGTAATAAAGTAGTTATGAGGAGGGAGGGTTTTATAGGCAGAGATAACAGAGGAGGGAATCGCGCACATTTTATGGCGTTTTCCAACTCTTAGCAATGTGAGATATCTCAGCAGGGCAGGCTGGTAAGATAACACAAAGAACCGTGCATGAAACTCCGCCCTTGAGCCCTGAGCTGACCGACTTGTTTCAAGATCCCAAAGCGGTTTATTTAGGTCCGGGTGGAGGGTCACAACAGGCGCTCCTACACGTGTAAACACTCGGGGCGGCTCGGATCACATTCATTCATGAAACGACCTGAAACTTATGTAAGCTCCGCGCGTAAGTTGAACCAACTTCAGGAAATACATTCATGGACGCGCTCAAACTGGGACTTTTAAAAGCCGCTTGACAGATCGACAGCCTGATCGACAGACTGATCGACAGACTGACACTTATGCTGAGGTCGAACTTCTGCTTTTTGAGCTGGAAACATGAAGTTGTAGGCTCATCCGGCCGGAGCCACTTTCGGTTCAGTTTGCACGGTAGCTGAGTTGAGTGAACTCTATGTGTGTGTGTTTAGGAGGCTACTATGAGCGAGAAACACGCGTTTGAAGACACGAACGCAAACGTGGATCAAACCAAAGTGCTGACTGCGAGCGACTGCGAGAACCATGTGAAGCTGGAGGCGGGAGACGCGGCGCAGCGAGCCGCCGATCAGAGTCAGCTGGACGGTCATGACGCGCTGCCGCCGACCCGTCTGTACAAGCGGCGCTGGCTGATGGTCCTCCTCTTCAGCTCCTACTCGCTCTGCAACTCGTACCAATGGATACAGTACGGCATCGTCAGCAACATCTTCATGAAGTTCTACGGCGTGGACGCCTTCACCATAGACTGGATGTCTATGATCTACATGCTGACATACATCCCCTTCATCTTCCCGGTGGCCTGGCTGCTGGAGAAGAAGGGGCTCCGGGTCATCGCGCTGGTGGCCACCGCGCTCAACTGTGCCGGGACGTGGATCAAGGTGGCCAGCGCCAGACCCGACCTGTTCCCCGTCACCTTCATTGGGCAGTTCTCCTGCTCGCTAGCGCAGGTGTTCATCCTCGGGATGCCGTCGAGGATCGCGTCGGTGTGGTTCGGCTCGGAGGAAGTGTCCACCGCCTGCTCCATCGGTGTCTTCGGGAATCAGGTATGTTTTGAGGCACGGGTTGCCCCCTTAGTCAGCAATTAGGCCAGTCAAGTTAGCCCCTCTGCTACTCGATCACCGATTGAAACAGTTATTTACGTGACTAACCGTTGTTTATTTGGACCTCCCCACATCTTTTGGGCACGTGTGCGTAATTACGCACGTTCTGGGATCACAGTGCCTTCAAGCCACAACACTGCCTGCTGAGGATGTGAGAGGATGAATGAAAGCATGCGAGGCATTCATTTCTAATTGCAACAACAAGCTCTATTTAACTAAATCTGCATGTAGCCTCTCTTAAATGTGTTGTAGCTCATTGTGAATAAATGATATCACAGAGAGATGAAGATAAAAACAGTTAATGATCATGTTAGATGCATCTTAAACCAGTAGAGAAACAGATCTCTGGACACAGACTTGTCATTCATCAAAATGAAACACATGAATCATATCTGTGTTTAATAAAGGCTCATATTTGTTTAAACATGTCAAGCCTTTATCTACTTATTCCATACAATGTATCAAAAAGTTGATTGAAACAACAACAACAACAAAAAACCCATGAATAAATAATCCAAATTTGTGTTAAAACAGGGAATCATTAAATCTGAGAAGAAGGAGCAAAGATAATGTTCATCTAGTTTATACAATTATGTCTGTGCCCACTGATAAAGTAAGTTTAGGTGCCCTCAGGTCCTCTGATCTGTTCCACAGATGTTGGTCCTGGTCCAGGGAACACCTTAACAAGGAAATCACAGGATTTAGAAGAGGAAGCATGTCTAATACGCCTAGCCAATAACTGTATTCAGAGGCATAATGTGTTCCTCTCACTGCATTTCATTCAAAGCTTTCTTGGTTAGACCGGAGACGAGAGCCCTGCTGTAGTACATACAGTGATTAGACCTATATTAACTGCATTTACTCAAAAACGTTATTTTTTTAACCAAGACTGATCAAAGCTGTAAATACACACAGAAATCAACCATCTATTACGTGTTAGTGCGTGTTTTACTTCACCACATTCACTTGACCGTGACTTGCGATGGTCACTTCACATAAACAAAACACACAGTCCTTCACATACACACAATGCTCTTTTTACTTTTAAGAAAATGTATCCGCACACAGCAGCAGCTGCAAGCGTGATGCTGCTGCTTTTTAAAAGGGCATTTTGAAAAAAACCCTCACGAGCAGCCAAACATGAGTGCAAAGATCAGCCTCGCGCCACTGTTTGTTTAAACTCATCAGATTCAACACTTTAAATTTCGGAACAAACAACACTTGAGTCAACGTACGGTACAACAACTCCCAGTAAATGTCACTGAAAAGTCATCACTGGAGAATTTGGTTTGAGTAATCCCGAGCACGAGCTGGGCTTTTGGATCTGAGAGAGCAGAAACAAACATTTGTTGACTTTCTAACGAGGATGTTGTCTTTTAACAGAAACTTGCAAACTTTGTGTATTCAATGTTTCGGTCTTCAGAGAACTGTTCCTGCTGACGCCTGCACAGACCCGGTGAAGAAGCTTTTTTTTTTTGGTCACATAATAATCGACTGGGACGGATGTCCCGCATCTCTGATAATGATGACTCAATTTGGTTGTCATGATTTATTTTATTGCATGCAATCTGCCTTCATATCACACCCTTTAATGGCCTACAAGAAGCAATATAAACCTGAGCGTGGCATATGTCCAACACATCACATTGCAGGCTTTATTGCTTTATGTCCTCTTATTTACACGGTCTTAAACGGTTAGAATAGCAGTTAATTTCCGGCACGGCCATATTCTGGGGTTCGGGTCCAGCCTGGGCCCTCTGCTGCATGTCATCCCCGCTCTCTCACCCCCCTGTCCTGTCAGTCTTCGCCTGTCACTGTCAACAAAATAAAAGCATAAAAAGCCCTCAAAAATGTTTTAAAAAGTTATATTTTAATAAGGCACATATAGTAAAGTCTAAACTTATAACAACATGCATACTTGGCTCAGGCCGATATTAGATATTATCTAATATCGTGATATTTACCGTCATATGCGATATTTTTCACAATATCAAATATCAAACAGCTGTTAAGGCATCTTCATGCTTTTATTTTTTAAAGTAAATGCACGCAGAGCTGTCGTGGCTGTGGAGGCAACTTACTTTAGGTTGTTTGGCCTGATGTGGCAGCATTCACGCAGCGCTTTATCATACAGACACGACGGACTTAGCTTCTTAGAAGAGCGTCAGCTCACCGATGTGGTAATATTTTGGATTTAACACCACATGTTTGCGGTCTCACCTCATAATCCATCGCCTAGGCTAGTTCTTTCAGCGAGTCTGGCGAGAGCAGGCGATAATATCATCCATCGCAATATTTGGGCAGGAGAATATCGTGATGTGAACTTTTGGATAATGCCTAAGCCTAATGCAGTGGAAGGATTATTTACATTATCAATCAATCTGCCGACTATATTCATGATTAATTTTTGTGAAATTGTCTTCACGTTGTCTAAAACCCAAAGACTCTTCATTTACTATCATAAATGCCAGAGAAAAGCAGTGAATCCTAACATATCGTACCATGGAACCTGTTTGACATTTTTGCTTGAAAATTGATGAAGAGTAATCAATTAACAAAAGAGTTGTGTCAATCTATAATTAATAATCTATGTAATTTGAGGTCAAGAGTAATCAGGGTATTATCCTCAACAGTCCAGGTATCCTTCGGTGATCAGTAACAAAGACTTCAAAATATTAACCTGTTGCAGAAACCCAAAAATTCTCCCCACATTCAAATGAGTTAACCTTCACATGAGACTTTTAAAATTCAACAGAGGAGTACTTTGATTCTCACACTTAACTATAGAGGTAATTCAGGGTCTGAGATGGTGGGAGTGGTTTGGGCAGGATTGGAAGATGGCCTATATTAACATCACATGACAGGGCCGAAGATATGTGCAGCGAGTTGTGAATGGACTCCAGTAACTCCAGCTGTGCTCGCTCTCTGGCTTCTCTTAGAAAAGCATCTCTCCGCAACAGGCAGTTTGCACTCAGGACAGCAAGCTGTTTAAGGACACAGGCTCTGAAATTTCCAGACCTCTCACCTCTCACGTTCCAGGGGCCCGCTTCGAGGAGTTTTAAAAAAAATGCCACAAAACAATAAGTTGAAGGGCAACCATGAAAATTCTCAGCCCGGTGGTGAAGGCTGGCCGTGGTCCAAGGCTGCACAGAATCTCGCTCCGAGCCTCGCTTCGCCTCAGTGGAGTCCAGGACCTTTGGGCAGAGCCATCTCCATTGGCTCACGCTTAGATGCTGAGACTTTACATGGTGACCGGTCAGAGCTGGTCCCCAAGGCTGAGACCAAACTCTACCACCGTCGCTGGCTCATGCTGTTTCTTTTCAGCGCCGTCTCAGCCAGCAATTCCTTCATGTGGCTCCAGTATGGTATTATTAGTAACATATTCATGCGCTTCTACGACATCAACTCTCTGGCCATCGACTGGTTGTCCATGATCTACCTGCTCACTTACATCCCGCTCATACTGCCCGTCCTGTGGCTCCTGGACAACAGGGGGATCCGGGATGTGGTCCTCGTTGGCTCGGCCTTCAACTGCATTGGTGCTTGGATAAAAATTGGTAGCGCCGATCCCGATATGTTCCCAGTCACCTTTTTTGGCCAGTTTGTGTGCTCAGTAGCCACAGTGTTTGTCCTTGGCATTCCTTCTTACCTCGCCTCAGTGTGGTTTGGAGAGAAAGAGGTTTCCACTGCTTGTTCCATAGGAGTTCTGGGAAACCAGGTTCGTCTGAATATCTAATTAATGGCCATTTAATTTCTTCTTCTGCTGCAGAGTCCATGTAGCAAGACTGTCTGACAGCTGTCTGTAGATTATGCAATGCTGCACTGGATGCCAGAAACGCATAAGACTTCTAGTGTCCTGGTGCGAGAGTCCTGAGGAAATTGTGTTAACTGTTTGCTGAGACGTCCTCGTCACACTTTGTCCGTTCAGCTGTTTGAATGTAAAAGTACTCTTTACCAACTCTGCTGTCACTGATGCTGTTAGGGTTAGGGTTAGGGGGTCATGTTAATAAGGCTTCTAGATACACATGCTATGGTTAGGGCTGCCCCTTAATAGTTGACTAAACCATTGCTCAATGAGAAGAGTCATAGTTGAACAAGTTTTCCTTGGTCGCAGGAGGAAAAAAAAAAACCTGTAACGGCTCCATTCAGGAATGTTTTAAGTATAAGAGGGACAGTTAAAACCCAGACCTGTCTTGTGTTACACAAATGTTTTTTCTGTTGTTATCTTACCTTGTTGTTATCTTATCTTTTCCAAGTTGGAAGTTATTACCGTGTTTTGAGCAAGGCTTGTAATGTAATTAATGGCTTGAACAAACAACTACTAATCGATTAGGAATTTCTTCAGTCGGGGGGCGGCCCTAGTTGTGGTACCATTCAGCCAGTATGAGATGTAGGAATTAAATTATTAACAATAAAGTGGCAGTCAGTGTTTTCACGTCCTAACAGTTTTTTTCTTTACTTTGTGTTCCCTGTGTTCATTGTCTCGTAGCTGGGTATTGCCATTGGGTTCCTCGTGCCTCCCATCCTGGTGCCTAACGTGGACGACATGGACGAGCTGGCTCACCACATCAGAACCATGTTCTACATCACAGCAGGAGTGGCCACCTTACTCTTCATCCTTGTTGTCTTTGGTAAGATTTGTACCCCAGAACCTTGTTTTGGGAGTAACACAGTGATGTCGTGCAGTTTTGTCCGTCACCTCCTTAATGTTGAAGCGGCGGCAGTGTTCTCAGACGCAGATCTCTTCCATCTTCTGCAGATAAAACCGAAACTCTCTGCATGGGTAGACACCATGAATATTTTTTTGGCAGTTTCGACAGTTTTTTAAAATTTACATAAAATGCAGATTAACTGGATTTAAATACTTTTTTTAGACTGATTCTACTGAACCATTTAACCACAGATATTTTGTGAATGGATAAAGCTGTGGTGGTAAATGAAGCACTCGACGTGTCCTCACCTCATTCTCTAAACTCCTCTACTTACCATAATTTCCTACTCTCCCTCAAACATTGACTATCTCGACCTTTTACCCACAAGCCAGTGGGAATTTTTTCATTCAGATGATCAACCTGAGGATGGTTTTACTTTCTAGCGGCTTTAAACTCTGACAAGAAGCACCATTCAGTGGACAGGAAAAGTGCTGACCTGCAGCTTTTGACCAACACAAAACCCTCCCTGAAGGGGACGCTGACAAAAACGATACTGTTGTGGTGCAAGTAAGCTCAGGGGGAAATGTCACGGGAATGGACACAGAAGAGCTTCAGTAAACTACTTTGTTAAGTATGAGTAAAGGTGATTTAGAAATATAAGGCCTATGATCACACAGAAGGAAGTTGCGTGACCTTACTTGTTCCACAGGATATGAGTTGTCAGGGAAAAATGCTTAGCTGTAGTCTGCTTTGTATCTGCTACACGTGCATTTTGACCCTCTTTGTCTCGTTCCTGCTGTTCCCTTATATTATAATCTGAGAGTTGATATGTTTAATTGCACATTTAGCACCTTAAATGTAGCAATCACACCATTTCTATTGTTTCTTTTCATTGTGGAGGGAAGGGTTAGTAACACACGTGTATAGTCAGAATACAGAAACAATTATCTAAGTATGTGGTACTCCTCTGTAGAGAACACGGGGCTGAGTAGTCGTCGGAGCGGAGGAGGAGCTGTTGTCCTGTCAGGGCCGGGGGAGGGCGAGGGCGCTCGTAAGCGTTGTGCATTCAGGGACACAAAAGGATGCTTGTGAAGGCATTCCATAGTAGCACCAAGTGTAACATTCAGACTGACTCAACTGTCAGTGCTGTTGGTATATGGACCATCGTCTATTGTTAATGAAGCACCTTGAAATGCAGAGTTCAGCTCATTCTCTGCTCAAACGACCAGTTGGATGGCATTAGCATTTTGGGAATCTGACGTTGAACATTTAGTTGGATTCTTGCCAAGACTAAGGCGAAGAAGATTTATACCAGTCTTCATGGGTGTGCTTCAAGTATTCAAGCTACAGCCAGGAGATGGTTAGCTGAGTTTAGCTTAGCTTAGCTTAGCTTAGCGTTAAGCCCTGAAACAGGTGGAACAGCTGCCCTGCCTTTATCTGAAGTTTGCACCTACCAACACCTCCAAGCTCCCTCATTATCACATTATACCTTGTTTGTTCAGTCCATACAAAAAATTCAACATGTGAAAATGTTGTTTTACTTTGTAAACGTCAATAATTGGTCACGTGCAGTGACTTCATTTCAGTTTTTCTGAAAAAAAAAATGGATTAATAACTTTTTACAAAGCTGAGCTAGCTGTTTTTCCCAAGCTTCCAGTCTTTATGCTAAGCTAGGCTAACTTTCTTCTGGATCTAGCTTCTTAGCTTCATTAGAGCTTTAGACACACATGTAGGCAGATTTGTTTTAGCTTCCAACAGAACTAAGATAGCAGTTTCGATTCTTTATGCTAAGCTACGCTAACCGTCTCCTGGCTTTAGCTTCATATTTACTGTACAGACATGAAAGTGGTATCTATCCTCTCATCTGACTCATCATATCACCCGAGAAACTGCAAACTGTAGCTGCCGTTAGCTCAGTTCAACGTGCAGCTAGCGATTCAGACTGGGAGCTCAGAATGGTATTGTGAGACAGGACAGGTCGAGGCTAGCTAGTTGGATTTCTAAATTCATTAGAAAAATCTCTGCAAAAACATTACGTAGACGTCTTTCATACGACGTCAAACTTGTTTTTTTGGTCACTTTTTGTTGATAATTTCAGTTGATTATTAAATGTTTTAAACCAAACTTATTACATAATGCACCTTTAATCGAAACCCTTTCATTTTGATGATTGTAGGTGCACAATGAAGTAAAACTGAAGTATTTCACAAGAAAAAAGAAAAGATTGGAAGAGCTGTATTGAAGCTTTTTCTAATATCATCCCTGATAATCATCTTTTGACCTTTTTATTTATCCTCTTCTGGGAGAACCAGCCCTCATGTTGGAAACCAATGATGTATTTAATCTCATCCAGGCAGCAGTGCACTTAAAAGATAGATAAACTAGACTTAAAGCATAAATATTCTGAGTTTTACCCACATCAGGACACTTATTACTTCCAGACTCTTCTCTGCTTTCGGCCATGTGATGGATGGTACTGGGCGAGGGATGTGACTTATGCTGCTCTTGGTTACTCCAGCGGGATAATTCACGCCAGTTGGCCGCAGTGGTTCCATGATATGACACATATAATCACACATATAGCACACCCTCACACATACATGCAAGACGCCATGTGTGAGGGTTGTCCTGCTGGCCGGGCCATCTGTAGCCCTGCAACAGGCCTGTGAGTCAGCAGGGCAGACAAAGTCCCAGGATCCAGAGATTTGCATAAACTGTGTGCAAAGAGAGGTGAGAGAAGAAGTTTGGCCGCTGCCTCCCTCTAAACAAATTGTCAGCCAGAGTTCACCACAGAGAAAGTCCGCATTGAGACCCGACACGAGTGGATCCGGTAGACTGAACGAGGGGAATCCCTGAAGGTGTTCAAGTAAAATTAGCATGCAGGCACGGTTTTACAAGTTATCCGAATCAGCACTCTTTGTTTCCTTTTGTAGTAAAATGCAGCTGAGATCATTTAACTTCAATCCCTTCTCAGCCCGTGTTGTCCGAGCAGCTGGAACAAAGAGCAGGTTGGTTTCAGAAGATCAGTGACGACTGGTTACTGGACACAAACCCTCAGGTCAGATCTGCTGGCTCAGCTCCAAGAGCCACAAAGACAAGCATCTGCGTTTCCCTGTGAGGCCTGAGGACACATGCTCTCACCAAGGAAGAAGACCAACCCGAACAGGTCTCATCATGTCGTCCACCTCTGGGCTAGAGATGAGCTGACTGTCCATGAGAGCAGGTTATCTACTGTACATCATGTTTTGGGTGGAGTCGAGCAGGCTGTACATGTGTGGACCTGTCTGACTGTGTGTGCCCCTCCACATGAAATCTCTGAAGCTCTTCAGGATAACACGGCTCATCTTTGCCGCGGCACAGCTCCGTACTCTCCTCAGACATTCATGAAGTGGAAAGAGGAAACCTATGATGTCCAACTTCAGTTATTTCAGAAAGATAAAACCCTGAAATGCCCAGTATTCTTTGCAAGTTTCCCCTTTAGTGAAAGTATCAAAGTCAGATAAACATCAACGATAATCTGCTTGCGCTTCAGCTCATAAATTTTGTGTCATTTACCTGAGAGTGCTCGATTGGTACCGTTCGTGTACAACTCTAGACAGTGATGAGAGGGAAGCAAGATGGCACACTGCTTAATTTTCACACTGTGTCTTGAACGTTCCATTTTAGCTACAGAGTGAGACATCTCGCCTCTGTTCAATCTTTGGTGAGAGCTGCACGTGCGCATTACTTAACTGGCTGGATGTAGCCAATCAGACTGCCTCATTCTTTCTCCTGTTTCTACAGGACTCTTATTTGTTTCATGGGTTCTCAACCTGAGGCCTGTAACACTACTAATGTCACTCTCAGCTCAAAGCCTGGTCTCCCTAATCGCCTGTACAGTAACTGGCTGTCAATCATTTCCTCATGTGGGGTTTGTTTGTTATTTGTGTTTATTTGTGTTGATTTTGGTCTCTCCGTATGTCAGTCTTCCAGGAGCGTCCTAAACTTCCTCCGACTCAGGCCCAGGCCACGGCTCGTAGCATCCCACCAGAGCAGTACTCCTACACAGCCTCCATCCTCAGGCTGCTCCGCAACAGGCCCTTCATCCTCCTCATCATCACTTACGGTTGGTCAACACAAGTGCTTTTTTATTAAACCGAGGAAGGTCCTTCATCAATTTTAAACAGGATGGTGATGTAAAAATGTAAAAGCAGCTTGAAAAAGTGGGGAAAGTGACCTTGGTTGATTTTTATTGTCAGTATGAATCATTACTTTGACTTTTAGATTCACCAGTACAACTCGAGTTGTATATTATCATATTCAGATATTTTCCAACACATTATTAGTCAGTGATCTTCCTGGATAATATCTGTTACATTGTTATATAAATCGCCTACATATTGCCAAGAATGCCTCATCACAATCTCTTTAAAGGTCAATCTGACTGTGGAATCTCATAAAAATACACACAAGTCTTTAGTTATTGAAAAGCTCACAGTTTTTCCTGCAGGGGTCCAACGTTTGTCTATAGTCTGACATTGTTTAACAAATGGGTTTGATTATGAAGTGGAAGAACCAGAGGAGATTTAGATATTTGCTGTCTGTCAATTTCTAAAGTCACAGCAACAATGTCAAACAGCTGTGAGCAATTTAAGGAGACGCTTTCACCCTCCTCGACCTCACCGTGTCCCTTCATGTGACTCAATTCATGTGACTATTATTAGTGTGTATGTGCGTGTCGCTCTGTCCATCTGTCTTTCTATATATGATCTTTGGGTTGGCAGATACGTATGCAGGGTCACAGATTTACCTGTGATCGTCAGCTCCACCTGTCACTGTCTGTTTAACTGAGCTGCCGTCTCTGAATGTCCTGTTATATTCAAGGAACGGGATCATTTACACACAAATACCTACCTGACTAGATTTATTCTCTTAACAAGTTTCCGAAAATCAAGTTTACAATCTTGAGAGTGATTTAAGAGTGTTTTTTATACTCTTTCTTTGTAGTTTATGTCTGAGTTATGACTTTATTTGAAACCTTTGTCCAAGTAAAAACACCTCGGCACAGACATTATATCCTTTTATAGAAGTCCTTGGTGTTGGGATCTCTCTGTTTAGGAAACTGATGAGGTTCATTGACACAAGTGAAAACCGAAACCCTTTGACTGCTCTCGCTCGAGGAAGTCAGCTCAGTGCTCCCTTTAACGTTGTGGGAAGTTTCCTGAAAGATAATGTTGTCCAGTTTGTTTGTGATTTGTGATGTATGTCAGCAGACTGTTTGACGATATTTCTCAACTCACAGGTTTGAACGTGGGTTGTTTCTACGCTGTTGGCACCCTGCTGAACCGCATGATCATCGAGCATTATCCTGTAAGTTCTTCCTGCTGCCTCTCTATATACATATACGTGCATAAAGTATAAAACTGTGTTTTGCTTGAGTGCATCCTCTGTATTGACCTCAGCTAATATCTCTTACCCCAAACTCCCATAGTTTGACATTTCAGCGATTGACAGGCTAGTTCAGCTCGTATATTTCGCATAGCGTTTACACCTATCAGCTTGACATATTGGCACGTGCAATGTGTAATATGCGTGAAAGAATTGTATTATGTCAAAGACTGTACTGTGCTGCAGAGACGTTTACTAAAATGATGACGCTAACCAGCTAGCCACACCCGTCCTATCTTACTTACCACCTTTAGGCAATAGTCTGATAAGTTTAGCAGCATGTTTGCGGATTAGCGACATGTTTGCTACATTTCACAGTCCCTTAGATTTATCGATATGACCTGCCCATGGGTCGTTTTGACCCGACCCTTGGATATGTGGATGATTCCTACATATTGCACCTTTAATACCCAGAAATAATGTAACACAAGATCAATAAACTGTGCTGTGGTGATAAATCAGTTTTCCCAATTCCCTGGACACATCATTTATTCATTGCTAATAAAATGTTTGTTTTTTTCAATCTTGAGGTTCTATTTTCTGTAGGAGGTGTTGTAATGTACATAGTAACACGATTTCATACAGGACAAGACTGAAACTATGGGGGAGCGTGAAGGTTTTTTCTCTGTTGAAGTATCACTACAGGCTGATGCTAAGATATGTGCAGAATTTTATGGAATAATATTCCTTCCTTGCTTTCTAGAGAAAGTATCGAGGTGACACCACATCATTGTAGCAACTTGATTCACCTCAACTTTCTTGCTTTACGATGCCCTGCCTTTCCTTGGTATGTAAGGCCATAAGGTCACTAGTCTAAGCCCTGTCTTTCTTGACCCTTCAGGGAGAAGAGGTGAACGCTGGGAGGATTGGCCTCACCATTGTCATTGCGGGGATGGTTGGCTCCCTCATCTGCGGCATTTGGTTGGACAAAACCAAAACCTACAAGTAAGAGCTCAGAGGGGGAGTTACGTGACTCATTTGTCAACTCTACGTGACTTTTTACCTGAATTCTATCCAACACAACAAGTCTTTTTATGTTCCATTTATTGTCATTTGGCTTCACATCTCGCTGTAGATCTTGTTTAGTGTTTATGTGTTGCCTGTTGGAGGCTCTGTGTCTGTTTGTCCAGGTGCGACATGCTGCTCAAACAGCGACCTCTTGTTCCTTCCTCGTGGGCCCTCTGGCTGTGTAGTCAGAGCGGTGGTCGCCCTGCGGGGGGCTTCACCCTCACTTGTCCTGCAAATGGGGGAATGCTGGTATGGAATTCATGCAGGGACACATTCAGTCCCACCTGGCTTTGTTGTCGACTGCAGATGTGTTAATTACTCTCAGTACACTCCAGTCGAAGCCTGGATTGATGGTCTGTTGACATTTATTTTGTTTCTGACCCATGAAAGAGTAAATCAGAAGCAAGAGACAAAATAATACATTACTTAGCAAAAGGCTTTAAACATTATTATGTTTATACAGACAGCAGTTTTAATTGTCTTTTGTTTGCTGTTAGCAATGCTCAACCACAAGAAGGAAATGATGTTTTCTGTAGCTATCTCGCCTCTTCTCTCCAAACATGTCTCGTATAATTAAAACTGAACGCGTGTTGGTTATTATGTAGTGAATTTTAAAGGCACCCTGTGCAGTTTCCTTGCTGTTGGCATAAGCATTGTTTATGTTTGCATCCAGTGTTGCTCACAAAAACACATTTTGTGAATCCTTGAGATCTAAAAAACATGTTAAATGCATCTCCCTCCTCAGAAAGCTCCTGCCGAGCCCATTTTAAAACCACTTAAGAAGCTACAGTGGTTTGAAGTTTATCCACATGAGTTGAAAATGCAGCGATACTCTGAATTTATCTCAGTAATGACGATTTTGGCGTTCGCTGTCTTGTATTCCTCTTGTGTCGTTCCAGGCAGACGACGCTCGCGGTCTACTTCATGTCTCTGGTGGGGATGATCGTCTACGCTGCTACACTCAGTCTGGGGCACCTCTGGGTGGTCTTCATCACTGCTGGAGCTCTTGGGTAATCTGTCATTCATTCATTGTTTTGTTTTTGTGGCGGGATAGATGTATGGATTTATTTATTTTCAATGTTTTTGCGAATGTGTCTGATACTTAATTCTAACTACAGTTAATTTGTTCAATCAAGGGACGGAAAACTGAAAGAAAAATGTAATATTAGTACAGAATCACCTAAAATACTCTAATTCCCTCTGTAATATCACATTTTCAGCTTTATCCATTTGCACATTTCTTATACAGTGGCCGTGTCTCTTTCACTGACTTCTGTGATGGTAATTTCTACGAGTGCAATCTTTCTGTTGACATTTGCAGCAATAATTTACAGCCATGCTTGAAAAGCATTCAACTTTGGCTAGATAAGCATTTCGCAGATACACCCTGTAGTAGGACCTATGATAAAGATTTGCCTTTAAACATACTGACCCAGTGTTCCAACTCAGTAAATATGGAGCACAAACGTATGGATAGAGGCCACAGTCATTAAACAGTTAACTTTAATGATCCCAAAGGCTTCATGTGTGCCCGATCCAGCAGTACTTGTACATCCAGTTTTAACCTTTATGTGGCTGGTGTGAAGTCATTACACCTCTTCAGTGGCACAGATCGGTCCTCCAGATTGTGCTCACCCGCTCTGTGAAGGCACACCTACATAGTATGCCATTCATGCACACATTCATGCCAGACAGTGGACATGGCTCGCTCGACATGTGACTCAGGCTGAGTTGTGAAATAACACACAGAGAGCTTAATATTTTAATGGAGACTGAGCAAGCTCCACAATTCCTGGTATTCAACTGATAAAGTTTTCTCCATCTTGTGCAGCCATTGTCAATATTTGTCTTTTTCTTTATGTATCAGTAGCAAATTCCTAAATAGACTCCTGGATTAGAAATATCACATGTAACAAATAAACGACAACACGCGAGAGTATCAGGTTTACTGCTCTCCGTTCTTATCAAAGCGTGATTATAGGCAGAGAGGTAATGTGTCCGGAAATACATTACGTTCTGACTCAGGGTGTTTCACTGCTGCTGCCATGTAGGAACCTCGTAACTGAGTTTCACTTGTTGTCACTTCAGTGGAAGGACGACATGATTTCAAAACCTGTTGTTCCTGTTTATCACCAATGTCATTTAGCCACAGACTTGGCCGTTTGTTTAATATTAAATTAGTACCAGGAAGCTTGCGGTTCAGTGAAGCAGAGCTGCACAGATTTATTATAATTTATTATTAATAATGTTCACTGTGTTTCTTTGTTCTCCTGCGTGTGTGTTTGTGTGCCCAGATTCTTCATGACGGGCTACCTGCCGCTGGGCTTTGAGTTTGCGGTCGAGCTGACGTACCCTGAGTCAGAGGGAACCTCATCAGGACTCCTCAACTGTTCAGCACAGGTACGTCTCACGCCTAGTCTACACTTACAGTAGATGGGTACTTTTGGAAAACGACACACTTGCTAAGCTGCAGAAAATACAAGGAACAAGGCCGGGAAACGTAACTGCTCATCTCTTGCTGTCTCTCTGCTCTTATCTTCTTGGATAATTTGTCAGCAAAGCATTGTAAGCAGCTGTTTTGTTTCCCATTGTTGTGTTATCAATGTCCGTTTGTGTCTTTCTAAATATGATGTCAAACAGTATAACATCCACTGTCTATCACTGAATGAGGTAACACAATGATGATTGAGCCTATGGCCCACTGATGCATTCACCCAGCAGTGGTTACACCTGCAATTGCCGCTTCCGGAAATATTCGAGGGTTGCCTCTTTAAATATTATATATTGTTTTATAATATTATATAATATTTAATATTGTAACAAATAGTCTGAGCTTAAACGCCTTTTACATGTTTACAAAAGGCCAAAGCGCGTAGAAAAAGCTTTGTTTTAAGAGGTGATAGATCCTTGGTGGCCTGTAGATTCACTTACTACATAATAGTGTAGAAAAGCCCGGCATGTCAGGAAAGAGATAGGATGAGAACAAATGTCGAGAGTGGGTCATTCACCTTCTTTTACTCAGTATCAATGCAGGTACACATACAGTAAAACAATACAAAGCTCAAGCAGTAATGATCTGCAGAATCAGGGAAATGTGCTAAAATGCAGCAGAAAGGATGCAGATCAGTTTGTTCATTTTAGACTTCGGACCTGTTTCACCAAATTTGCAACACGCAAACTTAAATTTAAAATATGAGACAAACACAAAACTTGGAAGAGAGAACCCTGCAAGACTTGAATATTTTTGAATTTCAGCAACATGATTTACGTTTACATTCTTTGTGTAAGCAGTGATTGCAAACAGGCCCCTGGACAGCTGGCCGCAGGTTTTGGCTCTGCATGATTCCCTTGAATGCAGCATTTTTTGGCTGTGGGAAACTTCTGATTAGGGTTGCAATAGTGTGAGATTTTCACAGCACGATCACCATACCAAAAAAACGTCAAGGTCTTACAGTATTACATAAATATTAGTATTATCATCAGTTACAATTACCCATGAAGGAATAAAAACAGAAGGGTTTCTGGTTGAACAGATGCATTATTTTATTTTTTATTTGATATAAACCTGAAATATACATATTGTTAATAACACTAACGTGGTAGAATTTAAACACACTATGAGAACCGCCAGTTTTCACACCATCGCTGCTGCAACCCTGCTTCTCACAGGCCTTAACAGCTGAGTGACAGAAGTGGGGAGAAGCACAGCCGTTTGTGCATTTTGTGTTGTTGTTGACGCTGTTGTGTTTGTGGTTGCAAACACCAGCTTCAGTCCTAACACTCTGCATGTTCTGCATTCACAGGTGTTTGGCATTATATTCACCATCTGCCAGGGGAAGATCATCGACAGCTTCGGCACGCTGGCAGGAAACATCTTCCTCTGTGTCTTTCTTCTAATCGGCACAATAATGACAGGTAAGACCTCAAACATAAGCTGCGTGGAGTCATATCAAGCTACTGATTTTATATCACAGACGGCGATACACAAGAATTGTCTTTGTCACAGTTTCTGTTATGAGTTTATTTAACGTTCCTGTGGGAAAATGTTGGATTCCAAGAATGGACGTGGTGGTTAGTGTGTAACCTCGAAGGACTGTTTCAGGTTTGATTGTTATGATTTCCAACACAATGACAAACGTGTTTTTGTCGTTGCATGTGCTTATCAGTGGATTTCATCGCCTCCTTACAGGAAGCTATTTGATCCTGGGAGCAGCTGAGGGTTCAGAGTTCTTAGAAAACCTTTTCTCGTTTCCTTAAATGTTCCTTAAACGGTTAAATAGAAACAAAAGGCTGCGCTGTGTTTGGGGAAAGACGGTGTGGGACCACAGACATCTTCGTCGTTCTGTCGTCCTCACTCTAAAAGTTTCTCCAAAAACAAGTCAGGGAGGAGCAGCAAACATTTTGCTGTCCATTGACTTGAGCAATGGAAAATATTGCATGGACGCTGTGCACAGGAGCAGTTTGTTTTCAGGTTTTACATGTGAAACTTCAAGCCACTTAGGTCTATTTGCATGGCCCATTGAAGGGTTCATGAGCAATGTATAACTTTTTAAAAATGCTTTAGCCACTGGAGCGCTAAACTTTGTTGCAAGACTAGAAAAACACTGCAAGACTATCAAATGAGACTTTTCTGCTCATAAAGGTCAGCAGACTGACTCACCGTCTTTTGTAACTCACTCAGCATTTAGACATATGAGTGGACTTGTCGTTGTGGGCATCGTGCCCGTTTATTAAAGGAAGAAGAGCAGCTTTTGTGAGAAAACCACAAGAGAACTCCTACTTCTTTAATGCGTCATGTACCGCAGAGTCTGATGTGAAGCTGCAATCAAAATGCACGTGAAGTGTTGGCTCTCGGTTACAAAGGTTACAATGTGTTTTCTAGTGGCAATCGAGTTTAATGATTAAGTTAACATTGAGCTGAGGGTCAGTGAGGGATGACTTGTGTTGTATTTACTGTATTTTCTTTAGATTTGCATTTGTTGCCACACAGTCTTGGCAAATACTTTAAAATGTGTATTATACTTAAAAGGAGCCACAGTTATGGCAGAAATGTGTCTGTGCACAGGAGCCATCTACTGGACAGACAGCTTTATTACATCATGTCATTCACCCATGCTGCACCTGGATTATTCCTTAAGGATATTCATTCTAAACTTTTTTTTTTTTTTTTTTTTTTTTTTTAATCTTTCATTTATGCTGTGTGCCAGCTCAATTTACTCAGACCCAGTGACATATATACTTATACTTACACATCTGAACACATATTTCAGGTGTTCCTTTTAATATGACACCTTGATTATTCAAATGGACCATGTTGTTGCAGAGATACACTCTGTTAAGTGTCGAGCAGAGACACAAAATAGAGGCCAGTTCTTAACAGGTTAGGCTAAATCCACATTCGGAGAAACAGATTTTTCTGTTCAGGGGATCAACACGTGGAATTTGTTGCCTGCAGACCTCAAACTGGATCTCGACTGGGAACATTTTAAACTCAAACTGAACCCGTTGTTGTTGTCATGAATGATCTGGTTCTGCTTGTTTTGTGGTGTTTTAGTGTGTTGAATTACAGTTTGTGTCTTACTTTGTTCCGTCTGTATTTTCACATATGTATTCGTTGTTGAGTCTGTGTTAGTCTCTGAGATTTCTGATTTATGTACGTAAAAGATATTAAAAGTAAAAAAAACTACTATTATACTATTACATACTACTATAGAAGCTCCTCTCTCCCACAGAAAACAATGGTGAATGGTGAATGAATCGATATAAACCTGTTTGTACCTTTCCAATGTATTTACAGCAGTTGGTTGGACTTGAAATACTGTTCTGTGTCTTTGTCTCCCTGCAGGTTTGATAAAGTCTGACCTGCGGAGACAAAATGCAAACCAGTTGGTGAAAGAAGCAGTAAGTGTTGAAGCGTCCAAGTTAAGCTTGGATTGTTGGGGATGTACCGTAGCGGTGGCAGCATAATGTGACATTTTTCACAGAGGACGTTTTGACATGTCACAGCAGGAAAAGCACACGTGTAAATAATTAAATCCATGTTGGCTGATTTCCATTTAGCTGCTTCAGTTTCAGGGTTCTGTCACAGCTTACTTAGATTAATGAACAGAACAGAGCCATTGTCAATGTTATTTGTGACACATGTGTTTTCCTTCTATAACAAGTCAAAATGTCTGTTGTGAAAAAGGCCCATGTGTTATTTGTTTGTCATTAGTCAGTCCCATGTGTGACTTGTGCTGCTCCAGAAATAACTCACTCCGCGCTCCCTATTGTGCCTTTTTTTGCTGTTGTCTTGTGTCGGCCTGCTTGTCTGCACCAATTTTCCCTATTATTGAATTAACCCGATGCTTCTACTCTGTGGCAGCTGCATGTTTGCATGTATCTGCTCGCATATGGTTACATGCTAAGAAATGTATGAACTCTCAAATACCTCAGTAGCTAATTGAATTTGTCTGGATGTTGTCAACAGGAAATCTTTTACTGCTGTGATTTCTTAAATCATACTAACTTCTTTTCTGTCATAATACTTTTTTTTTTTTTTTTTTTAACTTCAGCACTGTGTCACTTGTCGACCTTTGGCAGCATGTTGCTTTGAGTCTGTTGCTTGAAAAAGAACCTGAAAACAATCAAAGACACATTATCAAGATGTCAAAAAAACAATGTTTGAGTTTGACACCAAAGCCACACTGCTGCAAGCAGGAGACATCTCCGTGGACAAAATCCTGATCATTGATGCCTGGGTGGGTCTCCAAGCGCTGTGATGAAGTTGCTGATGAACAGGACTGCAGCAGTTAAACGCCTCACATGTAAAAAATTGGCTCAAAAATTCACATTCTGGTGGAGAGTTAGACGAGACAATCGATACCATTCTCACATCTGTCCGTTAGATACGATGTGATTAGCTTAGCTTAGCATTAAGACTAAAAACAGGGGGAAACGGCTCGCCTGACTCATTCGAAGGCATTGAAGTGCACTAATTAACTCATTATAACTTGTAGCTTAGCTGGGAGCTCAGCTCAGCTAAGCTAACTGGCTCCTGGCAGCAGCTTTATGTTCAATTGACAGACGTGAAAGTGGTATTACGCTGCCTTCAAACGGGGTCGTGTTTCTATGCTCACAAGAACAGTTCATGTGAATGAAAGTGAAAGTTGAATTTTTTCCAAACCCCCAAGTTCATGAGGTGACGTGTACCTATGAAGGGTAATTTTAAGTCGATGGTATGGTAATATAATGAGTATATACATATTTTGGGGGGATTTCATAGAACTGTATGTCCTTTATTCCTTTTAACTTCCTGTATGATGTTGCTGAATAAATAACAGAGCTTGCTAAACTGTTAGCCTCGGTGGCTTCTTGATGCCTAGCAACGGCCACTTGCTTGGCATGCTGTATGGATACATGACTCCCCATGTCGTCACCACAAGCTCACGAGCTACATAGCGCCTCCAGAAAATAGCCATATGCTCGCACAAATTCAAAAGTTCAAATACACGATTAAGATGTGCAAATGCATTTTCAACATTGTGGTATCAATTTTCTTGTCTAACTCTATAAAATCCAAAAATGTATTTCTTCAAGCCTAAAATCCAAGCTGGATTTAATTTAGACTTGGAGTATTTCAAGTGACTTTCATCACCTCCAAAATACAAACTAGAAAAGGGGAATTCATTAAAGCAAGAATTCAGTGGTGAAATGACTTCTCATTGCAACAACTTCATCCCACACTGGAGACCCACGCCTCTGTAAACACTGAATGAGAAGTGATCAGCAGCTGTTGTTTTAGGTGGAGAGGCAGAAGTTGGGACAAGACTACGGAGCCACGGCGCTAATCTCCAAGCCGCAGACTCCGCCTCCTCAGGCCTGATCAAAAACCCTTTCTGCTTCCACAAACACAAATCTGCTCAAATCTTAGCTCAACACGCAGATGCACAAAGGTAGGAGCACAGAGCAATCAGCACACACTACCAATCACCACCAGCATCTGCTGCACATCCTTCCACCTGTCACTGCCTTTTTCTTCCTGTCCCTCTCAGTATCTACAATCACGCTGGAAAATATTCACAAAATCATGTAAACACGAGGACAAAATTCCCCAAACCTCTATAAGATTGTGATTTTCTCTAATTTTTTGCACTTCCACCTGAATTTAACTCAATTACATAACTTCAGTGAGCTCAGGTAATAATTAATCCTATCACAGCCTGTCCACCTGATGCGTCTGCCACAGAATTATTTCATCGCTGACTGACTTGATTTAGATCCGCAGCTTTATTTCTGAAACTCCAGTCTTATTTATTTGTATATTGTTTTGTAATGTATCCGTACGCTACAAGCCAGAAGACAAGAAGACATTTTGACATGTAAAGCGCAGGTGTAAATATCGACATTAACGTTGGCTGAATTCCATTTAGCTGCTTCGGTTTCAGGGTCCCGGCACTGGACGTGTTCCTGGGTAGAAAACAAACATAAGCGGTTGAGCGCTAATGACAAAAATCTGAAATCGTGCACGAAAGGGAAACCTCTCAGCTGGCTCCGAGTACAGAAATAACTGTTAGCTGCAGAGAGCTGGTCAAAGGTTACATTTTGTGAAGGCGGTGGATGGTTTTGCACTGAAACTGCAGGAAGAAAATGCCTGTTTTATGGTAGGACAGCTCACACTGTTTATGTGTGTCTAAGGCTGTTGAGTGGTAACATTTGTCA
Organism: Pagrus pagrus; assembly: GCF_965226575.1. Lineage (NCBI taxonomy): Eukaryota > Metazoa > Chordata > Actinopteri > Spariformes > Sparidae > Pagrus > Pagrus pagrus. Next base: position 9,402,429 of record NC_140200.1, read on the forward strand.
GGCTCTGTGTAACAGCACCACATGTTTAAGCTAGAAAAAAATTTTGCAAGTTGCTTGATTTTTGAATACTAAAAATGTCCATGTTTCAGGCTCTCGTGACAATGTGGCAGCATGTTTTCATGTTTTACTCCCATTAAACTGTTTATTCTTAGAAACAAAATAGCAAATACTTATATCACAAGAAACAAGCAAATGAAATCTCCTCATTCATTCCCTCAGGGATCAGAGTGTCCAGGAAGTCTATCCAATATGCCTCTCTCTGGAGGAGGCTTCTGTCCCTGTTACTCCCTCTCCGAGGTATCCTCACTGCCTCGATGCCCACATAATGAAGTCCACTCAAACTATGATTATGACTGTTGAAGCGCCGAGCCACTGATGATATAACATTGAAGTTATGAGTAGGAAATGCTACTTGTTTCCCTCTGTACTGCTGCGTTACCTGTGAATTTCTCTGAAGGGGGATCAATTAAGGAACATCTTATCATGTATTTAGTCTCCCATTAAACTGTGTCTCCAAACAGTTTAATGGGAGTGAGAAAAATATATTTTTTAACCTGTTTGAATTGTGCTTTAGGATGAAGCTCAACGGATCTACAACTTCTGTGTTAATCCCATGAAACCGTTGAATTAACATGCTTGTTTTGATCGATAGGGACCTTCCGACAGCCCCGATGGAAGCCTGGCTGCACCTTCCTTCGTCGCTGAAGCCAGATTTTAGACCGCACACTAACATGAAAGCCTTAAAAATGACCATGACCTGTTATAGTGTAACATACTGAGGTAGAGCGACACCATCAGGAAGTCTTCCTAAGAGGAGTTGGATTTACAGTGTTGTATTAACTATTTATATAAAAAAGAAAAGAAAAGCTGTGATTCTGACTGAAATCTGATGTTGAATGCACAATTTTGAGCTCAATAATTCACTGTTGAGAAATATTTTTATATGTAAGTGTAAATGAAGTGCTCTCACTGAATCTGCCTGACAAATCTGTGAAACGTTTGGTTTTGTCCCTCGTCAGTATTTTCAAAAGTGTACAGCTGATTGTGTACAGTATAAATAGGTACATTTGTCATAATTCATTGACACTAATTTTGTTATTGAATACAACAGTTAACCATGTAAATAAACCTGTTTTTATGAGTGATTTTGGTAGAAGATTGAAATAATTTATACATCAGCATGTTAAAGGGTTTCTAATCCATGGCAGTCCACAGTAAGGGATCAAATACTGATGACGCACGTCTGTGTGATATCGTAACAGTGTTCATGTTTGCTTATTTAACATGAAATAAAACTGTTTTGCAAAGTTTCTTCCCCTAACTCGGTGTCATGTTTTACAGTACTGTGTATCTCATGCTGCAACTTCTTGAGCGAAAGCCATAGATTATGTAAAACCGTAACCAAATCAATCCAGATGCACAACACCCAAAACCAGACAGGAATCAGAGAAGTATCGTGCATCATCACAGTACACTGCCAGTGACAGTTTGTCACTCTGTTATCTCAAAGCAGATGCCGCTGATGACAGGACCAGACTCAATTTAAGATAGATACCTTGTTGACCTGCAGCAGGTCAAATCTGGGCCCCCACTTCTGTTATCTCTCTGCTGTGATCACAGCGATTCAGTCACATGCAAGCGTGGTAGGAGGAGACAGAGCTCGAAAACAAACCAGCAAGCAGGTGTAGATATTGTTTCAGTCAGGTTTAAAGAAGGTGTTTCTTGTTTTTTTGTTTTTTTTAGTTATTTCATGTCTAAACTATGCTCGGATTATCCTGCATATTTTGTTCTTGTTGATACTGACCCATTTCAGCTTGTATTCTGTGTGGTTGTTAGACTCCAGGACAACTAGCACACACTTGTGGCAGCTAATGGGGATCCATTGTAGAATAAAGGAGCAGCCCAACAAAAAATTGCAGACTGCAATGATGAAGTAAAAGTGCAGCAGCCTCTCAAGTAGTAGAAGTATAAAAGTATGATGTTTCACTTCCATAAAATAGTTTATAGTGTATCTATAACTATGAACTCAAGTATCCCCAAACCGCTCAAAATGCCAATTTCTACTTAATGTTGCTTTAAAAGAATGAACAATAAAGGTGCAGCCCAACGAAAATTAAAGGCTGCTATGCTAAAGTAAACAGGCAACACCCTCTCAAGGCCAAACACAGAAGTATAAAAGTGCAATGTCTTGCATCTTCTGACCATAAAATTAAAATAATTATAGTAGTCTCTTGAGTACTTCCATTTTTGTTACCTTATACTTCTATTCCACTAGATTTTACTTTCAAATAATGTACCTTTCCCCCACTTCATCTCTCTGGCAGATGTGGTTACCAAAACAAAACCTCCTTTAAAACGCAGTGTCTACTTGCATGGGTTGAAGATGTATAACGAGTTTTTTCTTATTTCACAAAAAGCAAAACAAAAAAACAAACAACGGGATAAAAATAAACAAAACAAGACATGAATATACATTGTATTAATCAGAACTTTGTTTTCACCAGCTTGATGTATGGACATCTGTTGTCTGTCAGTTCATCCCTCCTCTTTGATTCTTCCTGAGGTTTTTTCACATGTTTTTTCCCATTAGTGTTTTTTTTTTCCCTCACATCAGAGCTGTCATGATTACACGATTGTCATGGCCAAAATAAATTCTGATAATCGTGATATCTACAGAGTAATTAAAAAGAAAAAGTGTTTACAGTGTCTTTTCTCTCTAATTTTGGCAAATAAACATGAGTGTCAGGAAGTAGAAAAAGTAAAAAAGTGCACAAAAAGACCAGTTACACATAATGAGGTGACCAGATGAACTGATAAACAAAAGATCAATAAGGCCTAACATCTGCGCTGAATTAATAGTATATGTGTTTTATTAACAAGATATTAATTTGTTATTTAATTTAAACAATACATGAATAAATACAGTACTGTGTGTACCCCTCTTGGCCACACGGTGGTAGCATTGTTACATACACGCACCTCAAATGAACCAGAAGGCCCAGAAGGATTCAACCGAGGAGGAGAGCAAGAAACATAATTAAAAGCCCATTGCTGATACAGTTTCTGTTCTCAGTTCCTCTTAATTGCTTTGTAATCAACTTCAGGCCACAGAGGAGCCTCAACAAAGCTGAGATCGGCTGATCTAAAGTGTCGGTCTGAATAGATGACCACATTTAACATCTCACTGGCAAAAATAGAGATAAATTTGCCTCTGAGCAGCTCTGTTATGAGATCATCCTGACTTGGGGCCAGTACTCGGAGAGCAGCTCCCATTTGACTGATTCTCTGATGATCTCATTGTTCTCTAGTTAGCTAATGACTGATCCCTGGCATAGATTGGTTGTTAAAGTTTCTGTCAGAAGTTTTTCCTGGTACCTCAGGTTCATTATCACATAGATCTGTGGAAATACTATCCATTGATGCAAAATCCAGCTGAGAGGATGACATAAAACCACTACTCTCTTTACTCTTATCTAACTTCATTCTAACAGTTTTACAGCAGCCGCCGCCAGTAACCAATCAAACCATCTTTTAAATGCTACTTTTATTATTGTTGCACTTTAGTCCTGGAAAGAAGTCAGTAAATGAGAAAATTGAGGAAGAGATTTCTGTGACAGGCTGACATCATACCCAAACCAACACTGCCCCTTTTAGTCATTTGTTGTGTCAACACTATTTATCCCACACAACAGTTTCCCTCTTTTTATGACATTTTATTAATGTGGAATATATGAACTGTAGACAGGAAGGTCACCAAAGGACGAGGACGAGCAGGGCGTGAGCTCAGGCTCAGTGACGGCCTGCCCACCCACATGTAGAGATGGCTGTTTGAATAAGGCCCCTTGTATACATATGACATTTCAGAGCCGCTTGGAAGAACTTACTGTACATGCAAAAACGTTAGGTCACTTGGATGTTACTAAGAGCTTTTGCTTGTTTGTTGTCATTTCTCTGGCTCCCTGAATTTTTATTTTTTTTGGTTTACAACCCAACTAGTGTCCCTTGATGCAGATTAAATCAGGTCTACGTAGGCTGAGGTTGGAAGGAGGATTTTATTTCTGACTTCCTAACATTTATTTCAACAGATTTTGTTCGGTCACATAAAGATGGCTTGTTCATGCAAAATTCATCTCATGAATTCATCTCTGATAAACTGTACAAGATGATATGTTTCCTAGAAATCCAACTGAAAACCTATTTATATATAGGACTAGAATAGATCGGTCCCTCTATCTGGATCTGCACCAAAAATTAACGGGGTCTATTCTGGGCCGAGACCCATCCTCCATCAAAGTTTCTTGGAAATCTGTTGTGTAGTTTTTGTGTAATCCTGCTGACAAACCAACAAACAAACATAACCTCCTTGGCAAAGGTAATAACCTGTTGGAAATCAAGGAGCTGATTTAAAGATCCATTCTGTAACATTTCTGCATTAAAATGTCTTAACAACAACTAAACGTTTTGAGTTGTGCACTTACATTATCCCCAATGTTTCTAACAATGTTCAAAACCCAGAGAAATGTGTAATTTTATTTAAGGTAACAGTGCGATTCATTTGATCACCTGTCACTATTATCCCATGCTACTAACAAGTTTTGTTCAGATTTGTTTTGATTGAGAGACTCTTAGTGGGTTTCAAATGCCTGAAAAATTGTCATTTTTACACTCCTTTTTGTCCTGCCTACCCATTCCCCCCTCCAGTCTTTACACTAAGTTAAACTAAACTAAGGTAAAATAAGCTAAGCTAAGCTAAGCTAAGCTAAGGTAATCGCACCTTGTGTGGTATCAATCTTCTTATTTAACTCTGGGCAAGAAATCAATGAGGAGGAGTTCCCAAAATGTCAAACTATTCTTTTAAAGGACACTAACTCTGTATAAACCAGATGGCATTTCACGCTATCCTCTAATACCATACGTATATCATCACCCTCTCCAAACATCCTTGCAGGAATGGTAATGTGGCAGATTACCAGTATGACCAGAATGACCACAGGATGGCGGACGGTGTACCTCAATCTCATGGCTTCCAGGCCGTGAGCATCAATACTGAATACTCCTCCGTGAGGATTCACAGCATGACCATCTATCCTTTAATGCTGTGGCATGATGGTCACATACGTCATTGCCCTGAGGGCGGCAGATAGTATCTGCCTGCTGGCGCTTCACAGATACTATCAACTATCCGCACAATGACCCATCCTGCACCCACAAACCCAAAACCTAAAGTACACAGCTAAATTCACAAACACTATATTTAGTTTGTATAGAGATGGGGAGGAAGACAGCATTGTGCAATCAGTTGTATTCTGTTTATGTCCAACGCTTCGCCAGAATAAATGTTGCCACCGAATGTGGACATGCTGGTTAGGTTTAGGCCCAAACACTAACAACAAAAACACTCGGTTAGGGTTAGGAAAAGGTCATGTTTTGGCTGAAAATACCAGTTTTGTTCCTGCAAACACAGCTGGAAAAATTTCCTGACATCTTGTTAAAAATACCTGCTATTGCTGCCACAAAGAGAGCTACAAAATGTCCTGATGGTCGCTAAAATTTCCTGGTTTTGTCGTTTGAAACGGGAAGCGACAGTGATCTGACACAGTGGTTTCTTGCTTGGCAGCCGTCTTGCCTATCTCTCCGATCCCTTGGCATCCCCTCCTCCTCCTCCTGATAAGAAAGTCAGCTCATAAACACGTAATCTCAATGTAATATGATACACGTTGTAGAAATTTTGATATGATACGTACACTGTTGGACATTTTCAAAAAAACACAGTGAACGTGCACTCTTAGATGCCCCTATGGTAGATGAAACAAGACAAGGTGCCCCCCAGTGTGCAAAAAACCAGTGAAGTGCCCTCTCCTCACTACAAATATATCAAGACTTTCTGTGTGCTGGTATCCCCCCTCCCGCCATACATGCGGTGCCCTTTTTATTTTCTTCACCCCTGCCCTTCAAACATCCTGAGTCTGCCACTGGATCTGTGGTTTGCAGTAACAGACAATGGCAGGATTTTACCTGGCCACCGGGACTAGATTGTAGGCCTTCTCACAATCACTTAGAAACCAGAAATAAACCATCAATTTGCCAATAACAAGACTAGTCAGTGTAGGAGTGCAGATAGCCATCAGAGCCATAAAGCATGAACTGGAAGGAGAAATGTGGGTGGGAGGAGGCCGAAGCGAACCCAGCGTGACGCAGTGCCTCCTGTTTGTGTTGACTGTTCAAACAGCAACAGAGATTGATGGCGCTGGCCACGTACGACACACAGTAGTAAAGAGTGCAGACACGCAGGCGGGAATAAGAGAAAGAGATAAAGCCTCATAGCAGTTTAGAGATGAGGAAAACAGAAACGGGGGAGAGGGTCCAGCTGACAAGGAGGATATCAAAAACAACTGCACAGAACAAAATACTTGAAAGAGAGGAGATGAAAGTATTACTAGGGCTGAGAGTGAAACACAAGTAGGTGCGGTGAGGACTGTGTCATACGCAGATGGCCACTCGGTGTATTTTGGAGAGGCCGCTGAACCGGCACCTCATCCATGCACATTCTGGAGGAATATAACTCACTCACAGATGGAGTGCAGAGAAGGGAGGTGCTGCTATGAAGTCAAACTGTAAACTGAATCTTGATATTCAACACTGGCTCGGCGCCAGAGGAGCTGTGCTTGGTACCAGTGTTTTCTTCTTCCTCGCTCCGCAGGGAGGATAAAGGCATTTTCATATTTCAGTCAGGTTTTTTTTTGTTGTTGTTGTTTTTTTTAAGTGTGTCTGTGTGTGGCCTCCTCCAGTCGTTAATGTTTGCTAAAAAATACCAAACAAAAAATGGATGTGCGACTTCCATTCTGTCTGTTTGGTGTTTTTGGTATTTACTAATTTGAGGTGGGGCAGAAAATGATAAAAAAAAAATAAAAAAAATCTGGAAAAGTCAACAACTCTCCTTCTCTGGTGTACAAACCAGCAGAGATTCCTGTAAATTACACGTCAGTCTCATAAAGATGTTTCATATTTTAAGTAGACTGCCCTCGTCAAAACTACTTTGACCTTCATTAAATCTTTCTCGCGATGTCGTTAAACATCCCATCCCAGTCTTTAATTATCTAAGATTTGCAATAACTTTATGTCATGGTGAGCTTAATGTGGTCTACCATGATGACAGCACAAAAAACTTTGGGTGCCACATTCGCCTTCAGTTCGGTCTCACAGAAAGGGCGTCGCGATGTGTGTTGTGGTTGTGTTGATTAGCTACTGCACTCGGGGACTAATTTCTTCCAGTGTTCCCCGAGGCTTATGTGTTGTTTTCATTTTATTGTTCACAGGAAAAATGGCTCAGCCGGTAAAAATGGAAAAATCACTTAATTTTTCCCCCACTGTAGAGCTACTGTTTTGGCTTCCAGAGCGCAGTCCTCCGCCTACTCAGTCGCTCGGAGACTGGATTTCCATTAAATGTCTTATGTTTATGGGCATGTGGAGGTAAAGGTGCTACCAGAGGGACACATTGTAATGACCAACAGTACCGTGGAACATAGGAACATTTTTCTTAAATGAAAAGCAAGGTATTCATTTTCATTTCTTTACCTTGATTTACCTTGAAATTTGTCTTCCGAGCAGGAGCGGCCTGGGTCGTAGCTGTCTTTCTGTCGGAGGAGGTTTCTCTGGATGCCTCAGGTTTCAAAGCTGGCAGGCTGATCAGAGCGCAGAAGGTTTGTGAGCCGTGGCACTAACACACAGCACCAGGCTTTGAGGACCCAGATTAACCTGCACAGTAGTTAAATAAACACACATCCATGCGTGGCCGCATGAATGGACGTTTCATCACCGCTCGCCACATTTCCGTGATCGTACTGGACTCACACCCCGCTGCACTCCATGATGCAATTAAAAATAACAGTCGAAACACAAAAACATATGTGGAATGGCAGAGAGGTATAGGTACAGTGTGCACGATGATGAAAACTCCCTCAACGAGCTTCACTCCTTCACTTTTTGAGCTTTTTCCATTACATTTTTTTCACTCAAGATTTGGTTTCGATGTTAGTTAGTTGTTCCCTTATTCACTAATCAAGCCTTGCATTGTGCACTTTGGTCCCAGTAAAATTACCTCAAGACCACATTGGCTCGACACCAGTGTGTGTATGAGTCTGTGGCAGAGCGGGGGCTGACTTTCAGACAACTGCAGGCCGGGAGCTTAGTAGGGTGTGAGGTAAACCCCCATGGTGGCGGGTCGTGTTAAAACAGCAGAGGTTAGGAGGGGGCAGGGCTTGTGTTTGTACACAGGGAACCCCGGGCAGCTCTGTAAAAAGAGCTTTATTATTTAGGCCTCTGCCAAGCAGAGATCAGGGTGGAAAATACACAGGATCCCCGGCGCCAAGTCCCTTGCTCTTGGAAAATCCGCCCCAGAAGCGTCCAAGCGAAGGGCCTGGATTTAATCACCCACTGCGGCATTTGTCCTCAGTCTGAAGACAGAAAGCTACAATCAATCTACATCAGTGTGACTCTCGATCCCTCCACCAGCAATCATATTAAAAAGACACGTTCTCTATTGTGTGAGTAACCCTCAATTTTAAGTCTGGACACAGATTCAGAAATGACTGATGTCTGTTAAAAGAAACTGTCAAACTTTTACTTGCTCTGGCAAAAAAGTTATACCTCTTTAACTTCATGTCCACTGATAATATACACATTTGTGCAGTGCGTCATAATGACATAATATTTATGTACTCTATATGAACAATTGTGTTTGCAAAGCAGAAAACATGTCATGCACCGTAAAGCTCATACGTTATCTCAGTTAATTCTGCCCGACAATCTTAATTTTCACATTTTTCTCCTTTTAAAGTTAAGAGTGGGGAGATGCATCAGCAGAGTTGTTCCCTTTGTTTCAAACTGTGGTCTGAATCCAGTGAACCAGGAGGATGTGTAATGTTGAAAATGGACTGCATGGATCTAAGCTCTCAGACACATGAATCTGTCACTGTTTTGCTTTCGGACAAATCCAATAGGAGAGCTTTCACTCTGAGCCAAAGTACTCGTTAGTGCAGCGAGATCTTGGACATCCTGTATTATAAAGTTCAATATAACCGGTGATGTACAGTAATAAAAGAGTCAATAAATGGAGCGGTGGCATCGAGCCACATCTGTTGCATTTGTTGAGCTTGAGGATTTGTTTGGCGATGGAAACGTCAACACTACCAGACAAACAGTCTTAAATCACTCGTCTCATCCATAAACACACCAGAAATCAAAACGATACATGTGAAATAAAAAAAGGGTGGAAATAATATATGACTTCTGTGAAAGCCAACAGGAAAGCTTTCAAGAAATCACTGGGCCAAGTGTAAAGTTGATACAGTTTTGGTCAATAACCTCCACCTTGGTCGACAGCTGCTCTATTAAACTCGGACTTTCATGCTTTATAATATCATCACTGAAGTATTAGGCATTTTTTTTGGCAGAAAAACGTGGGGACAAACATGAGGCCTGACAGAGGAAATCCTCAGACAGCTGTTTCTGTTCTTTTTGTGAGCATCTTCTCTCACACCCTGCCCACAAGCAAAGTCAGATCATGGTCTTCTGCCCAGAAAAGACAAGGTTGCCTGCTTTCCGGACTGCAAGCCAGAGATGATGACCTCAGTCCTAATGAAGACCAGAGAGTGCCTGGTTGTGTCCTTCATCAAATGTGTCACACACACAAATCAATATTTAACTGTGTTGACTCTCCCAGTATCAGAGTCAAAGTGATCTGAACTTCACCTGGGACCTGGAATACCTACTTTGCTAAAATAGTAATTTCTCTGTGTTTACCCCTTGGTTTTGTTTTTTTAAGAGACCCTGTGTGGTCCGTTGCTCTCCTTCAAAAGGATACAGCTCCCCCTATTGGGATAAATCTGTTGTGCAGTTTTGGTTAACCTATAATTAGCACATCTGTGTAGTTTTACTGTGATTTTGCCAGAATAAACACTGAAGCAGGGCGTCTTGCCCAAAACGTCCATGTGGCAAGAATAAGCAGTTTGATGGGAGTGCTGTCCCCTGCTGTTTCTTCTGTGATTACCACTAAAATTCCCAGTTAAATGCACTGGTGGCAAAGGATTTTTATAACTGGAAAGAAAAATGGATACTTACTTTTAAAGCCTCAGTGCTTCGTGGCTGAAGTTTCGAAACACCTAATGATCCGGGCACGCCTAGAAAGATGAACACAAGCTGTTTTCTGCAAGCTGTAGTTGCCCTGGTAAACACACCAACCGCTTGGGCTGTCGCAACTGCAGTGTCTCAGGGCTCGTTAGGTAGAGCAGACAGGCCGGGTGGCGGGGCAGTGGCAGGGCAGTGGCAGGGCAGCCCGCCGGCAGTCCGCCATCAGCAGAGCTACTGTGTGAGTGCACGGTTTGAGTCAAGCATAGAGATAGCCACCAACGAAGCCAACCAATCACAGGTGGAGTAGGCTGGGATCCAAAATAACTCTCCACTGATATCTCCTCTGTTGCTTGATGCTATGTTTTAAAATGCTGAAATCAGACATGGTCGTAGGCAAAACGCAAAGAAAGATATTTGTTTAGATTAGTGTTTCTGAATTAATGAAACCTTTGATGATATAATGTAAAGACACACCTTTATGATGAATGATCCAATTATCGACTGATCCATCAAGCTTCTTAGTGTCAGAATCCAGTTACATTTCAAGCTTCCACAGTTACTTTGCCGCATACAATAGCTGATAGAAACAACAGACAAACTAACAAAAATGTAGTTAATGGAACTGTAGTACTGTGCAGGTTTGCTTGAGTTCATGCACAACTCATTACAGAGATCATCGCTCTCTCTTCCAAGTTAGCCTCAGAAAACAAGTATCTGAGCCATAATATTCAGATTTAATTTTTCTTTTTATTCTTAGCATTACTACATCATGCTGCACTGTTCCAAAAACACTGCCGGACAGCAACGCCCACCAACATGTGTTCAAAGACAACCTCTCCTGAGACAAACACTCCTGAGATCAATCACCTGCCATAAAAGGGGGAAAATTTAGCCACATCACCTCCACGTCCACTTTGATCCGCCGAACAGGTTCTGAGATCACAAGAAAACCGAATTCTTCAACTGACGATCATCATCTGGATGAAGATGTTAGGAAGTTGAGGCAGCGAGAGTTCAATTCACAACACACCCTGTTTGTGATTCACCAAACAAACACAGCTGCTGTTGGACGATAGCGTCCAGGAAGCAATCCAGCCTTAACAGTGTTGCATAGAACTGTGAGTTCACCACTGAAAACAAACACGAATAGATTTCCTTCTCTCAACTTTCCCCATGTAATTGAATTAATCAATATAATGTTAATATAACAATTAAGTATTTCACATTTTCTCAGCAGATTTGTTGTTGTGGTGCAAAGAATTGTCCATAAAAGAGGACATTTGCCACACAAATTGGACTATACCTGTACATCAATTACCTTGTTGTTCATTTTTCTCTCTTTTTCTGTGCAATTCCTTTTCATTTTTAGCCCATGTGAAAGTAGTTGCAGCTGTGTTGTATAAAGTACTCAAAAGTCATACTAAAAGTAAAGATTTTGTGATAAATATTACTTTGGTAAAGGTGAAAGTCACCCATATGAATAGTACCTTAGTAAAAGTACCTGATATTAACTGTACTTAAGTATCAAAAGTAATTTTCTGGCAATAAATGTGCTCAATTGTACATATATGTCCATGCACATTGTACACTGTGGGTCGGCCAGTTATTGTATTTGATGATAAGCACTTTTTTAACATAATCTCTCTTTTTTTTATCTGATTGCTGATAAAATAAATACATTTAAAAATGTGTTACTTTGGCTCTGATAATCTGATCTGCAATCTGCAAACTAATTAATCACTTATGTTATCAAATAAATGTAGTGGAGTGAAAGTGCAATATTTGCCTCTACAATCTAGCAAGGTGGAAGTAAAAAGTAGTAGAAAATTGAAACCCTTGAGTAAAACTCAAGATTGTACTTAAGTACTGTACTTGAGTAAATGCACTTCCCCTCCGCTCGACTGCCAATGATCTACTGGAGCACCTCGCTGCTGAAGTGCCAGATATTTCCCCCAGGAGTTGGTGGAGAACAAAACAGAGCTTGAATTATGGGCTTACATTAGTCACTTAACCAGATGCCAGAAACATGATTCTCAATGAATGTAATGTTGCTCAATGGCTAACGGATGGGTGAATTGTCAGTAGCTTGCAAACAGATGCAACGTAACTTTATGATGTCATAATGTGTTAATGTTGTGTTAATGTTGTGTTTACAGGTTGTGACGCTGCCCCCACGTGGTAAGAATCCACTGATGCAGGTTTAATAAGCCTTTTTTCTGGTAAGAAATACTGCGTCAAGTCAGCTGAAATCAAAACAAAATGAATCATCTCAACATGACGTAAATCAAAAATGATCTCCGTCTCCTTGAGCCATCACTGTTCAGCATATACTATAATGTATGTTTCATGGGACTGTCAGAATCAGCTGCTAATTTATTTTGTTTTGGGGTAAAAAAAAAGTAAAGTAAATCGAGAAGAACAGAGAAGATTTACTGAAATAAATCTTTGAAGCACCTGCTCTTGTGGTTTATGGTGCGCGATCTTTGTCCTCTTTGATTTACTCTGCTTCAACAACCTGCTGTTGAGTCATCGTCTGGCCCCCTCAGGCTAAACTTGATCCAGGATCCTCTGGCCGGCTCTCATTTGTTCGCCTCACTATTGGACGAAGCAGGTGTATGAATCACCACGCGGATCTCTGATTGGCCACATCGGCTGTCCGTCTGTTTGCCTTTTTGCCCTTTTGGCTGAATATCATATAAACTCTTCATGTTTGGATTTTTAGTGAGGTAAGAAAACGCCATTCCTCTGGAAACGATCCCCCTGGCAAGAGAAGGTCAACTGTGAATGTGATCACTGAGAGTGAAAAGGGAAGTTACATCAGCCCTTCAATAAGCCAGGTTAGTGAATTATGGTCAATCATAGTCTGAGACTTCCACAAAGCCCAATGAATGTGTAGCAACGGCGAGCGCTCGCTTTGGCTTGGTGAAGTCAACTACCGAACCTGCCGTCTCCGCAGCCTCGGATTTACTGGGAGAATTTATCAAAGAAGACACATTTCTAACACACCCAGTGTTTAGCTAGCTAGCATGCACGGTGGGATCTGTGTTGCACTTAACAGCATTATAGTTTGGTCAAGTGAGGATTTTTTTCATGTGGGTAAGAATGCATGTGTGCATGCGTGCTTTAAGTCCGCCACTAAATACAGAACCAGAGTTAACAGGGTCAAACAGGCTTCTGGCAACTGCCGAAGCCAATTTTTTGAGCCTGTAAGCCTCCTTTATCCCAGTTTACCCTCTGCCTCAGTGTAAGGAAGTTACTAAAGTTATTATTTTAATCCCACACAGCAATTAGCCTGCACTTTTTGTCTTGGCCTTTTTGTATTCCTTTCCAAACATCAGTCATCACACAAAAATGTGTGAGTGATGCAACAGATATCCGTCGTAGTGAAATCCAGGCTGACAACGGATCACATATAGTCGGTTAATGGGGTTTTCCCCCCACTCACTACTGCTGAGCTCGCTGGAAGCAAAACCGATGTTAATCACAAGCTAAAACGAAGCTTTAATGATGCATGAGGGGAACTTTGGTTGCTCTATCAGCAAAAAGCAAGAGGATATAATAGAGAAAATAAATTGATGTGGATGGTCTATGCAACTTTTCGAGCAGGACAAAGCCTTCACAACACACACAGTCCTGCTCAAGGAGACTTTATGTGTCTGTATGTATGAAAATATACTCAGATAAAAGATGAGTAATGTAAGAGAGTGGCAGAAATATTTTCAATCACTTTACATCACAATATGTGATATAATGTGCTTATTTGGGAATCACGGATTAACTCACGATATGATCACGATACATTGCCCACAATAACGATGATATCACGATACTTGATACGTTGAAAGTCAATCATCCCACCCCTGAAGAGCAAAAAGAAGGAATTATATATTAAATCACTGCATTGTGCTGTCGGTTTCACAGAATTTGAAAGTTAAAAAACTAAACGATGTACAAAAAAGTGCAAACAGTCGTACCTCAACACCAGTTTAACACAAACACACACAGACTGCAACTTGGGAACTCTTGTCGTCTTAATAAATTATGGTCCTTCCATAAGAAAACATCACTAGCCACATGAAGCAGTGTCTACAGAGGTTTACTCCGCGAGGAGTTCGGAAGTCGTTACCCTGTCAAACTGCCGCTGGAAGCTGGTGAGAGTACCTGCATGTTTTCCTAAAAACAACAAAATACGCTGCTTTCTCTTGCAATGTGATACTCTGCTATACCAATATTTTGTCCCACCTCTCCCCACAGTTGAGAGGAAATACTATTTTTATTTTAGTGAGGCAATAATGGTTGATAGTCTGATGTGGAAAATAGCACAACACAAATTAAAGCACGCTATTTTATAATAAACACTCAGTTGCCACTCACCGAGGTTTTCTGAAACTCATACAGTTCTCTCAGTCTTTTGGCACAAGTGTGAAGTCCTTCCCGTGACTCTGTTTCCTATAGTCTTGGCCACTATGGCTCTCTTGAGATGACGTAAAATGCTTTGCTGGTTTAAAACTAATATTGTTGTATGGGATTTGCAAGGAAATTAGGGTTTTGCTTGAAGCCTACGGGGCCCTTCGGCAAGCTGTTCCCAGTGAAAAGTGATCTTATGGAGGCTTCAATCATCTTTATGCCCTTTAAGATGAACTCCAGTTGTTGCTCTTAGGTCGCTTTCCACGAAGAAGAGATCGCGAGTTTACAAGAGAATTAATATGCTATCGTGCGTTGCAATCAGATCATGATTGATTTCAAAATACGACTTCTCTGTCTGTGTACATTGACAAATAGACGTGAATCACACAACACAGATTGTTGTGGCTTTATGTTGGTGGTGTCAGCATTCATAGTCACTAGTGGTTATATTGCTCATTTGCTTCTCAAACCGCGCATTACGGAGTGGCTGCTACTTGCACTTGAATCCTGGTGTCTGTTTTCGCAACAGCGCAAGAAAAACACAGCGCTGCCATGATCTCTCACTCGACTCTCCACATCAATCCCCAGTGTGGACTGCTGATGCC
Organism: Pagrus pagrus; assembly: GCF_965226575.1. Taxonomy (NCBI): domain Eukaryota; kingdom Metazoa; phylum Chordata; class Actinopteri; order Spariformes; family Sparidae; genus Pagrus; species Pagrus pagrus. The sequence goes on from NC_140200.1 coordinate 9,417,569, forward strand.
TTTCTCTCTGCATATGACTCTTATTAGCTTGATATGAAAACCCGGCTTCATCTCCATTCTCATGGTCGAGAGCCATTCGCACTGTGTGTGATTTTCAGCCTCCCATCTGCAGTCTTTTCTGCTGCCTCAAATGAGTCCCTGACCAACAGGCCACAAAAAGACTTATTTGTTTTGGATGTACAGTAGAGTGGTTTTGCACAACCCTGGTGTTCAAATAAAGCCTGTTTGATAGTTATGGTGTGAAACCTGGAGCAGATTTATGTCTATAATAGCAACGGTAGGCTAAATGGAGATCTTGGATGCCATTTATATTCAGCCGTTGAACTTTTCTCCAAGGTCAGAATTCTTATTACATTACAGCGTACTGTCAATGAATGTTTCTCATAGCGCTGCCATTAAACCGAACGACCTGCAGTTCGTTTGAAGTCTTTGTTGCATTGTGAGCTGCTCAAGGAGCCATTGGGAGGGAGCCCTCTGGATAAGGTGTCCTTGCACTGTCAACACTTTAAGAAATCAAAGCCTCCCCGTCCCATCCTGTTTGAAAACGCCCTCATGTTTTCAATTTCCCAGCGAGTGGTGGACTTTTGACTCTTTTCACACACAAAAAAAACCCATTATGCAGAAGTCTCTTGCAGTATGTTTGAGCCTGCCGAGCTGCTGACATGTGCACCAGCTTTAGCTTTCACAGCTAATGTCACCCGGCCATCACCGGTGATTATGTAGCAGCAGGCGTGAAAGCCCACTGCGGTGAACTTCTCTGTGGCGTGTTATCTGTCGCTAATTAGATGCTGATGTTAACGTTAACTTTGTCCCAGTTTACATTGTTATCGAACAGCATTTTGATAAATTGTTGGGGTCAGATGTAGAAAGTGTCCCATTACTTCTTTTACTTCTAGCTCTGAACCGGTGCTCATGTTAGGTGTGTCAGTTTGTTTAGTTAGCTGTAACATTCCTTTTTTTTTTTTAATCTTCCCAGGTTAAATTATTATTGAACTGCATTTTCATCAAATTTTAGATCAGATACATCGACTGTGTCCCATTTCCTCATTTACTTCTCACTTCTAACTGGTCTTGTTGGCAATCTAACGTTAGCCTCGTCAGTTAGTCCAGTTAGCTGTTAGCAAGCAGGAATGAAAATCTTCCCAATTTGCGTCGTAACTGAGCAGCATTTTGGTTCAAGTTTCAGGTCAGACTTCTGTTACGGTTACTTCTTACGGTCATGTATTAGCAACGTTAGCTTCATCAGTTTGTTAGCTGTAGCATTTGCACAACGCTAAATATTTGTTGCTGAGTCCAAATATTTAGCATCAGCTTGTCTATTTTTTTGTGGCGTGACCTATTTTATTTTAGTATCAAGTCCCCACTTTACTTAGAACTTATGCACAGCTGAAGCAACTAGCTCCCGATCCACAAAGAAGCTAACTGCATTGCACCACAGTCTTTCTACACCACTGTCAGAGCGTAAGTCGATACCTGTGCCTCTTCTAATTGATACTTTCTGAATGATTCGTAAGCAGTAGTGGAAACTAGTGAGTCTAGAATAAAAACTGAGAAAAGTCTGACAACACAGACTCTTGTGGTTTCGCCTCATGCAAACACTTATTAGCTGCAAGTTGCTCCGTCCGTACGATTCTACCAGAACGTGTCCGACACTGCCTCGAAATCTCTCAACCACGGACGGTGTCATCTACCCACATCTACGGCACACTTTAGTATCCAATCTGTACAGCTCCTCGGCTTCACAAGAACCACATGGTCGCGTGGTTGCTGTTTGATATGTGTTAAGGCTGAAGCTGACCATTTTGAAGTTCCCTATTCAGTATATCCGTACCAGATGGGGCCGAGCCAGGCGATGCAGACTCCGAGGCTGTCGACTTCGCTCAAATGCAATTTGCAAGTGAGACATTTCAGAATGAGCATGATGGATGTGTTTTTCCCGCTGATGCTTAATGTGACACAACTGTTTAAAAAAAAAAGCTGAGTACAGCCCTGCAGTGTCACGAATATTTCCCTACGCTTGACTTTTAGAAGACGGTATGTAGGATGCACTCTTTCCTTCTGTTTGTAGGCGGATGTTCTCACCTCTCACCTTGATTCGTTTCTAAATAAAACTTGGTCTAATTTTGTCAGAGAGAGCAGAGAAGGCACGTGAGTGAGGAAAAAACAGGGAGGAGAAAGGTGATGCTGAAAGGTGACTCCATGTGTGTGGTCTCCCCGTATCAGATGCCCTATAGGGAGACATGCACGCACCATGTTGATATTCAAAAGCCTTGGATGTTTGTTTAAAGTGAGTAATTGATACTTGCCACTGGAAGAATTTCCCCCAATTTGGCACCGAGTGTGAGAACAAGGGGAGTCCAGTTTGCCATGTCTGCATGCTGTCGGCATGTGTTATGCTACGGGAAATACGCTGGCCCTGGTCCTCCTGCTTCTTTGGAGTTCACTGCAATGGCAGCACCAGACCACACATACTGCCACTTTTATGGTTTTCGGCTGAGGATTCCTACTGTCGCTGCCAAATTGCCTATTATTGAAACTTTCAATAAACAAGCAAAGAAATGTAATGCCTTTGTTTGGTTTGGAACTGCAGTTGAAACACTTTAAGACCAGTTTTTAGGACACCAAAGAATGAACTATTTGAGGAGAGCACAGACATCTCAGATTGAAAATATGAGCTCTTACTGGAAGGCCTTGGAAGATTAGTAGCATTCCCTTGAAATGCTCCCTAACTGAATTACTTTCTGAATTCGTCTTTTGAATTACTCGCTCCTTCAAACTGTCTTCCCAGCCTATTGAGAGTTTGTTGATCACTGCTCCATTGAAAGAAACACTAAAGTGGTTATGGCTTCTCTGATCTCAGCCTCTTTGACACCTTAAAACACGACATGAAAAAGTGCACTAAAGGGGCTTAGCCGTGGCAGGATTCCACCTCAGCTGTTATCTTTGCCAGCATGGCGCCGCCTCAGAAAAGGGAGGATCTTTGCACTTTGTTTTGATTGCCGCTACTTACACCGCCAGCATCTCCTCTCATGCGCAAAATGGTGCTTGAATATCATTTTGATCATTTCATTCTTCTCCTTTCAGCTGCCCTCATTCTTGTGTCAGTACAAAGTGTGGGCCCTAATCCTTTAATGAATGTCTTCTTCTGGGGCTTCACATGGCAGCACATTCCAACCTCGGGACAGTGAACAGCTGGATGACTGCAGCGCAGGGTGTTTTATTTTATCCCGCATTGTCAGATGTTCATGTTTGCAAAAGGGCAATTTGTCCGCGTAGATATCGGGGATGACAGCCGAACGGGGATGAATGGAGGTGCAAAGTGGAGCCTCGCACACGAGAAATTAGTTTCAGAACGGATATCAGCTTAGCAACGCGCTCGTTTCTGCTCAGGAAAACCTGCACTGGAAACTTCCCTTTAGTATTTTTGCGGGTCTGGGTGACTTACAGCGTACTTGACAGTTTCATTTGAGAGTTCATTTGAAGATTTGGTTTGATTAATGTAGGCGCACATGGAAAAAAAAAAAGTACCATCATATTCTACTCTACTAGTTGAATGATTGCTTCCCCAGTTATATGGACACAAGTCAGGGTAAAAGTTATTGCCGAGAACTGTACTGCAGTAAATGTAAATCACTTGTGTAAAATTTTTTTTTATCCGAAGCCCTGTTAACTGACACATCAGCAGCCACAAATCATTTTGGGGTCACAATTTCAACATAATTTTTCTATTTCAGAAGGGCCTTTGAGAATGAAGTTGATGCATTATCATCAGCTCACGGTTTGGGAATGTTTCAGTTTTACTCATATCAATGGATTAAATGCTTCACATCAGTGGCAGACTGAGGATGTTTGAGGGGCAGGGGCGAAAAAACATAAAAAGGGCATCAGCTGTATGTGGTGGGGCAGTAGCACCTAAACGTTGTGATACATTTATAGTGAAGAGAGGGCACTTCAACATGCTCTGTCCACTGGAAGGACACCCTAGAGAGCACTTATATCATATACTTATATATACACTCATATTTTATCTACCATGTGGCCGTCCAAGAGGGCTCGACCGCTCCCAGTCCGCCAGTGCTTCACATCAAATGTCAGACCTCATGATACTCACTACCTGAAAATATAAAAATTAGTGTTAAATTTGCTAAAGATAACACTAAAAGTATATAATTTGAAAATTCAGTACAGTTCACCATGTTATGGCATCTGACTTGAAGTTAGCCATGCCACGGATAGGCAGCAGCACGTACTGGTTTTTCAAAACACACCTCCAGAAACTTGTTGAAACTTTTACGAAGGTATTTTCCAAAAAGTCGGTCACAAAGAGTGACAAAAACACTTCCATCCATTCTTGTGAAACCCCAACAATATACAAAAAAGTAAGTAGATTATATGGAAATTGCAATAAAGCGGTCAAATTTTGCATCAGCTCACAGCCTCAACCTGTCGGACATTACCGAGAGCAACCGCACCGACTCCTTATCTTCTCTCCACCTTGTCCTCCAACCAAGATTTATTCGTTCTCCCCTTAATCACAGGTGCAAAAACAAACAACCGTTGCCATAATCAGCAGGGAGGATGTACTTTGCACATTCTTCTCGTTCTTCTGCACGCTGCAACCCTGAAGTTAGTGGTCCTCGAGGTCATCTAATCTGTCATTTCCAATCCCCCTTTCCAACTGCTGTCTTTATCACCCATTCATACAGTACGTGTCCATGACCAAAAGTACAAATGCTGCAGCTTGGCAATGCTAGAGTTTCTACAGAGACATTCACAAGGATAAAACTGCAATTAATTACATCATCCTCATGGGTTAGAGGGGCCAGATAATTGTCCCCTCACTGTAAAATTACATCCCAATAATAGCTCCCAAGGTAGTGTTAGTGATGCCAAATAACACAATGAGAGACTCTCGCAGTCCAGAGGGGCACGCATTTTGTGTTTGTTCAGTCTCAGTTGTAGATAAGACGGTGGGAAATTCATGGTGCATGGACAAGGTTAGAAACACAGCAGATTGCTTGTGGCAGTCGTCCCCAGTGTTGAAAAAAATACCTCATCAGAGAGACACAAGCGTCAGTACATCAAAACATTTAAGACTTGCTGTGGTTCAGAACAGAAATGTCTCCAAACATTTGATAAACATCTGTAATTCAGTAGAGTTCAGTGTGCTCAAAATGAACTATGTCATACAAAAGACTAAAGAAGTGCGTATCCCTGCTCCGGATGGCCACACTCAAAGTTGAGGCCTGCTGTTACAGCTTCCTCCTGGCTTCATCTCACCACCTCCTCGATTTCTTTTCTAAGAACTCTCTTTTTTTTAATGTCTTTTTAGGCTTGACTCACGAATCTTACAAATGGGGATAATGGCGGGTACTTTTGGGCAATTTCCCCTCGAAGGTATTCGTGGTGTCGTGTTCACATGTGCGCATGAAAACTGAGAACCCTTGTCGAAAGGACGCCTTTAAAAAAGACTGTGATATTGGGTTTGGACGGTGTTTGACGTTTCACAATTTAAGCGCACTGAAGCCTTTATATTAACACAAGAAACACTATTCATTCTAATGAGTTAAGACTTTAATATGCAATATTTTCACATCACAGGTTGAAAGTTTACACATATAAAGTTGTTGTACATCTGCTGCATATATGTCCGTCCTGGGAGAGGGATGCCTCCTCTTTGGTGTCTTCCATCCATCCATCCAGTCTTAATTATAATTAATCAATTATAGGGGCTAATTTCACAAATCATAATTTGCTTCAAAAGGCTTTACAATCTGTTGTTTGACCTGCCATACATATAAGGAAACACCCATCAACAGGGAATATGGAAGAAACCTCAGGAAGAGCAGCATAGACAGACATGTATTAGACGTCATGTACACAGAATAAATCAACAAAAAATGACAGTCTATACAAATTGTGATGACAAATATACATACAGTATATACACATACAGATCATAAAACATAAAGCATAAATAAAGCTGAGACCCAGCTGGCTTTAATGTTCTGTATGATTGTAGCTATTTTGGAGAGAATGGAAATCTTTCTCCCTTCACTCAACGATGGGGTGTCCTGTCTTGACTTGGAGGAGATTAAGTACCTTCTTATCTGCTTTAAATTATAACGTATGTATATATTTTGTTGATTAATGTGCCCCTCTCGAGTGTGGTTTAATGTACAGTTTATTTTAACTACTTTTTAAATCATGCTCATTGGATTTTCCCAGGCTGTGACTACGTACAGCGGCTGTGGACACTATATATGAATGTATAATGGCATGCATGGACATGGACAGTTATTTTCTTGTATACTTGTGTGTAAAAATATGTTTCAGCACTTTACAGCAACACCTGCAATCACTCCCCATTTTGCTACCTTATGAACCACCGTCCTATTTGAGTGCCCATATTTGAATTGTATGGTTTATGTGTATATAATGGGAAATTAAGAATTATAGCAGCACAAGAAGTCTAGTTTAGTTCAGTTTAGTTTATTTATTTGACATGGACATACCAGTAACATTGGAGCTGCAACATACAGCCATGCACAGGCTCCAGGTGCACTGCGGTGCACTTAGCGTTTATAGCAAGATGCTAATTTGCAACACTTCTTTTAAAAGTGAAAGCTAGAAAGAAGAAAAGAAAAGCAGAAAGACGAACAAAAATACAATACAGCCACAAATACAGTACAATTGCAAATGCAGCACAGGTATAAAAATACACTACAGGTATAAAAAAACAGTGCTACATAAATACAGATGTGGTCTTTTGCATCAGGTGTGAGAAAAGTGATTTAAAGGTACAATATGTAAGATTTATTTAACTACAATTACCATCAGAATGTGAAGAAATAACAGTTTAGACATTATTTCAAAAGAATATATGTATTGTGTCGAGGAGATACCTACTGAAGTTAGCGTGCTAACCAGCTAGCCCTGGGCCTAAAATTATCTTTCTCCAAATGGTCCAAAGCTCCTGTCAAAATGGTTTAAACGGCAACACTCCCCTGGTTGTCTGGCTAGCTGCACTGCTAACTGAGCTAATAAGCTAACAGTAGCACAGTTGTGCAGACATGATTGCATAAACTGAATACAGTTGGTGATATGCAGCCCCTATTTGAGTGGCGTGTTAATTCAAGGTGGCCAATTCTTACACATTTAACACTGCTGTTAGAAACTGCTGTGTTTTTCATGCAGAGAGCGGTGAGTGATTGAGTGAGGGGGTTGTTTCGGGCGTGTTCTGAGGATCCTTTTTTTTTTTTTATACAATTTCGCAAGACATTAATCAGCAGATATTACATCATCAAATGCTACAAGTCCTCTGTGAAAATAGAGGATTATCTGGATATCACAGCTTTACAAAGTTCTTACCTTAAGTCTTGGTGTAACAAAGAAAAGGAGTGAACAGGAGGCACCAACATTTCTTTATCCAACATTAACCTCTTGACATCAGGGAGCCGTGTTGGCTTCCTCCCCAGCATTCCTTTTCTCTGATACCTCCCAGATGACGGCTTGCACCTGTGAGACGCCCACCAATCCACCAGTAAATAGGCCCTGGGAGTAATTGTCATGCTACCAGTGTTTTATAATACTCACTGACAGATGTGGTGAGAACAGCAGCCATATTTACTGAAGTACCGGCCCTTTAAGTGCAGCTCGTGATTCTCAGATTTGCTTTCCTCTCTTGGCTTCTCAGCCGAGTTCAACTGAAGATTTCTTTGTTGTTTCACATATGTCACGATATAAATACAGTTATTTTCCATTTCCACGGTAATACCTGCACAAGTTATGCCTTTACAGGATGTTCCACCTGCACAACTGGCTCCATAAAAATGTAAATATCGGCCACGGGAGCTGTGAATTGCCTTTAATTTGAGCCGTTCGTTCTCCGATGCACAATGAATTCAAGCCGGCGAGACACTAAACTCCTACAGCTTCTGTAAAAGTCGGCGGTTTGAGTGCGCTCTATCAAAAATACAGTACGGCCTCAGACATACCACAGCGTGTATTTGCTGTAAAACGATAATGGAGAGAACAGAAGTACACGCGCCGTCTCTTCCGTTATCAATCTGTCATCCACCTCTCATTGTCCTCCAGCCCAACCATGTCTTTAGCAGTTAGCCGCGCAGTCATTTTTTCCCCAAGTGAATTATCGCTTTACATTTACTGTGCGGTGTCTTTCGAGGCTCTTGAGAACGAGGAACGCATTGCGATCTCATGGAAACTTGATGCGGAAGCCAACAGGGAAGAGAGGGCTCGAGAGTGGGGAGAGATACAAAGACGATTTTATGGCTGATCAGGGGGAGATTGCCTGTTGTAAGACATTTTAAGAACCATGTCTCCTAATCTTATACCCCCCAGTCTACAATAACCAGCCATTCCCAGAGTGCTATATATCCTGTTTGGATTAGTTCATGAGCTATAAAGACATTTTCTCAGTCTAAAAACCAGCTATGTGAAACGCAGACTTGCAGCTACAGCAGGCCAGAAGTATTATCATTTATTTTTCTGATGCTATCAGCAGTGGTGGTAAAGGCAAACACCCCTCTGGTATGGTGCTGTGAAATGAAAAAGTTCTTTGGCCTGACACCCACGATAAGATATGATTCAACACGTGGGCACACTGCTCTTATTGATGTCATGTTACTGAAAATATATCTTCTCAGCTCCTTCAGCCAAGCCTGGATCATCACTCGGGCCAATGTTTTCTTTGTTTTCAGGCTCGCAGCCAATATAATGTAGTGTAATGCCAGTGGGTTGCTAGGCAGGCATCTTAATGACCTTCTATATTCATTCTTGAGAAAAGACAGAAGGAGCATCAAAGCAAAAAGCCCCTCCATCTTGTATCTTCTCCATGTGGAATAAAGTTGAACTCGTGTGTTTTTCGGTGTGTTTGTGGTTATGTAGCTTCCTGGACTGAAACTGTATCTTTACAGACCTACCCACAATAATGACCTCTCCCAGTGAGCTTTTTTTCTGAGATATACTCCCGCAGGGACGACAACATTTAACTGGCAAATTAACAATGAGAAGATCAACTTTCCTTGTAATTAATTTCTGTGGCATTTTTACGGGCACTTACTTTGGGGTATTAGGTCACAGTTAGTAAAACTTAAAGGTAAGTGTAATAGTCTCAGAGGGGTCTTTGGTGAGGGGAAAAAAACGGACAGAATCTTTCGAAATGGAAAGTTTTTAAGACGCAGCTTCTTGGTTTTGTTTGTCTTTTCATGAGCTTTCCCCTCAAAAGTTGAACCCAGGTTTTCGGTATTTATCTGGTCATTCTATCTACCGCAACGTGTAATGAGCAGAATGAGCTTAAAATTATAGATTGTAACGTATTACATGCAATAAATGGCATGCAGTGTAATGCTTAGAGTCACATTGATGCAAGTGGATGTAAAACATATTACTCGGTCTCAGGAATGGATATGAGATAGTGCAAATGAAGGGGAGCAAAAATGTGGGATGTGATCTTGGTAGATATTTGTGGGTAATATTAGGACAGCATGACAATTATTTAGGATTATAGATCCAATAATGCAGTAAATCTAAGATGTCAGATAAAGCAAGCCCAAGAAGTATGTCCAGTAAAAATCATTAAATGAAATGAAAAATCCATGAATAAGTCCAGTATCAGTTTTTCCTATACCTCATGTCAAAGCTGGCAGGGAATTCACTGTGACTTTCACCCTTTTAAACTGCTTTTGTTTCAGCTTTTATTGAATTTATAAGCTTCACTTTCAATGTTACACAGTAACAGGAAAAAAAAACTATGATCCATAAAAAATCTTAATGGTGCAATATGTAGGAATTTTAGTTTAAAACATTAAAATTATATATATAAAGCTATCAACATAATGTGAAGAACAGTTAATAATTTTGATGTTATGTCAAAAACATCTGTGTTGTGTTACAGAGATATCCACTGAAGTTAGCATGCTAACCAGCTAGCCCCGGCCCATCCGGTCTTGTGATACCACTTTGTACCACAAGAGGTTCAGATGGCCTGTTTGTTTGAGTGTTAATCGACAGGCGAACAAGTCTTACATATTGCAGCTTTAAACCCAGCACATATCTACTCTTTCACATATATTCCTGCTATTATAAAAAGTAAATGTTTTTGCAGGCTTTGACTTTTTCAGATATACACTTACTATTTTTCTCGCAGAGAGTAAGAAGAGAAGATCGATCCCACTTGACGTCTGTACTGTAAGTGTAGAGCCATCTAATTAGCCTAGCTTAGGATACACATTGGGAACAGGAGGGAAACAGCTAGCCTGGCTACGTTCAAAGTTGAAAAATCTACATACATATACTACTACAAATACTTACCAGCACCTCTTTAACTGTTTCATTTATATTTCTGTTTTCTAAAAAGATTTAAACAATGAGATCATGTGTGAATTAGTGAGCTTACATTGGACAGAACCAAGCTAGCTGCTTCTCTCTTCATGCTAAGCTAAGCTAACCAGCTCTCAGCTCTAGCATCATATAATACACAAACAGGAGCAAAAAAATGGATCAGCATTCCCAAAAAAGTCAAACTATCCCTTTAAGAGTGAGATAATGGTTTGGTGCATTATGGGGACGACTGTACATATTGTACATGTGCATATGAAGCTATACACAGCCCCTTCGCCTCCGTCCTCCCATATACTGAGGCTTTGATTCGTGAGACTAATCACATTTTTTCTCACAATAATATATTTTTTTAAAGCATGCTACGTTTTTCAGGGTTATGCCTGAGTTTAAGATTAGCATCTAATCTGATTTCAGCCAAAGAATCCTAACACAAGTCTGTTATAAATCTGTTCTCCAACCACATCTGTAGATATACTTGATCATAATAGAGAGGCTTCAATGGATCTGCCATGTGGAGCTAACCAACAACATACCTGAACAACCTCCAAATTTCCCTGGTGTCTATTTTTAACTCTAGGTCTCGCTGGATGTGCTTTTGCAAAAAGTGATTTTTGGAACATATGGTACAATTTAGAATTGGGACCATCAGACCAGTTTCAAAATGGGAGTGCAAACAGGAAATTTGGCTCCAGTTAGTGTAAAAAATACTTTTAGTTTTTTGTCGTATCAGATGTAAGACCTTTACTCTCTCAGCAAAATTCTTGTTTGTCCATCAAAGGTTTGGATGAGAGAAAACAGTCCATTAAGACTTAAGATACTGAGTGAGGGGCTTAAATTATGATGAAAATAAGACACGGGAGAAAAAATGGGTGATTTCTCACGGGGGTTATTCTTAGTTCCTCAAAGCAATACATTAATCATACGTCCTGTCACTTAATCCCTCTCAGTTGATTTTTATATACAGTAATAGATCTTTTCTGAAGAAGAAAGCTGGACGTGAAATCCAATTCTTTCCCCTTTTCTTTGTTGTAAATTCTTGGCAGTGTGCGGTGATTAAATTGGCGATTGCATGGTTGAGTTCATATAACCTTTTATGAGTGAAAGCATCCAAAACGCTGACAATCCAAGAGAGCTAATTGAGAAGCTGAAATGACAAAGAGCACAGAAAAAATAAAATAAATAAAAAAACACTCTTTCCCACCTTCATTCTGGTAAATCAGAGCCAGATGACGAGCTGTGCGCCCCTGATCCCCCTGAGGTAAGACAACTCTGCTCACGGTTAGCAGCAGTGATGGAGGAGGTGTGGAGGCACACTGTGAAAGTACTCCATTACAAGTAAAAGCCTTGCTTTGTACTTGATCAAAGGTATGTAAGTATAATCAGGAAGTGACTGTTATACATTTATATCATTCGATTATTATTAATGATGAATTAATGTAAAAGCAGGATTGTTGTTGTTGGTTGAGATGAAGCTCACTGTTACAAGAATGAACTGGCGATGATTATTTGCTCCATTCATTTTTAAGTTGACCATCGCAACTGCCAATCAAAGTCCGAACCTTAAAATCAGGCAGCTGGAAATAAATTCAAATTATTCAAATATTAAAAAGAAAAAGCAGCGATTACTGGACAGTTTGTCAGTGGATTTTCTGTCAATCGATTAAACACTTAAAGGTGCAATATGTAAGAATTGGCCACCTGTCAAATTCATAATCCAAACAAATTGGGGGCAGCATATCAGCATAACTAACTGCTAGTTGCTAACTGTGGCTGCTCTTAGCTAGTTAGCTCAGTTAGCCATGCAGCTAGCCATTCAGACTGGGAACTCGATACCAGGCGAGCGTTCACACCATGAGCACAGGACAGGCTGGCGCTAGCTGGCTAGCATGCTGACTTCAGTAGACATCTCTGTAACACAGTACACAGACTTATAAAGTCAAAACTGCTTTTTACCCACATTCTGATGATAATTTTCGGTAATGTTTGAACTTTTTTTAATGAAAATTCGTACATGTTGCCCCTTTAATGGTTTCAGCTTACTTGTCTATGCTTTTTGTCCAAAAAATTAGTAAAAAATACAACAATGTCCCTACGAATTATAGTGGAGTAGAAGTAAACAGTGGAATGAGATGAGAATAAGTAAACTACGAATCTGAACCAAGAAATGCAGGGCTGAACTTTTGTCAGAGAGAGTAATTGAATAAACAGTGTTGACTTGCTTATGACACAATAGGCTCCGCCATACACCTATTGGCGCCATCGCTATGGTACTTCCCCCCTTCAGCTGTGGCAAACGAGAAAAAATGCCATGAAAGTTCCCTCTTGGATGCCCCTATGTTTGAACATTATAATGTGCCCTTCCAGTTCACTATAAATGCATCACGACTTTCTGTGCGCTGCTGCCCCCCTGCACACAGTTGGTGCCCTTTTTTTTCTTTGCCCCTGCCCCTCAAACATCCTGAATCGCTCATATAAAAAATAGAATAAAAACAAAACAAAAAAAAAGCCTTCAGGGGCCATTAATCAGGACCGAGACAAACCTGCTCCTCCACAGTCAGTGTTTCTCAGTCTGGGCAACAACTTTGTCAGATTACGCTCCCAGCAGCTCTGGCACTGTGCTCCCAGTCTGAAGTTACAATCTTTATGTGGGATCCACTCCCAGTCACATTTGAATATCTGTGATTGATCAACGCTGAGGGGCTGCGATTATGCAACACAGTGGTTTTATTTTCTTTGATATTTCAGCTCGTATTAGCATGATGACACATTTTTGACTCGAACATATCTGTAAAACCACACCATGTTTGCATCTGATGGCCTCCGGGCAGCGCGGCGCTCTCTGTGTGAGGCCTAACATTTGGAAGAGGAGCCGTGCCTGGGGATTAATTTATGTTGTTTGATTGCAATTGTAAGCAAACTATCAGTGAACCAGCAGACGCCTGAATGTCACAGCCACCCAGCATGCATGGGACACCTACCACTGCGGGGAAATTCATTACAGATATTGTTTACTTTCTGAGTCATGCTTTACAATGTGTGGGGTGGGGTGCAGCCCGGGGTTCGCTGCGCTTTTTTCAGTTGCTTAAAGAGTTAAGATAAGCCTTTACTGGGTTTCTTTAAGAAGGAGCCTGGGTTTATCGTGAAATAACAGAGAGAGAGAGATTTAAGATCCCCAGTCGGCTCCCAGAATCAATTTTAAAATGAGGTACCAGTCTCGTTTACAGCGCTGCGAGTTGTAATTTTCTCAGTGTTTGATGGTTGACCTGCTGGCTGGTGAATCAGCGGTGTGTGTTGGTTTTCTCGTGAGTGGAGGTATGGGGTGAAGCCTGAACCCCACATTATAACATTATGTCATTAAAAGTAAAAAATGATAACAGATGTTAGAAAGAGGGAGAGAGAGAGCGGGCACTGAGTGCTGGAGATCTGTCGGCTGGTGAGACAGATCAATCACAGGCTGATTTTGGTACGAAGTCAGAACAATGAATACTTATTGTCCCTGATTGATGTCTTGCAAAAGAATAAAAAAATTAGATGTGAACAACTTATCTAAAAGCAGTTCTTGGCACAGGAGAAACGATTTTAGGATAAGCTAAAGGGGTAGGGGGATTCTTCTCTGGAAATTCCCCGATACGTTTCACCATAAACTCATTTCTAAACGTCTCTGGACAGTTTTATTTCCTGAAAAGAGGGAGGATTGCTCTTAGATCTCCATCTTTTTGTTTAGTAGCCCCGAATTCTTATCAGATCGTAATGGATGGAGTGAAATCTAAGCCAGAAGCAGAGATTATGGCCGTCGTGGGACTTTCAAATTGTCAGACCCCGGGGTCTCTGCCTACATTTACAGCGCTGATGAAAGAGCCGAGCCTTGTATGATCGATCTGATGTAATCAAGAGAGACGAAGATGTAATTGTCAAGGCTGAAAAGAAAATCCTTCTCAAGCATAAAAAACGTTGCTGGAAAATGAAAAATAGAATTGTCCTAAAAAACGCATTCATAGTAATTATCCAAACTGTCGAAAAAGCAACTGAATGAGGAAGCTTTGGGCAAAGTTGATTGCGAGTTTACAGTAAAACCCTGTATAATGGAGTGTGAGACTGCGGTTGGTAATGGCAGGTTATGTGCTGTGTTTTGGAGATTACAGAGGCTTCAGTCTCATCCTGAACTGCCATCAGCTTCTATCATTACTGACTCTTCAAATACACAGTCAGATTTGCAAACGTTTCATGGACAGTGCTCAGGAAGTTAGGATTTACACCTTTAATTTAAAATCTAATAAAACCGAAAATCTCAACTCTAGTGTTGAAAGATACCTGCTGCATATGGCGTCTTTACGTTACCGCGCTGACAACAAACTGCCGGAGGCTACGATGGAGTCCTTGCAACTTGAATTTAGACAAACTCGCTCTGCTGTTTGACTTACTGTGACAAAGTGTTGCTTATGTTTAGCTGTGTAGCTGGTGGCGTCATATATTTTCTCTTTGACGCCTCACGTACAAACTCAAATGAGCTGTTCTGAGACCATAAATACACCGCGTAAGAGCCGAGAGGGAGCAGAGAGGCCGCTGGCGTGTCAATATGACGTAGTCTGGAAACCTGTGAGACAGTTTGGTGATTCAGTCAGGTGTTGGAAATTAGAATAATCTACTAAATGCTCGTCTCATGAAAGCCCGCTAATACTGTGTCATATACAGCTTACTGAAAATGTATGTAACATGTATTAGGGTGTAAATTATTGAACTTCTGATGTCGTTATTGATGACTCTTGTAAGAGGGTGTTGGATTCACCTTCCTCCTTTCATCTTTGAAGAATGTCATAAACCCGTACCCTTCTGGGATTTTGTTTGTTTGTTTGTTTCTCAGCCGTGAAACGTGCAGCAGGTCACCGTTTTCCTAAGCTGTCGACACAGCTGGAGCGTGCAGCGCAGGCTTGGCGCCACTGTTTACAGAACATTAACATTCATCAGTGCCGATGCTCACATCGTTAGCATTAAGTGATCGTTACAGTGATCGTTACAGTGATCGTTATAGTGATCGTTCTTGGTGTGAGCGGCCCTTTAGACTGCCCTGCTGTCCACATGCCTGAAAGCTGCACACAATTGAAATAGTGCACTGATTAGCCACAAGCATGATACACCCTGAAATCTAACAAGACAATACAAGAAAACATGAAAAACTTGGAACTATTATGTATTTGGAGGGACCTTGACTTTGTGCCTATCAATGAAAAATGGGTTCAAGCTCTATCTACATAACCAAGTGTGCTTAAACAGGGTGTTTTCTGAAACAGCTTGTAGCTCAGCCCTGTGTATTACTCACCCACTGACTAGATATTCAGAAACGAACATCCAGTAGCATGAAAAAACTTGCCGAGGTCACGGTAAGCACTTCCATCCTACCAAAAATAGCTATCGGGCTAGCTTACAGTGCTAGCAAGCCACAACTGGAAAGTTACAAAAACATGTTCTGCTGTTGGACAAATGGCGGTTTGGCCCCTGTTGTGTTGTCATTATCATGGATCCATTTAATGGTGTTACAGCTGAAAGAAATACTATCACATCAACATGTTTAGCAGGTTTACAGTATACATTTGGCACATCTGAGTTCTTGAGGTTAATGGATCCAAAGAGTAAGTGAAAACATAATGCCGTAAAAATAAAAATTATAGACTTGAGAAATTAATTAACATTGCTGAATTACTCAATAAAGCTTCTCAAGTGGAAATGTTATTTCTTATTCAGTCTTTGGACTTCTTTAATAGTAAAACGATAGTTTTTTAACGCAGGGTGGGTTTCTGTTTCCTATTACACTGATTATGTTTGTGGTGCTGAAAAGATAAAACTGAATTTAGACGTTAATCCGTGTAATAAAAGAAACATGTTAGTCACTGGGCTGGAGAAGTGGACCGTTGGACGGCCCGCAGCTTGACTACAAGGATGTTTGTTATTTGCCTTATGCAAACATAACCAAACACAGCTGATCAGCTCAGTTTACAGCCACAGTGAAACCACTATTTCATTTGGAAAGGAATACAAAGGAAATCGGATTGGGATCTGGAGATGGAGGGGTGAACAGTGGTGACAGAGGAAGAACACATCTTATTTTGTGTGTTTATAGATCCGATTTTGGCCATCTGGATAAATTAGATTATCTGAGCATTAAACAACAGAGAAACCAAACCAGCAACAGTTTGTTTAGAGGCATTTAATTTCACTGGAAACACCTTCATTAGAGAGAGGAGCACTTGCAGTTTCCATCAGGACATCGGTGAGGGCAGCTTGCCAAGTCCAGAACTTATTGTGGTGTGTTGGAGCATGTAGGGGGAATGTGAGAGGGGACTGCCCATATTAGTTTTTGTTTACAGTGACGACAGGATGTGGCTTGAAAACTATGCAATGTTTGTTTAAATATCATAGTGACTTACAGATTATAAATCCTACGTGAGCGAGCCAAGAGATCACTCTCACACGAGCAATTTCACTTTTTTTTTTGCTACTACATGACAAACAAAAACCTGCAGCGGGCCAACTGTTCTGGTGTGAGGGTGTAAATTATAGAGAAGCCGAGTTGTAGACGCAAGTAGATAAGCAGCCATTACTGCAGTCACACTTGTAAACCCACATAAAACACTGTAATGTATGGGCTGTAAAAAGGATTTCACTTTTTAAGTGCCTTTGGCAAGAAATGTGGCCAGCACTTCCTGTAAAAAGCAGTTATACGGTGCAAATATAGTCATCAAATGCCATAAAAATAAAGGTTATAATCTACAAAACATAAACTTTCAATGGAATTCAGTCAATAACAGACAACTTGGCATGTTTTCTGTTGCTGTAATCAGCTGCTCCAATAATAAACTTAAAAAAAGGGCTATGTTTGTGAAGATTCTCAGTCATCTAGGTCATTGAGTTTCTTGAAGACATCCTCAAGAAACTTAAGCAAGGGCTGATCGTCAGCCACCTCCACCCTGCTCTGTTGCTAACTATTACTTCTCCTGGCCAAAAGTTAACTTTTACAGTATCATGTGTTCATGTTTTTTTGTTTTGTTTTTTGATTAACTGAAGGTTTCCATGTGATTACAAAGCAATAATTTGTGGATTTTGATAATTACCATGAACATTTGAAACTCCACACAATAATTCACATCAGACTGTGTAGGTCTGACAGAAACATATGTTGATTCACCAATTTTTCTTGTCTTTCACTGTCTATGGTTGGTTGGTTGGCTGGTTGATTGGCTGGTTAGTGAGTTACTTGGTTTGTTGGTTGGTTGATTAGTTACTGGGTTGGTTGGTTGGTTGGTTGGTTGGTTGGCTGATTAGTTACTTGATTGGTGAGTTACTTGGTTGGTTGGTTGGTTGGTTGGTTGGTGAGTTACTTGCTTGATTGGTTTGTTGGCTGGTTGGTTGGTTACTTGGTTGGTTGGCTGGTTGGTCGGTTGGTTGGTTGATTACTTGGTCGGTTGGTTGAATGGTTAGTTACTTGGTTGGTGAATTACTTGGTTGGTTGGTTTGTCAGCAGTATTACACAAAAACTACATAACAGATTTTCACAAGACTTGGATGGAGGATATATTCCGGCCCAGAATAGACCCCATTCATTTCTGGTATGGATCCGGATAATTCCTCAAGGAAAAATGCACGACTCTTGATTAAATAAATCAGTCGTATATTGGTGGCTGGTATGTATGAGTGAGTGCAATTTGATGCGGATCCAAATAAAAGTCTTGATCTGGCAGATTTAAGTGTTTTATTTGATACTGGATTAGGCTCGATTGAATTAAAGGAGACTGTTGGGCCCTGGCCGAGGCATGCGCTCAACTGAGTGCCATTCTAGTTTTGACTGAAGTGTTCTGCCTCAGTCTGGAATGTGGGCACTACAAATGAAACTGAGCCATCGTGATTAAAGGCCCGAAGACTAATATAACCTTTGCACATACAGTGTGTACACACATGGAGGATTCTGGGCCTGCTGTATAGTATAGCACACACACACACACACACACACACACATAGTGCGAGACGTAGAGCAGCCAGTCGCCTATGGAGCGCTGCCAGCCAAAGGAGTCATGAGGTCTCGTGCAGATTAATGGGGAGGAACAAACCAAACATGTTTCTCATTGACTTTGTGGACGAACTGCATGTCTTTGCTTCTGCTGGTAACTTGGCAACGCCGAGGCTGAAATATCTTGTTACTAATAGAGGAGTAATTACAGCGCTATTAGAGATGTACAAATTTCACTTTTTCCACTTTTGTTGAGTAATGTTGTATGTTAATGGACAAAAAAAAGTCCAGCAGTGCAGTTTTTCCTGTATCCAAGAGTAACAGTTCAGTTATTGTTAAAACTTAAATACTTTTCTTCGCTCAGGAAACTTTTGAGATTGTTGCTTTTGTCAAAACTGCAGCAGACAAAAGATACTTTCTGAGTGCATTTCAGTGGTTCATCATCACCGGTAGCCTTGTGTCTGAGCAGCCATTATTGTTCACCAGTCTATGTTTAAAGGTACAATACACTCTCAGAAAAAAAGGATAGAGTAGGAGTTCAGTTCTGTCTCCAAAGGTACAATCTTTACTAATGTAGTGCTAAATTTTCAACTTCCGGGTAACTATATGTACATTTTGAGGGCTGCAAAGGTACATATATCTTCTCAAGCAGTAAAAGGTACATATGTGTACCTTTTTTTACTAATTGTCCCCTTTCAAAAGGTCCATTTCTGTCCCCTTAATTTGGGGTACAAAATTGCCACCAGAGGCACAAGACTGGGCTCTTTACAGTACAAACCACACAGGTAAAAATAAGTACCCAATGTCAAGGGTACAACAGCAGGACCTAACAGGGTACTTCCCCAGTGACAAGCCAATGCCTTCTTCTCCGACAGTGTATGTAAGATGGAGCAGGTGGGAGCTGACTGATGACAGACCTCTGTCTCACTCCTCTCCCTCTTCACGCCTCCTATGTCCCAACTTGCTGTGTCTTTGTTGTCCCCTAGAGTCATATGCATGGACAGGGCCATTGTAACTCACCTCAGTACTGTCACCAAACCGGCCTCCGTTTGTGTCCGAGGTTGTGTTCAGTTCAACTTTTGCCGTTTGGAGTAACATTGAACAGGTGGCCATTTTTTACATATTGCACCTTTAAAGGCCAAATCTTTTTTTGGTGTAAGAGCTTCGGTTAAACCCAAACGGTGACATCTATGGTCCGATTACAGCCCATGTAGTTTAATGTATATTGCTCCAAATTTAGATGTACACCATGACAATTGAGCACTTTAGAGCACTTCACATCAACTGCAGCTGGAGAATGGTATGCATATAATATTGTGTTTTATAACAGTAAGTGGAACACATTAAAAAAAAGCTGTGCTGCTGTACACACCTGTTTAAAGATTGTTCAGTTATACTCCAAACTCTACAGTATATGAAACACCTGCAGACTTTCTACAGACCAACATTAAGTGCAATCCATTGAAATGACCCATAAATACACACAGCACTGCTCTATACAGTACCTGTGCTTGGACTGTTAGTGTTTCCAGTATTTTTTGAGGCGAGCTTGGAATGATGAAAGCCTTTATTTTCATCATTTCTTACATCTGCTGGGGCCTCTTTCAGCTCATTGACTTGGTGACTTTAAACGTTGTGTTCCTTAGCCTTTATCCAAGTGGTATAAATCTCCCGTTCTTTGTGGAGAAACAGCTGCATGGCTGTTTTCAGCAGTAACTGTGAGAACATACTGTATGCCCAGACAGGCAGAAAGATAATAAACTGGGTAAAAAACCACTTACGTTCCTCATTGTGGAGATTGTGCAGGAGAAGGCGCCCTGCTGACACTGTCTCCATTACCTGTTTGAGTGGCAGCAGCTGTATAAGAGGCTGTAAAGGATGTGACCTCCCTCATCAATCTGGTTTGCGCCTATGGGATGAATATGGGGGAGAACGCCTGGTGTTACCATTACCTGGAGGGTAATCTAAAGAGAAATGCCGCTCAGGTGTCCACATGATTTAAAATTCTCTTTTTCTAATAGCCCATGAACACACATACAGGATGATTTAAATGCCACGCAGACGTCCTGCTATATCCTCTGTCCTCATGTTTCTCTGAGAGCTTATATAGTAGTAGGTAAAGCATCAGGGCCTATAACTCGACGTAAATGGAGAAGGTGTTTACGGCTACAGAGAGACAAAATAAATGAGCTAGAGGAAACCTCAACCCAACTGCTGGCAGTGTTACACAGATTCCTTAAACAAAGGAGTCCTCTTTTATTGTCAGGATGTTGTGCTGTTTGACTGTTTGTGTTTGTGACCGTGTCTTCCTGCGTGTCTCAAGATCTGAGTACCGTTATCCTTTAGTTTCTTGAGAATTACTTCAAGATCGAAAGCTGTTTAAAAACAATAGTGTATTTTTTATGTGATGTCATAAAAGATCCACCCCCAGACCTTACATTTATATATTAAATGTACAAAATGCATGGCTGTGACGGCCGAGACCGGGGTTCACAGTCTGCATCCCACATGTGTTTAGGTTCAGGCAACAAAAACACTTCACATAAGGTTAGGAAAAGAGAACACATCCTGTCTTGTGCTTTCCAGTCAGTCCTGACTTATTTTATTATTTAATCAAGATCACAATCTTTCTCTTATCTTAACCAAGTGCTGTGTGCCAACATAACAATAAAAATAATGCAAGCAGACATTGCATGGCTACTGTGCAAACTTATTGTAGGAAAAATAATTGAAATGTATTCTTCATTAATGATTTGCAACTTTGGAGAACCCCATTAGTTCACCTGGTAGAGCATGCACCCCATGCATAAATGCTTAAATTGTCCTTTAATAGTGGCCTGGGCAATTGCCACTCCGTGTGCCTCCATGTTCGAAAAAAGTTGTGAAGGTGCCCCCTGGGTGCCCCTGTGGTAGATAATTATGACAAAGTGCCTTCTAGGAGCCCTTTGTGTGTGCTGGTGCCCCACTACATGCAGCTGGTATGCCCCTCAAACATAGTAAGTCTGCCACTGATCTGGTAGCACGACCTAATAAACAAGAAAACATTTTGGGACTTTGTAGATTAAATATTTATTAAAATATAATCAAATGTATTAGCTAGTGGTAAACTAGAAGCAAAGAACTGATAGCAAATTAGTAGTGGGAGGAAGAGTGCCAATTACAGAATAATGCTAAATGCAAAAACAAAACAAAAAACTAACACAAAAAAAAACAGCAGGCTAGCTTACCTTTAAGCTGTGCGTTTGTGGTCTAGCACACAGTGGTTGAACCAGTCAGCAGTTTTTGAGGAGATGCTGGTAGTTACGGACAGCATAGTTTTGGTGTGAAGACCAGTGAGACTACAGACTGGCTCCTCAGAGATTAGCATTGCTGCTGCTAGCATCAGCTACTGTATATCAGAACTGAAGAGTATCTCTTCATTGAAAGAAGAGCAAAGACAGGTATTTAAGGTTTCTCTCTATGGAAAAGATGTTTTCACTCTTTTCTCTTCTGGCTGAGTTTGATTTACTAACGGCCTCCCAAGCCCCCAGGAAGACCGCCAGGCTTTGAAGCCAGTTTTTGTAGTGGCCAAACCGTGTAATTACATCGTCACGTGAAATGACTTGTTTCACTCTCATAATTTGAGCCATTCTGTCCAATTGAATCGAGAAAGAGCTGCATGATTGAATTATTTTATCCCCATTCAGGTTAGCCGGGCACTATTTCCATATTGGCGAAGTTGAGCTTTTTTGGCTCATTCAGCAATATAATATTTGGTAAAAAAGCAAAATGTCTATCTCAAAGTTGCTAACATTAGCCAACATGAGCCACCATAAGCTGCTGGTCATACATATCAGACAAAGACAAAGCCCCTACATAAAACAGCCGTGCGTTAATACAGCACAGAGGGCTGTGTTTGCAGGAGCTTGTTGTTTAAGGTACAAGTGATCCAGTTTGAGCGATGACAGATTCATGTGGTGGCTTATTAGACGCCAAGACTCTGCACTTTGGTTTGTGGCAGGATTTTACAACCGTGGGAAGTTTTCACAACAGCAACTATTTTATCTTTCATCACGACGACCATGAGGACGACGACCATTGGGTAGCGGCAGAAATGTACTGTTCATTTTACAAAGGCAATGCTTGCACGCAGCGTCACGTCACATTTACTTTTTTCTTTACCTGTTTTATTCATGTTGGGCTCAAGTTAGTCTGAACACGTAGGCCCGATATTGAATCAAACAAGGCTGCGTTGCTTCTAAATTCAAGATTGGAGAATGTGTCACCGTTCTTTCAAAAGCTTTACGCACTTTACGCCATTGTTTTGCATTTCTGCTACCTGCCTTACTTCCATTTCTCTATCTCTAAACCAGCAGTCCTCAGAGGAGCCAAATTCAAACTCGCAAACTTGGCTCTTCTCTTCCCAGAGTCATCCATTTTACATAATGCTGCATCCTGATTTAAAGGGTGTGCAAATTATAATCTCACACTGTCTCCGTCTCTCTCTCCCTTTCTCACACGGTCCCTATTTTCCCTGCCTCTCTCTCCACACGCGCTGCACCATTCCTCTATTATTGGAATACTGTCACGGAAACACACACTCGGCTGTAATATAATGCTGTAGTTTGATCCAGACCTCCCATTCATTTGTTTAGCTATAAAGGTCTATGAAGTTGATATGTGTTTACATATTTGTTCACCCCTTCACTCTTTTCCAGTAACTATGGCTGCCGGCTTGACTTGTATATGTGTTCACGTGTGTGTGTGTGCGCGTGTGTGTGCACGTGTGTGTGTGTGTGTGTGTGTGTATGCTCTTCCCATTGCTGAATTACACAACTCTTTCCACCCTGGGTCCTGAGAACTGGTCTGATGTGACCTGATGATTTTATTGCAGCAACAGTCCTTTTGAGGACTCTCTCTCTCTCTCTCTCTCTCTCTCTCACACACACACACACACACACACACACACACACACACACTTACTTTCCCTCTCACTTCCCCCTCTCTCAATTTTTTTCTTCTCCCTCCACATCTGTTAATCTGCTCAGGGAATAGCAGCAGACAGAGTTTTCCAAACCTCTGTGCATTTACGTGTCATGCAATTCATCATCGGTAAAGTCTTGGAAGAGCACAAGTTCTGAGAAAGTCAGACTACAACCCAGAAATGGACCCTGAACTCAAATCAGATTACGGCTTGCTCATCCAGTAGCCGGGAGCTGGAAATAGGTTTATTGCACGTTTGGGCTCGAGATGGTCAGCTCGCCTCATCAATGAGCAAACAATGTTCTGATCTGCATCTTCAAACCATCCATCAGTGTCCGCCTGCTGTAAAAAGGAAATGTCTAGACTCAGCAGAATCCAGAGCATTTTTACCTCATGTAAAAATAAATAAATTAAAAAAAATCAATGATTTTCAAAAGGATGCATGCAGTCAAAGAAGAGAGGCAGGAGGTTGGCAGCCATTTTCCTTTGATGTCTCAAAGGAGGAAGTCGTACACTTAATGAATATAAAGAGTGTTAACGTACAGAATCTGACAAATTGTTATCATCTCACCACTTCCTGATTGAGCAACAACTGACAAGACAATGAATAGTGGAAATCTGGAGAGCAACAGACTATAGTTCAAGGCATATTTAGTATATACGTTTTTGCCTTTCCTATAATTTTCTGTAATACTATGAAATGGTAATGTTAGCTAGGAGGTGGCTGAATGCTAACATTAGCTGTTGTCTAACAGAATATAATGAAATCACAAATTTGTTGTTTTACAGTGAAATATGACCCGATATCCCTCTGGATCTTCGCTCTCCGTTGTCTTTTTCAGTTGCTGATTAATCAGGAATTTGTCTGATCGCCTACATTCATACTGTCAACCTGGAAAATGACCACCGTTTCTTGATTAATAGATTAGTTGTTTGGTCAGAAAATGGTCAAATGTTGAAAATGTTACTGTCTTTACTGAGTAAAGAAACCAGAAAATATAAGATCATTTTTAATTTTTTTTTTTTTTAATTACTCAAATTGATAAATAGCTCATCAAAATAGTTTGTGATTAATTTAATAGTCGTCAACTAATCAGTTAAACCTAACATGCCTTGATCGGACCAAACGATGAGTATTAAGTCGAGCTCTCAGTCCATCACTGCAGCGTCTCACACTGTGAGCTCTTCACTGTCTGTGTGGTGTTTTGCAGAACAATGTGGCTAGCCGCTACGTGAGCCAAAATGACTCCTTGCATGAATAGAAAGACCCAAGCCAAGCTACTGCCTCTGCAGAGGCCTCGCCATCACAAACCCCCCAGTCTGCCTCCATTACACTGACATGGGAAAAGATAGTCTGGAAGAAGCAGCTATATTATTTTACCCCTCGCCAAAGGAACAACCACTCAGTTTTGGTTGCATTTACTGGCTTGAAGAAGTAAACAAATGATATTAGCTGCAGAGCAGTTGGTGTATGAGATGCTGGGAGAAACTTCTGGACTTAAATGCAACTAAGTGACACAACCTCTCCTTGCTTTTGCTGAAGGTTAAAAGTCAATCATGCATGGGGGCACGGCTGCTCTTTACCGGTAATGTGTGTTTGTTAGTACAGGGCTGTCCGCAAAGCCATTAAAGCCCCGACCCCTGTTTTTAGACCTCGTCATGCCCTCTGGTCTTTGTGTTGCCATCATGGTTCATCTCTGATTGATTGTGACAGGGAACAATAACGGGCACACAGAGAAAGGGAATTCTCTCTGGCTACTTGTCAGTCCGTATTAGCTCAACCCGACCGACCCCGAAATCTGTGCGACTGATTGCCAGTCCAGAAGCAGAAGATGACATAAAAGTACCGGTTTCAACAAAGCCGACCTTGATAAAGGATGAATGGCTTTATTGATAAAACATTCAGATCAGTAGCGAGCCATTATTAAGAACAACTTTTGGGTCAGAGTTAGGCAGGACCAGGCCGGTTTCCACTTTCATTAAAGGAGACATATTCTGCTCATTTTCAGGTTCATCATTTTATTTTACGTTCTTACTAGAAAAGGTTTACAAGCTTTAATGCTCAAACATCAGTTTTTTCATACTGTCCAATGCTGCAGCACTGAAACTCTGTCTGAAACGCTCTGTTTTAGCTCCTGTCGCTCTCGCTTAAGTGCCAGGAAGGGCATACATTATGTAAATATGTGACATGGTGACATAGTGTGATGTCACAAAGTCACAAGGCGGGACGACTGACGAGGCGTTTCAGGAGCAGCGTTGTCCGTGGGAGAGAGGGGCGTCTGTTGGTGCGGACTTTGTCCTTTAAAATTTAACGTCTTTTTTCACATGCACAAGAACCGATATAAAACACTGGAGGAAGGGAACAAATGAAAAAGCATAATAGGTCTCCTTTAATAAAAGTATCTTACATAAGCCATCAATTCTGCTAAAATAAAATCATAAAGCTTCATGAGCAAGAAGCAGAAGGTGTTACCAAATGTGTCACATGTTTCTCGAGTTTATCCGTCATTTACACGAACAATTTTATGAAGAATAAGAGAATAAAAAGATGTCTGCACATTGATACGTACCAAAAATAAGAGTAATTGCCTTTCGCCTGGGAAAGCTGTTAAGCAGCAATCCCTGAGAAAGAGAAGTTGAATTTATGACTCTGTAGCAAAAAAAAAAAAAAAAAAAGCCCCTGCATGTGCCTGCAGGAAACAGGTGGGACTGGTGAGATTCAAGTAAGAAAAATTATGTTCGTATGGAACCAAAACATTATGAGAAAATAGCATTTTAAATGGCATTTCAACATGGCAGACAAGACCAGTGGGTAAATTCATCATTTTCCTAATTTGGAGTTGAATGTTTTAACAGATCTGTTACATTTGATTGGCAACAGGCATGTTTTTTTACTCTAACTTATCGTTATGAAGTGAATGTTGATTGCACGATGTAATGGCTGTAGAATAATGTCACTACTGGCGTTGAGAACCGTTCCTTATAACCTCACTTTCATTATGCTGTTTTGGCACGAAATCGCCGAGGAAAATGAAGTCTGACTGGCGATCCAGCCAGGATGGCAGCCTGGCACCATTTCTATCTAGCTTTCAAGTCTCCAGCACGGACTCACTGCAAGAACAAACTCACGTTTTGTGCCGTGTTGTTGGAAAAAGGAAATGACTTGCTTGTCTTTGTGACAGCTGCTCCAACAATAATACCACTTGGAAACACTATTGGGGGGGAAAAGTTGTCCGTTTCCACTTTAATAAAAGCATTTTCAAACGCTGGAGTGATCTGTAAGATTTAAAAAGGGCTCGCACAGGTTTTGCATGTTGTGTTTTTAATAATAATCACGATCAACAAGTCAATAAAAACAATATTACTGCCAAAAAACGTCACCTAAATGTCATCTAAAGGCAAGATGACTCAGACTGGGCCAATGTCAAACAGTACAGGGATTCAGAATCGTCCTCCTGACTCGGAGAAAAATGAGGTCTAACTGTACATCCAGCCACTATGACTTTTTCCCCTCCCTCTTCATTTTTTTTTTTGTTCCATTAGGGCTTCACACTGTAAAAGGAGCACCAAAACAAACAGAGACGGAGCAGAGGGAATGAAAGACTGCAGTGTTTTGAGTCCTGACTACACATGTCAGCTGGCTGGAGTGAAGGGTGACAGGTGAGTTGATAGGAGGAGGAGGGGGGGAAAAAAAGGAGAGAAAACAAGTAAGCAGCTGCTTTTAAATGTACATGGCATTTCCTGTTATTGCTGGAGAAAAGTGCTCTGATTTAACCATCTGGGGAAAGTCACCTTTTAATACAATAAGACACATACTGGATCACATACAACAGGTCAAACTAAATCGTACATGGACACAGAAGTTTTTTTTTCCTAAATCACAAGAAAATGTAACAGTACCCATAGTTTAACATAAAAGTGTCTCCACCACGTCAGATTGTAGCCCAGTTTAGCGAAACAATCACTATATCACAAGTTGCATAACAGACCAAATCTGCTATTAATGTAAAAGAAATCTCATAAAAACCTGTTGCGTAACACGTGTTTCTTTTCCAGTATATTCTTTAAAGTGTCCCAGAAATAATTTGAACCTGTTAGGGATGAGGACTTCCAGTGAATGGCAGTGTGCTCATGGCTAGTTTCCATCGCAGTTCTTCCCCCTCCGTACAGGTCCCTTCGTCTTCTTCTTCTTCTTCTTCTTCCATCCATTCTAATAGATGCACCGCAAAGAAAAAAAAAAAAAAAGGCCATTGCTGCTGGCTGGCCAAAAAAAGAAAAGCTTGGCTCAACTTCTTTGTTCATTCACTTTCCATTGCAAATCCAACAGGCATTCTCTCAGCTCTCCTTTTCCCCTGACCACAGCTACGGCTTTGGATACAGCAGCGAGTCTGTCCTTTCTCCTTTTGTGTTTGAAGATAAAGTCCACTGTTTGAAGGGGAAGGGAACTCGAAGTTCAAGGTAAAAATCCAACTTGAAGGGACCGTTCAGGAGAGCACGGGCTATATTTGTGACTTTTTAACATTATCATCCAGAAGGTTGGAAACAGGAAAGCTGCTCTACTGACAATGCGGAGACTTTTGACTTTGTGGAATATTTATAGAAAATACAACACAAAGTAAGTCTCTACCATTACTCTGTCATTGTCGATGAAGCAGCTCCCGGATGTTTTAGGAACGTGTCGTCCACCTTCAGAAGGAAATATTTTAAGATTTAAGATCAGACTCTGATTGTAAGATGAAGGTTGGACTTTTTTAAGACGACAATAACTACTTGTGATCCAGAACTGACTGAGAGGGAGGGGAGAAAAAAAAAAGTGTGACCTCCAGAGTGGTGTTCAGATCTAAGCCATGAGGCCACAGGTTCAGTTATTTGTCACAGCTAAGAGTCCAAGAGTCAACGAGCATGGGTTTCATCAGTACCTAGTCAAATCCTGTCGCGCTACCTCGCCATTCCTGTCTCCTCAGCTACACTTGCAGGACTTGACGATCATGTTGGAGAGCTGCTCCACTTTGGGGGTTCGTCCGGAGTAGTAGAGTATAGTGAGCGGTTCAAGGTCTTGAGGGACGCAGCAGGGGGAGGCCGACGCCTCTGGATTCAAAGTGTTGTACAGGCTCAGCAGCTATTGGAAAGCACACGGGAGACATGAAAAGTCACTTTCAACTAGTGTTAAAAAGTTATGTTTTTATATATTCAGCATCTCATGAGTGATACATTGGCTGGCTAGTTGACATCGGTGTAATAGCTGGACTCTGTGTGACTGATGTATCTGTAAAGATCTCTCAGTATTCATCATGGAAATGTATCGGTGGCCAAATAAACTTGCTTAATTTGCCAAATTCGAATGTGTTTTTCTTTTTTTTTTTGGAAGACGAAGGGGGACAGCTCATCCCAGAATCAAAAACACATATTTTTCCTCTTACCTGTAAGTGCTATTTGTCCATCTAGGATTGTTTTGGGGTGAGTTGCCGAGTTTTGGAGATACTGGCCGTAGAGATGTCTGCCTCCTCTTGAATATAATGGAAGTAGATGGCTCGTGCTCACGATAGTGCGGGATGTAAACGTTAATAGCATCGTCCTCGGTTGAGTTGTGAGACTGAGACTTAGCCGACTAGCTAGCTTACTTGCCGTAAGATAGCTTTAGCTAGCTTAGTTCGCTAGCCTCTCGTTCGCAAGCTTCCTTCTGCATGGCGATACGGTTGAAAGGATATATTTACTACATGATACTGCTCACAACAGGGTGTGTGGATAATCTTTTACTAATATAATCTTTGGCGCTTTGAGCACCGCAGGCCGGGTGCCATATTGTTCCATTATATTAAATAGAAAATAGACAGTATGGTCATTTTCTTCAAAAGTTGGCAACTCACACCAAAACAATCTAGATGAAATAATAAGCGCTACAGGTAAGAGAAAAAATACAGGTTTTTTTTTTGATTTTGGGGCAAACAGTCCCTTTAAAGTCGATGAAATACTCATCTAAAAGTGTTTTCTGGACACACGGTGGTGATGAAACTCAACCATAATGTGCTTGTTTGGGCCCAGGAACCAAAACATTGAGCTAAAAGTGGTTAAAAGTTACCGTCAAGAATAAATTTCACACTCAACACTATCAATAATTTGTATGTGGACTATAACTTCAGTAGAAAGTACTATCGCTCCAATGAAAACCGTCCACAGTGAGGTCTGTGGAGTTACCAGGACGATGTTTATGGAAAGACACATTTCTCTAATACTCAAGTGGATTCAGGTGAACTTGCTGTCTGCTTTTATCACATGTTGAACAGTAAGTGTGAAGGACAGTGTAAGCTTTAAACCTTTTTCTTTGTTGCACATCATACTGGGTGTCTTAACTGGTGTCTCTTTGTTTTGTACATTAATTTATGCTCGTCAGGCAAAGTATGTTTTCACGGCTCCATCTCAGATTGAGTCCAAAGTTTTGTTCCTGTGAAGACCTTTAGGTGGAGACAGAGCTCTCAGAAGTGGATGTCTTGAACTATGGGCAAATAAAAACTATCTGCACATCTTTTTACCACCAGAATTAATGAGAAACTACCCATTTTTGTTTTAATGTTCACCGTGGGAGCCTCTCACTGTTTTATATCCCTGTTAGGGCCTCCTTACCGAGCTGTGTGTTGTATCTGAGCTCCTCAGGTAAGGGCAGGGCCCGGAGCAGTAGTTTGCATCGTAACCACTGGGCTCATGGATCCACTTCCAGTCCAAGTCACGGCGGAAATCGATGTGGAGCTTGCGAACACAGCAGCTGTCCTCCGTGTTTCTGTGATGAGGATGACCAACAATAGTGTAATCAGTCCCCAAATTAGTTTCTGTAACGCTTAATCGATCTTGATCACATCTGGGATTTACCAGATACAGTATGTTGCAGGAAGGAAATGTAATGTGATTTATGTATCCCTTACGAGAAACAGTAGTTTGTGTCCAGCGCCCTCTTGCGTCGGCGTGTGGACTGAGTGTCCAGGCGGTGGGGTGGGATCATCATGAGGATGAGGTGAGGCAGGTACTGCTCCTTTTTCTTGTTCAGGTGATCCAGATCCAAGCGTTTGTGCTCCTCATCTCCATCCACGCCTTAATGACAGACATGATCGAGGTACACTTAAAGCAACCATTTAGTGGCTTTTTTCTTTCGTAGTTTCCCTCAATCTGAGCATACAATTTACAAAATTATTGACTTTAAAACTGACATCCCTGTAATTCTTTTACACAGTGCAGAAATGTGACCACAAAGACAAAAAGAAGAGAAACTAAGACAAATATATACGTTTATTCTTAGTCCTCTGAGGCAAAGGTTCAATCAGGCGACAGTTCACTTTCGACATAAAGACGATTTGAAAAGAAATGATTCTGCTAAGGACGAAGTGAACTAAACTGAGGAATGGTGAGATGGTGTGAAGACATGAGATCAAAACCCCTGCCGAGACAAAATGTAGTAAACACTTACCTTTAAACTTCACCTCCAGCACCTCATTCTCATTGTCAATGTCACCATTTGGGTTGAAGGTGTGGCAGGGGCAGTGCACACTGATCTCCAAACCTAGATTAGTCCCTGATGGCAAACAGTAAAAGAGGATCATCAATTTATTCTATTCTGTAAAAAAGTTAACAATCCCCTGTTAAGTGTCTAACGTGGGACGATCATTCGGATCAATCGCCCGAGTCTCACCTCTGTTCATCAGCCACTCTCGCACTGTCTCGGTCACATCGAAGGAGACCCACTCCTGAGTACCTTTAGTCAACACATTCTTGGCTGCGATGTAGCGTTGTTTCCTGATGTGTTCGTTTTGCCTCACAATCTGCAAAGCAATAACAAACGGTCACTCTGAAAAAGTCTTTCTCTTCAACCGGAACAGCTTCAACGTATTAACATGTCGAACAGAGCGTCGCAGGAAGAAGCAGTCATATGTTAAACTCACACCTCGTTGTTTTGATCACTTGTACAGAATCATGTTACGAGCGAAGACAAAGTGGAGCATGAAAACAGATGATATACAGAAAAAAATGCAGCTGTCTTGTTCCCTATAGAGGGAAATATCTGGCTCTTTAGCTTTAGCTAGCTGTTCTACCTTCTTCCCCGGTTAGCTAACAAACTTGGCGTGTCTTGGCCAGGTCGGGCATAGTTACATTATTAAAGCTTGTTTCCCGAAAAACAGCTGCCTGCTGTTGCTGGTAACAAGGTTCATGAGAGTAGCTATATTCAACCAAATGTGTGCCGTAAAACAACAACAATAAGCTAAAGGCTAACATGTTGTGTAGGCTAGAGCTGCAGAATTGGATGTTAATTCTCTCTCACATGACCCCTAGTCCCTTTATTCTTCTACAAAATAACATATACTGACACGTGTTCATAGCTTTAAGTTGAATAAACACGGTGGTTGTTTTTTGTGTTCAGTTGGAGCACCCAACATATAGAAGTAACGTTAGCGCTGACGCTAAATTTCAAGTTTAGCTTCTGACCTGTCTCATGTCATCCATTTGTCTCTGAGGTAAAACAGTGAATGATGCACATTTATGCTCCCCATTATGAAATGTCAAACGTGTGTTCTGCGAGGTAAAATCGCTGTTTTTGTCAAAGGAGTCTGGTGGCTGTGAATAGAGCGATATAGCAGCTTCAGTTTCAATTTGCTCCCATGCCATCTACTCCCGGTGATACATTGACTGTTGAGTTTCCACATGCAACCAACTTAAAAACCTGAATTATCCCTTAAATAAACTTTACATACTTGTTTTTTTTAAAGGGGCTAAATGTTCAAGACCTCCACATAACCAAAATAAGGACCTTATTAGATCTGTGCTGCCAGCGCTGCACTAACAGGACCGCTGTCCCGGTTCTGCAAACACTCTGCAGGCCCCGTTGAGCTTTTTTGGCTTCTGGTCTGGCTGTTACCCACGCCTGCAACCACAGTCTGATCTGTTGGCTCTCTTTGTCAATTAGGGCCTGAAAATCATGCGGTGGAGAACAACTCACCAGCTTATGTAAGATAGGCTCTTGACAGACTCGAATTGAATTATCTAGCAGCAAAGATCACGTTAAAGAAAAGAGTATTTGAAGCTACGTGTTGCCTCGACTGTGAGCTTTGCCTCTGATCTTGGTAGAAGGACAAGGAAACGGTACCTTTACGCACCTGGTAGAGCTCAATGCGCTGTTCATTCCTCTTGGCGCTTGAGTTTGGCACCCTCAGAGCTCGAAACTCTGCTCTGAAGAGGTTGGTCGAGTTCCTTTCCATGGCGGAGACGTTGAAGCGGAAAACCTTGGAGGTGATGCCTTTCGGGCAGTAGAGCAGATCATCTGGAACAGAGAGAATCAAATAAACGTTTTGTGAGCGGACACGCTTAGAATATTCTTATCGGGATCTAATGCGATACAAGCAGCGCATGTCCGAACAACTGCTACATCACCTCTGGATAAAATAAGCACAGAAGCATGCTCTGTGATCTCCATCATGTGAGGGCAACAGTTGAAAGGAAACGTTCTCAGACGTTTTGAGTTGTCATAGGAGAAGCACAGGTGTTACTAATAACATTAATGATGGCTCTGTTGTATTCAAGTGTCTCAGTAAGTCATGACAATAAACCAGTGTGTAAGAAACAGGACCCTGACACTGAAGCAGCTAAAGGAAATCAATAATTTATTTTGGTATTTAAACCTGTGCTTTTTCTACTGCGACCTGTCACGTCTTGTAAAAAAGGAAAAACATGTGACCAAGAGATTGCTGCCATAAAACAAATATCGCTGCGTCGTGGAAATACATCTCTTAACATACTGTACGTATACACAGCTGACGACAGACTTAAAACTTAAATGATTTTTTTTTCTTATTAAATGCCAGAAAAAAGTGAGAAAAGGGGGATGCACGATACTGGATTTTACCGATATCACTATGCCGATTTTTTCCAACACCTTTTAGCTGATTGACGATACCGAATCTGATATATGTGCTAACTATATTTTTCTTTCTAAATAAGAAAACTACCTTGTCAACAGTTTGCATTAACACTTAACTAAATGTCATCTTATCAGCTTGTCATAGCAGCAGAAATGTTTGTTTTGAGCCAGTGTTGACATTTCATTTTAAAGCCTCTATTAGCCGATACAGAGGATGCGCAGATA
The DNA here is from genome assembly GCF_965226575.1 of Pagrus pagrus. NCBI lineage: Eukaryota > Metazoa > Chordata > Actinopteri > Spariformes > Sparidae > Pagrus > Pagrus pagrus. The sequence goes on from NC_140200.1 coordinate 9,451,015, forward strand.
TTATCCTGCACCCCGGGATAACATGTGACCAATACAGTCCAAAACAGAAAATAATATTAGTTTTACTGTCAAATAAGACAAAGGCTTGCAGCAAATCCTTACAACTGAGTGGCTGAATCTTGTGAGTTTTAGTTATTTTATCTTAAAAAAAAAAGTCAAACTGATTTATTTAATTAATTGGAGGCTCATTTAACAGCATTTGGAAAAATACTTTTCCGGCTGACTGGTTTGGTGAAGCAGGAGCAGGTTGGGCGAGGTGTGTTTGTGTATTAAACTTTAATCTGCGTGATGCCCGTGTTATTTTAGTCATGCCACAGGAGGTACAGCACTTCTGTCAGCGTTTGACGGTAATGCAATGTGTACTTTTCCGTATTTCTTTAGAGATACTTTAATATGAAAATAATGGCATGGGTTCATAGTGAATTTTTATGAACCCATTCACACCTCAAACAGGATCCTGTGTTTACTGACTCTTTAACGGCTGGCACTAAGTTTATCAGCCCACAGTGAATGATTAGTGTGGTTTCCTGCCTTATCGAAATTCCTCAGCGTTCCTCTAACACTTTTTGTCTATATTTGGAGGAAATGAAAATGTTGTAATTGAAATAGCAATATTATTGAGTTGAGCATGACTTCACCTCCCTGGTATCTGCGTATCAAAAACCCTGCTATCCTCGATCCCACTGACAACTTTTTGGACCCGAACCCCTTTCTGACCATGATGACTTCTCCACAACCCAACCTCAGTCATTGACATATGCCAGATTCTGTATGCGTACCATGCTATAAAAGGAAATCTTTCCGATGTTTGCAGTGCAGCCTCTCAATGCAGTAATATGCGAGTCTTCCAGCAGCTTTCTGCTTCATTTGCACCTGTCACGGATTTGTGTTGGTTCACAGTGCTGCCTCAGATCCACCAGAGGTCAACAGCTTACCTCCAGAAAGTGAGTGTGTGTTTGCCCACATTAGCTGAGGGAGTAAGAGTGATGACCCTGGCTCCGAGTCAAAACTTTGCTCCACAAAGCCAGACTTCTGGTGCTGTTGTACCACAACGGACAACACCCTAAGGTGGCTGTCTTCACAACACCAGCTTCCTTTAACGGTCTTCTCTTTCAAACTGATCTTAAAGGAAGAGTCACTTTTCTTGCTGAGAGGTAGATGAGAACATTAATGTCACATTTATGTCTGTACAGTAAATGAAGCTACAGCCAGTTAGCTTAGCTTAGCAGAAAGACTAGAAGAAGGGAAAAGCAGCTAGCCTGGCTCGGTCCAAAGGTAACAAAATCAGCATACCTGCACCCAGCAGGGTCAGCTTCACTCACATTTTGTTGCACTTGGCAAAGAAGACTGAGGCTAAATATACGTCTTAAAGCAGAGAAAGTCATTCTCTAACGATAAGTAGGGACCAAAACATTAATTAGCATTCTGAATACACATACTGCTGATTATAGTACATTGACTGCATCAGTCATTTCAGCAAGTCCCCCAAAATTACCTACATAGTAATTATGATGGAAGCAAAGGAGGAAGTGATGTGAGAGATACAGTTCATGGAGTTTGGGGTGGATGAACAGATCAACAAAACATAAGACCTAAGACATAAGAGACAACTGTTCATTTCCCATTTGGACAGACTGTAATTTTTTTTTTTCAGCAACATTATGTAGAAATTGGCATTTTGTGCAGTTTGGCGCCACCCACAGTCTCTGAGCGCAACACCGCCGTCGTAAATACAAATCCCAGGTGTGCAACAGTTTGTCAGACGTAATGTAGGTGCTGACTACAAGCAAAACTCATCACATCATAACAATGTTATGTGTTGAAAACTTGTATCTTGAAGTAAACATGTATGTGTGATCCTACCCTCTCACTGAAGTAACATAGTGCAGAAACAAGTGGCTGAGACAGAGACACCATCCACCCTGTTACAAGACACTGTAGCATCAACATGATCTGAAGCTGTTGTTTTAAGGTAAAAAAGTTACATAATGTTGCTTTAAAGCTTGTCACCATGAGAACAAAGCTTTCCTAAACTAAACAAACTAACTATTTTAACTATAGAGGCAAGATTTTTGCTGATATTCAATAAGATGATGACCAACTCATTCTAGCCGGCTGACAACACCAACATATCAGCAGATAAAGAAAATGACTTAGTCAACAGTTAGCGTTGCATGCACATTATTAAAGGGGCATCTTATCAGCGGATGTTCATTTTAAGAAGACACTGTTATTTAATTTTATAGCTTTTATCAGCTCATTCAGATAACATGCTGATATACTACACTAGGGGTAGAGGATATCTGCCCTGGTCCATTATTGAGGCCCATATTCAGCATTTTTTCAATTACTTCTGTCAGTGATTTCTCTGTCAGATTGCTGATAAAATAAAATATTTTACAAATGTGCTCTTTTGGCTCTGATGCAGCATCCTCTCACACAATGTCCCGTCTGATCGGTAACACGTCACAGTTAATAGCCTTTAAACACTAAAGAATCTGAATCTGCAAAGGAACTAGTAACTGAAGTAATCAAATAAGTGTAGTGGATCAGAAAAGGTTTCCATGTTCTCAAGGGTTTTTGTGCTTTCATTTCAAAGACTTGCCGGAGAGAAATCTCCTGAAAACAATAGTGGAAATGGGCTTTGGATCAGTGACCATGTGTCCGTTATCAACACTTGATTTGTTGCTTGACAAAAGGGCTGAAAGAAGCACGAGACAAAAAGTGCATCTGTCTTCAGGTGAGCTTCCCACTCTCACTAATTCAAGTAAAACTCTGAATTTTACGAGATATTTAAGCCAAATCATTTCTGTATTGTATCCATACTATACTGTGTTAACCTGCTGCCAGGTTATTTGTCTTTATCGTCATTTAACTAAGTAAAATCCTCGCTGCAGCAGGAGAATGATGGTTCAGCACAACACATCTATAAAATTGCTCATCTCGCCTGCGCCAGCATATGAAAATCACATTAACCAGTCTCAGTGAGCAGGCTCAATGCACGTGGATGTAAAGGTTACTGACAAAAGGCGTGTTTCCAAGTACGCAAAAACATTTAAAAAGCTGTCGCTGCCATGCCAGCACCACAGTTTTAGGATTGAGAAAGCAAAAGTTGGAGAGTATTAAGGGCTTGTCGACATTTTGAAGTATCTGAAAAGTAGGGATGTTTATTTTGACTTTCTGCCTTTTTCCCTTTGTTTTTCTACTAATCGCATCAAAATCTGACACGAGGACTATAAGATTAGAGTAAAAGAAACACTGGTTTTCACCTAATTGTAAGAAAAAGCACATGCACGGAAATCTCTCTTTCATCTTTTTATCTAAAGCCCATCTGTGGCTCCGAATCAACCGCACAAACTCGAGGCACCTACTGTGCCGCCTGGCGTTTGTGTCAAAACCGTTTTTGCGAGATTCAAAACAGAACATTGCTGAGAGAAAACAGGTCTTTTGAGAAACACCTGTTGATTTCAAAGGGACTGTGATGCAATGGTCTTGGCTTCGCTCTGGACTATGAGGCCCTCTTTGGCTCCTCCACACGCACAGCGTTTATCCTATTCTACTTTCTCAATAATCCGCACTCAGTCGAACCACATGCTGTATGAATCTCCCTCAAGTGCTGACACATGTCCCTCTCGGCACACGTTTTTTCACTTCCACTTCATAACTTCTAATTCTACAGAGGGGAAACGGTTGCGCCAAATGGAGGTTTAGCACAAATCACTTGGAGTGAAAACAACGTGAGCCCCACAGGCCTCCACTGATCAGTCTTAACAAATATTCACAAGCAAAATAAAGCTTGTTATTAACCGAGTAGTGAAATGTTACCTCGCGGCAATAAAATGACAGCACAGTGGAATCATTCAGGTTCGAGCGGATGAATGCCAGCTCAGTTTCACACTCAATTTAAGAAAGTTAAACCTGAGCTGTGCAGTCAGTGATGTCATGCTCACGGGCCACCCGTGTGGGTGATTCACTGGCCAAGACAGGCAGCAGGGTCCACGCTTCTCAGGACCCCACTCCTCCTCCTGTACAGACAGACTCCAGGGGAGAGAGTGATCCCCTCGGTCTATCCAGACTAACGGGGAGGTCCCTCCATCATCTAACTTTTCCTGTCCACCCCTGTTAACTTTTCCTACTCCTCCTCCTAAAGGCATCCCCATCCGCCTGGGCAGATGTCCCTCTCATTTGGGCCTGACTGGAAAGGAAGTGGGGACATCTGGGGAGAAGGAGGACAGGATCCATGGAGGAAAAAAAAACAAGAGGAGGAGGAGAGTGACTTTCCTGGAACACTGGTGCAGGGTTTATACAGGTTGGTGAGCACCGCAGTAACAAAGCACATCCTCCGAGTGCACAGCGAGTTCATCTTTCAACTTTTACAAAAACCTAAAAGAGCTCTGACACATCTGCTTCGTGTTGTTCTCCCCAGATTCTTCTATATTAAAAATCCCCCTCTCTTGTTACTTCTCTTGGACGTTTCTGCCTCACTGTGCAAGACTTTCACTTTCATCTGCTGAGGTCTGACTTTTACACGTGTACAAGATGATTATGTGACATCACAACTAGTCTGGAAGTCAGTCTCGGTCCAGTAGGCGACCTAAACTTCTGCTATGTGGTAACTTGAGGCCTCCAGCGCGCAAACGTCGAGGATGGACTTCACTTTGAAGTAGGAGACGTCTTTAGTCCAGCAGTAAAAGTTTCATGTATTTGTTTGTGGGATTGTATGAGTCTTCAAACATGTCTGAAAGGGATCTTTAATGTGTACAGATAAAAAAACAACAACTCAGTGTTTGAAAAAGAATTGGTATTTATCAGTGGAATAGGAATCAGCTGTGGCTGTGTGGCGGTGCGTCTGGCTGGCGCTGGTTCAGCTTTTGGTGCGTAATTACGCGCCACGGACCCAACGATTTCTGTTGTTTGTAACGAAAAAAGACAGAGTAACTTAGCCGCCAAACAACTGTAGTACTTACTGCTTTCTGGCGGTCCGTAGACCATGTTGAATTTGTATATCTCCTTGGCATAGTACTCAGTCTCTGTGTTGTCCTGACCGCAACTTTGCTGCCGATCCCTCCTCAGCTCCTCCAGTAGCTCCTTGGTGCTGTTATACAACGCTTGGATCTGATAGGGGATCTTACTCGGTCCGAGGGACTGCGGAGGATTCGTCAGCCGGAGTTTGCTCAGAATCTGACCCCGTATCGCCTCGACCCTCTTCCTCTTCACATGGTCGATATCCACGGTGGCACAAGTGGACAGGGACGAGCTCAAAGTCGCGCAGTTGAGGAGGAGGACGAACAGTAAAGCCTTACCCAAATGCATCTTTCTCTCTGCATTTGACTCGCAGTTGGAAAAAAATGTGTGCAGATATCACAGGGCGAGGACTGCCAAGGTCAGTGTTAATGAGCCCTTCAGATCAGAACTGATACGCGTCTTTCCCTGGGAGCTAATGGTGGAAAAAAAACACCTCCTCACTTAGTTCGTTTTCTTGTGCCAGTCCCTTTTGTTATGAGCAGAAATCCAACTTTGTGCTCGCCCATTAGACATGACTCAATTCAAGGTCCCGAACGGCAACAGACTCAAATTCATCCGGCACAAATATATCTGTAGGAGCGAACAGACTTCTCTCTCGCATTCTTGTGCGCAATCCAGCGGAGTTAAGTCGTCCGGCAGCTCGGCATATCTCCCCTCTTTTGTGTCTCATTAAAATCTAGTTGCCTCTTTATGGTCTCAGAGGAGGCAGACCGCAGGCTGTCAGGTTAACGAGGTATATGCGACTTTTGAGCGGTCGGTATGGTCCCACATGTTTTTTATACCGCTACTTTCTGACGTTTGATGGAGGAGGGACCGCAGGCAGCCGACCGGGAGAGCCCGAATCATAACAGGGCTCACTGCGAGGCACCGCACATCAACTGTGACACATGTGAAATACAGCCCACTGTTTTTATTCTCTCACCACATGTGAGGCTGGAAAGTTTTTTCAGCTTTTTAAACATTTTTAACTGTTTTTTTTTTCCCTCTTTGTAAAGGCATCTGACGTGGATTAAAAGCTCTCATCTCGTCGTCCTTCTTTGGTGTTAAAAGTGTTTTATTGTGCCGTCGGTGGTTGGTGTTTCTTCTGGTTTGTCTGCAGTCCTGTGACATGTTAGTGGACTGGGTCGTGCGCCCTCTAGTGGCAAGTTGCGGCACTCTGACAGTGTGTGAGTTTAAGAAATCCTCCTTTTATGTATTCATTTCTTCTCTCATAGTCTTTTAATGTTGCATATTTCCTTTTTAAAAGACATTTTCTTGTTAGGGTGTTTAATCTCTTCTTAAACAAGCGTAATGTCTCAATGTTTCAGGCTGATCCAAGGACGGCTGTTTGAAGGCAAATGTGGACCAACACAACAGTCAAATGTAAGTCAAGGACAATCAATTCAATCAAGACCCAAACTATTATGCTTTGTTATAAACACGCACAGTGAGTCATAAAACATCACAGGTGTGACTTAAAATGAACTAGAATGGCACTAATTAGAGCGCATACCTCCACCAAGGCACAACAGTCCCCTTATCTCCAGCGTCAGACTCAATAGCCCCGCATCACTCCAAATGTTAAACCACCCATAACTATAGTTGAGTCTGCATCAAGTCATACTCATTCATAAGATGCCAGCCAGCTGAATACGCCTGATTTCTTTCATCAAAATTCATTCATTACTCCCTGAGAAATTACTGAACACGTTGAAAAACATCCTATCATGCCAAGTTAGACCCATCCTCAATCCAACATCCAAAAAAACAAAATCCAAAAAACAAACCGACACAGGTGAAAACATAACCTCCTCGGCAAAGGTAAGGTGTCTTATAGATACTGTTGTTTTCAAATAAAGCTTGTAAAAATGTATTTTGTCTTTTTCTTCCTTCACATGACAAAATAACAGATTGTTTTAAATGCATTAAAATATGCATTATACACCTACAACAATGTATGTTATGATGAAGCATGCGTTATTATAGATGCATCAATACTTAACTTTCTAAACACACTCATATGAGACTGCATGCTCTATTATAGCACACTATGAGTCCTGAGTCATGAGCATCTATAAGACACTTCTATCTATAATGTTTTATGTTGATACAGTGCACCAGAAAGCATTGTGAATGGATTATAATACACTCTGAATGCCCCCATAACAAACTACTGATGTGGGCTTCATAGAAAGTTTTACCGAAAACCAGTATTTCAATGAAAATATCTCTGTGGTAGCAACAAAAACAAGAAACGATAATCTGGTTTATAGATTCCACACGTACCTAAAAACCCATAAAGATAATGTCTGATAATTCACAGTTGCGTCCTTTGTCCGCTCGTCTTCCTCTGGAGCCTTCGCACAAAGACCCACACAATAAATATCCTGTTGTCAGAAGCTGCTCTCAAATTACAGAAATCCTTTCAGACTTCACATTCTGGCGACATGATTGCATTACTGTTCAAAAGAACCAAAGTCTCCTCAGTGGGTGCAGATTTTTTCCCATGCCCTCTGCAAACCACAATCCACATAAAATCCATTTTTCTGCGCTGATGTCTTAAGGTCTATTTGCAGGCCCTTAAGTTATTTTATCTTTTTGATTCCCCCCCACCACCACCCCTCCACAGTCTGTTTTATCTCTATTCATAGAGCATATTCACATTCTCAGACCTATTTTAGGTCAAAGCTCACTCAACCACTGGAGGCCCCCGTACCCAAACATGGCGTCTGGCATTTCACTGTGTTTGTTTTGCCCACCAGTTTGCATAGCAAGAATGATTTCGTAGAATGTCCAAACTTGGTAAATATTTGGCTTTGAGTCATGAATCATATGCCCAGGTGCCTTTGTGTACTATATACAAACACATTTGATTTAACTTGTTAGTTTAGAGGAGTTAGAGAACAATATAATGGCCCATATATTTAGAGATGTTGTCCGAACCAGGTCTTTTCTACTTTCTACTTGCCACGATGCATAAAAATGTGAATAAAAATCCATCTTTAAGCTGAACTCGCAGACGTCTCCTGGGAAAATCTTGATGTGATTAATGTTAACATCTCTGTATCTGCCGAGGAGCTTTAAACGTTGTGTTTGTTAATAATCAAGCTCCTCTGTATCTGTTGTCTTTAATGATTTAGTCATAGGAACAGTGTCATTTTTCTGTTTATTGTTATGGAACTGGTTTCCAGTAACGTCGCTCCGAGCTCTGGCTGAAATGTCTTCATTCATAACTTTGGCTCAGTGATGTGCGAGCGATCCAAACCCAAAATGGGTGTTTGGGCTTTTTTGCATAATCCAAAAATGAGCGGGGAATGAGATGTCTTCATAGCCATTGTGAAGCTATTTTAGGACACTGAGGTCACTGGTATCCCTCAGACACTTCCCCACAGTCCTAAATGCAACCTTTGATGGACTGTGACACATCTTAAGTCTAAGAAAAGTGAAAATAATTGTAGGGAAGAGTTAAGGAAAGTGGCTGTTTGTCTTTTGTTTTGTTATCTTTATTCTCGAGGATGATCTTCCTTTACCAAATCATTTTCCAACTTGTGTGGCACGCCTTTACACCTAATACACCTTCACTTAATGTGGCTTATTTAATTTCCCTTTATGTTGATGAATTCTAGCAGTTCACATCCCAACATTTGCCTTCTCCGATGGTATAAAACAGTGTATTCGCTCTTTATCCGTGTTGCTGCCGTTTCTATCTCATCCTTTTGGAAATGACTGTCATGTTGGCAGTTCTCCATTAAGCCAGCAGGTGATGCTGCTTAACAAACAATGAGAAGCTCAACATCTTAAACATTTTCAGGACCATGTTATATAAAAAATGACCACTTTACCAGGTGCACCTGTAAAATCTAATGCAACACAAAACAAGAGCTCAGCCATGTACTCTACATTTAAAAGATGATGATGTTCAGAGGGGTATTAATTCAATTACATCTAAAGTGGTCAGGTAGTTTATATTTAATACTGAAGGAAAGTGTCCGACATTCAAGAGAGTCTGTAAATTCAACTACAATGTTTGTAAATATTATATTTGTCAGTCCTCCCGAAAAAAATTTAATTTATGTGAAATGTCTCATCTAGTTTCTGTAAAATGAATAAACAAGTCAATTTATTTCCAAATAAATAGAGTAGGGCTACTAAGTAAAGTAGACTAATCATTTTAAGTCATTAAAACTTTTTAGCTCTCACAACTTAAATTTAATAGTCTACTTCACTTGGTAATTCTGAGGTAATGAGTTTCCTGACTTCTTTAAAGTAAAGTCAACTTTTAAATAATGCTAAAATCGGTATTCGTGAGCTAACGAATACATGTACCGATCTGATATCAGGTAATTTATTGATTTCAAACCTGAGTGATCCTATTACTTCCCAGCAGCACCTGAACTTTAGGCAACCGAATCGGTATTTGGAAAGAAAAAGATGGTATCGGTACGTCTCTGAGGCAGAGCAATGAGCGAATCTGCATCTGCCAGATATCTAAAGTCATCAACATCATCAACACCACCGCACTCATTCGTCTCTTCTTCCTCTCTGGTCAGAGCAGAAATCAAAAAATAGGCTGAATCCCACGAGCAGCTTTACCTCTGAATTGACCATCTATTTCCGTTTGTCCTATCAACTCTGTGTGGAGAAATTCTGTAATGGGTAGGAGGCCGTACACACACACACACACACACACAAAAAAAAAAAAAAAAACGCCAAATGGACTTTGTCTGGTGCACAGAAACTATGTCATCCTTCACACACACACACACACACACACACACACACACACACACACACACACACACACACACACACACACACACACACAGCCTTGCACACACATTTTACTAAACTGTCTGGGGTTTCCTAGACATGATCCCAGACATCACCATCACCATCAAAGTTCACTTTTACTCCAAGCGTCGTCCTCCAGTGATTACCTCACTGCTGGGTCAGGTTTTAGTGAGTCATTCTCCGGCAATCTCTCCGTCTCGCACAACACACGGAAAAGGAATGCAGCTTCAGACCAGAAGATGAAAACAAAAACACATGCTGGTAGTCATACGGAGGAATATGTCCTCCTTTTTTCCTGTAATGTAGGCTACATTCCTGCTGACTGTACTTGTCGGAGTAGTCGCTGCAAGAGCAGCGCTTAAACTCTTTTATTAGCACAGGGATCGGGCGACTGTTGTGTTTTCAGTGTTTTTTTGATTTTGTAAAGATTTTATCGTGGTTCCACAGAGTAGACAGAGTTCACCGTCTGACCACATCACCTCAGTCAGACTGCTTAAGACCGGCTAGACAGAGTCAGACAAACCCTAAATACTAAGCAGCATCCTGCCAGATTTCCCTACTACAGCGCACTGACAAGCCAGCACAGTAAAGTCTGCTTCGTCTGGGGGCAACAAGCCCATGAGTCATACTCTGGAGTGAGTTGGACAGGAATGCTAACAGGAGACCCCTAAAACCCACACCAGCGGAGACAATGATGTGTATATGTCATAGCCATACAACTCAAATGACTCATTTGATTCGTCCACCATCTGTGTTAGTCATCGTTGTCCTAAAACATGTACATAGGAAAGGAATACCGCGCCGGCTAGACGGTGACTTAAGGTGAGATCACGTGGATCTGTCACAAGCTTGTCTGTCACTTTTGTCATTGTTGCGTCTGAGGTTTGATGTCCTTATCTCGCTTCAGACTTCCAGTTAGTTGTCAGTGAGTGATTACATGGCGGTTGTCTGCAGGGTTAAAGGCTTGTCTCAGTGTTGCGGTTTAGTTTGAGGCAGGGGGACAACTTTGCCTCTTGGCAGCTCCATATGACTTCAAATGATTTAACATTTGAGAATTTTTTTTTACTCACAAATTTCACTGCTCGCTAGACTCAGACCAGGCTCTCCTCTCTTTTTGACTTTCCTGAACTTTCCACTTACTGCCCATCATCTGCTGCTTGATGAAAACCAGCCTCTCCAGACCACACCGAGTCATGCCACGCTAGCACTTGCTGACTTCTGTTTAAAAAGAAAAAAGCACTCAACAAAAGCAATCTAAAACCAAAACAATGATCATTATTTAATATTCTATTAGGCTATCAATGACCCAAACTCAGGTTTAGTACAAATTTTAGGACAAACAGGACAGGATTCAAGTTATCTAGAAGGGATTAGGGGAAGACAAACAGAACAAACTGGACTTAAATACAAACTACACTGACGAGGGGATGAAGGTGCAGGTGGAGAGAGGCCGAGAAGCACAGGTGAGGGTGTAGAGGTGAAGAGACAAAAAAGAACAGGAAAGGAGCTGATTGGCCTGGGGAAACACTGAGGGCGGGGCTAATGCAGAGGCTGATGCAGGGCAGGTGTGGAGGGAAAGGCTCAGGCTGAGAAAGAGCAAAGAGACACAGGAGGAAAACATGGTGCAAACAGTGACGACACCACAAAACACCCAGAAAGAAACAAGTGACAGGACCGTGACATTATGACCAGTAGCATATGGTTGCTAAATGTTAGCTAATGTTAGCAAACTCTTAGCTAGATATTGCTCTATAAAGGACTGTACTAAGCCACTTTGTTGATTTTATGGCTCTACTTCTCGCTGGTGGCAACAGTGGACATAAATTAATAGAAATGTAATGTGCCATTTTTGACAAATCCATTTAAAATTGTTTTTTTTCCACTAGGGGGCAGTAGACCTTCAAACCAGCTGAGAGATGCAGACCCCTGACTTGGCTAACGTGTTAGCAAACAGGTGCTCGCCAGCAGGAAACATGGAGGGACGTCGCCATCCCGTTGGAGTCGTGTTTCCAGCTACCTGACGAATGTAAGTCCAATATTCATTTTTGTTTTACGTCCGTCTTTGTTTCCAACAACTCCAATGAGAAGTCTGGGTCCCAGCATGCTAGTTTCTTGACTTTCTGCACCAGCTAGTTTGCGTCAGAGGTGGTTTGCTCAAAAGATGGTTGATGGAAGGATAAAAACAAAAATATAGGCTACAGCAAATGTGTTGGCTGCAAAACAAAATGAGCTAAAAGAAGCTTAAAAGCCACAAGATAATTCTCATATAGATGATAATGGAGTTTTAAAGAAAAGTGCTGAAAAAACACTTCATGCCCAAAATATTTAAATTCTGTTGTTTCTTTTTTCTCCTATAAAAAAAAAAGAAAAAAAAATCACCTTTGTCATTTGTTCTTCCTGGCTCTTTGGCCGGCGTGGATGTAGCCGTGGTCTTTGGCAGGCCTCTGTGACGGCTTGCTCCCATAAGACGGCATATTGTGGCGGTCTGATGTCACAGAGGTGAAGACTGTTCACTTTACATCTGGGTCTAAAGGGGTGCTGATCTGCTGAGTTAAGGCCTTTTCAGAAAGCAGAGGACGAGGTGTCATTGGGCCCCTGCATGAATATGAAATAGCGGCGTCCATGATGTTGATTCACACTCCAGACAAATACTGTCAAAGCTAAGGCTAAACACACTTAGCATTTTTTGATTAGCACTCAGTGTGAGTAAGACGGGAGAAAGCTGCTGCGCTCAGTGATGTTTTGTTGTGATTACTAATGGCAGGGTTTGTGCAAATGATTGATGGCGAGCGGCTGTCAGCGATTCCAGTTATGATTCAGCTCAGTTTTACCGTGTTGCCAAACCAGGAGGGATTCTTTTTCAGTGACACGACTTTCCTCATTTTCAGCATTGTTTTCATGCTGTTTTAAGCTGAAGTATACAACTTTCACCACCGTATTTACTGTTGTAAAGAGAAAAAGGAAGGAAAACGATCAGCTTTCAGCCGTTTCTCGAGCTCATCCTTTTTTGTGGAATTTCAGAGAAAACCACACGAGGCCTTTTTCCACTTCCCTCCAACTTTAACCCTCCACGTCCCCCCACCTCTCGATTCCCGTAAGTCTGCAAGTCGGATAATGAGGAAATTGGCTTTTGGAGGGGCGGCAGCGTTGGCACGCATGGCAGCGAAAGTGTCAAAATAAGAGAGAAAACAAAAAGGAGCTTTACTGAAACCTGTCCAGTTAAAAACAGACCTTGGACAGTAGATATGGAAGGTTAGAGGTTAATGTCTGATCTCTGGTTTGGGATGAGGACAATGATGGTGTGCAACAACTCTCACTCAGAGACACAGACACAATGTAGCTTTGTGCTCACACATACATTAGTAGCTTGCGCGCAAACACAATGGTAATGTGCATGTAGGCATTCACACACACATACACACACTCACAGCACTGGCCAGGTTAGTGCTGGCCTCCTCATGCAGAGTCTAGACAGGAAGCTGGTCCATGCCAGATTAGGGATTTTCTCCCTCACACCCTCACACCACTACACACACACACAGACACACACACGCATGCACACACACACACACACGGTTACACTGCTGACAGTCATCTTCTTTCAATGTGTCTGTGTGTATTGTGCGCTTGGATGTGTGTCAGACGGAGGGAAAAAGAAAAAGAAAAAGGAGGTAAAAACAGAGGCTTGGTGACAGAGCCCTGTGTGTTTGAAGGTTTGTGTGTTTATGTGCTTGTCTGTCTTTGTCTGAACAAGTCTCCCACAAAATAAAAAAAACAACAACTCAGGAACAAAGAAACCGATTCTGTGTCAAGAGCTTTTATTTTTTATTTTTACTCTATTACTCATTTTTCTGTGACTTTCCACCCATTGAAATGATGAGTGTGAGGCGCAGTGTGAAAAGTTCAACTTGTCCTTCCCAGGTACAGGGGCGCACCGCATCCTGTAGTGCTTAGCTAAATTAAACCGAGCCCCTACTGTTCTCATCTGCTCACCTGTAGCCCCTGCCAGGCCCGGCCACGACCTTTGAACCCACACAGATGGGTCTGCATAATAAGACACGGGCACACACGGCTAAGTGCCATCTCGGACATGTTTGACGGGTAGCTCTATAGAAGCAGGAAAGTCTGAATACTGAATGTATTGCAATGCTAATGTGTTGACCTTTCTGAGCAGGTGAGGGCGTGTGTGAATGTGTGTGTTTCTATATTTCTCTGTGTGGGTTTGACTGAGCTTTTCAGTGTAGATACAGATGCTAATAGAAGTGTGTGCTTACTGTACACAATCTTTGTCTCTCTGTGCGTTGTTGGCCTGAGGCCAGTGGCCTCTGTGCCCTGTGTATGGCAGGCTGAGCTGTACTTTTCACTCTCGCTGTATGAATATGCATGGCCTCCTGGCTGGTTAGACGTGGATTATGAAGAGCTTTCTTAAAAATTTTACACAAACTGTAACTGAAACTGTAAAATGAATCCACCTTGTCTCCAAAATGTCTTTGAATATGATGTTGTCAAAGAAAGAAAACACTAAAAAATGGTTCAATTTGGGGTGAATTTTACAGTTTTTACCAGACACCTTTTTACGACCCTGTGAATTGTGAACTACAACTTCTGTTTTTAAGAGGAGCTGCTGTTTGATTCCCTCTATGAATTCAAATGAGCAAGTTTACACAGATAAAAAAAGGTCAACAAAGTGGTAAAATAAAGAGTACATTTCCCCCCAAACTGAACCGCTTTAGTCGATTCAGAAGATTCCTGCTGTGGAAAATAAATCATAAACAGTCTGTTTAATCTGCCTCTAATCAGCCTTTATGTTACGAAATAATTAACCCATTTTCGTGAGAAAACAGAAGTCGTTTCCTCTCTTTACTTACAGTATGGTGTTTATCAGTGATCAGCAGTGCCATGGCAGCGGGCATAGATGGTGTCTCTTAAATGTAACAGCTGACTTAAGCTAAAAAATGTCAGAGCAAGAGTTCCCATTATTGATCAACACATCAGACTCTACAAAAGTTCATATGGCCCTTAGTCTGTATGTCACGGTCCACTCTTGCTCTTGTTTTCTCAAGAAATGTTCGCTTTGTTATCTCCATAACAAAACAAATGCATCTGTTATCATGAGAAAAACAAGCTTTGTTAACCTGATAATGAAGTAGTTACTTTGTGATCTGGAGATAACTGCAATGATAATGCAAATAATATCCAGCATGGCTGTTCTCAGCTTCCGTACACCTGCGTTCCACCTGAGGACATTAAATATTTGCTAAAGAAAACAAATGAGGTGAGTGCTGCACTGAGCCAGGAGCAAAAATGAATGTGGGGGTAAGAAATCAGGTGCTCAAGGATAAGGCCAAAAAAAAAGAAAACAGTGACTCTCCAGCTTACTTATAATGGAAGTCCATGTTATTGGTTCACATTCTGTATGGGTGTTAATATTTAAATGCCCTGATGAGACTCAGAACGTGAAGGTTTATCCATGAGTTACTGCGTAAATGATTGTTTTTATTATCAGAGTGCCTCAGATTCTTTGTTAGGACTGTCACTGTTTTTTATTTCTGCTTTTACATGAAATATTTGCTGTTGACACAAAGCAATCCAAATCCTTTTTTCATTATATACGGTTTAAAGCCCTATTTTTAGCAGTTAGTCATATCCACCCAAGTCCTTCTGTTCGACACCGCCTGAATATATGAGCATATTTACACCTTGTCTTTGAGAATATATGACATATGTGCACTGGCCACTGCTGCATTAACAGTATATTTCATCCCCTTCTTGGTTCAGTCTGTGAAATGGTCCTCTTCATTTCCCACATGAGTGGTTTTCTTATCATCCAGGCCCCCTCTCGCCTGCCCCAGGTGCTGAGTTAAAGTCGATAAAACACCCAAATATTCTGTTAAACATGGGCGGCCTCTGCCATGTGGCCGCTCCCTGCAATGCCTCTTGGGTAATTATGGTAATAACTCAACCGTCAGAGGCGAGGCCAGAGGCCCCGGGATGACGAGGTCAGACCGGAGAGCCTGAGACGAGAGAAGGAGCGGCGGCGGAGGAAGCGGGAGGTCAAGGTGAAGCGGGCGGGGCCCTCGCGCCGCTATCCCATAAACCCTCGCTGTCACATCAGAGGCCGCTGGATGTATGTGGACATTCCCTCTGATCTGTCCTCCTCAACAATCAAGATGCTGATGAGGGATGATGACAAGTGTTTGAGCAGCTCGGTTATTTGTGCGGCCTTGACTGACAGACGCCTGGTCGTGTGGTCGGTGGGAAGGTCAAAATGCGCCTCTGTTTGGACTGTCGGGTCGCTGAAACTGGAGATTACTAATCGTTGTGAGACATTTTACTGCACTGGCACATATTGACGTGGTTTTGAAAAGCAGATTGGGCAGTCCACCATATTATTATTATTATGTTTTTTTTCTGTCTTTATTGAGACGGTCAGAAAATTGAGAAAGGCACAGGACAAAATGTTCTGGCGGAATCTGATCCATTACGGGTACACGTGGTCCCAGAGACGGAGGTGTACACCATCACTTTCAGAAATTAAAATCGACTTCTTTGTATTCTCTGTATTGTCTGACTGCTTGCACACTCTGACGACAATCTGTTGTATGATGAATAACCGAGAGAGAAACGGAGCAGACTCAACTTTTGCATCGATAGATTCGTCTGCTCTTGTTCAGCTATGACAGAAATGGAAATGCAACACATTTTTATACCGTATAGTTTTTATAGAAGAGAAGGTTTCAGATTAATGCTTTGTTTTACTTCCTCTTTTAGCATTTAAGTCTATTTGTCTTCAGATTTTCAAATGTAGGCTTCCACCTGTCTGATAAACACTCACATGCACCCTCATTACATTATTTTATTACTTCCACCAAGAAAGGTTATGTTTTCACCCCTGCCTGTTGTTGGTTGGTTGGTTTGTCAGCAGGATTACACAAAAACTACTCAAACCATTTCAATGAAACTTAGATGGAGGATGGGTGTCGGCTCAGAATAGACCCTGTTAACTTTTGGTTTGGATCCGGATAAAGAGATCCACGCAGTCATGTTGTCAATTTCTTTAACATTTTTGTCCATGTCTCAGGGAATAATGCGTGGATATTGATGAAAAAGGACGTATTTAGGTGGCTGGTATCTATGAATGAGTGTGTTTTGATGCAGATCCTAGATCTGGTGAGCTGAAATTATGGTTAAGCAGTTACGGATGGTTTAAAATTTAGAGTTATGCAGGGCTATCGAGTTTATTACTGGATTAGGCTTGATGAATTACAGGGGACTGTTGAGCCATGGCAGAGGTATGTGCTCTAAGTGCCACTCTGGCAATCTGAACTCTGTTTGTTTTACGTTTTCACTTGTTTTAAATTTACTTTTGTGTTTGCTTATAATGCTTATTGAAGTGAGACTAGACAGAAACATCACTTTACAAAGTAAAAGCACACGGTGACTCACTCGCTGTGTTTTGTGTGTTACCATGCGTGTGCGCTTGCGTGTGTGGCCCGAGCCTTTCTTACATAACCTATATTTAGACTCAACGTTATGCTAGATGAACAATGACAGAAACACAATATTCCCCCGTATTCTATCCAAATTCTGGTCGGGGGGGCGGGGGAAACCACAGGAAAATGTTACCATTCAATCACCATTTTGGCTTCTTCAGCATTTCTTCATTTCCTTGAACCTTAAATTTTCCCTTCTTGTGCTACTCCTTCATCACCCAGGCCAAGGCTTTTGTCGAGGTCATTCCAGTCTCTTTGCATAGAAATATCCTCTCTTAAAGTATAAATTTGATAGGAAGTGGAGTGAAGTGACAAGTGTAATAATTTCCAGTGACACACATCTCCATTCAGACCGAAGTTTAATGTAAAAGTGATCAGCGCCAGGGGCTATTATCGCAGGCATCCAGATGTCAGGGAAAATGAGAAAGCTGCATTCAGGGAAAGTGTGGGTAAAAATCTAACACCACATTGCAATGAATAGCTCCATATGGCACCAGGAAGCTCTCCACTTAAGTCTAACCAGTATTAGTATTGATAGATATGATCTCAGCCTTAATTTGCTCCATAGATCATAATACTCAGGTATATTTTCCTGTTTTAAAGCATGACCAAGTGCCGAGCTTTAAATATCCCAGTTCAAACCCCATCAGTTTGTTCCTGCCCTGCTTTATTGAACCCCCATTCGTGCTTACGTAGTTACATACTGTAGTTTATTCACTGCCATCCACCCCGCGGTTCATCGGGACCCCTGACCTGCAAACAACTATAAATATTTATTTGCGTCGGCTTGTCTAAAAATAACTGTATTACAATGGAGTGTCCTGGAAGAGGTCCAGGAGAGTTGTGCAGCGAGCAGTAGTCAGCATTCAGAGTCCGGCCTGCGTGTCCAGAGAGAGATAGGGCAGTGTCAAGAGGCAGACATATTGATAGCTTTGTGGTCAACAGGAAAAAAAGTCACTTAGCCGGGGATCCTTTGGGTCCCAGGATGTATTTCGGGAACACGCAGACGGAAACGAGGAGCACTTTTGGAGTGATGCACAGCGGTTCTCCAGTGACACCCATAAACACTATCCCCGGCCTTTTTACAACATCAGAGTCCTGAATTTTAAATGAAAGCAGCGATTCCAAGGTTAGAAATATTATAAACTGTGTATCAGTCCAAGTGTGGACAACATAGACTCGAGATATCCCCCCCCGAATATTGATATGTGTTGCAGTTCAACAGCAATGGCTTCATCTATAGATCATTTATATGCAATAGTCATCATTTGAGGTTTAGATGCAGCTACTGAACATGAGGCTGAAGACATCAAATAAATCTCAATGAAAAAATCAAAGCAATAATATCGACATGTGGGGGATTGATAACAGATGATGTGTACATATAATTGAAAATGTGACAGTGAGCATAAAGCTTAAGTTGACATAGTTCTCCCACCCTGAGCAGACGGCTATGTTTTTTTTTAATTTGACAAACTGTCCCTCATTTTATCTAAGTGCTGTATCGTAGGCAGCTGGACTTTTGTAGGATAAGAAGCTTCACAGGTGTGGATGTGCAGTAAAACAGCACAGTTTACAAGTTGCTGTCTTGCTTTGTTTTGTTTGGAGACTAAAATATATCCAACCTACGGACATGTTGAGTTAGGTGTCAGTTGGAGACTGTCTCGTGTTTAGTTACACTCGGCTCATGGTCCAGCCCAAGCTCCAGCTATACTTATAACTCTGGGAGACAGAAGAATATGGGACGGCTGGATATCTCTATAAAACTGTTTAATCACTAATTAACTGATTAATTTGTGGTGCAGTACTTTAGCTATGGGTTTAATTTGCATAATTAGAAATGTATGACTTATTAAAACATCAGTCTATGGAATCAGGATCGGCACGTGCATCAGTGATGTCTGTCCAATATTCGATGAGTGAACCACACCAACCACAATAGTTTACCACTAAAGGGGGTGTTTATTGTTGTAAAATTGCCTCAAGGTGACATGCATGTATTTGTATGTAACACACAAGCAATGTAAAGTTGTACTTTATAAGAATAAACCTATGTTAAGTCAGAAGCATAGAGACAAATACGTCAACATATGAATTATATTAATATAGCTGTGTGTTGAAATGTGTTGCACAAGTCAGCTTGGACTCCTGTAAGCCGTCATACTTGAGTAAAAGTAAAGATATTGTGTTAAATATTACTTAGGCAAAAGTGAAAGTTACCCATTTGAATAGTACTTGAATAAAAGTCTTCAAGTATCTGATATTAAATGTGGAATTAATATTTACAAGAATGTTTACCCTGTATACTCGGGGGATAATGTCAGAATATCAGATCCCATATTCAGCCTTTTTTTATCCAACTGCTGATCAGATAAAATCATTTAGAAATGTGCTACTTTGGCCTTGATGCAACATGCAGTCTTAGAAGTTACTATAGTAACTAAACTTGTCAAATAAATAGAGTAAAAGTACAATATTTGCCTCCAAAATGTGATGGAGTGGAAGTAGAAAGCAGCAGGAAATGCTCACTTCCAGTTGCAGACTAAACCTGCTTAGTTACATCCCCTCTCTGGCTGTGGTGACATGTGATGAGCACACTGGATACACTGACACGTGAAGAGTTAAATGATCCCAGAGCAACAGCTCAGACTGAAGCATGTCGGCTCAGAGACAAACCGATTCAGGCTCAGCTCTGCGGTGGATTATTCTATTGTCTTCGTATTGTCTTCATTCTTTGTGCCAACGCTGTGTGCCAGTCAATATCAAACTGTCTGCCAGTCTGCTTCAGTATGAGACACCAGTCTCACTCCGCAACTTGTGCCTCTCCTCCCCAGTCCCTCCTTCACCCCCAGAATGCAATAAATGTCCGGCCATCATTTATTTTAATTCACTCCCCTCTTGCACAGATGAAATGGATTCGTAACCTTGTAGGACAAGGACGTGCATGCCGTCTGCCGTCAGTTGCTGAGTTATTCTCTATTCTTCTAGCATAGAGAGAGAGAGAGAGGGAGAGAGGGAGAGAGGGAGAATGAGAGAGAGCGAGAAAGAGGCCCAATGATGAAGAGAAATAGTCTGGCATGCAAATTGCCGGCTGCCATGTCCAATGAGGAGGCCTGGCGGAGATTGTCACCGTAGAAACTCTGGACAGGGTTAACGAGGCTGAGGGAGCGACAGAGTTTAAAAAGACAGCAGCAGTGGCGGAGGAAGGGAGGGGAAAGAGTGTGAAAAAACTCAAGAGTGTGATTTATTTGCCGAATCAAGGCACGATGAGTGGATTATGGCTAGCCTAATGAGAAAGAGTGTTTAGGGGATAGCTAATTGGACGTGACCGAGGAGGAGAATGCTAAGAGCGGGCAGAGATGGGGATTGGGTTGGTGTACGTCATTCAGCCAACAGTAACTCTAACTCAGTGAAAGAGTGAGTACAGGTGTGTCAGGCTGCGACGGATGATCGATTAATCCGTGGATGATTTTCTCAATTAAGTAGGCTGTGAAATGTTAAAAAATGAGTCCACGGTAATGTCTTCGCTTTGCTTGATTTGTCTGACTGACGGCAACAAACTTCAATATGTTCAATTTAGCTTCCTGTAGCACACATAAAACAGCAAATCATCACATTTGACAGGCAGGAACCTGGGAATGTTTTGCTTTAAAAACTAATGAAACATTTATTCAATCATTAAAACAGTCGAACAGACGAATGATTCTCTGTGATCGACTAATCCTCCCTGTTGTCACCCCTCAGCAGCAAAATCTCATCTGAGCAGGTCAGACTTTGCTCTGTTTAGCTCTCCTCCTGCACGACTTCCTGTCCACGTTAAGTTTTCGTTTGTTCCTTTTTAATCAGAACAAGATCGTCTAATCAGTGTCACAGCAGCATAAAAATAAAGTTCATCATCATTTCCAGCACGGCACATAGTTGATATGTGACTGTTCCTTCCATCAGTGGGTTCTTTGCATTTATCTCTCCTAACTCGCTTCAACTATTTGTGTAATCATTTCGACATTTTCAGGCATCTGTGCTCTCCTGAATCTGAATCAGATATACAGATTACAGATCGACTCATCAACCTCGTCATATTTCAGATTTTTGTAAATCGTATTTGAGTTCAAGAAATTAAGTAAATCAAGAAAATCTAATAAAAGCCGTCCTTCCTTTCAGGTAATAAAAAGCAGCCTGTGCCTCCTCTAGTTGGGTCATGACTAGATATCCAGCATGTAACGCCCACTAGAGGGTAGTATTTAACTACAGGCAGCAGTTAAAATGTATTTAACTTCCTGCTATACATGCTCTATCCATTGCCTGCATGTCTGTGTAGTTTAGTTAAGGTTACATTTTTGTTTCCATACGTCTCTGAAAGGTTTCACGCCTGGATTGAAAAGCTCATGGAGGTGTGGTCAACCTTTGTTTGAGTCAAAATGATTTGATAAACAAATCATCCACTTTATTCATTTCACTTATCTCGAATGTTTGGAGTGTAGTGGCTCCTAATCGAGTCAAAGTCTCAACATGATGTCCGGTAAACAACAGTGAAGCAGCTCAGGGTTTTCTTCGTCAGAAATTGTATTCCTGAAACCATCACCTGCTGATCGATGTGCCTATTTTCTTCTCATGATCATGTTGATACATTACGTCACAAAGTCACATTTTTTGTCAATTGTCCGACATAAAATCACAAAATTGAAAAAGTTGTGGTGCTGAATTTAAGTAGAGTAATAACCTACATTTTAAAATGAGTTGCATGGATCTGGAAAGAGTAATTTAATAAGAGGCAGCAATTTATTTTACGTATTTTAAGAAGCATGATCCGATTATTGTCACCACCTGCTGCTTTCAGTTAAATTTAAAGATTTTTGAACAGGATTTGGTTTCAGCTTTGGAAAGATGCCATTGCTCATTCTTCCTTTGTAAATATTTTGTACAAAATAATACACACTTCATGATTTAGTAGCCATTATTTCTGCCTTCTTAGACCTAAATTACACAAGAACCTTCTGAATTTTATTCAACATTTGATTTCCACACAAATAGTTAATTAAATCAACCTCTCACTGCTCAACATTTTAAAGCCGCCAGTTTCCCTTTCTTTCCGCTGAATGTACATCCTCTTAGTGATGACATTTCCTTTGTGTGTCCACTGAAGTCCTTGGAGATGTTTATGTTGCATCCATTTGAGCGCCGCAGCGTCTCTCTCATTTCATGAGTGCAGCGGCATGCACATTCGAAATGGGTTAGGACACAAATGGGATTAATGCTTGCGAGACATCTCCTAAAGCGTTTCCACCTGTAATGTTGTTTGCAGACGCACTAAATGAGACGTCTCAGCAGGAGCGAACGTCTCCGTATGCAGAGCTAACTGGGGGAGGCCTGCGCCAGGCTGCACTGTGACCCTCCTCGTGCCGCTCCTACGTTCTGGCTCCAATTTCGACAGGACACAGCATATAGGGAAAGAGACAACATGGGAAATGTGATTACACGGTTGCCTAATGTAAGGGAATCTCATTTGTTTTGTCGGCCGTTTGATTGTTCCTTTCTGCGCCGGCAAATTCAGGAAAATACAATGCAGATGTGGATGAGGGCGAGCAGTCACTCTTGCCACCCGATCTGAGGCAGCGTGTTTTGACATTGAAAACCTCAAACTGTAAGAAAAAATAAGCTGCTGTGGATTTATACAGGATCTTGACACACAGATGTATGAACACACACATCGGTCTGAAACAATGACAAGTCAGGGATTCTTTTTCTTTTCTCGTGCAGTGCAAAAATACATCATGCTCTAAACATAGCTGTGAAAATGAAATCTAAAAACTGGTCTCAGAGAGAGCAGACTGTGGCCACAGTGCAGGATTATGACGTAAGATGTCTATTAAAGGAAAAGACTTTCCTAACCAAGATGAATGAGTGATATCGAGCTCTGGCATGACAAACGAGGGCTGAAGTGTCGCAAGTGTTTTATGACGGCCCCTAGGGTCCTTATCTCCCATAACCCCTGACCCCTCGACCTTTTTAAACCACAAGGGTGATTACAAGTGGCCGGCCAATGGAATAACTGCTATACGAGAGTGCTGCTTGACACAACCTCACACTGTGGTGGAGCCAGTAACTTCTTATTATAATAGAGCTGCAAAGATTCATCGATTATAATCTCCCACTATTTTGCTAATGCATTAATCATTTTTAGTCATTTTTTAAGAAACAAAGTCAAACTTTTTTTATTCCAGCTTCTTATATGTGAGTATGTTCTGGTTTCTTTCCTCCTTTATGACAGTTAAATGAAAAAGGGTGTCACTTTGTGTTGAAAAGTGGTGGGAATATAAAGGATCAGAGACAAAAATGCATTTTTTCTTCAACAATTTTAGGCAATTTAATGGGTGGATCATATGTGGTCAGATGACATAATTACTGTATGGATATGTTATATTATGTGTACAGATTTCAGTATATGCTGATCACATCTATTATCTTATGAACAATAACAGTTTTCCTGCATATGTTTCACACCAGAATCACTCGCAGACTATTGAAATACATGATATAAAACCATGATGCACATCAGCCATTTTGCAGACAGTTATGTACAAACCTCCACCTCAGAACAATTTTCATACTGAAGTTCACTTACTTTACTTTATAATTTAGACTAGTTGCCTCGTCTTAAAGTAAGAAAACACACAAAAAAAAGTCAAAATTGAGGACAATTTAATTTATAAGATTAAACGCTGTCCAGCTAAATATTGTGTGTATTAAAGGAGCCATGTGAAACTGAATCACATTTTTAGAGAAGCAAATTGTATTTTAAATGCTGCTAAAATGTGTGACACTTTGACAAACAAAGGACTAACACACAAACCAGGACTACAGCGTGAAAAGTGGCGGGTGGCTGTGTGACATCTTAGACGCAACAGTTACCCTAACTGACATTTTTAACATTAGAGAAGGATGCTTGTTTCTTTTTTTGCAAAGCATCATTTCACCTCTGTGCAAAAAAGTTTGATATGTAGTTTAATAAAATAATAATTTCAACCGACGTTTCTCTGGTGCATATGATGTGTGCACACATGACTTCTGTCATAAGGGGACCTGAGGTGGAGCAGCATGCGTCGCGTCCCGTCTGCTGCCGCCTTAACCGGTCAGCAGAGTGATGAGCAGAGGTCTCACTCACTGCTCATCCTCCACACCTGTCATGTAACCAACTCTGATATCTGTTCCCCATGGGACGCATAACTGCGTAACACCGGCATTTTTCACCGAAGGCTCTGACAGCAACAGCAGCACTGACCGTTAAAACCCCGGGGCAGGTAGTAGTTTATCGAACGGCACTGAGGTGAAAGAGCAGCCGTGTAAAGTGGAGCAGAGATGAGTAGATTTTTCCAGCCTTTGGGGTATAATTTTAGGATACATGTAAGAGTTCTGTAACGTTGTGATCTCATTGCCACAAGAGCACAAGAGATAAATACATCGAGTTGACTTTTGCCCTGCTGCAGCTCATGATTAGTTGTTTGTTTACTGACAGGGTGAATTTTGGGTGAGGACAGGTAATTGATGTACACATGTGCTCCGAGCGTAGCTGGCTACCGGGGATGTACATCACTTTTGTCCGTAACATTGCAGTCCGAGATTAGTGCAGGGGTCCCAGGGGTCTCGCTCGTCACTCCATTTCCTAAATTGACAGCTGGAGAAACTCTATTCCACCGGACGTGATAAACGACACGGGGCGTCGGAGGAGTGTGTCGCAGAAGAGAGAAAGGAGTGATAAATGGGGGAGGTTGGGAGGAATCAGGGCAGATGAAAGTTGTTGGGCACTGAGAAATGACTGACAGCTCATTATGAAAATCCGAGAGGGGAGTCTAACTTGTTCAGGCCGAACCGTTTCCTGTATTTTCTTTTCTTTTTATCGACTCAGACACACTGAATTCAGACACAATTGTCCACTTATATTGAGGCCTTTAATTGTCTGTGACTGAGTTTTTATCAGCAGTTGTGAGCGAGAGATATGCTAACTAATACTGAAATGAAGATTTAAACTGGCTGCACATACTCCCTGATACTGTTTTCCTTGTTTATGTACTATATTTATCTGTTTTTCTGTATAACCTGCTATTTATAAAACCAACAGCGCATGTTTTCCAGACCACATGTTGACCCTGTGTTTTTAAAAATAAATAAGTATTATTCTTTTAATCTGCTGTTGTATATCAAACATTAGTTTTGTTGTTTTAATGCCAGGAGCAAATTTCACCTCATTTTCAGGTGCTTTTCTGTTCAATTTTTGAACTCGGGCACATTTGCACCGGACATAGGTTTTGGCATGACACCACAATTTTCATCATGTCATTTTTCCTTATTCTCTACAGTATAACCCCTTTGTCATTTACGTTTATAGCCTATATAAAGCTATAAGTCACCCATCAGGACATTAGAAAGCTCAAGAGAACCCTTGAGACTGCCAGTTGGCATTGCTTTATTGGGTATTTTCCCTCAGTACTCTTACCAGCTTCTTGCAACCTCACTCAATTTAGTTGTTTTAGCCCCCTATGGCCGTGTTGCTGATTTTGAATAAGTGCTCAGGGCAAGAGGGGTCAGCTGCAATTTCAGCCGTAGCTAAACTGGTCTATTCTAATGTGAGATCTGAGGTGACTTTGACTTTTGATTAATGACAGTTCTCCAAAGGACATATCACCGGGAAAACTTTCCACAGCACGAAAATCACTTCCAGTAAAAGAAGAAAACATCTATATCTTTATGCATACAGAATTCGGCACCGACTGACTGCATTCAATGTGAAATAATACCCAGGTGCCGTTACAGGAGGCAAACACTGAAAGTGTTTGTTATTAAAATATTTGTACTTCTTGGGCCCCAAAGGCCCACTATGCCTTTTCTCACTTATGCATATTTCCATTATAGTGACATCAAGCAAACAGAGAAATGCTGCTGCTGCTGCCGCCGCCTCTCTGCTCTGCTCTTCTCTCTCTCGAGTGCTTCTCTCACAGGCTGTGAAAACAGCAGCCCCAGGGAGTATTCGTATCCCATGAGCCCTTGGGGCAGAAGGCCCGAGGACACGCTATGGGGATGTATTGAGGGGTGTTGTGGGAGAAAGGAGAGCTGCACATCTCAATATGAATACTATAGATAAATGTAAAGAAGATAGCGGTTGAACAGAATTGGCCCATTTGGGATTTTAGCAAAAGAGATTTAGAGATAATGAGAGAAAGCAGAACCAGCGACTACAGCTAAACAGATGAGCTACTAGAGTTTGACTGATGAAACAC
Organism: Pagrus pagrus; assembly: GCF_965226575.1. Classification (NCBI taxonomy): domain Eukaryota; kingdom Metazoa; phylum Chordata; class Actinopteri; order Spariformes; family Sparidae; genus Pagrus; species Pagrus pagrus. Next base: position 9,477,575 of record NC_140200.1, read on the forward strand.
TGGAAAATGACAAATCTGTAAATGAGTGGAGATGAAAAGACTGTTTTACACATTTAATTTCATTTTCACCATTAGAAAATGCCCAAACATCCCATGACAAGGCCTTTTATCACTGAAAAACAAGAGATCATGTCTTAATTTTGTCCTCACTAATATTGTATATTGTACAATGTGTGTTATATGCCATATATTCACATCAATCAATGGCTTTGATTGTTATGAAGTTGTGATCTCATAAATATGCATATGGTTGAATGGTGTCTCTTGTGAAAAGGCCATGAAAAATGAAGTGAAGCAGCTGAAACAAGAAAAGGCTTTATGATAAAAAAAAAAATATATATATAAACACAGTATATCATAATTAAATACTTCGTTTTTACCAGATTTTCACTAGTTTTACTGGCAGTTCAAAAAGAAAATAGTCTTATTCAAGAGATATTAAATTTAACCAACATATTTCTGTCAATGTTGAGCTGAACTCACTTCCTGTCTGCTGCGTCTCACCCGCTGCGCGTGCCGTGTTTGTGATGCAGACCAGGAGCTTCGGCAAAAGTTCGACTGTTGGATTGTGGGACAAAGGTCTGTGTGTCTGTACTCTCCTGTATGATCTTATTATCTGTCAGCCAATTTAACAGAGAGGCCTTTGGGGAGTGACAATGAGGATGTAGGGGAGGAGGAGGGGACGCCCTCACACACACACACAGTTGCACACACACACCTCTGCTCTAATTCACACTGACCTCTGCGGCCTCTCCACAATGCCTGTTTTCGTATTTGATAGAAAAATCGATAGCCTTGCTGGCAGAGAACAACCTCGATGAAGAATTAAAACAAGGAAAGTGTTGGTTGCGGTCAATCATTTTTCTGTCCACTAGCACCACAGTTAGTGATGTAGTGATGAATAAAGGTTGTCTGCCTTTCAGAAACTTGATGTCACCATGAAGCGGGAAGAGATGAAACTCAGATGAACGGAGATGTAATAATAACATATGGGTCTATCAAGGGATTCAGTTCAAAACTGTAGTTTTAGACATTTTTACAAAAAGACCTTGGAAACTAGAATAAATGGATTTTGGTAATGGAATATATTGACAAATGTTGAGCCGTTAAGGTATTAGATTTTTTTCATTATGTCTTATAAAACCTTTTATTCAAAGCTATGAATCATCTTTATCAAACTGTGCAAGCTGTGTTGAAATTAGAGAAACCACAGCGTTTTCTAAAGCATACGGTTACAATACTATTTCTCTCTTGTTATGCAGATGATACTCAACTATACTCTCTGACAAAAACTTATTGTTACAGATTTAATTTTCTCTAATTTCTGACTCCTCAACTCGGAAGTTACTTGGATGTCTCTTCCTAATGGCAAACCACACACTTCTAATATTGACATCGTATTTGCTTCTTCTAACTCAGGTTTTGTTGCACAGTATTTGAGCCATAAAGACATCGTAATTTAACTTCATGTTGTAGTAGCTTGCAGTGTATGTACACACCTATTCCCCTATCAACCAATGCAAATAACTTCACATTTTGAAAAATAAACCAGTCTGTTGTGCTGAATTTGAGCCTTCAATCCTCTCCGGTTGAACAAACAAGCCACACACGGCTTGTTTGTACCACGGCAGGTTATCCAAGATTTTTGTAAGTTTGTGCATTTATGTTTGTAATTCACTCTGTACTTTGGGCCAAGTTTGAATGTTGTGTTGTACAAACACTAACTGACAATTCCTACATAGTACACCTTACATTTTTTAGACATATATGCAATAACCTAATATCAGCTGATGTATCATTTAGGCTACATGTTTGCCACCCTTGGACTTTATACGTTGTCAGCTAGCCATAAATGTGGTTACAGTTATTTTTTTTCAAATGTGGCCGTTGAGCCAAGGTCAAGCAGCGTAGACGGGCCTCTCTCATGCCAGTCTTGAGGCCATTCTGAACAGATGTTGGCACAGCCAGCTGGACATGGCGACCTTGAGTAAATCTCAAAGGGGTCTTCTTTGGCAGTGTGGGCACCCAACTCTCCCCCTGGCAATGGAGACCCAGTGCAGCAGGGTATAAGCAAGCGATATATGTGTGTGTGTGTGTGTGTGTGTGTGTGTGTGGGTGTGCGAGCGTCTACAAACCAGCATTGTGTGTCATTCAAGCTTCAGTGAAAAGGTACCAGTGAATCAATCACATGCCCTGTGTAACACCGCACTAAATGAAATTCAATGGACTGATTGAGTGAGTGATGGATGATTCACATACATACAGCCAGAATTAAGTGATGGAGAAACACTCAGAAGGAGAGTGGAGGAGGTGAGGGTTGGTTAGACCTCTGAGGACTGCATGTGGTGGGTGTGTGTATGTGTGTGTGCGCACGTGTTGCTCTGTGTGGAGGAAAAAAATGTATAGACTCTGAAGGCTGAGCGCCCTGAGGAGCGGCTGTGTTCGTACCCCACATCTGCCATCCCAGGATGCAGCAGAACATCAGTGTGTGTGTGTGTGTGTGTATTTACTTGTGTGTGCTCAAGAGTGTGTGTGGTTACCATCTGGGCAGAACATCAGGGGCACGCCTGGACTGCACGGTGAGCCAGTCCACTTTTAATCTGCCCAGCGCCCTCTCCCCACCAAGGAAGGTCAACGCCTCGGCAAGGACAGCACTGTCACCCCCGTAACACCGACAGTGGGGGTCGGCGCTGGCTATCCATAATAGATGGCAGCTGGCTTTAGTGTACGTCTTCACTTTGCCTGGGGCAGCGGTGTTAGCCCATCTTTCATTCCCACTACTCGGCCGAGCTAATGTGCTGTGTTAATGCTTGTGTGAATCAGGAGGAGTGCTCAGTCGTGTGTCTCCCCTGTAGCTACCGAGCGCTCATGTCATTGCCAAAATAGGACAGAAGGTGCTTCAACAAAGGAAACATTCATCTGGAGGTATCACAGCACGACAACAAAATCAACCTTCATACATTAGGAGCTCAGTAGTTAGAGAGAGAAACGGGATGTGGAGAACTTTTGTGGGACAACATGCCTTTGGTAGCCGCAGATCCAGTTTCCAGAACTTTAAATCTTTACGTGCTATAATGATGCGCCGCTTTTATATTAACACCATCTTTCTGACATTTCACACAACACGCATCAACCTCAATTTCACAGGCTTTTATGTCAAGTGGCTGTTCAGCTGCACTCGCCCATCAAGCGTGATTTCCAAGAGCGTGCTTTTTTTCTTTTTTTTTTTTTCAACTTGCCAGAGAGACCCAAAACCATTTTAAATGCAAATGACCTAAATAAGATTAGCGAGGTAGGCAGTCCGCTCCCTGTTAATTATCACACGCAGTAGTCAATTAACAACGCTAACGATGGGACACTTAGTGAGCGTTAACCCAATTTACCACGGCTAAGAGCCGGGTGGACACAGTTGCACGGGGGTAACTTAAGGTGGGATCTGGAGGTGGAGGAGTGGAGTCACATCTTTATTGAGCTGCATCCTCATTACAGAGAAGAAGATTTTAGCTCTGTGCTATGAATTGGCAAGAAATAGGAGCTGTTCAGTGGTCTCATACACTCTCATCCTCTTCTCCCCATCGTGATGTGGAGTTGGGCACCATGTGGGAAGAAGGAGGTGTAGGGTGCTCTTTCGGAGGTAATTAGAGTTACCCAGGATGTGTTAGCAGAGATGCTGCTCTGCAGTTAACAGCATTAGCCATGGCAGGGATGAAGGCATGCTCTGATTTAACAGTTGTCACTAGACCTTGGCTGTGAGAGGCATGGGTGAGTGACAGGTCGACACGAGGCCCTCATCTGCGTGTCTGAGCGTGTGCACATGTGATACGTGTTCACCGCCGTGTATGTGCACAGAATTGTGTGTTGGTTGCACTGATGTGAGAAAAGTATAGGACGGGGGCCTTTTGTTCGGGTTTAAATGATTGATGTGTTTTTGGCACCACACCACATTTTCACACAAGAAAAAATGCCTCTTAAGTGAAGAAATTCTATAACATGAACTATAATGAAGATGCTGCAGTAGATTTGCAGGGTTTTTGTAAAGTATCGTATAGTAGTATAGTATAAACATAACTGCTGGTACCACCTAAACAGAAAGAATGTAAAGTCAATATGGTGAGCATCATCTCAGTGGACCTCTTTGTCGTGTTTTTATCATTACGCTGTTTGGGTGCTCTTTATTTTTTACCTTCTTTCCAACATTTTGTTCACAAATATGGCAATAATATTTGTCCAAAATGAAGTGAACTTGCATATGTTTTTAGTCGATAAACATAAAACATCCTTCTAGTAGAGGAACCTGAAATCCTCCACTAAATAGATGCACCAAAGTGTTCCCTAAACCTAGAGGAAACACTGATATGTTTGTAATCTATAGTGATAAAGTATCAGCCATGTTACTGCAGGGAAATGATCTATTGCCTTGTTCTTGTTTGCCACTTTGATATTGATTTTGATCTTTTTTTGTTATCTTCCCCCTTCAGTTACTGCACTGAGTGTAGTGTCTGTGGAGAAGAGATTTTGGCCTGTAACAGCACACTTTGGCTTAAATATTAAAAAATTCCTTTCCATTACTTGTGCGATAGACCAAATTAAGCCTTTAAGTACTTCTTCTTCCTCCTCTTTGTCAGATATTCAACCTGTCTGGTGCCCAATTTGGCACTGAAGTGATAAATACTGCTGGGTTTCTGATGACAGTTTCATTTGGGCATCCAGTTTTATGTCTACAGCATCTTTACTTAGACAGCAGCACTGTTTTATTCCCCCTCGTTCTGAACTGTTGACTCTCCAAAGCTGACATTTCTCCTTAATTGAATGACAAGTTTATTCCACTTTCTAGAAATCATGATTTGTCTTTATATCGTAACAATTCTCAATAATCTGCATGCAAAAAACACAACTTTACACTTTCAAATTGCGTGTAATGCGTAACCCAAACCTAATTTTGCGTGCAGATGTTACGCCAGCCCTGCCCATTAAGCTCCGCGAAGAGCAGATCCATAGTCAGTGACCTTTGTCGTCATGATAACAGAAATAAACACACAAGATCGCAGTTTGGTTACGATTATGCAACAGAACTACTTGGTTAGGTAAAGGACAAGATGACCTTGCATCCGTTAATTTGTGGACGTAAGTTAAAACAAGCCAACGTTGACTTTTAGTTTCACACGCTACGTGAACACCGGCCTCCCAGGTGCAAATCCTGTGTTTGTGTGTCCTATCGTTCAAACTCAACCTCCACTCAGCTTTGACTATATCATTCTTTATATCACAGTCACCATTTTAATGCCTGTTTTTTTGTACACATCTGTTTTGACTTTTGTGTGTCACCAGCACACAAAATTGAACGGACTTTGACATATGTACGGCAATTTGAAAGTCTAAAGTTGTGTTACTTGTAGATGAGGCGACCAGGCTGTATTATCAGACCAGTCCATCGGTGTGATTGTTGAAATACTCACTCACTGTCCGGGCGGTGACATTCAGCCATGTCTATCAGACAGTCTCTCTCCAAAATGAAACATCTGCCCCGCTGACATAAATCATCATCACACTCCGGCCCTGCCCACCCATTTTCATCTGTGTAACCAGAGCTCTGAGCGTCAGCAGGAAGTGTATTGGTGAGCGCGGCCTATTGATCATTGATCTGGCGCCATCGATCCACACCTCCCCTCTTTCTCTCCCGCCCCAACTCTCTCTCTCCCTCGCATGCTGTAGGAGTGTAATCTGTTCGGATTCACGGGGACGCTCCTGTTCATCTTTTGCCCTTAATCTCCCCGTGGAATATACACATAAGCTCAGATAATGATAATAAATGGCAGGTCTGACTGCTGCTGGAATTTGTCCATGTTTGATTTATCACCTTTAATCAATATTTTTGACTTGACTGTGCAGAAATCACCTTGTGATGCTACAGAAATGGCCCCTTTCATTGTCTCTAAGAGTGTGATTCTAAGTGAGTAAAATTTAGAGACAACCAATACTCAAATACTTTGCAACATGTGCAACAATCTTTGCTTTCTATCAATTTTTCTTATGAATAATGAGCTGTTTCCAATCTGTCAGCAATGTTAAATGCTTCTCAAATCTAATCATTTAATAATAATAAGGAGCTTTTGATTATAATCTACAAAAGCAATGAAAATGTTACTTCATAAACAACTTTTAACGATCTATTTTACCTGATAATACCTCGGGATATTGGCAGAAAATGGCTCAAGATTTATATTACAGTTCAATCCTGATCTCTTTATCAGTGGCACAAATGGCCGACAGTAAAAGCCACAACTGTATGATGAGCAGATCAATATACACGTAATTTACAAACTACAGGGCAGGTAATCAATGAGTATAAAAGTGTATGAAATATACATTACAGGAATTCTGCTATGGCGCTGACCGCAGACTTTGATAAATAGTCGAGCCATTTATTTTTGTCAGTATTGATTATTCAATCCGGAGAGTTCACCAGAATCGTCCGTCTTCTCTTCTCCTTTTCACTCGATCTTCTCCTGAAAGCTGATTTATGATCTATCGGGTCAGATGAGCAGCTGGTGCTTTAAAACACCTCGGAGATGAATAAAAGTGATTTGAAGTAAAGAGCCTCTAATGTGATTTTAAAAAGCGGCTAGCGTTGATTGAAACGTGGCTTTCTCTGGGTGATATTTTTAATTTTAGCACTCAGAGAGATTGCTTTTGTGTATTATTTGTGTAGATTAATGTGATGTTGTACTCCAGCATGCCATATGGGCCCATACCTGTCATCCTTTAGTCGACTCTGTTTCTGCTTAAAGGGACAGTTCACCCCAAAAAATCAATAATACATGTTTTTTTCTCTTACCTTTCTGTGTTGTTTATCCATTTAGACTGTTTTGGTGTGACTTGCCGAGTTTTTGTAATATAATTAATAATAATAAATAAATAATAAATAATTTTGTAAAACAATACATTTGAAAAACTCAGCAGCAACATCTCTTTCCACAATAATCCACAGACCTTGCTGTGAGCAGTTTCATGTAGGAACTATTATCTTTCAACCTAACTACACCTGCAAATTTGAAATGAGGCGTAAGTTGTTTGACTTAAATTCTGCAAGCTGTTATCCTCCATTTTCATAGCAAAACAACATAACATTTACGTTAGCTTACTGCTCATTAGGCCGTGCAATAGGTCAAGCTGATAGTGAAGTTTTACAGCGCCCTCTGCTGGATCACAAGGCAAACTACAATAAACGCCCTAATGTGCTTATAGACTGCACGTTTCAAACAGGTTACTATTGCAGTTCGAATGTGAACTTTTCACCCCACGTCCGAACGCATGTCAGAATTTTGAATAAAACAAGACAGCCCTACCAACCGCTTCACATCACAGAAGAAAGCATAGAGGCTAGCTAACTCTGCTGCGTAATGTTATAGCTAAGCCGAGGAGGATGCTAGTTACTGTTTACATCCCGCTGTGTCAAGAGCTCAGACCTCTTGTTTTTATTAGATGCATGTTTCCTTCTGCGTGGTAGTTCCGACATGAAACTGCTCACAACAAAGTCATGATATCTGGAAGAAGACATTGTTGTTGAGTGTATTTTTGTTGGGCTTTGAGCACCACTAGTTCCATTATACACAAGAGAAGGCAGACATCTCTACGGCCGATATCTCCAAAAACTTGACAACTCACACCGTAACAATCTAGATGGATAAACAGCATTACAGGTAAGAGGTCAAATATTCATTATTGATTTTGGGGTGAACCGTCCCTTTAAACACCAACACTGTACTAACTAAACTGGTCTCAGTCTCTGAGTCATTTCTCCTCAAGACTTTTCTTTGTTTTACTTTTAGTCTTTTCCGCCACACAGCCCCGAACATGGCTATTGCTTGTCATTAGAATAACAAATGCACTGTGGCTCCTGATTTAGTGTGCCGCTCTGGCCCCTGATGTATATTAATACCACAACACTGCACCTCTTACCCAGGGTTCATCATTCATCCGGGTAAAAGAGGTGGAATTGAAAAGCAGTCCTTGTTTTTGCTGGAACCTGGATCACAGTCATTTATTGTGTCACGAGACAGGGCGGCCCCTCTGCACGTCCTTCACCTCCACATGCAATGCCAGCTCCTATTAGATACTACAGTGTGTTTGTGTGTTGTTTTAGGTGTTAACGCAGGATATGACTATAAGAGTCAAATGTAGTTTAACATCTTCATATTCCTTGTTGTTGTTGATCCAGTTTTGACACTAGTAGTCTTTTTTTTTGTTTTTTTTGTCAAATTGTGTCTGTTGTCGTAGATTTATTTTTCTGAGCTTAAAGTAAAAGAGTGAAGGATTTGCATTTCATTTCATTTCATGCATATTTTTAATCATGTCTCTTTTCTGGCTCTGCCCAGCGCTCCCATTTAAGTCTGGTGAGTTTCTCATTGAGTGAGTGGTGCAGCTCTGGGCTCAGTTAAGTGATGACTGCTGGTGACAGATTGTCCTCCACCACACTGCTAGCACTTCTCCCAGACAGACCGTCCATCCCTCTTTCATCTCTTCCTGAGTGGACGTGAGGGCTCACCCGGCAATACAAGACAAATAACACTTCTGCCAGGCCATCAGTCTTTCTAGCAACGAGGCAGCTTACCTTTCAGTTGACTGTAGTACATGCAGTAACAGACTCGGCATCACTTCAGCTTCCTCCGACCGGCCCGCTGCACCGCCGCGAGTCTGGCGAAAGATGTGCGAGGCCATCCCATGTGTAAGAAACATCTCTATATGTCGAGTGAAAGCTCTGCATCCTGTTTGTTTCTGGCCATATTTAACTGCAGTGTGTTAACATGCCCTCAAGTACCTGTATTATATAAGTGAAAGATGGATGAATAGACAAACTAATAACTATTTTAGTGCAATGTTTTATCTATATACATGATGCAGCTCCTGATTAGTAAAAAAAACATATATATATCTCCTCTTTCATCCAAAATATCTCTTGTTCAGAAGTATATTTAGCTGCTTGACCTGTTAATAAGAAGCATCTTATTTTCAGTAACGTTCGGCCTCCGGCAGTCATCTTATCTGATGTTACCGGGTCTTGTAAGAAACAGATTTATGGGTTAAATCAACCTTCAGTCTACTGAGAATCAGACAAGAAGCTGCAACTATACAGCTGGGACATAGCAAGAAAAACATGCAGGCCAGCACGCTTGTAGGTAAAGGTAAGCTAACGTAACATCAAGTGTTGTGGATCATTAATGTGACTTTCAGTTGTTACTTTCCTTTTGCTATCGGCAGGCATGAGGAAGCTGGTGAATTCTTAAAGTCTTAATAAAATCTTCCTTTAGACATCGACTAAATAAATGTCACATCATCTGACATCATCTGAATGAACCTTAAGGTAGATACCATATAATATAAACAACATTTTTAATAAGGCTCCAATGGTTACTGGAGCAAGTAAGCAAGAAAATTTACAGTCGGGAAAACCGATGTGTCTGTGGTCTCTAGACAACCTAATAGTGAACCAGTTTGTGGAACATTATGTGGAAATTGGCATTTTGCGTCAGGACAGATGAACTAATTATATTTGCAGTGCTGATTTTCCAGAGCTGTAAATTCCTGTGTAAAAGGGCTATTTTCAACTTGGACTTCCCTGTTTGTGTTTTATTTTCCCACTGGTAACAGTAGCGTCATGGCACACGAGGATTAAGAGAAACCTGATTAACACAGATAAAGTTTTGATGGCGTAAACACATTTCTTGGCCGTACAGTTAACAGTGTTTCCGAACTGATTTTTACAACGTCCTTGACGAAGACACAGCGCAGGGAAAATACCGCTGTGACGGCTGCGTGGAGGGATGAAAGGAAAGTCCATTACTCATGGTTGCAAGTCTGAACAAAACTGTATATTAACTAAATAAGTCTAAGTAAGTTGGCTTCTGTAGCCGACTACTAACTATAACTTCTCATCTTCTAATAAGTCAAGGCCACCCTTGAGATCTGATATAGGATGAGTGACTAAATGCATGTTGATGTGGGCATCACAGCAGGTTACTGTAGTGCACGTAAACACGTCAGCCGGATTCATCCCAATTTTTCTTGTGCATGTACAGTAGTCACACTGCTGGTAGCCTGAATGTTAAAGGGGTAATAATTGAGCTCAACATTTAAACCATTAAAAATTATCCTTGAACAACGGGGAAGGGAAACCTTTTTACAAAAAAGGATCATTTCAGGGGTTTTTGCCAGAACTGCAACAAGGAGTAAATGGGTTGTCTGTGTAAAGGTGTATGACTACTCTACCTGCCTATTACTCAGGAGGATGTTGGTGTGAATATGCTCGTATGAAAGAGGAGCTTCGGCTGAGTCTAGACTCATGATTCGTTAACTTCACAGGCGCTCTCGGGGAATCCTGAGGCCACACTCCCCCTGCCACCGCCCTGGGCAATTATGCTCTTTTGAAATGCAAATGGTTGGCATGTACATGTGTCGGTGTGTGTGTGTGCGTGTGTGCATGTTTCACGGTGTGGGTGGGTGGGTATACATGCAGGGTTTTGCGCGTGTCTCCACTCACGTCCGTGGGTGTGCGTGCGTGTCCCTGTAACTTATCTTAAAAGCACCTAAATCCACTGGCACCCCGGTGCAGCAGCAGTCAAATACAATCACATCTGAAAGCCCCGCTACCTTGTGCTCGCTCGGTCCATAGAAGGGACCCTCCAAAACGCAGAGCCGACAAAGAACATACCTTCAATTAGCCAAACGATTAACATTTTAGAGGAAGTCTGTGTTTGGGTCCCCATGGGCTCCCCGCATTCCCCACCAGTCTCCTTTTCATATTCAAATCCACGACATAAAAGTTAGCCATATCTAATCCTAAAAAATGGGTCTTTTACTATTTTGTAAGGAGATAATGCCTGAAGTTTTTGCAGGCGGTATAATTGCCAGGTTATGGAAGAAGGTGTACCATTATGTTTAACAATCATCCTGGGCCATAGGTGCTCCTATGAGTCAGAGCAGACACAGCTCTCGGAAGCAGCACAAAGCCGTATGATATTGTCTTTTCTAATTTAGTGGGCGATTAGTCAATCATACTAACCTACATTCATTTAAAGAAGCGCCTCTCTGGGGGTAGCCTCAACGCTCGAGTGGATTTGTGGTCATTATCGTGTTGTGCTGTGGTCGGGTCTTCTCCGTAAGAGACGCCACTATTGATTTGTTTCATTTTTTCTGTCTGGCTGCTGTCACTTCACCGTGGCATCTCAGGTGCTGGGCAGGCAGGGGTTGCCCATCTGCCCGCCGCCATAACTGAGTGTGACAGGGTACAAAATGGGAACTGTGCGGCGGCTGTAAACTTTGCGTGAACTTGCCACCGCACAGCCCTCTGCTGTTAGGACTAGATGAAATTCTTCTCAGACACTTAACCCGAGGTCAGGTGAAGTGAATTTTTCCCAAATATGCCACTCACAGGACGCACCGAGGTGTCTGTGTAACCTTTTTTTTTGTGAATTTACAATCGGCTCTTTCCGACTAAAAATTCATGGCGGCGCCCTGTCAATTCTTATTAATGCTAGACCTCACAGTCAGTAGATTCATGCATTTGAATTCATCCATTTGAAACTGTCTTATATATCCGGCAGCAGGTGCGAGAATTATAGATAAATCATTATTAACATTTTCATTGTAATATATGAAATGCATAAAGAGATTAACTAAAACATAAAAAAACAACTAACTCACACTGGTGAATTGAGACATTGACTCAGTTGAAGGAAACACCCTCTGAAATGCTGAAATTATGTATTGATTTTCCTCCTGTCTTTCGCCCCGATGCCTCTGGGTAATTGCCTCTTTGCTGCTGCTGCTGAACTGAACCATCGGGGTGTCTCGATGTCTCTGGCCTGTATGTTTTAGACTCTTACATCAGGAAGACAACACCACGACTTCTGTTGCATCACGTGCGTCCACCATCATCAGCCTGACAACGCAGGACCATACTGTACGTTAATAAACTTTTTTTTATATATATAATAATAATTCAGTAATGCACCAGTAAGTGACGGATTAAAAACACACATTCACAGACACATACATCGTTCAGTGTTCTGCAGGATGTTAATTTGGCCTTCTGAGGTGAATCCATTCAGGCTCCAAGTCCAAGTCTCAATCCAAGTCTCGGGAAGCCCTGAGATCCCAAATTGATTTGAAAAGACATTATCCGGTAGATTTTTGGGCTGTTGTATCAACTACAGATTATTTTTATTACGCTTATATCCACAGATCCAAAGAGTATCGTCAGGTCGAGAGAAAGAGCCTCTCTTTGATCAACCTTGGTCAAACTGTCAACACGTGTCAGTGCTGATGAATTATAAATCAAGATTGTGTTCATACACTGCCGATTTCAGAAACATATTTAAGTTCACTGTTTAGCTTTAATGTGATGTTGTCTGTTACTAGTTGGCCTTTAAACCTTTTTTCTGATCAATCTGATATTCTGCCGGAAAAAACATGAAATAGGACTTCAGTGAACGTTTACCGATTCGTTCATTATCAACATTTTTGCGACTTAGCAGACGCTTTAACAACATTTCCTCATTATGTGAATAGCAAACATTTCCTGCAAAATGCGTTTTCTGTTACATGTTAGTTGTATCCAAATGTAATTTCCAAGAATCACGGTTGTTTATTAGCAAAGCGGTGAAGTGAAGCATTGTAATCGTGCCGTGCCAAAGGCAAACTACCCCACTGCTCCTGTTGGACAGGTGTCAACTTTGGTGCCACAGAGGGCTTTAATGAGCGGGACCTTTGGCTGACATGAAACGAGCAGCTCACAAATATTTCTATTCTTGTGTGACGGATTCTGATGGAAGCTTTTGACAGCTGGAACATTATGTTTGGATGTCGGTTGAATTAATTATTTTTCATAGCGGAGATCTCATCCCGGCTCTGCACTCCTGTCAGGATGCTCGACTACCTTCTGGAAATGGGAGACAATGAACGCTCCGTATGAAATGTCTTTTTTAGGACAATGAGCCTTGTGGGCTTTAGAGGGAGATGAAGACAAACTGCCGATGACAGTCCCCAATTCCCAAGATCTAGAATAAATGTTTTCCTCTTTTTCTGGTCCAGAAAAGAACTCGATCCATCACGTTTGAGGAACAAAAAGTCTGCTTTTGTTTCCAGGTTAATTTGGATGAAAGGCACCTAGATTAAGTTTTTTTTTTTTTTTTTTAAGGTTAAACTCATTTAATGTGATTCTGCTTCCTCTTTAAGGTTTTATTAAATGAAACACGTCTTGGCAGAATTAGCGAGCGTAGCAAACATCAGACACGAAAAACGGGCAAAAATTGATTGAAATTCCTCCGATGTGGCATTGTCTCAGTCACTTGAAAAATCGAATGAAGAAACAGCTGTGGTAAATTGCTCTGTGAATGTGGCTGCTGAAACCAATACTGTTTTCTTTGCTTTGCTAATTATTAATTACCCATCTCCATGCATATGTGTTTATTCCTAATTGTATTTGATGGATGAGTGGCAGCTTTGACACCTCATTAGACCAGATTAATTGAACGACACAATATTTATGTCTCGGCAATGACCAGTTATCCTACCATCTATCATTGAGATGATCTCGCTGATTGAAAACCACTGGTCCGTGTAATCCTAATTATTTGGAATTAGAAAAGAATTTATAGCTTCTTGTGGCGTTTTCCTGTGATGACGGCAAATTGGAAACATTAAATGCATAACGAGGGAGAAAATGAGAGGAAGACACAATCAGGGAATTAATGGGGGTGAATGTCGGAGAAGGGGGAAGGGCGCATAAAACAAACGAGGTGCTCGCCTCATACAGTAGACCCGCGGTTTTTCACCGCCGTAGACACCGAGAGTCATGTTTTCTGGAGATTCTGGCATAACATTTGTCTCTTTCTCGTAATTCTGCAAGCGAATGCCCACAGGATGCGTATTTAGAGGAGGGGTTTCCTTTCTTCACATTTAACTAAACCTGTATATTCTCCAACTCCCCATCCACTCACTTCCAAACATGCTTCTGCGGAACATCTCGATCCATATTCTTGTCTTTTATTAAAAAGTTGGCTGAGTGCTGGAAAAACATTTCCACTGAACTTCATATAACCCTCCTCTAACTTCTGCAAAGCTTTGCCCCTCATGGGAGGAGCACAAACTAAAATCCAGCATTTGAGCTCACAGAGAAGCAACAAGGCCCCGAAGAGTGGAGCTTTTACTATCATACAGTAGAGGAAAGCCTCAAGGAACAGACTTCTTTCGCAGGTAGTGAGAACTTCCTCAAGCTTATTTTTTAACTTTTCAAGTTTCTAACACCATTAACCGGCTCCCTTGTGGTCTTGAAAGTAGTAGCGCTGATTGAATTAAGCTGTTTCCTTCTTTGAGACATTTTGACAAGCTTTCTCATACAGAAGTCAGTCACTGCTGCAGCTACACAGACCCGTAGCGATGCGCTCGTACAGCACTCGCACACATAAATGCTTGTACATATATATGCACATGGCAGGATGGCACACATCAAGGCGTGCACACATGTACAACTACTATCTATAGAGAATCTGCTGACCAGAATCGCTCAATGGGATATAGAGCAAAGGCATTCTCAGACGCTGCTCTGTAATGCCATTTACACCATAGTATTTTAATCAATTTAACTGGCCTTTTTAGATATACTTGGCTCAAAACACTCTTTCTAGTTTTAAAAATAGGACAAATGGTCTTTTGGAATCAACTGGGGAGAAGTTTAATCTCATTGAATGGAGCCAAAGCCAGACGTTTAGCTCCACAGTATAGAATACAAGATTATACCGGCCTGATATAGCCCTTCCACCACCCGTTTATTTTTATCCTCTATTAAGGCAGCGATATCCTTAAAGGCTGCCAAAATTATCCTGTAAAAATGCTGACTGGGAAATATGAAAGGTTCCAGGCGGTTCTAGTAAGCAATCTGCGCGCATGGTGGAGCAATGTGACTGCTGTGCTTGCTATACCAACAGGGGTGACCCCAGTTGGATGGAGAGGTGAGACTAAATGAAAGTCATCCCTGGATCTTAGGGGGGAGCCAAGTCTGGAATACCAAGCCTCTCTTCAAAATGAGATTTACTGCCAACGGACGCTGCTTTACATAAATGTTTGTTTTTAGTATTATATTCATCAGCAGTGTGTAAACAGGCTGCAGTTTAAAACCCACTGCACATTTTTTTTTTCCCCCCCTCCTTCGCTTACTTTTCACATGAGGCTTTCAAGTGTGTTGGTCAGTTATGCCCTGAAATAATTAGCTGATTTCTCAGCAGCTGAAATCACGTTCGGATGACTTTTGTTTCACTGCACGCGGCGCTGAATCTCTCGTCACTCCTCTCGTCCGTGGAGGTAATTTATACGGAAGCAGCCTCTTTTGTCGTGGGATTGGGACAAGCAAAGAGGATAATTTCCCTATCAAACGCGCTATAAGTCATTTGAAACGGAAAGTTTTGTACTAAGTTAAGTGTTCCTCAGAGTAAAGCTGGTAATTGAAGAGTTACTAGTGCCCTGTGGGTGTTCTGAGGCGTTGAAGTCGGTACGAGCCCAACTGGCGGCTCCGTGACACGAATTCAATGAACATAAAATGTTTCTCCTTCTCTCAGACGTTTTTGGGAAGACTTACTAATACACAAGTTTGTCACAACTGTTAATGTACAGATCAATATGCTGTATGTACACATATGACAGGGTATGTGTGGGTCCTTTAAAAATCTAAATAGTGTAATTTTTTGAATTTTTAGGCATTAAAATGTCTTAAATATGATTTAGACAGGTCTTTAAAATTGAATTTTAATGTTGCTTTTATCAGTACTCGGGATGGGAATAAAGCTGAAGTGGGTGGTGCTTAAACCAATGGGGCGAGACTTATCAGAAGTTGTTAATATAAGCTTAAAATTGATCAGAAGTTGCTATATTTACAATTTGTTCTAAAGGTGCTATATGTAAGAACTGGCCACCTCTGAAATTCACACTCTTAAACAGATAGGGGGCAGCATATCACCAGAGTCATCGCTGCTAACTGTAGCTGCTGTTGGCGAGTAAGCTGAGTTAGCCGCGCAGCTAGTGGTCTGGACTAGGAGTGTCGCTATGAGAAAGACCGGGTTAGGGCTAGCTTTGGTAGCATGCTAACTTCAATAGTTGATACCCGTAGAAACCCTAATACAAATGTGTGTGCACATTCCTCAGCGTGCCTTTTCACACTTTTAAACATATGCTAGCTGTTCCCTCTTAATTTCTATGTGTCAAAAATATGTTTTTAATATTCAAATAACTAAATATAATATTCTCTGAGTAATAGGTCTAACGATGTGTCGTTTCATCAGGCTGTTCGTCCGGCAGACGTCAGAGCAGCCGTGTAAAGTTACCCACTTCTCTCGGCGCTAGCTGTTTTTATCTGCAGGCTCTGAACACAGCAGGCTTTGCTACGTACGCACGAGCGTCATAAAGCAGTAAACAGCTGACACCACCAGGGCCGCTTTTTGCCAGCCGCCTTATTGGAATGAACTTGAGAGGAATGTATTGATCCCTGCTTCTGCATGGCAATGACACAACCTGGCTTCGCTTTAGAGGTGACTCCATCCGGACCCCCTCGTGTCATGCAGGTGATGCAGACGAGTCGGCGAGGATTCGACTGGTGTCAAGGAGCTATTTAAAATTAGAGCGTGGTGGCACGATTGATTTTGTTTATATCTGATGTGATTAGACACAGTGGAAAACACTCGCTGTCGCCGGAATCACAATCGTGGCATTCGCTGGATGCAACGCAGGTTAGAAAAATGTCCTCAACTTAATGCATGCCATTTGGTGATTGCATTCAACCAAAGTGTCTCATCATGATTGGACACATTTTAATAATGAAACGTGCACCAACTGTGGTAGCGTTGGTGCGACCAATGCAAGAGGACTGTAATTTAAGCTTTGATATAAGTGGAAACTCCACATCTTAATGTAATTATTATTATAATAATACATTTAACCACAATATAAACAGTATATTAACAATGCGAGGCCAAACAGACGGTATACGAGAAGCTTTGGACATCAGATTTAATACAATTCTCTCACGGGAGCTGAAAAATAAGCACAACACCTAACATTTCTGGATACACTCTGCCTGTTGCTCACTATCAGTGATAATCACTCTAATAAATGATCAAGTGTGAATTACCCGCATAGATATATTTCACACGATGAGGCAGCGTCCATGCTAGAGGTCCCAGCATACATTTCTTCCCCTCATTGTGTGAGTCCAGCTCTCTCAATCAAGATATCCGAGTCCTGCTACGAGTCCCTGATTAACACCGCCGCTCGTGTAGTTTTGTTTTAACTGTCCTCAGTTAAATGAGAAATTAAGAGGCAAGAGATAGAGGCTAATAGCATTTATTAACCCAGCGTGAACGGGCAGCGGGGCGACCACGCTCCTCCACCAGCCCCGTCTAGTCCTGGTGGCTGAGCCAGCGAGGCCCTGAGAGGGGAGTGGAACATAATAAAAACCAACAAATGCACCCAGCTGATTAATGCAGCCCTGTGGCTATAGTAATTATCCCTCTCCACACTCCTCCGGCAGACGAGCCAAACAAGTGTGTGGCAGCGAGAGGGAAATGTGCAAATGATGAATCTGTGGGATTCAGAGTGTGTTTAGTGCTTTGTGTTAGTCGCTGGATAAAGACACATTTTTGTTGATGTGGTTCGGTGTGGAGGTGGAGTTGAGGCTTTTACACTTCCATTTTAGGAGTACGCGGTGTTTTGACCTGATGTACACAATCTCTGTGCAACATTTTTGCTTTGATAGTGAGAGTTCAAACTCCAGTTAAAGCAGATGAAAATGATATTTGTAGCTTCAAACTTACATTTGATTTGATTTCATTTGTTTTGATTATTTAAGACAGAAAACATGCAACATGAAAAATGGCAACTTAAAGTCGAACCACATCAGTGGAAAGTGACACAATTAAAGAAAATCAACCTAAATATAGCAAAAGTAAAATGTCATTCACACTGTGAAGACTGTAAAGCCCACTGAGGCAATGTGATTTGTGATTTTCGGCAGTATATAAATAAAATTGACTTGACTTGCCGTTCATAATCTGTCATCTCGACCTCTGGAAGTCCCTCTTATTTTTGTCGGCTTTATATATTCATAGTCTATTTTACTACGGCTGCTTTATAATGAAATAACTTCCAGAAAGATTGTCAGAATCTTAATATCTTAATTTGAACCATGCTTCTACGTTTCTACTATGTCATTATCTCACACAGATGGAGTCGTGCTCCTCGTATTGCTGTAGTGTAAATATATTGTTCGCTAATTAACACGTATTGTTTTTTATATGTGTTGTTATGAGGATATCGCTGAAAAAGAGAGTTTGCCCTCAATGGCCTTCCCTGTTTAAAATAAAGGTAATGATGATGATGAAAATAACAGCAATTAATATGATTATTTGAAGCTAACAATAATATTTTGTCATATTTCAGATCATGAGCATTCACAAGATGAGAGATGTGATAAATACAAATCTGCTGTTTTATTCTGTACAACATTATCAGACTGAGTTGAGGAGAATATTATTGATTTTAATGGAAAATCAGCCTGTCAGTCATAATTTCCTTTGAGATGAAGCTGATTTGATCGCCTCGTTAAACCCAAATGTAAATCTACTACAGATCATTTTAAGAGGAAACCATCACAACTAAATATACCAGAAAGAAAGTGACATCCTGGTTCATTTCTTCCCTCTCATAGTTTGTATGTTTTTTAATTAGTAATTGTATTCAAAGGTCAAACGATGAGCCCATAAAACCAGAGAAGTGGCAGGTGGATGTGAAACACGAGCCAAATATAACTTTCTATATCTCTTTTGTAAGGAATTATACAACCTTACGCTATCCACATGAACTGTTAAATATAACGATGCAGAAACAAATCGTTTCAATCCGTTTTCATACGTTAAAGAGTCGACATCTATCACAAGTTAGCGCACACGGTTGGGAGGCAGCACACCGAGAGCTTCCTGCTGAGCCGTCGGGCTGCACGTGGCCGGGTGTGCATTGGCTGAGGTCAGGAGGTCAGACATAAAAGACCAGTTCGCTCATGAATCAGGAATTTAATTACATACAGGCAGTGTGACACTCGACTCAACCCGACACAATATGTAATTACTATTTATTGACAGATAACGATTGGTTCTTACTCACTTTTCGGAAACAAGCTGCTGATTTGCACAGACAGTTAAATCTCAGATCTGTGTTTAGAAGCGCTTCGGTCGATTACGGTCCAGGTTTTATGTGTTTTTGTTGACGGGTGCACGCATTTTCAGTTGTGCATACTGTATAGAACAAAATTTCCCTTTTCTATCCATCTGTTCTCTGCTAAATTAAGGCCGTAATTCTGCAGTCGCAGATACTGGAAGGTGGGGGGGGGAATGAAAAACAGCAAATGAGAGCAAAACTCTGATGAAGACGCAAACTGCTGCCTGGAAATGCACAGCGTTTAGTTCCCTGAGTTGCTGTGATCTGCTTAAAGAGAAACACTCTCGGCCGCAGAGCTGAAAATCTGTTTTGCTTAAATACAGACTTAATGATTGGATTACTGTTTCTTCGTTTGGCGATAGCGTGATGGTGGGATTACAGACTGTGCGCTCAATAGATTTCCTGTCAGATGCCATGAAGCCAGGTGTCCCCTCGCTGTGTAAGCTGGCCGGCTGGGAGGGAGGGAGGCACATGAGCCTTGGACTTAAAGCATGGCCCCACCTCAGAAAGAGTGGAAACACAAGAGTAGAGCTGCAAAAAAGGAAGTGCAGAGAAGGATTTTTAAAGGAAGAGACTGATGAGAAAGTCTTTTTGATTACGTTTCTCTAGTTAAAAATGTGTTTAATTAACCAAATCAGCAGGTTTTCCTTCGTAAAACATCCTGTATCAATATATTTCACTTTAAATTGAGCCTATCTTTAAAAAACAGTTAGAGTTCCCTATTTTTTTAATTGCATTGACTTCTCCGGTGTTCAACCCTAACGTGAAATCATACATGTCATCTTAATGTTCGTCTCCTTTTCTGTCTCCTCTCTTTGCCTCATTAAAAACATAAACATATCTCCTCTATTGATTGCGTCTGGATGTCTTAATCAGATCAGCGGGAATATCCTGGTTTTCCCGCCGCAGGAAAGTACATTAAATGCAAAAATATTGATCAAAGATTTAATTGAGAATGCGCGGCTCCCTTTATTAAAGCCAATCGCCCTTTGCTCCCGTGACTTTGATACGGACTGACATGAAAAGAAAAACGTTCAAATTTGTAATTCCCTTTTTTATTTAAAAAGACTGTTGGGAAACAGAGTCTGTCCCGAGGCTCCTGGCGACACAGCAACGCTGTGATCAATAAGAGCGTGTGATGGGTTTTGCATCGATCAGGAAAATGTGGGTTGATGAAGTGGGTTGGAGGGAGGTGGGCGGAGGGGTGGAGGGCGGAGGGGGAGCTTTGGGTTTCCTCTGATGGCTGCCACATTACACAGACGTGGTAAAGATCCACTCAAACTTGTCTGTCGTCATCGTTATTATCATTCCTGCCGAGGTCATTATCACTCTCAGGTTCTTTACATCCTGCCTCTTGTGGGATTGGTAGATCCCCCTCTCTACGAGTGTGGGAAGCAGCTGCCATTACTTTAAAGGAGGGCAGGCTGTGGAAAGCCAGATCCACTGTGGAGAGGATAAAAGAGCAAAGGGAACAGTTTAGCTTCATAATCT
Source organism: Pagrus pagrus (assembly GCF_965226575.1). NCBI lineage: Eukaryota > Metazoa > Chordata > Actinopteri > Spariformes > Sparidae > Pagrus > Pagrus pagrus. The sequence goes on from NC_140200.1 coordinate 9,498,323, forward strand.
GGCACTGAGCCTTTTAAAGCACAGTAAACAGACTTGTTTAAATCGCCTTCAGTTCTGTTGTTGTAAACAGAAACTCCAAAGAAACTCCTCACCCGTCCACCCGTCTATCTGTCTGTCCTTCTATCTGTCTGTCTCTCTCTCTAGGGGGTCTGCATGTGTCTCTGTTGTGCAGCGCTCCCTTGTGAATGACTGGACACCGACTGCTCGGCCATTAGCCCGTCCCATCTCAGTAATCTTCCCCGCCCATTGGCTGCTCTCAGGACAGCCCTCCTGAAAGCCACCAATAGCAGCCGCTCCATATGCACCAAACCACTCCCCCTGCTCTTAAAGAGCCCCCATGTCTTCAATGGAGACTCAGTCCCCTCACTCACTTCCTCAGCCTGAGTGCGCTCTCACCACTGCTGCTCTCCATCCATCTGTCTCTTATCTTTTACTCTCTCTTTCTCTATCCATCATTCCCTCGTCTTCGCTCTTCCTTCTTCCTTCCTGTTTCCTCTCTTCGTCTCTACCTCAGCCTCTTCCTCCTCTCTCCTCTGCCTGTGCCACCACCACTCTTCCTCTCGCAACACTTACGTTACTCTTGAGCCCGAGTGTGCAGCACCTGTGCAGACTGGAGTTTGTCGGGCCGAGGCAGAAGGGTTTTTTTTATTTTTTTGTGTGTGTGTGTGTGTTGAAGAGGGGAGGGAGGGGAGACAACACCCAGGAACACCTGACCAACATTTCATCAAGATATGTGGAGACTTAGGAACTGATCTCCTCCTCCTCCAGCTTTTCCCCCCCAGCTGTTTGTTATCATCTGTTTTTTTTTTTATTGCAACACCTGGAATGCTTAACGTGGACTGATGGATGTTTCCGAACTGTGCATCCCTGACCCTCTCTGCTACCACAACCAGTAGGTGCATCCTTTTTTCCCACATCTTTGTTTATTCTTCATTCCATTCTAGGTGACAGAATTTCTTTTACTTCTTTGCCTCTATTTTTTTTTTTTTCTTCAATCAAAAACTTGTGTTTAAATCATTTGTGACGGAGATGTCATGCATAAAGTAAAGCAGGGAGTTCCACAGCTCCACCTCCCCGTGTGCGGGACAGCAGAGCTCAGTAGTGTCAGTGAGGCTGCGGTAGCGTAGCCCGCAGGGAGTCCAGGTCGGACGGTTGCCCTGCAGCTGTCTCGCTCTGCATCAGGATCCAGGGTTTAACCTCAGCCACAGGGAAGAGCCAGAGGCAGACTAATGCAGACGATATCCAGACGACTATCCTCTGGCAGCAGCCGCTGTCCCAGGGAAAAAGAAAAACTGTGACAGCACTGTCGCCCAGCCTGTGAGAGTGTGTGTGTTCATGGGAGCATGTGTTTGGTTAATGCTTCGATCGCTTTTATCTGCTTTGGGATTTTACACTTTACTTAATTTTGGGTTTTTATGAGTAAATGCTGGAATAAGCTCAACAGGGAGGGATTTTAATCATTCCCAAATGTACAGCAAAAGTAAAGAAAATGCAGTTAATTCTGAGGTTTAAGGTCGAAGTGCAGGGATCAAACAGCTTTTTCTTTTTATAGTCACTCAGGATGAGAAGAATAAGAAACTCAAATCTCAAAAGAGCACAAGTCGTGACTTTACACCCCTTACATGCCTGGAAAGACGCTCCTCTGTTAACCAAGTATGACTGGACGGTGACACCCTTTACTGGGATCCTCTTAATGTTAAGCTGTAGGTGGAAAGGTTTAACCTGCTTAGCGCATTTTACAGGACCAAGTCCAAAACACTCCCTACGAATAAAAAGAGAAACATCCTGTCGAATATTCACAAAGTGTATTCTAATTTAGTGAGGTCCATAAATGCATCGGAGTCTGCAGATGGATTCAAGCAGGATAAACTGCTGAAAGTGAATTAACATCAGCCTGTTTGTGTTTAGAGAGAGAGAAGATAAAACATTTTTGCAGTCAAAAGCAGCTGCTCTCATGCTACATTAAAAACTCACACCTTGTTGATTTTTACTTTAATTTCCAAGCTGTGTTTTTAGATTTTAACTTCACCGTCATACAGAATTGCACTGAAGTAACAAAGAGAGTGTAAAATTGACAACACTGACAATTCAAATTGTTTCAATAGTGCAACGATATGTGCAGTAAACTCAATAGGAATAGTTAAATTACTACAGTCAAATGAATCACACTCATTTCTTTGTCAGTAGAAACAGTCTTTAAGGAGTTTAATGTTTAACAACAAGTTTTAGATAAATTTGTCAGTGGCTTTTATATCTACGGAAAAGCAACAGATCTCCATTTCATTTCTTATTAATATGATTAAATACATCTGTTTCATGTGTTGTTTTTTAAGGTTTTGACTTTCAATATTGCAATTTATGTGCAGATGGCAAAAAAACACAACCCTGAGCTCTTCTTTTTCGCACAATCATCAATTTCCAGATACAGAAAAAAAAATGCAATTAGTGCACAGCCCTTAATTAATACTGTGCGTTAATGTTATTATATTTTGTATTTTATGTTAAAAACATTTTAAGCTGAATTTAGATTATTGAAACAAAGACAAAGGCAACAGTACCATGCTATTAACCTTAGTGACCCTGAGCCAGGTCTTAGTGTGTACATCGTGTCGGTGTGTGTGCGTGTGTATGCATGCATGTACACATACAAGTATTTAACATTTATGAATGTAAGCATACCGTATGAATGTGCACATGCACTTTGAGATTGTCTCCTGTGTTAACTGCAGCACCGTAGGGTCACGTTTGATAGGGTGGCGTTTTTATGACACACTGGCTTTAACCCTCAAAATCAAAAAAACTCACGACCGACATATTTGTATTGTTGTAACGGAGCTCTTCCCGGGGTTAGTTTATGTTTTATTTAAGGAGAGCAAACCGTGATAAGTCTTTTGAATTGAACTGTAGGAAACTTTCACACTCTCTCCAACAGAAGAGCATCGAAACAGAAGCTACAGTTTGTGATATAAAGTAAATCATTCTTTATCTTTAAGTATTAAAACCTTACTGTCATACAGTTAACCACCTGGAAGCACTTGCATACTGTAAACCTTAGAAACTAAATGGTTTTAGTGTTACACAAAGCTCTGCTTAGTTAGCTTTGTCTTCAGGGAATGCTAATAATAGTCTCTTGGCCCCACCACCGACCTGTTGAGGAGGTAAGAGGTCCCACGACTGCAGTGTCCAACTCTCACGCGGTGTCTCTGCTGAAGAGGCAGATATTTTCTAAAACCAACAAACTAATATTCACTTATCAGGCGTCTCATGTCATTATTAGAAATAATTTAAAAGCTATATGCACATATAGTATTAATCTACACAGATTAGTTTGTTTCTTTTTTACCATGAACGTGGAGACGCCACAGCGTTTCCTCTGCAAAAATGTTTTATTTAATCGTACATACGTTATGTTAATAGCATCATGTGTATAGGATGTTACAGTGTTTGGGATTTATGATTTAAACTTTATAAAATATGTGTGTATGTTTTTTTTTTTTAACCATATTTTAATTCAATTTTAACCAAAATTCACTGATAAATTCCAATAAAAGAACAAAAACTGGACGAGAATCAATTAAACTTTGAAGTATACTTTTATCTGTATCTTCTCTAATAAGCTGACATCATTTGAAAACCTGGGATAATTCTGAGCCACATAATATCATTTTCTGTCTTCAATATGAAACTTAATTTCCCCTCTGCTTTAAATGTTTGACAACATTTTAAAATGATCAACCTTATTTTGCCTCTGTGGTCTCACTATGATGATCCATGGCGGTTTTGAAAACAGCAACATTTACACTCAAAGTTTAAATGTTGTTTATGTCCACTTTAATCTCATAAATCAGACCCATTCCCCCTCTCGTTCCACCTGCTGTCCCCATAGGTGCCCTTCATTACGAGCAAACCAGCAGGAATACATAAGCACAGCGGTCAAATGTGTGCACACACACTCACATACACACAATAGTAAACCCATACACACACACGTGCGCACATACGGATGAGACTGAAGAATCACACACTGACCTGGGGTCTAATTTTAGCGGTGCCATATCGTGGAAACACCTGACTGTGTCTGTTAGGAAACACATCATCTCATCATGCGTTGATCTACATTTATTACACGTGTCGTGCACATGTTCATATCGTGTTGGACACATTTATATTAGTGTCATTAATGTCTAAATGAATTAGTAAAACCTCTGTTGTCTTGTGTTAACTTGACTACAAAAGCAGCTCAGTTGATATTTAATAAATAACAAATAAAAAATGTATTTGTCTTTCTTGACAAATGAGCGGCACATTAAATCAAAACATTTTTTTTTTAAATATGCAGTATCTAAAGTACTATTCTTAATTAAAATACAGCAGAATATTTGAACCCTAATCTTTCGCATATTTCCTGGAGTTGCTTTCTAACATAAATGTTTTTTTTAGCTGGAAACTGGCACGATATAAAAGTGGAAACAGATTAAAACAGAAAGAACGCACATATGTATTATGATGGTGTTGATTTCAAAGTGTGTCTACCGCATAAAGCAGAGATTTATGAGTTGATATTTGATACGTTGCTGATAAATTCCAGTGTCTTACAATCTGCTCTATCACTCCAGTGAGTGGACAAAGTTGGCTGCTTCCAGCACACCTTCCTGCCCTGCAGACAGCTATCACTGCACTTTATCTAACGCAGTCACAGTTATTGTCGTGCCATAATGGATGAAAGCGATTTTAAAAATCACACCGGGGGTTGTGATATTTCCCATCTTTAAAGTCTGATAGTTGGTGCTGATGGGAAACCAACCAATCCTACCAGTCCACTGACGGATGAAGGGAGCAGCTGGTGGGACAGAGCTGTGTTCACATTGTGGGAACAAAAACGCTGCTTCTGTCCAACTTCTCTTTTACCGCCAGCTTTCATGGAGAAGTTCAGGAAAAAAGAAAAAAAAACTGACCAGAGATTAAAACAAAAAAAAACTCTGCTGTATTTCATCACAAAGTGTTCAGGCTGTTTATTAATGGCTGCTGCATAAGAGGGCGCAGCTAGAGTGGTGGTGCTGTGTGACGGCATGAAGGGAGAAATAACTTCATTACATGTCATGACCCCCTCTTGATATAGATATATCCTTTAGGCAGCCTGTCAAGGACTCTGAATTCATCAGGATGTAGATGGAGCCGCTATTCAATCAAAACATGAATGTGGCTTTCGAGTGCTCAGGCTTAAGGCGAGCAGCAGAGAGGACTTCTTAGAATGAGTTTGTTTTATTGATCAAATGAAATTAACACACACACACACACACACACACACACACACAGAGGGAGGAGAAGAAGCAGTGCGTCTAATCATGGAGTGTGGGTCAGCCAGCATGTTTAATTTAATGGGCCTCATCGTAGCTTCACGAGGTCTCACATTGTGAACTTAATTCCTCTTCACCACGTTAATTTGCATTGTGTCAATTGACCGGAGCGCTTTACTGTATCAGCTTGAGTCTCACTTGAAATTCAGCCCATGCCCTAATACCATTAGGCAAATGCAAAGTTGTGTCATTTACACATTTGGAGGGGGAAAAAAAAAAAGAAAGACCGAGAGAGAGAGAGACAGAGAGAGAGAGAAAAGCCAATTTGCGCCGGACAAGACTCGCTTGTGATTATCAGTGGATGTTATTACTGTGGAGAAGCAGACGTTTGAAGGTTATGTTTCTGGGCAGTAATTGAAATGCAAAATAACATTAGGATCGATGGCCATCTCTGTTTATTTATGAAATCAATATCGTAACTGTCCCTCATGAGTCCCCCTCTGATTCCCAATGACGGCTTAAGTCTCTGCTCGTTTATTCTTTCTCCCCTGTAACCTCCTTCTTCTGTCTCGTTTTAAAAGGCAGTTAGGGGTGTGTTTGACTTTGCGGGGAGAGCAATTTCCTGGAGGTGGTGGACGTGTATGTAGATGGGGGTTGATACTCCAGGTAAGGAGACATCATCCATGTGGGAAATCTATGCAATCTCTCCTCGTGGCAGTGACATTGAAGAGGCCATATGCTGGAAGTTCTGTGTACGAGCGTGTGTGAGTGTGTGTGTGTGTGTGTGTGTGTGTGGGTATGTGTGTTTAGAGAGACAGAGAAGGAGAAACAAAGTATATTTATAGTGCTGTGCAGTATAAAACAGAGTACTGGGACTTCTTTTTCAGGAGTGGTAACTTTAAAGGTTTTGTTAGAAAGTCAAAATTTTGTTTTCAGACACTAAAGCGTTCAGATTCATTTTCTGCCTTCGGGACACAAATCTGCAGTAATAATCAAATGTCCGCTCGCTTGTTCTCATAGCTTTTGACCGTATCGCACGGCCTTCTTCAGCTTTGGAGCTCGAGCAGGTAGCTAAGTAAGTGGAAAAACGACAACGTCCTTCGCAGCAAAAGCACAAAACGCAAAACTTCAGCTTTAATTCTGTTAGAGCTAAGATAATTTGTCATTAGGCAATTAAAAAACTAAAAAAGAAAATGTATCTGCAACAATTTTTTAACTGCAAATAGCGTAAAAAAAAATCACTGGTACCGTCAAGCTTTGGGCGGCTGGTTAGAAAATAATTGCCAAATGAAGACGTCACATTGAACTCTCTGAACAGTTTTTTTCTTCTACCATTTTCTGCCATTTTTTAGCGCAAAATTAATCAATGAATCCAAAAAATAATCGTTGGTCGTCTTCAGTTGTAGCCCTGAACTTTATTTTTTCCTGAAAATTGAATTTGTCATGCCAAACCTCGAGTGAAATCCTCATAAAATACTAAACATTCACACAAACGAAGACAACAGAATCTAAATTAGACCGGGGATAACACTTTTGAATCGAGCACTGACATCAGTCCAAAGTTGCCAATTAGGAAAAAGAGTCTTGAAGTTTTTGTTTTCAAATGTGGATTGAGATCAGGTTAAACTATTCCACAGTTTTGAGGCATCATCGCATCCAGTAGACCCGTAGCAGAACTAAAAAGAAAAAACAATGCTTTATAGGCACAATACATATAGAAAAGTGGCATTAATATGTAGTAATTAGTATTTTATATGTAGTATTTAGGTTTATGTCTGACAGGCTGTGATTTAGGTGTATTTGTAGCAGAAGCTGAAGCCAGATTTTAATTAATATGAATGTTTTTATTATAAAATTACGTTTAAAAAATGTATTTTGCCGAACGTCTTTTCTCAATAACCGACTGCATTATTCGCAGCATGAAACCCGCATTTACATTTCAGAAACGCACACATTTTTTGATGACCTTCATTCGTGCCAAACGCTGTGTCACGCGCATGTTGTTGTCGCTACTTAACACTCGGGCGACACGCGCTACCCCATTTTCCCGTTCGCATGACCATTCATTTCCCAGACACCTCGGCGGCGGACTAACAGTGTAATCTATGTGTCAGGCAGGAAGGGGCACTCAGTTTAAAGCTGATAGAGTTTGCCCCAAACAAGGACAGCCTATCATAGAAAGATTAATGAACTAATTTCATGCATGGCTCCTTGCCTCTGTCCTTCTGCGCTTCCATGTTCGACTGTGTGTTCAGCACCATGATTTACGCCGCGCTGCTCGCTACAAGCTTAACCCCGAGCTGAACAATAATATTTCCCCTCAGTGGGAAAATGCATAGTAAAATACAGGGAAGCAGATTTTTTTTTAACCCTTTACTTATTGAGGATAGCATGAGGTCATCGTGGAGAGCTGCTTCTTTGAATATGCATTTTAGTTAGTTGGGGGGGTTTTTTTTTGCACGCTGCTAAAAATTTATTGCGCAGAATTTTGGGCGCTTGAAAACATATTTCATGGTTTAGAGAAGAGGTGGATGGATTCAGGATTTATGTAGGGAAGCAGGGGATCTGCAACACTGCCAGCATTAGGAGGCATGCCAGAATACACACACAGGCATGCACACACACAAACATTTGAGATTTTAAGCTGCTCTGGTGGGACGTTTTCACACCATCACTGTTTGGCTCCAGAATAAAAACAAAATAATATAAAATAAAAAATTTTAAAAGAACAGATGCCACTCAGGTCGGTCATATTAAACAATATGGTCAGCCCGCGTGTAGACGCTCTCTTTCTTCCAGTGTGGTGGACAGAGTGAAACCTGTGTGTCTGCCGCTGCGAGGCGTCCACTGCGGGACGGTCTGGGCCTCAAAGAACAGCAGAGCAGAGAAGGCAGGTGACCTTCACGTCTGTCTGATGAGTCCTGCTTGTCTGCTCGGTTTGTACCATTTTTCTGCGCGGCGGAGCAAACACTACCCCATTAGATATTAGGTGCAATGCGTTTGTGCGTGCGTGTGTGTGTATGTGTGTGTGTGTGTTGCCAAGGGAAGCGGGGCAGGTTGAGGAGAGTCAGGCTGCGCTTAGAAAACTCTATGTCTCTTTATAATAAGAGGGGGGAAAACCAAATTATGAAACTATGAAGCTATTTCTGTCTGCGCGAATTGGTGGCTCGTGCCATTATTTCATTTCGACAGATTTGAAAGGACCCATTAGAAATTTCCATTAAACCTAACAAAAAAACATCTCCCCAGCGTTACTGTGTGCTAAGTGTGGAATGAACTACTTTTTACATATGCCACAATGTACTATCCCACAGGGAATCCCCCTATCTGGCTGCGATGATGTATTAACTGTTAGCACGCCGCTCTCTCCAATTCCCTCAGATGGGAGAAAATATACCTTCCAATTGACTATAGGTGCATGCTGATTGCTAACAGGATTTAGCATGAGCCCTGTGAATCTTTTATAAACCACAACAGCCTCAGAATGAAGAGTAACATAATGTTGTATCGCTCCATCTCGCACTATGTTAACAGTCCTGACTGATTAAAAATGCATAAGGAATGTCTGGGACCCGTAAGAGGAGGGTTTATTTTTTCATGCCTCATCTGGAACAGGAAGGAAGCAGAGGATCAATAGATCTGATCTGGGCCCAGGGGTAGAGGCTATCTCCTCCTCCTCCTCCTCCTCCTCCTCCCTCCAGCCGCTAGCCGTTAGCAGTTAAAAGGGAGGTTTCATGTTGTCCCGGCCTGATGACTTCATGGCTTTATATAAACACTTATGCAAAGAGGCGGCGGAGGGAAAATACTTTCCGAAACCACAACACCAAATTTTAAAACAGGGGCGAGCCCCCGGCAGCAAGAAGTTCAGAGGAATCTGGTCGGCATTAACTTCTTGTTAGTTTCAGACATTCTTAACATGACTCTCCACTGTTCTCACCCAAAAGCATGGAGGGCTGTAAGATCAGCACCGACTCTGACAGACAGAGGCAGCAGTTCTAGCACTGGCCCAGGACTCATTTCATGCTTTGTTTGAGAGGATGTTATTGAAGCCGCTGCGAGTACAACAACATACAGAGGCTGTACTGTACCGAGTGCCTTGAAGAGAAATTGTTGTCCGACAATAGCAGCAGGAGTCGCTTTTATTTGTTGTCCCACATAGGACAACATTTTTCAGCAAAGTACATAACTTTTCACGTAACACTTTAAATGGCAAATAAAGAACTTTGTGTCCTCTTTGACTGTATATGTTTTATGTGTATGTATTTGCGTCTATGTATGTATGCGTGTGTCTATCGAAGGATTATTGGGGTGCGGGGTGTTTTTGTCCTTTGTTTGTGACAAACTGACCTTAAAGGACAACACAATTCCATACTGTTTTACTGTGTTTATATGTGGCGGACCCTGCCACCTTTCTAGCTTCAAACAGTGTTCTGGGGACCTTATTTTCCTCTGACAACAGCTTGTTTATTCAGTTATGGAAAAAGTAAATATTTCTGAGTTGGTATTATTACCTCATTAATATTGTAAATATCCTTTAAGGACCTTTAAAATGAATAAAGCTTCAGTGGCAATAAAAGAATAAAAAGCTGACACAAAGCGGATCCGTTTCTAAAATCCACCTCAAGTTTTTTTAAGCAGCTAGGCTGCGATTGGCAGTTATTTTCATTATCAAATTATCTGCTGATTATTTTCACAATGAATTGTTTTGTCTATAAAAATGTAAAAGAAAAAATTGAAAAACGTCTTCGCGCTGCCTTTTTTGTGCATCCAACAGTCCAAAACTTCAAAGACTCTTCATTTACCGTCATAAATGACAAAGAAAAGCAGCAAATTCTCACATTAAAGAAGTTGGAACCAGCAAATGTTTGACATTTTTGCTTGAAGAAAAGACTTAAACAGCACATCGATTAATCGATTATAGATGGCAACTATCGACTAATGCATAAGAACATGCAGCAATGCTAAAAGTCCCCCAGGAACTCTTATCTTTACAAGTCAGATCATTTATATTTACAATTACATAAAAAACCCAATTTTCCTCAAAAGCCTTTAAAATCTGTATCACATATGACATCTTTAATCCTTAAACCATTGATTCGGATAAGGAAAACTTCCAAATAGCCCTTTAATGGGGTGTAAAAGGAAGAAACCTCAGGAAGAGGAACAGAGAAGTGATCCCTCTTTAAGACAGGAAACAGAAGAAGCCTTTTTATCTTAACTCCTATTCCCCAAATTTTATAATGAAATGAAAACTTACTCCCAGGTCAGCGCCTCTTCCTCCGCCTCTCCATCCTCTCACCGAAGTCCACCGTAACCCGGCACCGTCCTTTGGCAAACTAACCGGGACTATTGATTGGGTCATGTATTACCCATGATCCTCCATATGCTGAGTGTAACACCTCTCTGTGTCCATTAACAGCCTTCTGAAGTTTCATTCATTCATTTACTCCTGGCAGCCGACCAATTGTGGGCATTGTTTGCAAGATGTATGGGGCATCTGTTGACATGGTCGTTAGTTACCATTTTGCCTGAGAGAAATAAGCTGCTGTAGTATATCACCTGGCATTCCAACACATAAATGGTTGTGTCCGTAACATAATCTATCAAACTCAGACGAACCGGCGCGCTCCATCACAGCTGATGAATCTCTTTGCGGGACGTTCAGGCGATGATGGAGGAACGCGACGCTCAGTACATCTTGTCAGACTTTTTAGTGCCGATAATTTCCTCGATACTGCAGTTTTCTGGCTGTAGATTTACTGTCACGTGAGGCTCTTTGTGTCACTTGAAAATCTGTGCTTATTTTCATGCGAGGTAGTGAAGGGAGTTATGGCTCTTTGAGGGGTTCATATCAAAGAGGCGTTGAAAAGAATTGGATCGGTCTCTAACGTATCACACATGATCCATGACAGGTGAAAGGGGCAAAATCAAGAACACATATTTTTCCTCTTACCTTAAGAGCCATTTATCCCTCTAGATTGTTTGGGTGTGAGCTGTCGAGTTTTGGAGATGGAAGCCTGCATCTACTCACGTACGGGAGCTCGTGCCCACGACTAGCCTCTCGTTCATGAGTAGATGTGAGCTTCTTTCTGTGCAGTGAGAAGGCAGGTGTGGTTCGGCTGAAGGAAAATAGTTCCTACGTGAAACTGCTCACAACAAGGTCTGTGGATTATCTAGAGTGATCGAGTCATGATTTCTGGATAAAGACGTTGCTGTTGAGGTTTTCAAATGTATTTCTTTAGCGCCACAAGTTGAGAGTCACCCAGTTCTGTTGTATTCGAGAGAAGGTGGTCATCTCTATGGCCGAGATCTCCCAAAAATCAGCAACTCACACTGAAACAGTGTAGATGGATTAAAAATAACTGTATAAGTCAATAACAATGTTGCTTTTCAATTTCTGACTCAGGAAAGGTAAAAGCAGTTACTGATAAATATTACTATTTGGTTCATTTTTTCTTTGATTTCCAGGTTTTGTAATATCACTTTTAATTCTTTCAGCAACTCACTTGCTCAGTTTTGACTATATTTACTGACTGCAGCTCTTTCCCTGTGTGTGTTTCATCCAGGTTGTTAACCAGAATGCCCTCTGAGGACCGACACCTGTCCTCAAGCTGTGGTTCTTACGTCAAAACCGAGCCTTCCAGTCCTTCTTCCTCACTAGTAGACACCGGCAGTCACCACAGTCCCAGCGGCAACTCCGACGCCAGCGGCGGCTACATTAACGGCAGCAGACACTCGCACGCCCTCGACTCCCCGCCAATGTTCAACCCGGGCATGCTCGGAGGCGGCGCGGCCTGCCTACGACGCTACGAGGAGTGCACTGGCGGCGTGGTAGACGATTCACCAATCAAGTGCGAGTACATGCTCAACGCCATTCCCAAGAGGCTGTGCCTGGTGTGCGGCGACATCGCCTCAGGGTACCACTACGGGGTGGCCTCCTGTGAGGCCTGCAAAGCCTTTTTCAAAAGGACGATACAAGGTATTTCCTGCTTCTTCTTACAACTCTCACTTGCTCACCTGAGCTGATCCCACATGTCTGTACACTCTCAGGTGGCTGAATATTCTGACCCTTCAGTTCAGGTGTTCTGTCACTTTAATCACAAAACGTGCCATTTCTTTATAGTTTTTCTAAATATTTTTATTGGCTTTACCATGACGGTTGTGATTGCCAGGAAAGCACATTGACCCGATGACGTTGTTATGTGTCCCACGTGCTCCTCAGTGCAGTTATCCAAGCCTCTGCTCTTATGGGACTAATACAAGGTAGTGATTACGAGAGTCTACAGCAGGCATTAGGCCCAGACTGTAAATCTGTTCTGGGTTGTGATTTTTTTTTTGATGCGTCTGCATGCGAATTGTATGTCTGGCATCAACTCTGCCATGTGTGGGAGCTGTTCCAGAATAATCACTTGGACTGACATACTGAGAGACTGCTGCAAACTCAGATGCAGAATTTAGAGTCTGACAGCAGGTCAAGGAGGCCTCGGCCACGTTGTGTCAGGTACATTTGAGAAAGGAAACATTTTATTGTTAAACTCCCTCTGCAACCCTTTTATAGTTTTATTGTTTGTTGGCAAAAACAGTAGTTACTTCACTTGGTCCTCTGTGTAAAGCTTTCAGACGCTCTCTGTAATCACTTTTTGTGCTTCACTGTAGCCCAACACACTTCACAGGTGTTATATCTTCCTGTTTCTGGTGTTAGACACCACAAATCTAAAGCAGTAACTTAACTGACATGTTTGCTTTTAACCAAGTCTAACAATTCCTGGGCTGCTGCACAGATGCACTTGATAAAATCAGTAGTTTGTACTTTTGCAGAAACAGAAGTAAGCATTAGTTATAACAACTCCAACATTGCTGCTAAGCAGATGTTTATGAAAGGTTGAAAAGCAGACAGGCTTAAACTAAAAGTTTAATTTCTTTATCCACTTTTACATCAAAATGAATGTATATGCAGATTTTTCAAATGTGGATAAACCTGCTAAAAATAGGCGGTTTTCTCCTTTCCTAAAACAGGGAGCCATGAAAAGGAGCACGAAGGCCAGTGACATTGTCACGGTGGTTCCTTTTTAAAATATCTTTAACTTCAGTTCCTCTTTCAAACTCCACACGGACTGAACGGTGTTGGAGAACTGCTTGAACGGAGACGGATGTGTATGTGAGTGTTTACACGGCAACGTCCAGAACTTCAATGTGCGTCATAGCATGCCGCCAGAAGAGGGACCAAAATTTGCATGTCCATCTGGGTGTCACGTATCCATCACAGCTGATTAGAGCTGGGGCCAACGAATACCCATGACTACTGCAGAGTTATTTGACGTGGGAATGACGATTGTAGAAGTTCACATTGAATACAAAAGCCAGATGTTAGCAGGTGTTTGTTGTTGTTTTCGTCCAGCATTTATGTCTGTTTTTTGGTTGTGAAAAATTAAGTTTAAATGCAAAAACAACAGCAACTCTGTATCTTTCTGGCTGTTTTAATCTGATTACTGGCTCAAGTCAGTGTGTTTCATTCCTTAAACATGTGGAATTATTAGCATGATAATATTCTTTAGGTGATCCTGAAGATGTGCAAACATCAATTCAAACATTGTAAAAGGACAGAATGCAAACTTACTTTAATATCTTAGCCACATTTTGAATACCCATTGATGTTGAATTCTGGGTAATTTAAAGGCCGCATGTGTCCCAATCTGACCAGCAACACAGTGAAGGGCTGTTAACAGTGTTCATGTGTGACTTTGTGTTGTCTTGCACAGATCTCCCCTCCTCTTCTTCATCTTCTTCTTCTTCTTCTTCCTCCTCTCGCTCTCCTTCGTGGAGGACAGGCCCATAATGAACCTAATCTGTCCGTCATTCGTCCTGAGCCGCGGGAGTTTCAGTCAATAACAATCAGTGTTGGGTGACTGTAATTAAGAACCAGGCATTTCATTGGGAGAAAGTCGAGGAAGGAGGGTGGGAGGTGTGGATCTGTTCTTTGCCCCCGGGCCCCTCCAGCCCACACCCAAAGGGGGGGAGGGGGAGGCCAATTAGAAGCTCAGGCACGTGTTATCAGGGGCAATAACAGAGGAAGGGGAGAGAGAGAGAGATGCTGAGGAGTCCTCCAAATAAAAGGCAGAGGGACAAGGGACAGGGGACGTGGTCATTCTCTGAAAGGAGAAGCCGCTTTAATGGAATGGTAATCAGGAAGGGGGGTCCCGGCCTCGGTAAAGGAGGAGGACAAGGAGAGGTCCAGCTTGAGTGGAGATGAGCGCGTGGATAATAGCATGGCATAACAATATATCAAAATTTAGAGGGAAAATAAGAGAGGTTAAGGAAGGATATTAGAGTGGTTGAAATGTCCTTTGAGAAATAAAGGTGGACACAGGACCTGATTAACTAAGAGGGTATGCCGACAGTGAGCTTTTAGAGGTAGGCAATTTAAGACTATTGTGGACCCCTAATGCAGCCCCCCTCCTAACACACACACACACACACACACACACATAATCATGAACACACACGCACACAGAGGTTATTTGTGATCCATTCAGGTATAAAATGTTTCCTTTAATAATCATAGAAATATTAGATGAATGTGACCTTTTCTAAACTGATGAAAGTCCTCCGTGTTGTATTTTTCTTTTTTACAATCACAAAATATGTTTATGAATAAATGAGAGACACTCAGCACTTAGGGATCATCGTCATTTTGTGTCAGGAGTACAGTATTGTTGCACAGGTTGCATTGCATGGTGGGATTGTTAGCAGATAGTAGTGTACACGCTGTGGACAGAGCTACTTCTCTATATAGCGGATACATTTCACACTCAGAGTTCGGACACTAACTTGGTGGACACTATATAAAGTGAAGTAAAAGTAGGGATGCACGATTATATCGGCCCTTCATTTGTATCGGCCGACTGCTGATAAGATGGTGCTTTCATTACGGGCATGCATCGTGAACCTTTCGACTAAGAAGTGTTTTATTTTTTAAGTATTTTTTTCATGATCAAGACTTTTTATTACTTTTTCAGTGTTTAAACATACGTTGCAAATTTAACAAACCATATACAAAGTATATTTAAAAAAAAGAACATGCACATCCCTCTTGGCAGCGTGCGACAGAGCCCATCACACACCTCATGTTGTGTGACCTGAAATGCAGAAGGAGTGGTAGGCAGGTAAGAAAAATACAGTGAGCCAGTATCCCAAAAAATCTAAATACAGGCAAGAAAAACAAAATACAAGAAAAAACTGTGAATGCAAAAACAAAGAACAAACCTGAAAGCAACAACAACCTAGAACAGCGCGGAAACACAAGGAGCAAACTCAGACAAACGATACCAGGACGAAAACAGAGAGAGGGAAAAAAGACACAAGGGCTAATGAGCAAATTAAACACAGCTGTATGCAGAAAAAGGCAGGAAAAGGACAGAGAGAGGAAGTGGTATGTCACAACAAGACATAACAAGACATGATTCTACATAATAAAACAGTAAAAGACTAATAAAAAACACCATGACAGCTGTTCTTCTCTCAGTTCTTTGATTAAAAAGTGTTTTGTTTTCCAGACATGCTGTTGGTATGCATACTTTCGCGTGTAGTTCATTTACATTTTGACATATTCTTGGTTAGAATCAACGTTAAAATTGGGACAAAGTCATTGATTTTTGGTAGCAGTTCACATACAGTATAATACCTTCTGTATACAGTTCGTTCGTAGTATATGTATTTTGCCTCTCAGTTTAAAAGACTCCCTGAAACCAGCAGCAGCCTGTGCCAACATCCTGGCGTGGTGCCCCAAGCCCCTCACTGTGCATGTGACCCGGCTGGCAGCGTCGATGCCAGGGATCCTGACAAATGTTGGCACCTTCTCCTTGACCAACAGGGGATTGTGAGTGTGTGTGTTGGGGGGGGTTGGGGGTGTAGCTCTGGCAGATCTGCTACAGACAACACCTGGTTTGCTGTTTTTAGGTACCATTAATACATCACTGGACTTACGGGACATTGTTTAAACATTCAATCAAGCGACTTGGAAAAGAGGATTTGTCATTGGATTCTTGGGGACACGTCGACTTTTGAAGTGACGGCGTAATGAATCCGAATAAAAAAAAATGTTAAGCGGAACTTGTTGAGGAAATACGGGCAGCGGTTACACAGCAGCAGATTCAATATGTCTGCGTTTCTGGCTTTTTTTGGACCCGAGTGATTAAATTGCATAGGAAATATTTCCATAGTGAGCCAACAACTGCCCAGACGGACTTGAATAATACATCGAGCTTCGCTACATGATATGGCGAGTCTGTTGGTTTTTACCGGAGAAACATTATGCAGAGCGCTCGGCTGTGCGTCCATCTCTTAGCCCTTGTGTTGTTGAGGGAGGGCAGCTTTCCCATCATCCTTTAGGTGAAGAAGGATGGGCTGGACGGGGTCGTGCTGAGCGTTCGCACAGAGGACGCTCTGCATTAATGAAGCTAATTTATCTGTGAATCAAAATGGGGGTGGGACTCCGGGGCGGGGAGGTGCTTTTTACATGTCCCATCAAAATGCCACTAAAGCCTCCTCTCCTTCAGGAGTGTCACACGGGGTCACCTTGGGACAGGTGTGTACGTGTATGTGTGTGTGTACGCACACACACACGTGTTGTGTCTTTCACTGTCTTTTCTGCGCCTGTCATTTACTATTTCTGACGCGGGCTCCTTTTTCCATACAGCAATTCTGAAACTATTTCCTTCTGTTTGTTGATGTGCACCTTTTTATGCTCACAGAATTAATGCCGACATGTTTTTCTGATCCTCTTCAGGGAACATTGAGTACAGCTGTCCAGCCACCAACGAATGTGAGATCACCAAGAGGAGACGCAAGTCGTGCCAGGCCTGCCGCTTCATGAAATGTCTTAAAGTCGGCATGTTGAAAGAAGGTGAGGACTGATTTTTATTATCTGCTCAGTTTTGTTTGTTTATGTTTTTCTTATTTCAACGTCAGCGCTGAAACAATTGATTTGTCGATTCAGCAAGAATGTGACATGGCTACTATTTTGACAAAATGATTGTTTGGCTCAAGTATCAAGTAAAAAGTGCTGTAGCTTGTCTCTGTCTTTGGATTTTAGACAAAACAAACATTTTGAACAATTCACCATAGGATCCCTGAAAACTGGGGGGCAGTTTTCACTGTTTAGTGACTTGAAGAAAATAGATTTGATCACATTAACGTGATATTAGGATTGAAAAGACAAAAAATTACTGTTGTCAAGACAGTCATGAAAGCTTACTCCCTTTCTTCTTGCATTTTTGGGTAACACTTTATAATAACCATCATTAATAAATGGTTAACAGTTATTTCAGTGATAGTAAATAGAGCCTGACCAATGTGTGCTAATATGAAAACTCTTTTTTAAAGATTATAATGCAGAAAAAGATGCTTGGAATAATTTAAAATTATTAAATTCCCAGGAAGTTCAGGAAGTTTTGGTGCACTGATGTCTTTTGGTTTAATGTTAAACTGTAAAAGTCCTGCCTTTGTTACATTTCTTTGCAGAAATCATTGCAGAAAATGTGCAGTTATTGGCCGATACATCGACGTCTGAATGTTTTTACTTAATATCGGTGTCAGCATCGGCCCCAAAAATCAAGTATCATCCAGGCTCTATTAATAAACAGTAAAATGCTTTATAAAACATTTATTAAGTGATTGTAAAGGTTTATAAACGTCACTTGCAACTTAATAATGGCCATCAAATAATGTTTATAGATGTCCTACACTGTATTTATTAGCTATTTACAGAGTATTATAAACATCAGCTGCAACTTTAAAACAAACAGTTTAATCATTGTTTTTAAAGCATGTCATTGTTTGTTAACAGTACAATAACTTTTAACTAAATTATCAATTGACCACCTTTAATGCTTATATGATGGTTTTCATAAATAAGTGAGTTTTATTCGCTCATGAAGAGTTGATTAATACAACCACAGTTAACAAATGAAGCTCTATCATTTAGGGGTATATTTATAATCAGAAATTAAAGGTTTTATCTCTATCTTGAGCTCAGGAGTGAATACTAAAAATTTTGCACATAGTTGTCTTGTGCCAGCGAATCTAATACCTCCGAACAGTCTTACTGGGGGCTATAAGACTGGTCAGTAATCAGATATTAAAGCCAGCTGTGGCCTCGGGGAGACACCGGTGACATCACCCACGAGCCTTACTTACCTCTCCTCACACGGCCGAGCCGCTCAGCGTTTGACTCAGACGGCTTGAAAAAGCTGCTGAGTTGGATGTTCCTACGAAGGCCGACTGAGAAGTGTAACTGTACTCCTGAAAAGCACAGGCTGTTCCCCCAAGACTTCCCTCTCCCCTGGGCTCTGGGTGTCTCTCTCTCCCGCTCCCTCCCTCACCCTCTCTGTCTGTCTGTCTCCCTTCCCCTCCCTCGCATGGCGTATTGATCCACTAAATGCTTTCCGAACATCCCACCTCACTTCCTGCATGTGTTGTTTCTCCTCCAGTGAGGGACCTTTGGGAGTACAGAGGGAAAATATAGACGATAGATTTTTCTTTTTCTTTTTTTTTTCTTTTTTCGGGGAAAGAGTGAGGTTTCTTTGTTTGTTATTTTGCATTTGTGTGTTTAGATAGAATAACTGGTGCAGAGAGTCGGTCTGTAAGTTATGCTTTTGTAGAGAGTATTATACCGGGGGCTGAACTGTGACTTTTTCTCCTTTTTTGAAGGACTTTTATGCAACCAGTCTCCTGGAAAATGTCTTTTTTTTAAAGAAATGTTGGTCTGTGACACCAAATATCAAATGTTCATACTTCATAAATTTCCAGAGCTTATTTTTTTTAAATATTTTGTTCATAACACCACGACAAAATAGCAGTAAAAAACAAAAACAAACCCTGACTGAAACAGTTTTTATGCTGGTGAGATCTATTATATTAAAAACAAAAATGACATATAAATATAACACAGTGACTAACATTTAATTCACAGTGTTGGACCGGTGCACTTTAACATTATTGTTTTAAGGCAACATTTATATATATTTTAAGCAGAAACAGAAGGTTATTGCGTGAATGGTTTCATGCACACTTTGTTATTAGATTTCGACTCTGGTGCTGGTTCTGAGGGCTAGCAAGCAAAGTATTTGAGTAGAACTACTACTGTCATACAAAACATAAAAAAAAACATGCGAACGTGGTAAATCTGAGAAAATATCCGAAGCTACAGAGCTGCTTTGGGAGAAAGGGACAGGTGAACAGCAACAGGAAGTAGTTTGGATATTGATTTGACCCGCTTATCAGCCGTTGCAGCAGTGATTGTGAAACACAGCTTATAGAGTCAGCATCAAAAGATTAGTTTTCCTTCTTGGAGTCATAATAAAATCTGAATACTAAAACATGATACGTGTGAATAACACTCGTCCATAAATCCACTTAGAAATCATAGAAACAAAGATGTCTCTTATAATTAAAGAACTTGCCTGACAATCGTCGCATTTTTAAGTTTTCTCCAGTGTCAAAGTGATCCAGTGATAGTTGCTTCTACATTCAAGGGTACATTGCAAACAGTGACTGCTAACAGCTCATTCGGCATACTTTTAGTGGTGCCAATTTGCTCTGGGCTCAAGGTGCAGGCCAACTAACTGACTCCTATACTTCCTGTTTACATTTTCATAGTAGAAACTGTACTTCCAAAACTCAGACGATGATTTTCTACCAATAGAAGAGAGACACAAAAAGCACTATATCAACACTTACTTAAAGTTTAGTTGACGAATACTAGCATCATAGTTGTGTCTATCATTTAAGACTTACTCAAAAGGACATTATTTGAGCTCTCATGGCATTAACAACATTAGGACCAGCATAAGACTCCACTAAGTACAACATGGTTTCCCAGTTTAAAGACAAATTACAGCAGGTTAAGTTCTGGAGTTTAGCCCACAGCCATTCACACTGATTGTGTGAAATATATCCGCACATAAAAAGGAGTGTTTAAAGAATTTGTTTATAGGCTCCACTTAGAGACACAACAGTCGTAAATATCCTAAAATAAAATCGTGGTCACACAGTTTTGTTGTGTTCTGCCAACACCGAACACGTCTCATAATAGAAGCCGGCAGCAGTTAACTGCAATCTGTGCTGGTAACACAAGATTGTATGTCAGGCTCTTGGTTCACTTCCACTAGTACAGCTCCACTATGTACTGACGTAGCTTGTGTTTGTCCAGCGCAGAATCAAGGGTCATCCATTGTATTGCCATTGCAACACTATTTATACTTGCGCCCCACTCTTGATGTCTTCATCCTGGCCCAAATATCTCACACCCGGGCTTTGACTCTCAGCCAGAAAAAACAACGTTGCTTCAGAAATAAAGCTGAAACTATTAGCGCATGCTTAGAGGAAAAACGGCAGGGTATTGTCTGTGGCGAGCCAAGCTAAGCCGATGATGTGGACGGTCAGTGTGTGTGCGTCTGTGTGTGTGTGTGAGGGGGAATCTGACGCCGTAGCCTCCACCGCCTGCCGCTCCTGAGACGCAGCATCACAGCCACCACGACATGTGGCACAGTAGGTGATTCTCTGAAAGTAATGGCATTCAATTAAAAGGAAAAAGGACATTTAATGGTGGCATAGTGCCGTGGCGCGGCCTCTTACAGACTTGGGGGGGCTTTGATCATGGAATCAGTGGGGGGACAGCGGCTTGCCCTACTTCATGTAATGAGATCACCATATAACAAGTGGCCAAGGGCCGGTCATGGAAAAGGAATAATCACATAGTGTTATATGAATGCAGATGTCTTCTATTCTACATTAGCATACACATATTGACCAATACATTAACATTTTATAATTATTTCCTCATAAATCCTACAAGTTACAAACTCCTTGCCTCCTCGCTTGTCACAGTGCGGCAGTATCATAAGAAATGCCTCACACTGCGGAGAACTTATGTGATCAGTCGTTCTAAAAGTGTCTTAATATTTCCACCAGGACCCTCTAAGCTCCGCTCTAAGCATGCCATCCTGAATTATAAAGTGCCAGCTGCTACAGTTATAGACCAGCGCCATTGGTGGGCAGGGGAGACCCCTCCTCCCTGTAACACCTGCCGCTAATCAGCTGACTTCAGTTCTCAAACCCCGTTCGGTGGCTTCAGGTGTGTTCGGACTCCAGTGGAGGTCGAAATAACTCTTTCTCTCTCTCTGTTGAATATGCACAGAGCGTTCTGGTCTGAAAAGTGAAGCCAGTTTGAAAGTGCCTCAAACCTGCATTCTTTCTCCACTGGTTTCAGAAAAAGAAGTCCGATTGTATGTAAGCTTATGAGAAAATTAGCCTACTTCTCACTTGTTTTATTCTCTAAGTGATCAGTTTCCAAACGAGTTTAAAGTCGCAATCCCTAGTGTGCCGTCTTCTTCAACACAGCATGATGTTCTTTTTGTGAAATTATGGTCCCATTTGGATTAAAATAGACGATAAAGCAGGGCATGCTTTCGGACGTGGCTTCCTCGCGATAGCATGGCGTGTTGGGTCCAGGCTCTCGTCCAAAGATGGACACTTATGGCAAAAAAAAAAACAAGATGGCGACAGTCACAATTCCAAACTCATTCAACAAGACACACGAGAAGCAAAATATGTCTCTAAGATAAATAAACATTGTACAATTATCCTCATATGCTTCATATTTGAGTTTTTGTGACGAGAATTTAATCTTGTATCTTGTGTCTGAGAGGAAAATCAAAGAGACTCATAGGAAAACAATATTGTTGATGACAGGCTTCTTTCCAGATCTGGCTTCACTGCTGTGCCGCAGCAGAGCGCCTGGGCGAGCTGGGTGGAAGGTAGAGGCAGGCGGCTGTTTGAGGAAACCAGTGACCCCTTAAATGTCCAGCTGAGGCTGATAAAAGGTCACAGGTCCAATGGAAAAACTCTCACGTAATTACAACTCGCGGAAGGTATGGTGTCAGTGCCTACTGCCAGGAGTCAGTGCCCGCAGCTAATAGCAGTGCTAATATCCTCATAGCATTACTGTATGGTGTTAAATGATGCAGGAATTTTCTGGACCAAATTAGCGTTCTTTCACTTTGTGATTTGAGTCATTTTTGCTATATTTAGCCCAAGAAGGAAGATTTATTTTGAGCTTTTCGTAGTTTTAGTGCTGCAGGAAGATACGCGTTGGTTCTTTGATCAAGTAATCACATCTTCATGTTGGCAAATTAACATGTTTAAAAAAATATGTCCTGTTGAAACAGCAACACGCAACCTCTGTTTGCTCAGTGAATTTCTGCCACTTTCACAATTTCAATAAAAGACACTTCAGCCTTTTGCTCTTCTGAAGTCGATGCTTGCCGGTTTTAGTGTTCGCTCAGTGTTTCTGCGGTGTATTCTTTGCTTGTGGGGATTTTCTGACTCCGCTGTAATGTGGTGGATGAACACAAGCTGCCAGACTATTTTGGCAACCTACACCGCTGTCTCGCCCTCGGCCGACCACAGATAGGGATCAGCAGTCTTTCCTGAGCGAACGTGGCTACCGGGGTAACGTTACAGCCTTATTTTCCTCCAGCCACATACACAAAAGATTAGTAAAGCCATATCCAATATCACAGACTGTCAGGTCCCTTTCCAATCAATAGGCTTGGATCAGAAACCAATCCATACACTAAGATTACATCATCAAAATAAAGCAGAAGTCTGTACTGTATGGGTGCTTTTGAAGTATTAGCTGGTTCATTTAAGCAGCATGTGTCTAAAGGCAGAAACAGTTTGGACTGCATATATATTACAAAATTCAATTTTTAGGCATTTATTTTATATAATCTACTATTTTATTCAAATATTCCACTGCTTTTGTGAACATCAGACTTTTGTAAAGCACCAAAGAGAAATGGTATACAGAGAGCTGGGATTTTTCTGCATATTTTGATATCTAACACGTGGGTTTCATGTTAAATACAAGTATCTAAAAAGCGAGAAAATGCCCTGAGAACTCTGAAAGTGTTAAGACAGAATGCCCTCTGACCCCTTCGCCTCTTGATTTGTACTTGTAACGCAAACTTGTCTGCCTAACAGCACATGTATGGGGCCTTGTTTGCGTTTTGGGGTGTCAGATATAGCTGGCAGACTGCAGCTGAGAGTCAGCGCCCACCCAGAGGCTCTGCGCTGGCCTGTCCTCACTGTCTGGCAGGTGATAGATCAGACACGGAGGCTAACACGTGTTCCTCTGAAGACGGGGATTTAGCGAAGCGCTGACCTCTTTGCAACCCTCCGATACACACACAACACACGCATTCATGTACACACATGCCAAATGTATATCACCCCTGACAAGTGACATGGAATCGGACCTTGAGGTACATGTTCCCTGCTGCTGGCACCGTCTCCCTCCACTGTATGTCTTTGTCTCTTTCCGTCGCTCCGACAATTTGTGTGAACCCCACAAACCGAACGCCTGCTGCACCAATACACCGGGGATCCTGAATCGACCCGGGCATCTCCAGCCGTGCAGATGTTTTCGATTACAGGCGCATTTGTGGTCAGTGTGGCTCAGTAATTCACAGTAATACCCCTTGTGGACACGCCGGCTCAGATTTATGAAAAGTGTAAAACATGATAAAGAGAGCGATGCCAGTGTGCGCAGTTATGGGAGAACAACTCCAGTTTTGTCTTGTCAGCCCGTCGGGGGTTAGAGCAGGTGGGACGCCATCCTGAAACACCCCCCCTCCTCCCCCCTCCTCCCTCTTTCTCTCTCTCTCTCTCTCCCTCTGTGCAGCCCACCCAGATCCTGCACAATCAAACACAAGCTGTCCGATGCCTTTAGCTCTTTAGCTCTTCGCAGGCTCGGCCCTCAGAAGTAGCTCTGGAAGGGCAAGGTCCCTGCGCCTTGTAAAGGGTGAGCGAGCGTGTAGGAGGGGGCGCACGCTGCATCCCTCTGATTTTTCCCAGCTAAAATAGGGAGCTCCTAATCTCCCTTTGGCAGCGTTAGCCGGCCAGCCAATTCTGACACATTCTCTAGAAAGAAGCGCCTCTGACAGGTGAGGGGCTGAAAATAGTTGCGTGAGATACATGCACACACCCACATGCGCACGATCATGTGGTCACACACAAGCTTGATGCACATGTGTGATTAAATCTGTTCCCTATAGACTGTATAGAATGAATAAATCTGTTTGGTTTGGGACTTTTTTTTTATTTTTTATTTTTCTTCTTATTTTTTTTTATTCTTTAAGCACATTTTATTACATATCCTTCTTTCCACTTAAAGGGGAACTATGTAGTTTTTGGAGAAGACATTCAACTCAGAATTTTAATATTTACAGAATTAATGAGGTAATAATACAAACCCACAAATATTTATCTTTTCCATAACTGAACAAGCAAGCTGTTCTCAGAGGAAAAGAAGGTCCCCAGAACACTGTCTGAAGCTATAAAGGTGGCAGGGTCCGCCAAATATAAGCAAAGTAAAACAGTATGAAAGTGAGTTGTCCTTTAAGGTCAGTTTGTTTATTTCATTTTCTTTAGGCATAGAAAAAATCAGTCAATGAAGATCTTTCTCTTCTGATTGAAATTTATTCTCCAAAACTACATAATGCACCTTTAATTTGTGTTTATTGTTTTTTTCTGCTTGATGTGTTCTGCATTTTTCTAGTTTAATTTCCACAGTGTGCTGGCTCGTATCCACTGAGGACACAGAAGTCATGTTGTCTGTACTTTAGCTGAAAATCAAGTGTTTTAACAACAGTGTGGAGTTACATGCTATAATTTAAACAAAAATGAACATATGGTGGGTAGTTTTTACTCCTAGTGGGTTTTTACTCCTTTTAGGCCAACCTAACAATAGATAATAAATACAAGTTTCGTTATTTCCCCACCAGAATTTGGTTTCTAGCCGTATGAAGAAGAAAATTTGTTGGGTCTTTTTGTTTTTAAAGAAAATTCTGACAGAATAAATGAAATATGACAAATTCTGATTTATTCCAACACGTGTGATTGTGTTTGTGGGACTTAATTATACCCACAATCCTCGCTACAAACCCTGCTGCATCATTTTTAAATTGTTTTCTTTTATATGGACGTAAAAGGAGGATTTGCAATTACTTTGTTTAAATGAACGGGGATCCAAATAAAAAATAAATATAAAAATGCATGAATGAAAAAAATAAATCCACATGACATGTACACACAGCGGCCACCACATAAAGGAAACCACCGCCGCTTCAATCAGGAATGTGCTTTAAGGTTGCGCGAGTCAATAAAGATATTGAATGTGAAAGGGAAGCCGGGGTCAGGTGGCCGTAAAGATTGCTCCTATACAAACATGCCTCATCGTCTTTCCATACATATGTACACACACACGCACACATTCAAGGATGAACTGTCAGCCAGTATCTTTGTGTCTCAGGCCGCCTCTCTCACAGTTATGAGCATACAGCACTGCACTGTGTGATCTTACCGAGAACATTCAGCACACACATATTTCTACCACCACCCATTCCCCACCCTCTTTTACCCCCTGCATCCATATTTTGCCTGCCACACATTACGAACAGCCAGCAACCGTAAAAAATGGATCTGAATGCTTTTAAGTTGATCTGTGCGACCGCCTGACCCCTGCGTCACTCTCACTCCCAGAGACACAAGCGTGAACCCGATTGTCTTGAAGCACCGAGGCTGCTGTGGTTTTGGGCCTGAGGTGTGGAATGTGGTGCTGACGATGACACGGACCCCCCTCCCCTCCCCTCCCCGGCCCTCCACGAGGGGCCTCATCCAGCTGTCTTGTTGTGGTCAGATTCTCGGTACTGTAGCCGTATCACATGGGGAGGAGATAATCCCGCACTGGTCGGATCAGGCGCTGGCCGGGACAGGCAGGGCTGTCAGGGAGGAGATGTACACCCGATGCTGAAAGGGAGCGAAAGAGAGACAGGCGAAACAGAGATCTTGCAGAAAACCGATACATTCAGCCAAAAAATCAGCAGCTCGTTCTGTCTTGCTCCCCTCCCAACCCTCTTTTTCTTTTTCCCTCTCCTCTCTGTCACTCTCTCCGCACTCCTGCTTTGGGGTCTCGGCCGTTTGCAGCGCCGCTAAGCTGTAAACTGAAACTGGTTAGCGCTGAGCTCTTAATTCTTGTCAGCGTCTATTAATTATGGGCCAGTTGGATGTTCCAGTTCAAACAGCCCCCGCGGATCTTGGAATTCTAACTCCGGCTGTTTGGTCACTTGTCGCTTGTTGCAGCCACATGACCCTGCAGCAGGGAAACCAGTGTGTGCGTGCGTGTGTGTGTGAGGATTGTGGTAGATGTCAGGGACATCAGCAGCAACAATTTGCAGTCTGACAAGTTTATGTTCCAGTGAATTTAGTGTATGCACCTGCTTTATATGTTCCTGCAGTATATACGCACTCATTGTTGCGAAAGCCTGTACTAACTGCATATCCCTTTATTAGGCCTATGTGTGTCATTAGATAGAGAGGAGCGATTGGATTGATTTAATATCTGGAGTACATGCACACAGTTTCCTGGAGCACAATTTATAATTTTAAATTTACCTTAACCAAGAGTAATGGTGAGAACAACTACTAAAGCTCCATCTATCGCAAAAACCCAGCTCCTATCTGCCTAACTGACTAATTAAAACCGCATCCACATGTGTTCAAAGAGCAAGAAGTCTATTTGCAAGGCTTATTGATTACTTTAAGGCGTACAAATGGAAAGCTGTGTTCGGAGAGGGGCTCTCGATTTAGCTTCAATCTGCCAGGCATAAAATGATCTCACTGTGTTTGCTGGGAAGAATGAGCTCCCTCTGGGCACGGTGGGTAATTAGGTTAGTGGATAGTCGGTGTCAGGAAATTGAAAGACCATCCTAATCGGATTCTTTTGTTTCCAGGGGAATCAAAGGAATTTATATGAGTCACTGGGAAATCTCACACGACTCAATTCCACTTGACCATGTAAAATCTGTTTGCTCTGCCTCGGTGCTCAAACAACTTTTAATACGAGAGTGTAAATCCAGCACATAAGGTGCGTCCGATGCGGCCCATGTGTCCTCTGAGACGGCTTTTCAAGATAATCCCAGATATGTCCGTTTGTATACTAACTAGATACTTACTCTCTTACATCTGTAACAAGGCGGCTATTGAACAGTCGCTCCTTCGGTTAAAAGGTCAAATAGAAAAGAAACTCAGCAGCCCCCAGTTATGATATATGCCCTTTATAATGACTCTACAGAGGTAAACTACAACAATATTTTAAAGACTACTTTAATTTGCTTGGTAGATTAGATTAGATGTAACCAGAAAAAAAAAAAACAGGTTTGAGGAAAACTTCTCATCAGTTTTATTTGTATTGGCTGTCATAATGAATTTAAAACATATGAAAACATTGAAAAAAGTTGAGGTTCATGACTCAGCAAAATATATACAAAGAGGCTTTTATTATTGGAGTTAGTTGCAGTTATATTAGAACATATAATAGCATAAAACTGTCCATGTCTCATTTAATCTAAATCTATCAGATTTAGTTGATGAAGGAAAAAATGAACAAGCAAACAAAACACATGGTTTATGTTAAAAGTTTTCAAAAAAAAAAACAAGAATATAAGAAACATTAAAAGTAATACGATAAAAAGCAACAATGTACATTATGCAAATACAAAGTATCATATCAGTGTAATATAAAAAAATAATAAATATAATAAAAAATAATCCACATCCTTCCCCCGGTTTAGCTGCCGTGTATAAATGTATGATTTTATTTTTTGCAGGTGTGCGTCTGGACCGGGTGAGAGGGGGGAGACAGAAGTACAAACGGAGGTTGGACGCAGAGAACAGCGCCTACCTCGGCCTCACCATCCCCCCTCCTGCCAAAAAGCCATGTGAGTCCCACAGTTTGTTTTTTCTCTGTCGCACTCAGATGGATTTCTGAGTTACAGAATTGAATTTTGCTTTTTAAACCAAAGTAGCAACTTCCCACCTTGAGAAATTTATAGAAATATTTTGACTCGGAAGAACAGAAGCAAAGTCATTTTACAAAATATGTCGCAAATGTATTATTTTTTTATTTATTTGTCATAATTTAGGCATGATCCAGCCTACGTTTTTGTTATTTCCTTCCAAAACATCTGTATATGCTGTCACCTAAAAATGTCTCACATTGCATTTCTCTCTCCAATCTCTGCGTCCATCCTTCCCTCCTTCCAGTGACGAAGATCGTTTCCCATCTGTTGGTGGTGGAGCCAGAGAAGATCTACGCCATGCCTGACCCCACCATGCCCGACGGAGACATCAAGGCCCTGACCACGCTGTGCGACTTGGCCGACCGCGAACTCGTTGTCATCATCGGCTGGGCAAAACATATCCCAGGTAGAGAGACATGACTGCTAATTAATGACTGTGTTGTTTGGCAGATGGTTTTCAGAACCTATTAATTTCTTAATTTAACAACTTCATATAAGTAGGATTGTCTGACCAGTTGGTTTGGTTCATAAAATGCAAAAAAACAAAACATATTTAACGTGTAAATTTGTGAGTTTTAATAGCTGGATTCATGAAACGCTCATTCACAGGTCTGCTGTTGGTAAAGCAGCGAAGTAAGCCCACATTTCTACTTTAATTTGCTGAAACGAATACAGTATGAGATTACTGAAGTAGCTCACTGACTGTTGCACACACATAAACAACCCCCCCCCACACACACACACACACACACACGCACACACACATTCATGCACACACAGGATAATTAACATCTGCTACTCATCTGCACCTAAGGGAGAAGCTAGTCCCATATTCTAAAAATCTAATCAATAAAGAGCAGCTGAAACCTTTGATTTGACTGGGTTGGGTGGGAGAGTCTGGGGGGAGGGGGGGAGGATCCGCCCCTATGTCAATGTATTCCATTTCAATCCCAGACTTAAAGAAAGCAATCCTCTTACTTACTTAAGGATACTACACAGGGCCTATTGTAAAAATTGATTTATTTAGGCAAATACTGATGGATCCCCCCTCCCCGGTCCTTGTTGACGAATTCTTAAATAAGACTTGTTATGCAAATGTTCTCAGATCTTCCTTTCTTTTCGTCTCTATCGGCCGAAACAGACACAGTGTGTTTGAAGGCAGCACAGGCTGGACTCGCAGTAGCTACGCCTCATTGATCCAATCAAGTGTTGTGCACATTTTGTACATACTACTTCACAAACGGCTAATTCAGCTTAATTCAACTTTTTTTTTTTATTGCAAAGTAGCGCGACAACAATCAATTAACTGCTAGTTATTATGTCGATTAATCAATTAAATGCTGATCACAATTTCCCTTAGCACAAGGTAACGTCTTTACATGTCTTGTTTTATCCGACCTGCAGCACAAATACATTTATTTTACAATCCTATAAAACAAAGAAAAGGAACAAATCCTCATTTGAGACTTAATACAATCAACTATAATGCAATGTCGCATAGTAAATTAATTTGTCCTTCACAACTTCACAACTAAAGGAGCATTTTTTTCCTTACCTGTGGATTTATTCACTCATTTCCCAGCTGGCACGACACCAACCAGCTGCCGGAGTTCAACCCAGTCACTGATTCGTCAGCAGATTTACGTTTGACACCTTAAAGGGACAATTCGTCAAAAAACATATTTTTCCTCTCACCTGTGGTGCTATTTATCGATCTAGATTGTTTTGGTATGAGTTGCTGAGTTTTGGAGATACGGGGTGTAGAATATAATGGAAAGAAATGGCACTCGGCTTGTGGTGCTGAAAGGTAGTAAAAATAGATTTGAAAAACTCAACAGCAATTCCTCTTTCCAGAAGTCATGACCCAATTAGTCAAGATAATCCACAGACGGTGTTGTGTGCACACAAATTCCTGTACACAAACTGATTACCTCAAAATTATGTCAAAGTAGACGAGTAACATAGACTAATTTCTCTAAGGTGTTAAAACTTTTTTGCTCCTACAACGGTAATAGTCTACTTCGCCTGGTGACTCTGAGGTTATCGGTTTCCTGACTTTTTTAAAGTAAAGTCAGCTTTTAACCGTATCACTGCACAGAAGTAAGCGTGCGTCTTGATGAGAGGCTCGTGCTCATGACATCATTGGATGTAAACATTGATGGCTTCCTCCTCAGCTGAGCTGTAACATTAGCTAGCTTAGTTAGCTAGCCACTTGTCTGCGATTACATGCACAATCATTGATACGGAAAGAAAAATTTTCCTACTTGAAACTGCTCACGCCAAGGTCTGTAGATTACGTTGAGTAACAGGCTCGTGATTTCTGAAAAAAAAGTATCTAGATGGATAAATAGCATGTAGTTTGTGGTGGTGAAGGTGTGTTGACACCAAACCTGCTCTCGAAACGACCGAGGATTGACTTTCAAAGCAGATGTTAGCTGTGTGGTCTGATTAGGAGTTTTGGCTTTGTTTGAATATCGGTGCGAGGTGAAGGTGTTTTAACAGGGACAATAGGAGCTTCACCCACCTGCTGTTTTGAAAAATAGGCCGAATAGAGTGCCTGCAATCAGATTATTCATTTTAATGATAGCTACAGGGCTGCAGAAACCAATTCAAGACATTCACACCTCAGTCTCTGTTACATTCTCCGTGTCTAACTATTGATCTTGAATGCTACGAAGATCTAAATCCAGACCTGACAGAGTTATTAAAGGGGCATGTGACACTCTGGGGACATTTTACCCGGGGCCACTGGGTCAGGGTGTCACCGAGTAACGATTAAGACAAAAGGGGTCCCTACAGTTTAACAGTCCACTCCCACCATTACACTCATAGCCCACTGAGCAAATGGCCTTAACGATGAGGTAATAAGAGTCATTACTGCAGATCGCCCCATTAATGTAAAAGTCCTTCAACATGCACATGTGGAGACCAAGGAAACATGCAACGCTGAATAGATTCTTCTGTTACATGTTGTCACTTTGAAGGCTTAAATATTTGCGGTGAACAGTCGGACTCAGGGCCACTTAATGTGCACAAGTTAGCAGACATTTCTGCTAAATATATACCAGAGGCTTTCAAAATAAAACACATTTTGTCTTCAAGCGCACAACCGTTGGAGACGATGGTTTTCCTGCGTGTTGACTGTAACTCATCGCTGCAGGCAGCCACTGATTGGATGTTACACACACTGTCATGAAAATGGAAACAGTATCGTGGCGCAGGTGTCAGGAGGTCAGAGGTGGCCACTAATTTGTGCAGCTGTTAACACACGCGCACCATCTCAGACATGTAAGTGCAGACTACACGTGTTGATTTATATTCAGGCAACAGCGTTCAGCACCCTCTGGTATTTAACTCGGTTTTCTTCCTCTTTCCTCTCTTCTCTCTCCCACACACACAAAATCTCTCTCGCTCAACCATCATATCTTTCGAACACTCTCTGGCTTCCTTGTTCTCTTGCTCCCCTGGCTCCCCCCCCCCCCCTCCGACTCCTCCTGCTCATATAGGGCCCTCTAGTCTCATTATTACCTCTGTCTTTTTATTAGGCCCATTAGGGCTCTTAGGAGGCCTGTAATGATACTAAATGAATAGAGAGTGAACTGCTGTCTGTTTTAGACCTAGCTCTCAATGACAGCTTCAAGCTTCACTGCCAACCACTCAGTCTCTTCATTGTACTGAATAGGGATTCAATTACTTATCTGATCTGTACCTGTACTGTACTGTTGCACGGCCAGAGAGCTTTGCTTTTCCTGAAAACAATCACAAAAACATCCCACTGTGTGTTTATAAATCAAATGGTAGCCTACAGTCATTCAGTATGACTGCTAACATCGGGGGGTGTCACATGTAGATTTACAGTCCTAGTCAGGAGGATTTAGTTTCAGATTCACCGTCCTCCTATCATGTGTTACAAAGGTGGAAGATGGACTTCGACACTGGAGTCCAGTGATTGTATCTTGAATCCCAAGTGCGGTTTGGTTTCAGCAACAAAAACACTTTTGTTAAGGGAGAGATTGTGCTGTCAGTTAAATGTTAATTAACATGACTCATGCTGCACGAATTTAACCATTATCTTTACCTTACTGTACCCAGTGGCTATGAGTGACTCATTATTAAGATGATAATAGAAAGTTATTTAAACTATTTTATCATGCTTTAGTATCTTGCCAGTAAACTTTCTGTTCATACATTCAGCATCATTTTTTTTCCCACTTAGCCAATATGTAAATTAAAGATGTTTAATAATTCATAGACAGAAACTGTAATCCAGGATTTTTGTTAGATTTCTTTCAAATTGTATCCTGCTGAGAATTACTCCTATATGAAGGCAATTTTTAAGAAAAATCTCTTTTTTTAACTGAAAAAAAACAAAAAAAAACACACCATCGCACTGAAATGCAATCTTTATGGAGGCTAAAAACCAAACCACAGTACATGAACTCTCTATTTTTACCTCACCTCAAACAATAAAACCAGCATAAACACATTGAGATCATCTGTTAGACAGCTAACACTAGATTGCTACATGCTAGCTGGTGAGGCAGCAACAGCTAGCTTTAAAGCTAATTGCATTTTCTATTATTTTGCTTTCTTTTTAGTTAAAATGATTAATTTCAAGCCAGTAGTTTGTTATCGAAAGTATAAGACGGTAGCTAAAGTCTGTCGTGACGGAGAAAAAACAGTTAAACTAGTTTGGCTAAAAGGTAACTAGCCTAGCATAGCAGCATCTACCATCTCAGGTTTGACTCACTTAACTGGGTTTAATTTAGCTGTAAATCACATATTTAAATGTGTTGGACTGTAGATTGATTTTTTTTTTTTAGATTGTGATAACCTAAAATTTATGCACTGTAAAATATATAAACTTTTTTGAGACATACAAGTTCAAAGTGGCGAGTGTAGCAGAAAGATAGAAAGCTGTTTCTTCTGTATCTGCCTTTTTTCAGTTATCCTACTGTAAGACAGTTATTTCTATAATCAGCTTTAAAAGGTATAACATGAAGGCATTACAACCTTTCTATCTATTACGCAGTTTGCCTCACAGCCTATAAACTTTAAACTCTTTTACTTAATTCCTCATTCAGCCTTCACAAGGCAGAATAGTACATAATAATTCATTTTTTTATAGCGCAGTGGAAAACTGTGCTATCCCCTCTCTCTCCGTTCATGCCTCTTGTCATCACAAGGGGAGAACGCTGCAGAGACACAGACAAACACATTCCCAAGTTTGCTCAATATTGTGTCATGTTTGGTCAAACGGCAGTAAATCAGTAGGGTGACATATTGATATTTCATCAGGGGGAATCACCCTCCACAGTGACACTTAACTCAGCCACCTCCGGGCGACGCACCTGAAGCTCCGGGGCGACCCCTGGGGAGCCAGGAAGTCACTCCACCGCTTGAGTAAATTGAGTGGAAAGGGAAAAAAAACATCCTGGGGAAAAAAAGAGATGATGAAGAAAATGAGGAGATGGGTGAGGAGTATTAAAAAACAGAAAACTGAGCACGGAACAAAAGAAATGGTGCCCCCAGCATGGAAAGTATTATGAAACTTATTTATATACAGTAGGAACTACTCGGAATAAGCATTTTTTTCGCGTATTTTGGCTTTTCCTAGACATGTGACATGTGAGAAGTATAGACATCGATCGTCCCTTGTTATTCTAAATACACCTCACAGGATTGAAGCCATTAATTGTCTTTTAACGAGTCTTTAAGGGTTGGAGGGTAAATTCACGAGTTCCTTACGCAGCCTAGAGTATCTACATTCAGTGATCCCGCAGTCCCTCCATCCCCCCACTAAACGTGTACCGGATGTCCTCCATCAGCTGTCTGTTTGTCAGATCTGAGGCTTGGATCGATCCCCCTTTCGCATTTGGTGGACTGATTACAATCTCCTAATCAATGACACCCCCAGCACTCTTTTCTCTCTCCCTCATTCTCTCTCTCTGCCCGTCGTTTCTCTATTTGCTTGATAAGAACCATCAGGAGGACCTCTTTTAAGTCAACCTGCCCCATTCCCTGTCCATACAACCTCAGATTTAAGTAAGCAGAGTGGTGGGTTCAAGGCCCTGGTCAATACTCCCAATCACCTTCCTATTCACTATAGAGTGCTGAGAGGTATTGTGGCGCTCGAGGTCTTTTCAGATGTCCGTCTGTTTGATGTGGTGTGTGTGTGTGTGTGTGTGTGTGTGTGTGTGTGTGTGTGTGTGTGTGTGAATGTTAGAGACGAGAGTTGATGGGACGACCTCCACATCCCGGATGAATTGTTAACTCGAGTTCAGAAGGTTGAGCAAGAGACAAAAGAGTCAAGAAGGTGTTTATCAGGCGTAATAAATTTGTGTGTTTGTTTCGTCTCGGACTGAAGGTCTTTCCCATCATTGCACCGTTATGTCACCTGTAGCGGGTCGTACCTTTAAATAAATTGCATTCTCGTTATTACAGAATAATGAAAATGTAAGTCCATATTGTTTATACACAGTGTTGGAAAGAAATTAAGTGCATTTACTGTTAAGTACTGCTGATGTACTTGTATGTTACTGGCAATGGCAAATTTAAAGGGGCAATATGTAAGAATTTTAGTGAAAAACATTCAAAAATGCACTAAAATTATCAACAAATGGGAAGAAATAACAGGTTTCATGTTATGTTACGGCGTTCCCTGCTGCGTCACCCCGTCCCAGGCCTGAAAACCTTCTCCTCCGGACAGTCATACACTCGTCTGCTCGCAGTGTTAACAACACCAACACTCCCCTGGTGCCACGAGCTCCCAGTCTGGGCCAGTAGCTGCAATGCTAACTGAGCTAACTAGCTACAGTTAGTATGAATTCGAGCGGTACTGCCCCTTTAAATATGTTTTGACAATACTTTTGTACTTTTGCTTCGTGTGACTATAAAAGAAAAATGAATAACCATAAATAGAAAATGTTCATAACATTACAACAAGGTCACTGAGCAAACTCTTCCACTGATGCACTTGTTCAATACACTCAGGCTTAATTCACTTAATTATACATGCAAAATGGCTCTTGAAAATGTACATGATTCATTGACTAACTTCACAAGAAGTAAATAACCTGATGAAGGCATGACGGCTGGAAAATGCTTGAGGAATGAAGTCCATTATAACTGAGTGGTGAGTTTTACGACTTATCTAAGTTTGAAGAAAAACTTAAAAAAGCAATTTCAACCTGTTCATTCAGTCGACTTTAAAATCCCGAATTCAAGAGCTGAGAAGAGCTGGTTAGGTTTACGAGTGGATTTGTCCTCACTAATCGGTCTCTCATGCGCTCATGTACTTGGCTGCAGAAGGACTGACTGTCGACGGTTGATGGTTGAAGCAGCCCCGGCTCATGTTTCAAAGGCCTCGGCACTTGACTGATTTATATTCTTCCCTTAAGCCACCGCATACAGCCATTGGCCCGTGTTTCATGTTGGACTTCTCTGGGGATTATGCAGCGTTATATACAGTACACAGCCCATAAAACATACGGATATACTTGAGACGGCCAATTACAGAGCAGTGAGGTTAATGGGTCGGTCTCATGACTTGTCATGTGGTTATAAAGTGCGTGTGTGCCCAGAAGTACCTGGAAAGAAAATCCCAAAAACTAACATTTACTTTTTAAATCCTGCAGGTTTTTCCACTCTCTCGCTGGCAGACCAGATGAGTTTACTGCAGAGCGCCTGGATGGAGATCCTGGTGCTGAGCATCGTGTTTCGCTCGCTGCCCTGCGAGGACGAGATCGTGTACGCGGAGGACTATGTGGTGGACGAGGAGCAGGCGAGGATCTCGGGCCTGCTGGACCTGCACGTCGCCATCCTGCCGCTGGTGCGGCGCTTCAAGAAGCTGCGCATGGAGAAGGAGGAGTTTGTCTCGCTCAAAGCCATCGCCCTCGCCAACTCAGGTACAGTTTACCTTTTCAATCCCGCTCTGTTCAAAGCATACAGAACTTTATTTTAAATTCCAGTGACGATACACTGATTATTTTTGGCTGAATTTTGGGGAAATGTGGAAAGACATCAAGAGTAGGATTTTTTATGAAGGCTTGAATATCATTCACTCTATGTAACGTTATACAGCATCAATGAAAGCTGAAACAAGATGATGTGGAGTACATTTGCCAAGATCCTGTCACAAAATGTGGAATTAACAACCTTTTTAAAGGAGCGCTACGTAGTTTTGGGGAAGAAATTTTAGTCACAAGAAAAAGAGCTTCGTAAACAAACTACACAAACCATCTAAACAGACAGCAAACGGGAAGAAATCCTCAAAGAACTTCCTCGATTTCGCCAAAAAAAGTCTTGCTCGAGGTCATTTTTGCATTTTGTGAAAGAGAGTTAAGAGTTAATGTGCTTCAGAGGAGATGAAAAACATTTGCAAATACGTTCTGACATAGTCATATAGACTGATCAGCCATTTACACTCTGAGAGAAGAGAGGAAGCCCCCAAATGCCCCAACTAATTCCTCCTCCTCCTCCTTCTTCTTCTTCTTCTTCATCATCATCTTCGTCTTTCGTTTTTACAACATTTCAAATAGTTTGCTTGGCAATAAGATGGAATCACAGTCACTGTAAAACAAGCGTGCGTGTGTGCATTAGGTTACTTTTGGTTTAAACACAAAAATGATATACCTAAAGGTATCATCAAGAACTTGTGTTTTCATTGTAGGTTCCAGTCAATTGGCCAAATTTTTTTTTTGTTTTTTTTGTGCCACGACAAGAAGGTACATCTCTATGTTAAATCTGACATGAATCTCGATGGTTGGCATTTAATTAAAACAAACA
Organism: Pagrus pagrus; assembly: GCF_965226575.1. Classification (NCBI taxonomy): domain Eukaryota; kingdom Metazoa; phylum Chordata; class Actinopteri; order Spariformes; family Sparidae; genus Pagrus; species Pagrus pagrus. Next base: position 9,535,326 of record NC_140200.1, read on the forward strand.
AAGAAATAAAACAAAAAAAATGTCAAGCGCTCGTCTGTATCTGGTGAGCCGATCACTTCGACAATGAAGGGTTCCTGATAAGACGGGACAAAAAGGTCAGAGGCATGGTTGTTTAATTCAGACAATGTGTGCGAGTGTGTGTGCGTCTATATTTTAATTTGCGTGCACGTGTGTGTGTGTGCGTTTGCGTGTGTGCGACTGTCACATTGCGCTCTCATTCTCTCCATCTCCATAACAGTAGCTGCCAGCGCGCCACAGCCGAGGGAGATATATTTAGCATTTCATTAGGAAAACAGGGGCTGTCAATAAAATGTGTTAAGTGGAGTGGAATGAGCGTTGGGGAGCGACGGGCCTCGTTTGTTCCAATGTGAAGATGCTGCGCCCGTATCGACAGTTTGCTTTTCATGAGGCCGGGCCTGTCCCCCACTAATCAATGCCTGTTAGGAGTCTTTTCTCCTGCCTGACTGAAAAATGAAAAATGCTGAGCCCAGAGCTTTAGTCTTCTGATGACAAACTCTCCATGGGAGAGTGGAGAGAGAGAGGGGAGGGGAGGGAGAGGGGTGATGGAAAGACAGGGATGTGTAAAGGTAAGGGAGAAGTGTGAGAGAGGAAGGCAGGGGTTGAGAGGGAGGCTCAGCGAGGGCGAGAGGGCAGCCTCGGCTCGTTTGAACACAGTCTCGGAGAGCTTCGGGCTCCAGGGGTCCTGTGGGTGTGACAGCTGTGGAAATTCATGGCCATTGATTTTGTAATTAGCGGAGTATCGACGGGATTGACGCCAGGCTGCTGACGGATTACATGGAAATTGTTTCTTCAAAGTTAGTTTTGCATTCCGCCCCTAACCTCCTTCAACACACACACACACACACACACACACACACGCATATGAAAACGCTCGCTGTGCAGTTTACACACACTGACACACATTTGAAAACATATTCTTTCTATCCCCTCCTCTCTCTTCTCCTTCTTCAAACACACACACACACACACACACATATGCTCGCGTAGCCAAACGAGGATCAGATCAGTATTAACATGAAGGTTTCAAATGAAGAGTGCTGGAACACATGTGCGGTCCACATAGCCTAGTTAATTTCCCAAGATAGAAACGCAATTTACACAGAAGGCGACTGGTAAAAGAGACTTAATCAGTCAGTTAGGAACATAATTAGCCTTGTACTTTCCCTTTTTTCTGCCTCATTTACATGTTTGTACACGGTCTCACTTCGCTCCGCAACTTTCATGACACATAGCAGCGCCGGTCTAATTCACTCGCGCGCTTCAATCAGCGGCCACGTTTGGTTTAGCTCCAGTAATACAGTGTGTTTAGGATGAGGCGAGTCCATCTTATTCCATTGAGATGAATGCTTTCGATTCAATTAGAATACAGAATTGAATCCACATTTTGTGTCGCGCGGTTTTATCTATCAGTTAATGAATTGTGGATATGATCCGTCCACAGATGAGAGCTGACACTGTAAGTCTGTGCAGTGAAATTGGCTGAAAGCAAACCGCTGCTTGTCCATTAAAACGCTCTCTGTCAGCGTGTCCTTTTGGAGGACAAGCCTGTTTTTTTTCCCCCCCCCCGACTTGTAGACTTACACATAGAGAGCAGTTTTTAATAAGTCTCAACTGGTTTTATTTTAGAGCCTATACATAAGGGGGCCAACTGCTCTTTCTTATGGAAATGAAGGCCATCTGCCGCCATCATTCAGCTGAACGATATCCTAGTAATGCAGCCATCTGAATTCATTAGCAGGGGGGGATGTATGTGGTCGCGTGATACCAAAAGAAATGAATCTTTTTCCTGTCCCGCCATATATTTATACAGACCTACAGTACCTCTCCCCTCTCTCTCCCTAGAGTCCCGGCCACGCATAGGCATTTATTTAAGGAGTGTCATTAAGCACTAACAAGAGAAAAACCTCTCTTCAAAATTGCATGTTTGCAAAGAGCGGCTGCAGAATTCAAAGCTGCACAACACCGTCGTTGTTGCAGCCGTAGATCTAGATTTGTCACACTGCAGATCAATAGAAAATGCCTTTCATTTAATACATTTGTCATTAAAGGTACACTGCAGAGTATTTGCCCACTAGTAGTGCTATGGAGCCAAGTGTTTGCATATGGGCCTCTATTTTATTTGTCATGTATGCATGTGAGCATGTTAGTTACACGTGACGCTGATGGACAGTTGGCAGCTGTAACGTGCCAACAAAGGTAGCAGTGCACAGGCAAAGGCAGGGAAGAGCAAGACAGCTAGCTAGCAAACATGAGTATAAACAATGCACCATTTAAATTATTACCAAAAGTGGCTTTGCCAATGTTTAATGAAGAATAAAATGCATTCAAAACCTCTCTCAGACCTCAAGAATACAAGACTGGAATTTCTTATTTTGATACATTACCTTGTAAAATATTGATATTTGATACCATGTTAGATACCAAAAAGGTTTAAGATTTTGTATTTATTTTTATTTGTTTTAGATTTATTTTTTGGCCATTTCAAGGCTTTATTGATAGGAAAGCATTGAGCTGTGATAGGAAACAGGATGAGAGAGAGGGAGTATGACATGCAGCAAAGGGGCCACAGGTCAGACTCAAACCCTGGGCCGCTGCAGCGAGGACAAGGCCTCTGAACATGGGACGCCTGCTCTACCAACTGAGCTACTGGGGCGCCCAAAATTTGTAATAAAAGATAATTACAAATAGCTGTTGGGCCATCAGGACAACAGTTTACCGGGCTATCTTGTTTAATACTTCAGTGATATTGAAACAGGAGCAGTGGTCATTAGCATCACTTGTATCCTGACTTGTATCACGCGACATTGTTTTTGCAGATCTGTGTGTACGATGATTGTTTTTACAACAGAAAAACATTTCCATTTTTAGCAACACTGTTGTCATGTAAACAGGGCCCAATACCCACAATGCATTTGGGTGAGTAAGACTGAAGACAAACACTACTTTTTGTTAACATTTGAAAACTCTGCAGGGCACCCATAATGTCTTCCTCTAAAATATTAACAATCTTTGCTTCTTCCATCCTTCCCCGCCACCCTTCTTGCTGCAGACTCCATGCACATAGAGAATATCGAGGCGGTCCAAAGGCTCCAGGATTCTCTCCATGAGGCCCTGCAGGACTTTGAGGGCTCCCAGCATCCGGAGGACCCTCGGCGGGCGGGCAAGCTGCTAATGACCCTGCCTCTGCTCCGTCAGACCGCCACCAAGGCCGTGCAGCACTTCTACAGCATCAAAATGCAGGGCAAAGTCCCCATGCACAAACTATTCCTCGAGATGCTGGAGGCCAAGGCTTGACACCCGGGCCAGACGTTTGACAGACAGCTGCATCACCCAATGGGAGGCGAGGGACAGCCCATTAAAAAATAATAAAGGTGGTGTGCCAACTGACGGTGAAAGGATAAAGCTTGGACTACTGAGTCATTTTAACACTTTTAAATGGTAATAAATGTAAAAGAAAAAGGGACTTGAGACGGTTTTAAAAAGGGTGAATATCAACCTGATTGACATGGGATCATGATGATGTATATAAAGATGTTGTGTACAGAGATCAGGCAACCGCGGTCTTGTTATAACCAGAGACCCGTTGCTCTATATCACCTGAAGCTTCTGTGAATTTGTTTCTTATCTTATTTTCATCTCAAAATGGAAGTGTGTTAATATAAATGTCCTGAAGAACTGTACGGCTACGTGGCCACATTATGTGTTTCTTTCATATTTTCTAATCTCAGTTGTGAAAGCAATAGTCTCTAACTGGTCTACATATAATACGTGTACTGTATATTGTGTGAAATTGCACTGGGCAGGTGGGCGGGGGGGGTGAATTGTTAGACATATTCTTATATTCGTCATCAAAAGGAAGCACTACCCGACCACGGGTATGTAAGATTCTCGATTTCCTCGTAATATATTTACCTCGTAGTTGCTTCATTGACTCAGCGGTTTTAGTCAACTTGGTGCTTTCAGAAGGACAATGACTGGCCAGTGATCAAAGTTCAAAAAGAGTTTGCACTAAGCATCTATGAATAATGCAGCAATAATGGGTATCGTGCTCGCGAGCTCTGTCTGCTAGCGTCTGAGTGTCAGTCAGTGGTTTTTGCTCATAGCGACTAAAATCCCCTCCTCACTCCTGTCTGTGCTCAGTGTCATACAAAAGTATTGGCAACTAAGCAAACTGTGAAAAAAATACACATGATAAGCTATACTCTGTACTGAGAACTTTTAACCTAAACTGTAAGGTTTATTTATTTAAATACAGGTAAAAGACACAAAAACAGCAACACCTATGCAATCTAATGCAATCGAACCTGATAGCCCTGCAATAAATACGACCTTTGTGAAGTTCATAATGTTCAGATATGTGTTGATTCAACTCTTTGGTCATTTTTCAATCTGTAGTTTGTGATGGTGCTGTATTAGATTGCATTATGTTGTATAGACTTTGCTTTTTCTTGTGTTTATCCCTCTTTTGTTTAGGTTGTATTCTCAAACAACAAGTGTCACCATATTGTCCGTGATAGATTAGTCCTTTTTGTTCTTGCTCATATGTGATACCAAAGTCTGTGTGCTAGCGTCACAAACCCAAACTGTAAACATTAAACACATGATCCTGTATTTTGTTTTAGCAATAATTCAAACTCCTAATTTTGACTCTGCCGTCCCCCGTCTTGGACAAACCGCAAACAGAACTGTTGTAAAACCAGACCTTTGATAAAGGAGACCTATTATGTTTTATAAGTTTTTCCCTCCCTTCAGTGTGTTATAAAGGTTCTTTAAAGTTAAAAAGGTTCACACCAACATAAGCTCCTCTTTCCCGCAAAATCACTGGTCCTGAAACGCCTCGCCAGTAGTAATTCTGTGACTTTGTGACGTCACTCTACGTCACCATGTCACACATTTGTATAATTTATTCCTAGCTAGTTTGGCAGGTGAGAATTAATTTGGCACAGCTGCTCTGTTGTTGTTAGCAGTGCTGGCTCAGGCATGTGTGAGCTGACCAATCAGAGCAGACTGGGTATTCAGGAGGTGGGGCCTTAAAGAGACAGGAGCTAAAGTAGAGCGTTTCAGTGAGAGGGGGAATACAGTGCCGCAGCACTGGACAGTATGAGACAACTGATGTGTTTGAGCATTAAAGCATGTAAACCTTTACTAGTAGTAAACCAAAATAAAACAATGAACCTGAAATTGAACTCCTTTAAGTTACTTTATGATTTTGTTTACATTTGTTAATAATCATTTTGGACAGGAGGCGCACGGTTGTCGTAGCATAGCATATTTTTCTTGACAGTTTAATTCAAAGGTGCTTTATTGACATGGAAATTATAAGAACTGTCATAAAAGTACAGTTTGTATAAATAGATTTGGACAGCACACAATAACAGCAATAGGAAAAAATCAAAAAATATGCTATGCTACAACAGGCAACCATGCACCGCTGTCCGAAACGATCATTAGCAAATGTAATCTTAATCATACGTAACTTAACAGATTTCTGGTTTGACTGCAGTTCTGCGTGTACTTTGTCCAAGCGCTGTTGCCGTACCTGGCCTTCCTGAAACAACTATATCAGCAAGGCCAAAACTCGCCTGTTTATTTAAACTGAGGATTTTTTCCTTTATTGTTTAAATCTAAGATGACTGCATTCAAAAACTGCTTGGCTTTAACAATACAACAGATCGCTAGAGGTTTAAATATTAATGTGTAACAATATAATGACACTTGTGTTGCTGAGATACAAACTTGAATTACCTTCCGACCTGAAATTTAACAACATAATAATGACAGAAGCCTCTCTGAATTTCTGTTTATTTCCTGCTCTTCGTTATGAAGGTGCTGATCATTCAGACTAGCACTGTATGTACGTTTCTACAAACACTGACACTCTGAGGTGCACAAACTAAGTTAATAAATCTGTATATTCCAGAAGTGATAGTTGACTTTTATAGCGTAATATCTATCAATTGTAAACCAGTTGCCAAAATATTCAAAGCAAGCAATCAGATTAATGTGATACAGTTATCGACATGTTATCATAAGATCAAAATAATACGACAATAGGTTAATGAGCTGCTCTTAGGACTGTAGTGAGACAGATACTGTCCCTTATGAACACTTTAAAGCATCTTTAAAGTGTCAAGTGCCATTAGCTTCTGCCCAAACGAGAAGAAAACATAAAGCCAAGCGACCAGTTACTACACTTGAAGAGATCCCCACAGGAGCAGACGCTATTGATTCACTCTAATGTAATGCATAGATAATTATAACCCAGTACAGTAGAGAATACAACTCCCATGATGCACTATTCTAAATGTGTAACCAGCTAACCCATCCCCAGCTGAAGTGAGGGGTGTTTCACCTCTGTACGGTAGCAAACCAAAGCGTGTAGAGCTTTCAGACACTGATTAAACTGCGTTTTGAGCCGACTGGTGAACATTACTGCTGTTTCCACATAAATATGGATGTTACTGACATTAAATTATTAATAATATGATCTTTAATCTGCTAATCCAGCTGTTAATTTTGAGCAATCCTGCTACGACAGTGGCGATAGCAGCTGAACAAGATGAAAACCTTTTGTCTTTTTTGTTTGGTCAATACCTGCATTGATTAAACGTCGTCTCTGTCGATTACGAGACAACTACTGTAAAAACTACTATATTATGATGGCTAAAGGAGAATGTTTCAATAAGCTCATGTTGTGCTCATGGTCTGTCTACAACACGTGACCTTCTCTCCTCTCTTTTCCTTCACGTACCTCCTCTGTGCACTTTGAAGACTGATAGTAGGATAATTGTTTCCCAACTTTCCCTTCTTGTCAAATTAATATAAGAAAAATAAAAGAAAAATGCTTAATTTATTTTCAGACTTCTAAAACGGTTCCACTGCATCCAATTAATTCTAATTGTCTCCTAAGCTGAAATTCTCAATAGAAATGGAGCAATTAAATTTCTGCTTTGGCTCTACCTTGGGGACAAGAGACGTTTTATTTCGGTTGGCGGTGGTTGGGGAGGGTTTTTTGTCTAAATCTTTACAAAGGCGATTTCATGGGTGTCTGTAATAGTTTCATAACGGAGCGATCACTGGGCTATGCAAGGCAAATATGGCCACCTATGTTCCTTGTGTTGTGGAGCATCAGACCGACATTTAGTTGTGCTTTGTTTACAACGTGGACATCCTGTACAGTGCTGTACACTGCAAATGTATTGTGCATATTTCACCGTACTATACTGTAGCTGCTGTGCATTGATGTAACTATGATCATCTGTTTAAGTTGAATGAATTTCTCCCACCTGAACAGCTGTATAATATAAATCACTGTATTGAGTCATGTTGGGTCTGAGGTGGGACACACTATATTTTCTTCTTCTTTTCTGTGTCTTTGTGTCTCTCACTGCTCATCGATTTCAGTTATCAGCACAGCAGGACGTATAGCGAGTGAAGTAGTGTAGACCCTATACCTCAATTCTTATTTTGAAAATTACACAGGGTTTGGAAACGGGCCATGGCTCCCTCCTGGGAATCAGTGGCACAGAAATAAAGTGACATCACTGACTGGGTATTAAAAAAAAATGTAGATGAACCTACTGCAATTGGGGAGCACATTCCTCGGAGGAGAAAGCTGCTTATTCGCTGTTCCATTTGCGGACTTATCTTATCTCCGTGCACTCTGAGATGACGAGATTTACATAAAACATGGAGGAACCTCCCTGGCCGTTCTGGTCCGCGGTGTATAAAGGACCCTGCTAGGTGTATGTACCGTAGACATGTGATTACCCGAGAGGTTTACTCCCCTCAAAAGCAATACGTTAGCAATTGTGATATATGAATCAAGTTAAAAGGGAGCTTTGGTTCATTTTAATTATAAACTTACCCAACGCTCGGATTAAAAGGACAGGGTGACTATGCACACACACGGTTCACGGTCCTGGTGAGACAAAAGGGAAAAAAAATGTGAAAATGTTGGCTGGGTTTCACTGGACAGTTATTGTGTGGCATTTTCTTGTGTTTTGTTTGTTGTGTTCATGCCTAATGTACCCATGTGTAAATATATGCTTTTTTTTTTTTTTTTGGAGTGAGTCAGATCTAACAGTGCACTGAATGTACAGTGACAATAAAATCACATGGTTTATGTAATCACTGCAAATTATTTATTTAAATATCTTTACATCAACAAAGATCATCCAAAAGAGTTTGTAGTGTATTTACCAAAAAGTTTAACTCAATACATCGCCATTTTTTATGGGACGACAAGGTCTTTATATGGAAAAAGTACCTACACACTGCTACCTGGTTTATTCTACATGAACTTGACCATGTTTGATTACAGTGGTCCGCATTAGATACTAACCACAACCTTCACACCTGAGGAAGACTGTGATCAGCATGTTGTCATGTCGCAAAATAGAGGAAGAATAGGGGAAAAAAAGAAATTGAGGAAACCTATTACCTAAAAAATTTCCAAGTAAGTTGTTAAAACTTTGAGCTTGCACAACTGTAATTTAATAGTCTACTTTACTTGGTAATTCTGAGGTAGTTTTTTTTTTAAGTAAAGTCAACGTTTAAAATCGACAGTGTACCTCTTGAAGATTGCTTCTACAATGAATCTTAAAACTTGGAAATTGCCAAAAAGGAATCACCAAGTAAAGTAATATTTAAGTTGTGTGAAAATTAAAAACTGAAATTATTAGTTGGCTTTTACTTACTAATGTGTGTCTGACAGGATTGGCTTCCAAATTATTTGTGATGTCACAAATCATGCTCATAGACCCGCCTCTTAAACTCAGATTTTCAATGAGCACAGAGGAAGTTCACACTTTGAGCGGATGAATGTCAAAACCTTCTCGTGTCAAACTCTTCGCATACATCATTCCACACATGCGGCTCTTCTTTAAATATTTGAAGAAACAAAATTATATTGCTCGTTTTACCTTTCAACAAGTAGATACAATTGTAAGATACAATAAATTCATCCTACAATAATGATTCTGTAATACAATGTAAAAACTATTTTCAATATTGATTTTATCTGCATTTTTCCCGAACATATAGAAAATTTGAACAGCCTTGCTACAGTAGATGTAAGACTAAATTTAAATTTAAAGGGACAGTTGTCAAGTTGGTTTTAAAATCATTATAGATTGTGACTGTCTAAGGTATATATGTAATATACTATACTAATATAATAATAAACTCATTTTATAGAGCACTTTTCTAAACAGGGTTACAAAATGTAAGGAGTACTTAGTTGTATTTAGATAAAAACAACATGAATGAAAATTAAACAGCAGAAGAATCATAAAACACTATGGGACAAAACAATCTAAAGTAAAACAATAAAACCCAAAACTTATTAAAGAATTTGTAAATTCCTGCCTATAAAAAAAGATTTTAAGAGAAGAATTAAAAGATGCTAATGATGTAGCCTGCCTTATTTCCATAGGCAGGCAGGCAAATAAAATAACTTTTTAATTATTTTTCTGCAATGTGCTTCTCAATCATCTGAATACGTTGTTGAACAATCAGATTCTTATTCAATGAATATCAACAAAATAATATAACAGTAAAAGTAATTTCATGCTCTCAGTGGAGGCATCTATATTTACTGTTACAGTACAGCCCGGTCCTGATCTCAGGATAAGAGTTGTACAGTCAAACAGTCCCTAGCATGACCAATCATGTATGTGCATGTGTGTGTCTGTGTGCACTTGTACATTTAGCAAGACAGTGCCTTGGGGTGTAACGGCATCCTCCTGCCCCGACTGTCAGTTGGTTAGCTGTCTACACAATGTCCCGTTTGACCTTGTGTTGGCTACAACACTGGCTGAATGCACATCTGACACACTCCCTTCCTTTGTGGTGCAATCCTGTGGAAGTCATTTCATTTACTGGGCTTTCAACTTCAGCCAGTATGGGGGGTTGGGGGAGTAAGTCTGTGTTTAATCAGGCTGCCACAAACCATTCCTCTAAACAAAATCAACTATGATGTCCAGCGAAGAGATCTCTCAACAGAAGATTGAATTAAACATATAAATGGGCTTGTCACTTTTTCATTTTTTATTTATTCTCTTGGCACGGCTACGCCCGCCACTCCATATTATTGCTGGAAATAACAGATGTGTATTAACTTGTGGATTGTTCTGCACAGTGCGTCAGCATTACCAGTATGTTAGTGTAGTGAATGTATAGGTGCTATCCTTTGACACTTAAAGAGCGCTGAGTACGGCAGTGTAGTGGTACCACACCGGAAGAAGAAAAACTGATCAGTATCACGTTATAACATAAAGTTAATTGTTATAACAACAGGTTTTGCTTGTTATAACAAGACATTTTCATGTGAATACGACGTACAAACTTCTTTTTTTAGCAATTTTATATTCATCTCATCATAACGTGAAACTTTATAATTTAATAACTGATATTATTGTAAAATTAAACTTTCTTTTTAAAGACATTTATTTTTAATGTTATTATAATGTGATAGCTTATTGTTGTAACGTAAAATATTTCTCATTATAACCTAATAATATAACAGGAAAGTATCTTGTCATGACGAGAAAATATCTTGTTATAACATGAAACGTTTTATGTTTTAACAATTATTACGTTACATAGGTGAATATGTCATGTCGGAGCAAATTTAATTCACATTGTATACATTATATACACGTATTATTGCACATAATATTAACAACATTTCGTATTTCGTAACAATGTGAAAATAACAGCACAGTCGCCAGGATTAAATGTTAGCAGTTAACGTTTCTGCAAACCAAAGATCAAATTTGTACATGTCATAGGCTACGTACTGTACTAACATTTCCACAAAACGTGTCATATCACGTTCAGATTAAATGTTTATTACTTGACTTTCATGTCGGGAGGTTGTGGTGACGGTGGTGGAGTTGCAGGTGACGAGGCTGCTAAGCAAGTGACCACAGTTCAAGTCTGCGTTTCAACATTTGTAAGTGTTACACCACTGGATATATTTGTTTACGGGACCATGGTATTCCAACATGACTGGATATTTTTAAGGAGACCTCGGGACAATTTCCACCCGTGTTTGTGGCTACAAACAAAAAAAAACATATTTTTGTGCGCGAAGTTGGGCCATGTGTAGCCGTGTTTGTGGTGACCAAAGCAGGTGTTTTAAGCCAAAACATGTTTTTCTAACCCTAACCAAGTGGTTTTTGTAACTACACCTAACCAGAGCATAAGCGCTGTTCAAACTGACAATTGAACCCAAAGAAAAGCAAAGTTGCAACATAAAGAGACATAAAGTTTTAACGGATCTGTGGCAGAAACAATCTATGGCAACACTGATTTCGGCGATTGGGTTGGAAAATATCTTGTTGTATATTGTATGTAACATGTTATAAGAAAAAAATGTTGTGTTATAATGTGATACTGATCGACTTTCTTTCTTGTGTGGCAGCAATAAGCTTCCGTAGATGAGAAATATCTGACGCTAATAAAGGTGCACTATGTAGTTTTAGGGATGACATTTTAAACAAAAGAGAAAAACCTTCATTGATTGATTTTCATCGCTGAATACACTGAATAAACAAACTGTCCTCAAAGGACAACATCATTTCATACTGTTTTTCATTGTTTATATTTGCAGCACCTTTCTAAGTAGCCACCTCTCCAGCTTCAAACAGCGTTCTGGGGACCTTATTCCCCGATGAGGACAGTCATGAATGATGTTATGAGTTTTTATTATTATCTAATTTATGTTGTACATATTACTTTTCTGAGTTTCACAAAACTACATAGTGCACCATAAAGGAACAAAACCTGCACAGAGGCACAGAGACAAAAGAAAACTCACAATCTCTCGTCTCATGAACTTCTCATCATTGCAGCTCAACCCTCACAGGATTGCGAGTATTTTTTTTCCTCTGTTTTCAGTCTTGTCGAAGGGAATTAGGGCATGGCCCACTGTCCTCAGAGTGACTTCCCCGTCTTGTAAACCGTGTTTTATTCTCCTTAAATCGTCACCAGTCGTCAGGCCTGTCTGTGCTTCAGAAGGGGCATTGACACTGTCACGCTGCGGCCTGTTAATCAGCCAACCTTGTTGCCTACCCCTTTCAGAAAATCTATGATCACACTGTTAGTGCAACCTTGTACTGTCACCACCGGCTCCAGCTCCACCGCCGTACGCTCGCACTCCTTCCTTTGACTCATGTGAGGATTATTCAGCGGCTGAGGTGAGAGTCCGCTGAGAATAGGCTGTAAAGTGTCAGTCATGGTTACCCGGAGTGGTGTTGTCTTAGACAATGTAACTAGGTGAAAGTGAGTGAAGGAGATAGGAAACCATCAATATGCTCCCTGTGTAAATTGAAGAAGGTCATGATTTATGGCTCCCGGCTACAGCGCACATACATGCTGAATCTACTCTTTTTTTTCCCCCCTCTGTCGCCTGGCTCAAGGACAGGTAAGGGTGCCTTTCTCCGCAGCTCATCCCCACCACCGTGCAGTCTGTGGCACTTTGTGATGGACAGCCCTTAGAAAGGCCAGCGTGCTTTCAAAATGAATTGAGCGCCATCTATAGGTCGCACAGTGGCTCGGTAACGGTGGCGTGGAAACAAACGATCAGATATGCATTAAAATGGTGCACTCTGCTACCTGTGATACCCCTCATCCACCTGCCTCTTCGCGTGTTTCACCACCTCATCAGTCACGTCCGTCTTTCAGTCTCCTTTCACTCGGGGACTCAGACGGAGAGGGGACAGCTGTGGGTTTTCTAAGGCCTCGCAACAGCTGCAAACCCCGCATGGCATTGCATCTGTTCAAGTCTTGCAGCATTATGGCCTGTATCTCAGCTAAAGCAAGTTACATAGCGAGGTTCTCTCTGGTCTTACCCTATTAACCAGTGAGCAGATGGAAATTATATGGGAGGGTGTTAGGCCTGAAAATGGACTTGCAAGCATCTTGCTGTCTCAAGCCTAAAGTGGGACGATTCAAATTAAGGCCACATGAGAGGAATCAGGACTTGTCTGTAAATTCACTGGCAAGAGGAATACAGCGAAGTCTTCTCTGAATCTTAAAGTTTATTATTTATTTGGATGATTTATTATGTCTGGGTCCCTCTGACGTTGTTGCCTTTGCAGGGAGCCAGACGTAACAAATGGAGCGCTCATTAGCATTTGACCTCCACATTATGCTTTGTTTACCTGCCTCTCCTCACCTCTATATCTCCTCAGACAAAATCAGGGCTTTTCGCAGGAAGGCACCGAGTGTGACACAGTTTTGTTACTGGGCGGTAAAAGGTAAGTACCACATTTGCATTGCAAGATTTCTCAAACAACTTGAGCATGCAGAAACAAGAGGGGAGGGGTGGTGCTGCTGGTGGTGGTGGAGGGGGGTGCTCTGCTCCTCGGGGACGTAGCCACTCCCAGACTCTGTCGTCTAGGCTCTGGAGTCCTGACAGCTGCTTAAATCCCCAGAGATGATGGAAAGAAGTATGAACAAAAGTTACAGTAAAGAGTCACAGGCACATCCAGAGACGGTTTGGATTGGAAGCTGTTCACCACTAATTTCTTATCTTGCGTTGTGGAAAAAATTGTTTCAATAACTCATAACTGCATATTCTTTTAAAACACATACAAAGTGTTGATGAGTTGAAGATTAAATATATTCATTTTTCTCTTGAAAGCCGAATGATCAAGTATTAAAATAGTCTGCGATTCACTTAATAGTTGGCAGCATAGTCCGTAATGACTAATATGATTTATCAGTACTTTTATAAAAAGTTCTGTTATGACCACTGTAATAATATGAATTATAATGCACCTGGATAATAGGCAAAGATTGACATGATGTAGGGATTCATTTTTATTCTTACCTCTTTTATTTTTTTTAAGTGTCGTTACTTCCTGTCTTTGTCTTGTTTCCCCTCCCTTGTCGTAGCCCTGATTAGTTTTACCTGTCTCTGATTAGTCTCCTGTGTATTTATGTGTTTTCCCTCTCTCAGTTGTCAGTTCGTTGTTTGCTCTGTGTTTTTTCTGCATGTTTCATCTGCGTTCCTGCCTGTGTTTTCTGCACTTTACTGCGCTTTTTGGGCCACTATTTGCCTGCCCAGAATTTGCGTTTGGTTCTTTTCTGCTACAATTATGCCAAAGATAGCACATGTGTGTATTTATAGGATCATAATTTAATTCATGTATTAATTCTTGCTTGTAATAAGTTAAGAAAATCTGCAAATGGCACAAAATGGTCTAAAAACAACTGTCTTATATCTCAGTGAATTCAACATTCTGGGTGATTGTATTTTGTTTTCAGAGCCTATAAAAAAAATACATTAGAACATTTTCATGCATTTTTTCAAACAGTGTATAAAAATGCATTAAAGGGATTTTAGTCCATGTAAATATTTCGGTGCTGTCTTGTTCATTCATATGTTGCAACCATGCCAGGAAAAACAGTTGATATAATGTGAAACTAATATCAAATCAAATGAAAAAATGAATTAAATGTAGCTGAAAAACTTCTGTATAGAAAAAATAAAGCAAAAATAATTACAATTGTAATTATATGCTCCGTGCAATATTAACATTTCCACGTTTCACGAGCAAGCAGGTCATGCATACAGCGTGTGTAGGGAATCATAAGCAACAAGTAATGGCAAACTGGCAAACATCCACAAAAATACACATGCACACACACACACACACACACACACACACACACACACATCATATTACCAGACCGCGGGGTGTGGCAGGTAGCTGTGTGTGCTGTAGTTAATTGCGCAACGAGAAAGTGTTCTCTAATTTATTTCTTGCCTGTCCTGTACAAGAGTGATCATGAAACCCCATTCATTTCACAAGAACACAATTTTCATATTTAATGAGCATGACTCCAATACAATTACAGTAATTAGTCAAATCTCACTCACGGCCAATGGAGCTCGCCACCATTATTAGTGGATCTTATTAATGATGTTGCACATGTGGCGCTCATAGGGTAATTGAGGGCATGTGTGGGTATGGGAACAGGGGTACTGGGGATTGGAAAGCAGTGGTGGTGTCAGTCTGTTTTCTGTCTCTGCTGGGCCGCATGTTAAATGGAGGTCTGCTTGATATTAACGTTGAGATGTTAAAACATGGTGGCAGGCAGTGCTATTGACAACACGGTCAGCCGTAGTGGGTTTTGCCTTCGTCTTAAATGAGATAAGTTGAATTCAATTCAGTAGATACGCATCAGTCTGTTGCTACATCAGCTGACCTGAGAGTTTGTATTTTACAAGCTGCTTTAAATAATTGCATATCAGCTCACGGCATCACCGCTGTGCTCCGGACCCAGGAGGATCACAACAAAAAAAAGACAAAAGGAGACGCTGGGAAAAGAAGCCCATTTACTGTGAGTGATGATACTGCAGTGTCTGACATTTTGGAGGTTTGTAGAGCTTCTCTTTCCAGACTGATCCTTATTAAACCTACAGAGCTGCGTTGTATCTGTAACAAGAGCATGCAGCAGTCAGTGTCACATCTCCCCACGATACGGAAGAAGTCATCGTGCGCAGGTTTTTCTTTGTGTGCAGCTGTGATGAGATGATTTCCTAATGTGTGATAATACATGTAAAGATTTGAAGCAACTTTCTTACATTTTGCTAATGTCTGTCATAGAAGTACACTGTAAAACAATATCTGTTAAAACAATGGTAATATTCTGGCAGCTGGGGCACCAAATTTTTTCTGGATAAAATCTCTTAATAATTCAGTAATTTTAAATACTTAGAATACAGTCTTTAGCTTTAATCCCCTTCAGCGAAGAGGTTATGTTTTCACCATGTCCATTTGTTGGTTGGTTGGTTTGTCCACGAAACTTGGATGGAGGATGGGTCTCAGCCCAGTATAGCTATATTAACTTTTGGTGTGGATCAGGATAAAGGGATGGATCTTTTTGGGGGGCTTTTTAATGTTTATTTAAGGATACTGAATTGCGTAAGTACAATGAAATGACCTTTAAATATGTCCAAACACTGCTATAATACAAATAAACAGGCCTTATTATATAATTGTATCTTTATTTAATGTTATAAAATGATATACCACCCATGAAACATTTGATTATTATTTTATAAAATGTCAAAATACTGTTGTAAAACTGTCAGCTTTATAATCACAACATTATGTTAGTACCCAAGCAAGTTCTTGGCCAACAATGACCTATCACAGTCCTGATTTACAGCTCGACTCTAGAAATGCAACACCCACCTAACTAACAATAAAAACAAAATGCACAGACTTTTTTTTACAGTGTAAAACAAGCACAAAAGGCAACATACAGCACTTTGCACACATGCCATGGTGAAAGCTTTGTCTAATTTAGTTTCATGTGCTTTGAACCAGTTAGTGTCAGGGTTGATGTTTATAAAGAAGCAATAATTTTAATCAAAGAAAAGTGACTTAATGGCCTCTTATCCAATTAAGGGCAGTGTCACCGCTGAGTTAATGAGTGTGACGCCACAACAGAAAAACCTCTATAAACACAACATAATTAGCGGAACATGGTGGAATTAGACGGCAGTGATGACAGTGGCTTTGGTGTTTTTATAATTAAACACGGGGAAAAGACAACAATTAAGCCAGATCTTAAAACCCGAGTCTCATTCAAGCCAGAAAGGACGTGCATTGTTTTGGGGAAGGCTCCTGAGACGGAGCTGCTGTTGTGTGAAGTTTGAATTACAGTTCAAAGACAAGAGCTGAAAGTGAGGGGAGGTCACGACAACAATGTGGGGGGTTCAGGGAGGACGTAAGAATCGCACACAGCTACTGTACAGGAGCTGCCATGTTTGTCATAGAGAGCTGAATGACATCTATTGTACGTTGCATAAAAGGATTTCTGCCTGTGGTGCTCAAGAGGAAACAAGAGGGCTTGGATCTTATGGTTTTACTCGGAACAAATTTCAGCACAGATTAGAGGTCCATATGGCCGCATCTTGCTGCCACCATGACAAAATACGAACGCAGACATGACATCTATTTTTGTTTTACACCAGAGAAAATGTAATATTTGATGTAAAAATATGTGTTGATATTTTGCTGGTGAGGAGCAGCAAATGCTTTATTTCTCGTATATTCAACAATATGGGACTCAAAATCCAAATTCATATTTCTCTTCATTTATTTTAAACACAGAGTATGTAATTGCTGCCAATATGGAGCACAGACATAGACTGATGACATTGTGAAGTAGCATAAATCATGGGAGGTGTCCCCATTGTTAAACAACCACCACTGACAACCAAGTATGTACTTTAGATCTGGATACACCAGTGCTGCTGTGCTTTGCTTCGAACCTTGCCAAGTGGCCACTTGCAGCCAAAAATCCTCCAAAAAATCACCATCATTAGAAAAGAGAAGTCTGTAAAGCTGTTGACAGCACACCTCAAACTGCAAACGTATGTCTCTTTCTGTTATGAATGTTTGATCTATGAAGGTTTTGTATTTGTAAAACTTCCCTCTCTCCAAAAAAGCTATTTAAAAATCTGTGACATCACAATGTAAAGTCTTTGTACCGAGCAGGAACTTGCAGGCAGGGCCAGGAGCAGAAACACTACAGCACAGATTCTCTTGTAAACTTTTTTGGTTTATGCATGTGACACAGGCAGAAATATTAACAGATAATGTACTATATCAAAGTTTAATTCATGTTACTTTTAGTCACGTTTGCCAACTTCCTTCCTCACACTCTGACATATCATATGGTGTTTCTCCGGATGTTGTAGCAACAGGCGACCAAATTTCACCACTAGCTTGAGTAAACTGACCAGTTTCTCTGGGTTTGAACATTGTTGGACATTATGATGCAGAAATGTTACATATTACCATCAACTGTATTTGATGATCCTCTGACTGTCAAACTAAAGTTATCAGGTCAAAACGTCAGTGTTTCCAATTCTTTGGTTTATAACTAAATGCCGGCAAAACTAGCGACATTCCTGTCCGCTGATCTTTGTGTTCAGTGCTAATTAGCAAATGTTAAGCTAATGTTGAAAATACTAATTACGGTAAACCAATTGAACCTGCCATGCAGAAGACAGCAGACAGACAATGTTAGCAACTAGCTGTTGATCATCGTGGAGCATTTAGCGGCTTGAGATGCAAATATTTTTCTCGGCAGGTGGTGGAGACCAAAAACAGAGCAAATACACAAAAAGACAGAGTGAACATCACATCAACATTACATTTTAGACACACAACTGCAAATGAATGTTGATGTTGCTAACGCATTCACCGTATCAGCTTTATGAGGTGATGTCAGTGTTATGACAGCTTGTTGTGCCGCCCCCCCAAAAGGCCAGAAAATCCATAATTTCTAGCTTGAATAATATTGTAAAAAGAACTTGACATTGACATTACATTCCAAGCGAATGACCAGGTGGCCTGAAAGTGTTCATTTGTGTAAATTGATTCTCCTAACACGGCCTCGTTCAGGACTCATCTGTGCTACCAGTGGAGGGTTGTTGGGATGCATCTCAGTCTGAACCAACCGATTATTCTCGCTGCAGCATACTGGAGGGCAGGCCTTATTAGTGATGTGCTAATGTGACATTAATTGCTTTTACTTTTTCACTCCATTAAGAGGCTGCTATCTGTTTCAGGAGCTTGGCCAGATGGTTTATCGGCTCTGCTCTGGCAGCGGTGTCGCTAATGGGCTGAAGCGCGAAGCAGTAAAATAACGACAGCAACAGGCGTCCACGAGAAATGCCCGTAATTGAACTGCGAGTGCGGAGGTGCAGAGCAACACATAATCTGGAAAGCAGGAAACTGGGCTGTTGTTGGACGTCGTCTTTTACTCAAATATTGACCAGACAGAGATCAAGAAAAGGAGTTTGTAGGAAAAGAAAGGAAAAATTAAACCTTTGACCTCAGAAAGATCAAGGCTGTTTGTGTAGAGTATCTTTAAGCTTTTGTTGAAGAGCAGTGACAAGTCTTCATTCAAAATATTGGCAGCCATTGACTATATGCTGAAAATAAGGCAGCTGCATTGAGCAGTAAAGCCAAGACCAGGGTCAAATGCTAAATAAGAAGAAACTGGCACTAGAGACACCCAGGGGAAACCTCTTCCTCTGCGTCCTTATTCCCTCCCTCCTCTGTCCTCACTCTCCCATCCACCACCCCTCCACCTCTCCCCTACCTTGATGCCAAACCTCCATGACCTAGGCCAAGATCAATAGCACAGTTTAAAGAGGATGGACTGTGTAAATAGAGACGATGGATCCTGCCGATGAGGATGCCTTGACCACTGATGGCCTCTGACTGTTGTGGTAGCATTTGATCAAGTCGAGCATTGACGGCTGTCAATACGTTTGGCACGGAGAGGCTTGGACCCTGACAGTGGGACATCAGGATCGTGAAACAGATGGAGGTTGGGTCCAAAGATGAGTGGTCAATTTTTAGAGAATTTCCTGTTTGAGC
Organism: Pagrus pagrus; assembly: GCF_965226575.1. NCBI lineage: Eukaryota > Metazoa > Chordata > Actinopteri > Spariformes > Sparidae > Pagrus > Pagrus pagrus. The sequence goes on from NC_140200.1 coordinate 9,554,768, forward strand.
GTTACAATCGAGGATGAACTGGGGCCATTATGGATCTGGAGATGCTGGCAGGTATTGGCAAATGGACATCCAATAACAGCATCCCATGGGTGCAGATTCACCTTGTTCAGTTCAGAGCGGCTGAAGCACACATTCATCCTGGTTATATGCTCTTTTAATTTTAAGAAAAGTTAATATTACAACTAGAGCTGCAACAATTTAGTCAATGAATCAATTTGTTGATCAACAGACGAAGTATTCCACAGTTTTAGCTTCTCAACCGTCAGGATTTTCTATTTTCCTTTGTTTTATATAATTTTAAATTGGAAGTTTTGGACATTTAAAGACATATTCCTGGGCTTGAGGAAACTGTGATGGGCATTTTTCACTTTTTTGACATTTGACATTTTATAAAGCAAGAAAACAATTTGCAGAATGATTGTCAGCCCTGATTAGGACTCCCTGTTTACAATACCAGTTATTTACAGACAAACAAAGGGAATAAAGAAACATTCAATCAATGAATTTGACATATTATAGCATAAAAACCATAAAAGATGCACATTATGAGCTTTAATGGATGCATAAATCAGCATCTTGTTCGGACTTCACCTTCATTATGTTTTGATTATAGATGCTTGCATGTTCAAGCGTGATGAGAATCGGGTGATCTGTAATATGTGCATGCGGTTCTTCGTGGAGGCTAAATTAACTGTTTCTGTTTCCCACAACAATATTATGCATCAGGTTGGAATTCCCCAAATAAAACCCAGATGGTATGCATTTTCAAAAGTGATTTATTATAAATAAAACATTTCTTCTGCATCTTTGAAGACTTGTATTACCATATCTCAGGCATCAGCTTTTTTGTGCAATATTCCTCTTTGCAGCAGTTTTAATGGACCATGTGTATGATTATTTATATAGTTTAAAGATCCTCAGATGTCATAACATTTATGGGCCCACCCCTTGGCAAACAGCCTCTAACCCCTGCAGAAAATATTTGCATTTGTAATCTGGCACTCAGAGGGCCATACTGGACTTTCAAACTGTCACCCTGAGTACTAAATGACAAGTAATTCATCAGGCTCATTTTACAAAAACAACTTTATAATTGCTATTTAATACGATGTGTTGAGTTCTCATCTCGCTACATACAATTCACCAAGCATATAGGATGCCACTAAAAACACATAAATGTGAAAGGCCCTTGCTAGAGTCAGTGTTCGGTTTGACCATTCAGGGCTACTGTAGAAACATGGCGGTGCAACATGGCGGACTCCATGAACATTTTAAGGTAACAAAAACACAACAATTCTTGTTTTCAGGAGTTATACTACACTATACATTAATGAAAACATAATATTAAAAACATAATACATAATTATGAATATTTCAATCCATTTCTGCCAATAGATCCTTCACATTGTACCTTTAAATTAACTTAAAAGAGCACTCTTAGCATTACTGAACTTGCAATGGGCAGTTTTAAGGAAACAGGCATCAAAATGGATACAGCAGAACCGGAGATATCAACTCTTTATTTCGAGTTTTCCTCTTCCTTGTCAAAGAAATGGTACTGACATTACCCATAATGCAACACTCCCACTTTTCGTTTGCGTTAAGGGCAGACAAATCCTCCATCTTTTTCACAGCCTCATGCTGGCAGGTATGTTTTGTCAGATATTGGGGTGTATTATGCTAGCAGCGGCTAATGTAGCCTCTAGCCTCCAGTTTTTTTTCATTCTACTTGCTTAACTGGTAGTTTTCAGCTCGAGCCGCGATTAAATCAAGTAAAATCACAACAAATTTGAAGCACTACACACTTTTTTCACTTCTCCCCCCCAAACCTGGGTAACACTGATGAATCTCCCCTTTTGTTTCCCTGGCAAGAATTCCCTACATATGAAGAAATAGACTAAATATGATATAAGCTATATAAGTGTCTAAAAAAATGCTGACCCAATACATTGATTGAATGGGCAGTGTTATGGTGCAATCCATTCCTGCAGCATAACTATGAGCAAGATTTATATGTTTTTTGAATGTGGAAACAGCCTATTTTACACTTTTGTATAGACCACATGAGCAGATAGCATCTCGCTATCCGAACTAATATTTCTTCAGTGAAAACAAAAACATTACTCACCTACATTTACACAGCGTGCATATCCAACATTATACTTTGTAAATGCAGAACGTGCTAGTCATAATTCTGCTTATCTCACCTGTGTGACAGCTCACATTTTAGTATATAAACCAGCCCATTACTGCCTGTGTAAGTTATATGCAACAACACAATCTGTTGGACCTGTAGCCAGCCAGCTGCTCATATTAATCACACAGCCCACTTCCCTTTATGACACAAAGCAAATAGTCATAAATGCTCTTATCAGCCATTCTAATAGTGTGGACGTTACAATCAGATTCATGGTGGCATAAACTATTACATTTCATCTTTATCACATCGAACAATCACTTCTCTTTCATGAGCATCGTTTATAACCGCCGGACAGCTTGTTGCGTAATGAAATTCAAAGCAGTCTATCGGCTCCAGGGATCTCACTCTCTGTTTACTTATATTTACATATATTTATGTGGATTTTGTTTTTCTACAACAGGCAAACAGGCATGATGAATGTATGGCTGCGGTCCCACAGGGACATGTGGCTCCCTGAAGAACTGATCTGTGGTCAGGCAACTTCCAGCTTTACCGTAAAGTCTGGAGAGCCTCGGTCTGTGCAGCGTTGTAGCACAGAGGAGCCTCTTTATCATCTCAACATACTGACAAATAAAGACTTTTTCTTCAGAGTAATGTAAGGATGACATTATTAAACCAATGTCGCCAGCAAGTGGATGTTTTCAATCACAATATACTGAAAGACAATTTGATGAAAATTTCAATAATCACAGCAAAAACCTCCAGAACAAGGACATTCAAACAACAGCTTCACAGTCAGATGTCAGTAAACAGTTTATTGTTTATCAAACGCGTGAAAGACACTGCAGCATTCTTCATAATCAAATATGAGGGGGGTTTTCAGACCTCTGCTTTGTATACTCCCCCTTTAATTTGGAGCTCTTTGATTAATCAATTAATATTCCTTTCTCAAGGTCTTTTTATAAACCTCATCATTAATAAAAGCAGACATTCAATTAGCAGGCAAATCTTGATTGCCAATTTTGTCATAACAGTCTCCCTTTCTATGCTTTTTTTTTGTTCGTTATAGTTGGGAGTATGGTGTGGGTAGGAAGAATTAACTAATTTCATTAATCTAATTGTCATCGCTTTCAACCATCCCACTAATAAGTACAAATTAATATGATTAATCAATTTGACGACATAAACTCATTCAATTACAGTTTTTCAAAGGCAAGTGGGTGTGTTGGGGTGATAGGGAGGCGCGGCGAGTGAAGGGAGGTGGGCAGCCGAGCAGCTTGCTCTGTGAGGAACCCAGCCCACAAAATTGAAGTGAAGTCAGGTAATTAGTCATCGTGGATGATAAATAAATGGTGATGAATTGTGGAGGGCAGATACCCCAGCAACTCCAGTCTTATTTGATTCAGTGACAGTTTGTCTTTTATGTGTAGAAAAAGAAAGACATTTTTATTTTAAACATTTATTTTTTATTTTTTTGTATTTACATTCAGTATTGGGACTTAATAGTTATGATTTAACGCAGAAGTGTCTTTTTCTCTTTATGCACTGATTCATTTTCTTCATTTGTTAGCTGAATTCCCTCTGGAGTAAGGCATGGACTTCTCCACAGACCGCATTATTTACAGTAAACTGTAAGAAATTAACTCCAAACAGTGTTGTCACGTTATATTTGTAGGCATGTATTCAAATTCCTCTTCATAACAAATGGGAATAACTGCTATAATGCATTTTGTACTGTTTTACATGGAGTCCAGGAAGAGGTAAGGTAAGTAATCAAAAACAAAAACCATTAATGCGTTGTTATTAATGTGTTTCCATATTTTATCTATGGAACAGAATATTTAAAACTTTGAATTAGAAGTGGGAGATATGGATAATATTTTCTTTCACAGTATATGTAATGTAATTTGTGATATATGTCTTTTTAATGTGATTTTGTTTTGAAAAAACAATTAAAAAAGTATTTTATAGGCAAAATAACAATAAAACAACAACTATCTAATCCAGTAAATTCAATTCCTGACAAATAAATAAAGATACTTCATCCCATTCATGCAAAAATCATATAAAAGTTCAGTTTTTCAGAAAAGTAGTCCTTGCCCCAGTATGAATGCAACCAGAGAAAACAGTATATACATAGATACCACAACATAAGCAGTATGGAAAAATGTCACACTCACTCATGTTGACTCACACTATACAGAAAGTTATCATAAAACCCAACCCTGCTCTTATTTTGAAAGGCCTTTCTCACAGCATTTTGACACTATTGTAGGTGTTGGTACAGGTAAAGTTACCAATTCCAGCGCTCCTGATGACGACTTGGACTGCCAAACAGGCCAAGTGATGAAAAACACTTGTGAAAAGAAAGAGACAAAGAGCGCTGCCTGGAAAAAAATAAAGGAGTCGTGCAAGTGTGGTGACGTAGAGAGGAGGGAAGAGAAGCTAACTAACTGCGAAAAGGACGGGAAGTTAGCTGAAACGACAACAACGCTTACAGCAGCTTTAACTTTTTTTGAGTTGTCCCGCTGAGATTAAGAATCTCTTTTTCTAGGGACAGTCTGGAGAGTAAAACATATAATTACATTAATACAAAAGGGGATAAAATAATATTGAAACGTCTCAGTAAGCGGTGTGAAAATGAGCCAGCATGAACAACACCAGGACCCTTGAAACTGAAGCAGCTAAATGGAATTCAGCCATCATCCATTTCATCATTTAAACCTGTGCTCTCCCTGCTGAGATATGTCTGCTGTGAAAAGGACCTTTTATAATGAGGACTGTTGATCACGTCATAACATTCATAAACATAAACACATTTGAATACCAAATCTGACAACAACATTCGTTTTCAAGGTCATTTATTTAAACGATCCTTCCCTTTGACCTCCTCACTGTAGTCTTCCCTAATTCAAATTAGGCTCCTAACTAAGATTCAGATAATAAGAACTGCTGTAGATTAACGAGTGTGGAGCGTATTTACTTGGAGCAGCTGCTGGGATTTTTATTTGTATATTTCAGATCCACTGTGCTGAGAGGAAGATGTGCTGGCGCAGCACTTTGGGTGATGCCCTTTAATGCGCTCTATCTTATCAGCCCGGCATCACCCCTATTCAAACCAGCGTCTGATTGAGCAGTGTGATGTTGTGTGGGTCTTACATTGGGAATAGTTTAGAGAGGCACCGTCTCTAATTTGTGAAGTGAGGTATTATAGAGGAGACAATTAGACCGGGGTTCGATTGGCGTATAGAGGCTTGGATGCTGACAGTCAAGAGAAGGCTTTCAAATGTCATACCAATTAATCTATCCAGCCATCAAACAATATTCTGGAAACAAAGTCAGGGGGGGCGATCAATCCGCATCACTTTTCTCCTCACCGGGTTATGGGAAAATTGATTTGTCAAACAAAGCATTTTGGAAGCAGCGCATGGACTTGTTCGGGATCCATTAGCCTCCATTGAGCATTTTGTTTAACATAGGATTTTCATCACAGAGAAAATGCAGTGTCCTCAATACTGTGAGCTACAACTTTACGATTTCTGATTTCTTTGTTGTTGCTTAGGAAGCTTTAGAAAGTGCTGATGGAGATTGAAAAGGGGATAACTTCTAATGCATTAGAAAAATATTAGGCTGTTGTTTTATCTCGTGCATTCACGTTCAAGAGAGACTTCAAATGGTTTTGTTATTAACATGAACAGTCCTCTTTCATGCATAAGTCCCCAGTATCAGTGTTATTGTACACTGTGGGGCTATCCTGCCATCCTATACAACGTGGCTGCCCTAAGCTGTATCATGAATTCCCTGTGCAGTGTATTGTTCTAAGACAGAACTGTATCACATTGTGCCCGTCATGCTGTTTTAGAGGGGAGAGAGCTTCCTCTATGGGATTTCTCCCAGCCCCATCCCCTGATAATGTATCTCTCCCTAAAGGCTAGGCCTCCGTGACCTTGTCTTATTCATCGAGGGCGTCTTAAGCGAAAGAACTGAATCCTGAATGGGCCATTTCCCCTCTTTTAACACCCCTTTAATGTCATCAGTGAAATATGAAGTCATTAGGCGATATTAAAACACTGCTGACAAACTAATTAACGGGAGACATTAAACAGGACGGGCTTGATTAATCCGCTTTAACGATTCTTTTTAAGTGGTTCTGGTCAAAATTAATACAGATTTACTGGTGATCTTAAGAAAAAAATACTCTTATGTGTATCAGACCTCAAGGGCAACCTAAAGTCACTGGTCTTTTACCTCCCACTGCTTTCCCTCACACCCCACCCTCGCTGTTGTTAAACACAGTCTGAACTCACACAGTTGGTCCCTGAGTCTCTGACAACAAACTACTGTAGACTGTATGGGCACACACGCTGTAGGTCTATCCTCAGAGATTATTTTGATTGGTTTTAATATTGAATCTCTTCAGATGTAATCAGAGTTACATGTTTTATTGTTGTTAATTTAAATCATTTATATTACTTTAATTAGCAGCCCGACACAATTCTGCAACCATGAAATGTTTTTAGAGCTGCAATTTTGGGAATTAAAAGCTTGAAGTATTTATTTTATTATCATCATGATTAATATTTTTTCTTTTGTTGTTCTTTCATATGTGGAACAGACTGTTACTTTTGTTTAAAGCAGCCAGTGGTGCCTTGTTGAGTAGGTATGTCTTTGTAAATGTCTCCCTCTTGTGGTAAGAGCACAGATCCAGGGCCAGCTGCTCTGCATCATGTACTGTATTTGCTGTGAGTCATGCTCAAAAATCCCCTTTTGCCAAACATTTCAAATTTCATTTAATTTTATTGCCTTGTTCTGTGTATTGCATATTCATATTATACATTTCAACAATTTTCTGTCTTGTGGTGTGCACGTATTTTGGTGAGTTTAATGCAAACATGCTCTCGAATAAATGTCATCATATATTCATTGGTACAGTAAACATCTGACTTGAGACTTTTCTTTTATAATGCTTCACTGGACAACAGCTGACCTTTGGTATCATGTAGAAAAGGCTGGATACCAAAGAGAAATGATAAAAGGAAGATAACACAACTACTACTGCTAAGACTGCTACTATTGTTATTCTTATCATTAATTATCAGGACAATACACATAAATAAAAATTCAAATAAATGCCCATTTTCCATTTCATCATGATAACACAAATGTAATGCTAGGATAATAAAATAAATGGTGCTTTCAAAAAGACAATGCTGTGCAATTTCAGAGTTTATCAAAAATATGTACAACGGTAAAGAAAAAAAAAGTAAACACTGCCATTTGTGAATTAAGACATTTAATTTGTATTTCTGAAGCCGGAAGTGGTCACGAATGACGTATGACGTATTTCCGTCATCAGTGTGAGCCCTGCTCTCACTGGAGCATCAACTGCCCATCGATATCCCAATTTCTGAAGGTTTTCATAACATATTTTTACAGGCTAAACTTGCACATTTATTCCCCTAACTGATGAGTGTTCCTTACTACCGATGTGGTATTTATAATATGTGTTTTATACGGCCTAACCTCATCGGGAAATGAAAATGTAACGTCAGCTATCTATCCAGGTAACGTCTGCGTTAGCTAGCTTTTAAAGTCCCTCAGGTTGCCTGTGAGCACAGAGGCCGTGTACACCGCCACGCCTTTTTTTTTTAATAACAATGTACCCGTCCTGGGGTAATTTTGGTGGACCCCAGTCACAAAACTATGGAGGGTCTGGACCCCGCAAACAACCTGGCAGCGGTCAGTCAGCGGGGTTCGGCGGCTTCGAGGCTCCATCCTCCGGCTCGATGTTCTCCAGCCTGCAGGAGCAGCACCGCCAGCAGATGCAGCAGCTCCAGATGCTGCACCAGAAGCAGCTCCAGTCTGTGTTACACCACGGCAGCAATGCTAATTCATACGGTGCTGGACACTCGGGTGGGTATTCGGGGACATCGTGGCATCCAGAAGGAGCAGGACATTCAGACAGCGGGTTTGGGGCTCAGTCGTACAGTCAACAAGTCGAGACTCCTGGTCAGCAGACCAGAGACCCCGCTGCCCCTCAGCAGGGTCACGCACAGCCTCCTCCGCCTCCACCACAACCCCACGAGCCCCAGCCGGGTCCTCCCCCTCCTGAGCCCCCGTCAGTAAAGCCACCGGAGAACAGCGGAGCTCCCAAAAAAGACAAGAAGAAACAGACATCCACGACAGAAGAAGACAAATCCTTGCCTTTGCAGGTAATGTCTTGTATCTGTTTGTGTAGACATGTTTTGGTGGGTTCCTGCTGATATTCAGCATTTTTACATTTTTTGGTGTCAGTGTTTTTTGTTGCCAATGAAATAAAAAAATATTAAAAATGCAGTACTTTTTTTTTTTTTTTTACTGATGCAGAATCCTCCTTCTCTCTCTCAGTTTCCACAACACTATCCGATGTCACAAGTAATAGCCGATCATCACTTAATAATCAGAATGTGTTTTCAAATAAATGACGTGGAGTAAAAGTATTGGGTAGCAGAAAATGGAAATACTGAAGCAAAGTACCTCCAAACTGTATATAGGTACAGTAATTTATTAAATTCTAGTTGGTTAGATTCCACCACTGGTTATTCTCAACTTTGAGACAAGATTTTTATTTTTCCTCTAAATGTTCCAGTTATTGGTTATTGGTCTCCTGGATTACTAATAATCTATATCAGTATCGGCCCTGAAAAAATTGTATTGGTCGACCCCTTATAATGGCATCTATCCAGTCTAGTATTAGCCATTAATGGAAATTAAAAAAGCAAAAAGCAGCTACTACACTACTACTGAACTACTCAGTCCAGCTCTAGGCATGAAGGGCCATCGCAGCAATGCCCTGCAAAGTATACACACCAACACCTGGACATGCGTAATGTTACCATGTCTCTTTCAGGAATGTCCTACTGTTGTTGTCAGCTGTGTGTATTAATACATGTTTTCACCTCTGCAGTAAGTAGTGGAGTAAAGTAAACAAAAAGAACAAGGTTCCTTGTGTTCATTTTCTGACAGATGTCCTTATAATTGTTTCACCCAGGATCAACAGCAACTTTGGTACAAACAACATCTTCAGAATCTACAAAAGTTAAAACAAGAGAGAGCCAGAAAGAAGCAGAAAGATGGTGATGGTCCAGTGCCACCACCCCCCTCGGAACAAGCAGTTCCTCCTCCTCCATCAGAACCACCAAAAGGCTTACCTCCTCCACCCCCTCCAAAAGAGGAGCACCCAGTACCACCTCCACCTCCTGAAGAATTAAGGGTAAGTATTCCTAAAGTGTTACAGGGGTGTATGTAAGAATTTAAACTCAAAAGTTGTATAAAACCTTTTGTGGCTCCAGGAGGATCTGTGTAAATCAGCTTTGTTGGGTCTTAAGACCACTAAAAAATTGGGGGGTTGTGTTAGAAAGAAGCAGGCATCTCAGACCTTCTCAGCCTGCTCCTTATCTTCAGTTTGAGGTGCGCAGCTCAAAGCTACTACTAGCATAACACATCCAAATCTCTGACTGAACTGTTGGGAGAGAAGTTGCGTTGTGAGTGATGTGTGCAGCAGTTTTGACAAGTAAGAAGAATGCATGGAATAATTGAGATAATATTTCTGCTTCTTCTGCATTGATTTTTATCTCTTTTTAATCATTTTCTTTTTGTCATTTCATGAATCAAAGACTGATACAGATGGAATGAAAGAATCTAGCATTGTTCAGTCATACAAGCGTAGTAAGGTAGTAAAGCTGAGCCCTTTTTTGTATTGATGAGGGAAAATGATAACCTGCTTTCTTACATGTGTTATACAAAAATGTAAACTCTGTAACTGTCAGCTTTCAGCAAACTGCTCATCTGCATTGGGCTTTGACTGATACAGTGAGTAATTAAGATTAAGTCAGATTTTTTAAATTGAACAGTTTTATTCACTGTTTCACACTCTGACAACGACAACTGGTTAACACTGTTAAAGGTTGCAATGTGATGATAAGATATTCTTCACCCACAAGATTTTTAGAACATTATAGCAATGTTTTAATATGTATTTTATAATCAATATTTAGATGCACTCATTGATGTTTCTTCTTTATATACTATAAACTGAACAGTGCTACAGATGTACTTTTAAAACAGTAAAGGAGAATAGTTTATTCTAATATTTATTGGCCTGATTTATCATGGCTGTACCTCTACTGGCACTGATTAGCTGAGGAACAATGACAAAAAAGCATCTGATCCGTACTTGTGCTTTTGAACCTTTCATGTATCCCAGATTGGTGAAAATGATTTGCATTAAATTTTTTGATTGACAGTAACCTAACCCCAGCATTTAAAATATGTTTCTGTTTTTGTTACTTTTGTTTCTGTTTCAGTGCTTCGTTAAATTTGTTTTTTATTTTTTTGGTATTTGCAAGCACTTTTGTAAGTGCTGTAGTTAACAGCGTTTAAGAACACGGCAAATCCAGTTTTATACAGCGTATACCAGCGATATTTGATTATTAGTGGCTCTAAACATTATTTGTATTGTTTGCATGAATTTACAGAGTGAAAATGTAGGAAAATCGCCTACAGTTACAGACACAGTAAGTCCCACTGCCCACTCTCCCATCAACATCATGTCCAAAAATATTTAAGCCGAATTGTTGTGATAGCTGCCATGTCATGAATTTGATAAATTCATAGGACTCAAGCACATTCATTCATCTTTCCCCTTGTAGTGCTGATAATGATTGTAATAATGACTGCCCCCCATTGATTTTATTTGTCCCAGATGCCCTCTATAAGTTACAGAAGCAGAAGTAATGCACTCGTACTCATGTTTTAACCTTTCTCTTCTTTGTTTGTCGGACTGGGAATCATATGAAATTTTGCAGTATCAGTGCAATTTGAGTTTTGTAATGTGCAACAAATTGTAAGGATACCTTGCTATGCTGATTACTTGGTTAGACTTTTTTTTTTTTTTTTTTACAAAGTATGCCAAATAGTTTTAATCCATCAGTGTCTAATGACAATATATGAATACCCTAATTTCGTGCCAGCTTTCTGTGTTGTACCGTTTGGGATATTTTGGTCGAAGATTGATATTCAGGCCTGTTGGACCAAAGTTACACATTGAGTGTTTGGAATGGTTAGAGGTGGTTCTCAATAGTGCCTTGCTTCCATCAAAATAAATTGTCATCCCTTCCATCACAAGCTACCCTCACTTATGTCAAAATATTCTTTGTGAGTTAAAAAGATACGTGTTGCTCCAATCTTGTCTTGTTCATGTTCACAGCCTGAGGTCCCACAAGACCCAGAGGAGGCTGCACGGCTCCAGCAGTTACAGGCTGCAGCAGCACAGTGGCAACAGGTTCAGCAGCAGAGAGCCGGCTTACAATACCAGGCTCTGATGCAACAGCACGAAAAGCTTCAGAAGATCCTGGAACAATACCAACAGCGGATTCAGCAACCTGCAAACCTACAAGTAGTTAAATTGTGGTTTCTTTTGATAATTACAATATGGCTGGTTACTGTGAAAGGTTAAAAGAAAGCATAGTAAGTTAAGTGAAACCAAAAGAATAAAAAAAGATTGTGTGGGAGCCTGAAAAACATCTTTTTTATTACAAAAAAAATGTTTTATTATTTTTATTACATCTTTTCCTTAATGCGCTTTTTTGCAGTCAATGTCTGCTGAAATGCAGTTGAGGCACTATGAAATGCAACAGCAGCAGTTCGAACCTTTATTCCAAGATTGGAATCACTCCTTCGTCCTGTGGCATGAACAGTTCAAGACCTATCCTCACAAAGACCAACTGCAGGACTATGAGTACCAATGGAAGCAGTGGCAGGAGCAGATGAACGCCACCAATGCCCACCTTCAAGAAAGGATGGCCACTCTCACAACCATGGTGCCATTTGCCTCAAGCCAGTATAGTAGTGAGATGATGGGACAGTATGGCCAATACCCTGGACAAGATGTTCAAATGCAGCAGCCATCAGGAACACCAGGTATGCAGCATTCCCCTGCTGCTGTTGATCCTGGATCCCAAGGTCCACGGCCCACTGGCTTTGGGCCAAATTCAGAATCATCTACGGGACCCCCTGTGAGAGGAGGTGGACCAGCGGTCTTAGTCAGACCCCCAGGCCCCGCAACCATTCAGCCACCAGACTTAAACAGCATTCGAGGTCCACGGTAAGAAGGGATTGTTTCATACTACTGTCATACTTGTGTGATTGGCATTTTTTAATTACAAATTGTCCCATTTGAGAAGGGGTTTCCAAATGAAATATTATTCTTAAAACCAGTTGAGGGTATCTGAATGAGGTGGTCTCTCGAGATAACGGACAACAGCAGCTCATGTTTGCAATGAATATGCATTGTCTTATATTATTAGGTAATCGCTGACTTTCTCTAAAAGTAAGCTTATTTTAATAACAATGTTCTCTTAATTTCTGTCGTCCTACTGGTCCCAGTGGAAACAACCCAAGATTTGATCAGCCACAGCAAGGATTTGATGGTCCTCCAAGATTTGACCAGCCACAGCAGCGCTTTGATGGTCCCCCAAGGTTCGACCAACCACCGCTGCGGTTTGATGGCCCCCCTCCATTTGACCAACCAAGGCACCGCTTTGATTGTCCTCCCAGATTTGACCAACCACAGCAACGCTTTGATGGTCCCCTCAGATTTGACCAACCACGGCAACGCTTTGATGGTCCTCCCAGATTTGACCAACCACAGCAACGTTTTGATTGTCCCCCCAGATTTGACCAACCTCGATTTGGGCAACAGCCTAGGGTTGAACAGACCCCAAGGCACCCTGGCCCCCCGCCTCATTTTGAACGGCCAACTGTGCCACAGAAAATACAACAGCAAGGCCCCCATTCAAAGGCAGAACCAACCACTAAGCAACTTGCCAGTATGGAAACTAAGACTCCAGGAAAATCAGCTGGGCAGTCACAGCCTGACATTGATAAAAGTAAATCAGAACCAGATAAAAAGGGTAAAGTTGAGGATCCGACAGATGACAACTTGCACGGCACTGAGGGCTTTTTTGTCCAAAATGACCCCATTCCTCAGACATTACAAACAAACACAAAGACTGACGAAACTGATGTCAAAAATGTTTCTAACAATAGTGAAAAAAACAAAACAGGGATCAGCAAGCCTTCTGTGACTGTGCCTTCTACTGTGGGATCCATAAATAGTGCTGCACAAAATCCCCTCAAACCAGATGGACCACTGGCAAGCAAGAAACCTCCTCTGGTTCCGAATCCCCCTGGAATCCAACAGGAGCCACAAGCTTCTGAAGAAATGCAGTCAAGACCAGATCCTCCAAGGCCTCCTCTTGGTAGGGGACGAGGCCATACCCCAGTGCCTGTTAAAGCGCAGGGAAGAGGACGTGGGCAGATGAGCTCTGGTGAGTTCAGGGGATCAAACACTGTACCGCTTGGGGAAACGATAGGAGAAGATGGGTCTTATGACTACATGCCACCTGAAGAGGACGGGATGCCAGAAGAGCAAGAAGAATATCACTGGCAAGATCCTTCATATGAGGAGTATGGTGGTGGGGAATCGGAGGTGCCTCCTGAAGAAATGTGGATGCCAGAGGAAAATTACTTCCCAACAGAGGAAGAATATTATGAGGAGCCAATAGCTGGACCCGCTATGGGGAGAGGAGGGCCCCCAGTGATGAGAGGAGGGCCCCCAATGATGAGAGGAGGGCCACCTATGGGAAGAGGAGGCCCACCAATGGGCAGAGGTGGTCCTCCTATGGGAAGAGGAGGTATGCCTATGGGTAGAGGAGGACCGCCTATTGGTAGAGGAGGACCACCTATGGGTAGAGGAGTGCCGCCTATGGGTAGAGGAGGACCGCCTATGGGTAGAGGAGGACTACCTATGGGAAGAGGAGGACCACACCCAATGGGAAGAGGAGGTCCCCCCATGGGAATGGTAGGTCCACCCATGGGAAGGGGAGGTCCCCCTATAGGAAGAGGAGGACCACCAATGGGTAGAGGAGGACCACCAATGGGAAGAGGAGGGCCAATGGATAAGCACTGGGAGGAACCTGAGTCAGTGGAGTACTCAGAGCAAAGGGACCTTTATTGGGAAGAAAGGAGACCTCCAATGAGAGGCATGAGACCGCTGTTTCCACCTGGCCGGGGTCGTCCCCCACATGGTCATCCTGGTTTCATGCACCTAGGACGAGGACGCCCTCCTCACCCAGCACATGGTCCTATGGATCATGAGGCATTAGGCTATGAAATGGACACTGATGATACTGAAATGGATCCAGCAGGTCACCCCATGTACCATGGACATGACCCTCATAGCCATTCGATGCATCCTGATGTCGGAAGAGGCAGGCGTCGCATGCCACAACCACCACCTCACGAAATGATGGATCCATTGGAGGAGGAGCCATTGTATGATGAAGAAATGGAGGGAGATTTGGGGTGGCAAACACCACATGGCAGAGGTCCTCCTCTGCCTCCACATGAGACAATAGATTCAGGAGGAATGAGGAGGAGACCTATGGGTCGAGGAATGGCCAGAGGCATGTGGCGGCCAGGTCCAACACATGAAGAATATGAAGAGGGATATAAAGAGGGTATCATTGAGGATTATGGTCATGGGGAAGCTGGGTATCGCTGGCGGCCACCACAGGACTATCCCCCTGATGACTATCGGCATGAGGCCAAGCACTATGAGTCTGAATGGGACAGAGAGCGTCCTCCTCCTGAGAGAGACTATCCACCTCGCATGCCATCATCAGAACCCTACAGAGATGGTCATTGGCCAGAGGAAAGAGAAAGAGGTCCCCCATATCCATTTGATGAGCCTGACAGGGGAAGAGGAGAATTTAGAATCCATGAATACAGGGATGAGCCCCCGTACCGACATGAAGAGCCACCATACCCACCACCACCTTCAGAAAGGGATAGGCCTTCAAGACTTCCTCCAACACCAGAGAGAGGGTACCCTGCTAACTATGAGGATCGCAGGGCTCGCTATGAAGATCACAGGGAAGAACATCCTCTGGATAAACCTTTACCTTCTGTTGTGCCTGTCACAAACTTGCCAGAGAGCTCAGTTGATCCAGCGGCACAGGGAACGAGTGGAGCAAATGTACTTGCTCTCTCCCAATATCAGCATGAGATCATCTTGAAAGCTGCCCAGGAACTGAAACTTATAAGGTAATTTATATTCTTTCATCACTGATTAACAAAATTGCATGATTGGGTCACACAAATAAGATTCTGGTTCGAGTGGAATCTAGCATTGCAGGTTGCAGTGTTGTTAATATTTGCCTAGGCATTGAATTGTCCACCTCTGAGACGTTTCCTACCACCAAAGAACGCAGGAGTTGAATGGAATATTTATTATGGCACTCAAATCATCCAAAAATTTCAACAAGTTTAGCAGACGTGGCTTTGAACACTGCAGTGATGAAAGCAGATGGCTGTTTTATTTTCTTGCAGCTCTAGAATTTTAATAGAACATTACCTACTTTATGTTCAAATGGATTTTGGAGGACTTGAGGTGAACTTGACCTCTGTTCTTTCTGGCCCACAGGGAATTGAAGGAGGGTAAAACACCCGGTACTGAACCTCAGCCTCCACCAACTGATGTCCTGCCTGAGCTTCCTGCTGGTCTTCTTGGTTTGGAGATCCCACCAGAAGTCAGGAATGTTCTGAAGGTAATTAAATTTGTATTTATTAGCAATTATTTTAACCCCATGTGTAAGAGAGCATTTCTGTATTTATGATCTATTTAAGATCTATATCATATGTCATCCTTAGGGCATGACTGCTGCAAGGACTGCTTCAAATGAGTCCTGGGACACAAAGCCTGCTACCACAGATAACCACCCATCTCTCTCTTCTGCATTCACACCTACGGTGATTCCAAAGACTGTGGATTATGGACATGGGCATGGTAGGAGTATTAGAAATAAACAATATTGTATAAAACTGGCTGAAAAGTTTCAGGACATTGTTGGTTAAATTAACACTCAATGTTTCAGAACCTGGAACCACTGTTGAGCGGATCTCTTATGGTGAGAGAATTGTGTTGAGGCCTGACCCAGTGCCCTCAGACAGGGGATATGAAAAAGGTGAATTCCAGGTTTTTTAACGCTTATCTTTCTCTACTCCAACAGAAAGTTTTGCACTTTTCTAACCATTGTTCATTGATGAATGATTTAATTCTCCTAGAACCTCTTGGTCCCAGAGATCCTTACAGCAGAGACAGATCTTATGACAGACGATCTGACCCTTATATGGCCCGCCGGGAGTACAGTAGAGAGAGGGAATTATACAGAGAGAAGCTTCCACCTGAATATGAAAGAGAAAGATATGAGAGGGAGCGCTATCCCCCAAGAGAGAGGGATGAAAGGTACCAAGTTTCCTCAGTGGCTCTGACACCCTATTCTCTCCAACCTATGAGAATTGCGTTGCTTCAGTACATATGTAATACTCTTTTCTATTTGTCTGTTTTTGATTCAAGCACGCAGCCCATGGTTGAAGAAAGGTGAAAATCACATTGTGTCATACATTGTGATTAGTCAACAGTGTGTGCCAGTTTGAAACATTTAATTCTGTTGATGAAGTGAAACTTAATACTGCTCCTCCTCTGTGTAGATCTCCACTGGCACCTCATTTGCGCTCAGGATACAGGGAGAGAGATCGGGATCTTCGAGAGAAGGGCCGAAGTATCAGTCATGATCGAGATGAACATTACGGAAGGTCTAGCTACGACAGACCACCATATGAGCGCACTGGACTCGACCGCAGTGGGCCTGAAACTTACAGCCATAGCTCCTCACCTTATGGTATGTTCAATCCCAAATTCGTTAATGAATGTGTCTTCACCTTCAGGGTTTCCCCCAGAAAAGTTTTTAGGCCTGGTGGCAAGTATCTGTTGATTGAGGTCAGCACAACGACGTGGTGCATGTCTGACCAACGAAATTCTCTTTTAAAACGCGTCCAAATTCAAAACATAACTGGCAGTAAGGATGAATGGTCACCCTTTTTGTTTTAGGAAGTTAGCTGCAGATAATTAATGAATTATTTAGACAGCAAATGTAACAGTCTCCTGTCTGTATGGAAATAACTAAATGAGGAAGAAGCTTTGCTCCATTGTGTTGTTACTAATGTCGTGTGTCCAGAAGTGGAAAATAATGCCATTTAGAGAAATGTTTAAATTGCAAATAATATCATACAGCGGACAGAAGAAGTTATCCAGAGGACCGAGGACCTCCCTCTGCACCACCCCTCCCACCTCCACCTCAGCCACCTCCAAGAGTCGAGAGAAAGCCAGAAATCAAGAATATCGACGATCTTCTAAAACCACCTGGCAGATCGTCTCGACCTGAAAGGGTACCAGTTACTGTTGTAATATATCTTGATGTAACAACATCACATTGTTAATTATGTAATATTAAGTACTCATTTGAGCGCTGTATTGTATGAACAGATTGTCATCATAATGAGAGGGCTTCCAGGAAGTGGAAAAAGCCATGTCGCAAAACTGATACGGGTGAGTGGATTCCTAACAGCAAATCATAGTGTAATATAATTATAATGTAATGTAATAAACTTTAACAATATGCAACAACAGTACCCATAGAGAGCATGTTTATATGTCCTTCCCCAAAACATGTTTTTGACAGCAATAAATAATGAATATTTATTTTTTCTACAACTAAATCTTGTTGATATTTTTAAGGATAAAGAAGTCGATTGTGGTGGTGCGCCTCCAAGAGTTCTTGTTTTGGATGACTATTTCATGACGGAGGTTGAGAAAGTTGAGAAAGACCCAGACACAGGGAGAGGGGTAAAAACCAAGGTGAGTCTGACCTGCAATAATAAAGTGGCGCTAAGTTGTAGTACAAGAAACTTAAATGGATATAGTCGCAACTTACTGATGCCTCTGTATGTCATGCATAAGGAGAGCATCAATGAGAAGATTGCCTTTTTTATGTATAGTGATTATTGTTATTCTTAATAACTGTCGGATAAGTCATAAAATTAAAATTATTATTTGATTGACGAGGTTGAATTGAGGGGTCAAACAGCCTGAGGAGGACGTTTCTCTGTAGTCTGTTGGTATGGTACAGCATCAACAAAAAATTCACTTGGTGGAAAACTACCACTTTTGTCCACAGGGGGCGCCACAGTCAACATGAACGTTTCTTGTAGTAGTTATAATACTGTTTTTCCATCATATTTTCATGTGCGTGTTGAAGTACTGCATTAGAAAAGGTTGATGGAAACTCTGAGTTTCTGAGGTAGCTAACAAATTTTAAAAAGTTTGTTTCAAATTCACTTGACATTTAGATGGAAACATGGCTGATGTTGGATACGGTAAAAAAATCTGTCTTTCAGGTTCTTGAGTACGAGTATGAGCCAGAGATGGAGGATACCTACCGGAGCAGCATGCTTAAAACATTTAAGAAAACTCTGGACGACGGCTTTTTCCCCTTCATCATTTTAGACACTATTAATGTCAGGGTGAAACATTTTGACCAGTTCTGGAGTGCAGCCAAAACGAAAGGCTTTGAGGTGAGTTGTGTTCATGAATGAGTTTTTTTTCTCCAAGCAGCTCTTGGCTAAGGTCTTGTTTGTTTTTTGCTTATTTCAAGGTGTACCTGGCTGAAATCACTGCAGATGCTCAGACTTGTGCCAAGAGAAATGTCCATGGACGAAGTCATAAAGACATAACGAAGGTCTGTAAGACCAGTTAGCTCTCCCAGATACATTTATGAAAGGGGTGAAATCCAGTAAAGCTCAAACATAAAACATACACTTTTTAATGGATGTTTCTGTACACAGATGTCGAACAACTGGGAGCCTTCACCACCTCATATGGTGCGCTTGGATGTCCGGTCCCTGCTGCAGGATGCTGCTATAGAAGAGGTGTGGTCTTGAATACATGACAGGTTTCATGATTTTATAGTCCTCTATCAGTAACTGAGTTGAACTTACATGTGCATCTGTTTTTAGGTTGAAATGGAAGACTTCAATCCTGATGATGAACCCAAGGAACCCAAGAGAGAAGAGGAAGAAGAGGGTGATCTGGTAGGATTTTTTTTTTTAATTTATAGCCACGTAGATTTCAGCATCATTTCTACATACTGTATTTGAACACTGCTCATAAAAATTAAGGGAACACTTAATCGTCACAGTATAACACCAAGTCAGTTAAACTTCAAGGATATCAATCTGTCCATTTATGAAGCACAAGTCATTGTGAATCAATTTCACCTGCTTTGGTGCAAAAGAAAGTGACAACAGGTGCAATGGAGAGGCTAAAGTAAGACAACCCCTATAAAGAGAATGGTTTTGCATGTGGTGGCCACAGACAGTTGCTTTCTCCTTATCCTTCCTAACTGATTCTTCTCTAGTTTTGTGTTCTGTTAGTGTCCTTGTCACTACTGGTGGCATGAGGACCAGTATCTGCTCCTTTGTGCAAGGAGGAACAGGAGGAGCACTGCCAGAGCCCTACAAAATGACCTCCAGCAGGCCACTGGTGTGCATGTTCTGACCAATCCTCAGAGTGATTGTCAGATCTTACACTGGTGCAGTGGGCCCTGGGTTCCTCCTGGTGCAGGACAATGCCCGGCCTCATGTGGCCAGAGTCTGTAGGCAGTTCCTGGATGACGAAATCCAATTGAGCACATATGGGACGTTATGTATCGGTGCATCCGACGCCGCCAAGTGCCGCCACAGACTGTCCAGGAGCTCACTGATACCCTGATCCAGGTCTGGGAGGGGGTCCACACACACACAACTGAGTCACATTATGACTTACATCAGCCTGTGATTTAAAGTTTTTACTTAGATTTTCGGTATGATTTTGAATCCAGCCTTCAGTGGGTTGATGATTTTGGTTTCCATTGCTCGTTGTTACGTCATTTTGTTCCCAACAAATTACACAATGCACATCATTAGATGTACATCAAGATTTTCATCTTGAAGAATACGTTCATCAAGATCTGATCTGATAAGTGTTCCCTTATTTTTTTGGAGCAGTGTTTTTCTATCTAACACATGAGGTTTATCCAGAAGTTAATATTAGCATTAGTGTTTTAATCATATTGTTTTGTTTTATTGACCAGGTGAGTTTTTGAATGTCAACAGAATAGGTGGAAATCATGGAAAGTCATGGCTTAATTTCTAATCTTATAGTAGTTCAGAATCTCTTTCGCTTTAAGATACATTCTTATCAAATGATTTAATACAAAATGAAGACTTTAATTTTTAAAAATCCGGATTGAAAAAAAAAAGACGAAAGCAAAAAAATGCTTACATGACAGCCTTGAAAACATGTCTGTTACATCTGCGAGTAAAACTTCCTGTAGCGGAAAATGTTCCCATGCATAATCAAAATCAACTGCCCATTAATATCTTTTAATTTATACAAAATCACCACAAAGTTTCATAATGAAATGAGATGAAATGATTATTGATATCCTAGTTTAATTTCCTTTAAACATAAGTGCAAATTAAATTCACAAATTGTAGAATGTTTTTTCCACATCATATTATAAGATACTTCCCTATCCAGCACTTGATTACAGTGTGATTATCTAAAAGCAGAAAACCTTTGCCGCATGCATTTGCAAACTAGCTGTGTATACTAGAAGAGTGCGCCAACATGTTTGCATGCTGTGTTGGAATGAAGAGGAGACAATATGCAGGTTTCAAAACACCAGCGATGTTTGTAAGTTTCAAAATGAAATTGCCATTACTAATGTGACTGCAGCAATCATTGTCCATAGTGGAAACAAAATTCCCAATGGAAGCGGTTGTTAACCTCTAATGGCAGGATAAAAGTGGAGAAGTCAATAAAATAGTTTTTTCAGATTTGAAAATCAAAGCGACCACGAGAGGTCCTTAACAATACAGTCATACATGTGCATCAATAATAATAGACTGATGGGTATGTAGTTTTATGCTAGATTAGCTGTGGACGGAAAGATGCACAAACAAACACACACACATGACCAAAAGCACAATCGCCTCCAGGCTTTCAACTGAGATAAAGAACTAAGGGTAGGAATGAAATTGCATTTACTCTGGACAGGTGAAGAAACAGTGTTTCTAGAACTAATCTTTGATAATACCTAAATAACATGTTTTAAGGGTTTTTATGTGGGTTGCAGAATAAACAATCAAAAATATTAAATATTATTTCTACAGTTTCCTAAAAAAAATACAGTGTTTTTTGTAAATTGATTTCATAACTGTATAGTAAATTTCATAATAACTTATTGATGTGCTATATTAACCTAAAAAGCTTCTTGTATTAAAGTTTTTTTGTATTTCATTGTTTAATCACATATTATATGCAATTCATGTTATCATACAAACATGTGATCCTGCCCAACTCTTAGTAACTGATAGAAAACACATTTGTGGCCTCAAGACCTACAATTTTGCATAGCTTTTGTTCCTCATGCCAAAATGTCAATTAAAATGTATTTTTCTTTGATATTCTTTTACATGATGCTTTTTAAATGCATCATGTAAGTTCCAACACTGCCTCATGGCACCACTGAGCTGTTCACATGGGACAGCACCAGCATAATATCCACTGGAAAATACTCTAATAACATGAGAGATTGCTTTGCTTTGTCGACCATTCTAGCATGAAAATCACATACAAGTTCAAGCTCTTTACAATTTCATGTCCGCCATGTTTATTCTGCACCTTATTATTGATGAACGCTTTCTTTAAACATGACTAGAATTCATAAGCTGACTTTGACAAGACTGTAGTGTGTGTATACAAAACATAATGAAAAACCACTGTGAACTTTGGATGAAGATGTGAATGAAGATTTGAACACTGAAGATTTTTTTTTTTTATTCGTAGTACCCTATGAGGTACAACTAAGTGCGCTCTTGTAGGTATGTTCGATGAACGCTGTGAAATTTTCAATGTTTGAGAGGAATAGGCAGCGAAACATGATCAGTTTATTGTTGGTTATTCGTCTAAACATTGTCACCGATTTAATCTGAGAAAAACCTCTGAGAATTCTTCATTTATCTGACTATAAAATGAAAATATGCTTTGGATAAAATTAGAAGTAGTGACTGAAATCCTTAAAGATTTGAACTCCGTATTACCTGAGACATCCAGACATCCAAAAAATATGATATTGTTTCTACAGCCTATGAATAAAAATGTATAGCTGTTATGTTACAATCAGCCAGTTAAGACCTGCAGTTCCACTCAGTGCATGCAAGTCTTCTCCAAACATTCCCTGTTTTATTTTGACTGTAGTAGCAGTCAGAGGCTGAAATAACATCAACCCTATCTTTAAACCAAAACTTTTTGTGTTGCACTGTCTGATATGCAGGTCTCAAACTGCTGTATTGTGGCCCTGCACTGTTGAGACTTGCCAGGTTTGAATATAAAAGGTTTTGATTTCATCTTTTGTCCTAAATCTGTCTTGACATCTTAGATAAACTAATGTGAACGAAATCAAGAAACATTAACAACAAAAGGAAGCTACAGATATGATCATATGTGTTTAGATATAATCTAACATCAAGATGTATTAGCATCAGCTGTAGTTTGATAATGGGCATGTTACTCATACCCACACACGTCTCCATTGGAATGAAGTTTTCAGCTTCATTAAACATTTCTCTGTACATGTACTATTTTTTGTAAAGCTTTTTTTTCCAAGACTTGTTATCCAGAACAACTGTATCTAGAGCCATCAAACATGAAACGCCTGATCTAATGAAGCTATCTGTGCACTACCCAAAAGAGTCAACTTTGACAGGAAGAATTATCTTAATAATCAGATTATTATTGTGAATTGAAAAACATGATTGTTAAAATTTCTTTCTTGAAACATAGGTGGTGCTGCACCATCTGACTCTGCTGTAGCACATCATCTGTTTTAATGTACCACACCCGCCATCACAGTTGGATGTGGTCCAATATTTTTGTGTTGCACCTGTGACCACATTTAACAGTGATATAGTGTTAGACAAGACCGCACACTGCACGCTGTGTAGACGGAGCGTTCAGAGGTTGCTGCATGGCAGTGCAAACGGGACGTACAGTCTTGTCTGAATGTAGTTATTCCTTTTTAAAGAGCTGAATATTTTTCTTCTGTTTGTCTTCTATGTATATGATCTATTTATGAATTATCCAAATGGACCCTGAAGTCTGTTCTTATGTAAAGCAGCAGGTTGCCTCCTGCTTCAGCTTTAATCAACAAACTTCAGCTTGCACATTGAACTCTGGCCTTAAATCTGTGCACATGCTGCTGGAAGTTGAATTTCCAGCAGTGTATCTTTATAATTTATTCATGTTTTGTTTTTCCCAATTGTACATACAACAAATGGAGCAAGACTGGTATTTCCAGCATAATTCTACAGACTTTGAACATTGTTACAAAGAAAAAAGATAATATATGCCTATGAATATATGGAATAAAGATATTTAAAGCTTCTACACATCTGTAAAGCTCACGGCAGGAGCCGTGAGCCACCATTGACCCAAGCCTCTCTGCAAGCCGACCTAGAGCCGGTCGCGGTGCACCGCTGCTGAGGAAATCTGCCTGACACAGGCGGAGCGTCCTGTCAGGGGATTGCACCCATGCAGCCGTCCCCTAACGTCAGACAAGAGACGAGCCAAAAAACCCTGGTTTTCTTGTCTACACATACACACTGAAAACGATGTTTCTGAATATCTTAACCCTGGCAGAAAAAAAAAGCTTTGTTTTAAGAAATACCTGTGTATGTGTGGACAAGGTCTGAGTTTGTTAAACCTGAGCAGAAGTCTAATCAGGAGAAATTAAACAATTTTATCATAGTCATCAACCTGCACTCTTGATTTGATTGCTGACTATTTTGCCTGGATTATTCAGTTCTTAAAAGCTAGTTTAAACTTTACCATTACATTTTTCCTCACAAAACACGGAAGGTCTTTTGTTGCCTCGATTGGTTAGTTTGTTTGTGTCATTGTGTGATTTTAGTGTTTTAACACGTCATTATGAAATCAAACTAACCCCTTAAAACGCTAAAGTTCAAAGAAAAGACACTCCTGTGTTTCTGTTAAAACGACTGTTTTTGTCAAACAGTCTGGTGGCTTTGAAGAGAGCGATATAACCGCTTTTTCAATAATTAATAATGACGTTTGACATACACAACCTCAGCCTCAGTCAGTGACAAGCTCTTTTAGTGGATGAAGTTCGACTGGATTACTTTGCAGCCATTGCAGCTCGTTTTGTGCTGGCTGAGGTGATCTACTGGACCATTTTCACACATTTTTGTACCTATTAATCAAGTAGACACCAAAATATGTCAAAAGATTTAAGAGGAAAAATATGAGGTATGTAGGAACACAATGACAATAAAAAAAATCTAAACATATTTTAACAAAAAGAGATGAATTGACCTCAACATGTAGTCATTGCACCTATGAAACCAGTAAACATGCCGTTAAATCATAACATTTTGACAGATTACAACTGTAATTTGCTTCATCATTTGTTGTGGAGGCTCTTTACTGTCATCTTTCCAGGTTATAGCAGGGTTTAATTCATAGTTGAGCCTGTCTAAGATAAAACAATGATTTACCTGTTTTATTTGGAATAACAAAGGTTTCAAGAAAACTTCCTCCAAGATTAACAAACTATTACTCAAGGTTTAATTGCATTTATTTTGAATATATTGTAAGTTTCTAAATAAAAGACACTTGGTGTAGTTGACACTTAGCCCCCACTAGGTGGTCTTCAGAGAAAGATAATAAATGTGTCAAAAAAATACAATAGTGCGTCTTTAAATAGGAGCTGGCTGATGCTGATAGCGGCCTGTCAAAAATGTGCCATCAGCCAAATAGCAGATTTGACAGTTGAGGATTATTGAGGGAAAGCACACAGTGTGCTTTTTTTAGTTTAGTTTAGTCAACACTAATATTTGTGTAAAAGTTTCAGCAGCATCACTGCAGATTATTAACTCACACTGTCAAACTGCCGATTTGCTTGATAATTGATTGATTGATTGATTGATTGATTGATTGATTGATTGATTGATTGATTAATGTTAAATTTCGGTTCCCCAAAGCGGAGCACAGCTGTTGTCCACTACTTTTCCTTGTAGCTAAGAACAAAGGCTTAGTTGAAGATGTTAGTTTCTCTAAACCTGCAAGATCAAAATGTTTGCATGCCATTTTTAAATTTGAACTTGAAAAGTCCTCATGCTGTCTCAACATTGACTTGTCTTTGTTGTCTGCTGATAAACCAGTCTTCTCTCTTTTCAGCCCGTGCCTGGTTTCTCTCCCCCTCTCATCCTTGTATCACCCTGATGTTTAACCGTTGCAGTGTTTCTTTATAAAATACAGGGCTACATTCCTAAAAGCAAATGGGAGATGGACACGTCTGAGGCAAAACTCGGTAGGTATTCCTTTTTGTGGGGCTTTTTTTTAAATAAGTGACCACCGCAGTTTGATTCTTGATGTTTATGATGTGTTCTAGCTGTTTTTATTTAATAATGTAAGTCAAGTCCTTGAGGAGAAAAGGTGCCATCATTGAATTATGACTCTCTGTCTCTGTGCATGCAGCATGACAAAAACCTAAACTGTTTTAAATGTATCTCACGTTTTCTATCTTAATAAAACATGTATTCATATACGGTTGATTGTACTGAGAAAATGAAAAGAATTAGGTTGTGCAAACCTTTTATTGGAGGGCAGACCTGAACAATAATCCTCCATTTGCACAGACAAATTGGACGGTCTGAGGGGCAGTGGGAAGAGGAAACGTGAAGACATGGCAGGGCTGGACGACTACATTCAGCTGCCAGACGACTATGCCACACGGACGTCTGAACCAGGAAAGAAAAGGGTAAATTGACCAGAGTTTCCGTTCAAAAAAATGGTGCCGGTCACCGTGTCTTGGAAGATTTCAATGCCCTCTGCTATGCATCACCAACCCAAACCATCAGTATCTGACGACCTAGGAATGAGACTCAACAATCAAGTATTTTTTTGAAGGAGTAGAAAGATGGTTTATTGTTGAGACTTGAAAGAGAAAAAAAGGTAACTAACAGATAATGTAGACCCTGAAATTGACACCTTACGGAGCTGTTGCTTGTGTCATCTTAAAATCTGTTTACCAATGAGGCAACAAGAAGATACTGAATGTAAAAATCCAGGTACTCCACTTTTTAAATACAGCATTTGATCCAATATTAGATATAACATTATGTAACTGTTGTATTTACTATATTCATCAATATCCTGGTTATAACACAACACCCTGGTTGCTCTCCTTTCTCTTCAGGTGCGATGGGCTGATCTTGAAGAGCAGAAAGAGGCAGATAGAAAGCGCGCTATCGGCTTTGTGGTGGGTCAAACGGACTGGGAGAGAATAACGGACGAGAGCGGACAGCTGGCACAAAGAGCTCTCAACCGTACCAAATATTTCTAAGAAGATAATGTTATCCCTCTTTTATCCCCTTCATTGAAAGGTATGTATGTTCCTCTTTTGTACAATATTGTCAGGATGGCTTTAGATGCTACTGTTAAAAACATAGAGCAGTGATCATATTTGTGTTTTGGGGATTATTACCAAAATTGTATGATTTAGGCCTTATTACACGATCTCCATTGAAAATGTATTTATAAAAAAAATGTTTAATCCAGTTTGATCTCAACGTTGTTCAGCAAGCCATTTCTTTTCAATTTTCAAGCTTAAGCACAGTAAATGATAATGAACAAATGCTATGAATAATTCAAGTGACCTCACTATATTTTGTTGGGGGCGTTTATTAAAAACAACAATATTGACGTCTATGATGATACAAATACAGTTGTAACAGTATTTCCCTTTGTATAAAGGGATTGAAATGTTTGAATATGCCTGAATTTACATAACTTTTATTTTAAATTTAACTTAACTGATGCCAAAAACAAATCTGACTTTAGTCAAATTATCAATGATTTCTTTTTCTTCCTGCAGGTGTCCAGAATGTGAAAACACTGAAGCTTACGTGAGATCCGTTGAGGTGACATCACCAGTTAGTTAATTTAAATTTATACAGTATGAATTCGGGATACAGTATAATTTATTTCTTATTTTCAAACAGGCACTCTGTTAATTAGATTCGTAGTTTATGATTGTGTCCTGCTTCTTCCGGTCATATATCCTGTGTTCAGTCATGTTTCCTGCTGTTTTATACTCGTCATGCTTTCTGTACTGTATACCTGTAACACTGTCACTTGGTCCATGCAGACTTGAAAAAAGGCAATAAAAGTTTCACAAAATGACCTACTTGGGGAGTCCTTCTTGAGTTGTCGTTGAGTTGTGTATTTGTTAACACAACAGCAGAAACAGAAGGTGCTGGAATGTAATCAATTACATCTGCCTTCACTTGTTTGGCCTCTGACATGTTTTAAAGACGGTATATCACTGCGTATGGATAAGTTAGGAGAGTGGAGGTAAGCGGTAACATTACATTTTGGTTGTTTTCATATGCATGTGAAGTCTCCACTTGCGTCTATATTGGCTTGGAGAGCAGATTTCAGTGTAAAACTATGCAAATTTATATATGCTTCAAAGCTTCTACCATTGCTTCGGTGGTCGTCATCCAACTCAGTTTTCAAATGCCGACCCCAAGCATTATCTGTTGGGGGGCAATTCTGCTCCACTTGCACAAACATCCCCCATAATGTAGTGAATGTAAGGTTATTCATTTTCAGAGGCATCTCAACAGCCTTTGTTCATTGGAAAACCTAAAGTACACTGTACAGTAGCCTGTGAACCACAGGATATGTTCATCAAGTAAAATTACATTCAACAGCAACAGACACACACACCGGTGCAGATCATAGGACAGAGGGAGCTGTAACAACAGCCATCTGAACTTGTGTTGCTGTATGAAGTTCCACAAAAAAAAACCCTGATTAAAAACAGTTTCCTACATCCAGCCGACTACTCTGGTTATTTAATTTATTAACCAATTCAATTAAAATAAGTCAACAAATCATCAAAACTCCAAAACTACTTGGGCATCTACAATAGACGCTACCCACATTAGCGCAAAATGCACCAATGCCAAGTTCAGCAGGCTTACTTACAGGGCTTGAGGTTTGAAGTTGGTATTGATCCTTGAATTCATCTTTGTACTGTCCCTTTTATAAAAAGCTGTCCAAAGTAAAATGGTTTTCCCATTGTTGTTGTTGTTGTTGTTGTTGTTGTGGGGGTATTTCCATCTAAATTGAGTTCTCAGATGGTGGGAGTAGATCAGAACTTTTGTGTTTGTGCAAACAACAACCGAGAAATTGGTTTGCTTTGCTCCTACCTTCAACATCTCTGTGTTACTGAAATCAGCATTAGTGAAGAAAGTAGTAGGTACTTGTTATAACTCCAGTTCTATGTGTGTGCGTAGCCCTCTACCTGTCTGTTATCACAGCCACAGTAAAGCATGTTATTTTTAATATACTTATACATTTATCACAGTAATGCTGGTACTGCACAATCCATGTTGTGGCAGAACGTGACACTGGTGATGAAACCGGTCTACCACCTAACCCCAAAATGTAGTAATTACAATTGAGAAGAAGCTGCTAATTTTAAGTGTGTTTGTTGCAGGTGGTGTAATGTAACAATATGATTGCAGGAGGTTATAACCTGTTAGTATATTAGAGCAACTAGAGCATCACAGTAAATGCAAAAAAGATGCTACACAGTCCTAAAGTGCACAAGGTTGTCAAGAACTCTCCATTTCCATGGCTCTGGAAACGTTGGGGTTCAAGTGACTCAAATGACATGTCAGAACCCACAGTGGCTTTTCTCACAGCTGCTTAGTTTATCTGTAGACTTCAAGTCAAAAAAGATGGTTGGACTACTCAGTAGTATATTTTAAAATACACAGTGGCACAATTAATTTGCACTAGAATTTGCCTGTTTGACCCTCAGTGTGTGATTATCAAGGGTAATTTATGGCAAAGTTAGCCTTTGTTTTCTCTTTTCTAAATTAATTTTACATTTGCAAACTTGTGCACTTTTGAATTTTCACACCTGAAAAATTTTACATCTGGATTATCAACAACTGGAGACGAACCAAGGATCATCAATTCAGACTGGACACAGAACTACTGATGAAGAGCATGATTGATTTGGACAGCCAGCCACAATACTGAATGTCATTTTGATGGATCTTCTTGGTGAGTATGGAAGAGACGGAGACACCTTTTTTTGATTTGTGTGCAGCGTGTGAGCTAACAGACGTAATTTACTGATTCAGTAATTTTAGGATTCATGTTATTTCCACTTTATATGTCTTGTAATTACATACAGAACAGCAAAATTTTACTTGGATGAATAAATAGTTTTGCTTTTGTGGTGTTGACTGTTTTGTGCTTATTAAAGAAAAATGCTTCTCAAAAACT
This sequence comes from Pagrus pagrus, assembly GCF_965226575.1. NCBI lineage: Eukaryota > Metazoa > Chordata > Actinopteri > Spariformes > Sparidae > Pagrus > Pagrus pagrus. The sequence continues at coordinate 9,584,278 of NC_140200.1, forward strand.
ATAAAATTCAAAGTGTTGCAATTTGTGACTTGAAGACATTACATCGACAAAAATTACACAGTCACACAAAATATGTATTCCGCTGTATCATACGGCTGATATAGAGAAATACATATTATTTCAAACTACCTAGCGATGCCTTTGATAAACCCAACTCAACTGTATGTGGCTGTATGACTGGAGAGGTGAAAGCATGTACAACACAAACTTATTTTACAATATATTATGCTCTGTCATTAAACACAAGTTTTTTGCAAATCAAGGCACGAGTAAGTCCACGTTGTTACAGCGACCACTGTGGCACATTATGTCTTCTGCTTGGTTCTAATCCAGAGTGAGGATTTTTTAATTCAGATGGTACATCACTGTCCAGGTTACAGATGACCTTGTAGATTGCTTTTCTTTTATGATGCATCACGATGCAAAAGTCTTAAAATGTAATGTCAGCAGCTTCCAGGAATCTTTCAGGCGCCTGGGGATCCACAGGAGAAATGTAGTAACATTACATTGAGACTTTTAACACATATTCTTCACACTCCAATGTTTGGTGTGTGTTTGACGTGAAGGGGCAGCACTGTAGATTGGCATTGTATTTAAGATAATCACAATCAAACCTGATCGATTGAGGTAAGTAACAAGTCAAAACTTAGCAAAATAATTATGATCAAGTGAGAATAATAAAAAACAACTACAGTACATGTACAAAAAAGTAATAAAAAGCAGAGTATGGTAGAGGCTATACCTTACTCTGCTTAAGAGACAGTGCGTTAGAGGAAATAGCCTTAAGTGCCGATATTCATATCCCTTCACACCCTCCCATTCACTCTCTAACCTTTACTACTGTTGACTGCTGCGTGTGTGTGTGTATGTATATGTATGTATGTAAATATATATGCATGTATGTATGTATATATGCAGTGTATAGACATACATATATACAATGTATATATATATACATATATACAATTTACATATACGTATGTACATAATATATAATTATATAATGAACATTACATTTTGTCTTTCTTACATTGAACAAAGGTTGTTATGCACTCATGAAACATTCCCAAAAGCTACCTTCCCTCTCCTCAGACCACAGTTTCTATCAGTTTGATTACTTTTTTCATAGGTTTGTTTCAGTGTCACATTTTATTTATAGTAGCTAAACTATTGAACACTGTGACATGTGTCATGTAATGTGAATGTGTAATTATTTTTTACCTCTGTACTTACAGTAAATACATTACTAAAGCAATTCACACAATATTGTGTTTATTATATAACATACAAAATATTAGAAACACATAAATGAATCTTGTATTTTTAACCTATTAAAAATGAGGAGATGCAGTGAAGTGAAGTGGGAATCATTAAAGGCTTTGACACTATTGAAAGAATATAAAGTGCAACACACACATCCAACAAAAGTAATCGTGTACTGGACCGCACATGAACAAATGAGACAATAAAATGACCTCACTGACAGCTAAAACATATGCCAGAAATAACAGTGATAAATCTGTCATTAAGATGTAATTATAATGTGCAGTGTCAGTTACCTGGAAGTCATTGGCTTTGTTGTAATTCATGGTGAGAGCTCTAAAGAGTTCTGATTCTCTCCCCACAGTCAGACTCCTCACGTCGGCCACTCCGTCAATCAGAGCGTGTCGGGCAAACTTCTCCATCTGGATGAAGCAAAACTCCCTGAAGTTACTGAACCACTTGATGAGCTGAGAGGTGAAACGGACAAACGGGTAAGTGAGATCATCAAAGTCCCTGTATCATTTGTCCCTGTATTGATAACTGTGATTAATGTGTCTTTATGTGAGAGAGAAGCTGCTCAACCTGTTTTACAGTGTACATTTAAAAATACAAAATAAGAATAAAATATGAATAAATGTATTTAATCACATCTCTTTGTTGTCATTTTATACACATTTTTTGTTTTACAGAAATGCAAAAGTGATGTTAAGTTGTAATTCCTGATTTGATTTATTGATTATGACGCTGTTGACAAATGAACTTCTCTGGAACAGATTCTTTATTATGTAGAGACAGAGATGCATTTTTAGCGCATAAAACTTGAAAACTTTCATTAACCCCAGAAAGCATGCAGCACAAAACTTCTATTGACATTTTCAGACTCCTTTTTGATTTAGATTTATGAAGCAAGGAACATATCCTCAGTACCAGCAACTCAGGTAGTGAGTGCAGAAGAAGCTTTGCTTTCTTCAGATGATTTGTGGTCAGACCCTTGGAAACACACACATCCTAGACATAAGAAACATGATCACTTTCCTTTGTTATTGAGGCTGGAAACATTTTCTCTCCAAGAAATGTTTACAGCTCAGGATAAATGGACAGACTGCAATTTTCAAGGTTTGAAAGATCAAAGGGGGTATTTATTAGATTTTGTAAGGTTTTGATGACCTGGGGTGTGACAGGGTTTGTGACAGAATTGGTTGTTATTTGGATCTCAAATAGGCAGAGGAAGAATTCTGTCTGATATCTAAAGCCAGCTGCTTCAGAAGTTACAATAAAGGGAAAAAAAATCAAACATTTTCGGTCAATGCTGCTTTTTGCACCACATCTTTCCTGCTGTAAAGGAAGTTCTTGAATCCTTTCATTTTCCTGCGTGCCATGCTGATTTGTTGTCAAATCTGAGAAGCACATACAAGGAGAGCTGGTCAAGTCTTTGCTTTGATGATATTCTCTACTCTGACACGCTTTGCCTGGCCACTGTTCAAGTTCCAGCCATACTGACTACAAGAAGTGGATGCTGGTGATGGATGCCGTCTCAGTCTACATGCTGAAGTGTCCTTAGGCAAGACACCGAACCCCAAATTGGCTGTTCCATCTCTGTGTGAGTGTGAGTGCATTGACCTCGCATGGGCCACCAGTGAAATATGAATTTGTGTGAATAAGTGCTCAGTACGACTATATAAGTGTGATATAAATGCAGTCCATTTTGCATTATGTAATTTTTAGAGGGTTTATTAAAGAAAAGAAAAAAAACAAACATTCTGTTAGAAAAAAGGCTTTCGTGAATAAAATAACTCATCATAACATTTCTATTTATTTATTTATGTAATTTTTGACAAATTATAACACGAGAGCTGCCAAAACAAGTGACCAGGGATAAAATATCATATTTTATTGCCTTTTCCCAAAGGCGGAAGCGGTCAGTGTGTCGTCATCAGTGTGCGCCACATCCATGTACCGACTGGCACTGTAGCCTCAGCAGCTAAGGGATATCACTTTCCGAGTGCTTGTGTAAGATTCTCTCAGGGCTAAACCTGCACATTTCTCTCATTTATGGACAGCCGTTCTTACAACTCTTACTACAGAGTGGGATATATCGTTTTTGTTTAATGCGACTTGACCTAGTCGATAAATAAAAATGTAACGTTAGCCATCGACGATTCAAAGTAGCTAGGTCCGTGTTAGCTGTTAGCTTTTATAGCCACCCAGGTTGTATGTGAGCACAAAGGCCGGGTGCACCGCCCTGACTTTTTAACAATGTACCCCTCCTATGGAAATTTTGGTGGACCCCAGTCACAAAACTTTGGAGGTCCTGGACCCCGTAAGCAGCCTGGTGGCGGGCCCGCCGGTCAGTCAGCGGGGTTCGGCGGCTTCGAGCCTCCATCCTCCGGCTCGATGTTCTCCAGCCTGCAGGAGCAGCACCGCCAGCAGATGCAGCAGCTCCAGATGCTGCACCAGAAGCAGCTCCAGTCTGTGTTACACCACGGCAACAATGCTAATTCGTACGGTGCTGGACACTCGGGTGGTTACTCAGGTGGGACATCGTGGCATCCAGAAGGAGCAGGACATTCAGACGGCGGGTTTGGAGCTCAGTCGTACAGTCAACAAGACGAGACTCCTGGTCAGCAGATCAGAGACCCCGCTGCCCCTCAGCAGGGTCACGCACAGCCTCCTCCGCCTCCACCACAACCCAACGAGCCCCAGCCGGGTCCTCCCCCTCCTGAGCCCCCGTCAGTAAAGCCACCGGAGAACAGCTTGGCACCCAAAGAAGACAATAAACATACGTCCACCACAGACGACAAATCCTTACCTTTGCAGGTAATGTCCTTTATCTTTGTAGGCATGCTTTAATGATAAATCTCATTACTTTGATCTATAATTTGGGTGATATCACAAGAAATAATCTACATTTGCAATCTGCCTGTCAGTAAATGTAAATTCTGGTCTTGGCCATACTTGAGATTTAGTATGAAAGGTCGTTTTAAAAAGAAATTGACCTGGATTTGTTCAAGTTTTGTTCCTTCTGATCAAAATGCTCATCAACAAATTATTTCAAAAACAACGAGCAGATTATATACAATGAATGTGCTTGATGTAGTCTAGGATGCATGAAAAAATGTGGATATTCTTTGCCTCCATAAGACACATTTTGAGAGCTGTACCTTGATGGTCCAGAAAATCGGGTTTGAAATCGGGGATGTCAAGCAAATATACAGCCTGAGGTTAATGACTATGTAATAAAGTCATTCAATAGTTAAATCATGAGCAGGTAAAAGAGCATTTAATTACTGAGTTAATGAGATTAAAAGAAATTTGCAGACAGTCGTATCGTTTCACAAATTATTGTGTCACATTGAGCAAGACTTGAGCATGCAATACAAGGAGAGCAAGATTCCACTAACACTTGTTGTGTGAAAGTGAGAACAAAAATGTGTAAGTGCACAAAACAGGTTTCAGCATGTGTCCTATGTATGGGTTATAAAGGCCGTGAATCAGTATATTTGTCTTTTACTGACAGATCATTTATGCAAGTTACTGAACTACAGTAAGTGTACAGACGAAGTAAATAAGAAAAAAAGATTCTTTGTGTGCATTGTCTGACAATTGTCCTTGTAATTGTTTCACCCAGGACAAACAGCAACTTTGGTACAAACAACATCTTCAAAATCTCCAGAAGTTGAAAAATGAGCGCTCCAAACAGAATCAGAAAGACGGTAATGCTCCAGTGCCACCACCCCCAGAACAAGCAGTTCCTCCTCCTCCTCCATCAGAGTCAACAAAAGGCTTACCTCCTCCACCCCCTCCAAAAGAGGAGCCCCCAGCACCACCCCCACCTCCTCAAGAGGTAAGGGTAATTATTTCTGAAGTTAGAGGTGTGTTGCTGTATTAGTGTATTGCTGCCTCCTACAGGCCAGTTGCATAACTTAGTTGAATGCTCTCTGTCTTGGAGTCTCCTGTCCAAATTGCTAATCGCCACCTTGGCTTGTGGTTCTCAGTGATAATAATTCCAAGTAACCCATAACTGGGTTGTTGATGTACAGCATCATCTGTCTCCATGAATTGTTTTTAAGCCAGATAAGAACTGATTGACCAGTATTTCTCCCATTTGTCCAGGAAATCTTCCAGGACACGTAGACCGGTTATAGATAGTCTTACACACATTCATTCATCTTTCCCCTTGAAGTGGTGTGAATCGTTACTTTAATGACCGTCCCTATTCATTTTAATTGTCCCATATGCCCAGTGTAACCACATAAGTGAAATTAATTCACTACTATACATACTTTTTCTAACCCTCCTCTTTCTTGTCGATAGGACTGGGAATCCTTTGAAATTTCTTCTATATAAATGCCAATATGAGTTTTGAAATCTGTAACAAATTGTTTAGACACCTTGCTTTGCTGAAAGCTATTTTTAAATGATATATGAGCCAACCATCACTTGGTATAAGCAGCTTGGGATATTAAGTGCTATGGAAACAATGTGAGCACAAAGTATTGAGGTTTGATACCCAGGCCTGTTGGAAAAAAGTTATACATTGAATGTTCCTTCTTTCTTGGTTCTCAGTAGTGCCTTTCCTCCACCTGTACAAATGAATATACCTTGCATTACAAACCACCCTCAAGTAGTCTTTGTGAGTTGCAAACGTATACTGTGCTCCAATCTTGCCTTGTTTATGTTCACAGCCTGAGGTCCCACAGGACCCAGATGAGGCTGCCCGCCTCAACCAGCTACAGGCTGCAGCAGCGCAGTGGCAACAGGTGCAGCAGCAGAGAGCCAGCGTACAATACCAGGCTCTGATGACACAGCACGAAAAGCTTCAGCATGTCCTGGAGCAATACCAACAGCTGCTTCAGCAACCTGCAAACATACAGGTAGGTACATTATATGGTAGTGTTTTTTAAGACACTTTTGCAGATTTTTTTTTTTTGGTCTTAAAATGACCTGTAAGGTCAAAAGAAACCATATTATCTTGTGAACCAAAACTAAATAGCATTTTTTCTTCAATGTCCTTATTACAGTCAATGACCACAGAAATGCAGCTGAGGCACTATGAAATGCAACAACAACAGTTCACACCCTTATTCCGAGACTGGAATCACTCCTTCGTCCTGTGGCATGAGCAGTTTCAAACCTATCACCACAAAGACCAACTACAGGACTATGCAAATCAGTGGAAGCAGTGGCAGGAGCAGATGAATGCCACCAGTGCTCACCTTCAAGAAAGAGTGGCCACTCTCACCGCCATGGTGCCATTCGCCTCAAGCCAGTATAGCAGTGGGATGGTGGGACAGTATGGCCAGTATCCTGAACAAAACATGCAAATGCAGCAGCAGTCAGTAACACCGGGTATGCAGCATTCTCCTGGTGCTGTTGGTCCTGGATCCCAAGGTCCAAGGCCCACTGGCTTTGTGCCAAATTCAGAATTACCTACTGGACCCCCTGTGAGAGGAGGTGGCCCTGCGGGCATTGTCCGACCCCCAGGACCCGCTACCATTCAGCCGCCAGGCTTCAACAGCATTAGAGGTCCACGGTCAGTAGAGATTGTTTCATATTACTGTCATTGGCATTTCTTTTTTATTAAAATCTTACATATTTGAGAAAGGGTTTGCAAAAGAAAAATCTGTTTCTGAAAACCAGTTGAGAGTATTTGAATGAGGTGGGCTCTTGAGATAACAGGCGGCAGTATCTCATGTTTGTAATGAATATGTAATGTCTCATATTGTTACGTTATCAGTGAATTTCTGTTAATAGAAAGATTATTTTAATAATGTTTTCTTGTCATTTTTGTAGTCCTACTGGGCCGAGTGGAAACAACCCTAGATTTGACCAGCCACAGCAAGGTTTTGATGGTCCTCCAAGATTTGGCCAGCCACAGCAAGGTTTTGATGGTCCTCCAAAATTTGACCAGCCGCAGCAGCGCTTTGATGGTCCCCCAAGGTTTGACCAACCACCGCCACGCTTTGATGGTCCACCGAGGTTCAACCCACCACAGCAGCGCTTTGATGGTCCCCCAAGGTTCGACCAACCACCACCGCGCTTTGATGCCCCCCCTCAATTTGACCAACCAAGGCACCGCTTTGATGGTCCTCCCAGATTTGACCATCCACGGCAACGTTTTGATGGTCCCCCCAGATTTGATAAACCTCGATTTGGGCAGCAGCCTAGATTTGAACAGACCCCAAGGCACCCTGCTGTACCTCCACGATTTGAACGCCCACCTGTGCCACCGCAAATACAACAGCAAGCTCCCCAACCAAAAGCAGAACAAGCTACAAAACCAACTGCCAGTATGGATGCTAAAACACCTGGAAAATCAGCTGTGCAGCCACAGTCTGAAAAAGAAAAAAGTGAGTCTACACCAGATAAGAATAATAAATCTGAAGACTTGACAGATGACAACTTGCTCGGAACTGATGGCTTTTTTGTCCAAAATGACCCCATTCCACAGACATTACCAACAAACACAAAGACTGACGAAACTGATGGCAATAATGCTTCTAACAATAGTGAAAAACCCAAACCTGTGAACAGTAAGCCTTCTGTAACTTCTCCCACTACTGTGGGATCCATGAATACTGCTGCACAAAATCAAGTCAAACCAGATGGACCCCTAACAGGCAAGACACTTGTTCCAAAGCCCCCTGGAGTCCAACATGATCCACAAGCTTCTGGCCAAATGCAGTCAAGACCAGATCCTGCAAGGCCTCCTCTTGGTAGGGGAAGAGGCCAGCCCCCAGTACCTGTTCAAGCGCACGGGAGAGGACGTGGGCAGATGGGCTCTGGTGAGTTCAGGGGACCAAACACTGTACCGCTTGGTGGGACGATGGAAGAAGATGGCTCTTATGACTACATGCCACCTGAAGGGGACTTGGGAATGCCAGAAGAAGAGGAAGAATATTACTGGCAAGATCCATACGAGGAGTATGGTGGTGGGGAATCTGAGGTGCCCCCTGAAGAAATGTGGATGCCAGAGGAACAGTACTTCCCAACAGAGGAAGAATATTATGAAGAGCCAATAGCTGGACCCCCGATGGGAAGAGGGGGGCCCTCAATGATAAGAGGTAGAGGAGGCCCACCTATGGGCAGAGGAGGTCCTCCTATGGGAAGAGGAGGTCCTCCTATGGGAAGAGGGGGTATGCCTATGGGTAGAGGAGGTCCACCTATGGGTAGAGGAGGTCCCCCTATGGGTAGAGGCGGTCCCCCTATGGGTAGAGGAGGTCCCCCTTTGGGTAGAGGAGGTCCGCCTTTGGGTAGAGGAGGACCGCCTATGGGTAGAGGAGGTCCCCCTATGGGTAGAGGAGGACCCCCTATGGGTAGAGGAGGACCTCCTATGGGTCGAGGAGGACCTCCTATGGGTAGAGGACGACCGCCTATGGGTAGGGGAGGACCACCCCCCATGGGTAGAGGCGGACCACTCCCCATGGGTAGAGGAGGACCACCAACCATGGGTAGAGGAGAGCCAATGGACAGGCACTGGGAAGACCCTGAGTCAGTGGAGTTCTCAGAGGAAGGGGACCCTTATTGGGAAGAAAGGAGACCTCCAATGAGAGGCATGAGACCACTGTTTCCACCTGGCCGGGGTCGGCCTCCACGAGGTCATCCCGGTTTCATGCACCTAGGACGAGGACGCCCTCCTCACCCAGCACTTGGCCCAATGGATCACGAGGCATTAGGCTATGAAATGGACACTGATGATACTGAAATGGATCCAGCAGGGCACCCCATGTACCATGGACATGACCCTCATAGCCATTCGATGCATCCTGATGTTGGGAGAGGCAGGCGTCATATGCCGCCACCACCTCATGAAATGATGGATCCTACAGAGGAGGAGCCATTGTATGATGAAGAAATGGAGAGAGAATCGGGGTGGCAAACACCACATGGCAGAGGTCCTCCACTGCCTCCACATGAGATAATTGACTCAGGAGGAATGAGGAGGAGACCTATGGGTCGAGGAATGGCCAGAGGCATGTGGCGGCCGGGTCAAACGCATGAGAAATATGAAGAGGGATATAAAGAGGGTATCGTTGAGGATTATGGTCATGGGGAAGCTGGGTATCGCTGGCGGCCACCACAGGACTACCCTCCTGATGACTATCGACATGAGGCTAAGCACTATGAGTCTGAATGGGACAGAGAGCGTCCTCCTCCTGAGAGAGACTATCCACCCCGCATGCCACCATCAGAACCCCACAGAGATGGCCATTGGCCAGAGGAAAGAGAAAGAGGTCCCCCATATCCATTTGATGAGCGTGACAGGGGAAGAGGAGAACTTAGAATCCGTGAATACGGAGATGAGACCCTGTACCGACAGGAAGAGCCACCATACCCACCACCACCTTCAGAAAGGGATAGGCCTTCAAGACTTCATCCACCACCAGAGAGAGGGTACCCTTCTGACTATGAGGAACGCAGAGCTCGCTATGAAGATCACAGGGAAGAACATCCTCTGGATAAACCTTTACCTTCTGTTGCGCCTGTCACAAACTTGCCAGAGAGCTCAGCTGAAGGAATGAGTGGAGCAAATGTACTTGCTCTCTCCCAACATCAACATGAGATCATCTTGAAAGCTGCTCAAGAACTGAAACTTATAAGGTAATTTCTTTTCTTTAATCACTGATATAAATAATAAATTGTATGATACAGTCACACAAATTAAGATTCTGGCTTAGCTCGAGTGGAATCTAGCAATGCAGATTGTAGTGTTGTTATTATTTGCCAAACCTTTGAAATGTCAACCTCTGAGATTTCTGCCACAACCAAAGAGCAGGGGAGTTGAATGGAATAATTATTGTGGTGCTCAAATCATCCAAAAATTTCAACAAGTTCACTTGGCATCTCTTTGGACATTGCAGTGATGAAAGCAGATCTGTATTTTATTTTCATCACAGCTTTGGCATTTGGATAGTAAATTACCCATTTTTATGGTGAAATGGATTTTGGAGAACTTCCAGTTGAACTTGACTTCCGTTCTTTTTGGTCCACAGGGAATTGAAGGAGGGTAAAACACCCGGTACTGAACCTCAACCACCAACTGATGTCATGCCTGAGCTCCCAGCTGGTCTTCTTGGTTTGGAGATCCCACCAGATGTCAGGAATGTCCTGAAGGTAATTTATAGTTATTAATACTTGTTAATTGTTAACACCAACTGCAAGAATGCATCCCTGTATAAATTGCAAGATCAATGGTTATACATGGTGGTTCAAACTAGGGCTGTCACAATATCACATTTTCTCTGCACGATTACTGTGGCCAAAGTAATTCATGATTTTGATAATTTTGCAGCAGTGAAAGACACACCCTGTAATTGTTGCTAGCTAGCTAGTTGCTTTGTCTTCTTCTTTCTTCCATTTTTTGGCTGGTGGAAACTAGCGTTAAGGTGCTTCACCACCACCTACTGTGACAAAGCGAGAACGGAAAGAAATGGAAACAATTTAAGGGGCCCTAGTTTAAACCGTGCTCGTCACTTGAGAATGCTAGCCACATTTTTAATTATCCATACAGTTGTACAAATTCAGTATTAATTATATTTTTGCTTAGCCATTTTGTATATTACTGTTAGAACTATATCATATCAAATCTATCATCCTTAGGGCATGACAGCTGCAAAGACTGTTTCAAATGAGTCTGTGTCTTGGGATACCAAGCTTACTACCAGAGATTACCAGCAGCCTCTCTCTTCTGCACCCACACCTACGGTGATTCCAAAGACTGTGGATTATGGACATGGGCATGGTATAAGCAGCAAATATAAACACATTTTAAATACTGTATGAAACTGGTTAAGCTTCAGGGTGTTGTTAACATTAACACTGAATATTTCAGAGCCTGGAGCCACAGTTGAGCGGATGTCTTACGGTGAGAGAATTGTGTTGAGGCCTGACCCAGTGCCTTCAGATAGGGGATATGAAAAAGGTGAGTTCCAGTTCTGTAAAGCTTATCTTTCTCTACTCTTACAGGAAATGTTGCAATTTTCTAACCATTGTTGATTGATGAATGATTTTATTCTTCTAGAACATCTTGGTCCCAGAGATCCCTACAGCAGAGACCCATATTATGACAGACGATCAGACCCTTATATGGACCGCCGGGAGTACAGTAGAGAGAGGGAATTATACAGAGAGAAGCTTCCACCTGAATATGAAAGAGAAAGATTTGAGAGACAGCGCTATCCCCCAAGAGAGAGGGATGAAAGGTAACATGTTTCCTCAGTGGCTCTGACACCCTATTCTCTCCAAACCATGGGAAAGCTCGGTGCTTTAGAACATATGTAATATTCTTTTCTATTTGTCTGTTTTTGATTCAAGCACACAGTCCATGGTTGAAGAAAGGTACTATATCACTTTGTGTTATACATTGTGATTAGTCAACGGTGTGTGCCAGTTTGAAACAATTAATTCTCTTGATGAAGTGAAACTTAATGCTGCTCCTCCTCTGTGTAGATCTCCACAGGCACCTCCTTCACGCTCAGGGTACAGGGAGAGAGATCGGGATCTTCGAGAGAAAGACCAAAGTGGCAGCCGTGATCGAGATGAACATTATGGAAGACCTGGCTACAATAGACCGCCATATGAGCGCACTGGACTCGACCGCAGTGGGTCTGAGCGTTACGGCCATAGCTCCTCACCTTACGGTATTTCAATCCCACATTTGTTAGAAATGTCTGTTCAGTAATTCCGCTCTTAGGTAGAATTCACCGAAACTCTAATCTGCATTGAGTATAAATGTATAATGTGAAAAAATAATGCCATTTAGAGAAAAACTTGAATTGCAAATACAATCACACAGCGGACAGAAGAAGTTATCCAGAGGACCGAGGACCTCCCTCTGCACCAGCCCTTCCACCTCCACCTCAGCCACCTCCAAGAGTCGAGAAGAAGCCAGAAATCAAGAATATTGACGATCTTCTCAAGCCACCTGGCAGATCATCTCGGCCTGAAAGGGTACTAATTGATGCCGTAACGTTTAATGTAACAACATCACATTGTTAGTTGTGTAGTACTGAGTACTCATTTAAGTGTTGTATTTGAACAGATTGTCATCATAATGAGAGGGCTTCCTGGAAGCGGAAAAAGCCATGTCGCAAAGCTCATACGGGTGAGTGAGTCCTACCAGCAAATCATAACTTAAACGATATGCAACAGCAATGTTCATAGAGTGTGTTTATATGTCCTTCCCCAAAACATGTATTCTTTTACATAAATTATTATTATTATAACCTTTTTGATTAAAGAAAATCAAAAATATGAAAGGTTGTTTTTTATCTTGACATTTTCAAGGATAAGGAAGTTGATTGTGGCGGTACACCTCCAAGAGTTCTTGTTTTGGACGACTACTTCATGACTGAGGTTGAGAAAGTCGAGAAAGACCCAGACACAGGGAGAAGGGTCAAAAGGAAGGTGAGACTGACATGCAACAACAAAGTGGTACTATATTAAACAGTTAGAAATTAAGTCAGCATCAGCGAGCAACATCAAGTGACAGATGCATAACAGTTATTGTAAACATAAACAATGTAATACAAAAAAAATTGTCTTTCAGGTTCTTGAGTACGAGTATGAGCCAGAGATGGAGGATACCTACCGGAGCAGCATGCTTAAAACATTTAAGAAAACTCTGGACGACGGCTTTTTCCCCTTCATCATTTTAGACACTATTAATGACAGGGTGAAACATTTTGAACAGTTCTGGAGTGCAGCCAAAACAAAAGGCTTTGAGGTGAGTTGTGTTCATCAATGACCTGGTAAAAATGTTTCTCCAACTAGCCCTCTGCTAAGGTTTGTTTGTTTTGTTTTTTTTATATTAAGGTGTACCTGGCTGAAATCACTGCAGACACTCAGACTTGTGCAAAGAGAAATGTCCATGGGCGAACATCTAAGGATATAACAAAGGTCTGTATGATCCGTTAGCTCTCTTAAAAAATATATATAATCATTTCAATCAATAATAACCTACATACATGTAGACTGTATAAATGAAGTGGACGTAATCTCCAGGTCTGAAAAGTGAAGACAATGTGGAAGTGCATTACACCTGCATTTTTTCTAAATGCCAGCAAGGTGCGACTTCAATGGGGGATGCCATGGTGGCTACGTTCGCTTGTTTTATACAGTCTATGTCCGTACAACATACAATTATTTATGGGAGTTTCTGTGTACAGATGTCCAACAACTGGGAGTCTTCGCCGCGTCATATGGTGCGCTTAGATGTCCGGTCCCTGCTTCAGGATGCTGCTATAGAAGAGGTGTGGTCTTCAAGACATGATGTTTCTCAAAATACTATAGTCTTTTATCAGTAACTCATTTAAGCTAACATGTGTGTCCATTATTAGGTTGAAATGGAAGACTTCAATCCCGACGATGAGCCCAAGGAACCTAAGGCAGAGGAGGAAGAAGAGGGTGATCGGGTAGGACAAAGACAGATTTATTCATATTTCAGCAGCATTTCCATTTATTTGTATTTCCATCTAACACATAAGGTTTATCCAGTAAGTTACCCATTAGTCTTGAATTCTGATTGTTTTGTTTTATTGACCAGGCGAGTTACAAACCAAAATAGGTGAAATTCATTAAGTGTCATAGCTTAATTTGTTCTAATCTATTTTTAATTAAGGTAAATGATTATGTAGTAATTATGAGATTTACAAGGAAAGACCAGAGCAGAAAATGGAAAACATATATAGCACCAACACTGAGACAATCAAAATACTGTTGTGAATCAGTGCCAAAAGTAAGTTATAGCTGTAACAGTCTGTTTAATTCAGAACCTGCTGATGGGTTCCTGTTTTCTTTCTTTTTTTAAGCATTTGTTTGTTCTGTAGTTAAAGTTTAAATATTTTTAATTTCCGCATAAACTACATACTGTTGCTAAAGTACCACCATCAGAAAAAGTGTTCCCAAACTGTAGGCTGTGTCATTGTGCATGAGACTGGACCATTTTTAGCGCCGATTTTCTGTAACACCAAGGCACATTTTCATCAAAAGATCAAACCAAGTAAAGATTTTAATTTAAAAATCACTTCTGAGAAAACAAGAAAGAAAAACTCATACGGTGAGTTGTTGAAAACGTGTCTAATCTGTTGTAAACAAAAAACAACAACTTCTTGTGCATAATGTTTTTAATGCATAATTAGTTGCTGAGTAATTTTTAAAATGAAAATACCAGAAAGTTCAAAATACTAAAGATTCCAAAGAAAATTCAAAACAAATAAATGACATTTGTTTTTCTGCCAAATGAATTTTACAAAGATGAGGTGCATATTGCTTTTGATAGTATTATAACTTTACAGAAGCATTTATAATCACTTCAGTGTTTTGGGCTCAGACTTTGGTACTTCTTTTAAAGCAAGTACAATTATTACTTGCTGAAATGTAAACAAACTATAGAAAAGTTAAAAAAAAATGTAATTACCTATACTGTTGTTGTTCAGAGTGATGAACTTCATAGTATCCACAAAGTTGCAGTGAGAGATTCTCCTCCTGCTTCGACATTTTGATGAAACCTTTAAAGCTGTATCAAAATGTAAATGATATGGTGTCACCTTCAGGGTGATTGTCCCCATATGAAGAATACAAAACTGGACTCATGAGAAAGTCATTTTCATAAGATGAAAAGGGGAAGCGTAAACCCCAGCTGAACCAATAGGCCACTGGCCATGGTCACCTATGAACAACTAAAAACAAGTGCCTATAATCAATATTTCTATAATAAAAATGTATCAAATGACAATGTGGCAACAGAAAAGGCCGCATATAGCATTGAACCTACAGATAATTATCATCTGAACCTACAGCTTTCCTCAACTTGCTTGAAATCAGGTTTTAGCTAGGTCAAACAGATCTAGCTTTACTGTCCTGGTTCACTCAGCATCCTATTTTTTCTTGTGTCCTATTTTTTGAAAAGATGTCCACTTCCTTAAAATGTCAAAGTTTTTCACTGGCATTTCTATGCAGTAAGCACAAGGTTTATCCAAGCAGTCTTAATAAAGTCTAGGCAATATTGGTAGAAATGACTCCTGATACCCTAGTTTGATGTTCTTCAAATGTAACTGCAAAATAAATCCATAAATGTTAGGAATGCTTTCTCCACATGACATAAAATGCTTGCATATCCAGCACTTAATTACAATGGACATGACTCATAAAAACAATAAAACTTGAAATGCTGTTTAGTTATAAGGAATCTTAATTAGAAACTAAAAGTAAGAAGTTACTTCTGGTTTTTGAAAGAAAAACTGTTTCCTAACTAAAACGTTGAAAATACACCTGGCATCACGGTTATCTATCGCACCTGTGACCACATCTAACAATGATGTAGTGTTGAGCAGGAGTGCACTGTGTAGTGCTTTACTGCGTGATGTGTGGACAGAGCACGAAGCCTCTGCTACCTGGTAGTAGAAACTGGATATTTCATCTGAATGTACTTAATTCTTTTTTTAAAAATCTGAATATTTTTCAGTGAAAGTCTATGGAGAGGCAGTGTGTCTCCTATGTGTATAATCTATTAATGAATGATTCAAACAGTCTTATAAAGCAACAAGTTGCTTCCTTTCTTCAGCTTTGATCATTAAAGCGTCAGTTTGTTTTAAATTTGTGCAGAAGCTGCTGGGATTTGAATTTTCAGCAGTGTATCTTTTATCATTCATGTTTTGTTTTTTGTCCCATGTGTGCATACTCACAACTAATGGAGCAAGACTGGTATATCCAGCATAATTCTACAAACGTTGAACATTGTAACCAAAAGAAAACCATTACGTTATGCACTTTAAATACCCAGAATACAAGTATCTTGTCATTTAAGCTCTTACACACCCTACATCCACCCACACAGGTATTTTCACTTACTATGTCTGATTAGACTTTCTGTCAGGACTTGCGTTTGATTTACATCTCTGTAACTATGAATGTACAGGGAAAGCTCCGCCCATCTTAAACCTGAGCAGAGGTCTAATCAGGAAAAATAATAGAAAACACCTGTGTGAATTTTTTTTTTAATTTATTTTGCACAAAAAAGAGGTAAAAATAAAATATCTGTCAAAATTGAAAGAAACAAAATAAAATAAAGACAGCACGGCAATGAATGAATGTGAGAACTGAACAATACAAAAAAATGCATAAATATATTAATCTACTCCTGCCTCTTAGCCCGGAGTAGATTAATGTTGTTGTAGTAAAACAGCTGGTCTGAACAGAAGATGGGCCATTGAGAAATCAAATCTTCAACCAACATCTTTATGTGTTAGAAAGATTTAGGTTTCCACCACAACGACTTAAAAAACAATAAGAGGTCAAGAGGGCAAAAAAAAACATGAGGTGTGGCACAAAAACCATCAATGAAAAATCAAAACAAATCTGAACAAAAAGAGAAATTGAGCTAAAAGTGTGGTTATTGTACTTATGAAACCAGCAAACATGGTGTTAAATCATAACATTTCAACAGAAATTGCAACTGTAAATGTATTTTATCACTACCCAAATAGCGTCAGTGTATTTTGTTATACGGAGCAATTTCATGTTTAGTCAACATGAGAATTTGTGTAAAAGTCTGAGCAGCAGTACTGCTGATAACCACAGGGACATTGTTTTTTGGTGATGTAAATGTGTTGATTTCATGATTATTAACTAACACAGGCAAACTACATGACTGGAGAAGTATTTCTGATTTTTTTTTTTTTTTTTTTTGGTGACTTGAGAGCAGATTGCTTTACGGTTATTATTTTTTTTTCTTATAAGGAAAGCACTTTGGCACTGAATTTGTGCTTTCCAAAACAGAGTACAGCTGTTGTCCACTATTTTCTTTTGCATGTAGCCAAAAACAAAGGCTTAGTATGAACACAGTTTCTGTCAAAATATTTGCATGCCACTGTTACTTACTTAATTGTATGTCTTATAGGCATAATATGCAGGATTTGTCCGTTTCGGTTTGTAAATAAACTAAAGAGTGAATGAAGAGTGAGCAGCAAAAAACATGGCAGTGAATCAGAGAAATGAAATGTTGTTTCTGAGTGCTTCACTCCGGTTACGATCTAAAGCGCACGTAAGCACACCCAAAGCCCCTCAACCCTCTGAATTTTGTGTGATTACAGCCAAAGTACATGCTTAATATTGTGTGCTGCTCTGCCTGTGTGTGCGCGTGTTGCTCACCCTGCCCTCGGTCAAACAGTTCTGAAAGCAGATTTATTTAAAGAAAGTCCTGCTTATTATGCCTGTAACCCCAAAAGCTCCTCATGCCGTCTCATCCTTCAGTTGTCTTTGTTGTCTGTAAACTACTAATAAACCAGTCTCCTCTCTTTTTAGCCCACCCCTGATTTCTCTCCCTCTCTGATCCCTGTATCGACCGGATGTTTAACCACTGCAGTGTTTCTTTATGTAATATAGGGCTACATTCCTAAAAGCAAATGGGAGATGGACACATCTGAGGCAAAACTCGGTAGGTATTTTTTAAATATTGGGCTTTATTTTACGACCGAGTTTGATTTGTGATGTTTGTGATGTCTTATAGCTGTGTAGCTTAGTTTTTTAATTGTGTATGTCAAGTCCATGAGAAGAAATGATCCCATCTGTGAACCATGACCTGTCTCAGTGCACACAGCATGACATGACTACAATCTAAGATAGTAATGTTGGAATTGCAAGGTGCTTTACATTTAACACGTTTAAATACAGCCCACTTTTGTTTTGTTACTGAGAGAATGAAAAGATCAGGTTCTACATATAAGGCCTCAAGATTGGAAGAGTTGAAGCTGGCTTTTAATGGATAAATTAATGTTAGTGTGATTAGTTTAAAGTTTTATTTGGAGGGCAGACCTGAACAATAATCATCCATTCATGCAGACAAATTGGACGGTCTGAGGGGCAGTGGGAAGAGGAAACATGGAGAAATGGCAGGACTGGATGACTACCTTCAGCTGCCAGACGACTATGCCACGCGCACATCCGAACCAGGAAAGAAAAGGGTAAATTGACACACTGCCCTACAGAGTTGTTTCTTTGGTCATCTTGAAATATTTTAGTTTTCCAGTGCAGCAACAAGAAAATACAAAGTGTAAACATCCAGGTACTCCAGTTTGGAAATACAACATTGTGTACAATATTGAATGTTACACAATATAACTGATTCATCTGTAATGATGCTCCTTGCTCCATTCCCTGGTCATAACACAACACCCCGGTTGCTCTCCTTTTTCTTCAGGTGCGATGGGCTGATCTTGAAGAGCAGAAAGAGGCTGATAGAAAGCGTGCTATCGGCTTTGTGGTGGGTCAAACGGACTGGGAGAGAATAACGGACGAGAGCGGACAGCTGGCACAAAGAGCTCTCAACCGCACCAAGTATTTCTAAGAAGATAATCTTATCCCTCTTTTTTCCCCTTCATTAAAAGGTATGTATTTTCTTTTTTTGTACAATATTGTTAGCATGGATGTAGATGCTATTGATGGTTTAGAAGAGTAATTTAAATATTTTTGTAGTAATGCACTTTAAATGACTTGATGGCCTTTTCTTATGACATGGCCTCCGTTGAAATTTTAAAACCACTTTGCAGATTTCTTGTTTAATCCAGTTTTATCCCATTTTTTTTTAGCAAGCCATTTCTGCAAAAAGATTTGTATTTGCACAGTAGATTAAAAAAAATGGATGTTTGATTAAGGGAATATATTTTTACTCATGGAAAAAAACTGTAATGACCTCTATGATGATACGAATACAGTTGTAACAGTATTTTTAAAGGGATCGTTATCAGAATGTCTGAATATACCTGATTTTGCATAACTTTTATTTATTGGGACTTTAATTGATACCACAAACAGATCTTTGACCCGTTATCAATTTCTTTTTCTTTCTGCAGGTGTCCAGAATGTGAAAAGACCGAAGCTTACTTGAGATTCGTCGAGCTGACATCATATAGTTATCAGATTGTTAGTTATTTTATTGATAAGGATACAGTATATTTTTTCTTATTTTAAACACTGGTTACATCAATAAATTTGTAGTCTATGATTGCGTGCTGCATGTATCCTGTATTTTCTACTGTTTCTTGCTATTTGATACTCTTCATGCTTTCTGTACTCTATACATGTAGCACTGTTTCTTGATCCATGCAAAAAAGACAATAAAATTTCACAAAATTGCCTCCTTGGGGAGTAATCATTTAGGCTTCATCAACAAGAAGTGTATTTGTTTGCAAGTCAGTATAGAAGCATAAATGCAGACAAAACAATATAGAATTTGAATGACTGTAATCAGGTCTAACACTGTATATGGTTAAATTTGGAGAATGTAAGTAAGACAGAAAATAAACGGTAACATGATATACTGTGTGTTTTCATGTACGTGTGAAATGTCCACTCTTTTCTGTTGGCTTAAATTATAATACCAAGCAATTGCACTTAATAAGAAGGTGCCAATTTAAGTCCTAAGCGAAATAAGTATGTGCTTGTTGCAGAATTTTCTTTGGTTCAGCTTATGGTTTAAATGAGTTAACGATTGTCAGAAGATGGTGTGTATTGAAGTGTATGTTTGCAGGACTGACCTCACTCTGTTTATAACCTGGAGGTATAATCAGAGCGTTGTAGTTAATGTAAAAAAGCTCAAGATGCAAGACTGTCCCATTGTGCAAGAAGTTGTCAAGAACTCTCAATTTCCAATGATACCAAATTTGTTACGTTGAACGACGGGAAAGTAAAGTAAAAATTTAATGTTTGACAAATCTTGGCTGTACGCATATTTGTGGACAATCTTCAAGTTAAAAAGATGTTTTATAAAAAATATATGCTCTTGCTTAGAGCAATATTTTTTAAATATACAGTGGCACACGTGTACCAGAATTTGCTTGTTTGACCCTTGTTCTGACTCACTTAAAAGAAAATATCCCACATTGAAGTAGTTCTTGTCCATTGCAGCAGTTCTCTGCGAAATTTCATTAAAAACAGTTCAGTGCAGATACCTGTGTGCATATTTCATATAATTTATACCAAGGAACCAAATTCGGTCTTACTGAGTATGATCATCATGATTAATATGTGGCAATGTAAGCAGACGCATATTTACTTTCTGAAATACATATTTTGTGTACCAACTTTGCACTTGTGAAGCAAAAGGGTCAGAATTTTTAACACATGAAGATTTTAATCTGGATTATCAACAATTGAAGACGAAGCAAAGATCATCAGTTCTGATCGAAGACAGAACTGCTGATGAAGAGCATGTTTGATTTGGACAGCTGGCCACAGTATATCATTTGGATGGATGGAGTTTCATGGTACGTATGGAAGAGAGACAGAAACACTTTTACTTTAAGCAAAATGAAAGATAAGACAGATAAATACTCATTCACTAATTAAAGAATGTATGTATTTTCCATGTTATATATCCTGTACTGCTGAATATTAAACATTTTTATTAACTGGTGTGGACATTGTTTTGTGCTTCTTTTAAAAAATGCTGCTCTAACATGGAGAATGTGTTGTGTTGCACTTGGTGACTGCAAAGTCTGTTTCACAGTCATACAAAATGTATTATTGCTACATTATATGACTGATGTAGCAAAATACATATCTAAAACTACCACATGACGCCTTTGATAAACCCAGCCGATCTAACCGTTTTTTACAATATAGCAAGTTCTTCATTAAACAAAATATTTTTCTAATCAAGACACGAGTAAGTCCACATTGTGACATTAACCACTGTGGCACACGTGGTCTTCTGATTGGTGATCATCCAGAGTGATGATTTTTGAATTCAGCAGGTACATCACTGTCCAGTTTACAGATCACCTTGTAGATTGCTTTCTTCCATGATGGATCACGATCCTTGCCCACTGAAATGGCAACGTAAAATTCTCTCAGTGTAATCTCAGCGATTTCCAGGAATCTGTCAGGTACCTGTAAACCCACAGAAGATTAAAGACATTAGCTGCCATACCTTTAACCTATATTGTTGATGCACCAGTGTAATGTGTGTTGGTATTGCAGATTGACATATTAACATAAGTAGAATTGAACTGAGCAAATCAAGGTAAGTCATGGGTCAAAATGACCACAGTCCACTGTCAAAGACCTTTCAGCACATGAGGAGACACTGCACATGTGCTGTTCAGATGTAATATTGTGTGATTCCCTACTTGCCAACATAACCTTTTCCAGAATGGTAACGCTCACCTGGAGTCACTGGTCTGGAAACTTAACAAGTGAAAGTAGTGGTCCCACACACTGTCGGACAAGAGCATTTTTGTAAGGCAAAGTAAAATAGCCTGAAATGGTTTTCAATGTTCTTAGTCTTTTCTGAAAATATCCCTGTCTATGAAATCGTCAATTCTCCATTCTTGCCCTTTATTAGCTGACGTACGCAGATATAGATGTATGCTGTTCGCTAATAACAGCTGACTTACCAAATATATATATATAGATGTAAATAAGGTGGCAGAATCAGTTCTGCCAAATGTTTTTTTTCACGATTTACAATAACTTGTAAACACCAATTTAATTTTTCCCCTTTTGTTCATGCCTCAGTACATGCGACAGCTTTGGTTTACGGTATGTTTTAGCATTGTCAATACGCCCATTTAAAAGAATGGAACATGTACATAACTATGTTTCTTTCTTGTGAATGTGATATCCCAGGGATGCCTCAAGGGAATTACTTCAAATTTGGCGGAAAAAATGCCCACTTTCACAGAAAGGATGAACCGATTGAAATTTGGTGGTCATAGGTCGAGGTTACTGTGACCTCACGAAACACATTAACAGGTGGCTTAAGCCATTGGAACCAAACATGGTGCACGTGTTTGGATGCTAACGCCTAGCCTAGCTGTCTGGAGGTATTCTGCCACTAGGGGGAGTCACTGATTCCAGACGTTTATATCTCATAATTAGCTGTTCGTTTTTGACTGAAATTTTTGTCCCATGTTCAACGGTCATGTTCAATTCAATGTGTAAAATTTGATCCCATTTGGCAAAAAAAAAAGGCAGTGATCTACAAGCAAAAGCATTTTTTTATCTATACTGGAGTCAAAACCTCCAAAAATCATTTTCACTGTAGGTCCGAGAGCTGAATTCTTCTTTCAGCACCTTCAGTTAATAATGCTACAAAAATTGACAAAGACAGTCTCTAGATCCTCTTTCTGCTCTTTATTCCTCCTGCCCTGCTGTTATGCAGAGTTGAAGGTTTAACGTCTCTACAACTTATCAGAAAACCAAACCATAGCAGATGGTGATATTACAACAGCTTACCCATTTGTAGTGGCTCATTGCTTTTGAAATTTTGTACTGATTTTGTGTAATTGTTTCTGACCCGACATCTTTGACATTTCATGCTGAGTGTTATCACATAATGATCTCAATTTTCACTTGAGAGAAATTTATCAAAAATACTTGAGGATTTCTTAAGATCAGTGACTCCTAATGAACAAGTGTTGATTTTACAATCAAATTAAATTAAATTAGAATTATTCATCAGTTTCATTTGAATCTATCCATTCATTTTTGCTGATCATCTGGGTCCAATTGAATAATGCATAATTAATTCATTGTATCATCAAAATGTGTGATCGTGACATGTGTATTAAAATGAGTTCTATGTTAGAATAAAAAGACATTTAATGTAGTTAACTCTTCAGACACCATGTTCAAGCAAATCGCTTCTTGTTAAATTGAGTACTTTTTGCCTTATTGCACATTTCGCAAAAAATACATGCCATAAAAATATATTTAAGATACTTATTAAATTGAATCGACATTCTCCTCCAGGTCAAATTTAGATTTTTATCTCGCATGAATTTGAATTTCCTAAAACATAATATCAATGCTGAGAGTTGCCATTTTCATATCGCAACTGCCAAGTCCATCTCTCAGTTTTTACACTGTAAATAAAATATTGAACACAAAAATGCAACAACACATGACTGAAAATAAAAACAAATCAAGGTAACATTTTGAATATTTTCTCTAAAACTAATAGTGGTAAATATTCAAACTTTACAGTAGAGAAGAACTAGTGACACAACATACTCATTGTGGCATGGACTTCATAGTATTCTTCTTTAAGTCATGCGTTTAAGTCAGCCAGCCTGTGTTAATCAGCTGTGTTCATTATGACAGTATTTACTTTTATAAGTAATTAAATTAATAAAACATTTTTTTTGTATGTGAAAAATGTGTCGGTCTGTGTGGAAGAGTACATGTAAGTATGAGAATGTGTAATCTAAGAATGTATTGACTGACCGGCTGTGATCAGTGTGCGTAAAAAACAGGTAAACATGAGCAGTATTTAACTGCATTATCAGCAAGGAAGAAATGCTGATCACAATGACTCGCTCACCATTAATTACAGCATGTATCCATGCACATGAATACATTGTGTCCTTCAGAGATTAGGCTTTATTCTGCTGAGAGTTGACTTACAAAACTTATTACTGGCTTTATGAAGTTATGGTCGACCAAAGAAAGAAGAAAAAAGAAACATCTTAATGCTTTGCATGTCGCATGTGATTAAATTCACATGTTGGAAAAGTTTTTAAAAAATAATTAAATGTAAAAATAAAAATTGATACATTTTAAATATTACCCACCAAGCACAAATACATTTTTGAGGTTTCTGTTATATCTATATCTATAATTGTCTGTATGTGCTGACATATCAAATATAGAGTGTTAATACATGCAGGACCTCTGGTGTTATTGAAGCATCCCTTTAAATTGTTATTGCTTGTTCTTCACCTCTATACTTGCGGTAAATAGCATACATTACAAAAGCAATTCACACGTGATTTATATAACCTATAAAATATCATCAAGACATATTACATTAATCTTGTACCTGTCCGTTATTGATTTCTCTTGAAATTTATACCAACTACAAATGATAATGTGAAAATGCAGTGAAGTGGACAGATTGAAAATCATTTTAGTCTTTGGTATTTATATTAAGAAATATAAAATATAAAATACAACACACACATCCAACAAAAGTAAATCATGCACATGAGCAGACTCAGAATAAAATGACCTCAGTGAAAGCAGAAAATACATCAAAATTAGCTGAGTGATAAAATCTTTGAGTAGAGGAACAATAATTGTAGTGTGCGGTATCAGTTACCTGGAAGTCATTGGCTTTGTTGTAGTGCATGTTGAGAGCTCTAAAGAGTTCTGATTCTCTCCCCACAGTCAGACTCCTCACGTCGGCCACTCCGTCAATCAGAGCGTGTCGGGCAAACTTCTCCATCTGGATGTAGTAAAACTCCCTGAAGTTGCTGAACCACTTGATGAGCTGAGAGGTGATGCATCGCGTGAACTGAGGACGTAACAGACAAACAGGTAAGTGAGTCCACGTTGTCCCTGTGTCTATTAAACTGTAATTAATTTGTTGTTATGTGAGAGAGAAGCTGCTCGACATGTTTTACATGTTAATTTAAAAATGTAAAACATGAATAAACTATTTTTATCACATCTGTGTTTCCCTTTTGCAAATGTTGTTTTACAGAAATGCAATAGTGATGTAAAGCTGTTAATTCTGGTTGCTTGATCATGATGCTGTTGACAAATAAAAATCAAAAAGTAAGAACTTGTTTCGAACTGATCCTTTATTATGTAGTGACAGGGATGCATTATGAATGCATACAACTGGTTTAAAAACCATGGACATTTTCACAATGCTTTTTGGTTTAGGTTAAAGATTTCTTTTTCTCAGAAACAGCAATAAATGTGTTCTTGAATGCAAAGTACATTATCTTTCCCCAAGATTCTGATGAATGTTAAACATCTGTATTTTTTTACAATGAAATTAGGTCATGTTTTGTAAATATAATTCATGAAAATGAACTGTGCTAGTGCTCATTATTGCCAGTATTTTCTCACCTGCACATCATGGAAACACATCTTCAGTACCAGAGAGCTCGGGTAGCGAGTGTAGAAGAACATAAGCTTTGCTTTCTTCAGATGATTTGTAGTCAGACCCTCCTAAATGCACCAGTGTTAAGGATTTAAAAAAAACATACATCCTGGACATACGAGACACAATGAGTTTTCTTTATAATAGAGGCAGGAAAGCAATTTTTTTTCTCCAAGAAATCATTACAAGGCCAGACAAATTGACAGAGACGAGATCAAAGCGTATTTGTTGTATTCTGTAAGGTGTTGAAAATTGTTGATGAACCAACAGAATGGATTGTACTTAGTGATGTCTAAAGGCGGCTGCTTCAGAAGCAACAATAAGGAAAGACATCAAAGATTTTTGGTCACTGCTGATTGCTACCTTAAGGCGCAAGAAAACAAAATTAAAGATGAAATATTGGACTACACCAGTATAGACACTTGTAAAGGATACATTCAGTATGTACAGGTTGTTCTTCACCAGGCTGTCGGACTCGACCTTGACGTGAGGGAGACACATGCCTTGCAAAAGCACGGGATCCATCGACACAGTACGAGTCTGTGGGCTTCTCACAGATCGAGAGTTGACCTTCGATCGCACTTTGACCGAATTCCAATGTGCGTCGAACATCTCGAACTTTGCTTGACCGACTTCGGAGCATCCATCCTGCAAGCATCTGAGGGCGTGTTGGCAGGTGGTGTTCTGATTCTTCTCTGACAGATCTTCTTCATGCGGAGCAGAGTCATAACTGAAGGGGATCGGAGGTTTGGGACGCTGGTGAGCTCTTAATCTGGATTTGAGGATGAATTTGTCTGCCCTTTTAGGTTGAGGCTTTTGCACGACCAGAGACAGAGCTTCAGTTTGGACATCTGGGAGTTGCACCTCTGCGTCCCCACAACATGAAAGTGTTGCTTTTTCATCTTTGCAAACTGACGACTGAAGAGGCACATCAGTCCTTAATTTCCCCTCATCGTTTGCTGATGTCTGTAGAAGCGGCATGCTTTGGAAAATAGAGTCGACGCTCATACTGACAGCTCTGGACAGTTCGTATTTTAAAACATCCGCCATGAGCTTTATTCTCTCAGGTTTGGATTGGAAGTAGTTCATCAGCTTCACCTTCTTCCATCCTTGATATTTTCTACTTGAGCTGCTCTCAAACTCTCTGTATGAATCTGTACATGCGTCCCTTGGAGATATTTCCGGAGAATTGTTCCAGGTGGGATATTTCTCTTCGTTACTACTGTCAGTAGTGTCGGTTCCTCCATCCACATGGCTGAATCTTTTCCTGAGTTGTCTGAGGTGCTGATGCTGACTCTGAAGCAGCTTTCTCGTCATCTGGCTGTGGCTTGCGTTGCCAGATCCACGTCTTTCCTGATGTAAAGGAAGTTCTTGAATCCTTTCGTTTTCCTGCATGCCGTCTGACTCCTCATGCTGATTTATCGTCACATCTGAGCCATGCATACCAGGAGAGCCGGTCATGCCTTTAATGATATTTTCTACTCTTGCTCGCTTTGCTTGATGGCCGCAGTCATGCTGGCCGCAAGAACTGGATGCAGGAGATGGATGCCTTCTTGCGGATAAATGTCCAGTGTCTCTGGATGCGTTGAGCTCCATCTGGCTGGAAAAGATCGAAGCTGAACCAGCAGCACTGCTACTGTAATAAGCACTCTCTGGTAGCATTTTTATGCTCTCCATGTCTTCGTGTAAGGTCACAGGAGGACCTGACACATCTGAATTTGACTGCATGGGATCAGGTCGAAAAGAGGAGAGGTGCTCGGCAGTGCAGCCGTCAGGGCAAATGTTGCCGGAAGAATACATAGCTTTGCTCCAGATACTTGAATTCATGCCTGTTGGGATAAAAAGAAGAAGAAGAAGAAAAACACTTAATGATGTATTAATTATGCAATGCAGGTGTTGTAAGAAATGAAAAACCTAAACGAAATAGTAACAATGGAAACCAATACGCAAATAAAAAGCCTTGCAGATAAATACTAACAAAAATAAAAGTCTTTTTCCTGGCTATTTATTTTATTCAAGCAACTGATTCAACTTATCAGTGTTGTAGATTATTACATCTGTTGAGAAAACCATCCTACTGTCTCTGTCTGATGTGACAGAGTGAAAACTAAAAACCTGCAGCTTTGATGATAACAATACAATATCATACAGTCACAACCCACCTGTTGCCTGTCGAAGAGGACCCCGAGGAGGCTGCAGGTCTGGAGCCTGCAGGAGGAGAAGAGACTCAAGTATTTGTACTGGTCCATCTGAGAGCTCCTCCACAAACCAGGGGGTGTGGTCTAACATTCTGACCTATCCCACCCCTACCTGCACATAATACCATTCAATATTTCATTTGAACCGGACAACCCACTGTTAATTGACTACTAGAGGCATACATGTTGAGTTTTCACTTTCAATTGTATCCATTTATTATCCTTTTATCGGATCATTGCTGTTGTTTCTGTTGTGAAAATATATTTGATGATTAAAGGTATGGATTCAGATAATGGTACAGTCCTGTTCCCTTTCAATTAATGTTTTTATTTTATCGCGAAAAGAAATCCCTTTTTTAATTCGCCCTATTTAAAATACCAGGCTGTAGTTTATGGTGTTCAGCATGATTTTTACTCAGTTCCGCTCTCAGCTTCCACTTTCCGATACCTCGCCCCCCCCCTCTCGCCAGCCGCAGTGGTTCCTCCCACTCGCACCGCCCCGGCTCCTGGGAGCAGCGAGCTTCCGTACCGCTCCTTCAACCGCTGCCAAGGAAGGGACACAGCCGCCAGCTAGCGCTATGTTATCACGATCCAGATGTCTATCCCGGACGGTAGGCCGTTCTCTGTCAGCGGTGAGCCAGGTAGGTTGGTAAAAAAAGAAATAATCAGTGAACTGAGCCTGTGTGCTGACTCTGAAACGGTCTGGACGGATTAAAAGAGGCTAGCTGTTAGCTAGCTTTCAGCAGACGTTAGCTTGTGTAGTAGGGCCTCACTTACCAAGGGCAGACAGACCCTGACAGCTTCACAGTCTGCTGGTGAGCCCAACGTTTGAGAAGGAGCTGAGAACAGTATGACGATACATGTCTGACTATTTAAAAGAGGTTTTAATTGAAGATAAAAGTTGCACTTACTGTTTGCTTTAGCCTGGAAGTAATAACATGACTAGCT
The DNA here is from genome assembly GCF_965226575.1 of Pagrus pagrus. Taxonomy (NCBI): domain Eukaryota; kingdom Metazoa; phylum Chordata; class Actinopteri; order Spariformes; family Sparidae; genus Pagrus; species Pagrus pagrus. Next base: position 9,612,577 of record NC_140200.1, read on the forward strand.
AACAAACTAAAAAACTAAAACATCTGTCCCCTTCAAGCTATCTTATTGTTTACTCATCAATAATCTCTGTAACTGGCTTGACACTGCACAAAGCGGTCGTGACAGGCTAATGTTTGCATGCTATGGTGCCCTGTAAGCTTAAGATGTAGGTGTGTGCAGCTGACCTGATAGAAATAGCCTGTGTTATGTTAGACATGTATGTGCCTTGAGGGGGTAACGTGACTTTGCCCTCACAGGTTCAGATGTCTTGACAGTGCTGAGCAGTAGTAAAGCTGAGGGTACTAACTTATGTGTCTTGTCAGCTGATAGGAGTTTCACATCTCCCTACTTAAGAGAAACTATACTGCTGCTAATGTATTATGTTCACAGTTGGTAGTTTATTAGGTACACTTGGCTGAAAGTAATGCAGTCTAAAACAACAGCTCTGCAGTAAAGCCTACATTCATGAAGGTTACAGTGTCAGTCATTTTGGTGGCTGCAGTTTCTGGTGCTGTTGCACTGTACTTCTCCCTACCGACTGGTGTTTCTATTATTGTGTCCACCACTTCTATTGCAATATGGACTGGCTTAATAACAGAAGCATCTCTCCGTCCAATACATCTCTGTCCAGCAGCACCACAAACTACAGCCACCATAAAGATAGATAACACCTCTAAAACCTGAACATTACAACCTTAATGAAGGTATGATTTACTGCACGGCGCTTGAATTATCCTACAGTACTTTCACCTAATAACCTTGTGATCTTGTGAAAGAATCCATCTGGAGTTTTGAATAAGGCAGCCACTCGAGTGGAACAGTTTGAAAAAGTTAATGCAAGAAGACCGAAGTAAGAGTGATTCATCAGCCAGTGTGTTGTTGTCCCGAGTTGTCCCTGTGAGAGTACAAACAAGTACTTCACGGCTGCATGCTTGCACATGCGTTCATTCACTGTAGATGATTAGGTCCATTTCTGAGAACTCCACCCTCCTCTGGCGTCCCACATATTGCGTTACGATTGTAACCGACACCACCAGACAACCATCCAGAGCTAGAAGGCTTCTTCACGAGAGGCGCTGCCCTCAAAGTACCCACACAAGTGACTCATACCATACAGCTATGCAGCGTAGTTCACTTTACAGCAGCCTGGTTTTGTCAGCATTGGAAAATCCCTTAGTTAAAGTGAAAGTTAAAGCTATTATTATACTATAGGTAGTAGTTGTGTGAGTCATTGAGATGTACTTACTGAGATCTGAATTTTCTCTTTGATTCATAACAATCAATCAAGGTCCCCTTTGGTATAAGCCTCCCAGATCTTACTGCATTTCCTCTTGTGGTAAACTTAGTCAGTCTGTGACTGTGCTGAATGATGCATGTGCAGAGTTTGACACTAGGAAGCTGTTTTGTCCACGTTGGCTCTGGGAAATTGTGTTGGGCATTTATCACTATTTTATTGGCATTTATAGAAAAAATGGTCCGTACATTAACCGATAATGAAAATAAACGTTAGTTGCAACCCAAATGAGTTGGCTTCGTGTCAGGCAAGATGAACTGCAGAGCAAGTTTTTAAAAGCGAGATTAATCTGATAATTTAGAAGACTTAAAGGTTACAAGAGCAGATTAAGTAGGCTCCCAAGATTTAACTAGGTTTAAAGGGAAAGCAGGCTATGTGTTGATGTGCTCTTTCAACGTTAAGACATGTGTTTTTAATCTCAGTTTACACTAATGTGATTTTAAAAGCTGCCAACACGAGATATAATTAGATACATGTGAAACTGATTTTTCTTTTTTTCTTTTTATCTTTTCAGGCCAATAATGTGCTCGTCCGACAAAGTGTATCAGGTAAGTGTGCGTCTAACTAAGTAGATTAGACCTTTAGATTTGGATTTGAGGGACCGCATCAATAAAGCTGCATCTTTATTTTTTTGCTCGTAAATAAATAAGCTCTAAGAGTGGATCATCCAAAACAGAATTAGTAATGCTTCATGAATGGCTGAGATGCCTCAGGATACCGCAAGTGGTTAACTGCAGCTTTGAGAGAACTCCACTCATGTCTCATGTTGGAGCCTCAGGAGAAGCAGTAGTTACAGCTTTGGTTGATTTTCTTTCTTCTCTCTCCCTCTTCTTTTTTTAATCTTCAGGCCTGTCTGTCTGCAGCCGGCTCATTTACAGGAACTCTCAGCCGTAAGTGCTTTCTCCCATTGTTTTGTCTGTCTTTGAATGCCATTCAGTAACTACTTCATGTAGAGAAACTTATCAGTACAATGACGCTTTGTCAGTGTAAGATTTGTCTAAAAATAGTTTTTTCCCTGTCTTTTAGATGTGAATTTCCATCATCATCGAACGTCTTCCACATCAGATACTTCAAGACGTCTGCTGTTCACAGTATGTGTTGCAACAATCCTCAGCATTATGAACTGACGTTGACTCTGCTCAGTGTTTAACTCACAGCAGCTGTTGTTTTGTTTTCCGTGCAGGAGATGAGGTAGTCACAGTCAAAACTCCTGCATTCGCAGAATCTGTTTCAGAGGGCGATGTGAGGTGGGAGAAAGGTTGGTATAAATCAACATATTATAGGTTAAATATTGTCAGTTCTTCAGAGGTGCTGGCGTCCCATATTGTATCACCAATGAGCCAAATGTTGAAATGCGTGTTCTTTCATTGTTTTAGCCGTGGGCGACTCGGTGACAGAAGATGAAGTGGTGTGTGAAATTGAGACTGACAAGGTATGAACGAGCGGGACCAAATCCTCTGTTTTCCTTTAACAGAAAAAAGAGAGAAAATTCTCTAAACGTTTGTATTTTGTTGTTCCAGACATCAGTACAGGTCCCCTCTCCAGCTGCTGGAGTCATTGAGGAACTGCTGGTGCCTGACGGAGGGAAGGTAGAAGGAGGAACGCCCCTTTTCAAACTCCGGAAAGGAGGTAAACAGTTATCACTTAACAACTGCATTAATCAAACGTGCAAGTTTTTATATGCTGATGTCATTTCTGCACAGTTTTGATATTTGACTTTGTTAAATAGAAATTATTTTTTCTTTTCTTTTAACAAAAACCCAATGATTGTTGATGCTGAGAACCTAATAAACGTTTTGAAACAATAAAACGTAGTCGAAATAAGCAAACTTGAAACTAATACTAAACTCAATTGGAAACAAAAATTAAAAACAAGGACTTCCACTATAACTATGCCCTGAATTAATAAAAATGTATGATTTAAAATGTAAACAAGTTGATACAAAATGTGTATTTTGTGAATCATTAAACCCAAACTACATTTGTTACCTCTGTTTCCTCAGCTGTTGCTGCCAAAGCTGCTCCCTCCCCAGCGGCAGAAGCACCGGCTGCAGCCCCTGCACCTCCACCAACTCCACCTCCAGCACCAACCCCCACTGCCATGCCTCCAGTGCCCCCAGTGCCATCACAGCCTATCCAAGCCAAACCTGGTATGTTTCCTTCTCTTGCATATAAAATTACATTCTGCAGAAGGCATTTATTATTATTATTATTATTATTATTATTATTATTATTCTTGTTGTGCAGTCAGATCTGCTTTTGGATCTCAATGTCACACTCTGTATTTCTCTCTCCATCAAGCTTCTGCTGTGAAGCCCACTGCTCCAGCACCAGCTCCTCCACCAGCAGGAGTCAGAGGAGAAAACAGGGTAAAAATTTAATAAGTGTTTTTTGTTTCTTTAATTACACTTATATAAAAATATTAAAGGCAATGTTTCACAGATAATTTGTTTTCCTTCAGGTGAAGATGAACCGTATGAGGTTGAGGATCGCTCAGAGGTTAAAGGAGGCTCAGAACACCTGCGCCATGTTGACCACCTTCAACGAGGTGGACATGAGGTGAGCCACGGCTGCTCTCGAAAAGCTTATTCCAACCCTCTTCATGGTATTTGCATTGATCGAGCCAGTAAGAATTACAAGCCTCACTACAAACGAACCTGACTCACATGGCAGAAGTGTGTAATTTGCACCCCAGTGTCACACTGTGATCATCGTATTTATCTGAGTCAAGAGGCTTCTCTTTTTAAACAAATATGCTAATATATTGTAAATTTTGCTTCAGCAACATTCAGGAGATGAGGAAAGTCCACAAAGATGCTTTCTTAAAGAAGCACAACATCAAACTGGGTTTTATGTCTGCGTTTGTGAAGGCTGCAGCACACGCTCTGACTGACCAACCTGCTGTCAATGGCGGTAAGACAACGTGCACTTGACTTACACGTTTTATTTTTGCTTAAAATGTAACTTTTCTCTCTGTTGTGTAGCAGACATAGCCAAATATTATACTTTTAACATTTCTTTTCTTTTTCACAAAATTGAATCCCAAATTGTTTTCAACTACAGTTATCGATGACACAACCAAAGAGATTGTCTACAGGGATTACGTAGACATCAGTGTTGCTGTGGCAACACCAAAGGTAAGACTTTAAGATCTACATTTTTTTGTAGAAAAACTGTTGCTGCTATATGCTCAATAATATTTAATACACTTGAATATCGTGCATTTCTTTAGGGGCTCGTTGTACCAGTGATCCGTAATGTTGAGACCATGAACTTCGCTGACATCGAGAAAACCATTAATGCACTGGGAGAAAAGGTAAAAAGCTTCGTGTGAGATAACTGTTTTTAAAACTATGATGAACAATCTGTCCTCGATTTTTGAATAAGCTGAAATTGATTTACTTCACAAAAATGAGAAAATCCTTGCTGTCTGCCTCAGGCTCGTAAAAATGAGCTTGCTGTTGAAGATATGGACGGAGGCACCTTTACCATCAGCAACGGCGGCGTGTTTGGCTCCATGTTTGGTACACCCATCATCAACCCCCCACAGTCTGCCATCCTGGGCATGCACGGCATCTTCGACCGACCTGTGGCCATCAATGGCCAGGTGAGAATTGTGTGTCCACAGATACAGAAACAAATTGTTCATTTAACAATGGAAAGAACAATGAAAAACTTCTTTCTGCTTTGACAGGTCGAGATCCGGCCCATGATGTATGTGGCGCTGACGTACGACCACCGACTGGTTGACGGCAGAGAGGCGGTCACTTTCTTACGCAAGATCAAAGCGGTGGTGGAAGATCCACGAGTGCTGCTTCTGGACATGTGATGTCTCTACCGAAACATTACTCTCATTTAAAGATAGCTCGGCTAAATAAAATAACGCACAAGTCGCACAAAATCGCCAAACACAACCACAACTACTGTTGTCTTTTTTAACTGTTCAGTCAGAGTGCAGCGGGACACTGAGGCTGTGTTCCAAACTCTATATGGAGCTCAAAACGTGGTATTATCTGTAGACATTACATTATGCGTAAAAAAAAAAAAACAGGCTTAAAATGTTAAAGATAACTCATTCATGGGTGTGTTATTATGCCCATGTCCTCTTGCAGTAGATAAACATTCGCTTGTCACAGTTGTGTAACCATGAAACAAAATGGCTTCTCCAGGCAACAGTTGGCTGCATGATATTCTCCCCTGCTCATTAGTTGGTGCTCCTGAGCCAGTTTTTCCACAGCAGGGCCAAGCAGAGCTCACTCAGATTAGTTCAAGATGTTTTGAATGTTAACACAGGATTGACTGATATCTTTGTTTGCTGCAAACGTCTGGAATCAGCGACTGTTCAGTTATATTCCTGCTTCACACAGTCATGTACGTCCTGTCCCTTTATTTTAATTTGTGTTGAACCTGCCAGGCAGATACTTTGACCATCGAAATCTGAAAATGTTGATCAAACTGTTAAGAGCTCTTAGTAAAACAGTCCCACATGATTTCACTGTTCATTCACAGAAACTGTACAAAACACAGAGCAGACACTATTTTTCTTTTTTTTTTTAATGTACTTATTGTTACTTTTGGAGCAAAATGTTTGGAGTAATGTTCAAAACGCACATCTGGTAGCAGGTTTTTATGTTGAGCTCCACTGTTGGGTTTTCATTGTACTATCCTATACATAAAATACTTGTATCTATTTAAAGAAACAATTTTAAACATTAAACATCTCAAGAATTTTATGTACTAAAACTTTTGTCTTGCATATGTTTTTTTACTATATACATACTTGTTGTATTACTGTTAGTTCAACAGAGATTTATTTGATCTGAAATGATTGGTTGATTAATTTATCAATTGACTAATCCATCAATCTGCAACAATTTTGATAGTCTGTTAATCATTTAAGCTACGTTTCAAGCAAAGTGTTGCTTCAAGATTTCCTCCTAAGTTTGTCTTATTTAATCAAACTGAATCTCTTGATTATAAATGTTTGAGTTGCAATGATTAATTGATTAGTTGTCAACTATTAAATTAAAAATTAACAATTTTGACAATTGATAACTGGGTTCGTTTTTCAAGAAAAGTCAAATTTCTGATTCCAGCTTCTTTAAATGTGAATATTTTCTGGTTTCTTTCCTTCACTTTGACAATAAACTGACCATCTTTGGGTTGTGGACAAACCAAGACATTTGAAGCGTCTTTAGCTATGGGAAATACGATCGACATTTATAGACCAAAAAAAACAATACAAAAATGATTGTTATGTGCAGCCGTAGGATTGTTGTACACACAAGACATTGGAAGATGTCATTGGGCTCTGGGAACTTGTGATGGACATTTTAAACTATTTTTTGAAGTTGTAAAGACCAAACAGCTGTTAACAATTATGAACATAACTGTATTTGTTGACAAACAATGATGGTTTGTGTAAACCAAAGCATACACTGCACCAGAGAACCTGTTGACTACACATTTCACCTTAACTTTCATCTTCTAACAACATACGTTGAAAACGACTCAGAAACACGATGACGGCAAAATACAAGCACAAGGCCGAGGCAGGGATCTTCATGATCGATCTTGGCTGGAGCATTTTATCTCGTGCCAAATCTATTTTGCTCCCGACTTCTCTGCTGCAGTTGAATTCTGTGCCAAAGACTGATCTTCAAAGCCTCATTAGCCAGCCTACCGCTCGCTCGGCTCTTGAGAAGCCCCAAATAATGGGATCATCTCTGACAAAGTCTTGAGGGTTGATCGGCCCTTTCTCCCACTTCACAAACACAGGCTCAAGTGTGTGCAGCTGTGTATGGTACCCCTTCAGTATTTCTGTTTACTTTAATAATCACGGGGGACAATGGGTCCTAATGTACGTCTTTGTTTCTCTGCCAGCACCTACACAAATGTCTGAACAACACTGTTTGGAGGAAAAACACAGAATTCATTATGAGAACACAAAAAACCCAAACATTAGATTACCATGAGAATACTGGAGGTCCTAATGGGCCTGAATACAGCAAACAATGATACAAGGGTTCCTTTAATTTAATTATTTACTTTTATTACTGCTCAAGATTCCATTAGCGCTTTCGAGATCATGCTAATTGGCAGCGTGTGCCAGTGGGTGCATAGATATCTGAAGGGTTTGTTGGCAGGTTTTTGTCTCGTCTTCAAAATTTGGCCAAATCTGTGAATTTTCAATTGGACTGCTCAATAAGATGTGGGTTTAAAGTCTTTGTGTCCATTCAGATGAAAGATGGCCCATTAGAAATTGGCAGCTAGCTGTTTGTTTTCATTAAGCCACATCAGAGGGATAATTTACCTAAATTATTCTGTTATTTTTTTTCTATCTTTTAAATAGCCAATTATATCAATGTCATTACATAAAGAATTTTATTTCGGTCCTGTTGAAAATGTGTTTTGAGTTTAAAGTGATAGTAATATTAACAACCGAAATTGTACTAAACCAAAATACAAACGGCAAAATCACACGATATAAACTTATCGATTGAGGCAGCAAGAGACCAGCAGCTCCCGTTTTGTCAATGGGTTCTGCTGGCTTTGAAGAGAGTTATATCCTTCTGGTTAAACCAAAAGGATCTTACTCTTTAACAAAAAGGTCTTATCTCTGTCAGACACCTGGAATAACAACTTGAGTTTGTCAGGAGCAAAATCAAGCACTTCTAGAGGACGTGCTTTGACAGCTGTAGCCATCCACAAGGATTACATCGCAGCCAGTTTGGTAGCTGCCAGCTGAGGTGATCTACTGGACCAATTTACACACCAAATATGTGAAAATAAGGTCCAGCTTTACAAATACCAGAATTACCCCTTAACTTGGTCGTGTATGAGTCCTGTAAAAAACACTGCAAGTTTGAGTTCTGCGAAATGCACTTTCAGATTTTTAAAAAAGGAAACTCAGGAGGCAACAATGAGGACAAATGTGGAGAAAGTAAAGAAGGTGCTAAATAATTCAAGATGGTGGATGAAAAGAGACAAACTGACTCAGAACCAGGACGGAGTCGGTGCTAGTTAAAGCTATAAAAAAGAACTTCGTCTTTTGTTGATTGTGAAAAGATGACAAGGGCGGAACAAAGTAAACTCTGTTCTAGTGCCGTACCACCAGACCACAGAGAGGCTTCTCTCCTCGTGTTATGAGACTCATTAATTCATTCTCAACATAATGCAATTAAAAATAGTTTTAATTTTATTACTTATCCAACCCAGAAAAGTCTGAATAAGAACCAGTGACAGACATCAAGAAGCCAATCTTCTTGCTGTTCGCCTTGTTTGCTTATGTAGGTCAAACAGAGGCATGGGTATTAAACTGTGTTTTATAACCAGTTAAAAGTTCCTTGTAGTACATTTTTCACCTTGTTAAGTTAAAACAAACTAATTCTGTTATATCGAGTGTTTGAGTTGATACTGCTTTTGCAGTTGAGATCTGTATGTTCATCTTTTCATCATTTATTGAAACGAGGCAGGCTCCAAAGTATTTTGGGGCCTCTGTGGCAGCCAGTCGCCACACCTCTGAGACCAAATCTGAAGGATGAGGAAGAATCGAATGGCTTTGACAACAATGCACTGATGCATGAGATGATCCAGATGATGAATGCGGTCATGAAGAAGAGGAGAGATGAGAGAGTTTGCATATCACATCTCTGACAGCTACGACAACTCCTCAGAAAGAGATATTGACAGAGGCGGCTTTGATGAGGCCAGTGACGTTGGAGCTGATATGGATGTCAACCAGCATGTTGAAGAAGGAGAAGAAGAAGATCTGTCTGTCCAATCCAGGAAGAGACAAATAAATGCATTTAAATGAAATGGGATGTTAGTTAAGAAAGAGTTGTGCCGTGTTCTGATGATGACCCGGGATATTATGGTGTCAAGTAGTTTCCACATGATTTGATAGAGACGGTGCGTCATGTCATTGTCTCCGCTGTGGTTACCTCTGGAGCCACCTGACAGAAACGGATCACCTTGAGACAATTCATCAGCCTTAATAATCCTACCCTGCTGGGCCTGAATAAGTAATGCTGCACATGCATATTCATAAGTGTGCTGTTTCCTTTACAGGCCGTTTCATTCAAAGCTAACCAATGTGGCCAAACAACTAGCTTGCATCTGGCCCTATTCTTTCCCTCCTCTCGGTCCTTTGATATGGATGCCAGCTGTCTTTTTCTTCCTCCTCTTGTTCTGTTGTCATACCAGAAGATTATTTTTGGATGGACAGAATGAGGCGGAGGACCCCGTGGCCCAGCGGCGGACACAGCTGGCAGCGCTCAGGTGGGTGCAGCTGGTTGGTGTCAGAGGTTCAAGTATTCACACTGGACAGAATGGGGTTGAACGAAGAACTACAGCGGAAGGACGGGGAGGGGGAGTAGCTGAGGTCGTTTAGGTACACCTGTCAGTGATGCACGGTACAGTTGGGTTCGTGACGTCACTTCCTCCTTATAAGAATCTATATTTTTCAAAAATGTGAAGTTGTGCCGTTGTGAGACTTGTATGGCAAAATTCAGGGACATACTCAATTTGCAAAGTCACAATGCCATAAAATCAAATAGTCCGCATTAACATTTATTTGAAGATGTCTTCTCTGTTTTCTCTTCTTATCCTAGCGGTGCTGTAGTTCTCTGTATCTACGTCAGCTCTCAAAGTGACTGCAACAAACAGAAAGTTGGATATTATATGTTTGTCTGACAATCAACACACTTTTCCTAAACTGTTTAAATAGCTGATTTGGGTCAAATTGAGTGATTAAAGTGTGTTCAACAACTCTTAGGAGGAGAAACAACCATCTCTATAACAACTGAGCAAACAAGTGATTTTCCTCATGAATGTTCCGATATTTGTGTTTCATGTTGACAAAAAAATATTATTATCCCTCACACACCAGCTCACAGACTAACCTGTAGTTTATGGTGGCTGTGCACTTCTTGTCAAACTTCTTGATCAACCACTCTAGCTGTCCCTGATTCAGAGGTACGTTAGCTTCCTGAAGCGTGACAACATTATTATCTCCAATGCAATAGTGAGTATCTTAATACTTTAGACCCATTAAAGGGGTCTTCTATTTTTACAACCTTTTGTTTATTTACAATTGTGTCCATTGTTAATGGAGTCTGGTGAATTTGGTGAGGGCAACATAGTGGCTGTGACAGAGTAGAGAAAAACAAATTTTCTCTTTAACAAAACATCTATCTCTGTAGGGATCTTTTTTATAATGTCAGACTCTTAGAAAATCAATCTCAGCCTGTCAGTGACAAAAACTAAGTACTTAAAGTGGACAAAATTTGACAGTCGAAGTTGCCCTTAAGGATCACATTGCAGCCACTGCAGCCTATGACACAGCTGCAGGCCAATTAGTACCTATTAGTCATTCACACACCAAAATCTAAAATATTTAAATACCAAAAAAAAAAAGGTGGACCAAGACTTAAAAAATCCAGAATTCCCCTCTAAGTAACTTTCTGTAAGATTTGTTGTACTTATTTATAACATGTATTAATGTATGTTGTTCTCAGTCTAATTTGCTAGCCTGACCTTAACAGCCTTCCTGAAGTCAGATGTGGAGACCGTCATGACTCCGTCTTTGTCCAAAGCCTGGCAGAAGTCCATGATGCTCTCATTTCGCTCATTAAGGAATTTCTGTGGGCGAGTCCAGATCATGTTTCAAATTTTGGAAAGAGGGTAAATATTTTTTTGGGTTTGGGGCCAATTTTTTTGTAAGGGCGAGCATAAACATTAAATATCTTCATAATGTGTTACCACTGACCTTAAAGACACTTAGAGCAGATAGGTTCCTTGCGGTGTCGCTCATGATGCTGTACCGAACATCCAGAGCAGGACGCCTCTGACGGGCTTCTTCCAACAGCTCCACAAAGGCCTCGTACACAAACACTGTCTGCACTCACACATGTATCACAGAAGTAGTACTGCAGGCAGATGTAATCATCACATATTTATACTTAAGTAGGTGATAATTGTTAGTGCTGTACTTACAGAAATGTCAAGCTCCTCCACTGCTGATTCCTTATTGTTCGTAACTGTTTTGAGCAGCGTCAGAGCTCCGTCATTTGTTAGGAGGTTATGGGAGAGCTGAGCAAAATATACACACACCAAGCCTCACATTCAACATCAGTTAATCTACAGTTTCTCAAAATGTTGCAAATCACCATGACGATAATTAAACACCACATAAAATATCAGTGCTCCAGGATTCGCTCTTTTGTCCGCTTACCCTGAGGACCCTGAGGCTGCCGTTTTTGGCCAGGCCCTGGCAGAGCAGTGTCACAGCCTTATTGTCTATAATGTTACCGCTGAGGTCCAGCAGCTCCAGTTTCTCGTTTTGTTTCAGGGCCTCACCCAGTGACTCTGCCTCGACGTGGCCCAAACGGTTCCACGACAGCTGGAGCTGCTTCAGAGTCGAGTTTAACTGAGGAAAAGAAAATATGAGCGACAAACCGCTGCGATTGGAATCAGACTGTAGGCTATATACTCTACACTGCAGGTTTGTGCTTGGGTGTGTTATGTTAGTCACCTTCAGCCCATCACTCAAAGCCACCACACCGCGCATACAAAGAGAGTTCCAGCTCAGATTCAGGACTTTAATACTCGCATTTTTGGCTTTGAGAAAGAGGAGACAGATTTAAAAGTTTGCAATGTGTTTGAAACTAGTACAAATAGTACTGTCGGAAAACAACACCCGTACCTAACATATCACCCAGGTGTTCCCCTCCTGATTCACCGAACTTGTTGTCACTGAGGTCAAGCTCTGTGACCAAAAGGTCATCCTGAGAAAAAAGAATATGTTGGATTGAACCTCAATGCAGTTAGATGTGACACTTTCTTGTCACATGGATTTTAAGCGTCAATACTAACCTTTAAAGCCTCCGCAAAGTATTTAGCAGCAGTATCAACAAAACCATTTCCTAGGAGAGGAAGGAGGTATCAATTTAGTTACAAATCCAAAAGAGCTCACTTGTCCTCTAAATTCCCACCGTTTTACAGTGATAAGAGGTGCACACAGGAAATATCTTAAGAGGGGAAAGATGCAGTTGATCACCTGAGAGTTTGATGGATTTGACAAAGCAATTGTCTAACAGCATTTTGAAGATGACGTCCGCTCCGTCATGGTGCAGCTGGTTGTTGGAGAGATTCTGAAATAACAACGCAATACTGTACGTCGAGTTTGTGGTTAAGTTAATGCAACAAAAGCACCTTGGTTTAGGGAAGGCAAAGATCTTTTCAGTTTGTGAAACCGTCATGAAGTTTAATCTAAAGCAATCTCTTCGGTTAAGGGCAGGGAAAGATCGGCATTTCGGTTATACGTTAATACAAATCTTCTCAAAATACTGGCGAAATTAAATTTTTACAATTCGTGTACACGGACAAGAATTATCCATTTTAAACTCGTGTTGATTGTCACAAAAACAGTGGACGATTCGTGCCCATGTACATGAATCTTATTGATTACATTTCATCAGTATTTGGCCAACTGCTGTGATTCGAAATAAAAACATTCAGTCATTTATTTTAAATGAAAAAGCACTGGTGTATCCTAAATTATTAAAAATACGTCTTGTACCACTTGTATATACCAGGCAGATTTTTCCGAGCTGATGTATTCAGCATGATAGTTGTGGAATAATTACTAGGCTCTGAATGCTCATGTTTGTTTGAAGCATCTCCGTCAGATAGCGTGCCCCTTCTGCCCGAAGTGCGTTGTCCTCCAGCTCAAGGTTAGTGACGACACGGTCATACTAAAACATGAAAAACACAGAACACAGAAAATCCTGATAATTTGAGAAGTAAATGTCAGGTCCCATTTTTCTATATTAATAAACTACATTGAAATGTTAGGAAAAGAGAGTCTATCACCCTCATGGCCTCCTACCTCAACCCTATCCATAAACAAATGATGGTTAATACATTTTTGGTGCTAGTTTTCATGAAATTGAATATCTAGATGAAGGGATTTAAGGTCCCTACTTGCAGAGCTTTGGCCAGAGCTTTGGCCCCCAGAGGTCCCACACCGTAGTGGTTCAGGTTGAGATTGGCTTCACTCGAGTTGCGGAGGAAAGAAGAAATGGGAGCGACCCCTAACTGTCGACAGGCCTTCAGGTACCGCTCTGCACGAGAGTGTTTCTGTTTGGTGTCATCTGAAACTGAATGGGACAAATCAGGGAAGTAGAAGGGAGAGTTGACTATGCATTTATTATCACTGAACTGGTCACTGTAACCTACTACCTGTTTCCAGATCAGTGTCCCATTCATCACCACCATCATCCTCCTGGCCTTGAGTTGGCTGCTCCTTGTCCTCCGCCTGATCCGTGCTTCCCGTGGGCGGCACTGACCGATCAGAGGGCAAGTGCTCCTCCTCACTGAGCTGGAGAACTTCACTGTCCTCCTCACACTGATCCATCATACCACACCACCCCTCTCAGCTATCAGACAGCTCCAGCGGATCCAAAATGCTGCTGCCAGGGTTGTAACAAGAACATTAAAAGCTCTAACTAAATGTGATGCTGTGCTTAGCTTGGATGCCTCTTAAATGTGGAACAAATTACCAAAAGCACTAAGATTTGAGACTTGCTTTTAATTAATTTAATTTTATATCAAAGGTATTTTTAGGTTCGCTTACCATAGCTAGTTTCAACATTTGGCTAGCTGTGATATACACATTAATTCATCAATAACTATATAACAATAATACAATTCATTAATTTGTAGTGGTCTATTCTGTGATCACATACATAACATTTTTAATGCATGATTTTTACTTGTAAGAGAGTATTTCTACACAATGGTATTGGCGCAACATGCAGTATGAAGCAGCTTTTTTGACACTTAAGGCTAGCTTAGCTATGTTAGCTTTACCCAAATTTATGCCAATTTATTTACACGCTGTAGCTAGTTAAGGTGTTATTGAAGCCCAGGTTGTTATGTGACAGTTAAGGCTATAAACTTCCATTTCTAGCAAGTATCAACTACAATTTATTTTTAAAAAATATGTTAGCTAGCTTAGCATTTTCTTCAGCCATTTTCATTAAGATGGCGTCCATTACAACGTCTCTCACGCCAAGGACAAAACCTTTAAACTGGACCAATATAAGCCTAATTTGGTTCATTATTTAAGAAGACAAACATTATTTTTCTCCGTCTAACATGTTATGTTAAATGTCACGTGAAAAACTGCCTACCTGAGCAAGTTCTGCCACTTTATGAGAAAGCCTGTTAAAAACAATATTAACGTTAAACCGCAGGACGTCAATTGTTGTTGCTAGGGAGGAAAAATGTGGTTGATGGAGGTCGACAAAAATAAAAATAAACATGTAAGAAAGGAAAAAATATATATATTTGGAAAAAATATTTACTAATGCTCATCTTTTATATATATATATCGATTAGTATTTAATTTTAACATAAAAACCTGAAGCTGGATCGATTTATTGGGTCCACTGCAGTTGTCAATTCACAAAAACGCCACTAGGTGGAGCTGTTGACCGCAGTCTGAGTCCAGGCACTCATCTCAACAGTTCATGTACCTTTCTTATTACTCATGTAAGTAAGTTTAGGGAGGAGGCCTATGTCTGAAAGTCAATGCATTCATCATGTTGTCGTCATATTAACTGAATGTATGCATTACAAGACTAATATTGGGATCCAGAGGGTTTTTCTTCCCTCTACATCCAAACAGTAGGTGTGAATGTGAGAAATCCATCACTGTGGTGAAGATGAGGGTCAGTTGTTCCTTCTTCATCAACAATTTGACTGTTCTTCTTAATTGCATTACAATAAGAATGATCATATAACAAAAAGTATAAAACAATCTGACAAAATCAAAATTCAAAGTAGAAACAAAGAAAGAAAGTGAAACAAAGCAGTTATTATTGCAACAATTAGGGGAAGGTCTTTCTTTAAATGGCAGCTATAAAGAAAGTAATACAAAATCATAAAGGTTTTCCAAGTTTTGCAACAAGGGCGGCAAGAGCTGGAGTGTCACATGGTCAGCAGCTTCCTGTTCAGCCTGCAGATAGGAGATATTTCTCCTGCTGAGCCCGGCAGAAAGGGAGCTGCAATAATCAAGCATGAATGACCTTTTCTGTGCAGGTTGCCTTAACGTGATTACACAACTTCTGTCACTTGACAGTTCATGTGTCATGATTAGGAGGATACAGTACAAGGACTTGGATTCATTTCACTGAAACATACAAGACATGTTGCACGTCTCATGGAGTAAAACAAAACACCCAGTCATGCACTTTCTTGTAGTTAGAAAATAAAATTTAATCTATTCAGGGTACCAGAGTCATACATAGCAGATACAGGTCCAGAACAGACATTGAAATACTGCTCAGCTGAAGAGATTTCTGCTTGTTTTCACAGCTGTTTGACAGCGCAACATGACAAGACACGGACTGGAAAGATTGAAAAGACAAATCACATCAAGTGATTAACAAGCATTTCATATATGTTTATGTATACAAAGCAGTATAAAACAAGTACAATAATGGACAAGTCCAAAAAACAAGGGTGTAAACATTTTGTGTATATGTGCTTTTCATGACGCCAGCGTCACCACAAATCGGATCAACCGGTTAACTGCCATCGTCGAGGCAGGGTATAGAAATCAACATTAAAAAAAAACAAAAAACAACTCTACTCCGTCTGGTGTACTTGTATTGAGTACTGTATACTAAAAACTCTACACCTGTATATTTCGGCTAGAATACAAAGGAAAACTGCAGAACATTAAGCCTTTGTGGGCCTCTGCATCGAAACAATGCCACACAATCTACTCAGGGCTTTTGTAACAGAGCACCATATTGATATTAGTGTGTTTCCTCATGCGTTGTTTCCAGTCGTACTCTACGGTTTCCATTGGTCCCTTTATGTAGAGATGGTTGAAGTAACAACTAGGCACAGTGGGTGTCAACAACAACACTTAATGCAGAGATGAAACTGGGTATTTCCAGTCTTCCAATGGACAGAGCCAGCTCATGTAGCAGTACTAAGGAAGCCGTACAACCTCAGGTCTTTGGGCAGAGTCTCCAAAAGTCTTCGGCTTGGAGCTCAAGTGCTTGTTTAGAAATGTATTGCCAGTTACGTTTTCATTTAAATGGCTGCTAGTCTGGGCTTTAGGGACTCCGCGTCCCTGCTTTCCTGGTTTTCACTTGGCGTCGGTGGACAGCTGCTCCAGCAAGGGGTTGGCCTCGCTCTCTGGTGTTTTGACGCTGTCGGTCCTCACGATGCAGGTGGGCCGGTGGAGGTTGAGCATCACCATTAGCTGCTGCCTCTCCAGACGGAGCTCCTCGATCTGGGCCTTCAGATCAGAGTTCACCATCTCCAGACGCTCCGATTCCTGGAAACAGATGTTGAATTATTAGACACCACTGGACATATTCACTTCAGAGTTGTCAGTTTCGATCACTTTTAAAAGAATGATCTCACAACTTTAAGCAATAAGTATTAGCCCGATCATGTTAGCTTTGACTTGGGCTGAAGGCTTAAACATGAAGCAGCTGTTCAGGTTAACTGAAGTCAGGTTATTCTTGGACACCACCCTGCGCTGCTCATCAGTATGCAGTGCTGTGTCATGAACTCACCCTTTGAAGGAAGTCAGTCCGTTCCTTCTTTTTGTTTCGGCATCGTGCTGCCGCTACCTTGTTTTTCTCTCGTCTCCGTTTCCTCCTTTCTTCGTCTTCATCCATCTGCAAACAAAATGTATTGTTAATATGAGAAAAAGGAATAATGTGACAAAATTGGATAATGACTAACTATATTACATAAACCTACAACCAAGAGAAGTGATCACCTAGGCTGAAAAACAGTGTTGTGCAACCTCTAGATTCTCGTTGTAGGCACTAGAGGGGGCAAGATTCCACTTTCAAAATGAATCAACCTATCATGCCAACATGATGTATATAAAGTATGAATACTTATCACTGCCCTAAAATTTAAGACTACAGGGTCCCAAAACCAGGTAAGAGCAGCAATTTTAAACAGCTCCTATGTTTATGCTGTATATCACTTCAGACACTGCATGTGACACTTAAATTAACATTTTGGTTCTTTGCTTACGAAAGTGATGTCACTTTTTTTTTAAGAAAATTAAATAACCTGCCTTGACTGAGGGTTGTATAACATCCTAAATCTAACACCCCCTTCCTTGTTTTTCACTCTGACTTGTACATCTTTCTCACACCCTACTTCTGCACCATTTCCTCTTTCCTCCTCACCTCTGTCTTGATGGCGAGCGGCCTCTTCCCCAGCCTCCCCAGGAAATGCAGCGGGGACAGCATGGTGCCCAGCTGGCGGAAGTCAGCCAGCTTGAGTTGATCAGTGAGTGTGGTGGCCGAGATGCCCGCCAGCGGGCCCAGACTGGGCAGGGAGCCCGCCGCCAGCGAAGGGTCAGGGATCTGTCCCGGCATCATGTCCGACCCGGCCACCACCGCCGCTGTGGGAAGAGAGAAGAGGAAGAGAGGGAACGGTTAAGACGAGAGAAAGAAAACTTTTTTTATTGTGGTTAGTCTGTAATAATACTAACCATTGAGCCACACAGGCACAATTGGCATCAAAGTTTCGATTCGTGACCTGAAACAGCCTGGTTCCTTAAGTCAAAAAAGCGAAAGAAAGAATGGAATTTTTTAATTTAGAGACTTTCTGGTTCATGGTGTATGCATTTTGTCCTGAAACGTAAAGGTTATCATGCTGTCTTCCTCCTTTTGTCTGGCGGGAACATGAGCCATACATTCATAGCCTTCTTCCACTATCATATTGCAGCCATCTGACAGTGTCTCGCATCTTTATTATGATCTGGTACTATTGGCATTCTATCCACAGACGATAAATTGACTGTCTTCTGTCCTTGTCATCAAACATCTTTCTAAAAGCGGGTTGCTGTTTCCAAGAATGCATTCAAACGTTGACAGCTTTGACAGCTGTGTTATCTTCTTAGTCAGCAGCCGGCGAAAAAACAAACTTCACACTGTCAGCAGCTAAACACTCATCTCTGTAGTTTCACATGCAAAAGGAAGCCCTGAAACCCTTCAGTGTGATCGTATAACTGAGGGCTATCGCCTGCACTTCTCATAATTTACTTGTGGTTTTCATCTTGAATGTTCGTTTGGTTTTCATTAAGAGGATTCAAAGAATATCAAAAAGCATTTATGTCAAAACAGAGCCGCCAACACTCGTGCGTTCTGCCACCACCCCTCTTTCAACATTTTGGGGTAGTTTCGAGGGTTTGACCGCAGCACTTTTTAACGTAATCAGGGAGGAATGGGAAAAGAAGGAGAACTTGTGCAGGACTGAAGGAAGTGGCTGGAGAATTAAGACGTCTCTCTAATTACTGTAAGACCGAGAGTTGGAAAACTTCTGATGGCCAAATAAAAAACAAATGTTACAGATGGGAACAGTGTAACATGAGCCGACCGTACCCTGCCCATCCCTGCAATCTCTGAGGAGAGGCAGAGCGAGAGCAGTGGATTTGAGGAAAGTCTGACCAGAAATTGTTCCTCTTACTGCTCAGTATTTATGCAGAAAAATAAATACTTAAAATACAAAAAGATTGGTAGGTAAGAAGGAAAACAATGCTCACAGAATCACTGCATGAATCAAAAAACCTGTGCATGACTGACACAACTGATACTTCAATAACTGACAAAATCTCAGCTACGAGGAGTTTGATGAAATCAGCGTGACTCCGACACTGTGAGCTCAACTCACTCCTGAGTATTCGGCCGAAGCTGAACCTCTACAGGTTGGGCACAGACCGAACAAAGCCCCTCTCATATGGAACCAACAAAGACGTGTATTGTGAGGTGCTGCGGAAACAGCTGACTTTGCTGGTGGGTGACTAGCTGACAGGCCGACTGTATTGTAAGTTAAACCAAGTTTTTCTTTCTTTGCTACCTTTTTTTTTTTTTTTTTTTTAGCAAAGCTGAAAGACTTGCTCTATTACAAAGGCTGTGGAGAAGGTAATGAAAAAAAACAAGGTTATGTAACTCTATTCTAATGCACTCCACCCCTGCTTATGGGCTGGTCTCAAAGTGTTTTTACAGTTGGAGTGGAGTTTACTGTCGAACGTGGGGGAAACCAAATCAGCTCACTTTGAAGAAGAAATCAATTTGCTTCTCTGCTCGATGAATGACTCATAACTCTTCAGATGCATTTTTTTTTTTACTTCTCGTCTACATTATGAGAGAAAAACTCCTCTATTACCTTATCAATTAGTCAGTTTTTCAGCTAATCTCCACACTTCTTCTGACCTGTTCTTTACCACCTTCACTCTGCATGATTTATTCGCTCCAAGGACAAGTTGGTGTGTGGAGCCAGTGTCCAATGAGGCATTTTATTATTTAAATCCCGACTGCCCCCTCCCTTCCTCCTTCTCTCTCTCCCACTGTATGTATACTCCCATTTACGCTGCACTTGGCAGCCGCCTGTTGTTTTTGCTGGAGAGGAAAAGAACAAGACGGCCCTGGTAAAAAATCTCACTCAGACAAAATTCCCTCTCTCTCTCAACGTCCCGGGAGAGGGTGGAGGAATGGAAGGTGCCAAGGCCTTTTTCTGCAGAGAGGCTGTCTAAGAACAAGGTAAACCATATGGCAGCTAATCCAGGGATGAATGAGAGCGCGAGCTCTTTAAATAAAGCCAGACAATTGTACAAATTGTCGGGCTAGAGTGACTCAGCCAGTGCATTTGCTATACAGTCTTGGATAGGGAAATGATTCAATAGTGGTTTTAGACATCAGATTTGAGATGTGTCCCTGTCTGCATCTGCACATCTGCATGTTTTACTAAAGCCATGCAGAAATCCCCCAACGTGTGACTAACAAGTATGTCATGTTTTTCTTACATTGCTCATCGGCGACCAATAACTGTGCAGGAATTCAAAAGATGCAATCCAAACTAACCCCTGCGCCAAGAGAACAGCCACAGGAACTGAAGCGTCCATTAGGAATGACTGAGCAAATCGCTTTCAGAGCCAAAATGGAGTCCGATATCCAAGTTGGCCAGACACTCAGGACCAGTGTACAGACTCCGATTAGGCTCCGTCCTGGACATGCACGATTTTTCAGTCGCAATTGACTCTAAGAAAATAAGTTAGTTCAGGAATAATCAAATTTTACCTATTAGACTGGTTTGTATGAAGCAGACTGTAATGAAACACTGCTCAGTCAGACATATTGCAAGGAAAGCCCCCATTCCATCGCTAGGGCTTGTTGAAACATGCAGACCTCGCCAGCCACACATGCAGAGATACACAATCAACCCGTAAACCTCATATTTGTCTGCATGACATCAGTACGAACCAATCAAAAGGTTGTTTTGCCAGCGCCCTTGAAGGTGAAATGATGTCTGAAGCGAGATGCCTATCAATTATGAGACATAAAAGTGAGTTACACGCCATTCCAGACGATTTATTGTGCTTTTGTGAACTCAAACACATAACAGACACTTGACGTGGCTCGCTTTTGACTTAAACATAACTTTTAAGTTGAGTATCTGTTCCGTCTCCTTCAAACTGCCACACAAAAAAAAGATAAAATCCCCCTTGCAAACTCGACACCCAGTCAAGCCTCGAGACATGAAACCCTGAAGAAGACTCATCTGTACAACACAGGGAAAGTTTGCTGATTGCGTGTCTCGCAGCGCCTAAATACACCCAAAAGCATGACTCAAAGTGATTTTACATTTTTTTTGAAAGAGAGGGTATTTTTCTCTTTTTTCTGTCAGCAGCAGCCAGCAGCCGAGGATTAGTGGTCAGCGTTTGATGATGCAACGCCGTCGCTGTGCTTTTGCAGTGGAGCAGAACAGCCAGTGCCACAGCTTTAAGGCCCACACTCGCCTCAAACAAAGACACCTACACAGCACCGGCACCGCTGCCTCTCAGGGCTCACTGAGAGGAGACGAGCCGAAGCCAAGGGCGGGGAGAGGAAATGTCATGTATTAGTTATGAAATATAGGAGCGGACCCAACGCTGGTTCTGGCTTCAGTCCAAGACTAATCTAAATGCATGGGAGCCGTAGATAGCTGGAGGTGTGTGTGAAGACAGTGAGGGTTCCTATATGTGAAGCGTGCCCTGTATACATTTACAATCCGCTGGTTTCTCTGCTAACACACTATCTGTCTTCAGCTCGACCAAATGTGTCCATTTCCTGAGTCATTCCTGAGAGCAATTAGCAGCGCTGAGGAATTCAGCCCCTTACCAATAGCTAGCAGCACGACTGGAGGCCCTATTATCCTCGTCCCCTATAGAGATGGTGAAGGAGAGGGGTGTGGGGGGTTAGAGGGGCTTTTCAAAGGCGACTCATTACCTTCACATATTTTTAAAAACAGCTAACCTCTAGGAGCACAGCGGTTTTTGTGGACTGACAGCAGGAGTCAAAAGTAGTTGCTTGCTAATTAATCTTTGCCTGAGACTGAGGCTTTTTGCTGCCAGACGACTCAATTTTAAATCACTGGATCGCAGACGTGCACTTACCAAGATGCTAAAATCTGACCACTTTTTGTCGTCTCACTTTATTAAATTCTACTTTTGGACTAATAAGGGATTGCAAGGCCCACGCGCCAGCATCTTGCAAAACTCTTGCAAACAGCTTCTACAGCTCTACATGAGCGCTGAAATTGAACAATGAGCGCAAAAGGTTCGGGCCAACGCACGCTCTCATCATCCAGGGCCAAGGTCTGAGCGATCATCATTACCGTCTGCACTCAGTCAGCCTGTGTGTTGAGTTACAGCCTTTCGCAATCCTCTGAGGAAACCAGGGAATTTGGCACAGACTTTCCTCCAGGACAGGACAGTCCAAGTATACATTATCAACATTCCTCCAACCCCTCATTATTTTCATTGGAGGGACAAGAAACGAGGAGGGGAGGGAGACGCCGTAGTAATGGCTGTTGTTCTGATCACGCCGCACTCATCTCTGGCCATTAAACTCAAGGGTGATAGTGTGTGGGAGTAGAAGTGATTATCACAACAGAAAAGATCATCTCTTTTCATTTCAGCTTTCATTTCTCGTTTGGGCTAAACAGCTGCCGCAGCTTGCAGGAACCTTTCAAAATTCCTCTTGTGAAGTTGAATAAACCTTCCCAAAGCAATTCAATGCAATTATGAACATTTAACATCACAACACTGTCGGTGATGATGAGACCCTGGGCTGCAGCGGTAATGAGGGGTCTTAATTTCCTCTCGCAATCACAGTTTGGATGCCTTAGCAGTGAGTGCATGCAGAGGCTATCTTTTGTTCACAATGAAATTACACAAGAGAGCAGGAAGTTTAACTGTTGCATTTTATTGTAGCCTTCAGCTGAAGAATGAAAAGTTTTCCAGGCGAATGGAAAGACAAAGCACCTGCAGATATGCACAAGTCATGAGCACTGTGGCTGCCTTCATTCAAACATTACGATGTGATCATTGGCTGGATTCCTGCTTGGCCCGCTTCGTGCCATTCATACAGTCACACATTTATATTCTGCATCTGGGTGGTCCTGGTTGAATTATTAGAATGTTACCATTTCTCCCCCCATTGTAAGTCAGGATTAGACTTCGCATGGCACTGTGCTTTGGCTTGGCTCAGACATGGATTAAACGAATCAAAATACAAAATGCAGACAAAAGCTATTTCAAATATATGGAGTTCACGTCTATGACAAATCCAAGGCAAGTTGTGTGCAATCCCTGACAACGAGATGTTGGCCAACCATGTCCAGAAAATCAGATTTAATGCTGCCTGTTGAGGCAATCACCCTTGTTGTGTAACATGTGGTTGTCACTTTAATGCCGTTTCATACTTTGTCCTCTGATTTCCTCATCTGCCCCACGTCAAGCAGATGCTTGCTCTGATTAAACAAGCTCCAGTGTCTGCTCTGCACTGTGTGTTCAATCCTTTTGTTGCTCTCGAAGGCTAAAGGTCAGTGTTTGGGCTGACATTCGGTGACAAGACTAGATTTTGTGCAAACAGAGAAAACTGGCTTCCAGTCCGGGATACATTCAGGAAATCTGGAAAGCATAACTTTGTTAAAAAGAAGCTTTTACTGTGCTCTTTTCTGAGAAAAAAAAAAAGAAGAAAAAGAAAAAACACTGGCTTTAATGTCTCTTCTCGCGGTTACACCTTTGGACATTTGGGTGTTTTCTTCCACTGAGCACGTCTAGTCAGTCCTGACACACTGTTTTTACAAACCATGTGGAAAGGCTTATGGGGACTACAATGTGATACTGATAATGTGATACGTACAGCAGCGAATAGCTGCTCCCCCAGCATTAGTATTAGTATCATTGAGCCTAGCTGTTGCATAGTTGGCTCGCTAGCCTGCAATGCGTCTGCTGTCTATTCAGCATACTGGGGTGCAGCTTGGCAATTCCAGCTCTCCAGAGACGCACTGGAAGGCATTTCTACTTAAAATAAACCCTGTGCGCCCACGTCCAGCCTCTCAGCCCTGTCGGCCCTGCGCTGCTTGTCGGCTCGCCAGCCCTTCCCCATTAATCCACTGCAGCGTTCCATTTATGCAGAAACCATCCTACGGATGTGCCCGGGCAGGCACTGGGGCATTTAAACCCCCTGCAACACACGCTCTATCACTTAGACACACACAAACAAAGATAACGACACAAAGGATACACACACCCACACACACACACACACACACAAATATATATATATATATATATATATATATATATATATACATATACATATAAAGGACACACAAATAGTTTCCCCTGCATGGCATGTAGCTGTATGAGCCAGCACTGCACCAGCTGCATGCAGCATTCACTATATAGGAAAATGCTGAACCTATGAACTCGCAAGTCACAAACCCACACATATGCACATGATCCACCCCTATCCACCATATTTCCCATTCCATGATTGGCCTTTAACCTTCAGGCCAACAAGGGCAGAAAACTAAAGCTACCTCTGGCCTGGATAGAGTTACTGTTACACAGTAAAGTGTAAATCACTTCAAAGAGCCTGATGTGGACAAGAGGAGGATATTCGGTGACTCGTCACAACAGCAGGAAAACAAAGAATTGGTGTGGTGATCAAGGGGAAGCTTCATATTTAACATGCAGTATGAAAATTTCAATGTGAAGCCTGCACACACACAAACACACACACACAGATTTTCTCTTATCCAATGCAGAAACGTATAGTTAAACATAAGTTAAGCATGTGCAGTATGATGGGCCAAAGCAAAGATTAGAAATATGAGCCAAACTGAGCACACACATTCTTGGCTGTACTCACATGCTGCCAAATACACTTCACACTTCATTTACATCACTTATGTTTCAAGGTGAAGTGGCTAAGCCAAGAAAAGGTTGTTTTTTCTTTGCTTTTTTTTGTGCAGCAGGAGGGGATACTCGAGAGAGCATCCCTCATTAATTCAGTCTACAACAGTTTCAAATGCACAATACTTACTCAGAGAAAACGTGTCAGTTGTCTTCTGTCAATGATGCAACTGTGTTTGGACGCTGTAGAAAAGGAAATAAGATATGGATTACTATTCAAAGTAGAAGTTTTGTTTTGAGAGCTGAAAGGCATGGTTGACTGATTGATCTAGAGCTGCAAAGATTAACTGATTAGTTTTCAACTGTGAAATTAATCACCAACTCTTTTGATAATCGATAAATCAGTTTAAATAATTTAAGGGAAAAAAGTTAAAATTCTCTGATTCAGGCTTCTTAAATGTGAACACTTTCCGGTTTCTTCACTCCTCTATGACAGTAAATCGAATATCTCTTAGTTGTGGACAAAAAAAGACAATTCAGGGCATAATCTTTTGTGACATTTTAGAGACCAAACGACGATTGGATTAATAGAGAAAATAGAAGACATATTATTGGGGAATGAAAATAATTGTTAGTTGCAGCCCTAGATTGATCAACAGAAAATTAACTGAAAGCAATTTTGAAAATCTATGTGATGTTCAAGTGAGTGGAAGTGAATATTATCTGGTTCCTGTATCTTAATTCATTTTTTTTTCCGTTTCATTTCATGCTAAATTTAATATATTTGAAGATGATCTGTCAAATCAAACCATTCAAAGACTTATTCTTCTTTATTGGTTTGTCTTGAAGTGTTTTAAGCTAATGGCTGCTCAATCTTGTCCCATCTTGTTGTTGTCTTTATTGTTTCATATCATAACTGTGATGATAATCTGCTTTAATGTTAAGCACTTTGTGTTGCATTTTATGCATGAACTGTGCATATAAAAACGGTTTATTATTTACTATTATTACCTTGGGCTCTAGAAATGGGACTCAACAATTAAAAGATACATCAATTGATAATAAATTAATAATAAGATGCAGCCCTAATAGTGATGTCTCCATCAATACCAGCAGAGACACACAGTTATCAGTCATTTTGCAAATCTGGTATTCTTAGCTTATCTAACTTGCAGCTGCATGCCATGCCTGTGACTTTCAAGTAGTGATAGTGAAAGTAGTTTGAGAGTTTGAACTTGAAGCACTAGCCGATTTTAATGTTACGACAGTCTGAACGCATGGCATGACTATGCAGCAGGAACAAAGTTTAATTCACATGTTTCTGTGATGTGAAATTATAAATCCTTTGCCAGCTCCGCGTAGTCCGGTGCACCAGACTAGCTTAGCTAGCAGTTACTCAAAACCCCACAGCGTGTGGCGCGTATAGCGTTACATAACTGTCTTCACAAGGCTAACCGACACTTCTCCTGTTTAGCAACACTGAAATTAAGACTCCCCAGATGAAAATACCTTCAGTGGGACACAGGCTGGTGTGTAATTTAGCAAGCGGGTCTGTAAATAACGAGCTGTAAAGCGACAGTTGCTACAACAGTTGTAACAACAACGTACTTAACGGCTGTGGCAGCAACAAACCGACTTCTGCGGCGAGAGCACGGAAAACTTTACAACTATTAAAACCTTTTAATGCAGCAATTAGCTGAAAACGCGTCCCCACGCGTTGATATTAACCGAAACAAACACCACATGAAACTCACACAAGTTAGCGACCAGATTTCAGTGTGTTGAGCGTGTACAGCGTGGTGTGAAAAGTGTGAAAAATATGCAAATAACGTGAAGCGTGCGGTCACATTTAGCTAACATCTAGCACAAATACACAGAGGAGGGAGAAACAACACAGCAACACAGCTCGACGGCTCTCACACACACACACCTACCTGTTGTGCGTCCAAAATCCGCAGTAATAATGGGCCGGTGCGGGAGTTACGAGTCGGATGTAGGTTTTGGGACTAAGTGGAGTCGTTGCATCAGCCCGTTTAAGTACTGCTCTTCTCCGTGAGGGCTCCGGAATGCGGAACTGCCCTCCCCATACGTAAGCACGGATGAAAATAATGTAAGAGGACGGCCGGAGACACAGCGGTTTGTTTGCTCCACCCCTAGCAACCACAAGAAAACAATACACACAGGCAGGAGGAGAGGAAAGTTTCAGCTGATAGACAGATAGACACGGTGAAACACACGCCCCAGGGCCGTGAACGCGTCAAGGAATACAGTAAACACACACACACAGACACACACACAGTCTTAGCTGCAGGTGTTTTATTATTTGACAAAAGGTGGGGTTGAGAAAATGGAGCTCTAACCACCAATAAAATACAACTTATTTATAAACTTACAGTATTGTAATAGTGGTGAAAGACAAGTCTTTAATAATAAGCATTAAAAGGTGCACTGTTGACTAACCCATTGACTTTTTTTAAAATCCCTAAAACTAAATAAACAAACTGTTTATGTCATAAAATATCATATTGCTTTGCATTGTTTATGTATGGCGGACCCTGCCACCTTGTTCTTGCCTCAAAGAGTGTACTGAGAACAGCTTGTTTACTCAGTTATGGAAAAATTAAATATTCCCGAGTTTAATATTGTAAATATTGAAACTAAGTTTGAATGTCTTCTCCAAAACTACATAGTGCCCCTTTAATGTCAGTAGGTGTGAGAAAACTTGTGACCTTTGACCTTCCTCAACTCAATCTGAAGGCATTTCAGTGGGAGGACTGAGAGGTCAGACATTCAGGACGGTGACATTGAGTTTGGCACGTATAAAGTAAGCCTAATACAAGTCACAGATTACAAAATGTGCAGTCACAGATGATCAAATTTTGGCAAAATTTTGTTTTTTGCACAAAGAGCACTAATAGGTGTGTCATGTGTCCTCAGGGTATGATATTCCTTCTTCTGGTGTGGTTAGAAAACATTTCATCATCTTAAGAAATCTTCATGTGTGTGTATGTAGAGTGACTAGATATTTTAATGAGTCACAGAAGTCAAAATTGCCATAAAATTGCCATAAAATGTCCCAGATTACCCGAATTGATCCCATTTCACAAGAAAGAAGCAAAAATGAGAATAAAGTCTGAAAAAAAAAAAAAAATTTGTTCAACATAGATATGATTTGTTTTCTTAATTATACTCTTTAATCATCTTTTGACCTCTCAGATTTATTTTATGATTTCTTAGGGGCCATGCTGTAAAAAGTACACAGAAGTCTTGAGGGAAAGTAAATATAATGCAATAAAAGGTGCAAATGTTTGTTTAAAACATGTAAGAAATGACTAAAATTATCAACAGAGTGTGAATAAATAAATGAGTTACAGTGTTGACGTTATTTCAAAGATGTCCTCAGGCCTCAGGAGGTTGGGACTAACCTGTAGTCAGACCTTCCTCCTGACAGTCCAAAGCTCCCATGCTAGGGGTGTAGACAACACCAACCCTAGAACTGCTAACTGCATGGCTAACTGAGCTACTGTACATATCTAACAGTAGCTACAGCAGTTAGCTAGATAGACATACCCTCTTTATGTTTGAATGGGACAGGAGGCCAATTCTTACATTTTGCACCTTTAGATTATTAAGAATAGTACATGAAGTATCTGATATTAAATGTACCTAAATATAAATTTTCATGCAATAAATGTACTTAACTATTGAAACTACAAGTAAAAGTATATTATACATATATACACATATACTACAGGTTGACCGATTATCGCCCTGGACGATTATCAGATCAGATATTCAACATTTTTCAGATTTTAGGTATCTGGATTCTTTTTTCAACCAATTGATGATAAAAAACATGATTTTTAAAATGTACTTTGGCTCTGATGCAGCATGCAATGTATAAATAGTAACTCAAGTTATCAAATAGACGTAGTGAGGGGACAAGTACAGTATTTGCTATCAAAATATAAAGTAGCAGAAAATGGAAATATGCAAGTAGTGGAGTAAATGTACTTAGTTACATTCTATCATTTCTTAGGGGGTCCTGACCCCCATGCTGGGAACATTTAGGACACTTCAGCCTGCAACACATGCTTTTATTTTTCTCCTTTATGAGAGTTAATAACATGTAAATCCCTTCTAAACAGCAGATGATTACTTTCAGTTAAATGTGTTTCAGTGAAACCTTGGAAATAAGTCAATTAGCCATTCAGGCTCTTACAAGGAAGTTTTACAAGTTTGTCAACAGCCCACGACAGTTCCTGACATCAAAGGATTATTTCAAGTACTGACATAAAACTCGCAGCCTACAAGTGACAAAAATAAACTAATTTAACACTGTGTTCAGTTCCAAATCAAACATGTTTATGCAACAACACGTTGTGGTCTCATTTTCCAGTGACGAGGGAAAGTCATCACTTCCTGTTTAGCAGGCCATTTACCATTTGAGTGGAAAGACAGATTGCTTCTTTGATTATTAAATCTTATTTTGACAACAGTTAATGACACATTGTCATGGTTTTTATCGCCCAGTTTTTCATCTTTCACCCATATGTAATCTGACTCACAAGGTTGCATTGAGATTTCCTCCCAATGTGACTGTTACACCTGTCTGTGCGGTTGAACGAGACACCCGGCGTTGCTTTTCTCAGACAAATTCACAGAGACCTTAAACCTTATTATTACAGGTGGCAGAGGAAGTTTGATGCTTAAGTAAAGCAGTAAATCTTGCAGGGTATTTCCACGTGTAACGTTAGCTGCTGCTGCAAAAAATCTAATTGTATTTCCTTTAAGCTCTCCTTAATAAAAATGTGGCTTGATTCATAACACATAAAAAACACACATGCTAAAAATCACGTCTTATTCCTGATGGAGGTTCCAGAAAGTTCCAGAAAAAAATATAAATCTTCATTTGAATGCCTCTTCCTGCTGCTTCCCTCTAGTGTGGACAGTTGTAACTACATCCCAGTGGACAGATCCTGTAAAACTGAAATGTGCCTGTTTATTGATGCACATTATAAAAACATGACGCTATGAAGTAGTAAAACAACCTTTGCTTTTTAATTTTAATGTCTGAAGTTGTCCATGTCTGGAAGGCAAGGTTTGCTTTCAATGCAACTATATAAATAATGCTTAAATCTTAAACAAAGGATTATTTTACACATTTTTAAGACCAAATCATAAATGAGAGGCAGTATAATATCGAAACAATTAAAGCATTGTCCTTAAATTACAACAACATAGTGTCTTAGCATCTTTTTAATCAAGAACGACCCATTCTCCTGTGCACCTTTAATTACATCTCAGCTTTCTATCATTACTATTATCCCAGGCTCAGTAGGGTTTTACACGATGCCACCTCAACTGTTCCCCCCCAGAACAAGCAGCTGAGTTATTAGAGGCTCACCAAAATACCCCACTCTGTTCCTTTTTTTAGATTCTAATTTGGTTCTGCTGTGATTTATGTCTCGCATCTGAGTAGAGGTCGGGGAGGGAGGGTGGGGGGGACTGTGCGTCACAGTCGCTCTTAACATAGATGACAAATTTCAGGGGAGGCATTTGGGGTTAATAAAGCAGAACTGAACTGAGCATGCAGACAGATTTCATAAAACAGGAGGGTCCTGGACGTCTTTAGTTAAGACATTTCAGGGGTTTTCCCTTCACAGGTGCAGACATTCAGCCGAGCTGCAGGAAGGCAGCCAGAGATGTCACTCAGTGCACAAACGCACATGGTGCAGGCCCATTTGGCACTCTAAGCCTTTAAGAGGCCATTGTCCCTGCCGAGAACAATAAGCCTTGATAATGACACTCTGAAAAACAATACCAGTTGGAAAATGCAGAGCTAGTATGCAAAGCATGCTAATTTGTTCATGAAAAAGTTAACAGAAGTTCTGTTTTTTTTCAAGTCAAGTTGTGAACAAGAATATACAGAAGCTGGAGAAATGCTGCTGTTATAGAAAAATCAGGGTCTGGGTCAGGATGTGACCATGACAAAAGTCCAAACATATCTTTATTCTTGTCTGTTCTAACCTTCCAGAAGGTCTCCGCATTAAAAAATAATCTTGGGTGCACTTTCCAACAGCTGCCCTCTGATGAATGGAGAGGGGGTTCAGTTTGGAGTTTTGCAGCTTCATGTGCAGAGCTCTTGTTGTGTGGGCGCCAGGAGGTTAAAAAACTTCTGACGCCCACACAACGTCTGTTTTTCTGTCTATGCATTTATTAATTTTTGGACAATTACACACATATTTGCACTACAATGTTATGCTCAAACAGCATGCATCCCGGTGCGTCAGTCATATTCTCACATTTTCTTTAAAGGACCAACCTGATTAAAATCTGGAGATTAAGTTGAAATGTTTTGTCGTAATATTATCCAGCCACACATCTTTGGGAAATACCCAGCGAACCAGACACCTCCAGACATAATCCTGACTCATCATGCACCACACTGCAGACAAACTTTATTTTTACTAACGCTCCATTTAATATCCCTCCTTCCTTCCTTTTTTCTTCTTTCAAAATAATCTCAGACGGTTGTAGTTCACGTCAAAACACGTCTGGCAACTCGTAAAAATGCAGAATGTTCATTCAGGTTTTCTAAAACTGTACGTAACATTCAGAGAGTCATTGGAAATGGTGTATTACTCAAGAACGATAGTTCCCTTCTTCTGACAGCAATGGTTTAGGAGTGAATGGAAACTATGATTTTGAATGAATGCCAAAATTCTGCTTGCACTACTCTAATGCATTCATACTCTACATGAATACAATCTGTGTAATATGGAAGCCAATTTCTGCCAGTTAAAGAAAAAAACAAGATGAAAATCAAGCTTGATGAAAAAGAAATCCCATTGTAAGTGATAATTATGAAAGACTTTTTATCTTATAAGTTAATAGGGTGAAATTATGAGATAGAAAATTGTATTTATGAGATTAAAGTCATAATTTTGACCTTATCTCATTAGATGAAAGTCATAAAAGTCAAACATACAAGATAACAAATCATATGTATAACATTAAAGTCACAATTCTGAGATAAAAGTTGAAATCATGAAATAGAAAGTCATAATTATAAAAAGGAAAAGTCAAAATTATGAAATAAATCAAAATTATTATTGTTTTTGTCGAAAATGGGCTTCTTAATTGTCCCAACTGAAACATTCTCCTTTCTGTCACATACATTACACACGACAGCCTGGATCCAACACACGGAGACGATGCATGCCAGTCTTAATGAAATGGATTGTGATGCTGTAGCAGACTCACATCGACTCCATTCACAGAAATCAGACCAATCACTTAGAACACCAGTTGCGTGCTGGCGCTGAATTTAAACCCCCTCTTCATCTTCATCTCCCTCTCACAACCACAGGCTGTCAGCCATCATGCCAGCAGCACTCCTCTTCCTCCCCCCCACTGATCCTGTTTCCATTTGAGTAAAAGCTCCCAGTGTTATTAGTGAAGTGAGACATGGATTGATGTTTATCCACTGTATCATGTTGTATCCAAGCCTATTAAAAGCACATTCATGCACAAACAAACAAAATCTTTGTAGTTTTACACTCGTCAGGGCTAGTTTAATGGTAAATTAGTCATGAAAAGAAGGCGAGTCATCTCAAAATAAATCAGCACGAGGTGTCTTTCTTTCCTATTGTATCATTGAAGATATCCAGTTGGAAACTCACGTACATCTTTGGTTCTGCAACAACATTGCTGCTCAAGGCGTTACTCATGTCAGGTGACGAAGTCTTCCCAAACCCGTATGACATTGATTTATTCCTGTAAATATAGCACTTCCCTGGGAATATCACAGTAAGCAGGAAGCAGAGTGGTCAGGAGGTGTATGAGGGTGAGATAACAGGGGTGGAAACAGTGAGTACACAACAGATAATAGAAAGATAGAGATCTGTAAACGGGCGATGTGAGACATGGCGCAGAGTGCTGGTGTTTCTTGGAGTAAGCTCATCCTGAAATACTACTGCAGGAAGCAGACTGCTCCAAGTTTTGTACTTTATAAACAAGTCAGGTCAACACTTTACATTGTACAGTTCATATTAGATACATACAGACACCTATAGGCCAGATATACACAGAATGCCAGGACATAAATCTGCAAAAAAAGACAAAAAAAACAAGAGCACTGGCAAATGGACAGATCTAAAAAGCTAACTGTTGTACACTCAGTCGATATTATGTGATAAGGGTAGATATTGGGCATGATATCACTGAATAAGTGAACCTTTAAAGGGTATTTCCTCATTTCAAAAGCAGTTTACACCTCAATAAATACAAGCTCCAGTTACCATGGACAATGAATGATGGCTGAATTCCATCTGGCTCCATTTAGGTTCCTGGTATCATGCATGTTGGCTCACTGTCACACTGTCATGACTTACTGGGACGCTTGAATACAACAAAGCCATTGTTAATATATCACTTGAGCTTCTCCTGCCATGACAAGTTCAAATGTTGGTACTCTACTTAAAGGCCCGGCGCACCCATGTGTTTTCATTGTGGCTAATTAGACCTCTGAGGTTATGATGAGGGATTATGTGAGGTCACCAAACGTTCTCCTTTATTTAGTGTATCGTGTCTTTGTTGATTTATATTTGATTTATTTTTATTTAATGCTTTATATCTGTCAATGTACATCAAATAATTAATGGTCATTTACATAACAACGCACTGGATCTATAACTGTCTCTGGCTCAATAATAACAAATATTTGAAACAGAGTGAAATATTGGACTTTTTATTTCACTTCCTTATTTTGTCAACTATAGTTAGTGGTTACTTTGCAAGCTAAGGTTTTACATGCAAAAATCAGACATAACCTGTTAATAAAGTACAATTCAAATAACTAAAATAGCTACATCCAGCAATATAATAATAAAAGAATGATAATATGAAAGTGACAAGGACTAAATAACTTTACTCTTTACACGATAAGTGCGTTTTTTAAGACTGACCTATCTTTACATTGTGATATTATTACTTTTACAAAAAGATCTGCCACATACACAAACTGCTGGAATGTAACTGTGTGTATATGCCCAAATACTGCTCTACAGTAAAATAACAACTGCTTGTGTTTTGTTTTCATGCTTTATATTTCCTACAACTACTGGCTAATACTACATTTAAGATGAAAATAATGTAACTTCCTCCTTGTCAGCTACAACATTTGAAAGCTGCTTATACATCAGAGTATGTCACATATGATGAAATAATACATTACACAATAAAATAATGCTGACAGGGTGCATCCTGCTGCATGTAGTAATTTTAATTTCCATTCCTTTGTATGATAGCCCACATTGCTGATAATATGCATAATCCACATTTTGAGCGTTGTACTTTTCATGAAAATTACATCATTTTGGTCAAAGTAAGAGAAATAAATGCTTCCTCCACCGCCAAGAGACAGTGCTGGAAAGTGACCTGATTAATCTACTTGAGTACTATACTTAGGAACAATGGTAGGCCGATCTCAGAGGCAAATATTGTACTTTTTACCATATTCATTCTAAAGCTTTAGTTACCTGCTACTTCTTACTAAGTTCACATTATTAATTCAAAATATAATGGACAATTTGTGACATATTAGTTAAGATTAGGCTTTATAAAGTAGTTGAAATCAGCTCCACATTTGCCAGCTGCAACATTAAAGTGATGTACACATGGTTCCAATTAAAGGTGAACTATGTAGTTTGGGGGAAAGAAATTGCAATCAGAGGAGAAAGATCTTCATTAACTATGCTTAAACAAACTAAATTAACAAATGCTTTACTTTACTTGTTTATATGTGGCGGACCCTGCCACCTTTCTAGCTTCAAACTGCATTCTGGGGACCTTATTTTCCTCTGAGAACAGCTTTTATTTAAAAAAAAAAAAAAATTTGAGTGTGTATTATTACCTCATTAATAAAGTAAATATTAAAATTCTGAGTTTGAATTTCCTCTCCAAAACGACATAGGGCCCCTTTAACGAGCTTCACTTTTTGTATGTGGTTTACCTTTTGCTCAAGAATAGTTTTATGCTGATACTTATAACATCCAACTTTAACTTGTGTAAAATCTTGAATGCATGACTTGTACTTTTAAGAAATGATTTCTACTCGTTGGTAATATTATTCAGATGGAGTAAAAGCAGGCAATGGCCTCGATCCAAACCTGAAAATTAAAAAAAACACTTCTCTCTCATACAGTGGGGCTGAGGCTGTGGCTTGATGGTTTGTTGTGAACAACTTCAGCTATGTGACTTTTTACAACTGTGGAGCATGTTGAGAAGCTTCACACTGATGGACACATTGAGTTTAGATGGAATAAGTGGACAGAGAGTGAGTCAGAAGCCATCAGAGCTGCTGACAGGTCTGTCCATCATCTCTTTAAAATAGCAGGGGCCCAAACGCACCACGCTGTTACATTAAAGAGACGCTCGTGTTGTTTGGTTTAGCTCCCCCTACCGATGGAAAGAAACACTGCACCTCTCACACAGACAGAGGAAACATGGCAGATGTTATAAAACGTTCAACAAATGCTTTTTTTTTTTTTTTTTTGGCACAAGTGGATGAATGTAATCGTCTGGGCTTGACGTGGTTACATTGAATGCATCCACTGCGCTGTTATCGCTGTCTTGAAACATTTGCTCGTTGATGACCGACACCAAACAGCCTGTGGTCATTACAAACCCCGGTCCTTCTTCCGAGAAAGGCCTTGGCACCGTTAAATTACTTATTAGACCAATTATCGTCGTGCACGTGATGCCCGCTCGTTAATAATAGATGAGAAGCTCTCGTCTGTTTACGCTCAGCAGCGCCGCCGCTTCGACTTTTTCCGGTAACATCCACAACCCGGCCCCGAAACGTGACACCCGTCGCCATGGAAACAAAACAACTGCAATTACCCAAACATGGTCAAGGGAAGTGTGACGACACGGCAGTCGCGCGTTGACGTCACGCGCAGCACGTACTGTTCTGCTGCTGTAGAATCGGATTCCCTTGACCGTGACAACAGTGGAGCCGAGAACGAGCTGTGAATAAATAATTAACCTGCTGTTTTCTGCTGTTTTAAACACGATTCGCTCCCTGGTGGTGCAGCTTTATGTAATACGGAGTCCAAAAATAAGCACGCTGACATCTTTACATGCTGACAGAGAGCTGAAAAAAGGTTCAAGGGTCATTTTGTGACCCTCTTTTGGTTCAATTTAGCAAGTTTGCTAAATCTACATAGGAACATGACATGCTAATCTTTATCAGCAGCCGTAGATTAAACTGTTCTCTTGGCATTGACGATTTCTAGGTGAGTTTTACTATTTTTTTAACCTTTCTCATTCATGTTTTTCTTAAAGAGGCCCTATGTAACAGTTTGTAGCAATTTACATGTATTAATCACGTGACCCGTCTCTCTCAGTTGCCTTTACAAGCCTATAGACCATCTGTTTAAGTAGTTTAATGCTTTTTTTGTTTTTCTGTGAAGGACTCGGGTCGGCTTTTCCACAAACAGTCCAAAGGATGTGACTTTATACACGTTCTCGAGTGCCTCTCTCTGCTCCACTAA
Source organism: Pagrus pagrus (assembly GCF_965226575.1). Lineage (NCBI taxonomy): Eukaryota > Metazoa > Chordata > Actinopteri > Spariformes > Sparidae > Pagrus > Pagrus pagrus. The sequence goes on from NC_140200.1 coordinate 9,648,644, forward strand.
CAGACAGCAACAGTAGCTAACGTTAGCTTAGAAATTGAGTCTGCTAATAGGAACTAACAACTGACTTCCACCCCAAGACACGAGCTTTCAAACATATTACATGATCTTCCTCAGCAGATGAAGAGCAGTTGAGACGCTATATAGACCTTCAAGTGCTCGGAAGAAAAAAATGATTTGAACATCTGCAATTCGTAAAACAATTTGGCAAACTCCATCTGCTTATGATGTGGGTGGAGGTGGTAAATGTAGATATCTCTATATTGGCCAATATTCTTATACACAACCACATTATATACATCAGCACATATTTTGCGATGATCCTACAAATGTGGTTATCAAACACTTGTGAGAAAGATATGTATGTATAACGCAGTTCAATACACTGTTAATGTCCATAATGACATCAGTCTACTGAAAACTTCCTAGGCATCTTTTTGTACATTATGTTCTTTGTAAAAGACAAAGATAACATATATGCCGATACTGATATATCTGTAATAAGCCAATATCGGCTAATAACATCGGCCGACCCATAGCTAATTGTAAGCTGTGAACAATGAACCCTGTGGTGTGACTGCTACAAATTAATATTCCCGACTGAATGACGACAAAAGCAAGAAATTGTTTGCGGTTGTCTTTTTTTTATTTCCAGCGTTATACAACTTTTTGCATCTGATCGGTTTTCGATAAGTAAAAAAATAAACTATGTCATAAAATACATCTTGATAAAATACATGACGTGATCTTTTATTTTCATGGAAACACTCGAGAGCAAATGTCAAGTTAGGGGACACCTTACAGCAAGATGTTACACCTACACACTACACGTTAGTAACCCTGTTAGTTTCACTTGTTACAACACAACTTTGTCAACAGTATTACACACACATTAGGCTACTGAGCATGATCTAACTTCACATCACATTTAGGGATTTTTTAGAAACACAAGATACCACCTCTTCTTGGATTACGGATGACTCGTATTTGCATGCATTTCTGTTACCAGCACAAAGTCTTATCTCGGAGGATTGCACCAGCAGTATGGAAGAAGTCAACCCTGTCACAGCCACAAAACATGTCGTCAACACAACCTTTGATGTTTAGGGTTTACACAACATCAAAACTCACACTACAAAAGATTATTTGAGAGAGGGATCATAGCTTGCTTGCTGGCTGGTTAGAATACAATTACAGTATCATTGCATTGCATAATCTTCTTTGCATTCACAAGGCCAGAAGTGTTGGAGAGTTAAGACTATCTTTCATTAACTCAGACGCACCGAGGCTGCCTTTGAGGCTCTCGAAGCCGTCGGCCAAGGAATCAATCTCGGAGTAATTAAAGGAGAACACTGTGCGGTAGTTGCTACAAGTGGGGCTGGAAGACATGACTGGTGTGCTCAGAGATTCAAGGTCGTTTGCCACAGACTTGTACAGGGTCTCCCAGTCTGAGAGGCAGAAGGGGCCGCTCAGGTCTATGTCAGGGACCGATGCAGCCATCTCAGGAGACACTGCCATCTCTAGGCTGGGCACCAAGTCGTCCAGGTCGTCTCCTTTTAAGTCCTCCAGAGCCTCCTCTTCTGCGCTCGAACACAGGAGGATGTTGGAGTTCCCCAAGATGGCTGCAGCAGGGATGCAGGGGGCACTGTCCATGTCTTGACATATAGGAGCTTCTGTGGCGCTCTCTGGGGTCTTTCCGTTCTCTAAGATGGACAGCAGCTCTGGGGAGGCCGGAGGATCCTGCAGCATTGTGTTAACATCATCTCCATTTTCTTCCTCCTCCTCCTCCTGCTGCTCCTCATCGCAGTCGTCGAGCTTGCAGGATGGTTTGTGGGAGGCTAAGACCTGCTCCAGTCTCTCCTTCTCCTTCAGCAGGTCGTTTATCTCCGTCTGGAGGGTAGACTTCTCGTCTTCGAGCATGTCGGTTTCCTGAGGTGAGGAGGGACAGAATCAGAAAAAAAAGACTTAGCGTGAGGGGGAGTATGAAAACACTGCTGCACTGTGGTGCTCTGCAGTCATCCCTGCTGGGCTCCTGTTATCTGTACATGTCATACAGGAACATACAGTGCATGTGCCCTGTGTCTTCATACTTACAGCTTGCAGTGTGTCTATCAGCTCCCTCCGTCTGTTACGACACTTTGCTGCAGCAATCTTGTTCCTCTCCCTCCTGATCCTCCTCCTCTCCTCCTCCTCTTTGGAGGGCTAAAATCAATCAGAAAAAAAGCCCATTTTAAATGCGCATCCTGCTAACTTTTGCCATATCAGCAGTTGGCTCCTCAGCACCATTCCGCTTGCCAAAAAGAGAGAGAGAGAGACAGAGGGAGAGAGAGAGAGAGGGGGGGAGACAAAAAAATCTTCGTTGCAGTGTATGCTGGGAATACTGATCTGCTCGGTGGCGGTGCAGACTCTCTTTCAGTTCAGGCGTTAAAATGCTGCACCACTGGCACGGTCTGGTCGAGCACGTGAACGCGCACTTTTTTATGCAATTTGCCATCCCATTCATAAACAGTGGTGAGCTCCCGTTACTCCGAGAGTCATTACGCGCAGCACCAATTAGATATAATCCAATCACCTGTGTGCCTGCAGTCATTTACATGCACAGCTCGGTATGTTCATTTTACTTAAACAGTAAAAGAAAAAAAAAATCTACTTTCACGTCCTGTTGAAAATATCGCGATAACTCAATTTTCATATTAACCTTGAATCAGTGGAAAGGAGTCGTGGGAAGGGATAGGACAATATGGACTCCTTCATTGATTGATTGATTGATTGATTGATTGACTACCTAATTAAAGTGACATTGCATTACCCTCCCCCCCGCCCCACCTTGCTCTCCTGCATACCTTGTCTTTAAGCCCCTTCCTGTTGGAGGGCTTCGCCTTGCTCGCAGCTGCCGGGGAAGACGACTGGCTCCCGCCGTGAGTTTTGCTCTTCGCGCGTCCGGACGACGGAGAGCCAGATGTGATGACTGTCTGCACTGGCTGCACCATCCACCTCAGATCCGGCGAGGTTGAGATTGCAGTCACAGTCGGAACAAAGGAGTCTGCTACACTGGTCTCAATATCCTCCTGGAAGAAGAAGAAGAAAAAAAAACACATGACAGAGACATATTATGCATATGCAGTCAAAGATTAATTTAGCTTATCTGATGAAGGAGGAATCTAACCTTTGGGTGTGCTTAAATGGTACATCAATCATTTGTGATGAGGAATGTCAAAAAATAAATAAAAAATGACTGAATCAATATTGTCTACAAATCCATCAAAATCATCTGCATGCCCTGTCATCACATCCTTATCACGCATTTTTATCATCACTATCACTCTGGAATGAAAGGTCACGACCAAGACATGTCTGTGTGAGGTACATTACAAACCTTCTCCCTGAAATGACACTTCCCTCACATGCACTGAGACTGTATAGATCGCCTATGTGTTTGTATAGAATCAATGTAAAGCACGGGACAGTCTGCCTACTTGGATACGTGTGAACATTTTGTCCCTACTGTCCACATGAGCCCTTTGCAACCCCATTTTAACCGTAAGCATGAATTATCTTGCAAGATTTCATTATATGTGAATCATTTTTGAGATGATCTTCTACCTTGGCGCTGTCCACTGATGATGAAAGCGAGTCAGGAGGATGCTGGCTGCACCCAGGGGTGTCCCCGCCAGGCGATGCTGTGCTACAGCTGGACGATGAGTCGAACTCAGAGCTGGAGTCTGGATGCATGTTCTCGTCTAACAATTACTGCATACAAAAAAAATAAAATAATAATAATAAAAAAAAGATAGAATAGTCTATCCAAGTCTAAGTAGAAAACTGACGCCTAAACGTCTTTCTATATTCCATTTGCCGGGTTCATAAATGGTAACTGTGCAGATAGTGGAGAGGCCCGCCTTTTATAGTGAGCTGGAATTTTATGAATGAAATCTGTGTGGTGAGACCGAACCATTTGACAGAGGGAGAGGTGAGTGAGGGGGAAAAAAGCGAGCAGATGTTTTCCAATTTAACAATTAAATCATGCAAATGTATGAACAGAAACATGAGCGGCGTTTTTATTTTCATTCATCTTATTTTCTCAAATATTCAAAATAAAAAATAACCAGTATATGTGAAGTGACGACCCCCGTCTGCAAGAGGTGCCCATCGCCATGAATGAACTACGTCAGTTCACGTATGCAGCATCTGCATGATATACATCATGTTCCCTTTATGTCCACGTATGTTCTGGTCTTAATTGCACTTAATTCAACATAAATGTAGAAAGAATGAAGGTGATGAAGAATATTAAAAATCATTTTTGTGACGTTTCACTGTATGTCCCCTTCGAGTCGTTCAGATCAGAGCAATGCTGATGGAGCGGCTACAAGCTGCCCCCCAAATCACAATCTTTTTATTTATTACCAATATTGTGAAACCCAGCATGATTTCATTAACGCACGCGGCTTCCAGCACACCGCCTCATTATTTATGAGCTGCTAAATCAAGTGTCGGCCATACATCACAGTGCCTTTCACCTGTCTCTGCATATGAATATAGCTCCAGCAACAGAAATTGTCGCTGGAGTGAGGCAGCCAATCGCAGAGTGGACCGGTCGAGCCATATATGGATGCTTCCGGCGAGCAGGGGGCGCGCCTGTGTGGCGCACGGAGAGCGCGCAGTCGGACTGTGTGTGTGTGTGTGTGTGTGTGTGTGTGTGTGTGTGTGTGTGGCCCACTCACTCAGAGACACAAAACAAAAAGTGAAACATGCGCTAAAAGGCTCGGCCGTCATGAATTGTGGGCTACCCGATAACAGCGTCATTAGCTGCGACTCGACTGACCGCAGAGGCGCTGGGCTGCTTTCAGGACACGCAGAGGAGGGTAGACCCCTGCACTTGAACCACAAGAATAGAATGCAGACAGCTTTTTTGTGCGCAGATTTAGACCTGTGAGTGCATCACAAATCCTAACATCACACTTGTGAGTTACTGCAGACACTTAACCATGTTAATCATCTTCTTTTCCAGGAGAAATGTATTGATTTGGTGGCTGATTTCCTGCTTTTGTTCTCCCACTTTCACACATACTAATCAGCTCTGCTGATGCAGTTTATTGGCACCAATTATGTAAGCGTCATTCCCGCTTGTCAAGCTCCTATAAGAAAAGGGATTGTATATAGGCTATATTTAGGTTTCACATGGCCTCACCACTCAAGTGAGAGCGATAGATGGTGAATAGAGAGGGGGGCCTCTCCCCTTGCTCTGATGGTGGCCGCGCTCCCGGCTGCTTCCCGGCAGTGCCAGCCCCCCTCCGGGCTTATTTACTGGCACATCATTAGGTGGTCGGCTTGAGCCTATTCAGCCTCCGGCGGCTCAAGACCAGACGGGTTCAAAGGTCGGACATAACTATAGACACCTCTCACTACCGCTCAAAGGCTTGTTTTCATCAGAGCGGGTGGAGCGTGAATGTGCGTGAGTGTAGAAGTTTATTTTTAGACTCCGTGACATCATCTGTCAGAGTTCATGTAAATTAGGTAAATAGATCATTTAAGTTTACTGAGCTCATGTGAGTAACACCACTGCTGTTATGTGATGAGAATTAAATGACATATCCAGAGATTCTTTATAAAATATGATAAACGAATCGGCAATTACATTACTATGTTGCAAAAAATTGTTACTTTTCTGGAAGTTAAGGTTGTGTGAAGATGATCTCATTCATCGTTTAATCATCATCTCCTCTGTGTAGTTGCAAACTCATGCTATATATGTGTATTACTTGTGCACAAGGCTATTATTATGGTCACCAACTATATTATTATGAGAAGACAACTCAGGATAAAAATAACATTATTTCTGTGATCCGATTTTGCCAACTCTTATCACTAAAGAAGTGAAAAACATTGTTCGGAACAAAAAGTCCGGGTCAGCATTCTTTGATCTGGCAGCTGCTCTTGCCAACCAGTCAAACAAATAGGCCACTCAAACAATCCACAAGATAAACGGGTTGTTTGGTGTCCCGTTTCATTCCGCTGCTCCGCGAGACTCCCCTGTCTGAGAGCCGCGACACAGACAGAGATCCCACTCTGACACCGTTTCCTGGATACCAGATATTCCGGCCCGTATGGAAAACAAACAAACCGTGCTGCCTCTCAACAGACGACACGGATGAGCTGGTTTTATTTTTTCTTCGTGGAGTGAGACGTCGTCACAACGCAAAACGATCGTTGTTGCTATGCAAAACGAGGACGTCACTGACGCGAAGGGGTGGAGTGTTGCCATGCCAACCAGGAATGTTCAACAAAACACCAGCGCGGGAAACAAAACACAACTCCTTTAGCCTGAATTGATGCACTTTGACACAATAACACTATTATTATCACTTTATCCATGTAATTATGGAATTTCAACGCTTTTATATCTATTCCTTTTTAAATGGTTTTTAAACAGCCCAGCCTGAACCCTGTAGCCTACATTGTTTAAAGACAGGCAGTAAAGAGGGGCATTTCCTAGAGGACCCCTAGGAATGCAAAGAAAAATAGGAAATCCTAACATAGCTATTGTGAATGTAAGAATGACTATTGTAGTCAGAGTTTTTGCCTCATTCTCTGCCTATTTATAGTTTTTAGAAGTAGTAAATCAACAAAAAACTACTAATGATAATAGTAACGTATTTGGGTTGGGGTCTTACTTATTCTGTAGGCCTACTTCTACATTATGGGGAAATTTATAGGACAAGGGTGTTAGAAAGTATTATTAGAGTGCTCATGTGAAGGAAATACACATCCTGACTGTTGGCTCAGTGTCAAACCTGTGGTTGAGTGACTTATAGCTCCTTATGTAAATCACAAAGGATTCCCTCTCACAGATGTAGGGGAAGACCTGTGTTATCAAGCCTGACACCCATGAGGAAAGCAAACTGCTGTTGTGGAAAAGTACACATGACAAACCAGTTATCTGCTTACTGTGCAATTTAACACACCCTAGCTTGGATTTCAAACAAAAGGTACAAGTACTGCCTGAGGGGCGTACTACACATGTAACTGCTCCTGCCCCGACATGTTTTTTTACCGTGTTCCCTTTTCAATGTTTGTATACAGTGAATTTGGATTCCCACAGAAATCATAGGCTACAGTCTTTAGACACAAAGTCTTTGCATCTCAGATTAGAGAATGAGTTTCATTTTTTTTCATTTTTTAAAAAGTCAACAAACAGAGATATATTTGCACACATAATTTTTTTCATACACTTCTCTCACTTTAACCCTACTATTGTTTTTTGCTTATAGATCTAAAATGCATGGCACCTACGAGATTAGATTACAGTCACATATTATAAAAACGATTTTAAAGGCTATAAGAAAGTAAATAGGAAAGTTTGAACTGTGGTTTTGACATGTATGGGGAAAATAGGATTTGAATGCATGAAAAAAGTGCCTCCCTATTACAAATATTTGTCTTAAAACCCTTTAAACCTGCTTTACAGACACTCAACACAGTGCTTCGACACTCTCTATTTAAATCATACTGTACAACATAGTTTGCATGTTTGAACATGTATCTCTCTGGGACTTTAAAATAAACCGATGTGGGATAAAACAATGCTTGATAAACAACATAATTCTGTAAAGATTTAGGCATAAGGCTGTTTTTATGTTTGCAAAAGTTAGCATTGTACTCAATGAGTACACTTGTTTTAGTTATTTGTAGTACATCTTTTTTCATGCAAACATGGGAAAGGATTGAACTATTGCCTTGTGTTAACCCTGACAGACGAAAGTTGCCTGGGGACCACAGTGGAGACTGGTTATAACCAAGTTCTTCAGGTGCAGTCATACCTTGAAGTTGACCATCTACTCTTGGAGGACCTCACCTGATAAACGTGGACACATTGCGGATATTTGTTAAATTAGCTACTTGGAACATAGTTTGGTTTTTGTTTTGCCTCATGCTGTATAGTGTTATGGATACATTTTTTCAATAAAATTATTGCTTCAAACTCTGTTTGAGCACACATAAACTACCATTATTAACTGCAAATATGTCTTAACAGTACATTTGCATCTTTGATAATTGAATAATACTGCATTTGTCTAACAGCCCTTACATTTGTTTCAGTTTCAGGTTGTCTTCCCCCGTTAAAACACTAGCCTATCAGAAAGCCCAGAATGCAAAGCTGACGAAGCAGATTTAAATCTAGAGAGTGTTGAGTGTCACCTCTCAAACTGGAGCACCATACCTGATTTAAATCATAAAAATGAAAAAAAGCAGTAAAGGCTATCTTCATAAGAAAGGTTTAAAAAAGTCTTGATATTAATTATTACAATTTTTAAAATGAATTATATTGTATTATTGAATAAGTAAAGGCACCGTGTTAAAAATACCCCAGCAGTGTGTTTCGATGCGTTTGCTTGACACACTTAGCTCAGAACAGACACATCTGCATGTTCAAATTTACCTTTCGGTGTACTTTGGCGTGTAGGACGTACTTTTGCTGACCATTATGCCAGTTCTTCAGTGTTCACAACAGCCTCTGTGTGTTTGTTGACTTGCATAACGTCATGTCGCCGTCGTCCAATCTCTGGTCTATTTCCCAGCAGGCGCCGCCCCGTTTTACAGGATGCACCATATTTGGAAAATGACGTACTGGGGATCCCGGTCTGGAATATTCCATTTATGGAGGGAGACCGTAAAATATAACGTCTAAATGCGACTTTTTTTACCTTTAAACATCACAAGCCGGCATTGCATGTTCAACATATAGCGGATTAAACGACGTAAAAGCAGTCTGTGGCGTTATTGCCGCGTTGTTACGTCCGTGTTTTGGTGTTTTCGCTGTCGTAGACGGAGCGCTCCCTCCTACGTCATCAGGTCTCAGGCTATAAAAAGGCTTCGAGCAGACAGAGTTGGCATTCAAACTTTCAGAGCAACGAGCAGAGAAAAGACATCGGGAGCAGCAGTTAGAGTTTCTCACCAACCTACTCAAAGGATTTCCTCATCTCAAGGTTTCATTCCCCCTCGGTAGACTTTGTTTGGATCTTCCTACTTGCTTTTGTTCGGGGAATCATGATGTTTACCGCTTTCAACACGGAGTGCGACTCTTCCTCCCGCTGCAGTACGGCTTCCCCGTCCGGGGAGCAGCTGGGCTACTATCCTTCCCCAGCCGGATCTTACTCCAGCATGGGATCACCACAGTCTCAGGTACGTCTTGTCAAATATTATTACACTGTCATTACAATGTAGGCTACATGATTTTTTTTTTAAATGTGTGTGTTTGCTTGCAATGAAAAACTACATTATTCTCAAAAAGCTTTAAGTTTCTAAATAATAAATATAGTCTGGCTGAGAAATAGTAAAAGCCCATTGACCAGTAATGCACACAGTGCAAGGCGAGCTTCATTCATTCACCTGGAAACTCCTCAGAGGGAGTGTAACGTCATGGCTGACATCATAAGGATATTTTTAAACCACCCAGCTTTTTATAGACCCCCTTCTTCATTCATAGACATCCTGCTCTGCTGCTCCCCCCCTCCTGAAAGTAAATGTACTGATGATCCTTTTTGCTTCATTCCCCACAGGATTTCACTGACTTGACAGCATCAAGTGCCTCCTTCATCCCCACCGTCACAGCCATTTCGACGAGCCCGGATCTGCAGTGGATGGTCCAGCCTTTGATCTCCTCGGTGGCCCCATCTCACAGAGCTAACCCCTACAGCCCCAGCCCCGCCTACTCCAGACCGGGCATGAGGTCTGCAGCATCCAAGGCTCACAAGAGGGGCAGAATGGAGCAGGTAATTACCATCTGACCTAAATAATAATTCAAGTGTTGCATAACAAGTTGTAACTTTCATGTTACAGTGTAGAACTGGAGGCTTAACTTTTTTTTAATTTATCATGTGCAGGTGACACCTGAGGAGGAAGAGAAGAAGAGAGTTCGCAGAGAGAGAAACAAGCAGGCAGCAGCAAAATGCCGCAACAGGAGGCGAGAGCTCACTGACACACTGCAAGCTGTAAGTATGCCACAGATTTACCATCATTCATCAGAGTATTTCTCGCCACAGCTAATAGTGTTATCCAACAGCCAAGCTAATGCCTCTTCCTCCATTTCTCTCTCCCTCGCAGGAAACTGATGAGCTTGAGGATGAGAAGTCCAGCCTGCAGAATGATATTGCTAATCTTCTGAAGGAGAAGGAGAGGCTTGAGTTCATTCTTGCTGCCCACCAACCCATCTGCAAAATCCCCTCCGAGCTGGACTCAGACTTCTCCGTCATCTCCATGTCTCCGGCCTGCCTCGCAACCGGGGTGTCCACCCAGCCACAGACCACAATCCCCCAGGCATCCATGATCACTTCCAGCCAGCCAACCTTCACCTCCACTTCCACCTCCACCTCCAACTCCATCTTCTCCACCGCCACCATCTCCAACAGCACGGTCAAGATGACAGACCTGGACTCCTCCGTCCTGGAGGAGTCTCTGGATCTGCTCACAAAGACTGAGATGGAGACGGCGCGCTCAGTGCCCGAGGTCGACCTGTCCAACTCCCTCTACACAACTCAGGACTGGGAGGCCCTTCATGCCTCAGCCACCACCACTGACTTCGAGCCCCTGTGCACGCCCGTGGTGACCTGCACACCAGCCGGCACCACCTTCACGTCTTCTTTCGTGTTTACCTTCCCAGAGGCGGAGACCTTCCCCACCTGCGGCATCGCCCACAGGAGAGGAAGCAACAGCAACGACCAGTCCTCTGATTCGCTCAGCTCGCCCACCCTGCTGGCCCTTTAAAGACTCTTCCAAAAAAAAAAAGCAAAAACACTTCCTATTAGCACATTTTCTTGACGTATGAGATGTGCAGATCACAGGGCTATGGAGCGGACTTGTACCAGGAAGCAAATTATTTATGATTTTATTTGCCTTTTATCTATACTTGCCTATTACACCAATGTAGCAAGTTAAAAAGCATGTTTTAACTAATACCACCTAGTCGTTGTATGAGTTCATATATGATTTTAATGGTGCTAGATAAGAAAAACTCGTCGTAGTGTTGATGTGTGTTCAGAGCAATAGTTATTATTGATCCAGTTTGTTTTCTGGTTGATGGAATGTGAGAGTAATTGTGAACTTTTTTTTTGTGAAACTTAAAAAAAAACAAAAAACAAAAAAACTGATGTGCTTTGTCCTAACCATGGTCTGAGTGGTCCTTATCTTCTGGTATGAAGTTTTCTGTGAAAACAACAGTGGTTTTAATTTATGAAATTTTTATTTTTTTACAGAGAGAGCAAAGATGAAAGCTGTTTGTAAGATATGTAAATAAAAAGATAGTGATATTTCAATTCAATTACCTTTGTCTTTGGCTTTCTGCTTACCACATGCACACATATTATATTCACACTTCCCATAACGAGCAGTGAGATAGCATGGCAGCTCCAGTGGCATCCAATTATAATAATGTCTAAAATTAGCCTCCATAAGGGATAGCAGTATTTTTCCCTGCACCTCCACTGGCTCTATTTATTGTTCCGTCTGTTGCCAAGGTTAACTATACGTCAGGGCTCTGACGTCAGTGCGTTCTTTCCATTTTTTTTTTTTTTTAATTTGCAAGCGTAGCGCGGTGACGTAGTACTTCCGTGCCCAACGCTTCTACTGCTCTGTCTCCCAGCAGGGAAGAAAGCAAACCGACTCCTCGGTCAGACACCTTGTTTTTCCGCTAAAATACACACATGTAAAGATTTTTTACGTTTTTCTTTTAACAGAGGAACTTCACTTCTGATATAGGGAATAGAAAGAAACGTGAAACTACGCTTCCCTAATCGAGCCGACGTGGTTGTTCTCGCTGCACACGGCTGGTTATATAAACAGAAATTCGCAAGAGGATCCGAAAGCAACATTTTGACCACGATCTGCGTCGGTCTAATTTATTCTGTTCTCTCGGCAGGTTTTTGAAGTCGCCAAAATATCACCTCCCACAGTCAGAGAGGCACATGTGAGTTACAGCACAATGCAGGAGAAAGAGTCCTCAGGAATAATTCATGAAGCCACAGAAAAGTATTTGTGCAAATGGACCGTGGCGTGCAGACAGATAGGTGTAAAGTGACTGTCTGCAAAGTCTTTTTCCAGACAGACACTAAAACCCCATTTTCTGGAAGCACAGCCGGGGCCAAGATTTACACCGATGTGCCAGCATCGCATCAAAAATGTCTTTGAATGACAAGTAGGTCACATGTGAACGCCTAATCTGGAACATGGTGATCAAGAAAATGTCTTTTTCCATTGGTGAATACAGTAGGCTACAGATTAAAATAACTGGTGGGCTGCAGGCAAACAGACGCAGTGTAGGTTTTCTTTCCGTTTAAGAATAACTGATAAAGCTTAAGTGTCGTTTTTTCCAGAAACATAAAACATGATTTCAAGAAATTGACCTTTTTACCAAAAGTGAAACTTAAAGAACAAGTTCACCCAGAAAATTCAAATTCAGTCATTACCTACTCACCCCCATGCCGACGGAAAGTCTGGTGAAGTTTCATAGACAATAAAACATTTCTGGAGCTTCACAGCAAAAGCAGCAATTCTCCTAAACAACTGAAGTGGATGGGGACTTGTTTCAAAATATAAAAAAAACAAACTGAAACAGTGAAATTGATCCCAAACTATTAAAGCCCAAATCGTCACTGTAGCTGCTAATCTAAAAGTGTTAGTGAGCACCCCGTCTGAGGTGGGTGGACATGCTCGGCATCTTTTTTAATCAATTAGGGGTCTCAGGGGTCAGCGGAGACTTCAAATACAAAATAGTCCCCATCTGCTTCAGTTGTTTGGGAGAATGCTGCAACGCTGTTTTGCTGTGAAGCTCCAGAAATGTCTTGTCACTGCGAAACTTAACTTTACATCGGCATGGGGGTAAGTAGATAACGATACTTCAACTCATCCTTTAATTTGTCCTTTCTTTAATTTCAACTTTTATAATAGCGTCATGGTCCAGGTGCATTTAATGTGAATTCTGGGAGTTACAGGCATCTGTCCTGTCTCTCCCATGATTACTTAGAAGGCAAATATATAAACCCTGAAGACAGTAAACTCAGCAGTGTCACTATCTAATTTCCACTGAAACATTTCTTGTTTGTGCAACACCTTACTGTTACGCAGTTGGTCATCAAACCTTCCCTACCGCTCCCTCCTACTTGTCATTCTTTCACCTCACTCGCTCATTTGACCCTTTTATCAATATTGCACCATGTAAAGAATCACCGGAAGCCGGATTGCTCAATGGCTTTACACAGGAAGTGCGTGGTGTGTGAGCGTTAGGGACGTGCGGTGTGGAAGACTACCGTCGCACAATAACTAACTTGCCCTGACGTTTGAGCCCTTTCCAGTGTGGACACACCCTTTTTGTGCAACACGGCCGAGACGATATGAGACAGTTGTCAGGCCTGCTCCTCCAAAGTATGACCTGAAACAAATCAAAAGATTCAGAGAAAGTTGCAGAAGCAAAATGCCTCTTTCTTAGTTTCCTGCTTGAGGAAAATTTCTTGGATTGAAACAGGGCTTTTACAAAGCCTCTTGTTTTGTTAGCACTGTGCTGTTGCGTAACAGCTGAATTCTGAGTACCTATCTGTTTTCCTTTCCACTTAAGATGAGCCTCCTTTTCCCTCAATAAAGCCTCAGTGTGCGACCATGCAGCGCCTAATAACTCCATCTATTAATACCTCTATGTCGGCCCCAGGGAGCTGGGGTAGCAGCAGAAATAGCAGGTGCCTATTGCTTCTTTTAACATCAGCATCAACAGCAGTAAAATTAGACCACTATGACGCCAACCTGCGTCGGTGCTGCAACCCATGGGAGGAACCAGGCAAGCGTACGCCCGATAGAAAAAGAGGAGGAAAGTGAGAGCGAGGCGAGGGGAGGAAGAGGATGGGAGAAAATGATGAGTGTTTGAGGACAGCAGCGAGGGAGGCAGACAGAGATCCCTGCCTGGGTGTAATTGCGAGCACGGTGATGATGAAACAGCTGAGTTCGCCTCCGTGCCACGACAGCAAGAGCTCGGTTTGGCTCGGCTCCATATTCAGAGAAATCCATCCCCTGATACCTTCCTTCTGTCGAGAGAGGATACAGACGGCACTCAGTGTCTTACCCCTGTAGACAGGTGTCTGTCTGAGTGATACAATGACGCCAAATTATACTTTTGATCTGTTCTTGACGTATTTGTTTTAGAGTCGTGAGTGTGACACAGTGCAGATATTTCATAAAATCACATTTCTATGACAGTCTGTGTGTTCATCTGTAGGAGTGTGACGAATCAAATTCAGGTTGGGATTCTGGGCTCTCATCTGCGTGCGTCTGCCTTTCCTTTGTATTTTTCCGTGTCTAGAGGTGATAAGAAGCGCAACGCAAAGAATGACAGCAATTAGTCGAAGGGTGTGTAGACACTTGCGTCAGCATGCGCGCTCATTTAAGGAAGTCATCTTACTGTGAAAGGTAGAACTTTCATAATGACTTATAATGCTGAGCCAGTGCCCAGAAGTGATATAAAGGTTAGTCAATCAACAGTGAGATTATCGCGGTAGCTTTCCACGTTAATCCACGTTGAATATGTTCAAACATGTAAAATGAGAATGGCTACTAGAGCATGTAAAAAATGCAGATAAGTCTCAGGTATATGACTTTAAAGTTGTGCATTTCATTTCTGCCCTAAAAAGCTCCGTAGCATGGAGGAGTGTGTGACATGCTATTCTTAGAGGTTATTTGACGCACTAAGCTACAATACTGCAGGGATTTCTCTATCCAATAATTACTGTTCACTTAGTGCCAGACTCCCCACACAGCAGCGTGTCCTCGTCTCGTCTCGTGGGATCAGTAACAAGGATGTTTCCCTGGAAACTGGACAGCTCTATCATATGTAATTGGGTAATCCCTGAGCCGCTGACAGAAAAATAATAGCTTTTGGGATTTTCAAAATACCCCAGCCAACACTGAGCGTGATATGGCTGTTTCGTAACCTCGGATTCACCAATCGCATACAGGATGGATTACTGTGCCGTTACTGTAATATTAGAGACATTTTAAGTGTAGATCTATAGCAAGAAGAAAAGGGATGATTTGTAATCTTGCAGCTGTTGTCTAAATATCTCTCTTCTTTCAGGTTTAACAAAAGAAGTGTATCAATCATTGTTCATTCAGCTAAAGCGTGTGAACACAAGAGTCTATATGGTATGAAACAGGGTCATACAACCATCTTCATTACAGAGACCAACTCTGACTTTGACTTATATAACAGGTCAGACTTTAGACTATAAAACAGCAACTATAGGCAATGTATTGATATATATTGTTATCATGATGTGAGACTATATATCGTCCTGGATTTTGGATATATCTTCATATGACATAAGTGTTGTCTCTTCCTGTTTTATAAGGCTGCTTTACTGTAAAGTGATGTCATTTTCTGAACTTACCAGACTTGTACTTGTTTTTAAGACTTGTCTTTACCCACGTAGTCATTATAGCCACATTACTGATGATTATCTATCAAACATCTCATTGTGTTGTTATTTTGTTTTAAGTACCAATAGTCATCCCTACATTACTGATATCTAGGTTTGGTCAGACATGTTGTGATATTTGATCCTGTCACCCAGTTGTAGTATTTATGAGGTGCTTTTTAGGAGATTTAAAAATATCCAGATATACTACATTGTGCATTGTGCATATAGATATTTCAAAAGTGTAGCGCAGTATTATTTTAATATAATACTTTTATAATATAATACTTTTAATAAAAAGAGGATGGAGAAGTCAGGTGAGAACTTGCTTGTTTTTTTAAAATAAAAAACAAAGATCTGTAATAAAAGAACAAATGCCTGCAGGTAATCAATGCAATCCGCCATTTTGCTACTACCTTTTACTTCTGTTGTGCATTGTGAAGCTCCCTCCATTGATGGCACATCAGTGATTACAAAAGTTACGCTTGCATCAAGGTCCAAAGAATCCTGAACGGAACCGGATGAATGACCGGAGCCAGTTTGGTGGAAAAGATGTGAACTGTAATCACTGTGTCGTGGACTTGAGTCAAGTAATGTCACTGTTTTGATGACTTGTAACTTTTTCTCTCAAAAGAAAGTAAATGACTTGAGACCCAACATGATGACTCGAATTACTTTTGTGTTAATTTTTAGTTTTTTGTAGTCTGTCAGTATTTCCCTGTTTCAGTGTGACAGGGAGGGGAAATTTCTGATTGAGAAATAAAAAAAACCTTTTACAAAGTTCCTTGTATGATGACATTTCACTAAATCTCACTTAATAATCTCATTATTTGACAGGTACTAATACCTTATCTTTTTACTTCATACAGACCGGATAGTGCAGGTAAGACTGCAGTTTTTCGGGTGGAGGAAAGTGACATGACTTGACACAACCTGTGACTTGACTTGCCCAAGAAAAAAATGACTTGGAGCTTACCTGACACCTGGACTAATGACTGGATTTAACTGGTGTCAAGAGCTTGCAAACAGGTATTTGTCTATTATTGACAGTAAAATAAACGAGAGCCCCTGATCTTTCTTTTTTTGGTTTTCACTACCATGAACATTGCACATGAATACCCATACTCTGAAACCACTTAGGAATATGGCCTTTTTGACCCACTAGAGGGCCCCAGGTCATAAATATACTGTAGTCTCAGCGAGGGCCCCGCTCAGATCTTCTCAAAACCAGAAACTTTGGTTGTCCCAAAGGGGTCTTGTGTCTGTGGTTCACTTGTTTTGTAAAATTATCTGCTTGTGACTAGAAGCACACCTGGTGTAAACCACCTGATTTGGTGTTATCAGACCAGTGAGCAGGCGTTATTATCACATCTGTAGTACAGTAGGTCATTACTACTAGACCATATTTTTGGGGCAGATAAGTAATGATAATGCCTATTTAATGGTCTGATAAGTCAAATTAAGTGTGTAAACACTGCATTGTGATACCTGAATACAACAATAAGCTGCAAAGTTCAAGACTACAAAGCATGTCACTATCTGTAATAAAGTGAGCTCAAAGGTCTGATATCAAGCTTTCAAAGGGTTCGACTGCCTCTCACTTTAGTGTTCAGCAAATTAAGCTAGGTCAGGTGTCGTCACGTGTGCAACTTTGGTCGTGTGTTGGATTTTAACCCCTGTGTCTGTTTAAGGTTTCTGGTGTTGGATGTGAATGTCCTCCCTGATCTTTCCACACCCATCCATTACCTCTTGGAAGAGGACTTTGAGTGTTGCCTCTCTGGCGTCCACTCATTCTGTTGTCCTTGTTGTTGCATTTATGTAGTGTCCCCAACAGCTGTTACATAAGTGGCGTGCTCCACTTCTGTTTTCCCAGGGGTCCAGTCTTTAGGGTGTACCAGCAGAAATCTGTAACAGCCTGGTATTGGAGTCCCACTTGGATGCCTCCGGTGGTCCCCATTGAGTTAGCAGTGTCTGTTCTGGTCCTACAGACACTAAATCAGGGGAGTATTCCCATTAACTTCCGGCCTTGAGTGCCACTTGCTGCAATATCAAAATAGTTGGCTATTAATTGTTGCAGTTTGCAATCGTGTACAAACTGTATTTGCTGAGGAAGACGGTGAGATGTGGTTGAAAGTTGTGCCAATCCAAGGTAAAAAAAAGAGGCTTCTCTTATCTTTATTTTTTCCAAAAGGCAACGACCCAAACAGCCAGAGGCTCCGCAAACTGAGTGAACTCACCATTCAGTGGGAGAAGGAGTGTAGTTCCACCTCCAGGCCAGCGGCGGCGCTGGAGGCTCCTGTCAAGCCGGCAGTGTGAGTTGGAACTCGGTGTTAAGCTCGGTGGCTGCCTGGCACGGGCTGGTTGGTCGGTTGGTTGAGGGTAGCCATGGCTCGACTCGCTGCGCTACTGCTGTTACCGGTTCTCATTGAATCTGTATTTTCCATTTCTTTCTTTTTACCGGTCAACTCAAGAAAGTGCTTACGAGAGGAGATCCACAAAGACGTCCTCGTCACGGGGGAGTATGAAATAAGCGAACAGGCGAACACCAAAACTAATCTGAAGGTGAGCACAGACCTGCGGCTAGCTGCACGGCTAACGTAACCAGCTTGTGTTGAGGCCGAAGTGGCCGGTAACATCTGTGTTGACGCACACTAGCTGCTACGCGAGAAATTCACAGCTTGTGATAAATGTAGCGTGAACTGTTGGTGGAGTGTGGCTGAAATTTGTGACAACTGTTGTTAGCACTGTAGCTAACCTAGGCCCCGAAAAACTCGTCTTCCTGGTTTTGGCTAATTAGCGAGCTAGCTAACGTCAGCGCTTGCTTACATTATCTTTAAGTATGTATTTTGACATAAACTCACAGTAGCCTGACACTAATGGACATACAATGTTTTAACGTTTGCGGGTGTTGATTTCACAAGTATTGTGTGTTGTATTGTGCCAAGTAATCTCGTATGTATCATCGGCTCGCCTCTGCTGCTGTTACACGTCAGTCTTACTGTCCATTCAACTGGCAGCCTCAAGCTAGCAACATTAGCATATTAGCCACTTATGATACATGTCAACGACAGCTTTGTGCACTGTTATTTTAATTAATAGGGTGTTTTGTTTTATTCATTCATCACGCAGGGACTTCTACCCTCACATTTTTATTAACTAATTGAGTTTTATTAAAAAGATTCTGTATTTTTTTTGTAGAACAGTCTCCATGTTTTAACAGCTGCTGCATTGAAACTAATATTGATGGCATGCTGGTATTCAGAAGGTTAATGCAGTCTATTTGGGCTGAATTTTTAATCTAGAAAATGATATATTATTAGCAGGTTTGACATAATTCCCCCAGAGCTCAAGAAAGCTGAAATTCTTTAATTGATCATTTTATGTAGCAAAATCTTCATATTTGAGATGCCAGTGAATATTGAAATATTGTCAATAGACTCATTGATTCAGCAGTACAGTTAATATTTCCATCATTGCCTTGTTAATTCTGCAGATCACAGATTCCTCCAGCCACACTCTTTACTCCAAGGAAGATGCAACAAAAGGAAAGTTTGCGTTCACCACAGAGGACTATGACATGTTCGAGGTGTGCTTCGAGAGCAAATCACCCATGGGTAAGTGTGTTAATCCCCAATTACTTTTTTTTTTTGAGACACACTCACCAGATGCAATGTCATTTTTCTGTCACTGACAGATTTACATGAATACAATTAATTTGTGTTAACCATCAGCAAGAGCAAAGAAGATGGAAATGTTGCATGTTTATGATAATAACATATTTAATTAGAGATGTGAATTTATGGAAATTAGTTCAATAAAGCAATGACTGGAAACTCATAATGATTCAGACAGATAAATGATTAATTGAAATATGGGGAAGTTTCTTAGGTTTTCAATGAAGGTTTTTTTGATTCTGAAACTAGACGAGGGTTACATAGCTCAGTGAGTAAACGATTTAACACAGGTAACTGCATATGATACTAAAATTTGTGCTCCTTTTGATCAGGGACTGGAAGAGTGCCTGACCAGCTGGTGAATCTGGACATGAAGCACGGTGTGGAGGCCAAAAACTATGAAGAGGTAAGTGTTGGAGCCCAAAGTGTTTGCTTTCTTTTGTGGAATGATACAGATTGTGCAGATTAAAGTCTGTCTGCGGTTTACAGACTAGGTCAGTGGATATAGGCCTTTGGTTTTTTTTTAGCAGGGGTTTCAAATTTTCACCATTCCAGTTTAAAAAACTCTAAACCCACGGGTTCATTCATTATTCATACAACCTGTATAGAAATATTGAAGAATCAGTGAGGGCATGCCCTAATTTTCAATGACGTCGAAAGTGCATTTAAGACAATAGACAAACATGATTAACAACAATACAGTTACCACCATAATCCAAGACAGACAAGAATCAGTCCCTAGTGATCTGCTTCCCTACTGAGGATAGAAAAAATAGCTTACTTTTAAGCGTTTATTGTCGTAGCTTGCTGACACCCAACCAGATACCATGATATTTATAATCCAACAATATCTCTAGCTCTAGAGAATTGCATATATTTTGTCTTTTTTGCATTCAGGGCTCACTTCTAATGTAAAAATGCATCTTGCAAATTGTCAAAGGTTTGTTGTAGGATTGCAGTGGCTGAATGTGCAGTATTAGCAGAGCAGTGCAGAACTGTAACGTTTTCATGAAGATGGGTGTTCAATTTGTTATGGAGGAGGTAAACATTTTAACCAAGCAGAACCTCCTTTGAAAGTGGTAAAAAAATTTAAATGAATAATGATCATTTCCCCAAATCACACATGGCTGCCGATAAGACAGGTCATCCTGAAAATCATTTACATTCAGAAACAAAGCCAGTGTCACATAGACTCTGCAGGTGCATATCATGATCAGTGGTATTGGATGCTTTTGTCATTTGATTGCCGGCCTGAGCCTGATAAATGTGTTAGAGGGCCTAAATATCCTAAATATAACCTACAGTTTAGGTCAAGATTCTTCTTTTAGACGCTCCTTTTGTACTCTGAAAATTGCAGCTTGAACCACTCGGTTAAATGTGCAAGTACACCCCTAGTCATGATAAAGACCCTCATTTATCAAACTATGTGAGAGACAAAGTAAGTACAGGTTCAAGAGATGCAAGAGACATGCGGTCTTTTCCCTGTAACAGTTGCACAATACTGCAATCAGATAAAGATGAATAAATGAAGTTGAGCTGTGGAACTTCATTTATATTTATGCAACATGTAAATACGTGAACGCACGTAGATGCCTTGTGATGCATCAGTGGCATTGCCACGTGTCCATTGTCGAAACATGATAATTGCGTCACAGCTTCCTATTATAGAAAACAGGGAAATCGATGGGGGCGGTTCTTTGCCTCCACATCGTTCAATATCGTCCCCTTATAGGGACACGTCGTTGTGCATCATCACATCCATTACTTACTGCCCTTCTGAGAATGGATAGCACTTGGTTCTGCGGCTGCCTCCAGCAACACTTAAAAATAAGTAGAGAAGTGATGAAGCCCTGTGAGCTGAGAATCACCCTCCTTCCCACACATGCTGCTGCGTGAACATGACGTTCTGTTCTGCAGAGCGAGTGTGTAGGTGGGTGTTAAGGGAGAGCTCGAGTGGGCATGCCTGTCTGTTGGCAGGAGGGTGGAGCTGAATTTACACATGTATTCACCTACGTAGATAGATGGGTGTGTTTCTTAGAACAAATTTGCATGTTGTTCAGTAGATGATGTATTAGTATTTGGTAAAAAATGCTGGAAAGAGTCCCTGTCTGTTACACAATGTTTTAGAAATGTGTACTTGGCAGATGCAAGCTGCAGTACTCAGTGTTTCTTTGTTATCTGCTTATTTGATGCCATTACGCACACTTTATCAGAGGCAGGTTTTACTGTGCAAGTCCCTAATGGGCAAATCTCTGTGGTAGGGGCTGCTGCACCATTTAAGGCTGTAGTTTGGTTTATTTGTTCGGGACTAAAGAGATAATCCGAGACATTGCTGCTGTTTAAATTTGTTCTATTTTATGGTCACAGACTTGAGACAAGCGAACTGACTAGGGCTGCAGCGACTGATTATTTTCATTATTGATTAATCGGGTATTTTCATGATGAATCAATTAATCGTTTTTGTGGGACAAACAGTCCAAAACCCAAAGACTACTAAGTTTCTGTCATAAATGACAAAGAAAAGCAGAAAGTTCTCACATTTAAGAAACTGGAACCGGTTTTAAATTTTTGCTTGAAAAATGACAAACAATTAATTGATTATCAAAAAAGTTGGCAACTTAACTATTCGTTGCAGCTCTAGAACCAACAGCGTAATTGCACAACATAGTGCCTACTAGATGTCATAATCGTCAGATAAATCTCATTTGGTGGTTAAATTTGTCAGTTATTTCACAACAACCCGTGGTTGGGCTGAGCAGATGTTTGTTCAAGATAAAGACCAACTCTCTAGGGCAGTACACCTGTACAGTTCACACCAGAGTTCAAATGGCAGCTTTCTCACCAACCTAAATGAGCAAGATGAAATGGCCAAACAGTTTGTTTAAACACACAGAGCAGTGTGTGCGCAGTCTAAGAGTGACACCTGCTGGACAAAGTATATACTGCTGAAAGAGTACTTCTGTTTACCCCAACTTTGGCTTCGAAGGCGTCACTTTTACATGGCTGTAGTAGTATCTGTTTTGTCCTTCCAGATTGCCAAGGTGGAGAAGCTGAAGCCCCTTGAGGTCGAGCTGAGGCGACTGGAGGACCTGTCAGAGTCCATCGTCAATGACTTTGCTTACATGAAGAAGAGAGAGGAGGAGATGCGGGACACCAATGGTAAGAAAACAACACAATCAGAATCAGAATACTTTATTAATCCCCGAGGGGAAATTGTTTTTGTTACAGATGTTCCGTGCAAAGTAGAAATAGAAATATAGCCTGAATGGAAACAAGAGATAAAGATATAGATAACATAGTAAAGTAGACAATAAAATAAAGTAATAAAATAAGATAAATAAAATAAAAAATAAAATAAATAGACAATCTTAACTGTTCAATGACCACTCCAAGTATTTACTGAATTTACTGAAATTGCACTTAAATGACCAGAGAAAAGACAATCGATTTGTCCATAGTAGCTATCTGCAGCGCCATACGTTACGTTCATAGCAGAAGTGCACAAAGTAATCCTGTCTTCCTCTCGTTTTCAACGTTGTTGAGGACACACAGTTGTCTTCTTTGAAATTGTTAGTGCGAGCACAAAAGTCAGTTGTAGCCGCACAAAGACGCTGATTTGAAATAGGTAGCGTGAGTTAACACAATGTACAAGATGATTAAAATCTGTCTGCCCGGCTTTAAGTGTCAGATTTTAACTACCTGAGGACAGTGATGAAATGTAACTCGATACATTTACTCAAGTACTGTTCACTGTACTTCAGCTTTGGGGTACTTGTACTTTGGTGGAGAAGAAGTCACTGACCAATAACATGACTGGCCCTCTTTCTTTACCTCCCTCCAGAGTCCACCAACACACGCGTGCTGTACTTCAGCATATTCTCCATGTGCTGTCTCATCGGCCTGGCCACATGGCAGGTCTTCTACTTGCGGCGCTTCTTCAAGGCAAAGAAGCTGATCGAGTAGAGCGGCCCCTAGCTCCTAACCTCGGGGGAAGCTGCCTGCCAGTCAGCCACCACATCCCAACATCCACCCTCTTTGGACTAGCTTCAGCAAACAACAGCAAGTGGGGTCGAGGGGCTCAAATTCTAGTTTTCACAGCTGTAAGAGAAAGAGTACCAAGGCTGTCCTCTGAAAAATGATTCACCTGCTTATTTAGTGGTTTAAAACATGAAAAGCGCTGTAGGGAGAAATGCACTCTGAGACATGGGAGGCGTATGTCACTGCATTGGTGAGATACGTCCATCTCCATGGTACTTCACGTTTCTGTCTGCACTGTTTTGAATGTTGCAGCTTACTGAATAAGAACTTGTTCCTTCAATCAGTTGAGCAGTGATGTTTGATTTTGAGCTCTGTTTGAATGGATGTGCCATGAGCGAATGTCTTTTGCCCTTCTGTTGATGTACACATTATTTGCCATGCCAAGCAAACTAGGTCCTTGGTTCCCTTTTATCAAGTGAAGGCTATTTGAAAAGTGGTTTGTTACTTCGATGAGAAAATTGGCAACCACTTAACTTCTGTGTTATGTCACTTAATTTTGCATACATGTTTGGTAGCTAACTTTAACCGTGTCTTTAGTTTGTTTTCATATTGTAAATGCTACTTAGTTGCTTCAACAGGTATATTTTCTGGGGTGGGGGGCTGTGAGCTGTCAGAGTAATATTCTGCTAGTTATAAATTAGGTCACTTCTATGAGCTCTTGCACGTTCTAGTTTTGTTTTTGAAACACCTGAATATTAGTTTGTCACCAATCAAAGGTAGCCAGAACCAAAAACCTTGTTTATTCAGTAATTTAACCACCTGACTTCTGTGATACGGTTCATATATACTTGTGCAAGTTTCACTTGTCGCAGTGCAGTGGACAGAGGTTTTCAGGGGAAATGTAAAGTATTCTATCCAAACATTATTGTGAAATTTCCTTTCAGTCATACAACCTCTTTCTTTACTCACTGTTAAATTCAGCTGTCCTTTTGTAATTTTCAGAATATCACTTCCCAATTACAGTACTTGCGGATCCATCCAGCGTGCTTCTTTTCGTTAGAAATACTTATGAGGCTTGGGTTACATAAGAATGTGGGTGGTTGCAAATATTCAGATTGTTTTTGACAGGGATTAATTGAGGCATCTGTCATGGATACATTTTTAACAAATGCGCATTCTGCGCAATCAATGATTTTTATGTTGACTGATAAATTTTGTAAATTTGTGTTGGGCTTTTATTCAATAAAATATTGGATGGATTTACATTAGTTATACTGTAGTCTAACATTTCATTTCCCACTTGTAGTTCTAATAACCCAAATATTAGGATGATGGTCTTTAAATTAAATACACAGTATGGTGAGTGCTGGACTCAAATAGCTACAAGAGAAAATAGGACTATAACCTCACGACGGTATAATACTACGGGTAAAGGTTTACAAATATTCAAAATATAACACTGACACATAAAATACAGTGTTCATGTGTAATTTAAGATCAACTTGTCTGGAAAAAAATCATCTGGTAAATGGTAACGTGACCACAGCTGTTTACATCCTCGGTGTATTTTGAAGACTGGATGGAGTCATACATTCATTTGGCAGAGGCTTTCATCCAAAGCAACTTCCAGTAAGTGCATTTAAACTCCATCGTAACAAGAGCTAGCAGTCATCAAAAATTTAACACGTCCCTCCCAAACACAGAAAAGCCTTTACAGTGCTACAATACTGGAGCTCATTATGGGCCTCATTAGTTACCAAAAAAACAACAGCACTTGAATTTACCAGCTTAAATCTCTGGATTTGACAGACCATCACATGATTTGATTGAGGACAATCAGTTTAATCAACAATCAGAATCCCATCGCTTACTTGTTACGTTATAAGTATTTCATTATTTATTCAACTACTGCTGAATCCTATCATGAGCTCATCTTCTCATCACAGACCAGGAAGGGAACATTTACAGTAAGTGATGCACCAAACCTCAACTCAAGATAAATATAACTCACCACTTCCACCAGAGTGGTGGACCCACCAATAAACAGAGTCAGCCTGACTCTGACAGGAGATTTCCATCACTGGAAACTGGGGAAGAAGAATAACCCACTTTTAATTTACTCTGAAGACAAGTTTGTGCTCAGTACAGTAAATTAACATTGTAGTCGTGCCTGAAAGCCAAAACTTGTTACTTACAGAGTTTTACATGTTACGATGTACTATACTAGTACTATAAACAGTATTGACATAAAAAACATACAAAATGTGGTTTTATGATACTTAATGTTTTACACATTTATAATTAGATTATATTATCCTCTATCTAGTAATTTATTTTAATATTTCAGCATTTCACTTTAAATAGCTGAATAAATAAGAGCATTTGAATCTAATTTAGTGTTATTTATGTGGTGAATATAAATAAGAACAATACTCAAAATTAGTTAGGGATATTGGGATATGGGTGCATATGTGCATGGATATGCAATACAAGTCAAATGAAATGTGTTGCATTATTTATGGGGACTAAAAATATTTACATAACACATAATATGTCACAGAAAAACCAATTAAGTGAAAGATAAAATATCCCAATATCTCTAACTAATTTTGAGTAGTACATATATATATAAAAAAGTTTCCACCAAACACTGAAAACTTCAGGCAATTAAACATTTCAGGCAATTTCCGGCCAGCTAAGGGAACAGAATCTAAAGGGGACACAACATCTGTCATTACACCTGTCTCCAGGTATGATTGGCCTGGTTGTGCTGCACATCTTTGTAAAAAATACTCGACAAATGAAAGGCACAGCAGTGACACACTGTCCGGTGATTTAACAGACGCGTAGCTCGTCCGAGGCGCTCATTAAACGATTAAAAAACGACGAAGTTCACAGTTAGCTCTTCTTTATAAATATATACGTTAGCTGTTTGCTAACACACTGCAAACTTGATGCAATAGCTCGTGAAGCCGTCCACCAATCAGATGGAGGCGCCGACCTAACCACCCGGATGTACTCCTGAAGTACTTCCGTGTCAAAACAGTTTCATGGTAGCAACACTGCGCTACGTAGTTTTCAGTTTGACATTAAGGCATTTTTATAACAGCTATGCCGGGCCCAGACAAGGAAACGGAGCTGACGGAGAGAATTGAAGCGTTTCTGTTCGACCTTAACCGTGGAGGGAGCGGGGCGGGACCGCTGCGGGGCTCGGCGGAGACAGCCCGAGAAACGACAGCCCTGCTCCGTAGGATCACAGCCCAGGCACGGTGGAGCAGCGCAGGTACCGCATGATACTTTGTTTTTTACTTAATATACAGTGTAACCCAGACTTTACAGGAGTGCAGGTTAGGAGTATGAAGGCTGTCAGTGAAGCTGCACAGTGTGGACATCAATGTTGTAACTGCTGCAACACCTGTCAGAGCTGTGGTAACTAATAATGACTCTTACAGATGGAGATGGTTGTTTTTCTATATGAGATGTGATGAGATTATATATATGAGATGTCACACTAATAAGACAACAACAAATGCTCAATATACTGTCACACACAGTATAATGAACCATTTTTATACACAAGCTGTATGTAAGATATGTGATTTAAACAAATTGTCAC
Source organism: Pagrus pagrus (assembly GCF_965226575.1). NCBI lineage: Eukaryota > Metazoa > Chordata > Actinopteri > Spariformes > Sparidae > Pagrus > Pagrus pagrus. Next base: position 9,675,361 of record NC_140200.1, read on the forward strand.
TAGTTTCAGCATTGACACATTCTTACTTCCACCTAAAATGCTCTCTGTCTCAGGCGATCTGATGGAAATAATCCGGAAAGAAGGGAGGAGAATGACTGCCGCCCAGCCGTCTGAGACCACTGTTGGCAACATGATCAGACGGGTGCTGAAGATCATCAGAGAGGAGTATGCCAGGTGAGGAGGCCTTCAGAGACTAGACAGAATAAAAACCAGTGGATGTGCTGGAAATGTTATAGACGAGGGTCACCGAGTACTCACACTCACATGGATCATGGATATTATGAAAGCAGATCTGGATTTATTGCAGAAAGGAGCCTATCCTCAGTGAAAGGCAGATGCATCCTTTCTTGGTTTGAGTTATGTTTTGAACTTGTATTTGCTCTCCATGACTGTTCCACAAACCAATCCAAACATTAGTAACGTGATCATTTTTCACAAGAGTAAATTAAACAAATGTTGAACAGCTCAGTTTTAAACCCAGGCATATAGTCATTCTTGTTTTATTTATTATTATTTAGAGCAAAACTGCAAATGTGGTACCTTCAATTTTTCTGTTATGAAGTTTTTTTTAAACACTTATCGCCTGGTGTCTCCTCTGTATGTCTGTTTTGTACATGTGTAATTGCTGTAGTACTAGTTTTCTTTGTTGACTAAATCTGCGTTGTAAATGCTGCTCTACTTGTGTCATGCCTTCAAATTCACACAGTGTTTATGAAACTTTGAGATGAATTTCTGCAAAAAATGTCACAATTCCTCTTTTTCACAAGGTTGTTTGCTTTGTGGTTTTCTGCAGATCCCGAGGTAGCAGTGAAGAGGCCGACCAGCAGGAATCCCTCCACAAGCTCCTGACCTCTGGAGGAGTCAGTGATGAGAACTTCAGACAGCATTTCGCCGCCCTCAAAGCGAACGTCATTGAGGCCATCAATGAGTTGCTGACAGAGCTTGGTATGGGTTTTTGTTTCTCATTTTCATTTCCTGTCAGCTGGTATTGGATAACCATTAAAGTCTGTATGTATTCTGTGAGGTTTTGTTCACTTCTTGTTTCCTTTTTTCAGAGGGAACAACTGACAACATTGCGATGCAGGCCCTGGAACACATTCACTCTAATGAGGTCATCATGACTATCGGTCGCTCTCGCACCGTGGAGGCCTTCCTCAAAGATGCTGCACGCAAACGCAAGTTTCACGTCATCGTGGCGGAGTGTGCCCCCTTCTGCCAGGTACCTCAAACACATCAAAATACGAGAAATACTATATCCATGGAGGAAAAACAAGAAAATATGTTCTATAGATAAAATATAGTTATGATTTTTATCTTCTTTACTCACCTTCCACCAGGGACATGAGATGGCAACCAGTCTGTCAAAAGCCGGCATCGAAACAACCGTGATCGGAGATGCTGCCATATTTGCAGTGATGTCTCGTGTTAATAAGGTGTGCAGCACCACAGATGACCTTAAAACAGTCACTTCAAAGCACAATGGTTAACCTGTGCGGTGATCTCTCTCCTCAGGTCATCATCGGTACGCAGACAGTTCTGGCAAATGGAGGACTGAGGGCCGTCAATGGGACACACACTCTCGCCCTCGCAGCCAAGCACCACTCGACTCCTCTGATCGTTTGTGCTCCTATGTTCAAGCTCTCGCCTCAGGTAAGAAGACCTGAAGAAGAAGAAGACTAATCGTTTCTGCTGATGACAAATAATAATGAAGCTATTTTGTGTCTTCAGTTCCCAAATGAAGAAGACACCTTCCATAAGTTTGTCTCTCCACATGAGGTTCTTCCTTTCACTGAAGGTAACTCCAACAAAACCACTGTCAACTTTATTTTCATTTTGAACATCAGCTTTTAAGACTTTAAAGTAAAAGTTTATTATCTGAGGGATTCACTGTTTATAATTTGTATTTCAGGTGAGATTCTCTCAAAGGTGAACGTGCACTGTCCGGTGTTCGACTACGTCCCACCCGAGCTCATCACGCTGTTCATCTCTAACATTGGAGGACATGCACCATCATACATCTACCGACTGATGAGTGAACTTTACCACCCAGAAGACCATGAACTTTAACTAGTGTAATTAACAAATAAATTAAAATAAATGATTGATGCAGTGTCTTTTATTGCTGCTGTACTTTAGGTCTTCTTCTTGGAGTGTTCCCTACACTTTAATACAGTTGTGTGACGTTTGACGCGTAAGTTTTGTATTATGTTTAGGTATTTTTGTGACTAAATCATTTTTAACATCACCTCACTTCACCACAATATATTAACAGAACTCACCTGCTTCAGGCTGCGTTTTGCTGGAGGTAGGTGGCGTACTGGATGTGCAGCTGTATTCAAACATACAGTACATCTATACTGTTACACCACTGCATTAAGTCTGTGGTGTCATTCTACTTCATATAAAAAGGCACTGTACAAATAAGCTTGAATTTGACTAAGACTGGCATTTAATTAGTTACAGGTTTAACTGTAACATTCAGTGATAATAAAAAATAATAACATAGTGGTGTATCAAGAGACTGACTATTACTGTACAAGCAAAAAACGTGGCTGCAGCAGACAGAATGACAAACAACCGCTGCAGCCTGCACACTGACCTGCACCAGTGGTTCAACATAAGTGATTACTTGTGATTATGCATTAGTAAAATAAAAGATTTTGCACTACAATTAAATAGTTATACATGCCCAACAATACGTGTAATTAATGGTCAGTGAATTTCAGCACAATGTCAAACACTCAAGGTAGGAGGAGGGACACTAAACAGCAGCAACAGTAAGCCAAATAAGTTAACAGGTTTCACATTCAGATGATTCATAAATATCCCTAGCAGCTAACTTAGCTTCATTTTGTAGCATTATTAGCTCTCTACTTGACATCTTAAACTACAACCTGACGTCACTTTATAACATTACATTAAACATTACAAGTTTTCACACCACAGTCATACAGAAATGTGTCACTTCGCTCCCAGCAGCGTTACAACCCTGCAGATACGTGTTGAGTGTGGCTGGTGTAGTTGCAGGTGTCCTCCAGGTGGAGGCGGTGTAGGACCCGCAGAGCAGCAGGTGAGTGGAGGCTTCAGTGGGAATCAGAAGATGAAGAAGCCGCTGTGTGGCGCACAGATGTCATGTTTGAGTGTGTGTGTTGTGACAGCAGCGTCCCGGGGAGTGTAAAAAGACTGGGTCCCGCTGTATTACTCAGGCTGCACTACAGCGTCTATTCACAGGCGCGATCCCACTACTGAGCGGCACGGGGGCTTTGACCTGCTCCGTTTCCGGCCTGGGCCGGTGCACCCCTCCTTAGCCGACCTGGTGGTCCCGGGCTCCCCCAGGAGCACCATATCGATACCGGGCTTAGTGCGGACACCCGATCGGCATAGTCCGCTGCAGCTCAGATCTCCTGAGCTCAAACGATCCGCCAGCCTCAGCCTCCCAGTAACTTGGATTACAGGCGCGCGCCACCGCACCCGGCGACCACCAGAGGAGCTCATAGTGGTTTTGACTTGGACTGATGTGACGTCATCATAAAGTGCCAGCAGCGACCTCTAGCGGCGGCAATGAAGGCTCATCTTGTTTACTGCCACTGCTAAAACTTCATAATATCTGATTTTTATTTGTTTATCTTTAAAGGTGCACTTTATAGTTTTGGAGAAGACATTTAAATCAGCAGAGAGTTGAGTGTTTATCAGCCTAAACAAACTAAATTAACAAACTCTCTTTGTTGAATGAATGAATTAATGAATGCAAATTTATTCGGGACATGTGAAAACAAAACAAATCAAAACCATCAGTTAAATTAGTTCGACAAATAAGCATAATAAAAGGAAAAGCATGTTACAAAGTACATTCTATTAACAGGCATTGACATGCCCATTGTTTTCATGACTGAATAAACCACATAAACAAACAAGGACAACATAATTACATACTGTTTTACTTTGTTTATATTTGGCGGACCCTGCCACCTTTCTAGCTTCAAACAGTGTTTTGGGGACCTTATTGTCCTCTGCGAACAGCTTGTTTATTCAGTTGTAAAAAAATAAATACACTTGAGTTTGTATTTTTACCTCATTAATATTGTAAATATTAAAATTCTCTTGAATTTCTTCTCTAAAACTACATAGTGCATACATTTAAGGAATGGTGTAGCCTAAAGTTGGAGCCAACATTTTTTTTAAACTTGTTTTATTTTTTATTTTTTTATGAGAGTCATATTTTATCTATTCAGCTGTGGTTGTCAACAGTTAACTGTGCAATTACATTTCCTGTTGGCCTAAGATTTAAATGCCAACGTGAAGGGCTAAATGAATGTTGTTTCAAAGCCTCTTCACACTGCCAGGAACCAAAGTTTGTCAGGGAAATATACTGAATCCTTTATCTGCTTATGTATCAACCTAAAAATTGTAAAATTATATATATCTCATTTGAAAGAGCCTACTGGAGCCAGCCTACAAAATATTCATCATGTCTTTTTTTATTCATAGAATGTAAATGTCCTCCAAGTCTCTCAAAACCCCTGAATTCACACACAAAAAAGGACAGTGACAGTATCGATAGATCGATAGATAGATAGATAGATAGATAGATAGATAGATAGATCAAGTGTAATTGTGATATCTAACCACAAGATGACTCCCCACCCTGCTTTATTTAAAGGTAGTTCTCCCACCTTAAATCCACTGTTAGTTTTGCTGTGTCTGCCAAGTGTAATGTTGCGTTGAGTGGTTGGATGTGAAGGCTTAGGATGGAGGTCGGTGGGGAGCATGAGAAGGGTTTTGGCACCCCGCTACGGTCTAACAGAGAGAGTGCATTGTTCTCTGACCTAAATTTCTTGACCTGGAACTGCAGGATGAATGGGACGCAGCAACATGTCTTCACTCTCCGCTGCGCCACACTCGCTGGTCAGACCATGACATCATCCAACTGTCAAACAACATTTTCTGACAATTAGCCCCTCTGAAAAGAGCGTAGTGGGCAAGATTTAGAAATACATATCTGGTCTCTGTTTACCCAAAACACCAGAAACTCATGATTCATCTGACCATTCAGATTCAAACTGATTTCAACTTCATGAATCAACCGTTTCTTGTCCAGTGATGCTAACCCGCTGCGCAGTGCTGCATAGCTGGCAGCCAGTAAGGACACTTTGATAGGAAACAATGAAATCAAGCTGATCATGCAGTAAGGACATGGTGTTAGGCCTAAGCTACTAGCTGCCGTTAGTTAGCAAGTAGCTTAGTTAGCCGTGGAGCTAGTGGCTCTATTAGCTGACTGGAATCTGACCGGACCATAACCTTGGGACACGGGGGAGTCCTCGAGACAAGATGGGCCGGGGCTAGCTGGTTAGCATGCTTGCTAACTCAGTAAGTTCTGTAAACACAATACGTAGACATCTGTTACATGAACTCAAAAGTCAAATAGCAACTGTGCCCATATGTTACATTTTTCAAGAGTTTTTGCACGCGAAACAAACATCACAAAAACATTTAAGAAAGAAGTCATCTTATGTCTTTGTGCTCCAGCCGTATTTTCTTTCTCTGCAAAGTGCCTTGTTCCTTGTGTGCTTGTCTGCAACACAAAATAAATCTCACTTTTATCTTCTCCCGCTGTGCCTTTGAGTTTCTGCTCTCGAGTGCTCACTTTACACCCAAGAACCACATTGAGATGTGACAGAGAGACACACTGATGTCTCTGTCTTTGGCCAGAAGGCTCATCAGCATCTCAAACACATCCAGTGGTATCATCACATTTATGGGCGTGCCTCGGCGAGGTCCCACTTTGTCATTTTTCTGTGCTCACGCGCTCGTCTAAGTGCGTAGAAGAGGAGGAGGGAGGAGATAAATCTCGTTCTTTTTTTCATCACGCTGACTTCATTCTTCACAGCCCTTTGATGAGACAGGGGAGCAAACCTGGGTGGAGTCTGGAGATTTACGGCCGACAGAAGTGTGTAGGGCCATTAAAGCCCAGCGGCCTGCTAATGAAGAGTCAGTGCAATCACACCGAGAGGAGTACAGTATGTGTAGAGCTCATCGATCCGGTGTCATCCTTAGGGACTGTAAGCTGTAGTCTGACCCTGTCAGATCAAAGGACAACAAGATTCATCTTGATTTTTCTAATCGTGTTGGATTATATGATGTTGTATATCTGACCTCAGACAACATGTTACTGTGTTGTGGTTAAACTTCCACAGGCGCTCAGTCGAAGCAGAAATCTAATTTAACAGATGAAACACTGCTGAGTAGCAATTACAGGATCAGAGTTTGGGAGGCAAAATAGCGACAAAATTATCCCTACGTTGTGTGAATGAATGCGCTATGCTACCACCTCCCCCAACACACACACACCATCATTATTCCTTTTGCCCTCCCTTGGGTATTGACGTGCAGCCGGCAGCCCCAGCTGTTGCTGCCCGGTGATGCAGAGCCCCAAACTGTGCAGCGTGCTGTCATCAGAGTGCTGGCGTCTCGTGGGACAGCAGAGATGAGTGCTGTAATTAGCGGGGAATGAGGCCAGCAGCAAGCCAAGTGTTCCTGCGGGGCCCCTGGAGGCCTCAGGGGACTTCGAAGGCGCGTGGCTAACCTGTAGGCCACTACCTGTCGCTTTGAGCGCAGAGGCAAAGGCAATTGCTTTTGTTACACCTAAAGCAATGAAAGCAGACAGCTTAGAAATGAATATGGCTCATTATCAGAACAGGATGGATAACGTTAATAATCAATTTTGTAACCAGTAAGACCTAATTAATAATTTATGTCTGGTCTATATGGTAAAAAATGACCCAAGCCCAGGAAAAGGCTGTCCATGTACAGTATGTGCCAAATGTTTGTAGCATTTTCCTTGAACACAATCTTCAAGATAAATGTGTTGAATATGTTTATGTATTTTCATTATGTTTTAGACAGCAGTGATAGGCTATCCATATGGTTGTTTTGATATTAAAGGGGCCATATTATACTTATTTGTTTTCATACTTTAAAGTTAAAAAAAACAACACATTATTTTCCTGAAATTGATATTTGCTGAAGCACATCTGAACACTCTGTTTTAGCGCCTGTCTCTTTAAGGCCCCCCTCCCCTCCTGACAAGCCCAGTTTGCTCTGATTGGTCAGCTCTCACAGGCCTGAGCAGGAACTGCCCACTGTGTTTCCACATCAACTCTGCCGATGTTTTTGCAGCCACGGTTGTGCTGAAAGGAGGCGACTGTACAGTTGTGACATCACATTTAACTCATGTAGACAAAACAGCTCCTGGTTCAGGCTTTTGTCTGTTTTATATCGTTCTAAATTAAATGAATTTGTGTTGTGGACCGACAAAACAATGAATTGCCGTGAAGACATCACTCTTGGAAACTGTGATGGGTATTTTTCATTTTCTGACATTTTATGGACTAAACAATGAGTAAATCAACTCAAGTTTTCACACACAAGGACTTTTCAATGGTATGTTGGTGCAACTAACTATAAAACAAGGAATCTCTGTCTGTGGTTCGTATATCTTGAGAACCATTCATCTGATCTACCTCACACTTGTCAAATTTGGTGCAATTTGGACACAAGTTCGATATTAATACTTTTTTTTTATTTTTAAAAAAGCGAATACAGCTCTGTGTAGCAATGGGGCTTTAACCCACATGGAGAGAAGGTTACGGTTCACCCCTTCTCTCAACAGCGCTGGTTATCTCAAAGCTTAGCGAATTTGAGTTTTAATTATATTGTTTTGTTAACTCTTTGCAGTCACTGTTGAGTGTGAAGAAGTTTGGATTTGGCCTCTTGAGAAAGCTGCAAGCAGGAGTCGGTCCGTTCCGAACAGGTGCATTGTGAACGGGCACTGCACCAGTACCAATGAATATAAAGATGAAAAAATATAAAAGCAAGTGCTGCCATTCAAGAAGCATAATTAAAAAATAAAATATGCCAATAAAGTATAAAAAAAAGTGTCATCTGACCGTTATTTAAATGAATGATCTGTACAGTTTTGTGCAGGAACATACAAAAATTTGTGCAAAAGTTCGCAGAGTTTGTTTATATCGTAAGTAATCTTTATTTCAGCCTTAAAATTGAGTTTGGTTATTTGTTTTAGGGATATTTTATTTAATTTTATCAATTTATCATCAAAATAAGTACAATTTTCGACTATTTTAGAAGCTCAACAAATGCCTCACTACCTTTACACTATACAACAATAAATTGTGTGTGTAAGTGTGTGTGTGTGTGTGTGTTAGTATGTGTGAGTGTGACGCACCCCCTGTCTGTCTGTGTCTGCGTGCGCTGGTGTGTGCAGGTGTATGACGGCTGCTTATGCTCCATCTGCGTCTGCTGCTGATGAGTAAAGCCATGAAATAGATCCAGCTGGAGATGTGCAGAGGAGACCGCGGCCTCCTGGGAAATCATCCACACCTCCACCAGCACCGTGTCAACTTCTTTAGCACCCCAGAGGGCTATCAATAAGTGGGTAATTGAATTTTAAGCACAAACACTGCCGTCAAATGAGCGTCGACGGGTGTGTGTGATGGGGGGGATGTTTAGCTGTGTGAACATGGTGAGGCTGTCATCCGGCCCTCGGGGGGTTTGCACAGGAAGGATGAATGTTTAATCCATTAAATAACAATTACAGCCTGTAATGGTCCAGAGTGGCTGGTGGAGGGAGGGAGGGCATCATGGCTGTACTGCTCACGTGCCTGAAAATGAGTTTGCTTCTTCATGGCACAAAGCATCCTGACAGTGTTTACGTGAACATGTTCACCGTACAGACTAAATGAAGCTGTTTTGGGAGCATATATTTGTTTTAACAACCTCATATGACAAAACATTCACATAACGGGTGTTTCTCAGACTGATTCCAGTATTATTAGATTACATTTCTTTAAATTTGACTACTTGTAGGCCAACTTCAAAAATAAAGGCAGTGGTGGTGCGTTGGTGGAGCTGAGGTAGGCCTAACGAAGCCTGGTTGCTGACGGCTAGTTTTACAGCTAGCATCTAGCTATCATACAAAGCAACCAACGAGTGACTTACATAAAGATTGATCGTACAATTATCATGAACAGGAAAATGAGCAAAACAGTTTTATGTAGCAGTTGAGCATTTTAATATGAGGGTCTATGGGGGTTGACTCACTTTTGGAGCTAGTGGCCATTTGAGGAACTGCAGTTTGTGGCACTAATGCGTTAGTTCCTTTTTCAGCTCCGGAGGCTGCTGCTCGGTATTTCCTCACAAGAACTGCCTTCCTGGTAGTGTAGCGAGGGCTTCGACACTGCTTTTAAACTGCCACTAAATCCTACATGCTGCACCTTTAATACATAAAAGACCATCATTAGTGATTCCTCTAACAAAAGAGATAAATTGGGAAATACAATGAAAAGACACTCACACTCTTTAAAGTTGACTGAAAAAAGAACCGTGATCTATGGTTTGAATTCCTGCCTCAGTCAATTAAATAGACGTCGAGCCAATTAACTTATTTTATGTTGGTAAATGAAACGGAAACTTTATATGTCATTGGTCTGTAATTTCCTAATTATTTCCTAAGAAATTTCCTGTCCAAAAAAGTCCATATATTTTCTGGGTAAGGGCATTTTGAGTTTTGATTCAAAATGAGATTTTGGCTTGTGGCTCTAAGTGCTTTCTCAGTAAAGAAACAACCTCGAAAAATTTGTGCTTCAACTCGAAATGTAGAGACTAAATTGAATGCCTTTAAACTCATTTGCAATCAAACAATATGCTGATGACACCCTGACTAACATCACAGGTGATAACAATATTTCATTCAGTCAAAAAAGAGAAGAAAAAAAAGAAAATCCCTGTAAGAGCAGCTTGTCAGAGTAAAAAGCAGTCAGAAGAAGTGAACAGATGTTTGGAGAGGATTACATTTCCACTCTGACTGTAAATTAAATATGTGGACTGCATGACAAAATATTATTCTGGAGTCTGAGGCTGCAAGTGGGAGGAAAGACAGGAAAACACAGGGTATTACTACCAGGGGAATCATATTAAAAAATAGGAAAGTGGTATCAAATGGTGTTCAGGGTCACCAGGATATCAAATCTGCATCTCAATCAGATGTGAAACTAAGAGATATTTGGGGGATTACAAGATCAGAATTATTTAAAGGCCTAAAGTCAAGTGCTCATGTCACGGTGTCTTTTTATTTGTGTGCATGTAAATGTGACAGTGGGCTCAAAATAGGAGATGAGGTTATAAATGTCTTGCCTGTGTTCCTGTTTTAATAAAAGCTATAATGGTGGCCAAGATGCATAAAATAACAATCATTTTGGATTGCCTTATCAGTGTAGCATGAAGTGTGTGACCCTCCTTTACACTCTTGCACACACACACACACACACACACACACACACAGCACGGTGAACACAGTGTGTCAGTGTGATCGTTAAATTGCATCCTTGATCCAAAACGAGTTTGCTAGCTGTGGTTTTCTCATGCTGCTCACACAATGGCCTGTATATGGGAGCTGCCTGGTGGCATTGCTTAATTAGGCGAAGAGTTGATTCATTTGCACTAATTGACAGCTAATTAAAGGAGTGAGGGCACATTGAATTGACGTTCCTCTGAGCGGTGCGGCTTTGACTGCAGGGGATGTAACACAGCAAGAACTATGAAATATCGAGTTTTCTGGGCACCACCTGCCATTGGAAGTGGCCCCGAACATATGGACCAGTGTGTGTATGTGTGTGTTTTAAACAGGCTCATGCTACAGTGATGAAATGCAGCCTGTAGAGCCCAGCTGCTGTCGGTTCAAAGTTTTCTTTAGCTGCAGGAAAGAAGAAAGTGAATCCAGAATGATAAATACAGTTTAGCTCTGGCTCAGAGAAGAAAACAGGTTATTTTAAATAAGATATTTTAACAAATTAAATGAAACTGCTCACAGCAGGGTATGTGGATTATCTTAGGTAACCGGGTCATGATTTCTGGAAAGAGACATTGCTGTTGATCTCCACAGCCAATATCTCCAAAACTCACTACTCACACAAAACAATCTAGATGGATGAATAGCATGACAGGTAAGAAAAATACGTGTTGTTTTTTTTTTTTTGTCCCTTTAAGGCTGCACTAACCAGTGTGTTTTTTACTGGATTGAATATTACATATAAGATGAAAAAGGCTGAAAATTATCACCCAACTTTCCCGTGCTTCTGTAGAGCATTTTAGTGTTCTTCAGCTCATTGTTTTGGTATCACAGGCAACAACTTTACTGTTTTGGTTCGCTCTCCTCAGCACCAAAAAGCTCTGATAAACCCACTGAACTCAGCACTCAAGCACTCAACAGCAGACAAAAAAAGTTAGCAACTCAGGGGTGCCCAAACTTTTTCCCTTGGAGGACAAAAGCTTAAACTTAAAGGTGGACCATGACCCAAAAGAAAGCACTTATTGTATTGTTACGATGCCAAATTGTGAGCTATGGAAGTACTGAGAGGCAAATAAATAAATAAATAAAATCTGGGATCCCAAGTTTCCTTGTTTAACTGACTTCCTGTCCACTCTGACCCTGACTTTAAATAAATAAAATTAACTCATTCTTATATTTATATTTAAGTTTATGTACATATTTAAAGCTCCATTTATTTAGTTCAGGATTTATTTCATAAGCATATTTATTTATTTCTGTATTAATTTTTTTTAATATAAACTAAAATGGCGTTCCATAAGACTCCAGATGAACACTAGTGTTGCCCTGTGTCTGCTGGATGTAAAGCAAGTTGTCAATGTCAACTTTGAAGGTGGAAGTATGTCAGTGTTTGTCCGCTAGGGGCATAAAAACAACAACCCAAAAAAAAGAACACTTAATGCAGCTTTAAAAAATGTTGTCTTCTGTTAAACATGATATTAATTCATGAAACCAGATGATTATATGAAGTCATTTAAATGCACCACATGGCTGTAAAGAAACAAAGCTGCTGTTGCTGTTGCTGCTGTTGCTGCACTCCTGTTTTCAGCACGTCGGCAGCTGCTCCAGGTTCGGGACGCCGTCACAGGACGTTAACAAAAGTTGTCTGGAGTTTTGAGGGCCAAACACTGAAGGTCCTGAGTGAGTCAACTCAAATTCGCTCTCTGCAGGAGACCAAGAATAGGCAGTCTTCATGTCTGGTGCTGCCCATGTGAATCAAAAAAAGACAATTAGGGGCTTATTAGGGTCTCGGGGAGTCCGCTCGCCCGCTCGGCCCCAGCTCTGAGCCGCTGCCATAGCTCAAAACAGTCAGGGGCATTGTCTCACCTAATTACGCTGAAACCAGAGGCCCCTTTTTGTGTTGCTACTGCCATGCCTGTCCGATTCCCTTCTCCTGCCTAACTGCTAGTCCCTGTCCACTGTGGAAGTGTGCTAATTAGAGAAGAAATGGGCCCAAGCAATTATGTCATTTCTTGTTAGGAGTCACGACAATGAGGTATATTATTTTGTCAAGAAAGTTTTGGAGTCGGGGCGCCTCTCTCCCACGTTTCCCAAAGTATTTTCCTCATTACGCCAATAACACATCTGCACATGGGACAGGGGAATGTGGCAACACTCGGCAAGTCAGAGTCCCCGACGAACTTCAGAGCATAAATAGATGCACTCATACAGAAATGGAGACTATAGAACGGCAATAGCATGAAGTTATTGCCCTAATTAATGCTTTGTGCCCACAGAGCAAACTGTTGAATCGCCAGTGGCACATTGTTAGGATTGTGAGAGCCTTTTGTTTCTCTGACTTAATAGGATGTTTTGATCAACGGCTGTTTGGTGACCCAGCTCGTCTTCTTAAATGCCGAGCTCTGGGAAACGGCAATTAGCTAGATTAGAGGAGCCATTTCTGGAGCCTTGAACAAAGACAGAGCTGGTTCGGATACTCATCATCGACCTGGACTGTTATAACCTCAAATTTTTTTCATTGAGTAGCTGCAGTGGATAAATCAACAATCATTTTAATTAGCGACATGCACATTAGTGCATCATTTAATACATTTGACATTTCTCTTTAAAAACGGTCAGGTACACTGTCAGAACCAGGTTACAGTGACGGCCACAAGGGGAACATATATGTTCTCAAGCTGTAAAAGGTACATGGTCAGTTTTTGTCCCATTAAATTAAGGTAAAAAATAACCACCAAAGTTACAAGACTGGGCTCTTTAAGGTACAAATAAGTACCCAGTGTCAAGGGTACAACAGCTGGACCTTAGAGGGTACAGCCCCAGTGACGATTCGACGTACACCTAAAGGTACAAATAAAACTTCTTTTCTGACAGCGTATGGAGAGACTTGTCAAAGATATTGATTGGCATTTCATTTAGCCAATAGCGTTAGGGCTGTAATTAAGCCCCTTCCCATACAGCTACATGTCAAACACGGGCTATAATGGCTTAACTTGACAAAACTAAAAACCTACAAGCCACTGAGGGGCTGCTATACCGACACTTGCCTAGTTGACACGTTGCCTTTATGTGTCGATTAAATAATTCACATTCGCAAATCTTCAGAGCCATTACCGCCTGTGAACATACACACACACCACTTATATACATATTAATGAACACAATACAAAAATGGCTCCAACACGGGCGATTAAGTGATGACAAGGAGGACCTAACACAGCATCCGAGACTGACGGCTGCCAATTTGACTGTTAATACAGTACAAAGCTGGCTTTCTTACGGGTTTTTGTGTGTATGGAGTTTGCATGTTCTCGCCGTGTACACCTGGGCTTCCTCCAGGTGCTCTGGTTTCCTCCCACACTCCAAAGACAAGCTGCTTTCGCTAGTATTGATAATAGATGTGTATTAAATATTGCTATCCTTAATGAAATATTCAAGATTAAATATTTTGTTGCTGTTTTAATGTAGCTGACAAGAAAAACAAAACAAAATAAAATGTATTCAAACAAATAAACCATAACATAATAACCATATAGGTGATTGAGCCAGGATTTTCTGGAAGGTGTTTTCTGTAGCGTCGCTGCTTCATCCATACAAGTGGGACATTAATCATTAACCACCAAAACAACATTACGCTGCCACCAAATGTAACGTGGGTTCAATATGTGGCTGTTGAATCACTCTTAATAAGAAGAAATAGCAGGATGGAGACGGATAACCCTAACCCCTCCTTAAGCAGCTAGAAGTATCTGCTGCTAACAACATGGTACCTGAAAGAACACTTCCTTGTTCTGACTCACATGTGACTGAACTAACCAATCAGAGGCTAGAAGGACTTAGATGGAGGTAGACTGTTGGTATAAAGCCAGTCATTGGTCGCCTATTCCCCCTTTCCATTCGCTATCTGTGTATCTTTTGCCATGCTAATGCCAGAGCTCACCTACTCACATGCAAACCAATTTTCAGGGCAGCCCAAGCCAGAGTGATTTTTTTTCCCCCTATACAAGAATGAGATTTGGTGCACTCAGACCTTTCTGCTTTCTGGAGATGGGTGGCTGACGAGGGTAAATGTGAGAGAACCACAGAGATAGATCGGGCTGACTATTGTCAGATGCTGATGTAAAAATTGTAATATATAAATATGTAAATAAAAAACGATTGATGATTGCTAGCATTTTTTTTTTTTTTTCACATTTCATTGTCGTGAATTTGTTTGGCTGAAATGATTGTGTAGTGAAAATCTGCTTTCACTTTTTGTTTGTTTGTTTGTTTGTTTGTTTGTTTGTTTGTTTTTGCACTATAGTTCAAATTGAGTCTTGGAAAATGAAGATGCAGAGATTTCCCACAAAGTGTTTAGTCAGAAGCTCAGTCTGTATACTCATGTACTTTAGGGTTTTATTGTTGTTCACACTATTAGTGTGTTTTAAACTTGGTTCAATTATTTTGTTTAATAGAAATTTTCACTGACTACAATAAACAAATGTTTCCATACAGGTTTAATCAGTCTCCAGTAGAAGTACAATATAGGGTTTATGTCCTTAGTGCAGCATAGATCTAAAAGAAATGTAAAGATGCAACATAAAGAAATGTAAAGTTTCAACGTACATTGGCAACATTTATTCTAGTGATTGGGTTGGACTGAAACTATTTTTTAAAGAAAATAAAAGGAAAAGTTGCCAATAAACCAACCAAATGTAACATTTATGAAGCGTTTAACTAATTATTTATGTACAAGCTAACAGTTGTATGCCCAAACAGATATTTAATGCATGTTTTCACACATCACTCAAGAGTTAAAATTTCAAAAGGGATAAAAAAAATCGTAATTTCTTGGAAGGACATTTTTGAATATTACTAATTAGGCTGATATTAATTTCATTAAATCTATGGATGATTTTGTTTGTGCTTTCTGTAACACTTTGTATGAAGCCCACATCTATAATGCATCATAACACATTATGAACAAACTTATAATGGGTTAAAATTCACAAAGCGCTGTTTAATCATAGTTAAAATACTCATGAGTATTTATAATGCTTCATAGCAATAATCGTTACTCATTTTGATGCCAATGTCTATATCACTAATATTCAGAATGCTTATAACAATAGTCAGTCACACATAGTGAAGTATTTTATAATGACTAAAAAGCATCAATGCTTCATAATTGCTGGTCGCTCACTACTTTTTATTTAATTAATTCAAAGTATATTAAAATCATCATACTTCTGATACATTCTAATGGTTTTATAACACATTATAATCACTATTACACTAAAAAAGTCATTTCTGTCAAACACTGACTTTATGTATTTCAATTACATATAAGATTTCATGTCCTTCAATTACATAAGTTCTACGTTAAGTAAATGGTTTAATGAAAAGTTTCTCCATCATGTTGAGTTGATGTGAATAAATTAAATTAAATCAGAATCGCTTTTATTGCCAAGTAAGTTTACACATACGAGGAATTTGCTGTGGTCTGTAGGTGCAAAACAACAAACACAAGACATAATAAAACTATAAAAATATATAAAAATAGTGTGAATATGTTAATGCAATTTGTCAAATATTACACATAAAAGTAATGCATTACTTTTATGTGTAATTACTTTTATGTGTAAAAGTAATGCATTACTTTTATGTATCATACTTGATAAATTGCATTAACATAATTCAATTTATTCACATCAACTCAACATGATGGAAATACTTTGCATTAAATTATTTACTTTGTAATTGAATTAAATGCAGATTTGACATGTAATTTATGAAACTGTAACACATGAAGTACATCACAGACACTGATGTGATAATGAGCTTTGATAATTGTTGTAGAAAATTACTATTATTCAAGAGCGCTTGTGACTGTGATAACTCGGTGCTATAACACATTACAACGCATGTCAGGCGTGTTCATAATGCGTTATAATGCTTCATAGAAGGTGTTACCAGCTTTCTGTTTGCTTCTCACTGAACTGTTTCGATAATAAAACGTGAAGATGAACCTTGACCCGCGCTGATTTGTGTTTGAAATGTAATTGTGATGCAAAACGTTGCGCCCTGATCCAAGTGGAGGGATGTGATTCATGGACGTCAGCCGCACGTGTGCGTAATGCAGAAACCTCATTAGCATATAGCTCGTGGTGTGGCATTGATCTCTTCATTCACCTCTAATGAAATGTCTGTCTAACAGGAGTCAGGAGATGCTGCCGGAGGTGATTTAAGTCGCTTCACTCCGGACTGGACCATTTGATTTTTTATTGTTTTGTTACATTTTTATTCTTCTCTTTCTTTATTTCTGATTTTTATTTCTATTTGTCCACACCACAATAGTTTTCTTTTGTTATTATAATACAACATTTTCATTTCACTCCCTTACATTACGGCTTATGGTGTCTTTTCCCCGCACGCGTGTTCACCAGCCGGGGGTGACGCCTCATCTCTTGATCATATCTCAGCTCCAAATCTGTTGCGTTTGACGCACCGCTGCCAGCCACCTCTTCATTTACGTATTCATCACCACATGTCCCACTCACAAGGCTGCTATCTCCGCTTCCATCGAGCGCGTCCGCACTCATCTCCATAAACTCTCCTCGCGCGTAATTATCCGTCCAGATGTCCAAAAAGTGTGCCGCACATTATCTCCGAACGATTGGAAGTGCGCAATAATTGAATAATAGCTGATTAGAGAGGATTAGGGGTTTGCGGATGGGAATATGAGAGCGTTTTCACTTCATTTCACATTTCAGTGAGCTGAGGTTTAATGCTGTGATAAACGAGTGTGAGGATGATTTCCCCCGACGTCCCCAAATGTCTTGCGCTCTCACTTTCAAAATCGCGGCGCAACTTTTCAGTCTGCGTCGCTTTTGGTGTTTGGCATCAAAACCTCAAGCACACACACAAAAAAACGTGAACTTGAGGAGGTAAATAAATCTGTCGCTGTCCTGCACACCCTCCATCCTCTGTTTGTCTCGTATTTAATTGGCGCCCCCGGTGTGCCCTAAATACCCTAAATACCCTCAACTGGGATATTATTGTGTTCTTCATCATGTGACCCGTCAAAGAATAATAAAAAAAGCGTCCAATCAACAGATGAGCAGACTGCCACCAAAGACAAAACGTTTACACCCTAATTAGAATATGCAAATGACAGTGTGGGTTATATGGGACGTTAGAGCGCGAGCCTGCAGCGGATCAATCAGCGTGCTGTCCTCCTAATAACAAGCTGAAGTGATTCATTAAGTGGCTCATGAGGGTTTATTAGTGTTTCTTTTAATTTGACCTCTGAAAATCCTCTTTTTTTTCTTCCTCCTTGGTTTATTTTTAAATAGATTTCTCTTGTTATTGGTGAATTTATTGGAAATTATTCTTTAAAAAAGCCTCCAAGAAACTAGTGATAATAATGAAGCTACTAAAATGAGATGGCTTATTTATTTATTTTTTTTAAAAAGAAGAAAGAAAGTTGTATTCGTTGTTTTATATAATATCATCCTGGTAATTATGTAAAAAAAATAGGCTGAATTAAACCTAAATTCATTTTATGTAGCAAACAGCAGCTTTTAATCAGGTAGAAATTGAAATAACAAAATTTATTTGAAGTATTTTTTTGGTTCCTCGCTTCAAAATTTCAACTAATGAGAACAAACTCGATTTGTAGGATTAATCCGGATGATTGGATCTGTTAGAGAGCTGCCTGCTGATGGTCAGCAGAAACATGACGAGTCACAGAGAAAGTAAGAGTGAAGATTCCTCCTGTCGCTGGTTTTAACTTTAAAAACACTTTTAATTCATCTCTGTCTTTGTGACCAACTCAGACAGACAAACAGCACGAAGCTCTTTTCTTTTTCTAATGTTTCTGTGACCTAAATGCGAGTTTGTTGTATCATTTTGAAGCTGAAAATGATTTGAAGTGATGTTGCCATTTTTCTTGTCTTTTAAAAAAAACAACCAATGCGCAGTTTCTTGTTAAAAATGCAGATATTCCAGTTATTTTAGTCTCATTTAATCGCCAGAAATTGTGTAATCCACTGTGATGAAGCTTCGAGGAGCTGGTGCAAACTTCAGTGTGGACTCTCTCCGCTCTCTGATTGGCTGCCGCCTGTTGCCTGTCGGATAAAAAGCGCAGCGGAGAGGCGGGGAGGGAGATAAAGAAGGAGCATCACACAGCTCATTGCACCAGGGACTTCAGACAACAAAAAGTGGAACCACACCGCCATGACAGGGAAGGAGGGAGTTGTGCTTTCAGACACCGAGAATAAACAGAAATCAGCCTCACAAACCAGCGTGAACCACGGGGGACCCCCGCAGCACCACCAGCAGCAGCAGGCTCCAGTCTGGAAGATGGCCCCCACGGTGCACCGGCGCACCGGGTTCGGCATCCAGGAGCTGCTCGGCCTCAACAAGGAGCCGCCGACGGTGCCGAGGCGGCCGCTGGAGGCTCTGCCGCACAGGGCGCACGTCCTGGCAGCCAGGTCGGCCCTCGGACACCACGCGGGCCTCGGGGTCGGGATGGGTTTGTTGGGACCAGAGGGAATACACTCGTTTTACAGCCAGCCCGCGTTTCTGGAGGTGCTGTCAGAGGCGCAGAATGTGCACCTGCAGCCGCTGCACCGAGCGGCGCACATGGACACGCAGGACGCGCAGCACTCCGCCAGCTCCGGTCAGTGTTTCAGCTCCTGAACTGTGGAAACACACTGTGTGGGTCTGATGCAGAGAGGAGAATAGTTGTTGAATGTTTCAGATTATATGTGTGTGGCATTAACACACATTTTACCCTATTTGAACTATTTATTTTGAACAATTTTATCTGCGTAAAATGACAGAAATTAACTAAAAAAAACGGCCTCTGATCGAATAATTATAATAATAATAATAATAATGATGATGATGATGATGATGACGATGATGCAGACTGAAGTTAAATTCATTTAGATTTTTTATTTTATTTTAAATGCCACTTTATCAAAGTGATTTTGTTTTCAAATGGAGGACAAGATTGAAAAATGTGTGGAGGCCTCACAAAAATATATATTTTCACACTTGAATTAAAGAATCATTTGGTTCAAATCCGAAGACTCAATATGAAGAAATAATCACTGTACATGAAGAAGGCGGATTTTTTCTTTATTTAATTAAACCATCCTTCTTTCTATTATTATTATTATTATTATTATTATTATCATTATTATTATTATTATTATTATTATTATTATCATTTGTTCTTGTATTCTGAGCTGTTCCCTGTTGTGTTTCCTCACAGATTCGGACGATGTGAGTCTTTCCTCCGGCGATCAAAAATTCTCCAAATCCTCTCTGAGTCAGAGCAAGAAAAGGAAGAAAAGGCGACACAGGTAAAAAAGAAAAAAACCCAACAAACGGATTAAGATTAAGATAATCGAACGATGTGGCCTAACATTTTTTTACATCATTGTTTTTTCATTTTTATCCAAACTGATTGAGTTCTGGTGCTGTAGGTCTTTATAAAGAAATATCTATACAGGCTATTTTCGTTTGGGGCCATCAGTGAAAACACATTAAACAAAAATCACTATTTATTTATTCCAGTAATACAACGTGTATGTCTGATATTGGAATATATAATATATGGATTTTTCATATACACCTAAAATCATGGTGCTTTCCTCTGTGATCTTTTAAAAACACATCACACACTTTACATTCAGACATTCTTGTATTTTTCGTTAAGAATAATAACGAATTTGTGTGAGGGAAGAAAACTCACATGGCCTATTTATGTATTTCTTTCTCTCCATGCCTTTGCTGAGCAAAGAAAAAGGCCCAGTTATCCTGTCAGTCCCTTTTTCTGTTGTTTCATAAAAATAAAATCATCAAGATCATTTTACCAAATTCACGGCTCAAACATTTTGACTGGTTTTCATCTTTCTATCAGCACAAAAATGAGCAAACATGAAAAAATGAAATGGGTTCACAAAGAAATCCAAATTATAAATGCTTATTCATTCTCTTTTGTTTTGCCCGCAGAACCATTTTCACGTCCTATCAGCTGGAGGAGCTGGAGAAAGCGTTCAACGAGGCTCACTACCCGGACGTGTACGCCCGAGAAATGCTCTCCATGAAGACCGAGCTGCCCGAGGACAGAATACAGGTGTGTTAGAAATGTCACGTACTTGTCCTTTAAAATTTCAAATCCTGAGGATGCTTTAATCATCTTGCTTTAGGAGGACAAATAGATGAACCCCTTTTAAGAATATAAAAAGTGTGTATTCATAGATAGACAGACAGAGAGACAGACAGCACCTCATCATCCTCACAAAGCCTTCAGCTTCCACATTTACGGCCAATTCACCCTCTCAGTGTAATTAGTTAATTGAGGAGAACTTATCGCCCCTTTCCCTGCGAGAGACGGGCTGCAGCCCTGAAATGAAATGATAACTACATAGAAATTAATTAGCGCAGGTCAGCGGCTGAGCAGAGGCCTCCTCCTGGCTGCTATGAGCATTTTAATTTCCCGTGATATTTGACCGCCTGTCTCCCATCGATCGGGCCTGGAAATTAACTTATTTTTCAATCAGCCTCTTCGCCCCCTGGGGTCACCTCTCTCTCCTCACACACACACACACACACACACACACACACACACACACACACACACACACACACTGCTGCTGTCAAAAAGCATGATTGCTCATGTGAGGCCTATCTTTTTATGAGATGGAGGTTATCATCAGATCTACCTGAATAGCTTTCCGGGCTCGGCTTTGATCGTTTTTAATTCCAGGTCTGCACACTCCACACACACACACACACACACACTCACTCCACATCATTCTCTACAATCTCATCCCGCCTCCTCGGCCATTTTAGGATGCTCATTTTTCCCCTGTTGTCCTCATCCATATTCACAAGCTCGCTGAGGCTATTACAAGGTCTGGCTTGGTGGAAATCAATTTAGGCACTTGAGGAGCCAGAAGGAGGATAATGCACGGGCACACACACACACACAGAGACACACATATAATGGACAAATGACAACATGTTGTATAAATAAAGCAATGAGGGGGGAAAAGAAATATTGAACGTTGAATTTTGAAGACCACGCTTACATTTTGAGTCTATAATGGACCTTCAGGTTTGTGCATCAGTGGAAATGACCTCTTAAAGTCAGTCTTCTTCACCACAACCTTACTTTTGTGTAAACCTCCAGCAGATGTCATTGTTCCACTGATATTTATCTCCCCGTCCACAAAAATAAGACTGGCTGTGGATTGTTACGCCATACAAAACAGCAAGGAAGAGTCAAAGAAGCTCTCATCAATTAGAAAATGACTAAATATATACTTATAATATAGTAAATATCCACTCCAGACGTGATTTAAGACCCTTAAAAATACTCTGCTTATAAATATAACTTGTGTCTGATGTGTTTTTCCCACAAAAAAGTGTTCCTATACACAATTGATAGAAAGTTACATGTATTTCAACATTAATCGAACCAATACCTGACCTTCATCTCTGCAGGTGTGGTTCCAGAACCGCAGGGCCAAGTGGAGGAAGAGGGAGAAGTGTTGGGGTCGCAGCAGCGTGATGGCAGAGTACGGCCTGTACGGAGCCATGGTCCGCCACTCCATCCCGCTGCCAGAGTCCATCCTCAAGTCAGCCAAGGAGGGCGTCACAGAGTCTTACGCTCCGTGGTTACTAGGTGAGCTGTCGCAGAAGGATGTTGGTCATGTGTCAAGTTTACAGAAGTCAGAAACAGCTCAGGTGTAAATAATCAAACCGAGCCATTGTTCATGTTATTGGTTTACACCTTTTCCTACTATGACACATTAAAAATGTTTCCTGTGAAAAGGGACCATTGTGTAATTTATGGTAGCCTGTCACTGATGCTTCATAGTTTAATATTAATAATAATAACTTTATTTATATGGCACTTTTCCAAGCAAAGTGGCTCTCAGAAGAGGAAAAGGGAAAATAACAAACAGCAGCTAAAAATAACACAAATGAAGAGTTAAAAAGAAGTAAAAACGGGACATAAAATATTGTGGGATTAAAAAAAGAGTAAAATTATCAAATCCAATAGCCTAGTCAAGAACTCATGAATACCTTCCTATGAAAGAAGGTTTTAAGAGACAGCAGTGTCTGGCACATAGAGTACGTTACCTCAAACCAAGAATGTGTTGAAATATTCTTTGCGTTTCAACTTTTCAAACAGTTTTATGTTTCGACCTCACTCTGGTTAGGTTTAGGCACAAAAGCCACTTGGTTAGGGTTAGAAAAAGATCATGTTTTGGCCTAAAATACCAGGTTTCGTCGCCAAAAATGGCTAAAAAATGTTGTGAGATCTTGTTAAAAATATCCGGTTTTGTTGCCAAAAAGACGGCTATAATATGTCGCGATGGAAACTAAAATTACCAAGATCTGTCGGTTAAAATGGGAAGCAAACTGTTGTCTCTTGCTTGGCAGCCGTCCTGCTTGGTATCACCACACAACCATTTCCTCCTCCTCCTGATAAGACACGTAATCTGAATGTAATATTACAAGTATTGTAGAAATGTTATGATATGTATGAAAAGTACAAATTTAACGTATTTTGCAGGCATTTGCAGAAACATACAGAGGCAACAAGTCAGTTACTGCACTGCTCTCATTTATACAATTTTTCCTCAATTACTTTGTCACATTATGTTTGAAAACGAGGGATTACGATGTATTCCTACAACAGGAAGTGGGAGCTAATCCTGGCTCGTGTTAGGAGCCAATAAAAGTGTCAATAAAAGGCAGCAGTCGATGCAGTGATAATCCCACTTAATCAGGACAGATTAGACCAAACGTCCTCTGTTGCTCTCATGTCAATTGATTAGTTTAAATCAATGAGGTGCCTCTAATTGAATAAGAGGTCCGATCTATCTTTCTATCCCCTTATTTGAATGTTAAACACCTCAGTACACACAAATTGTCATCCATGTTAGGAAAAAATGTGTGTTTCATCATCTAAATGCATAACATCCTCTCCTCTGCAAACTCTAACCTAATTTAACCTCCTCTCCCTTCAGGTATGCACAAGAAGTCCATTGATACCTCTCCTGGAAAGCCCTGCAGCCTGACACCACCACCACCACCACCACCAATAATACCACAAATACCACTAATGAAGGAGAAACAAGAGGACAAAGTGATGGAGGAAGAGAAGGAGAAACACATGAAAGACTCTAACTCGCCGATTACTAAAGAGGAACTGAGGGAGAACAGTATCGCCGCGCTGCGAGCGAAGGCGCAGGAGCACAGCGCCAAGATGCTCGGGACGGTTCCTGACAGAACAAACGTTACGCACAAAGAGGAAGTAGAGGACAACAAGGCGACGGAGCGGGAAATGGCAGAGGTGGAGGAGTGTGACTGAATAAAAAGGCTGCAGGATACAGACTGGTGATGAAATACCTGCAGGGTGGAGTTTGCAAAACATTTCACAGACGCAGAAGTCTTGTTTAATTGGTTGAGTTGAGCGTTGGTGCGTGTGGAGTCACAGCTGAACGTCATGCCGAACAGGAAGAACCAGTTAGGTAAATTATAGGTTCTTCGGCTCAAGCGATTCGAGGTTATTAAAGGTCCCATATTATCATTTTCAGATTCGTGCTTTTATTTTGGGAGTCTGCTCAAAAGTTTACATGCTTTAATGTCCAAAAAACACATTATTGTTCTCATACTGACCATTGCTGTCGCACCTCTATTCACCCTGTCTGAACGCTCTTTGATTGCTCAGCTCTCACAGGCCTGAGCAGGTCCCGCCCAATGTGCCTCGCAGGGGGCGTGGCTGACTGCATAGCTGTGACATCACAACCTTACAAAAGTCCTGACGGCTCCTTTAAAGGCACATTTTCTGAATGCTGGCTGTGTGATTTGACACTTTCAGCACCTGGACCTGCTTTGTAATTAAAACAAATTTACATTAAATCTCACTTTCTAACAATATGGGACCTTTAACTCAACCAATGACATCATTTCCTCCTTGCTGCTCTTGAAATATTTGTACAGCTAACTCCAAACTACACAACACCTTTTTCATGTCAATTTCTGTGTGAGACTGAAGGCTTAAGCACCGAAAGGTTTCCCAACTGATTGCAGATGTTTTGATACGGAGCTGCATTAAAAATATATTTATTTTCATTAAGAATAGATTAACTCTACAGTTCTGTGACATGGCAGCTACTTCATGCAACAGTGCGGATGAAGACGATTTCCTTTTAACAGAGGTGCTTATAAGGAAACGACTGTCTGTGACCTCTGACCTCTCTGTGATGACTCATTTCAGCTGGATCACTGAAAATTACACAGTTGCGTATCAAGTCCTGTGAAAAGGTTACAAGTCTTTCAGCTTTTCCAACATTTGTGATGTACATACTGAAAATAATGTCCAATAGTTAACACTGTACTATAATGTACAGTTAATACTGTTAATCTGTGTTTGTCTCTGTATAAATGTAATTGTAGCCTATAATTAAAAGTTACTGATATTTAAAGTCCCAATGCTACTCGAAAATGTGTTTTGCTTCTTGTCGCTTGGATTTTTGAGCTTCACAGTGGCGTTTCTCTGTGATCACTTCAAGGACTTTACTCAGGTAGCAAGATCCGATGATTGGGTCCTCCCCAAATCTGCTTCAGGAAGCAAAAATTAACTTGAACATTAGCTAACAGGCTAATGTTTGGTAAATCTTTTACAGATCATATGGACAGCCGCCCCCAGTGCACTTTGGATTTTTTGTACAAAAAAAATGACACATCATTTTTTCAAAGTTATATATTTGACTTAATTTGATTGAACTGCTGCAGAGGGACAGGTGAGAGAGAGGGGGGATGCCACAGGTCGGACTCGAACCCTCGGTCACAATCTCTGTACGAGCTACATGGAGCAACTTGACTCGTAGTTATGAAACAAGCTGCATTTTTGGTAAAGCAATAAATAAAAGTGTTTATTTCTGTTGTTTTAATAAGTAACGGTGAGTATTTTGGTGAAAACAAAACCATGTGGTCGGTAGGTTGAACATAATTATTGCTTGCATCTGTGGCCCCCCTAGCTGCTGGGCCCCAGAAAGCTTATGGGCGGCCCTGTCAAGTAGTTAAACTTTAAAATGAATATAATTAGCATATTCAAGGACACTTGGATCTTTAAATGAGGGACAGTGAGTACTTGTAGGGTACTTTTTAAGAATATGTATGAGGGTGGTCAAACCTTTTTGTGGAATAAACATTTCAGATACAAGTTACTGATACTTAAGTTACTGGGTGGTTTTATCTCTTGAAACATGTCAAACTTCTGCTTGTTGCACAAGTGAAAGTTCTCT
Source organism: Pagrus pagrus (assembly GCF_965226575.1). Classification (NCBI taxonomy): domain Eukaryota; kingdom Metazoa; phylum Chordata; class Actinopteri; order Spariformes; family Sparidae; genus Pagrus; species Pagrus pagrus. The sequence goes on from NC_140200.1 coordinate 9,701,044, forward strand.
TTTGCAGCTGATGTTGAAATCAGCTGCAGAGTGCTGTCCCTCACAAGAAAAGCGTCGACACAGGACGGTTTGTACCGCCCTTTTTACGCATCACTCCTCCGGCCCTTCCTCTCTGGAGTTTCCAACTTTTCCCCGTCTCTTATCAGGGTAACTTCTAAAATTGCTTAAACACTCGGAAATGCTCTGCAAACACGACCCCGAGTCGCTCACAATACTTTCACTACCATGATGTGGCTGCCCTGCGGGTGCGCTTCAAAGCGCGTCGTTTCTTCCTTCACCCGTCGCGTCTTCAGCTCTTATTTCCATGTTGAGGGTCGCAGGAGGTTTCATGTCGCGGCCTTCATGCCGGAGGCTGCGGGGTTTGAGGGGCTGTCGGACCGCTCGGCGCTGCAGGAGTTTTCCGTCTCCAACGGTGAGAGCTTCTGGGCCGCAGCGGCGCGTCACAGACTGAGCTGGATCAGTCCTTTCCACACGGTCCAGGACTGTGATCTGAGCCGGGGCAGGATCAAGTGGTTTGAGGGTGGCAAGCTGAATGTGTCCGGTAAGATTACTTTCACTTTTGATTTTGAATCAGACCAGTAATTGGAGTTATTGTTTATTATTTAGTCAGACTTTTAAGCAGAAGATTTTATTTCCTCCTGACTCACAGTTTTCCAGGCTGTTTTTTTGAGGAACACTTATAAATAAAACACGCACAGAGGCAGTGAATGCATCACCACTGTCAGCGTTTCCATCCAAAGAATACCTTGAATGCACCAAACTGTTGTGATATATAATTTTCTGCCTGTGTGTATCAGTGAACTGTCTGGACCGCCACGTGCACACCTGTCCTGAGAAGGTGGCCCTGATCTGGGAGAGAGATGAACCGGGGTCAGAGGTCAAGGTCACCTACAGGTCAGCAGGTTGGATTTAGCGTGTGAGTGTGTGCCTCCTTCTTTAGTTGTATGCTTCATGGACATCTCTCTACAGGGAGCTACTGGAGATGACATGTCGCCTGGGCAACCTGTTGAGGCGGCGAGGCGTGAAGAAGGGGGACTGTGTCACCATCTACATGCCTCCTTGTCCTCTGGCCGTGGCGTCCATGTTGGCCTGCGCCCGAATCGGTGCGGCGCACAACGTGGTGTTCGCCGGGTTCAGCGCCGAGGCCCTTGCAGATCGAATCAGAGACGGTGAGACAGTGTGACTGCAGAGTATTTTAGCGTTTAAAGTCTCGACTAGAGCTGCAACGATTAGTCGATCAATCGATTAGTTGATTAATCACCAACTATCTTGATAATCAATTCGTCGATTCAGCCCAGTCCAGCACCGTCATCACAGTGAACCAGGGCGTCAGAGGGGGAAAGGTCATCGAGCTGAAGAAGACGGTGGATACAGCTGTCGACAGCTGCCCGACGGTACAGCAGGTGTTAGTTGCTATGAGAACAGAGAATCCTGTCGCCATGACAGCCAGGGATGTCGCCATGGAGGAGGTGAGAGAGCAGAAACACAATCTGTGCCGACTGGTATTAGATATCGCCATGAAACTAAAGTTTTCTGATATTTTATGCCAATAAGACATTATTTGGTTAAATATTTCAGCACTTTTGTCGAGCAGTCTCACCAGCAGGTCCATTAGTGGCTGTTCTGGAGCTTTCTATCACACAGTCTTCCTCAGCAGAAGAAAAATGGAAATCTGAACATCCACACTTGGACTGACTTCATCTGCTGAGGAAGATCCTGTGACACAACTGAAAGCTCCAGAGCTGCTTAAACATTATGATGACGATGTTTTAACAAGAAAAAGCAATAAAGTTTGTTCTCTTGTCGTTCAATAACTAAGCTGCTGTTACTAAATGTGATTTTTGACAAATAATCCTTGAAATTTCACTGTGTTGTGCAGGAGATGCTAATGGAGGACTTGGTGTGTGAGCCGGCTGTCATGGACAGTGAGGACGTCTTGTTCCTGCTCTACACATCAGGCAGCACAGGGAAGCCTAAAGGACTCGTCCACACTCAGGCTGGTTACCTGCTGTACGCCGCGCTCACACACCGGGTAAACATCAGGCTCGACCTGTGATGTCTTTTATCAAACGGTGTAAAGCTTCTGTATGGCGTGATCCATAATCCGGTGTTTGACCTTCTGTAGAGGAAATATCAGGCTGATTCTCTGGGTGGTTTTTCTATTGCTCCTCCAGAATCGAGAATACAGCTGTCCTAAGTTTCTGTAAATAAATGGGTTACCCACCCTTTTTCCTATCACCTTCTCTTTTTATCCAATTGTCACATAAATCTTCCCTCTCATCACCAGTACGTCTTCAGCTACCATGACGGAGACGTGTTCGGCTGCGTGGCAGATATCGGCTGGATCACAGGACACAGCTACAGTGTCTACGGGCCCCTGGCCAACGGGGGGACCACCGTCCTGTTTGAGAGCACTCCCATTTACCCCGACCCAGGTGTGAACATCACCACAGACAAATTCAGAATAAAAATAAAACTTAAATTGACATTTAAAATGACATTTTTGTTGCCTTGTTAATATAAATTTGATGTGCTGTGTAAAGCTTGTTGACACGCACCCTTTAGGTATTCCCGTCCTCAGCCAGGAGCTCTGCATGCTTCTGCCTCTGCCTATGAATAACTGTTTACATCTGAACTTGAACTTGGCCCGTCCGCACTAAAATTAGGACTTCTGTAAACACAGGGAGTCAGGACACAGTCATCGTATGTGTCAGCACACACACCTTGTTACTGTCAAGGAGAAACTCTTCTCAACAACACTGTGGAGGGTTCAAATCTGTCTGATGTTTGTCTTCCCTTCTCAGGCTGCAGCTTCAATCGAATCTCAATATCATCTCTTTGGGCCGTGCTAACTTAGGCATGTTTTGATCTCAGGAAGGTACTGGGAGATGGTCCAGAGACTCAAGATTAACCAGTTTTACGGGGCTCCCACGGCAATCCGCCTGCTGCTGAAGTACGGAGACCAGTGGGTGCACAAATACGACCGCTCCACCCTCAAAACTCTCGGCTCTGGTACGCCAAACATGATGTTTGTTATCTGCACAAGAGCTCACCCACCCTTTTTGCAACAAGTAACACAATCAACAACACAAATTCCCAGTTCAGTTTCGACCCACCATACGTTAGGGTGGATATTTATGTTTAAAATGTTACTCATGTAAAAACTTCACTGTAATGGTCGACAGTGTTTTATGTACCGGAGAGTAACCAGACAAATTCCTTTCCTCTAAGCGCACACACGTGTTACATACTTAAAGTATATTGAAAGTCAATCCTGGGTGGTATGTCAACATGCCTCAGTGATCCAGTGTCCACAGCAAAGCCCAGCACGCCGCAAGATCTCACACACACACACATACACACACCTGTTCCCCTGACACATGAAGCTTATGTGTTAAAACACAAAGCTTACCAGTAAGAATGTAAATCCTCCTCTTAACCAACACAGATGGGTTTTTATTTACAGAAACTCTTCGTCTTATTGAAGCCTGGTCTGCCTGCATCATCGATTTACAATTTGTTTTGAAAAAAAATATGTCTAACGGCTACGTTATATGATTGAAGCTGACCTTGTCTGTGTGCAGTGGGTGAGCCCATCAACACTGAAGCGTGGGAGTGGTACCACAGAGTGGTTGGGGACGGACGCTGCCCTGTGGTGGACACCTGGTGGCAAACTGGTAACTGTTATTCACTGAAATGTGGAATTTATTAGCTATTGTTCACAGCCATGTTCGCAATTCTGTGTTACTGTACTCAGGCATGCTAGCTAATATGCTCACAATGACGATGCTAATGTGCTGATGTTACGCAGGTTAACCATCTTAGTTTGGCATGTTAGCATGCTAACATTAGTATTAAAGGTGCAGTATGTAAGAATTGTCTAATTCATACTCAAAACTAACAGCAGGCAGCATTTCACCAGAGTGACCGCTGACAGTCGTTGGCGTTAGCTAGTTAGCTCAGTTAGCCGTGCATCTAGTGGGCTGGACTGGGAGCTCCAAGAACCAGTAATGTATTAGAACCACCAGCACCGGAGCTTGGTACCATGACAGGCTGGGGCTAGCTGGTTAGCATGCTAACTTCTGCAACACAAATTGACATGATGCCAAAACTGATATTTCGTATATTCGTAAATAATTTGAGTTAATTGTTGTTGAAGTTTAGTCATAACCTAAACTATTGAAGAAATTAAAATTTAGACCTTATTATGGTGCTATAGATGAATTAATCCAAATACTGGAAGCTGGAAGTAACAATGAAAGTCTTACATGACTACATGAACAACTAAAATTATTAATTGATTATTGAAATTATTTATTTTCCTGTTAGTCAGCTAATCCCTCATTGAATAATCTATCAACGCTAAATGCCAGCTACATATAGTAAAACTGGGTAATTTAAGTTTTAGGATTGCTGTGTAATCTAAAGAGTTTTCCTAAAAATAATGACTCATGCAACAGTAATCTCTCTCAATCATCACTTGTGACCTACTAGAAGTGTTTGGCAGCGTCTGTATCTGCAGAGACTCCACCCTCGCTCGGTATTTTCTTATTTTGCTGTGTTCAGGACACTTCTGGCCGCCTGCTTTAAATGGTTTGTTTATCAACAGCGACCGACAAATCCTAAAAAAACGATGACTTTTAGTGCTTGAGTCTTTCTTTCTTGTGCTACGTCATCACTAACGAACCAAATCAAATGTCTCACACTGAGCGATGTTTACTCTGCCATACTGTAAGTGTTAATAGTAGCATTGCATCACAGGATCACAATCCCCCCACGAAGGGCAGTTAAGTTCACAAGCTCGTCCTCAAACAGCCACGTCTGCAGGCCCATCAGTCAGTCTTGAAGGGGAGAGCAGTCTGCTCCGTCCTCCCAACAATAACAGTGTTACATAACATTGTAACTGTGGTCCTGTGCGTGTATACATACACAATACTACACACTATTGCACGCACACACACACACAGATTTTATTCCCTCTGGACCAGAGCGAACCAGATGTTTTCCTCTCAGACTAAAAACATCTGAGTTCGGGATCAGCAGAGGAAACCAGAGGCATGAACTCAATCTCAACCTTTCTGTCTTGATATTGAGCAATAATAATAGTCAACTTTAACACAAAGACTGTGGAGAGGAATGCAGATTGCAATAATTTCTTCCCTGTTTTCTTTTTGTTTGTCAAAAGGGTCACAGAAGCTTTGTTTTGGACATGTTTAACCGCAGAATACAGATGTTATGTAACAAAATGGATCAGTCTGTGTACTTACCACTATCAGATGAGTCTTTCATATGCCTTAAAAACTGCATTTTTTCTAATTGCCAGCAGGGGGTGACTCCACTGGTTTCGAAAAGAAGTCTGATTATGTAAGCTTATGAGAGAATGACCCCACTTCTCACTTGATTTATAACCTTAATAAGGTGGTTACTAATGAGTTTATGGTTTTAATCTCTAGTTTCAAGTCGTCTTCAACACAGCATGATAGACGTAATGTAAATTTGGTCTTCAATTTTTCTCGACTTTGAGCACAAAGAAATAGAAAATTGTTTGTATAAGAAAGGGATTTGTTTCTGCCTCTTCAAAACTATGAAACAAGATAACAGCTAAACAGAAACTAAATGCTGACTGTGTAAATTGAGCACATTGCAGGGACTTGCAGCTGAATCGTCCTTCACCGTTCTATAACCGCTGATGTCACTACAAAATAACTACTATCCTCTAAAAGTAGCTTACGATGGGACATAATGACAACATGTTTAAAATCAGCTGATTTCGCTAATAAAATCAAATTTGATGAACACAGGACCCGACTGACATTATGCATTTCATCCTCGGCCCCTTCAAATTAGATTGAGTAATGACCAAATGGAGCAAAGCTGCGTTAATTACCATACACATGGCAAAAGTCTATAATTAATTGCTGATAATTAAACATCAGAGCATCATGAGCTTGAGAATTACAGACACAGATATGACCCAAATACCCTACTTCAGCAAAAAAGGATTATATTATTATGTTACTCTCCTGGACCAGTGTTTCCAATTAGGACTAAGTGGCATTATTCATAAAATGCCATTTGGTTGATCTGGGAGCAAGTAGCCTGTTTAGAGAGAAAATTAGATTTTGATCCGCAGTTGGCATACGGCCTCCATGTTGGATCATACAGGGCTGGAGAGGTGAGAGGATGCAGGAGGACAAGAGGGGGAAGAGCTCTGAAGCAAAAATGAAAAAATATTAATAAACACTGGTATCAACAAGTTTAAATTCTCACTTTTAGGTATATGGAAGTATAAGAAACTTACCATATTCACACAGTGGCCATTTTCCCCTGACGTCACGCTCAGGGTGGGAAACGTTATTCTGCTGTGTTCCAGGTTGTAAGCTGGATTTTTCGGGGTGGTGGGGGGTTGGGTTCAGTCCTGAAGTCTCACGGTTACAGTTGATCTGAACAGGATGCCAGTTGCTAATGCTATTGTGGGATCATCTGTTGTGTCCTACTTTATAACGGGTCCCCTCTGCTCGCTCCAGCTCTGGTGCCACCAACACCACCAGGAGGATTACCAGGGTCCCTGAGGTCCAGGCAAACCTAATTGCATTTAATTTACTTCTATGGCTGTAATTCCACAATCTACATCTGTAGCAACAAGAAGGGCTTACGCTAGATTTACAAGCCGTTAGCTGGCACTGTCATTTATTTTCTACTCTCTCTCTGCTCCTTTCACTTTTCATTTGACTTTTCCCAGTCTTTCTCAGTCCATATTCCTGGTACACCACTTTTTACACTATATTAATCTGGTCTTGACCATTTAAAAGTGCAACAGAAAGAGGTAGGAAAGTCAATTAAACTGAAAGATTATAAAAAATGGACAACCACAACGTTGTGTTTGGTCTTTTTATAGGATTTGTTGAGAGGAAAGTACAAATTATTACCAGTTTTATAATCTGCCTTGTTGTGCTCTGTGTTCTCAGAGACAGGTGGCATCTGCATCAGCCCGAGGCCGTCCGACCCAGACGCAGAGATTGTCCCAGGGATGGCTATGAGACCTTTCTTTGGCATTAAGCCCGTCCTCATGGACACTGAGGTGTGTAGCGCTCATCCATGTGTGTGTTAATGTGTGTGTGAGTGTGTGTGTGTAGCGTGCCGTGGCTGCAAATATTGGATGGCTGGGAACGGCCCGCAGGGAGGGTCAGATTAGGATTATAAAACAGTCACCAGCTGTGTCACTTTTGATACCCACCCTGCTCCCACCCGTCAGTCCCGCTCTGTGCGTGCCAAACTCCATATTAAAAATCTGTCATGCTACTTTGTGGCTATTGCAGTTGCACAGATTGTGCAGACAGTTGGAGCGGTGTCTCTGAGCTGATCGCTCGTCCTGCCTTGCAACAAAAACACACACTAACACACATCCACACGCAGCGTTTTGAGGATTCGATATTCACAGTTTAATGTGGCACTCTAATTGTTTTCTGTCATTTTGAAAGGAATATATTATAGGTTTTGTAACAGTCTTATATTATCTAGTTGTAAGATTTTAGATAATTTTTGATCTCTTACCAAAGACATTAGTATATGGCTCAGTTATTACTTTGTTATCCTTGTTTTCTTTCATTGACTCCTTTCAGGGAGAAGTCCTGACTTCCAACCACACATCTGGAGCTCTGTGTATATCTCAGCCTTGGCCCGGCATGGCTCGAACAATTCATAACAACCACCAGAGATACATTGAGACCTACTGTCAGCCTTATCCTGGTACAGTACGATGTGTTCAAGGACAATGTGTTCTCTGAACTTGTTTTTGTAAGGTCATAGTCTCTAAATCCTTTTATCTTTGTGCCAACAGGTTACTTCTTTACTGGCGATGGCGCATATCGCTCTAAGGAGGGGTATTACCAGATCACTGGTCGCCTTGATGATGTCATCAACGTGAGCGGTCACAGGATTGGGACAGCAGAGATAGAGGATGTGGTGGTACGGTCTCATTATTTTTAATGTCTTTGAACATTGTTTGCTGATGATGTTAACGTTTGTCTTGAAGATCACACTAAATTTAGCGTTTAGTGTGAAGTGTGCTGACGATTGTGATTTCTGTAACAGAATCAGTGCTCTGCTGTGGCCGAGTCTGCATGCGTAGGATACTCGCATGACATCAAAGGACAAGGTGAGCAAGAAATCTCAAAACACGTGTTCGCACATTACGATCTTCCATCATGGCAAAGACTGTTCTCTCTGTGTCGTCAGGAGTTTACACCTTTGTGGTGCTGAAAAAGGATGTGGACGTTCAAGAGACAGACCTGTCCCGACTGCTGAATGACATGGTGTCTAAAAAGATCGCAAAGTACGCCTGCCCAGACTACATCCAGGTAATTCTGTCACAAAAACTTTAAATACAAATTTAAGACTAACATTTAAGACCAACTTGTACTCAGTGAATTTGTATTTTTTGGTCATTCTCACAGTTCGTCCATCGTCTGCCAAAAACACGCTCAGGTAAGATAATGCGTCGGGTGCTGCGGAAAGTGGTGGATCGAGATTTGAACGGGTTGGGTGACCTCAGCACGCTGGATGATCCTGCCGCAGTCCAAGAGATCATCCAAGGTCACAGAGAGCTCTGTGGTCAACAACAACAGCAATGATGATGATGCATCTTACGAAACAGGAAGATGAAAGCGATGCTTGCCGATTTCACTCGACCAGACTTAGGCCAAATATTGTTTTTTTTTTTATTGTACATATGACATTTTAATGAAATCAAGTAAACAACTATAAAACAGCTACAACTCTGCTTTTGATATGAGATACAAAGAAGACAACATTGTGTGTTTTTATTATAAAATATTCTGATGTAGTGATTGTAATCATAACACAGTAAACAAATGTAATCTCACATTAAAGCACATTTATGGAGTCTTATGGAGTGTCCCTTTTCTTTCCTGATTTGTATTCTTGTATTCTACTCACCAAGCTAGTGACGAATGTTATCCTCCTAAAATGCCCGCCTACATGAATACATACATAAATACGTACAAACTGGATGCGTACAGTTAGCCACCTCCACTGGAGGAACTAGGTTTTAAAGCACCTTGTTTAAGGACACTTGCGTGTTAGTAACTGAGGAGTGTTTTTTTGCTGCGTCTCCCACGCTGATGCTTCCTGCATGTCCAGGATGTCAAAGACATGGCTCAGCAGTCACGTGGCTTCTTCTCTGAGATGTAAGCTCCCGCTGCCTCCTTTTAACTTAGTTAACTCCCACCGGCCTCCTCCACACAGTTTCAACTCGACATCATGGTACTGTGAGAAACGGAAAGAAAGAGTTCATATCCTTCATAGATTTAGACAAATGTGAGGAAAAAAGCAAGAGGAGGCAAGTGAGGTAAGAAAATTGGTCTCAGATTTTGTTGTAGTTTCCAGATTTCTTAATTAATTCTTCTAATTTATGTTTTTTTTGCTGCAAAATGGCCTAAAGTGAAACCAAGTCTTCTTTCAGATTAAAGCTGGCTGACATGCGTTCGGTCTAACCTTCTCCAGGCTGCTACGGTGTCCCAGACTGACCAAAGTCATGCCGAGCTGTTTACAGGTTCGGTACAGCTGTGCTTCTGCCTCCTCCGTCAAAGCACTGGTGGCCTCATCCAACACTGCAAGGAAATAATAATACAAAAATAAAAGTTTAAGAGAGCTCAGATCTGGGTCACCTCTAACACATAGGACAAGATGAAAACACCTTAATATTTTACATCTGAAATGCTAAATTTAAACTCAAAGTCAGTGGGCGAGACCAGCTCCCCCGAAACTGCTGTGTCAGAATCATTCAAGTCTCAATACCTCAGATATTTTCATGAATACATTACAGAAATCCATAAGAGCACACCTGCATATTTGGGCTGCAGGTAGAAGAGCCGAGCGAAGCTGAGACGCTGCATTTCACCTGGAGACAGAACGTCGTACCTGCAGAGGAAGACAAGTTCAGAGTCTGCAACACTTTGGAGCACATTGGTAGAAGTGTTACTGCACAGTAACAAATATTACACACATTCATTATTCCACTTTGTCATTATGTTTGTCTTCTTTTATTTCTCTTACCAGTTCCAGTCCACTCTTTCATCCAGCCCGCCTGTCCGCTTCAGGAGACTGGACTGGAGCACAGAGAGAAGTTTAATTCATGTTCAAATTCAAAATTATTTACAATTTAAATTTAAGATTTCAGTTTTAAACAATATACTGTTGAAAGTCTCTCACCACTCCAGCTAGCTCCAGGAACTGTAAAATTCTGTCGTCGTCCACTGACCCTGAAAAAAGGGCACCGACATTATTATTTCAACACAAAGTTAAGAGTGAAACCAAGACCCAAGTTTAGATCGATGAAAATATAAAAGTTGTGCATCAATCTACTATGTTAATAGTATACTTGTATTATTTAATGCGGCGGTTGCATTGTTTGATATACAGAGATCAGAAATCTGATACCTGATTCAGGGTAAATATCCTTCAACGGGTAGATCACCTGTTGGAGAAAAGAGCTCCAGTTAATCCTCATTCAATCTCATTCTTTTTTATTTTTATTTTATTTTAGTAGAGTTCAGTAAACTTGCAAAAATAATGGTATCTACCACATATATTTATTATTTGTCAAGCACCAGTGTCTATAGAGAAACAACCCTTGAAAGAAAACAACATGGAAGACTCAGCGACCTGCTCACGAAGCGTGCCATCAGTCAGGTAAGGTTTCTGTGGCAGGAAGAGGGTTCCTCTGGGCCCAAAACATGTGGTCATCTGGACAAAACCTGAGGAGAAAGATGGTGTCATGAAGCTATTAATATTTGGCAATCCTTTTACTTATTTTTTTTTTTTTACAGTCATTAAAGTTTAAATAACAAAAAGAAAACAGTGCTGCCATCTGCCCTAGATCATGAACATTTAAAATTTTCAGACATGCACATTTTTCCTCTATTTCTATTCTCAAATAATACAATGGGGTTAATACAGGGGTTATTATTGCAGCCTACACTAGAGCCACCACACCTTTACTTTCATCACTTCCTATCATACAAGGAGCCTCACTGCTCTCTCACCGCTGTGTGCCTCCCAGAGTCGGTTGAGGACCCTCAGTAGTGACGTCTTGCCGGTGCCTGTGTTCCCCACCACCAGTAGATGAACACCCTGGCTGATTTTCAGACTCAGATCTTCCACCAGCAGATGGTCTGAGTCAGGAGATTTGTATGAAAGATGGTCTAGGATGAAGGCGGTGTCCACAGGGCCTCCGTGGACATTGAAGTCACTGTGTGGAGAAATTACAAAACAAAGAACGTGTAGAGGCTTGTTTTACGCACTTCATATTGTTATAGCTTACTTGTCTTTTGTAAATGTAATCTAATTGTACCCATATTAGCATTATCTTAACGTGCAGTTTGTTCACTTACACCTCTTTAACTGTACTTTCTTGCAGAAGACAAACCTGTCAAAGTCGTAGCTTTCCCCTGACGCAGGGTCATAGTCACACTGCGTGCGTAGAATGTCATCCATCACCTCCCTCAGCTCCCCAATCCTGACCACACACACACACACGCACACACACACACACACACATATTCATTGATGGAAAGCTGGACGGCATGCATAAATGCTGCTGTCATCATCTGTCCTCCAGGAAGTGATTTTAAGCATGCAGTGTGATACCTGTGGGTGTATCCAGCCACATCTGACAGAGTGGTTGACAGGTCTATTAGCTGCGTGAAGCCATTTATCAAGTAGATGCAGACAAAGGCGTTCTGAATATGAACAAGGAGAGGGAGAGCCAGAGCAGAGAGTAAATAAGAGACAAGATTATTAAAAGACAAGTGTTTGAACAAGAACAAAAGGCAGTAACAATAAGGCAAATCAGACAACAGCATGAAAAACAAACTAAAGGAATTTAATGCTACAGCTATCAAAGACTTCTTTATATATTTAGATATCTGTTTTAACAACAGGCATTTGAACTCGGCATGAATGTAATTGTACACTTTTATCAGGAGAGAAAGCTTTTGCTGCCACCTAGTGGTCGAATTAGTGACAAATTCAAATTAAGACATCTCTAATGTCAAACCCCTCAGACCCTTTGGCATCTCTCAAACTGTGAGGAAATGGGAACATGAGCACAAAACAGTCAGGATTAAATTTTAATTACTTTATGAATTTATTATTTTTACATGCAAGTTAACTTATTTTGAGACAGCTCAAATTAGGGTATTCTTTTGTTACAATATCATTCATATGATTTGTTTTTTTGTTTTACGCTGCATTTCTGTGTCACTACTGCATGTACAATTGCCCTTTGGGGACAAATAAATTGATAAAATAATTAGTAATATTAGTTGTAGTTAAAATAACATTTTTTACAAAAATGCCTGTATATGCATGTTTTTTTAAATGCAAGTAAACCCGCAAAAATAGATGTTTTAGATCTTTTCCCATTGTGAGTGGGTCAGTTTGCCTTCCTGTTTTTATTTCTTGTGTGTCACGTTCAACGTTCAGTTTTTTTGTCAATATCTTTTACTTCAGTCTCTCTTTTTAAACTCAATGCTGCCTGAACGATGCTCGAGCGCTGCTTGGATGAAGATGGATGGAAAAGTATTCACGCGCCAATGTCCTTAACTTCAGTGCTCATCATAGCATCATGCTGGAAAAGGGGTGTAAATTTGCGCACCTAACCAAGTGTCACATTTTCATCACAACTGACTGGAGCTGGAGCCGATAAACATCCGTGACTACCACAGTCATTTGACCCGTGTTAAGGGTCTTCAAGGGTATATGTGAAGAAAGTTGCACAAGTTCTCAAAAGTCAGGAAAAGGAAAAACAAGGCCTACCTTACTGATGAGTGCACTGAGCTCACCAGGAGTGAGACCATCATAGATACCAGTGAAGATGGGAATGGCGATTATAATGTAGCTGAGGAAACCTCCAAGGTAGTCGAAGGTGTTTACCCCAACTGAGAGAGGAGAGGTCAGAGGTTACCTCGACATGTTTAATCAAAGCAAATGATGAAAAAATATGGGTCAGTGACTGCAGCTGTATAGGATGTTCTTACTATAAAGCCAGAGCTCTTTGTTTATTAGACTCTTTTGAGTTAGCAGCAGAGCCTGCAGTCGTCGGTCAGTCCTCATGTGCTCCACTTTACCAGCTCTAAAAAAAACATTGGTGTGATTTGGTGTGTCAGAACGATTCAGATTTATATGATATTTGCACAAGACAAAGTTAAATAAATGAGAAAAGGTTTACTCTGGTGTATAAATCATGTGTTTGTGCCTCACCTGTAAAAAGCGGCAGACTCTGCATTGACACGGATCTGCATGTGCTTGAATCTAGAGAAACAAAATTACATCTTCATATCTATCTACGCAATTTAAGATTTAACACACTTTTCATCATTGTACTCCCGTGATCACATTGTTTTAACTTTTACACACTGACATTTAGATAAAAGTATAATTCCTCTTTTTAATAGCTGACGCAGATCCTGTGTTATTTCCTGAGAGGCAACAGGCACTGGGCCAAAGGCTACAGAAACTTCCTCTTGACAAAGGAGTGACTTCCTCGACTATAAACAGTGAAAGGATTTATAATAAAGCTGGCAGAACACCCAACCACTCTGCTGAAGCTGGGAAAACACATTTAAGTATTTTCTTTTCTGCATAAGTTCTTATTGACACCAAAACATGTGTGTCTGTGGCTTGATACACCAGGATTTACATACTGAACTTACCTGAAGTCTCCCTCTAGTTTTTCTTGCTCAAACAGAGTCGACACAATCGGCCCCATGAGGATTTTATTGGCAACGGTCCCGATCACAAAGTAGCCAAAGATACTGACAGGACCGATCCAGCCGGTGCTGCAAACACACAAGGCAATTCAGAGTGCTGTACTATAATGTATATGTGGAAGGGATCTTTAAATCAAATGAAACACTCAAGCTTTAAAAAGATAATACTTAAAAGATATAAAAGTTATAGAATCATTTCATTGGATTTACGGTGCAAAAATAGTTTCACATCTAGCAAAAGGTAATGGCAAACGTTTGACTATGTTTGCAGACCTTTAGAGTCGGCGCAGACACAGAATTTGTCTTATTCCTGTTTTTTCTCTCCTTTATGACGGTCTGTCAAAGACGAAGGTGAACTTTCTCGTCTCTTAAACTTCAGACAAAGAGCACATATGACGTCTACAAATTAATCTGTCTAATCATGTCTTTATTTTTTAAAACTTAATTTTTTTTCCGTCAAGCACTGATGTTGGCAAATATAACTATAATAGCGTGAGAACAATGTGTATGCCTCAGATGATCCTTTAACTTCAGAGTAGGTGTCCAACATAGTACGAGTGTGATTTATTGCAGTGCACGACATGTTGCCACAGTGCTCCACAAACCCACCTATAAAAGCAGTGGTAAGTGTAGTAAGTCAGTGTGAAGGGTGACACAATCAAACGGCTGGCCATTGTGCTCATCTGCTTACACAACCTCTCTGCATCCTGACTGATTCGCTGGTCCCTACAAGTTAAACACAAAGATGTACAAATTAAAACAAGCAAATTATATTTGTACACTCATAAATAGTGATGAATAGATAAAGAAAATGCACTTGGTAAAGCTTACGGGTTGTCTATGTCCTCTCTGAGTACATTGAGTGTATAATAGACTCGTCCCTGGAAGTAGGCTTTATGGAGGCTCTCAGTTAGCGTCTTCCTCCAGCTGACATACATCTGGTTGCAAATGTACTGGTCGATACTTTTTAACTGTGATAAGGAGAGAGACAATTTGTTAATTAGAAAGAAAAAGTAACACAGAGACAATAAACATTAATTAGATGAAAAGATAACAAAAAGCATACAGTTAAAATAAACTGGATGTAGAATGTCTGTTTCCACAGAATGAATTAAATATTGTGAGAGGTGAGAGAGGTGCAATTTCACAGGTTCAAAATCCAAGTATTGAGATCAAGTGTGTGTCGGCTGTAAAATGAACATGTCAGGTCGCCCTGACCTTGTGAAGTCACTACCGTTTAATCAGACACATGTCATACGATAAACCAAGGAAGCTATGTCTCTGATTTTTCTTAAACAATGATAAACGCAGCCATAAACATGTGGTTTCTTCATGCAGAAAAGATAGTCCGTTTACTTTTCTGATAACTACCTCACTGCATACATCATAAATGTTCAGACAAGCTTAATATGTGGTTATTTGTGAATTACTGAAATCAAATTCCATATTTTTCCATACTTCGTAGGCACCCTGGAATAAACCTTTTGATCAGTAATCTTTGTGTTATCAACCCTGGAGTTTTGAGTAACAATGTGCGGCAGGATGCATTAAATCTTGCCTCACATCAAGAAAAAAAAACGTGTATTATTTGAGCTACACTTTGACCACTGTTTGACATGACGTATACGCAGAAAGCTGTTGAGGGTGCAGACTCTAGAAGTCCTAATCTAGAAGTGACAGTACTGATACTTTTATCAATACCTTATGTCTGCAGAACAATCAGAAGCACAGCTGGGCACAAAGGCACATGATAAGAAGGACATGCAGCTGAGTTAGCACAAACTGAAGAGTAAAAGCTGGTAAAAGACCAAATTCCATGTACAGTAAAATTGTAAAAATCATCTCCAGGGGGTTGAACTCTGTGGCTACCGTTGTCAGTATGTAGGTCAGCTTCTACTCTCGCCCACAGCTCCTTCAACTTACTGTGGAGTTGACCAAAATGAGCACCACAGCTGTGCTCACCAGACTCTTGAAACTGGAGTAATCTTTGTCTGCCAGCACATTGTAGAAGTGGCTGGGGAGGACACCCACTTGGTAAATGATCAGCTGCTCTGATGGCAGAAAAGAGATGTGTTAGCGTTCAGAGACTCGTAAAGCAACATAGGGAAATTAATAGGCAACGCTGTGAGATAAAGGTCAGCAGAGAAAAAACATAGTATGCAGTCTTGTGTTATCTGAAATGTGGTTTTACAATGCTACAAAAAGCACTGTTCAACAGGAAGCGCCATGTGTCTCAACATGAGGGGTCGTCAACGACACCAAACAAGTTCAGTTACATTTCATTCGATTGCTACCTGGTTGTGACACTTTATACTTCATACTCGTACTGTAGCTTTTCATGCTCCAGCAGTTACCTGTTAGGGTGACAGCAAGCAGCGTCCCAAACATCAGAGCACTCTGGCTGGTCCATGATGGGAAGAGGACCTTCTGGATGCTGCAGAGCCTCTGGACAAACTTCCAGTCTAATTTTGCTCTAAAGTTTTGCACAGCAAGGGACAAAAATTGCTTGTATTAGGCAACCACAACAAGATTTTAATCTCATTAACCAACATCCTGTGTTCACATGCATGGGAGGTGTGATCTGTGATGAGATTGTTGCATTACTTTGCATCTGTCACGTCAACTATGTCCACTCATATTGCACTTGAACTGATTTTTGAGCCCTGACATTGTGTTGTACTGCATTTTAATTACAATCTGGAATGTACTGTGTCACCTACTGATGATGTAATGACAGTTAATTAAATTTATTAGCAGAGAGGTGAACTAGTAGATGCACATCTCCATCACTTTCCTTCAAAGTGTAGCTTCGGTCTTACCTTTTTGTCCCTCTGTCATTTGGCTTTTCCAGACGAGGCATCTGCACTAGCGGCAGGGGACTATTATTTTTCCCCCGAATAAATCTTTACATACGCTTTTTCTGACTTAATGTGAGCTAATACTGAGCAGCAGGTCAAGCTAACTTCAGACTAACCAAGGTCTCGAGCAGCCAAACAGAAGCGGTAACGGTTATAACGGATAACGAGCGGAATGACGAACACATTCCTATAAACTTATCTCTAAAAAGTGTCCTCTTTATTACTTTCACGACTACTTTAATTAGCCTAAGTGTCGCCAAACTTTAGCATCCTAAAACCGTCTGTTTCCCTGCTAACTTACCCGACTGCTCTCTGAAGTTAAGGGGAATGTTTTGGTTGGTAAAATAAAAGTCCGGACGTCCGGTTTAACGCGTTCCGATTTTTCAAAATAAAAGATCTTATAACTTTTCATGCCAGTCACAGTAGTCTGATCATCATGATTGCATTTGCAGCATTTAATGGTATGAAATAATAAAAACAGCTTTTTGGCAAAAATGCCCTTTGCACCATCAGTGACATGAAGTAGATTTATGCCTGAAAAGCTGCAGTATATTTGCTCAACTACTGTACTTAAGTACTTGTAATACTCAAGTACATCCATTTTATGCTACTTTATACTTCCACTCAGCTACATTTTGGAGGCAAATATCATACTTTATACTCACTACATTAATGTAGTTACTTTTCTGATTGCAGGTGGCATCAGAGTGCATTTTTAAATGAACATATTTTATTGATAATCAGATTTAAAAAAATAAAAATGCTGTATATCACATCTGATAATTGGCCAGGTCGATAATATAATAAACATTTAATATCAGATACTTCAAGACTTTTGCTCACGTACTACTATGGTTGACTTTCATTTTTACAAAATTAACATTTTAACACAATCTCTTTACTTTTACTAAAGTATGACTTGTGGGTACTTTATGCAACACTGTAGATATGAAGGAGTTATAAAATATAATAAAACTCAACTTATCGTGTTTCTGTGCGGTGTAGTAACTATTTATAATGTAATAGGAGCCCCACCTGGACAACCACAGTGTTAAAAAAACAAAAAAAAAAGATGTGGGCATGTGCCTATAAAAAATGAGGCTATTAATAGCTGTGGGTACTTGGGAGTGAACCAGCCTGGAGAGCTTGGAGATACTTGAAAAGCTTTAAGTTGGGCTTGAATAATACCTCATTATGAAACAGCTATGTGAAGAAAAAAAAAAACAGGTTTCAGCTTTGGGACAATACATTCTTTGCTGGAGTATTACTGGTTGAAATACTGACATTCACGGCTTATAAATGTATAATGGTAATATATTGCTATGGGATAGTAAGGCCTTGTACTGACCTTTGTGATTTCTTGAGATTTAGATGCCAAAAATCGGCCATCACCCAAAGTTCAATGAGGACAGCACAGAGAAGATCTGTGATTAGGCTGGAAGGACACGTGGATTACTGTCAGATAAAAGACCTAAAACCTTATCTAAGTTGTTCAAAGGTTAAGCATGAACCCAATGTGCTGAATGGGCACAGGGAGTAAAACACATGACCCAGTTGTCAAGGAAGAGCAGGAAAAGCACACTGGTCTAATGCCCCAGATTCACTGATTGATTTACCCTCTCAGTATATCCTTGCATGAAAGAAACACTTAAAGAAAATGCATTGAAAATGTTTTTTTGTTCACTTTCAGAATATTTTATTCTCCTTGATTCCACGTTTCCAAAGCATAAAGTCCTTCCATAACAGAAAAACATGACGAAATGGTTTGTAATAATATACCTATAAATATTTCATGAGTATTATGATATGAGTATAAATGCTCAAGCTTTAATATTCTGACATGGATATTGGATTAAAGCATTATTGGAACAATACAGCAGCCAATAACAACAATCAAAACATTTAGACAAGTGCTAGAGTCAGTGTTTTTATACTGTAGAGGAAGGAAGGGCAGCAGACATGTCTCTTGAATATAATTCTTAGAAATCAAGTATGAATTATATAGATTAAGATTTCAACAATTCAGCTTAAGTTAGTTACAATGGCAAAATACTTTATCAAAAATATCTGTTATTTTAATTTTATGATTTTTAATTATTCAGAGAGCACTTAACTTACATTAGGACCAAAATTACAAACGCTTTGGAAACAAGCAAAAGAATGTACAAAAAAGTGGGCAATGAGATAATGCTGACGATGGTAAAGTAGAAAAACTGCACTGACACAACAGATCTCTTCAAAGAGGGAAAATAGGTACGAGTCTTTCAGATTTAAACAGACATCGCTCACACATTACCAGTCATGGTTTGGTTTATTCTTACAGCACAAAATTCTCCAATAACATATTGTTATATATATTTCAATCAAATGACGGAAATGCACAAATGACTGCTCATTAATGAGTGCAAGCATCATTACAGTACATCTGACAGTTTGCACTTTGCATTTGTAAAGTTCCAGTTAACGCTCATATGTGTCAACACCAGGTGGATCTTTAGAGGATAAGGTTGGTAATGAGCTATATTGATGTTATTGTCAACAAATCCCAAGAGAAGACCATAAACAACGTTTTAGTCTGTCCCTCTAATACTGTTTAACTACTCCTACTGAAGATGCAAGTCTTTCAAAACTGGTCACAAATATATATTTCTCTTCTTTAAAAAAGGCTACACGATTCCCTAAAAACCACTGGGCACCGCTTTTTTAAAACAGCATAGAATACTGCAATTGTTGGGGATCAATTTCAGCTGCGGATTGATAAACATTTGATGTATGATGTTTGTGGGATGAGCTCAAAATAAACTGCAGTGCCCATGCTCATCATAAAGAGGGAATAATGTCACCAAGTGCAGCAGCGTGTCACATTTAATACTTCTTGGTCAACAATTAAGCTCTATGGCACAGAGGCAATCGTTATTGACAATACAAAAAGTATAGAATATCACCACATTTATCCTTTAAATCAGTTTCTGTCGTGCAGAAACAGAGACTCTAGAGTCAAGACAAGCAGCATGTCTCCAAGTGCCGTATGACTTCACCATGTAGGGGAACATGTCAGCAGTAAATGACAGTTTGCACACAACACTCAGGCGAGGTTTAAGATCCTGAAGAGGAGAGGCACCACACAGACACAACTAAAACCAACAACACTGTAGACAATGTAACGGTACGGCAACTCTACTTTCATGTGCTGCCTCGCCTGTCTTACATCATCTGAAGGCAGCCCGAACAGTCGACACAAGAACGGAATAGTCACTGCTTTCATAACCATTCTCGTGACGAGGATGACAGCGACTCCGACGAGGAAGCGCAGCAGGGAGAGAACCACCAAGCTAACGGTGATCGGTGGTAAAGTTAGAGGAAGTGAGGACAGCGGTGGATCTGGCAGCAGCCCCAGCTGATAGTTCACATGGGTAGCCAGAGCAGCTCCAACCCCGGTGCCCAAAGCCTGAGCTGTATCACCCCGAGAGGTGCTCCAGGAATCCAGGGTGAAAGCCACAAGTCCAAGGCTCACGTGTGACACGATTATCACAAGTGGAGCATAGTGGTTCATCATGTAGAAGTTGTCGATCTTCTCCAATGTTGGCTGGAAGAAGGCTAGAATAAGAAGGGTGTACAGGAAGCCAGTGATTACCTCCTGCAACACAGGGACATAAATGAATGTAAATTAAGGAATACACACTATGAAAGTCAATTTTAAAAAGGGTTAAACTCATATTAGCACTCTTAAAAATACATGATCGATTTACCCACAGCTATCAAATAAGAAAAAAAAAAAACGTTGCTACTTCCTGCCCTGTAGGTGGCGCTATGTGATACTTGTGACCACGACATTTAATATAAGCCACTGTCCATCTTTCCCTGGAATCATAAAACCTCTTGTAAAATCACGTGAGCTGCTGACTGTCAAATGGGTTTTATTACAGGAGGATTGCAAAAGATAAACATTACATATGAACTTCAGTTGCCTGGCCACCAAATCTAATCCAACTTTATCTACTGGCTTTGATTTGTTTTGTCATTGACTTTAAGCTCCTGTGTAGGTTATCAACTTGAGAAATGAGGCACGAGTATGTGTTACGCATATCAATATAATGCATTAATGTTACAATTTTTAAGAAAAAATAAATATCGTGTCCACTTACAGAAATGAAATAGATGCACAGTTAATATTTCAATGACATCTATGTAAATCTGGTGCTAACATTACTCTCCTCCATCATATATCAAAAAATGAAGTGCAGGTTAAGGCAAACTGGAGTCATGCCAGCATTTACAACCATAAGATAAGATAATGCATAAGATAATGATAGCATAAAATTAATGACACCAGAAGTTGAAGGTGCTTGAGAACATATCTGACCAAGCTCAGGTCAACCTCATTAGTAAGTGATTATTTATTTAATATACTCACCAGAATAGAATGCATCCCCATGTAGACTCTGCTCACACAGACCAGGACACTCCAGCTGAGAGCCACACAAAAGCCAAAGAGGAAGGGGTACTAGGAAAGAGAGAGTATAAAGACATGGCATTAAAAATGGAAGTTAGAAAGGTGGCTGAAGATAAGCCTTCAAAAATAAAATAAAATAAAATCCCAGTCATAGTTTTCTGTAACAAAGAGCTTGTTCAGGTGATTCATGTACCTTTTTTGCAGGAATACATTTTTATTAACACCAATTATGACTAAAAGGGTAGCAACAGTAGTACTGTAGAGCATTAATGGAAACATGCTCTGACTTGAAGTCTCCAGGAGAGTTCACGATGTCAGTGGAAATACTACCTTTCAAAAACCACAGTACACAATCCATTTAAAAACATTTAGCAGATATCTTTCAAAGAATTAAGTGCATCCTACAGCAATGCTTGTGAGGCTGCACTTAGGTACATGGTGATCTGAGCTAAATGCTAATGTCAGCATGCCAACATGCTCACGATGACAATGCTAACATGCAAATATAGACTATGGTCACGAGGGACTCCCTAAAAACTTGGCTTTTCACCTGAGGTGCAACTGTCTGCTCACATTGGATCGTCTTGTCACTTTTTTCAAAACTAGAAACTAGAAACAGGAAAACCCAAATCTATCAAAAAATGTGTTTTTCAAACCTAATCTTAGCCTTATTACCAAGATTAAACCTACAGGAGACCTCGTGCCTAATTGTAACTTAAAACAGAGATGATTTTTATTTTTTGTGATGGACTTTCACCCTGACCTAAAATTGTCCTAAAGCCAACCCAGTAGTTTTGTTGCCTAACTTAACCTAACTTAACTGTGACTGTAACTGAGTCTAAAAATAAAATGTCAACAGTGACCTTTGGTTTAACACAGGACACAAACCCCAGAGTTCGATCAATTAATACACCACAACCTGCTCCCTGTGTGGACTTTGTCTTTTTTTTACTATGTCACTGGACTTCCAAAAGGCTTCCTGCAGAAAGCCCCGAGGGAGACTTCTCCAGTAACCACCCAATGAAGGAAGAAACTGAGGAACATATATCATTAAGCAGCTGGAGAAACTGTTTCTACTAGGCGGTATTGACCCCCCATTCCTCCCACTCTTTCATTTAAAGTGAATTGGTACTGGGTATTACCTTGAGAGCACAGAGTTTGGTACCTAACCCTACTTACAAGACAGACCATCACTTTCCACATACATAAGTGTGAGACCAAATAGACAAATAGGATAGGATACCAATGTGTTCACAGAGCCTGCTGGTAAAATACCAAGTTTTTAGGGAGTCCCATGTTAGCTATCTTACCCTAGCATGTTAGCTATCTTACCGTAGCATGCATTTGCTATTTGGCAGAACTAAACACAAAGTGCGGCTGAGGGTGGTGGGAATGTCCTCAGTTTGGATGTATATAGTCATCAAAGTATTGGACAAGTTACATTTTTGACATGATAGTGACCTAGGTAAAAAAGGTAAGAGGTAAGAAATCCTGAAGGGGACATGAAGGTCAAATTAAACCAAATCAGAACTTTGTGGTCACGTGATCACCAAAGTCATGGACATCTGCACCAAATTTCACGGCAATTCATCCAAAAGTTGTTTAGATATTTAAGTCTGGACTAAAGAGGTCAACCTTCTCTTGAGTGACACCACCAGCACGACTAACAAGCACTACTGGTCTGACACTGGTCTGACAGTTGGAATGTTCCTCCTGTCTTTGAAGCCATTTATGGTACATCTTATCTTCTGAGATCTTTTCAGACCCCGTTCTCTGAAATGTTTCAGGTACTCAGCCTTTGGAATCTGAACCTGATTACACCAGGGGAGTTCAGACAGTTCACATGAACTGTATTTGGTTCAAAAGAAGGAAAAAAAAGTATAAATAAAAAAATATTTGGGAGAAATAGCATTAATGCATCTTTTTTTTTACATTACTCAGAGTGCACAAGATGCAGGGACAAACTGATTTAGAGATTACTAAAGAATTTTGAATTACAGGAAATACTTGTGCACCAACAAAGAACAGGAATGCATTGTGCGTCACTCAAGCATCACTTCACAAATATTATACAGACAGCTAGGCTGGAGTTTTACAGCATTTTATCCAATAAGAATCCAGTGTTGAATCTGTTTACTGAATCAAATTTCAGTATTGAATGTGCTTATCTGAGTCTGAAATCATTCAAATCTTTAAATTAATCCATTTACATTTAGCAATCAACTTTCATGGAGGGTGACCACTGAGCTATTTCTCCTTTACAAGTTTTTTTGTTATTTACATATGAAGTGTCAGTACCTGCTGTTCATCTTAAACCAGCGCTACAACATTAAAGACATTAAAATTGAACATCCTTGTCATTTAGGTTCTGTCAGGGTTTGTGATGCAGTCAGTTGATCTACTGCTGCTCTACTTTTTTCTTTTAATCTCTTTGCACAACCATGCTGGTGGAAAATCCAAACTGCAACAGCCCTATCAGTGGGTGAACAAGTTTCACTGCTTTGAGCTCTTCGACCTGGCTGATAATAGACTACGCTCTTCTCTGGCTGATAATAGACCACGCTCTTCTCTGGCTGATAATACACCACACTCTTCTCTGGCTGATAATACACCACGCTCTTCGCTGGCTGATAATACACCACGCTCTTCTCTGGCTGATAATACACCACGCTCTTCGCTGGCTGATAATACACTACGCTCTTCGCTGGCTGATACGCTACACTCTTCTCTATCTTAACTCCCCAGCAGTGGAGTAACCCTCCCAACCCCTTTCTTCCATCATGGGGCCCTGACACACCAGGCCGACAGTCAACCATCAGTGAGCGTCTGTGTCCCTAGTTTTTGCGGTGTGGTCAGCGTTTTTTTGGCCGATTGAGCATATAGAATTGGCGGTGGAGCCTGTCGGTGAGAGAAAATCATCTGATTGGCTGCGCAGCTAAGTGAGTCAGTGCATGAGAAGAGCAATGGAAGAAGAAAGGGAAAGCCCTTTAACTTGTTGTTGTAGTAACCATGATTTCATGACAGCGGTGTCAAAAACTGCTGCTTTATCATAACAACAGCTTGTATATCCGTAGTCTCGTTCCGGTTTCCCTTTCTGAATAACAACTACAAACACCTGGTGATGTGGAGAGTTATTTCCACTCATGCTGGCAAAGAATGAACAAGCTATTCATTTTTTGTGTTGTGTTCAGGTGCAACTTTTTGACTGAGACACACATGTCTGTAGGCAACATAATGGTCAGCCTTTGTCGCCACTATTTCTTGATGCCGGTTAGTTATGACCCTTTAACGGGCCCTTTACCAGAATAGACACTCAAGTCACAGTAAAGGTCAAGATCTCTCATCCCTGACTGTCTTACTTTGATCATTTGAATTACTGTCCATTTAATTGATACCCAAGACTGAAATATTTACTGAAACTTCATTTGATAATTTCTCTTCCTCTAGATCAGATTCACCAGTCCCATATCGCTGACATCGTAGGAGAGTGTTTATCTAAAGAAACAATGCTACCTCCTCACTCCTCACCTGTACTTCTGACACACCCTGTCGTGGATAAGAGACATTCTTGCAGACTTACTGTCTGCTTACACAGAGGAATGTCTCTTGTCCACATATGAAACTTGGCAACAAGGATTAATAGTGACTTAAAGGCAGGCTGTGATTTTTCATTCCTTTGTCCAGACTAACCCACCGACCCTCCCTGGCACTGAGGGGCCCGCAGAGAAATGTCATGTGGGTTTTTCATTTCTTAGTAAGTCAGGCGCCCTGTGTGTTTCTTGGTACTCTGGTCTTTTTTTTAATTAAGATTACAAACACATATACTAAAAGATGTTGGATGTGGAAAGATGTTGCAAACTGTGGCTCTCTGGGCTCTTGAATGTCTGGGACTTAGGTGGGTCTGGCCACATTCCCTGTGTGTTATCAAAACATGTTCATATCCTGTGGCTCAAGGCTAGACCACTGAATTCTAATGCAAAGAGAAGAAGGTTATAGACACTCGAGTAACATTGTGATATTTGTTGATTTAGATGCATCAAGCTGCGCCTTGTAATCTGTAATAACACATTTCAGCTCCTCCCTGTGTATTGGCTCATGGCTGGATTAACACTGTAGGGGGCCCTGGGGTTTAAAATGAGCTGTGCGTCCTATTGAACCTCCTGTTCCTCCCACTCTTTGTGCAAGCATCCTGTGGCGTTTAAGTCCACATAAGGTCAGCTGGAATACTCCCCCGGTGTGCTGTGTGTTTTGTAATTGTACACAAATATGCACCATGAAGGGGTAATGTTAAGTGAAAAAACAACAAGGTATTAAAACTACATTTTGACACAAGGTCATACAAGAAAGGACATACTTGGCAACAATGGAGACACTTTATCATTTCAGTTCAGGTGTCTGCGGTGGATTTACCTGTGTGATTACCGTTTCAACAAATCACTTAACACTTGTCACAAGAGACAGGATGGACGAGGAACTGTGTGGCTTGCCTCAGGGAAAACACTGCAGCTCATGTTGCACTTGACTGCTTCAGCAAACTACGGCTGCAATTTCAGATTATTTCTAATGATCACCTCATCTGTTATCAACACTCTTGATTAATCATTTTAGTGATTCCTCATTAATTGTTTCGTAGCAGTGGTGGCAGCAGGTATTTTTTGTTATTTGTTCCACATTTATCACTGTTAAGTTTTAGTTTTGGTTGTAGTGCTACAAGTGGACTGCAGCACTGATACTGTCGATTTTTGTTAACTGATCACGATTAAAGGGCTACTTCTACACACTAGGCCTTAATGGTGCGTTCAGACCAAACACTTTGAGTGTGGACTGACCGCACCATAAGGCTTACTGGTGTTTTATTGTTTTATTATCTAGATTATAAAGTTCAACTGCCCCATTAATGCAGCTGTGGCTGTGATGTTCTTACTGTGAGGGTCCACCACTCCTGAATGAATGTAGGGGAAACACTGTATAGTCCATATAAAGTACAAAAAAATAAAATAGAGACAAATGCCCACCACAGTTTCTCAAATCTGACGTGGACATGTTCAACCAAGACCAAGAAAAACAGGAACCAGTTCTTCTTTTTTTGCTTACTAAGTTAAATGATTTGCTGATTATCAAAACAGTTTCTGTCAATTGACTAAAACTGACTAATCAATTAGCAACAAACTAATTGCCAAACAGTGAATCTGGATCCTTTGGGGCACCTGAGGTAGCTGACCCCTATGCACAGTAATCAGACCTGTCATGTCTTCTCCTGCACACAAGCTGTGAGTTTCTACCTGCGCTGCACATCTTCTGCTTCTTCACCTGTATCTGACACTCTGAGCTGTGTGTTTGACATGGTGCTCACCTGCCACCGTCCGTAGGTCAGCATGAAGAGACAGAAGGGGATGGCAGTCCCCGTCATGGCGTGTGTGGACGGCATGCTGTACTCGGAGTTGTAGAAGACCTCCACCTTCACCACAGGAGGGGACGCCGGCCGGGACCAGCGGACCATGTCCTTGGTGGACTGTCCCACGAACAGGTTCCAGGCCCAGACGACGATGAGTCTCCGGCTCACCAGGGCGTCGATGTTCCAGAAGAGGAAGGGGAAGAAGACGATGAAGAACATCTCGTTGCCCAGCTCGGTCCCAAACGTGAACAGGTAGAACAGGAACTTGTTGTGGACCAGAAACTCTTGGCCCACGTCTCCAGTCAGGGAGTTTTTCCGGAGCGGTTTCGCCCTGGTGGTGTCCGGGTCGGCGTTAGCTGATGCACCGTCAGGCGTATCACCCTGCATCCCGTTAACCTGCGGTGCGGTCGCATCCCCGGTTGCTCCATTCCCAACGGTCACGTCCGAGCTCTGCTCCCCGCGTTGGACCCTCTTCCTCAGCCCGGGAAAGTCCTGCTCCGACTGTCCGCTGTCCGGCTTGGTCGCTTTAACCGGAAATGTCCCTTTAACGCCGCATAAATTCTGAAACCTCGCTACATGGGAGGGGTCTTGGAGATAATTGCACATCTGTACAAATGTCTTTACAAAGTCGTTCGCCATGACTTCAGATAGCCTCTAGTTTAAAACACACAACACTGTTCCGTCGTAAAAAATGGAGTTCATGTTCAACGGGTGAGCTTAAGGAGAAGCGGAGCTCGGTGACCGCTGCATTAAAAGAAACAAAGAGAGACTTGGCTAACAGCACGGAGCACTTAACCCTCACCAGTACCTGCTCACCGTAGTCAAAACACAGACCTTGTACACCGGCGTGGAGGTTTGGGACGACAGCATCCAAAGTCCGTTACAGTTAACCATTACTTCCCAGTGTATCCTTACACACACAGCCTGATAACTGCGTCAGGCCGTTATATCCTGCTTTCAAGCGTCTTCTTCTTCTGCGGTTCCAGTTCTTCTTCGTTTGACTAAATGTTCGTCACTTAACCTCCAAAAATGTTCAAGTTCGCCCCCTGCTGGAGCTGTATTAAATTACACGTGTTAAAATATAATCCAGTGTTACCTCAAAAGTACTACAAGTAGATGACCAGTGGTGGGTAAAGCAGTGTAACTAAGTGCATTTACTCAAGTAATAGGCTGTACTTTTTGAGGTACTTGTATTTTACTTGAGTATTTCCCTATTCTGCTACTGATTACATTCACTCCACTACATTTTGGAGGCAAATATTGGACTTTTTACAAACCTGCATTGATTTGATAATTTTAGTTACTAGTTACTTTGCAGATTGCATGCAGCATCAGATACTTAAGTGTCCTACATTGATTACCAGAAAATTACTTTTGATACTTAAGTACATTTAATGTTAAATACTTTACATTTTTATTCAACTTTTTACTTTTTTAATGGTTGACTTTCACTTTTATCAAAGTAATATGTTTAACACAATATCTTTACTTTAACTCAAGTATCACTTTTAGGTACTTTTTACAACACTGGAGTATTAACGTAGGCTACTTCTCTTAAATAAAAATACTACAATATAAATCATCACATTAAGCCTCCAAATAAAATCCCTGCTTTCAAAGAAGTACTCATTGTGCAGAATACTCTACTTCAGAATATTATCAGAGCATATAATTTTATTGGATTATTATCAACATAAAGAAGGATTTAATGTTGTTGCTGGTCAAGGTGGAGCTAACTTAACTACTGTACTACTGGGTAGTTTACTCTGTGACAGTGCATTATATTTCATAAACTGATTCAGCCTATGTCACATGTTTATCCACAAATAACTAGGTTATAGCTGTACAATGGAGATAATTAAGTTGTTCCTAGTTACTTTTGACTTGACTTGAAATTTCTTCCATTCTCCATTCAGACTGAAGCTTTATTAACACACACATTTTACAGTGACATTTTGAATTGTTTTTTTTAAATGTGACCGGCCATGGGACATGGGTTGAAGCCTAGATAGTGAAAATAAACATTTACATACAAATACATCTTATCAAGAGCAAACAAATAAAAAATAAAAAATAAAGTCCAAACAAAAATACAAGAACATTTCAGGCCAGTCCTTGTAAACAGGTCTGAGAAGCCAGAGACAATAATAGCAGGACAACACCGGAAGTTCAATGGAGTGTCCTTCAAAATAAAAGTAGGGAATTGCTTGTTTTCTTTAATTGTAAAACCTGATGAGTCTTAATTGTACAAGAGAGTGAAAACTGATCTTCGTTTAGTAAGTAAATATCTATCCAAGTTGTCTGTCACATGTGTTGTGACTCAGCTATTTCTGTCATACAGTCTTATGATTTCTCAAGTGTAGATAAATGTGGCTGTAAATGTTCTGTGAAACCAACAGTTTGGGGATAATAGTAACCATTTTCCTTAGATTTCACATTAAATACATACATACAGTGGGAAGTAACTAAGTGCATTTACTCAAGTACTTTACTTAAGTACAATCCAATGTAATTATACTTTATTTGAGTTTTTTCATTTCATGCAACCTTTTACTTCCACACCACAACACCTCAGAGGCAAAATAATGTAGGTTTTACTGCCTCACATGTCTGACAGCTTTAATTGCCAGCTCCTTTTCATATTACAAGTTTAAATACCAATCATGTCAAGTGAAAACCATGTAATTCATTACTAACAAATTTGGTGCTTTTGATTTATTTGTGATAAACTGAAGGATTAAATGTCCTTTAAAGGGTCGAGAAAATTCTTCCACACACGCTGCAAAAATATAATAATCTTACAGAATATGGTGAATTGCTTTAGATTAAACTGTCCAACAGTATACAGTATGAAGTAGTTAAGGAGCCCCTCCACAGCTGTAATAAGACATACAACAAAAAAATCGTGTGTCTGACATAGTTTTTGCAGGAAAAAATGTTTAATTAAAATTAAAATCCTCAAAATGGCACCTACTCCTTCCCCTTCATTGAAAATTCAAACATACAAATATTTTTCATTTTACAAGTTTGACTGCTGGACACAAGACGTCTCCTCTTTCACTCTGAAGTCCATCCTCAGTGTCTGTGCACTGGAGGCTTCAAGTTTCCACATCACCATCATTGTGTTTCCTGAATATGGGACCAGGATTGGTTTCCAAACTATTTGTGATGTCACAGATCATTCTCTTAAAATCAGATTTACAAAGAGCGCAGAGAAAATTTAGGCTTTCAGCAATGAATGTGAAAACAGACTGCATCAGTCGAATTCTGCACATACATCATTCTTCACAGCGAAGCTCAAACATTCAACTGACTGGAGGACACTTTAAAATCAGTGCATCTTAAATGCAGGGATCATTTTCCTGCAGAATAAGCACTTTAATTCTATTAATAAAAGTACATTACTATAGTATTTTCACAGTGTGGTATTAGTACTTTCATTGAAGTAAAGGACATGAATACTTCTTCCATCAATATCAAGTTGTGGAGCATCAAAAATACCACATTTGGAAAACAGGGCTTTTATTTTTACAACCTCAGCCCGGAAGCACCTCTTCTCATCCTGGTGAGCTTGACTCCTGTGTGGTCCACGCTCCATATCGTGCTCACAGCTGAGCTGAGGGAGGTAGTTGGGATCAGCACGACCACCGAGCAGCCCCTGAGTCTCTGTCCGGATCCCTCATAATGCATGGGGGCAAGAGAGGACTGGTGGCCCCGCAGAACACTTTCCTGGAGAACATCGTCCGGCGCTCCAGCGGTGAGTTTTACTCTGAAAGGGAAACAAAACAAGAATTAATTGATGTTGATTTGGTCACATCAATCAAACACCACACAGAGCTGCACGAGAAGCTAAAGTAAACCTGATGTGATTTATGTGTCATTTAATGGGAAGCAGCATTAATTAACACGTTTTAAACAACTCTCTGATAATGCTATATATGCACAGTGTTGAATTATTGGTCTCTTTTTCTGAATTAATGAGGATTAATGAGCTCAAATCAGTATAATAGCCTGTTCTGATGACATCCCCTTATACATGAAAACCATCATCATCTCAAGACTTAGTTTCTTGTGTGATTTAGCTGAAACTACAAGTCCACTTCTTCTTTAAATGCTCTTTAAATGCTTATTAAAGGGCCACTCTTTCTGATAAAATGTCTGCCATTTCTGATGAGTTCCTCTGGATGAATGACTGTAAGACAAGGGGATGGTGTCTTATCAGTCCATGTAGGAGTCAGACAATGTCATCTATTTAACCTGAAGCCATAAAGTGCTCATGATGTGCTGCGGGGCGCCTATCCAGTGGCAACGTGAAGTGAAATTGTCTCATTGATTTAATTGATTTTTTTGATTTTCAACACTCACATCAGACAGTGAATATGAGAACAATTGTAGAAAAGGTTGCATTTGCAGCCATTTCTTAAGAGAGAATAACATTTTCTGTATAATGCGATTTCTGTTGTTGTTGTTGTTGTTGTTGACGGTGACTTGGATGCATTTTATTGTATTTCGTGGCTTGCAGTGTGAATGCTCCTTTGAATAGTGTGTTGTTTTTTTATTAGTATTTGTTAGTATTTGTTGTTTATATGTCAGAAAGGTAGTACTGTCATTAAAAATTCATTTTTGGATTGACAGCCTGCATGGCAGAGTGAAGCTGAGTGTGTGTGAGATCGAAGGTTTTCATTACAAGTCCAGATGAAAGTGCAGGATGCCAGACACACTGTCATATACAGGAAGACGATGTCTGAAAAGTATATTTTAGGCTAATTTCTGTCAGATATCGAAACACAAAATGAAGGAACAAGGATGCATTTGAACTCATCAGATACTCAGGCTTTAGGTTCAACATAAACATCCAGATGTTTTAACTTTAAATCTGACTGTTCAGCGTCCTCAGTCGTTCCTCTCGGGACTGCAGCTCCCTCCAAACCATAACTTTGGAGCCATGCAGCAGGGCTCCTCATCAATATTTCATTACCATCAAGGGTGGAACATAAACATTTCATCAACAACTACTTCTGCCCACTGACTCATCTTATTACCACTGTTTACAGCTGCTTTAAAGATGAATGATCTTATTTCCATTGTATATGGTTATGAAAAGAGTGTAAGTGGTGGGAGAGTTTGCTTCTATGATGTCGAACATTTCAGGTACAGATTTACATACACGCTGAGGTTTTCTCCAATTTATGACACTGTATGATTTATAGACAAAATATCAGTTAAATGAGATGCAACCAACTGTTTTCTATTGGAATTGACACGGCACAAATCAATGCAGTTTCAATGAGGTTGCAGTTGCATAACTGCAGTCGTGATGGTCGAAAGGATTCTTGACTTTCACTGACGAAACAACCAAGGTCGATCAATATGATTCAGATAGTCTGCAGGTGTGATGTCAGTGCTGACTACTTTTGTTTCTGACTGCTGTATCTTTTGATGTTTTGTCGCAGAAACCAGTTTTCTGTTGGGAAATGCTCAGATCGTTGAGTGGCCTGTCGTTTACAGCAACGATGGATTCTGCAAGCTGTCTGGATACCACAGAGCGGAAGTCATGCACAGGAGCAGCGCGTGCAAGTAAGACGCTTTATGTAGTACAAGGGCCTGAACGTGAAGATACAGCAGACGGCTTATGAGATACATGCTTCTCGTGGTGTCAAGTCAAATGTATTTATAAAGCCCAGAGTCATAATCACATGGCTTCAGTGGGCTTTAGTAAGTAAGGTCAGGTTAACTATTTATGTGCTTGTTTTTGGTTTGGTTCTGACTGTTATTAATGCAATTTTAATGTTCTCTTAATGTTTTTATGTATTTTTATGCCTCTGTAAAGCACCTGGAGTTGCCTCGTGTCTGTATGGTGCTATATAAAGAACAAACTTGCCTTGCCTCCCCTTGATGGTGTTTAAGAGAATATTGCATTTTCTTTTTCATGTTTAATCTTAGCTCTGTCTCCAGGGACTGCGCTTATTGATCAAGTGGGAGAAAAAACTGTGAAATCAGCCAGATTTCACCACAAAGGCTAATTGTCCTCCTTTATCTATGTCCAAAAGACACCCATGAATCTGATTTTTATACAAACTACTGCAGTGCCTGTTCAGAACATGCTGTTCGGCACAGATTATCTGGTAATGTGAGGGGTTTACAGTGCCCGTCCAGATGATATCAAAAATAGATGATATCTCCAATTTTAAATCTGGATGATTACATCCATACTTTCCCAGCCAGACCACAACATTGGTTGTTGTGGTCTGGCTGAGAGAGGCATCCCAGAGCAGCTGACGGTGCCGCCAAGAAACAGCACACATTGTAGCCAGTGAGGCTAACGTTAGCTAGCATACTACTGTTGAAAGAAAATAAAAAATCTCACCTCCAGTTGCTGGAGAATAGAAAACCTGTGTTGACGGCGTCTCATCTCTCGTCCAGACTCGTTGAACCTTCTGCTTCTGTTTTTTTCT
Source organism: Pagrus pagrus (assembly GCF_965226575.1). Taxonomy (NCBI): domain Eukaryota; kingdom Metazoa; phylum Chordata; class Actinopteri; order Spariformes; family Sparidae; genus Pagrus; species Pagrus pagrus. Next base: position 9,733,998 of record NC_140200.1, read on the forward strand.
CGCCACACCACGCTAATCTTCATTTTGTTTACGTCTGCTTCCCCATAAGATCACATGAGAGTGATCAAGTGTGAGCCCATCGAACTGATAAAGGAGAGGGAGCAATAAAGTAAAACGTGATCTTTCTGTTTGGCAGCAACTGCTATATAGATTTAGACCAATTAATCACTTATTTGTATTTTTTCTCTCTTACTTTGCAGTTTCATGTACGGTGACCTGACCGACAAGAAGACGATAGACAAAATCCAAAAGACCTTTGATAACTACGAGTCTAATTTCTACGAGGTGCTGCTTTATACAAAGAATAGTGAGTATCGCCATCAAGTCCTGTGTTTTTACTGAAAGAAACACATCCCACTTGTTTAGCTAACATTTTCCATTCCTGCTTTCATAACTCTCATTTCAATTGTCTCCTCCAGGAACACCGATATGGCTTTACATGCAGGTCGCTCCAATCAGAAATGAAAATGACAAGGTGGTGCTGTTCCTCTGCACCTTCAGAGACATCACACTGTTCAAACAGCCGATTGAAGATGAAGCAACCAGAGGTATGATCGCCATATTCTTGTATCAGCATGAGTGAAGTCAGTATTTCAACATATTAAAGGGTTGGAACACACATTTTATACCAAGTGAATGTGTCGTTAAGGTCCAGCCATTGTTATCAGAGCTCAATTTGACCCAATCTGACAGCGTGCAGTGCAGCCGAACGTCATGAGTGGTTGTCACTTAATTAACAGATGCTTGTTTCCTGGTACGTAACATACAACTGTCCAGGTGTTGCGTGTGCGGGTCAGTGAACACTGGTCTCTGTGGGTCGACGCAGTGCCATGTCCCAGGGGGTTAAGTGTGACTAAGACTTTCACATACATCAAGCAGAAACAAAAGACACTCGGGCCATATGGAGATGGCAAATGTATGAAAACACTGACTATACGCAGAGGAAATGAAAGAATATCAGTTCCTTTTAACTGATTTAAAAGTGCTGTCACACTGAGAGAAATATACTTGAATGGTGACGTAGTGCCAAAAGTTTTCCCACATGTAACACAAATATATTATTATAGCATTTGTGTAAGTTTGACACACTGGATTTAAATTTCAAATTGTTTTCTGCATGAAGAGAATTAATGTTATGTTGCTTTGGCGATATCAAAAAGAGACTGTCCACCACCGTTTAGTAAAAATTAATATGTAGGACGTTTTGTATGACAATTTGTTGTGTGCTGGTGTTAAAATTGTTTTTCTGGTCTCTAAGCAGGATGGACAAAGTTTGCCAGACTGACGCGGGCACTGACCAACAATCGCAACCTGGTGCAGCAGATAGCACCGCTGAGCAAGACTGAGGTCAGCCACAAGCCCTCCAGACTGGCTGAGGTGAGCAGAAAGATAGATTATTTGCATTTCTGGCTCCATACTGTTGTTTCATGATGAGTATGGTTCTCCCAACCCAGCTACCATGGAGTCTAATGACATCAGGTCTTGGTTACGATGGACTACTGTTCATTGTTACACTTTACATGTGATTTTTAAACTCACATGGTGGTAAATGTTCCCCCTCACTACAGGCTCTCCAGCTGGGATCAGACATTATGCCTCAGTACAAACAGGAGGCCCCCAAGACCCCTCCACACATCATCCTCCACTACTGCACCTTCAAGACCACCTGGGACTGGGTCATCCTCATCCTCACCTTCTACACCGCCATCATGGTGCCCTATAACGTCTCTTTTAAGACCAAGCAAAACAATTTGGTTTGGCTGGTGCTGGACAGCGTTGTGGACGTCATCTTCCTGATCGACATTGTGCTCAACTTCCACACCACCTTCGTGGGTCCTGCTGGAGAGGTCGTTTCAGACGCAAAGCTGATACGAATGAATTACCTGAAGACGTGGTTTGTTATCGACCTGCTGTCCTGCCTGCCCTACGATATCATCAATGCCTTTGAAAATGTGGACGAGGTGAGTGACTTTCAAACCTGCGCCTTAAATGTAGGAGGATGCTAATTCTTGTCAATTGGGATTTATTTTGTAAGTAACAAAACATTTCTTATTTCTTGTCTCTGTGAAGGATGGACTTCCATCTGGACTTCCATCAAGACATCACAGTGACCCTTCACATTTCCACAGGAATACCACGCGGACAGAAGACTCTCTACTCCCAGTGAGGAAATCCATGTTATTCTTTTAAGACCGCTATAATCAATATTTTTTATATTAACAGTGGATCCTCCTGCCCTCTACGCAGATTTAGCATCTTTTAGCTTGTTGTTTTGGTTTTATGACTCAAAACTTTACTGGTTTGCTTCATTCTCACTACTCTCATCAGCTGTTTTCAGACGATAAAGCCGCTGTATGCTGTCTACGTAGTTAATAGCTATATGCTACTAAATATGAAGTTAGCAACTAGCTGGTGAATATTTTGGAGCATTTAAAGCATTTGTACGGCCTCTAAAGAGACAGATATTTCCCTCAAAAGGCGGTGGAGACCAAAACAGAGTTAATTTTGGACTTGATAAGTAGTTGACAGGAAACTCTTTTCCAAACGATGCAGTTATTGCTCCGTAACTGCTGGATGTGAAAATGACATGGATCTAATAAGGTAAAAGCTGGATTCAGAATTTCGCTCAGTGGTGCATGAAGCCAAAAAGTTTGACTTTTGGGTGTAAAATTATCATGAACTTCTGTATAACCTCTGCAATGTGTGGCCTATTGAGCATGTACACTAGAGACTTCTGGTGGTTGAGCGCCCAACATCTTGTTTAGCTCTCTGATAACTTTCTGCGTCTCTTCTCGACTTTCAAAACGTTTTCGGAACCAAATCTTATAGTGAAACGAGTCATTTTGCAGGCGTTGTGACTCTCATAAAAATGTATCCACGGTTTAACAGCCACAAAGAAGTCCAGCCAATATTCACATTTAGGAACCTGGTACAAGTGGATATTTTTTGGCTTATATGGTTAATGTCTCTCATCTCTCATTGTAGGGTCTCAGCAGCCTCTTCAGCTCCCTGAAGGTGATCCGCCTGCTCCGTCTGGGCCGAGTGGCCCGAAAGTTGGACCACTACCTGGAGTACGGAGCAGCGGTCCTGGTTCTGCTGGTGTGCGTCTTCGGTCTTGTGGCTCACTGGCTGGCCTGCATCTGGTACAGCATCGGAGACTACGAGGTAATCGATAAGACCACCAACACCATCAAGACAGACAGCTGGCTCTACCAGCTGGCCCTGAGCATCGGGACTCCTTACCGCTACAACACCAGTGGTACCGGAGAGTGGGAAGGTGGTCCCAACAAGGACACGCTGTACATTTCTTCTCTCTACTTCACCATGACGAGTCTCACCACCATCGGGTTCGGCAACATCGCTCCGGCCACGGACGGCGAGAAGATTTTCTCTGTGGCGATGATGATGGTGGGCTGTAAGTACTCAGTTACTTTCCAACATCAAGCACTGTGTTTACTATTTATTTGAATTTTTTCTAAATCACATAGTCCACTAGGTCTGACATCACATAACAAACAGCATCATTCTTACAGTAATGTTCTTGCTATGTGTGCTGGTTAATGGAGCAGTAAATGGAGAAGACGGTAGAAATACAATGAAGTCGCAAAGCCGTATAATACAGATGCATAAATTCCCAATCAAACGCAAATCTTTCCTCTATTCTTCTCCATAGCCTCCCACAAATTGCACAAAACCTAAATTTATCAATTGCCAGTGGACGGTGTGTCAAGTGAAATTCAAGTGAGGCTTCTCAAAAACAGCTTAAATCAGAGTGACCACTGTTTTTCTTCTTCAATGGACATACAGTACAACCTTGACAGTTCAAATAAATCTCAGCGGAGGACAGAAGAACAGCAGCTCCTCTGTTGTTTCAGCGGCGTACAGTATGAGGGCAATATTTGATGAAGTTACAAAAGCAAAGATGGCATCAGAGTTATGCTTGTGCACCCTCTTTGTCTTCACTGGAAAAGGTTTTTGTTTCGTTTTAAAGTCATTCAAACTGTCTGAGCTGCATCGCACAGTCTCTGCCACTTGTTATAAGAACACAAGTTACCAGTTTATATCAGCAGCTCCAGGTTGGTGCCCATCTTTAATTGGCATATGCCAGTAGAACAACATCTGTATAGCTTTAGCCACGTGTCGATCTCCCCATCACTCTACAGTGAATGCTACATTATCCTTTGATGCTACTTTCATTTCATTCAATGCATTCATGCATTCTTAATATGCCAGTACAACCTTGCAGGAGCCGAAACAATCTGGATGCATTTACTTGCATGGTAGACACGTTAATGTGCTCCACAGCCCGACTGACCATCTGACAGCTGCCGGTAAAGAAACATATGGTGTAGATGTTGCACAGGTCCAGGAGTATCTGAACAGATGCAATGTTAAATTCAAGCTCAGTGATGAACACATGGCTGGTTCTTGCAGACAAGTGTGTGCTGGTTAAGTTCTATTTTTGTCTGCAGCATAAAAACTGGATGTTTAAAATATAATTCAATTGATCCAGGAAACAAAGTGAGGCTCGGTGGGTTGTCTGTGCTTCTCTCTCTCATGTGAGACGCCTGTTATTCTCCACACGCTCACACAGTTTTTGTTGTGGCAGCAGGAAGCTCCCCTGTCAGGACATCAGGGACAGTAGCTTCCTCTTTTTAGATTCACTTTGCAGCTCTAGCCAGGATCACCGTGTGAAAGTACATAAATGACATCAGCAAGAAAGGATCAGCTTTAGACCATGAAGAGCTGAAGCGGATTTTTCCAAATTTAGACAAATGTTTAGTTGTTGTACCTGCAGGGCAAGTTAAGTAAGCACTATATTCAAGAGGAATAGTTCATTCCTGGACGGTGAAATTATTAACTTGCATTTTAAATGTTGTAAACATACATGATACTTAAAATACAACAGTGTTTGGTCATTCACAGGCTCTCTCGCCTCATGTAATTCACATTTAGCTGCAGCCTCTGTGTTTGAACCACTGGGGAGAGTGTAGGTCTCGGCTCTGTTGATAATAAAAAGTGACATGTTCAGCGCCATCACAGCCTGCTCTGTGAGGGTCTGTCTGAAGGTGGGTCAACACCACCCTCCATCAGAAAAGCATTGTCTTTTATTGACTAAAATCTATTTGTTTTTGTTTTTTTAAGATAAATCACATGTAGATAAAGACAAAAACAGAATAAACAATAAACTGTATATGAAAGCATTTATAACAGGTCTTATCTGGGCTACATGATGTGTTTAAACTCAAAGAATACATGTTTTTGATTTTTCTATGTAGTTCTATGTAAATAAGTAGGAGCACATCTGTTGTCATACAATAAACTGATTTAAACTGAGTACAGATGAAGCCGTTCATCTTTACAATCACATTCAGTTTTTTTTACATTATTTATATTTTTAGTGCTGCAACGATTAATTGGCAACTTTTTTGATAATCAATTAATCTCTTTGAGTAATTAGAAGAAATCCAAATTATCTGATTCCAGCCTCTAAAATGTGAATAGTTTCTGGGTTATCTACCCCTCTGTGACAGTAATCTGAATATACGAGAGATCTGAGGATTCTTCTGATCGACATTTTTCCCCATTTTCTGAAATGTTTTCAACCAAACAACTTTTTGATTCATTGAGAAAATAATCGGCAGATTAGCCAAGAATTAAAAAAATTGTGAGTTGCAGTTTTAAATGAGAAGCAAACATAAATTCGATCCATGAAGATCCTTGTGCTAAATCCTGTGTTCATGTTGTATAATAGTCTTTCAATGTCCAGGCTTTAAAGCAGCAACAAGGAACCTCATTTTTTGTTGTTTCTGGCGCCCCCTGTGGACAAAAGTGGTATGAGCACTGGCGCCCGCTACGTTTGTTTCTGAAGTCAATGAAAGAAAGACATTTCGAATACTGTTTTCTAGTAGCTGTTTAACTATTTTCAGTTAATTTAAAAACTAAGTCATGACGTAACATTGCAGTTCATACAACCTAGGTTGAATTGTAACCCGACAGCTAAAACATGTGATTTCTCTGTGATAGTAATTCTGCTGAGCTTGAATTAAAGTTATCAACATTGCCTAGTAATGTTGTGACTGCATGATAATAGAAAACTGCAAGAAATAGCTCGATAGCAAGGCCAACATGAAATGTAACATTATAAGTCAGTTGTTCTGCTGCTGTCTGGCAAGTGTGATCAGCTGACAGCAGTAAGAAACACTGTTTAGAAATAGCCCATCTTCATGCTGACGGTCTTGTGTTGAATTGAGACTGATCTATTTGTAGCCTCGGTTTAACTTTACATTAAAATTAGCTGTAATCAAGGGATTGGTGAACATAAAATGTACCTAATCTCACTTTATTCAAATGTTTCATTCACAAAAATATGTCTGTTCACCTCAAAAGGCAATCTAAAACAAGGCAACCTCATTTAAACGACTTTGAACCACTTGATAAAAATAGAAATCTATTTTTATGCTTGTCTGTATTATTTTCATCACCCACTGCGGTTACAGTAATAGCTTCACCTATAGTGTCACTGCTTCCACCGTCAGCCTTTCTTTACAGTTTCTCCATCACGACTCGCCTTCCGTGCTCTGACCTTTGGCCCAAACAGCATGTAAAGCCATGCATTTAAGCCAAACTGACAGCCACGCTTCAAGGTTTGTACTTTGAAAAAGTAAACATCCAGTACTCTGGTGGCGTTTCGATCCCGAAGACCGCTCGGTCACACTGAAGCGTCGGATTCAATTACGGCCGATAAATCTCCTGCTACAGATACGGTAATTATGCGAGAGGAAGAGGAGAAAGGGAGAGTTCGCCTGCAGGCTCGGTTGTAAGTAAAAGGACAATGAGCCATCACGTTAGATATGTATCCTAACCTCTGTGATCCTGCTGTGGCGACTGGAGATGACTCTTTCCTCTTGAGTGGGTAAAATCTCACGATAAGAGATGCTGACTGACTCTTTGAGGTCACTGCAGCGCTGCAGCACAGTACTCTTTACTGAACAAATGTGCATAATGAATTACATTATAAAGGCTCGATCCACCACTCATTCTATATGTATGCTTGTGTGTGTGTGTGTCTGTGTGTGTGTGTGTGTGTAACTGTTAAGAGAACTATATTGTCAACCTTTGTCTATGATGCTGGGAGTACACATACAGTAAATGATTCAACAAAATCACAAGAATTGCACTGTAATGTGCAACTATTTCGGAAAAATGAAAGTCATCAGTGAAACATTGTTTACTTTATGCTATTATTTTATTTATATGATTTATCCAGCATTATGTCTAATGGTCATGGACATTCGGTACATCTTTTCACACATTTCTTCTCACTATGAAACTAACTTTTCACCTTAAATTTCCAAAGACTTGCCCCTTAATAATTATTTGATTAAGGTATTGTAATATTGTAATTGTAATTGTAATTGTAATGAAATTTTGAGGGGAAACTAATAGATAATAGACTGTATGATATTATTGTAACTGTAATAGTTTAAATGTGTAGTTTGTGGGGGATTTCAAGGAGTAAAACCCCTTAAAATTATTATTATTATTATAGTACCATGTCACACATTTGCATAAATAATGCCTAGCAGCTAGTTTTGGACACAATAATTGATTTATCACGGCTGCTCTGTTGTTGTCAGCGGTTCTGGCGCAGGCGTGTGTGAGCTGACCAATCAGACGTATACGGTGCTTTTCTTTGTCATTTAAGACAGCAAATGAAGAGTCTTTGGGTTTTGGACTGACACACGTCAGACCGTCATGTGAACCCGCATGATGTATAGAATGAAACATATTTCTCTTCTCGGTTTTGTTTTTGCCTGACTTTTGCTCTCCGCTGTTTTGTTTCAGCGCTGTTGTATGCGACCATCTTTGGAAATGTTACCACCATCTTCCAGCAGATGTACACCAACACAAACCGCTACCATGAGATGCTCAACAACGTGCGCGACTTCCTCAAACTCTATCAGGTTCCCAAAGGTCTTAGCGAGAGGGTCATGGACTTCATCGTGTCCACCTGGGCCATGTCGAAGGGCATCGACACAGATAAGGTATCATTATGGATCCAAAACAAATGTCTGTCACCACATCAACACCTCACATAATGAAAAGACATGTGTTAGATATGTTATCACTATGCACTGATTAAACAGAGGTTTGTGGTGGCTACACGTATGTTTTAAGTCCAAAGATAAGCTGATGCACGGCTCGGTCACTGACTGAAGGAAGCACGCTATCATTTTAAACAGTATCATAAAAAACGTGTAGGCGGGGTTCATGTGTGGATGTGGCAATAATGAGCAATAACGAGACTCAAAGGTCACAGAAGACAGTCGAGTGCACTTGTTCACACTCAGAAACTCACGTGCAGAAGTATTGTATGTGCTGATCAGTTTATATAATGCATAATATAATATAAAACTTCTCTGACACCTCGCCATCTCTCTCAGGTTCTCTCAATTTGTCCCAAAGACATGCGGGCAGACATCTGCGTCCACCTCAACAGGCAGGTGTTCAACGACCACCCGGCGTTTCGTCTGGCCAGCGACGGCTGTCTGCGCTCTCTGGCTGTGGAGTTTCAGACCACGCACTGTGCACCCGGAGACCTCATCTTCCACATCGGCGAGAGCGTCGACACCCTCTGCTTCGTGGTCTCCGGTTCACTAGAAGTCATCCAGGACGATGAGGTCATCGCAATACTGGGTAATCCCACGTAATCACATGACACGTTTTATCTGTTGGTGTAGATAAGACTAAAGGAAAGGTTGTCCCAGTGTCTCAGTGTAGGCTCTACCTGAATATATGTTTACGTCATATAATGTAATATAATATATATATATTGAAGGTGTTTATTCTGGATTTCCACAAGTTTCGTTCTCTCACTCTTCCCCTTAATCTTTGTATGTCACCTGTTTTAAACATGCTGATGATGTGTGGCTCCATCCAGGTAAAGGTGATGTGTTCGGGGACGTGTTCTGGAAAGAGACCACGATGGCCCGGGCTTGCGCAAACGTCCGAGCTTTGACTTACTGCGACCTGCACGTCATCAGGAGGGACGCTCTGATGAAGGTGCTGGAGTTTTACACCGCGTTCGCCAACACGTTCTCCCGCAACCTCATCCTCACCTGCAATCTACGAAAACGGGTAAAAATGACTGAACTGAATCTTTCTTTCTTTGCAGTTACTTATCAGAATTGGTTGCATTTGGTTATTTGGGGATTTTTTCACATTTGTTTGGGCATTTTATGTCTTTGTTAGAGAGCAGACAGTACAAGTGTGACAGGACACAATCGTCTTAACCCCTGGTCGACCCAGGTGCCCTGCTGCGGCCGAATGTAACTAAGTACTGTAACTTAAGTACAAATTTGGGCTGCTTGAGTTTTAACTTGAGTGTTTCCATTGTATGCTACTTTATACTTCTGGCAGTGGAAAAGCCCCATTAGTTAGTGTTTACACCGCTAGCAGAGGATAGCTGGTTAGCATGCTCACCTCAGTAGACACAGAACACATAATGACAAAACTGATATTTATTCACATTCTGTTGATAATTTTAGTGAGTTTTTGCATGTTTTAAACTAAAATTATGACATATTGCCCAATACAAACACATAAAACTGTTTTTTAGAGAGACTTCCAAACATAGAAACTGTATATGGATGGAAAAGCATCACTTTATATAATTCTGCACTTTCATCCAGTTTCCAGAGAAGATTCAGATCTCAGGAGCTTTATGTGGCAACAGGAAAATCACAAAGATTTTATGATAAAACAAATAATAACGCATCAAAAATATTCCTGCGAGTCCAAACTCTGACTTTTATTAATATTTGATGGAGCCTCTTCCAGGCTATACATATTAATCCCATGAAGACATTGAGATGTATTCCTTTCCCGTCTGGATAGTAAGCTGCTCATATAACTGTATTATCCTGAGGGATCGACATACATTTTTAATGAATATTCCCTTTAAAGACATTCTGGCACGTGTGATTTGCTGTGCTCTTTGTTCAGAAGCGGTTTATATGAGATACTTCAGAGGTACAAGAAGCTCTTATTAATTAAAATATGCACTTTTAAACAGAATCACATTTACTCCATATAATCTCTGTATCCAGCAACCTTAAGGGACTCTTCAGGAGTCCTGGGACTGTGCAGCTGTAGCTTTACAGAGGTCTAAGGGTTTATAATGAATGTGTAATGTTTTAAGTGACTATATACTTTTCTAGTGCCTTGTGTAATCATATATACTGAAGTCAAACAGCCTCAGTTAGGCAGCTCCAAATCTAAACAGTTTCAAGGCAAATTGTGGCTACACGTTGAAACATTTATGACTCGTACTTGAAATGTATTCAATGAAAATAAAGCCATCTATTATTCATTTGAGCTGCTTTAGAAACGTTTCGTGCCTGCATAGGTTTAAGATTTACTCTCTGCCCTCTTTACTGTTATGTATTCATATACTTGAGTGGGCAAGAATGTGCATCTAAACTGCACGAGTGGAAAACAATCAGTGCACAAAAGCAACTCTAATAATGGATTTGCTTTGTTCTTTTTTTATTAGTTATATGTTTTACAGCAACATTTCGAACCTTTTCCTATTTGTTACGGTGTCTTTTAATATTTTTATCTTCTTTTTTTATCCATAAAAGTGCCCGAGAGCTTGTGTGTGTAAGAATTGTCTAACACATGGGCCCCAAATGTAACTTTGTTAGTTTCATATTAAACTAGGTTAGTAAAATGTTGATGGAGTATTTTTTAAAGATATAATATGTAACATTTCTGCTTAAAAATGTTTAAAAACAAGTGGAGCTTTGTTATATATTTTCGTGGGTTGTGTACTGACTGCAATTTTATTTAAGGTAACAGTGCGTTATTAATTTGCTATATGAACAAGGAAGGAAGTCGGTGAACAAGACTTAAAGTTCCCATGAAGTCAAAATGACTGTTTTAGTGTTTTTATCACATATGTCTTGCTCCCTAGCAGTATCAAGCCAAAACAATTTTTTTTTTTAAATGCCATTTTGAAGGTAATTTAATACTATTTTAGAGTTCTTGGACTTCCTGCACTCTGAGGCGGATGTTCGTTTTTCATCCGATTAACTTTCTCTATTTTATGACGCCATGGATGTAAAAAAAGAAGAACGCAGAGTGTTGTTCGGGACTGAACCTCACGGATCCTGTACAGAAACACAACTTTATACAGTGATTTGGGTGAAACTGGTCACGTTTTATGGAGAAAATATTCTCTGGTTTTCACTTTACTTGTTGCTAATGTAACTGTTAACATATGTACTGATAACCAGCCTCTTCTCAATGACCTCCTCCAGACCAGAGACGTTGACAAGTTTTTTTGATCAACTATTCCTTTCTTCTTAGCTTCTGATGGAGTCAGAAACTTTCAGGTCCTCGATACCGCTCCATTATATCTCCATTAACCGTTTCCTTTGTGCATTGCTACTTTCAAGTCTTTAATATTTAAACATACATAGCAGGTTGATTCAAAGCTGCATTATGTACGTACATTCTGCTGAGCTCTACTATCGTCATGTTAATGTGTCTAGGCCACATCACTGTCCTCATGCACAGATTCTCCTCTCTCGCAGGTCATCTTCAGAAAGATCGCTGATGTAAAGCGGGAGCAGGAGCGCCAGAGGAACGAGGTGACTCTCTCCATTCCTGACGACCACCCGGTTCGCAAGCTGTTCCAGAGGTTCAGGCAGCAGAGAGACGCTCAAACAGAGGGAGAGTCCCACACTTACTACGATCTTAACTGTGTGCAGGTGGAGCCGCAGCACCACCATCACTCCGACACAAACTCTTACACGCAGTGTCAGTCCGTATCTTCTCAGCAGCAGGAGTACAGCTCCACGGTGCAGACGAACGCAGCCTCCACAGGAGGAGGGAGTGCAGGCGGCATGGCTGCACCTCCAAAAGCGTTTGTCATCGCTGAGGAGCCGGAGCGAGGCTGCAAACAAGAGGCTGGGGAGTCTTTATCAATGCCTTGTGCAGAGAGTCAGAGGGTCAGCGGTCCTGTACGGAGCAGTGGTGCAGGTGGCGAGGGAGCTGTAGGCGGTGTAAAAAGCAGAGGTGCTCGAGGCTGGGCAAAGTTTAAAAACACCACTTCAGCTGCGCCACTGCCTCCCGCCGTCGAGAAAGAAAAGCAGCCACAGAAAGCAGAAGGGTGGCCAAAAGGATCTGACTCCTCCGAGCAGTTAACAGCCGCCAGCAAGAACCAGGAGTCTGAGGAGACGGGGAGCGCAGAGGGTGGCAACAACGCTGGAGAAGCAGGTGAAGAAACGAGCGCCCTGCACAAAACTGACTCCTGTGACAGTGGCATCACAAAGAGCGATCTACGCATCGACAGAGCCGGAGACTCAAGAAACTCCTTTGAAAGAAGCCCGATGGAAAGGAGCCCGATGGAGAGGAACCCGTTCGAGCACAGTCTCGGGGTCGACTCCATCAAGCACTCTTTAGTTCAGCCGGCATCTGAACAAACGCTGCTTCAAGCGACCCTGCACGAGGCCAAGCTGGAGCTGAAGGGGGACATTCAGAACCTGAGCGGCCGCCTGTCAGTCCTCGAGTCTCAGGTGAGCGAGATCCTCAGGCTGCTGTCGATAAAAAGAAGACTATCGCTGCCACCGACTTCTTCACCGAAGGCCAGACTGAAAAGTCAGGAAGTCACTGCCTGCACACCTGTCACACCGGAAGTAGACGATGGGCCGTTTTGAATTTACTCATTTTAAAGCCCTGCATCTCTTTAAGGAAAAAAGAAATGAAAACGGATTAAGACACGCACCAGTTTGCATGTCCTGCTGGACTCTGACCTGCCAAAGACATGTCTTGCATTGAAAGACTTGACTGCATGCAGAAATCCCTGTAATCTTACTTTAGCACTATAAAAACCCAGGGATTATACTAAAAGTCTTGGACGTATGAGGCACTGTTATGCTCTTGTGTATGCTACATTCAAAAATACCAAGAAGTACAGGAACAACTGTTGAACAAACGTTAAAAAAAAACACTTGTACTGTTACATGTATAGTTAGGAAACTAGTTAGTTTTTTTTTACCAGCATTATAAACCAGCGTAGCTCCATGAATCATGTTCGATACTCCAATGACGGCTGTTGGTGAAACATCTTAGCCTGATAGGACGATCAGTAAAAATATTGAGGTCAAGTCTGTGGAGGTCCTGAGAGGCGAATGAGAAAAAAGTTCTGATGAGCCAACTTTTCCAACTGGTGAATTCATTTTTCTTTTTTTTTAAATGACAAATGTTAAAGTTTGACAGGTACATACAGTATATGTTGTGTTAGCAAGCTATTTAGCAGTCCTGTTATATCTCTAACAAAAAGTTCAGTTGAGAACATGGAGATGGTGCGCTTGAGCCTCTTGTGGCCAAAATGAGTATTACAAAAAACAAACACACGATTTATCACCTGTTTTTATACAATTGAAATACTTAAAAAATGAAAATGGATCACAAGAATCTTTTTTCTCTCTCTTGCCTCTCAGGGCTTCTGTGCAAAGTCAAACTTTTTGTCAGGCGTATTTTGGGTGTAATTTGCAGGAAATGGCCAGAATTTCGAAGGTATCTCCAAAACTACAGGGGGCAGCAACACCGCTTACTGCTGCTCAGTGTAGAGAGCCGAGGTCATGCCTCCTCCAGTTTGCTCCATGGGACCTTATTTCGGAATAAATCTTTGTATGGTGGTGAATGGAGAGAGACAAATATTTATTTTTATCCCACTCAAATTACACATATGATGTTTGTCACCTTGAAAGATTGAAGTTTTCCAAGTCAAGAAAGTCCCAGTTTGTCATAAATAAAGTAAAATATCATCTAGTTTTGTGTTAAAGTCAACAACATCAACATGGCCGCCAATTCGGAACAGAAAAAGTATTGACAAAGGTTAAGTTATGGGTTTTGGTGACCGTTCAATGAGAAGACGTCACTAACGCGACTGTTGGCTGTGTAGTCTTTATAATCACGTATATCTTTTTTAAAAATGTCTTATTCTTCATTAGTTTTTTGACAAAATGTGACTTTGTTGACTTGGAAAATTATCCTTTTAATTGACAAATATCATACGTGTACTTCATGGCACAACTCAAGAGGGATCAATAAATTATTTGTAAGTATGTACCAGGCTCTTTGCTATTTGTGGCTCTTTGCTGCCCTTAGCAAGTAGCTCATGTAGCTGTGCAGCCAAGTGGCCCTTTTAGCTGAGCAGTGCTGGGTTACTTTTCATGACTCGTCACTATGATTTGAAAGTAATAAGTTACTTTACAATATTACTGTGTAGAGTGACGGCTTCTACGGTAGAAAGTCACAAGTTTTTCCATCTCTTTTGCTTATCAAGCCTGCAAATCTGAATGAATTATTCTTCGGGTCTTGTGGTTTCCATTACATGAACTGAACAACTAAATTGTGGAATTGTCCATGTGTCCATGTAAAGCAAGTTATTAGATTTATATCATTATGAGCCGCTTTGAACTAGCTGGGTAGCATGCTAACTTAAATAGATGTCTCTGCAACACAGCACATAGACATATTTGACATCTTTCACATTCTGCTGGTAGCGTTTGAATGTTTTAAACTAAAATTCTGGCCATTTCTTACAAATTGCTCCTTTAAGTGTTTTTTGTAAGGTTTTCAAAGGATTTAGCAAGTGAGGAGAAAGCCGTCCCTGTGCGTTAAATAATGTCTCCTTCATCTTATTTAGCAGGACATTCTCAGTTTTTAGTTTATGTTGCCTGACTTCAGCGCAGACTACCTTTTTAGAGTTACTAATTGTCAGGTGATGATATGTGCCTTACAATAACGAAGCCTCATTCAGAGTTACTTTGACGAGACGTAATCAAGTCTTTGCGGTTACTGAGCACACGTTTTGTAATAGAAATGGTAATCCTGCTGTATGCACCCCTTTTAGAAAACTTTGAGCTTTATTTACATGCATGTAAGATAGGGATAGGAGCACAATAATGGTGGTTTAATTAGAGATTTTTATTGTTACTTATCACTGTCACGATTTTCCTGTGAAAGGTTTATGTGAATATCTCAGCAGGTGATCGCAGGACACTTGCTTTTTCTCTTGCTCAGGTATATTTAAGTGAATTTCAGTATTTATTTCAGTGACTTTATCTTTGTCTACTTGTAAGATTCAATAGCGATGCTATTTCTGTTTTTAGGTGGGTCACTAAACACCGCTATGCAAATCTAAATGACCTGACTCTTGATGATGCAAACATTTGTTTCTCTTCTGTTTTGGATAAAAAAAAAAAAAAATGATGCACATGAGCAAACAGCATGGTTACAGTTTTAGTTCTGGATGTTTTTCTTGTTTTCTGTGCGACTGTAAGGACGTAAGCATGTAGTTGAATCCATTTCATTTGAGATATATGAATGACCTCGCATGCATCCAAGGGAACCTGTCAACAGTGAAATGAATAGTGAAACCGATGCCTGCTCACCATCTGCTGTTTCGTCTCATCTGTTACGCAACACGACAGTCGGTCCATATGTGGAGCAAAAAGCATTGAAAACTGACTGTTTATCTTTTCGCGTGTGTTTTTGTGTTGATCCAGGTGAGTCAGAGCAGCTGTTTATGTTTTCAGGTAAAGGTCACAATAAGGCCAACGCAAAAGACACTGGATGAATGAATATATGATTACTTTTTTATTCAGTAGTTCGATAACAATCAGGAGACATGGTGGGATGGTGGGGGAGGGGGGAACAACAAAGCACTGACTGTTCTTCCCGTCACAGTTAATCATAGGTGCTGATATGGAAATAATAACTCGTAAATTATAAATATATTTCCGCTCCGTAAAGCAACTTCACAGGTCTGCAAATAGTGGCTTTCACTCCACAAATGTGGACTTTTATTAGACTGAAAAATAAATAATGCATTTACAATATGGTGAATGTTTCATGTTATGCAGCATCCAGACCGCCAGGTGGCGCTTTATTTATTTTTTTCAAACTTATTTAGTGACGTTGCAAAGTGCAACGCTGCACGGGGAGTGTGAGAGGACTGAAGACTGCAGAGCTGCCTGTCCGAGACACAGAGACAAACTACAATCAGGTAAACTTTTCATAATGAATCTTTACTTTGGACATCAGGTCCATTGCGATTTCTTCGGATAGAAGCAGCTGTGTGTTTAATACTTGATCCTGTTCAAAGTCCAGGAGGTAAAGTATGTGTCAACGTCTCTGAGTTTGAAACATGTTTGGAAAATGCATCTTTGGTTTCTAAAATTATGATAAAAACAAGCAACAGGGCTGTGAAGTTTATTATTATTCCGGCAAAAACAACAACATATGCACAAATCTAAACTATACTATACTACTATAATTTTTCCTCTTCTTAAAGAGACATAATATTATTATTATTATATTATTATAAAGACATAATAAGAAGGTTGATAAATAAATCAAAAGGTTAACGTGCTTTCTTTCTGATGTTTTTATGTAGAGGACAACCCTCGTCAGGTTTACACAACGGGGGCAGGAAGGCGGATAACCGAGCAGAGGACGAGATTTGTTTTGTCAAGCTGTTAACCAAAAGTCTATAAAAATACAAAATATAAGGACAGGACCAAACAAAAACTAAACAAAGTACAAGACCAAACACAAACGCTAAACAAAGGAATAACACGAGGAAACACACAACGGGACGATGGGACAGGGGGTGCGTCTCATTTCTCTTAAAGCACGTTTCCTCCCCCTGCCACTGGTTTCCTCGCACCTCTCCATGAATCCTCGGCAGGAAGACCATTTGGCTTCCTTAGAAGTAGAATAAACACACATGTATCATTATATAATTGGGATATTTGCCATTTACATTACTTTCCTATTGCTCTTGCATTTCACTCTCAGGGACCCCCCAGATAAAAGTACGAACCTGAAGATTAGCATAATACGACCACTTTAATACAGACTAGACTGCATTAGCGTCAGCCTGGTGTACCTCATGAACTGGCAACTGAATGGATGTTCCTCAATCTGGAAACCTCTGAGAAGACAGAGTTTACATATCATCTACAGTAACGAGCCAAGACGATGTTAGAAAACTGCCGTCTCTCTTTTAGGGAATAGATGCGTCTGTGTTCGGACTTAAAAGCGTTTGTTTTTTAATTTGTATTTCACGTCAGCACTGAGATGGACATTCAGCTTCCGCCTCACGAGGGAGACGAGCTCTCAGTGGTCGACATGCACACAGGTGGAGAGCCTCTACGGGTCATCCTCGGCGGCTACCCAGAGGTCAAAGGTGACAGCGTGCTTTCCAAGCGCCGTTATGTCCGGGAACATCTGGACCATCTCAGGAAGGTGCTCATGTACGAGCCGCGGGGACACTATGACATGTACGGAGCCCTGATCGTGGACAGCGAGTTGCCTGAGGCCGATCTGGGGGTGCTGTTCATGCACAACGAAGGATACAGCACCATGTGTGGACACGCCGTCATCGCACTGGGACGCTTTGCAGTGGACTACAAACTGGTGAAAGAACCACAGTCGCCGGAGACCCAGGTGAACATACACTGTCCCTGCGGTCTGGTGAAGGCGTTTGTTGAGTACTCTGGTGGTAAAACGGGAGGAGTGAGGTTTCTCAGCGTGCCAGCGTTTGCGTTTGCCACAGGTAGGACACTCAAAAACAAGGCCACTGATAGTGACAAAGTAATCTTCAGAGGCCCCCCACGGCCCAGAACAACTGACCCGGTGTTTCCCCCCCTGTCAGCGGCCCTGATCAAAACTATTCTCAGGTGTTTTTTTGTTAAACCATGAAGTACAAACAAAATGGCTTTTCCACAGATGTGACAGTGACGGTGGAAGGTTTTGGTGATGTGACAGTCGACATCAGCTATGGAGGAGCCTTCTACGCCTTTGCAGACGCCCAGAGGTTCGGCCTCGATGTGACCAAGTCCAGGACTCGGGATCTGGTGGACGCAGCCACAGCGGTGACTAACGCTGTCAAATCTCAGGTAAAAAAGCTCGTAACTTAGTGTTGAATCAGTGCAGACACAGACGACCTGGCGATATTAGAGGCAGTGATGATTGTGATGACATTTGGTTGATGGATCGTCACAATTTTTTTCACAATTAATCGATTCATTGTGAAAATAATTGCAACGAAAACACTGAAATTCTTAGTTCCTTGTGATTATTTTTACTGGACCTTTTAAATAAAATACACTTAAGTAAAGGATACTTGGTAGTATTAGTGAAAAACAGTGGACCACATGACTTCACAGTTTGGTTTTACCTGAATCCACTTCATGGCCAAAAGTAAGTAGACACCCGAACATTACACGCATAATGTGATAATTGAAGAAAACACAGCATCATTATGCTGCTATAACAGCCTCAAGAGTGAGGTCTGACACTGGATGAGGATGAAAAAACATTAAAAACCACCCCTGACAAAACATATCAGGAACTAAAGTATATGTAAAGAGTTGTCCATATATTTTTGGCCACATTGTGTATGTTAGTTACAGTTTCTTTGACATTTTCTTCTCTAGGTGAAGTTGCACCATCCAACCAGCGATGATCTGGCCTTCCTCTACGGCACCATCCTCACCGACGGCAAAGATAATTATTCCTCTGATCCCACCGCCAACGTTTGTGTGTTCGCAGAGGCTCAGGTATCTTAGCTGACGCTGGTCATTTTACACATAAAGGACAGCAACCTGAAAGTGGGGAAAACATTTTTTCATTTAAAAAAATGATCTAAACTTTGTGTTGTAGCAATATTTTAGACATTATCAGTTGAGAGAAGAGATAAAAATCCTTAAAATGAAAATAGAGCTGCTGCATGAATCAGTGAAGTGAAAATTGTTGGACGGACTAAATAAAAAGAATAAAGAGGTCAGAGCTGCATCCGACTTTAACGGGTTTAAACGTGTCCGCAGGTCAACCGGAGCCCCACTGGTTCTGGAGTTACAGCGCGAGTGGCTCTTCAGTACCACAAAGGTCTCATCCAGCTGAACCAGACCAGGACGTTTCAGAGTGGAGCCACTGGATCCCAGTTCACAGGGAAAGCTGTCGAGGTACCAGAGTTTTCTTCTTTCTGTGTCACCATGGAAGTGTTGATGTTTACAGAGTCGGCTCAGAAACTCATTTATTAAATGAGTTGAAGTGTGTTGACTTAAATTCAAAATCTGGCTAATCGTTAAATTGTTTATGCAGGGTAATAAATAAAGTTTGAAATAATATTGATAAAAACCTGCTATGAGACATGACCCCCCCTAAGTCTTCTAGACACAAAGACTCACAGAGACACAAAGAACAAACAACGTTTCTTTGTAGTTGCTTTGTGTCTCTTTGTTGTTGTTTTACGTCAGTTTGTTTTTGTTGTACATCTTTTTGTAGTGGTTCTGAGTGTCTTTGTAGTTGTTTTGATTGTCTTTTGTTGTCATTTTGTGGTTGTTTTACGTCTTTTATTGGTTATTTTGCATCTATTTGTTGTTTTAATGTCTGTAGTTGCTTTGAACGTCTTGTGGAGTCATTTAGTGTCTCTTTGTCACTGATTAACATGTTTTTTGTTGTTGTTTTACATCTTTTTGTAGTTGTTCTGTGTTTCTTTGTAGTTGATCGGAGTGTCTGTTGTGGTTATTTTGTGTCTCTCAGATGAAATCAGTCACCGCTGTCTTTAACAGATAAGATTGTGTTAAGAGCATCCTTTTCCTTGTCAACGTACAAACTTTTTCACAGATGTTTGTTTGTGATTCTCTTTTGTGTTTCGACTCAGGAGACCAAGTGTGGCGACTTCAAGGCTGTCGTGGTGGAAGTTGCTGGCAGAGCTTTTTATACCGGAGTTTCTCGCTTTGTGCAGGAGGCGGATGACAAGCTGACACATGGTTTTCTGCTTAAGTGAGCCTCAATTACAGGTTTTCTTTTTAAACATGGTTTAACAATAAAATATCTCTTACCTCACCAAGAAGAGTATTTGATCCATAATAACAGTTTCACAGAGATAGCAGAGGAATTGTCTGTCGGTTTTCTCTGTAAGAGCTGATTATAGCCTGATTTAGTCGGTAATAAATTAAAGCAACATGATTTGAAGCGGTTATTTTAAGGTTAAAAAGTGAAAGAAATTAAGAAATGTTTTAATTTCAGCATGGGTGAAATGATCACACATTCATGTGGACTAACCTTGTTTGCATTAATTACCTTGTCCTCAACTAACACATTGGCAAAGTTAATCATAAAGTAAAATGTATGGAAAAACTTATAGCTGCACAGAAATTGTGGGTAAATCAAAGCAATGACACGACAAATCTAGACTGTTTTTGCATTGTGACATTTAACTTTAAATTTGTAATGATGAACGTTTCAGAGAAATTAAACCGGTGAAAAAGAGTTTTTGTTTCTAATGTGAGTTTAAATAGAAGTTTAAAACTGTTTTGCCGACATGTTCGCATTTGAGAATTGTCTCGTGTGTGAATATTTGCAGATTATAACCTGTGAATTTCTTGGATTTGTGTTAAATGTATGAAGGTCTGGATGGAGGTCACATATTCTGTTCATCTGCATTTACTGACCACTAGATGGAGCCGTGAGCCTGGCTGCTATCAGGGTCTTCGAACTTAAAACCAAAAAAGATTCTTGCACCTTTTCTGTGTCCACTGCTTCATTTACTAGTGGTAATCGATTACATTTTGACCTAAAGTAAATGCTAAACAAAAAGTGATTCAAAAACTCACAACTGTTTTCTCCCATTTATTATCATCAGGTCATTGTACAATGGAAGGCAATATTTAAATTATAAAAGTCCAATGGAGGTGTGTGACGCTGGATGGATTCACAGGGCAGCTGAGGGACAAATTAAAATCAAAGCTTTCACGTCCACATGTGATGTTTGCTACAAGAATGAAAACATCACATGTGGATCACACAGAGTGTGTCTTAAATCAGGGTTTTCTTTCCTTTTTTGTTTCTTTTTTTAAATATTTTTTGCAGTGTGAATCCAGCCGGCGCACAAACAACATATTTCATCTACTGAATAAAAACTTAAAAGGAGGGCACTCCCTTCAGAGGGGAGCAAGTGTATTGCATCGATTGGGTATGGTTTAAATGGCATTTAGCATAGTAATTATGAATTTATATGTGCATGTGTAACAAGCACGCAACCTTATATATAGATATATGTAATCTATGACACACATGAGTGTCCACACTTGTTGAGAAATTGCAGATTAGGCCCAGGCCTTTTTGAGAGTACCAACTGAACAATTAAAGTCAACAGAGTTAAGGCCAGCTCTTAACAGGAAATAAAACATAACAGTGATCAGATATATAAATGCTGCACGTCAATAATGATGAATAGAAAAGAAACCTCTGCGTCTCAGCTTGCAGTCGAAAACCACATCTGTCCAACAACGTCTCAGTCCTGTGGTGGTTCTGACTGCAAGAGAACGGCAGCGTCAAGAGGAAGTTCAGATTCGGTCTCTCTTGGACAGTTTCAGGCGTGTGAAAGCAGCCCCTCTCGTTCTATGAAATCAGTCCGTACAAAATGGCCCCTTTGTGTTTTTCATGGAATCATCTTCCTGTTTGGATCGAGCGTCAAGCCCTGAAGGAGTCTGCTAGCTGCACATTTCTCTCTGTGCATAGATTCTGACTTACAAAAACAGCACAGAACGGTTCCTATCAAACAACCGCGAGCGTCTCGTACACCTGGAGGGAAAATTTTCTCCAGCAGGGAAAAAAACATTCTGCACCTGCACGATAACTTCTCGAAACATTAGACCAAACTGATCCTCCGGCGGGGAATTATCTCATTTGGTCAATAGTAACAACTTTTGGCTTCAGCTCCGTTTAACATCAAAATCTCAGAGGATGAAATGTCAAAAAACATGTTGTGCTGCGTGTGGCTCTGCAGTGATGAAGCCGAGCTGGGTGGGAATGGAGGAGGGTGCAGAGGAATGTGGGCATGTCAGTCTGACCCAGAGGGAAACTAATGATGAGCAGGAGGGGAGCGAGGAACGATGACCTCAGCCCCGCTTAGAAGTTGAGCTTTGTGACTGGTCGCTCTCTGCTCGAGTCCGTGGTCTGGTTGTTGATGCGCTTACGGTTGCGTTTCATCTTGGACAGGTCCTTGTCGAAGACTTCGCCCGATCGCAGCGCTGACACCAAGTCGTCAAACTCACCGCCGTCTTCCTCCCCGTTTGCCTTCGCTTTCCGGGCCTTTCGCTCCTTCTCCCTCTGCTCTTTCAGCTGGTGACACAGAAACAAGAATGATTGTACAGTTTTAAAAAAGAAGGATTTCCTCTAAATGTATTTACCTTTGCAGCAAAGAAATAGTTTGATATTTTGGGTAACACTTCATTTTTGCTTTCGTGCCAAGAGTTAAACGACAAGATTTGATACCACTTTCATGTCTGTAATAAATCTGAAGCTTCATTTGGTTAGCTTAGCATAAAAACTAGAAACATGGGGACACAGCTGGCCCAGCTCTGTCCAGAGGTAACGAAATCTGTCAACACCTCAAAAGGGGCTCACATATCGCCGTTTTTACACTTCAGAATGAGGCAGGCTGTTTATACTTGTTTCCAATCTTTGTGCTAAGCTAACTGGCTGCTGGCCGTAACTACATATAAAAAAACACACGTGAGAGTGGTAGTCATTGTCACACGCATTCACACTGTTAGAGTCGTATGACGCCTTTTGTTCTATTGGTTGATAATCATATGGAAAAGGGGAGCAATCACATACCTGAGCTTCCATTTTGGCCCGGCGCTCCTCCTCCTCTTTGCGTTTCCGCATGTTCTCGTTCTCCTGCTGAGCCTCGGAGAACGACTGCAGGAACTGGTCGAAGATGCCAAAGAACTCATCTGGCTGCATCTTGCTGGCATCCTCGCCGAAGTGCTTTACTGCCCTCAGGAACTGTGGGAACCAAAGAGAAGGGGGCACACAGGGATTAGATTTACAGCAGGACACAGCAGAACCATGTTTTACTCCATCTTTGACTGTTTTACAGGAGACTCGTTAGATCCCAGCTCTTTGAAATAAGAGCAGGGTACCAGTAGTCGAGCTTTGAAGCCTGTGTTAACCCAAATCTGACCGGCTACTGATTACAGCCAAGGCTGGAGAGTGGAGCCAGAGCCCAAATTAAGGCAACGTGTTTGTGGAGTCTTTTTCACAGTAAGTTAAGAAGGAGAACATCCAGATGTGAGATCCTGCTGAGAACATGTACCTTCTGAGACGTACATGTTAACGACAGCTCTGTCCATGAAACGCAAACCTGTACCAGGTGGAGCAAAGACGCATTTAGCAGTCAAGCTAATGGTTCATTGTTAAGGGATATGCTTTTCATAACGCATGACGGTAATACCTAAAATCTCACTTGTCTTCTTTACATCCCGTTGATCTGCAGCAATTTTATTATATGCACACACATGCACACACATGCACACACAAACAAACCAGATGCAGGGAGCTGTTTAAAAGGGTCACCATGTTCCTCTGTGAGTACAGAGGACCACTGTAAACACTCTCAAATATTTAACTGTAAGACACCGTAAATGATTCACAGAAACTAATGATTGCCATGTGACCAGCTGAGCACTTGGGTCAAGGTGGACACACACACCGAAGGGCGAAAACCATGCTCAAGATAAAAACTCGACCCGTCTTGCACCAATAAATCTGGACAGACACATAAATTTACCTTCAGGGTGTCAGGCTCTCCCTAGTGAGGTGAACATGCTCAGGTTTCTGGCAGTAAAAAGCCAATTTATCTTAAAATGGCTGCAAAATCCAGACTTTTTTCTTATTGTAGATCAACCCACACTGAAATTTAAAATGTAAAAAAACCCTGCAAAATAACATGTCAGGTTTGCAGCTGCAATCAAAGCCCATGTCCAGACAATGGCCAACATAATGGTGTAAAGTAATATCCTGGCTCCTCTCGCCCTGCACACATCGAGCAGGCTGACTAATAAAGCGTCAGCAGTGCTGCTGCAGGAAGCTGAAACACTTCCCTCCTGCTGTTAGCTTTCCTCCAAAGGTGACTGATGAGGTCAATAAGGCGTGTAGGAACAGCTGCACCGGGAGGAAATGGGATACAAACTTTCAGCATCTGTGTCTACGAGTGACAGTGGCGCTGCCCCACTCACCAGCTCCTTGGCCTCGGTGAGAGAGTCCTCCACGTCGGAGAAGCTGAAGCTGGCCACGGTGATGAACTGACTCACCACCGACACAAACTTGTCACCCAGCTCCTGCGGTCGCTTCTTCTGGTACTCCAGCTCCTGCGGGTGAAAATTACCCAGGAAGAAAAAAATTAAAGAAGAGCTCTGCGCTAAACATAGTGTAACAGAATGAGCAGTACATAACATGGATTATCTCATAGATCTTTGTGACTCACACTCTCCACACTTTTCAAGCCGCTGCGCAGGTTGTTGATATCTTTTTCCAGCTCAGTCATGCTGCAACAAAAGAAAAGTGATGGTTCAATATAAAGTTAGTCTCACATAGAAAAGCACTGTGTCAGCTCTGGAGAAAGGTCCAGCTGCACCAGTTCAGATATAGAGGAAAACGCTCTTCATTTTTTTAATTGTCTTCGGAGGCGCTAAACCCAGGATGCAGCAAGGGTGCCCCTAAAAAATAGTGTCGGTTGAACTAGTTTTGTACTAGGGGAGACGAGCCCTGGCATTAAAATGGCTAAATCCCCACAGACAAAACAGCTGTAACAGCTGCTAGCTTGCTTAGGTTTGTGCCGTTAGCAACCAGGTTAGGGTATTTTCAGCACGTAGGTTCCTGGCTTGGAGACTGTTGTTGTTTCTTGTAGCGACAGGGATTTTGCTAACAGGCAGATAGCAGAAGGAAGGAGAAAGCCCACACTACATCCGGTGAGTCAGACTAATACAAAATGGGAAGCAAACAAGGGAAGCAGGTGGATGTCGAGCGTCACCTACTTGACTTTGGCTGCCTCTGAGATACTCTGCAGATCTTCCTGGAACATCAGGACTTTGGGGTATTTCTTCTCCAGAATAGTGATCAGGTAGTGCAGCAGAGTGATGTTTCTGCAAACACAGAGACACACTGGGTGAACAAATGTTTAGGAAGAGTTTTAAACATGTCCTAAAAGTGTTTCCTCAAGCCCCAGAAGGCGTCCTTAGAAAAGTCTTGTTTTGTCCACAACCTAGATATTTTGTTCATCTGAATATAATCACATTTAAGAAGCTGGAATCGGAGACTTTTGACTTTTATTTTCTTAAAAAAAATAGACAGCGATTAATTTAATAGCTGACAACTAACCGATAAAGCATTGCAGCTCTAATATGGAGTTCAACTTTATCTCATTATCTGCTCCAGATGTGATTTTTATAGATTTCACACCAAGTTTTGATGTTATAACAGAATAATGTTCTTACTTGTCAATGCTGGATTTGGTATCAGCGATCTTGTTGAGTGAAGACACCTTGAAGCCGTAAGCGTTCCCCCTCTGACCCTTGTTCATGAAGTTTCCAAAGGCCAGCACAACCTCCAACAGCTGCTTCAGGCTTTTGCTGTGTAAGATCTCCTTAGAAGCCTTGGTCAGAGCTAAGACAACGAAACAAAGAAAATCAATGTCTTTAGGTGCTTTAAATCTCCAAATATAAGAGGGTATTCCAATATTTTTGAGTTATGAGACTTTTCCCACCTTCAACTTTGGGTTTCATCTCGGCTATCCTCTCTGCAAACTTCTTTTTGAAGTATAAAGACTGCAGCCTCTGCTGGTAGTGGTTTATTCTGTACAGGGGATGGAAAATGTGTGTCAGAGGAGGACAAAAATAGACAAAAAATAATAGATTATAAACAGGGAAACCCACACATTAAGACAAAAGCCACAAACATGGACTTTATGCTTGAGCAAAACGAGTCAAGCCGCCTGTGTGCTTATTTAAATGGCATATGTAAAGTTTTACTTGTGGTAATGAAGCTTATTTTTGGCAGCATTTTAGATTTCAGCCTATAAACCACCGCCTCTGCAGCTAATGAAGGCCACAGTGACATCTGTACTCCAGTCTATGTTGGACTCTGTAAACTCAAATGACAAAAAAACTGCCCAACTACAATAAATCATCACAAAAATGATCTTTTTGTTCTCCGTTGTTGCTTTATTAAGAGTAATTTGTTTACAAAACTGCAACACAAATACTTTTATTACATTACCGACTATCACCACAGACAGCTATTGTTCCCTGCTCAGTACAAACCCATGTGTCATTTCAGTTATCTGCCCTCACTAAAAGGCGAACAATGGCCATTGTTTCTCTGCAGATCTGATCTGCAGAGAAACAATGGCCTGAAGCTGTCAGGTCTTTAAAACCTGTTTAATAGAGAATTAAAAAGGTAACAAGTAAGTAAAGTACCTGCTCATCTCGTAGAGGAAGCGGTCTGGTTTTGCCATTCGGTCGAGCTCATGTTTATGCTCCTCCAGAAGATCAACGTCACTCTTCTCTGGGACAAACTTCAGCAGCTGATGGGGAAAGAAAACTCTCTTTACTTCATAAATTAAAACTAATTCATCTGCATCATACTGGTAGATGAACAGGGCAGAAGCTCTGCTAACATGATACGGCAAGCACGGTATTTTTTTCCTGAGCGAGATATACTGAAATCAGATATCCAACACAATGGACGTCACCTAGCACACGTTCTTTTTCAAAGGGCTCCAAATGCATTTTTTCACTTGACAAAGAATGGAAAAATTCTTCTTGCTAAACGAAAGTGAAACGAAATTTGATTCTTGAATGTCTGAAATGCTTTTACTGAATCCATCAGTGTGTTTCTCCTCGACCCTGTAACTTATCTTGGAGCCTGGATTTTAAAAGGAAAATTAACAGACTGCTCTCTGATTCATCTGTAAACGAACGCCGCAAACAGTGTTTAGTTGTAGAAAGACTTATTTAGCCTTCTCACGCTGGAGAAGGCTTTTACATTTCCCTTTTAGTTTGGATTGGATTGGTTTGAATATGATGATGTATCACTACATTATGATCACTGAGTTCACTTTTATTTAAGTCACATTTTAAAACCCATTTTCATACAAAGGCACTGTCTTTACTTTTATTTAGTTATTAACATGTTTTTCACATTCTTCTATTTTACTATTTTTGCTCTTATAATTAGCTTCTTTTGCTTGATGTTAGTTAACTTTAAAACAGTTTTTAATTTATTTTTTATTTCTTTTACACTGTCTACCTTTCATATTTTGTCATGCAAAGCAGTTTGTAATTTATTAGGGTATACTGGGTTTCCCCTAAATTAACAATTATTATAATGTTTAGTGACACTTTGCACAGGAAGTCAGTCATTTAAGGAAACTTAGGGTCCAAGTATCGCTTAACATTATAACAATACAACACAATAATTGTTTGCTTTTGGCCCTTGGCCCAATGAAGTTTAAGTATTATTATTTATTTTTTTAATGAATATGTAAAAGGTTGATTAAAAACCTGGTTACCTGTATACTTGGGCCAAGAAATCAGATCTCCAAGAGAAAATCTACGTGGGAAGGTTTCACTGATCCCTTCCCCCAATTATAGTAACCAGGTTTCTTCTTTACATGCTTTTTAGAAATAATCAGCTTACTGGAGAAAGCCGACTGTAACCTGGTGCGTGTAAACAGACTGCATGAGAGCTGCTGCTGCTGCATGCTGGGAGCCTGGCGACTTACCTGCTCAAGCATGTCTTTGGGAAGGTCTTCCTGTTCGTCCATTGTTAGAATGGCTCTCTTGATCTCCTCGTTTGAAAGCTTCAGCCTGCAGCACACAACAGATGAGACCATTAAAGATATACATCACAACCTGTCATGTGTCAGTTGTGTTTTTTATGATGCTGACGTAAACCCACCTCGAGAGGAGGATGTTGCAGTTTTGAGCTCGACGGCCATCGATGACTGACAGCTCCTTGACTTTTTTAGAGCTCAGCGTGTCGTCCTCTGCCTCTTTCTGTGAGGGAAAGTGATGAAGAGGTCAGAGTGCAACGGGCTATTTTAACGTGCACAGGTTAGTTTAGTCACCCACAGACACACGACAATGAACATGACACACACCCTTAAATACCAAACAAGAGAAAATACAGTGTGAAGAGGCTTTGAAACGGTCACACATTCATGCAAACACGACACACAAGTAAATTCAACCGACTCTGAACAAAATGTTCAAGGCACGACACAAAACACATAAATTAAGTCTGATTGAATCCACGAGGAGCGACAAAACTTCCAAACTGTATACTGACTGTACCGTAAGTGCACTCACCTGTTTGCTGTTATTGATCGTAAAGAAGTCCTAAAATGCAGGCAAGAAGCAGGGAAGATGTAAGCACTCATTAGAATAAGTAAAGCAGTTACGTGATCGCAGCCCATAAAAAAACAAACAGCAAAATGAATCGAAGCTTATTCCGCACTTAAATGACAATGGATCCATCAGTGATGAAGTGAGCAGCAGTGAGACGTGAGTTTGATCGATACGTGCTTATAGTTCACATGCTGGGTGTGTCTAATCGTTGTCTTTGCGTTCCAGTTAATTCATTTTCAATCTTTTTTTACGTCTTATTTTGTGCGTTGGACATGCTGAAGGTCGTGTTTGAGCTGAAACAAAAGTGTCTGCTGACATCTTGAACTTTGAAAAGACATGCTCATTCCTCTCTGTACAACTAATAAAGACACTACCGATTATGAAGAAATGGTAACTGCATGAATTGCACACTGAAGGCACAGGAGGAAAGAAGATGATTCTGAGCAGCTCACTCATGCATTTTTTAAATCACATTTGCCAAAAAAAGAAAATGGCAAAAAATAGCATTTCAGTCACATATTAGAAGGTGTTTAAGATGATTCAAGCATGAGAGTTTTGCATCTAATGAACCCTCAAAACCTAACCTGCACTTTCTCCCCTCTGCTTTTGTATTTTTGCAAATGATCTGACCTCCTGATTTCTCTTTTCTCCAACTGTACTTGAGAATTCAAAAGATGCCAAACAGGAGCAATTTTTGAAAATGCAAGCAAGCTGAGCCCCCAACCACCCTCCCTCTCTGACACTGACGACATGTGGTGAGCTGGAGAGGTGAGCTGCGTCGTACTCAGTACCTGCTGTCTCTGATAGGCCGAGAAAGTCTTCTCAATGTCATCCAGATCCAGGATTTTGAAAACCTTGGCGTCGTCCACATCCATCCACACAGTTCCCTCCAGTTTATTCTGAGCAGAGGAGAATATGTCATTTAATATTTCAACACAAAGCATGAATACAGTATACCCAGCTCCCAGTGTCTGTTCTCACCTCAGCTAACTTGGCCCAGTTGAAGGATTTGAGCGCGTTGGATGGCTGGGGAATGTTCTTCTTCTTCAGGGATGGTCCTAGAGGCGCACCAGGTGGGGGAGGGATACCTCCCATGGGTGGGCGCCCAGGAGGAGGTGGGGGTCCACCTGGAGGAGGGGGTGGAGGAGGTGGAGGAGGCATCATGCCCCCAGGAGGAGGAGGCGGGGGAGGTGGGCACATACCTCCAAAAGCTGGCATGGGTGGAGGAGGCACAGGGCCACCGGGGGGACCGGGGGCGAGGGGAGGGCCTCCAGGAACAACAGCCGCTTGTCTCTGCTGGGAGAGAGAAACACCAGGGAGAGTTTCATCACATGACTTTTTTAGCATTAGAATTTTGTTCATTTTCATTTGTTCATTATTAAATCGTCTTTGCTCATCTTTTTTAAATATATATTCAAGGTGTCAAAATCTTACATTTTCTACAAAAAACGGCCCTTCTATTTCATTGATTGGTAACTTGTATTCTGCATCATAATAAGTGTAACTTTGACATAGTGTAACTATGTAACAACAACAATAATAACAACAATAATAATATAAAAAATCAATATGCAATGAGACAAATGTGTTAAATAGTCTCTATTTTTGCAGCTGCGGGGTATCTTAACATATGAAGGGTCGCCCCTAATGGTGGGATGATTATAAACAGCTCTTGCGTGAACTCAAACACCACGGGTTTGTATACTTTATTGCATTGCATGTTCAGATTATTATAGGACAACGTACAGTGCTGAGTTCATGCAGTCGGACCGTGAGTTCGGCCACTTGCTGTTTGACATTCTTGTGCTCGGTGCTCTCCTTTTCCAGCTTCTCTTTCATCTTGTTGAGCGTCTGCATCATGTCCTCTTTCTCCTGGGTCTTTGCGTCACATTCACGCTCCTTCTTGTCAAACTTCTGCTGCAACTCGTGGTGCTCTGTGATGGCAAGTCACAGCAATATTGATTTTAATTTGCAACAACCTCTTACAAGCTTAATCTATTTCCGGTAACTAATTCATAGGCTAACAAACCTTTTCTCATTTTCTCCGCCTGCTCTTTCCACTGCTTGACCTCATTTTCATTGACCAGCCTGCAGAAAGGATGACACATATGATTATCTACAGTGTCTGCATGAACAACTCCAGTCATTGTTTTTCTGAACTTAAAAGGGATGCTATTTTTGAGCAAACACTGGTGAGCACATGGTTTCTTCACAGGAACACAAACACTGCTCTCCATTCTTCAATCTGGCAGCAGAGTAATCTGTTCCATGCACTCATTCATGTGGCTGAGTAATCAGAGGACTCACATCCGGACAACGTTCTTCACGTTAAAATTCTCCAGTGGTGTGACGTCGGGGTCGTGACCTTTGTCATTCTGCAAGACCATCTGCTGGACAATGCGATCCAGCAGCAGCCAGTACTGCACCGTGTTGCCGCTCCTCTTATCTGAGGATAAAGAGAAGAGAGCTTCCCATCAGCCTGCTGGCTTGATCTTTATAATTCTGCTCAGTGATTAGGATTAGAAAGCACTGTTTGAAGGTGAATTCACACCACGAATCAAAGGAAATGATACTCAAAAATTACACTGAATTATGCCAACAAGAGGCACTATAAATACAGGTTACCAAAATGTTCAATGCCTCACATCATGTCATGCTATTTTGATTATCACAAGGTCACATTTTATGAACTCTTGTGTGTAACCGCAGCACTCCTAGGTGCGGCAGAAGTGTTCATTAAACTAAAATGCCTTGGGTGAGTAACTTGTTAAAAAGCCACTTAGAGTTGAAGGTGAGCGTCAAAGAATAAAGCGACTGTAGCTGTTGGGTGGCTCTTTGTTTTCAGGTCAACTGTCGTGGGAAAAGCTGGCTAGTTGCAATCAACAAAAAATACTGTAAACATTAGCTGACAACAGTCTCTGAGTAAGCAGAGCGTTCAGTTTGGCTGGGAATGTGCTTATCCAATTACTGGGCGGACTAATCTGGACAAAGTCAACATCCTTATCTTTTTGGCCAGAAACGAGCAGGTACAGATGCACTGTGTATTTTGTGGGAGTAAGAGTATAACTCCGTTTGGAGCCTCATTATAGATGTTTTTAATTTACTGGTGTCTTTTAATCACATTTTACAGAAAAAAAGATTTTGAACTGCATTTCTGTAGGACAGCATTTTTTCGGAAATTACAAACAGATCGTTCAAGCGATGAATCATGTAAAGAAGCACTCACGTGGCATGAGGAGACAGTGATGCAGGACAGACATAAAGTGCGGGTATGCGTCAGTGTGGTTCATCTTCTTGCGGATGAGATCAAAAACTTGGGTGGCACTTTTGGTGTCTATATGTACCTGATGGAAAAAAAAAGGTAAAACAACAGCCACCGTGAATATCTCACACAAATATTTTAGAGTCGTATATAATGCGGGGAATAATATTTATTTTTCTTACCGACTCAAAACGTTTTGACAAAGCCAGCTCATCCTCGTTCCGCAGCATCTCAAAGTAATCTAAATGCCTGAGAGTGCGAGAGGAAAAGACTGGATTAGAAAGGCAGCCTACAAATGTGATGCACTTGTACACTTAAGTTCAAATTTTACTATTTGCTATTGTGTATTCTGCGCAAGAAACTGTGTAAGACAGAGACTTTTCCATGTTCAATCTCACCTGTCTAATGTGGAGTTTTCATGAGAACGTAATTTATCGATCACAGGTTGGATCCCCAGCATGAGAAACTCATATCGTAGGTGGATACGGAATTCCACACTTGTCTGTAATTGAGAGAAAAGCAACAAATTAGTATAAAAAAAAAGCATCTCTTGAATGAGTGGCTAGGAGTCGTGATGAGCTTGTCGTGTGAAACGAAGCGTAAAAACTGTCCATAACTCACCTCTCCAGCGCCCTGACTCAGCACTGCGTTTATAAAGGACATGATGGCCGTTTTCAGGTTGACCTCATCTCTGTATCGCCCTGTACTCCGGTCCAGATCATTTATAAGAGTCTGTGGGATGACAGGTCATTACAAGTGTTAGATATAAATTACTTTATCTGTCCTTAAAAGAAGTAAAACCACAACTCCACTTGCTCACCTGGAACCGTGTTCTCTCGCAGGCAAAGCGTTGGTAGTGCAGCATGGCCTCCAGGATTTTTTTGTGCCCACCAGGCACCAGACACACAGCGCCCATGATCTCCAACACCGCCACCTTGGTCTTGATGTTCTCGGTGGCCAGGCTCTGAGCGATGATGTTGATGCTCTCGGAGTGAGAGAGGACGTGGGCGCGGCCCTGCGAGTTGTTCATCAGAGCTTTGATGCAGCCGATCAGAGACGTGTGGATCTGCGACTCTGTTGTCTCGTAGTCCATGCTCTTCAGGAAGTTCAGGATGCACGTCAGGCCGTCAAGGTCGATAAAACGAGTCACGAACCTGAGAGGAGAGCAGGCAAGGAGAAACTGAGTTTTGTGACACGTCAGCCTCTGGATGACAGCTTTGAATTTACTTTGGGCTAGACTGGGATACGCGTTTAGGAGAATTTAACATTCATTTCCAGATGAGGTTAATGTGAAATATAATTGTGATGCACAAATGTCCTGCAGAAACGCTGTATGTCCATGTGCAGTAACTAGAGCTGCAATGATTTATCAATTAGAGATTAACTATTAGATTTATCGCAAACCAAACAACCTTTCGATCAATTAGCAGATACAGGTAAACAACAATGAAAATGGTCGTTATTTGCAGCCCCAACAACTGAATCGTCTCCAGTAAATGTAATAAGTAACTAAGGACATTTGCATTTTCAGAGTACATTCACATCAATAAAGAAGATTAAACCAAAACTGCAGTGACCTTTATGGCTGGACTCATTTACATACTGCTGTGAGGAGCTGAAAAGATTGACGGACGAGGTGAGAAAAGGTGAAATGAAAAGAGATGTGATGATAGATGACATTATACGTAAAGGGCAGGGATGAGACAAAAAGACGGGACAGAGTGAGATGAGAGAAGGATTCGTCCACCTCATGGGTTGTGTCCTCAGAGCCGTCTTCAAGCTCTCTATGGTTTTGTTCCTCTCTTCCTCGTCCTCTTTTTCCAGAGCGAGGAGCGTCTTTCTCTGATGAAGATGAAGTTTGTGGGTTAAATTGAAGACACAGTATGCGGCAGACAGCAACAATGATAGTACAGTATCATTTAATAACATTGTTTTGTCCAGTTCCTACTAGAGTAAATAAAAAACTGCTGTATATGTTTTTGTCGGCTCACTGTTCGCTTCATTCAGTTTTAACTTGTCAAGCTTTGTGAAACATGTGATTCAGGGCGATACAAATACAGAGGGCCTTAAGAACTCTTAAATAAGGAGAATAAAACACCTCAGGAAGAACAACAGATGATGGCTGCTTCTTCTAGGAATGTTTTGTAACTTTTCCATCCAAAGAATAAATGAAGTTCATGTTATTACTTACAGCTGCCATTGAATTGAGCTGATCGATGTAGAATTCTGGCCAACTAGTTGCACTTTTGTTTTCTTCTTGTTCCTGAAAAAACAGAGAATAAAAGAGAATGAATGACGTTGTACAGTGATTCATGTAGACCTTGCTTTTAAGGAATATCACATAATATTGACAGAAAAGAGAAGATGCAGGGTTCTTACAGCTGTAGAAGAGAAACATTTAAGCCCCAGAGGCAACCCAGACCTTTAATAAGTGGCTAAATGATTAAAAGGCCAGGCCTTACAAAGCCAACATGTTTGGACCACCAGGTCTTCATCAGGGCTCCATAACATTTTAGAGTGCCAGGATTGCTTTTATGAGTACTCATTGATCATCTCCTTTTTAAAAAATTCAAGCACTTTTAAAAAGTACCTTAACCAAAAATGTCCAGCCTTTGTCATCACATTTAAATTGTTACTCTAAACGCAACTGCAGAAAATAGATTTTACAGAAATACTTTATACCCACAGCAATCAATTAATAATGCTAATTTTGGGGGAGGGGATCCTTTCATTTCAAATATTTATTAGATGTTTGTTTGACATGAGTCATTGGGATAATGAAACATGAAACATGTTTTCACCCGTGTCTGTTTGTTTGATGGTTGGCTGGTTTTAGTTCTAGTTTTTTGCCAAGCTTAATGGTTATAATTAAACATTTTCCAAACTCTGAAGACTTTGTATGAACTCTGAGGATGCGATAAGTTAATGTGAGGTTAAGGTTGTTAAGTTAGATGTGTGTGTTTGTCTTAAGAACATTAACTGGAAGTGACTGGAATGTTAAAAGTTTACAGAGAATGTAGTCTTGAAAGAAATAAACCAGAAAGTAACATTAGCAGACAAGTTGTTTGCTTCATGACACATGTTTGAATACATCAAAGTGCAACTTCAAACCAGATGGAGAACTTCATCAACTGGCTTTAAAGAAACATACAAACAGCTACAAACACACGGGGAACAGACGGTCCGAGGCATAAATAGCCAAAAGCCAGAAATGGAGCAGGAACTCAAAGTAGGGCGACACAGATATCCAGCCCATTTTATCATCGAGCGCTTCAATGAGTTTCAGGAGGTGGTGAGAAGTGCAGAAAAGAGAGCACAGCTGCTTGGGAAAATCTTGAGATTAGCAAATGAATGTTAAAACTGTGGATTAAGGACGTGGCCTGATTTATGCTGGGATTAATCTCCTGACAGGCACGTTTGTGTGTGTTACGAGTGGGGAGAAAAATAGTTGCAAGACATTTCTTAGATGATTTAATTGTCAGGAGAAAACACTCAGGAGAAAATGACTTGACCATGAACTTGGCTTGTACATAAAAGGCCCCCCGGCTTTCATTTTAACTCTCGCTCCATTAAGCACAAGTGAGCTGTGACCATCAGAAACTAATTGGGCGTCAGTTAATAAAGCGGCGTGCAGAGACTTGGCTGCTCCGACAGAAACTGAAGGGCCTTGGCTGGTCCGCGGGGACCGTGCAGCGACGGGAAGCTCTGATCCTGCTGTTCCACTCAAGACCAGTGCCAGCTTGACCGAGCGGCTGCTGGAAGAAGTTCAGTCCATTAGCGGAGCAGGCGCAGAGGTGGGACCACTTCCTTTTGCCTCTTAAAAAGTTCCAACTTTCACATCGGAAGTCAGCACTATTCAAACGCTCTCCAGTTTATTTAGGGTCACGATGAGAGAGTGTATTTCTGTTCTGTTTATTATTTCCACATTTGAGAGGATCAAAGACACATTAGGAAACAGGAATCAATCTCAGTTATTTAAGGGTGAAAGGACAGTTGACTTAAAAGAAGTAACAGCTCTGTCCTCTCAAAAATTAAAGTGTTTTTTTCTTAATGAAATTTGAAACCTAACTGCAAAATCTCTGCTAACAACCAGATCAGTAAATCTGCTTCTTGGCAGATGATGTAGCCTCTGAGAGAGCTGACAAGAAGGAGGAAGAAGATTGATTCTCTGCAGCATGATTTCATCAGCTCAGGTGCCTGGCCAAACCAAACAGCTCAAGCTTTGCTGCTTTCACCAGCTTATCTCCTCCCGGGGCCCAGCCACGAAACGGCTGGCGAAAAAACAGCGCCCTCATCTCTCGCGCCCTGATAATGACCCCACCTTCCTCCTTATCATCCCCCTCTCGCCTCACACACAAAAGCTGCACCTGTGGAAGTGAAGCCTTCCTGTTTGCCTTGGACAACCGACAGTTTCCTTCTCCACTTTTCTCCACACACACACGCACACACGCCCTTCCTCTCTGGGCTCAGATGCTGAGTTTGTATCTGTCTGAGCCTGCTGCCAACTCAGCAATATTGATGCCTTTCTGTCTCTCCTTCCTCCCCCGTTCTGCAGGTCGATACTGCACATAAAGATTTGTTTCCATTGAATCCTCTTCCGCCTTCACACCAACACTGAAACAACCCAGCAGGATCTCTAGATAGCTGAGCAGAGGCAAAGCAACATATTGGGGTTTATTTTCAAAATGCCTTATGAGGTTACTTTGGGCCCTGAGACTTTCTCCAAATGAGGTCACTAATTGGGACACAAAGAAACGGGAGCATAGACCATGCTGTTTCCATTTCCATCACTCGCCTTGTTGCTGCTGGCTAGTGGACGCTCTGTCCAGCAGAAGTGTATCAATTTCCAGCCGAAAAGGAGTAATGGCTTGTGATGTCCATTTTTAGGCCAGTTATATCTATCGATTTAAAATTGTTTCAAACAAAAAAAGGAGAAAGAAATAGTTTAAAGTTTTGGGAAAGACATAGAGCTGCAACACATTTGATTAATCAAGTCAATCAATAGAGAATTAGTTTCTACCTTTTTTAGTTATCAAGGATTTGCTGCTTTTCATTTTTATTCATGATGGTTAATGAAAAGTCTTTGGGTTTTAGACTGTTGGTTGGACAAAAGAAACAATTTGAAGACCTCATGTTGAGCTCTGGGAAATAGTGATGGGTATTTTTCACTTTTTTTTTTACATTTTTAATTGATTAATCTAAAATAATCTCAAGATTAATCAATAATGAAAGTAATAGTTGCAGCTTTAGACATATACTTGTTCGCTTTCTTACTGATAGATGAGAAGATCTACAACACTTTCATGTCTTCAAGGTAAATATGAAGCTACAACTAAGCCGGTTAGCTTAGCTTAGCATAATGACTGGGAGCAGGGGGAAACAGCTAGCTCGGCTCTGTTCAAAATCCAACTAATGGCATCTCTAAAGATCACAAACAACAGAAAAACATGGTATAACAAGGCGAATTGCTGTTTTACAAGGATTTATCTGCAGGATTATATCTTGGACAGGTGCCTCGACATCCTGAAGTCTTTCGTATGCAAGTGGTGTTTTTTTAACTACATTTAAAACCCACCCCCCTCATATTTGATAACTCTAATCACAACTAGTGCAACACTTTATATGTGCGAATGATCTTTGTACTTCGGTCTGCAGCTGTGTTTTCTTTCAACCTTTACTGTGAACTGACACACAAACTTTCCATCTATCCAGTAAACCCCAACACTCTTCGCCCCCTCCAGTTTACAACCGGATGTAGGAAAAGATGAATAAATCTAATGTCCTATCTGTGTTTTATTCCAGACAGGATATCCTTTCCAGTCATACCCACGGCCTTGAGTAACACTGCTTTACAGTAAATACAGTAAAAACGCGAGGGCACATTCAGCAGGAGCTCGAACGCTCAACTTGAGTTGATCTAAACTAGAGCAGGCGTTTTTGATTTCCTGCATGCAGAGGAGGGATTCATATAGAGCGAATAGAGGAACAGCTGACGATCCTTTCATCATGACGACAAGACATAATGAAATATGACACTGTCACAGTGAGGTAGAGTATGTTATGGCTACGTGGAAGCTTTGATGGGACAGGTGTGTTATCTTAAAAGGAGAAACTGAATGATTTTTTTTCTTTTTGAATTGACAGGATATCCAAACAATGACACAAGAATCTTACAGTCTTTGGAGTCGCACGAAACAAGAAACTAGGTTTTAATTTTACAGTCTTGTGATACATAGTACTTTATAATTCTTGACACTGCCTGCTCTGTTACTGGATTATCTGATGGAACAGGCTGAATTTAGCCGCTGTCTTACTCCCTCTACATATCCCTATTTTTATATCTACCTTGTGTAACATCCACTTAAGTGAGTAATCTGCGGCAGAGCTCTGATCTTATAATGTAGTGCTGAGGAAAGTGACTAAGAATGACGCTGGGAGAATAAACTTATTAGACACTTCTCTTGGTGGTACTGGAGCTTTATGTTTGAAATGTGCCTAACACCTTCCATTACAGTACATTATAGGCACTTTGCACTGAGTTGAGAGCATGATGACTGCTAATGGTTTGCTATCATTTGCTTTGTCTGCATAAGTAAATGTACTATAAATTTAAATCTACTAAATGTTCCTCTCTGACTGACTGAGCAGGGCTTTTGAAGCTCTCCATCTTTCTCCTTAGCTAAAAAGTGGCTGTTACCGATAATACAAGGTGTGGTAGGTCTAGAGCAGAGGTCTCAACATTTCAACACTTTAAAAGACTGCCTTTAAAGGCACAATCGTTAAGTATTTAGACCAAAGAAAAGGAATCAGGATCATCATGAAAAATAATCAATCCCCTCCACATGATCCCCCATGTTTCACATATGTTTATGTTTAGTCTATGAAATGTTAAAAAGAAAATTGTGAAAAATGCTCATTACAATTTACCAGAGCCCACCTAATATTTAAGAAGGCTGAACCAGCAAATGTTTAACATTTCTGCTTGAAAAATGACTACAAAATAGTTGGAGATTATATTGTCTTTTGATCAACTAATCGATTTGTCAACTAATAGGTGCAGCTTTACCCAAAAACAACAAATAACGAATCCCATTGCACGTTACTATATTATGTCCTGAATTATAATGCAAGTGCTTTCATCTCATAGGCAGCTGCATTCCACAGACACAGTATACAGACAACACGCTCATGCTGTGAGCAGAGAAATACAGTAACACAAAGGTTTTGTGGTCTGTGTTTTAGCTTCAGGTATCTAGAAATCAACAAGGTAGAATATTACACAAACTTGGCAGCTTGGATATTCTTCAGTTAAAGCAGCAAGTCGACAGAAAGCGTGTGGAGGCTGATGTTGAGTTTGACATGATGCACAGTGAGAGTCTTTTACCTTCTTTTTGCTGCAGTAGATTTGCCATTTCTTCTCTGCAGGCAGGGCGAACATGGCTTCTCTGTGTTTCTCTGTGAGGTCAAGCTCATCCTGCAAAGTGAGGTAAAAATAGAAAAGGTTAAGAGAAGGCGAGAAGAGGAAGAAGAAAGAAAACTGAAGGAAGAGGAAAATTCTGTTATGTCTTCCCAATGCTTTATTGACTGTATAAAGAGGATAATATTCAATAATAATAGATATAGAGCATCAATCTCAAAACATAGCTCACAGACGAGCTGCAAAAGATATCAAACCATCAGCAAATTTAGAAATATCCCCATAAATCAATTCTGTTTTTTCCCGAAACATTAAGAGTGCCAGGAGTAGTTGCACCAGAACGCTGCTCTCAGTTCAAGATCAGTTTGAGCTAAATCTCTTTACGATCAGTGGGATATCACCGTAATTCAATATGACTCTGAATCAAATCAGATGTCTGTCAGGCTTTAGACGTGTGAGTAATGGGGGAGAAAGAGAAGGCGTGGTCTGTCGGCTCGACATGTGGTAACAAACATCTGGAGACAACATGCGTCACGATTTATAACAGATATTTCACAGAGGCACACTAAGGGTGCTGCTGGGAAGTGTTGACTAAATACCACAGAGCTTTCTGCCAATGTCTAAATGCAGTTATGTCAGCATTTTACATCATTGCATAGGGATGCAATTAGTAGATCTGTGTTGAAAATTCTGTTTCGTGTTTGAATCCACATCCAACCATTAAAACGATTAGGCCTAAATGAGCTTCATGTAAAATAGATGGTGAAAGTCATGAGAAGGCTTTCAAGCAATTTAGCTCACGGAGACAATACAGTGGGTAGTCTAAACACAGGTTTACTCATTCCTACAAATAAAGAACAAGAAGCAATCATTTGCAAACTAACTGTTTACTGACAACAGTTTAATGAAGTGTTCCTGAGCCCATGTAGTGATATCACTCGTGTGTTGTGGTGAACTTAGCTTCTTTGCTTTTGAACGACTGAGCCTTTTGAGGATGCCTCTGTCATACCCAATCATGATACTATCACCAATGATACCAGTTTGCCTGTGTAATGCTCCAAACTAGTGTTTTTGCAGTATTACACAACTTAGCTAACTTAGTTTTAGATGTACTTTTTAGACATGTGGTAACATTTGTATGTGTAAAAATTAGAGCAAAACGGGCCTGTATTTTTAGTTGCAGTCTAGAAACATAGGTTAAACAAAGAAAAGTTGCATAGTGTCCCTTTAAACAGCGTCTTAACTATTCTCAGAGATGAATTTAATGTGGTTTACCCAACAGTGTGATTGCTAAATATTTTATGGCAGTTACTCATCATTGTTATTATCTTCGGGACATTCTGTGCTAAAGCAATCAAGCATTATGAATCAATATGTGCAATGATCAAAGGTCTGAAATGGTTGTTTGGACTATTGATTTATCTCATGAATTAGGATCCAGTTACTTAGTAGCAGGAGAACACGACAACTATTACAATTGATTCTTCAGATCATAAAGAGCAGCTTCTTATTTAAGCTGCAACAGATTTATTGTTAATGTCCTGTTTGATTGTGAGGAGAGTGGCTCTTTCTTTCTGAATGTAGGATGGGAAAAGGAGCTTCACCTTGCCTGACAGGTTTTTGGAAAACTCTTTTATTTATAAATTAACCACAAGTTCAAAGGTCGGGTTTAATAGATCGTAACAGAGCAGGTGGGCCCAAACTTATTCCACAACATGAGTCTTTTTTCCAGCAAGCCTGCTCTGATTATGCACGCACATGGTGGCTCATACTGTGTGAAAAGAAAAGCACGTGGCTGTTTCCTTTGGGTAAACAGAGCAACCGAAAGCCTCCTTGTCGTCACACTCAACTCACTCAATTATGTCTTCATAAAGGCTGGTAGACAAAAACAAGCAATTAGCAGATGGAGGAGGCTGAGACATTAAGAGTTCCTGAATGAGATCTATTGATGTGCAAAAATGTCATGCTTAGATTACTGTGGCAACCACGGGAGAGGAAAATGGGGCATGAGAGAGAGGAGAGCACGACAAATTAGAAGTGACAATAAGACAGAGAAAGAATAGCAGCCTGGCCCCATTACTCACAAGACAGTGTAAACTGGGCGGAAATAAAGTTTTTTTGTGAATGTAGCCGACAGTGTAAATAGTGAGGCAAGACTTTATTTTAAAAACATTCTCCGAGTCTCTGAGTCTGTTATGCATTGTGAAAACCAACAACTGATTCAAAGATAAACATTAATCATTTAAATCAATCACTTAGGTGGAGGCCTGATGAATAAGAAAATTGTCAAACTGCTTCTATAAAGGGTCATGAAGCATGAGACTAATTATAATCTATATTTTTCCCGACCACAAAAAGACCATAACCCCAACAATGCTCACAACATGGCTCACAAACATATACTAAATAAATCATAATTCAGTAACTTCCTACAGCAGATGGGCAATGTCATTTTTGGCAAATATGTGCAACAACAGGAGTAAACAGCACATTTGTTCGGGACTATTTTCAGTTGCAGATGAATAAAAAATCAGTGCTCTAGGTAGTATTTAGTATGGATGTGGGATTTACTCAAAATAAACTACAGTAGCCAAACTCCCGGTAATAAAAAATAAGTCACCCAGTGAAACAGTGTGACTCATTTATGTGTTTTTAATCGTTTTTGGACAGCATTAGATGCCTAAGGCACGGAAGAGTGAGCTATATCAGGCTAAGGCTACAGATGCAAAACTTATTTATTATATATTAATTGTTGTTTTTGGTCTATTCATTGAATTTGGTAACATTAAGAAACATAACCAGACATATCCTTCTAATCAAAATTATAAAGTTACATCTATTCAGTGCTTCTTTTGAAGTCTTACAATTACTTTGTCTGAATTTCCTCAGGAAGAAAAAAACACTGTCTTACCACCAACTCGGAGAACATGCCGTCCAGCTCATCATATCCTGGCATCGGCAGTGACGGCTCCATGGACTGCAGGGCAAAGTCCTCTCTGAGTCTGTATGTGATCTCTGGGTGATCACTGCTATTAAAACAGCAGAAGATGAAGGAGAGGCCACCACCGCGGCCACCGCCACCGCGTTTCCGAGGAGCCATGGCTGTCCGATGTGTCCGGCTGGTCGGGGTAGGGAAGGTGGGGAGGCTCCTTCAGGGCCTCTTTACAGCCTCCTCCACCTCAGAGTGTGGCCTCCGTCAGAGAGTACTGTGGACACAGAGAAGGGACTCCATTAGTTTTCAACACAAAAGGAAGTTTGTGCTTTTTAAACTGGCATTCACAGGTCCATTCAGGTCGCGTTTTCTCCGAGATAGATGAAAAACAGAAGATATGAAGGTCCATAAATATCCATTTGAATGGCACTCAGTTAATGCTTTC
Organism: Pagrus pagrus; assembly: GCF_965226575.1. NCBI lineage: Eukaryota > Metazoa > Chordata > Actinopteri > Spariformes > Sparidae > Pagrus > Pagrus pagrus. The sequence goes on from NC_140200.1 coordinate 9,776,340, forward strand.
CGTTTGGACCACACAAAACCTATCAAGGCTCCAAGTTTTCCACACTTATAACCTAACCGTCTGCCCCTGGAAATGGTTAATGATGCAGGGTCATAATGTTTGAAGGGAAAGTACAATGCACCATATCACTTAGGGCAAGCACTGAAAGACTCAATTATATCGTTTACACAATAGAGCCCGGTGAGAGTGTGATGTTTGAAATGGAGACCATAATTTGCCAGGATTAGTGTATTCAGGCCTTTTCATCTCCCCTTCCTTCCTATTCAGCATCAGCTTTCCTCTAAAGACCTAACGAGCAGTGATTAGATGGGTGTGTTTACAATGACCATGGTGGGAGGTGTGTGAGGCTTTTCGTTGTTTAGAAGACTAACTGGGTCATCATGGGTAAAGAGCAAAAACAGGCCAGAGACGAGTCATTATAAGGTGTTTGGAGTCCACGTCCAACCCAAATATACACCGCCTCAATCATCCTGATAATCATCATGACCAGACGCCCTCCCTTTCTCCCTGACTTAGCAGATATGATTACACATTTGGTTTGGTCTCTAGCAGCTGCAGTTTTATCCGTTATGTAGGAAATGTATGCAATCCACTTGGAGTACTGCCACATCTGCCCTGCCTCTATATCACAGATACAATTACACAGAAATCAGCTGTTATAAATGAACAGCATTGATGAAAGGGGTTGAGCACATTACAGAAAGTCTTGTACTGCCAGGTGAGGATTCAGTTTAGATTTCCAAACGCTTAGGGGTATTTTGAGGTTGGTTTTAGCTATGCAAGCAGCGGGGCTCTAGCTCAGAGTGTCGGTTGTACCAGAGAGGAGAGAGACAAACCAATTCAAGCATTTTGAGAAGAAAAGCCTATAACACCAGAGACGACACATATTCCCGCCTCTTTTCCCCAAAAGCCAATCGCCTGCTTTATAACCGCCGATGAGGGAACATATGAGCCAATCATCTTGTTGCACTGACGCCAGTGCACAGCGGAGATGTCCAACCTAATAAATCCACTGGGTAGCTTGGCAAAAAAAGTTGTATCAACAATCATGGTCCCCAGAAAATGAATCTTACTGCTATTGATGATCCTTTGACCTCATCTACTGTCACCAAGAGTCTGTAATTTTGAGTGAAATGTCTCAGCCATTGACTGTACATAAAGACAGCTAAAATGCAGCTCCCCAAAAATTAAAGCAAAAACATCTTGATCGCCCCAAACTGGCTTACTACAGTATACGTGATTAATCATACATTTTCTGATAAGTTTGGTTTTAATTGGTTATTTGATACTATAAAAAGGGGGTAGAATTTAGCTCAAAGCACTGCTGTGCCAAAGTATAGCCTCAAAGATCTGTTAGCATGGCCGCAGACTCCAACTCTTGTTTAATGTTCCAGCCCTTATTGTTATCTCTTCAGACGGTATTTTGACCTGGGATCAGCTTGAACTGTTCGTGGAGCATTTGGTTCTCTGGTTGCAGCTTTTCAAACATCAAGAGTTTCAGCTTACTCGGTTGCTAAAGCTAAAAACTGAAACAAAAGGTACAGTTCTGAGAAAAGACGGACCTCAGATTTCACTACCGAAAACACAGCCAGATTTGATTTGTAACAAACTACTAATTTGTACAAACATGCAGAGTGAGAGAGGAGACAGATGCAGTGTGTGTTCTCAGATCTGCTGGCTCGGCTCCAAGCAGGAATAATGGACTAAAGTGCACAAGACCTCTCTGCTGTCTGGCAAAACAAAGACGTGGTGTCCAGATATCCACGAGGACAGTGTCGTCAGCATGTCACAAAAACAGCTCTGCAGTCTCTCTCCCTGCTGTGCACAGCAGCGATGCCAAGTATCATAACCGCAGAGGCTGCACTGACCTGCAGGAATTTCTGAACGTCTTTTCTTGGTGACCGTCAGCTCTCTAGACATAACCACGTTCACTTGACCTTTCAAAGTGTTTGAGTCTTTGCCCAGACAGAATGCATCATAAGCAAAGTGATGCAATCTAAATTTAACAGGGTCAGGTCATAGATTCACTGTAATCGAAGATTGCGGTTCATTACACTCAGTGGGCTGAGGCAACGTACGAGAGCTAAAGTTATCTCTTCTAAAAGGGAAAGTGAGGACATTTCCTAAGGCAACGTTTTCTAAGTAGAGTCAATAAAAAGTATGTTTTGTGGTCTACCTAAATAAAGCATGATGCCATCACAGTCCCATTTTAGTCACTTTTTTGGTTCATCCCTGTTTCCTCTCTCCAAAAGCTGTACTTTTCTAATTTGGGACAGTCACTAGAGCCGTTTTCCAACCTCCAGGAAAATCTCAAAATCTGTCATATTATTTTCACATTGCATCCCACTGTTTTACCACTCTCGCTCTGACCCTGTGATCTCACCAAGAGAGTCAGATTAACTTTCACATCCCCGCCTGGTGAGCGTCCGACATACAGTACATCCCTGTGCTCATTTAAAAGGGTTTTCGTCTCTGCACCACAAGTCCGTGGCTGTGTTCAGCCTCAGAAGCTTGAAACAAACTTAGCTGGCTAGCCATACTGAGGTGGCTAGGCAAAGAAAACAACAACACAATTGAAAAAAACACAAACCATTGGCGATGGACAATAGCATTGTCTATTAGTCCAACCCTATTGCACCATACATTTTTTAATCTTTGCTTTAATGTCTCCTTTAATATGCTGATGCTAACAAAAACATAAGAAGGGACAAAGGTACAAAGATAAGATACATTTAACAATTTAATATTGTGTTCCAAAGTAAGCTGTGTTATCAATAATTTATTGCAATGACCATTTAATCGGAGACAGTAGACATTAATCCAAATTACCACTTGTGTTCCTGGTGGCCAAGAAACGTGTAATAACTGGGCGAATTGTCAAACAAAACTAACAATGGCCAAATTTATCCCATGACAAGAATAATCCCTGTTCTCTAAATAAAGACGGAAAATGTATACAAATTGCAGTGAATGAAAGAACTTAAAGTGTACTACATACACAAGGTACCCGAGACCAAACGGCCACACGTGGGATAAAGTACACAGCAGCTCACTCTTACTACACACAATGAATAGTGTATTTATTTTGACACATCCTTGACTTTTCCAAATAGACTACCAGAGGCCTCAGCAGCAGCTGCTTGGCTTCACGCGCACCATCTATTCTAGCATGAAGGGGAAGAAGCAATTCAAAGCCCTCTTTGACCATATTAGTCCACAAAACTGCCCATCTTTTCCATTAGCTAAAGCAAGCTGTAAACTTTGTATAAACCCCCGAGTCAGAGTGGGACAGCGCTGGTCCCAGGCCAGCTACAGGAACCTGTGGATGTGCCACGACTCGGCCATGTAGGGAGGGTACAAAAGGGCAGACCGTGAGGGCAAAGAGCGGGGGCGCTTCAGGTTTGAACATTCAGTCGCCGTGTCACTGTTAGAACTTTGTGTTTGTGCTGTAATTGTTAACCTGCGAGACCCTAGTGCTCCGACATTAGCCTCCGGAGGTTGTCTGTCAGACGGTCAAGGTTCCCAACATAACAGAGACCTGTTAGAACAAGAGGACATTCCTCTCATAGCCAGGTGAGCCTTGTGACCCTTAACAACACCCACAAGACAACACCATCCACCTGCTCGAAACGAGAAGGAAATTAGATTACTTCTAACAGAATCACAATACAAACAGTAAAAGTGAATGGAATTAATAGTAATTTCCAGGAACTATCCATGTTGTTGGCATGTTTGAGAGGTTAACAGTCTCCACGTTGATGATAATGCCATGTAACAGCTAAACTTTCCATATAATCATGAAGAATGTTGTTTATACTGACATAAATCGACTCCTGGACTCTACTGAAGAAACATAATGACTTCTGTGGGCTGCTGCTTACAGTAGAAGTCAGATTCTTTTGTGCTCCTTCATTCATACACATCCAATAATTAAACCCGCCCACTCAAAATCACACAAACACTTCTGTCTTTGTCCGTACAAGATTTCTATCCTTGGATAGCCTTGTTGTTTTCGTGACCATGTGGTTTGGCGGGTGACCTGGCCTGAGTCCAGACTGTAAGAAGAATCCCAGTGTTTGTAAAGTGTGTGTAAACCCGTGCATGGTGCCTTCCCAAGATTGACTACATTAAACCTGCGCAAGTGTCAGGTCGGCCGGAGAGAAAAGGCAGAAGCAGAGAGGAGCTTCTTAAGCTAAACACAGAGAGACGCTCACGTTACTTAACATGTGCAAGAGGAATGAAGAACAGAGAGCAAGAATTCAAAGATGCTCTGACGCTTTTCATCCAGCTGTTGTCTACCAGCTTAGCCAAGGCCTATTTTCCTTTTCTCTGATTCAGTTCTGTCCATTTTGCTCAACTCTTGCTCAAATTATTATACTGTTCAAGCTTACTACAAGATTTGTATCATTAGCTGAATGGCATCTGCATTGACCGTATGTGTCATGCAGTGGAAATACATTTTGTTACGACAGGTGCTGCCATCCCTTGTACAAAAGCCAATCAAACAGTGCCACCCCTTGCCACAGAGCTCCTATAAGGTTAGGTAATCTTAAAAGGCCAAAAACCAAAAGACATTTGTGGCGTTGGTAACATAAATAGGGATGCACCGATTTATCAGCCCAACATCAGTATCAGCTGATATTCAACTTGTTGACTGCTATTTACCTCTCTGCTAGTAAGATGACACTGACCATTAACAGTGACCGATGTTTATCTGTTGTTTCACATCAATTTTTTGCTGTTAAAGTCATTGAAGTACTGGCTCGTAACACCCCTGCCATCAGTTTGTAAGGTTATGTAAGTACTGAAGTATTCTTAACATTGAGTAGGTAGTTGTAAAGTGGGCTGTAAAGGCTTTTGAAGCAGCTACTTCTCAAAGAAAAGCTTATTTTCTCTGTGAAAGAAGGTTGTATTAAAGGTTGTTTCATAAAATTGTACAGTCTAATTTGGGATCTTTCAAAGACAGTATAGTGAAGGGATAAATGACAGATCGGTTATTTGTTTAAAATTAAAACAAGTTGGTCAACAACAAAGACGACATCGGTATCAGCTGGGAATTTCACAATGGGTGCATGTGCCCTATGTCAAAAGATGTCAAAAAATCCACAAAGTAGTAACCGCAGCAAGCAAAGTACTGAATGCTGCCAAACATGACGGAAATCTGAAAAAGTGTGCAATCAAACTACTCAAAACCAGTCAAATCCAAGTGAAATTATGCACATTATAAAATAATTGCTGTCTAAAATGGCAGCTTTGTGCATAATTCATGAATATTAATATGTCAACTTGAAGTTGACGCTATTAAGTCAAAAAGTGCCTCTCTTGGAGCAGGAATTCAACCTTGGGGAGAGAACACAGTGGACAGTAGTGTATTGAAAACAGATGTGTGAAATACCTTCTTCTGCCCCAGCTGGCATCTCTCAGCAGTTTCTAGCACTGAGATGAACTTTTAATTTTTGATATCTACAGCTGCTACGGCTGCCTAAATGATCAGTCACACTAATGATGATTGGGACGGGATACCGCAGAACAGCTCTCCTGTGTTTCTAATAGAACAAAGGAGCTCTACAGCCAAAGACAACGGAGGAAACCTTGAGTGAGTATGTGAGTGTTGAAGCAGAAATGACAATCGATACAAGAACACCATATGACACTGCAGGGTTGCTTCACCTTGAATTGTTTTGAAGGGAGTTACAGTATGTCACAGGCTCAGCGGTATAATTAGCAATAATCTACCTTTTAGAAATGTCCTTGAGTGAGGCTCTGACTCGCTTCCACTGCTCCAGGGACATTGGCTCTGCCTGACCCTGACCTCTCTATGGAGCCAACCGATCTAAATGAAATGTGTCACGAAAAATGGAATCAATAAAGTGTCATGTTGCTATTATTATCATCCTTGGATTGTGCCACTCCTGACCCGAGACAGCATAAATGTCTTCGCGGTTACAATCGTCCTGTCACATTAAGAGCCACAAAAAAACTAAATAATTTCATGTGTTGTTTTGGGTCCGACCACTGTGGTTGTACAGAGTATAGCTAAAGCTGTGTTATAGGCGGACCAGAAAGGCATTTGGTGCACAGAAGTTTAATCTTCTTTTCCGATTTAGGATTTGGGATGGATCAGACTTGCAATTTCATGATCAGCCCGCCACAGTATTTCCAATGTAAATCATCACGACATTCTCAGTAGTGTCGTTTCTAGCGTTTCCCTACACTGAATTAAAGTGTTTCTCAATCTGACAAAAAAATTAAAACAACTGAGCTCAATAGTGTGCTTATATTAAAAAAAGCCAGTGGAGACACAGTTTCTGGTTTAAGGATTGCAGTGTGCTTCACTCAAGAGGTTTAAGGACTTTTGGAAAACCCCCAGCGTCTGTTGTGCACTACCCATGGCAATTTATTTTGGATCAATCTGGACAGCTGCAAACAAAAGGCTCAGGAGTCACACAGGGAAGGCTAGTGGTAGTCCTTTTCATCAAAACACACAGCCTGAGCTGGGAGCTGCCCAGCTGAAAATCAATGAGCAACCCAATATTAGGACACAGAGCGGTTGCTTAAACTGTGAAACTCAAAACTGTTTTGACTCGACCACAAAATGCTCAACAGAAACAACAATCAAAAGTAATAAAACAATCTCCATTTCTCAACATGTACTGCTTTTCCCAATACAGAAAAACTCAAATCTGCCTCATGTTTTTGCTCAAAGTCAACACCACAAACTTCTAACTGAAAGTAAACTGATCAGACCATGCTATTTCTAATGACTGACAGCTATTTGGCAATTATTTTTACTTTGGTTTTGCTATTTTCTCAATTGTCTTGCACAGCTGGATGGCATGCATAACGCTCGTTCAGCCAATTACTTTATGGCGCCCTAAGTACCCAATGAGTAAACACATGCAGACTTGGACACACATCAGAAAATAACTGGGCCACGACATTAAACGCTGACAGGCAGGTTAAGAGGAGATTAAAATCAATCACTTCTCAGTGATGGCCAGTCAGACGACAGAGAGCCGTCAAAACTGCCCTCAGTGTGAATGCAGCAGCGCTACAGTAGCTGAACTGTTGGGCTCTGATGTCTGTGTGCTCATGTGCATTTACGTTACAGGATTGTGTGTCAAGATATGACAAAGGCATTGCCTCTGGAGCATTAATGTCACATGGCTGAGGGAGTAGTGCTCAAGTGGCTCTCAGATTACAGGATTAGCATACAGGGACAGAGAGAGAGAGAGTGCAGACAGAGACAAAGGAAACATTTCTTCCACCAGCTCATACATTTTATACTTGTCTACACAGCTACGGGTTGAAAAAGTTCAGATCTTGTAGGGCTTTGAAGTAGCAACAGTGGATTGTGACAGAGTTACGGTGAGCTGTGACTGTCGTGCAAAACATTTCATAGGCTGGAATGTGATGTGATTCATTTGGTGCGGTAGTTTTCCAGTTGTTATGATGCGAGTGTCGGTGTGCGCATTGATTTATGTGTTTATTTTGAGCGACAGAGCACTGCTCCAGTGTTTGTACTGTATCTTTGCCAAACCAATGTTGTTTTTGGCAATAAATAACACCAACAAAAAACTACCTTGATTTCTTAGTTAAGTCCGATGATGGATTTTTGGGGCAGATGCCAATACTAACATAAGAAAGTAAGACAATTCAGACGTCAATATATCGGCCAATATTATTATATCAACAGAATATAGACATAAACATATTTTTGGCAATGATCTCTCAAATGTGGTTATAAAACACTTGTGACAAAATGTTATGTAATCGAGGCAGGATATTGTACAATTTAACAATAGACTTTATTGTCCAAAATTACATAATGCACTGACAAAGTAACTTCACTGGGAATTGAACTCTCAAAAATGGCTCCAAGCAACTTTTTCTGCATTATGTTCTGTAAAAAAAAAAACTATTCATAAACACACGTCGAACCACATCTACACCGATACCAATGTATCTGTGATAAGCCAATATTTAAGTAATTAATCAAAAATAAAAGTAAAACATTCTGATTCCAGCTTCTAAAATTCAAGTATTTGCAGATTTGGGTTTCCTACATGTTCGCGACACAAGACACATACCTCCTTGTGCTGTGGAAAACAGTTATGGGAATTTTTCATTGTCTACTCACCTTTTCCAGACAAACTGATTCGTCAGATAACTGGAAAAACAACTGCGAGTTACAACACTCTTCTGTTTGCTACTCATAAATATTGCATTTTGGTGCTGAGCCCAATATCCAAGGGCTTTTATGATAAGTTTCACTGTTACTATACGGAAGGTTTCATACTACAATGCAAATACTGAGCAATCAGGTCGAATGCAAAATCATCTAAAATTCTGTCTGTGTTTTGGATCACAACATAACATTTAACGGTCCACAATAAAGCTAAATACCATTCTGTACTCTGTTACCAACACACAGACACTCCAGTATCTGCTGTAACTGAGAGAGGGGAACTCTATTAGCCACGTCACAAAGAGGTAATCTAATTGTTTTCCACATCCTTCCTCATTACACAGACTCATGGTCCTCACACGTTTCATCCGGGGACCTTGTCACAGCCGGTCTGTGTTCAATTAGATTAGTTAAAAACCAGCCTCTTTAACTGTGGCCACAGCTGATTTTAACAGTCGAGCTCAATTATCTGGCCAGTAATGATCAAAAAACAGGAACAGAAGATAAAGGCTGTGATGAGTGGAAGCTCACTAGCTTACTGTTCATTTCACATCCTGAAGTCCTAGCATTATTTCGTGAACAAAGTGCTGATAAAGAGATGCTTGAGAGGTTTCTTTTTCCTTAAGAGATGCTCCATTCATGGGCAGACACACCATGTATGTGTGTTTAAACTTTAGCATGTTTTGCACAGAACTAGAAACTATACTTGGGGTCAATGGGGATAAAGCTTTGAACAAATCTCCAAAACTTGAGAGAATTCATGATTATGTAACTGCCTTTAGTCACAGATTAGATGGAAATTTGACTCATTATTTATAAAATATATGATAAATGATGAGTTCCACGCCTTAAAAAGTTATTCAGTGGTATTCCCCTTTAATTCTTACATGAATGAATAATAGCACAAAGCCAAAAAAATGTACATTTAGGATTAGGGAGTGTGCGGCTGAAATGTTAGGGAGGACAGAGATTAAAAGGCAGGTTAAAGGCTGTTGCTCTTTCCGCAGGCAAGGTTGTCAAACTTGTTCTGCAGACAGACTCTACAACCCCCTACTCTAAACGTGTTAGCATTCTTCCTCGGGTCAACCCTTCAAGTGGAGGTTAGACTCCGGGCAAAGAGGGAATCTACTTAAACATGGGACAATATCCTTGCCAGGTTTTTAGCTTAGTCATCTGGGTTCAGGTTTTTTGGCTGTGTTCCAAAACAGTGGAAAAAATTACAGTTTTGTTAAAAAAAAGCCCATAAAACACGAGTAACCCTCATCACCCTGCTTCATAATATATGAAAAATATGAGCAAAAAAGGCAAAGTTTAACACATACGCATACTTTCGATGTTGATATTGCAAACAATTTGCCTATTTCACAACAGCAGCTTAACTTTTAGGATCTGCATTTGTCATGCAGGTTCAAGTTTGGGTTATAAACGAATTAAAAAACCTGTTTTTCTAAGATAGATAAATTTGCAGTTTTGATTTGTATCCAGTATGTTTTGGATGTTCTTAATGTGCAACTCCAAACAAATGCAGTGTTTTGTCTTGAATCTAATGACCCAAAGCATATTACTCAGTGAGGAGATGGTGGGAAAATTGCTGTGTATTATCATTTAGACTGGACAATCAAGATATCTCATAACTGGGTTGAGCGGGTTTAGCCGAATTGACAGTCAGGCTAGTTCTCTTACATTTATTGTGGTATAACGACAACAACAGTATATTTTGGAAATCAGAAAGAGAAAAACTAATACAGTTAGCTAAAAGTCTTAGATAAATGTTTGAATTAGCAAAAAGTACTGCATAAATGGTTGAAATAGCGAACTAAGTGAGGATAAATTTGTTAGCAAAAATAATTGATAAACTACTGTAATAGTTAGCTACAAATCCTGGATAAATGGCTGAAACAGCTTGCTGAAGTAATAGTTAACACAGTTGATCACAGAAATGATTAGCCAAACATTAGGGATAAATAGTTACAATGTATACATAGCTAAAATTTATAGATACATTGTTAAAATAGGTAGCTAAAGGTGATGGATAAATAGTACACAGAAATACAATCAAATTAATTCAAGCAAACTTGACCTCTATCAAGCAAACTTGATAGAAGTGACCTGGCAATTCCTTTTGTATTGAAAAAAATGGCTATATTCATATAACTAGTAACATCCAGTTCAAAAATCAGCTTAAATGGCATCTGTAGCATGACAACTGCAATCGATGAAGGGGTATTTAGGCTCATCTGATAGGGCTGCAGGCGCACATCTGACAAACAAGGTTGAAAACCACTGGACTAAAGGGGCAATAAACCCTCGACTATCAGCAGAAATCGGAGAGAATCAGTACCGTCACAAAATTAGTGGAAACAATATGTCTGTGCTCCTATCAACATGAACAGACAGACTATTGACTATGAGATGATCAGCATCAATACAATTTAGCAGTGAATAACAGAAAACTGGAAATTAAGAGACACTGCTAAATATCAAGACCACAAATGAATTAACCTTTGGTGAGTCTAGATATAGGATGTGGACTTTGCACCACTGAGACCATCATAAAGCACCAATGGTCATCATGAAGAGTAAACATTATCACGTGCACCACAGCTGGGCACAGTCCAGCGTTGGTCACAAATGCATTTCTGAGAAGTAAAAACGGACAACCTCTCAGATCATTAATAATGTGGTGTGGAGAGCACTGTAATCTCCTCTAGGATACCCTGCGCTGCATGCAGCCTGTCCTTTAAAAATCCCTACCTCTTCCTCAGTTGCTATGGTAACCAGAGCGGTGGGTGACGGGTGCAAGCTGGGTGGGTGGGTGGGTGATTTAATGTAAGCCCCTTTCCACCGTACATTACCCTCCTTTTTAATCTGCTCTGGATGTTTATAGGGGAGAAAATAGGATTGTCTCTCTAATTCAGCGCACAAAAACAAATAACAAAACCATTAAGGATTACAGGGTAAAATCTCGCTTGCCATCACTCAGAGGCACCATTAAATCCTGAGTTACAAAGACTAGCTGTCAGTGCTTTGTAATACATCACTCTGTATAGTATTTACACGCGATGTGGGGTATTCATAGCCTCTCGAGGGGAGCTGAGGAGTGGAACCCGAGAAGGATGGGCAGCGACAGGAAATGAGCGAGGTGAATGAGCAGACCTCTCTCTGCTCAAGGTGACTTTCCTTTTCATTGACTTGATTATCTGCACTCCGCCCCCATGATGGAAAAAAGTATGCCATCCTCTCTCTCGCTCACTCATTTGACACTGATAATGGGCTGCATTCGCCAAACCACAGGGAGAAGCTAGTGGGAGGTAGCAGCCCATAGCCTCCTCTGTGTGTGTGTGCGCATATTTCTACCACCACCTCACCCTATCTACAGACCAGCCTTGTCATTATGGGGCATTCCCCGTACAGACAGGACAACTCTCTCACCAAGAAATCAGCCCCGGGGCCGAGTCGGAGCACCCTGTCATCCTCCCCTCCCCCCTGGTTACTACGGCAACACCATTTTCCGCACCGACACCTCCTAATTAGACAGACATGACACAATCACCTACGTCTTGGGGAGAGGAATCCAGCCTGGGGAGTGATAAAGCAAACCAGCAGCCCCGACTCCCATCATGCACACACACAGAGACACTGATAGCCTCCGACTATACCGGTCACATGCAACCACACACACACATTCCAATCAGAAGATAGCCGGCTCCTGCACTCCTTTTCCTCGCATTCATTTGATTATGGGGTAGAACAGGCAGATTCATTGAGCTCGTCTTACCCTGTCCAGGAGTGAGCTCGCCTCTGGTGTGCTCTGAGCATTCCCTTGATATTCTCAACTCACTGCAGTGTCCTGCTTTCTGCACTGTCGACAGAAAAAACGATGCTGGTACACAACGTGAAGCGGAGCATTTCCTACGCAAGGTATGTAATCCACGCAGGTTCAAAGTCGTTCAATCCCAGACGCTGTCAAAGCCATCTGACAAGAAAAATCCACTGAGATGGAGACTAGTTTTTCTCTGATGGCACAGGGGCAGACAAGGGGTAAACTCGCCATACAGCACGAGCCGCTGTTTGAGATCTTGCAAACAGCCAGCTGGCCGGCGAGAACTTCTCCTCGGCGTATCCACTCCCTCCCTAACCTCCTACTCTCTGCCTTTCTCTGCAGAGTGCTGTGGGGGCAGAGGGGACAGGCACAGATGTTGCTGGCTCCAGGCCACACCCCTTTTCAACACTCCCAGTCCTAATAGGATACAGCCGAGCTGTGGCCGCCGCCCAGCTCACCCCCTCCCCCTTCCTACACTAGGCTTCGGACAACTTGTTTAGGGTTTGTTTGGAGAGGGCTTGTTTGGAGAGCTGCAGGAGGGAAACAAAGCTGAGGTGTAAAACGTGTGTGGTGTGAGATGGGAGGCAGTGAAAGTGACACAAAGCTACTAAAGAAATAAAATCATCTCAAAAATATGACAGGAGAGAAAACAGGAGAGTTTAATTCCCTTATACTCCTCCTGTGTATAAATAAAAACACATTCCACCCAAACAGTCTGGCAAAGACGAAACAACTGACAAAATATCTCGATTTTAATCTAAACAATCCCAGACACTCCCACATGATTTACAGCAAAAGCATCACTCCTGCATCTCAGTTAATTACTGACTCACAGCATCCAGCATCCGTAAACATTCCGTAACTGCAACTTAGTAATATTTTTTTGGACTGAATAAACACCACGGTTGTGAAAGTGGAGGGAAAATATTTCACTTGAAAGAAATGTACACAACATCACCGGAATTTGGCTTTCTGCTGCAAGATTTCACATGAGAGAACCAGGGATATAATAATGCAACTATTTCAGTTCCTCATTTCATGCAGGTTTTCCAAGTAACTTAAGTGAATAAGTGAAGTCTCAAACACAAACCCCATTACACAACTACCACTAAAATGTGTTCATTTAGACGTAAACAGACTTTTTATTCTTCATTTTCTCTAAAAGTTTGCCATGAAACTCAAAAATGTCGCAAAAACGTATCATTTCATTCAAGAATCTAGAAATAGTTTTGAGTATATTTAGATTTTTAATAAAGTGTATAGTTAGTTAAGAAACCTTAACTACGCTTTTGTTTTAATCATGAGGAAAACTTTACATTTAAACTCAAGTTATGGATAATCTCACCTGAATTCATTCAACCCTAACCCATTTCACTACAAATGTGAAAATTAAAGGTGACTGAGTTCATCAACATCACATCAATAATCTAGTCTTATGAACTTTATAATCATGAATCAGAACCTTCAGTATTTGGATCAAACAGCTGGTGGTTTAAATGTTGCTCCCCCAACTAGTGATTACCAAAAAGTTTGGTTTTGGTAAGGTAAATTAGTCGTTAGGAACATATCTAGTTATTTTAATGGTATCAGATACACGTTACCTCAAGGATCAGGGCCAAAAAAACTCTATGAGAGGGGTGATGATTCAACTCTGAGGTAATTCATGAGGCTACAGCAAAACCAATCCTTTCTTTGTCTTGTAAATACAACAGGTGAGAAAATCAGACAGGTTCTCGTTTGAAAACAGGAGTCACATATCTGATTCGGGCCCTACGTGTTTCCATGCAGGTGTTGACTAATAGTCATTAACTTCCTGTTCTTCAGAAGTGAATCAGGCATTACAGCTGGATATCACGTTAACAAGACGTCATAGTGCTTTTGTTGTATATTGTGTCATTCAACACAGTTTTGTCCAATCAGAATAATCGGGAGTGTGGTAGAAGAGAATATCACTCACCCTGTAACTGAGACTGTAACTGATACTATGGATTTACACTACTCGCCAAGGAAAGTCTGGACTAGGGCACTTCTCTGCTAGAAGGAAGTCACAAATCAAACTTAAAAGCCAAATTCAAACTCTTGCTCCAACAGCTGTGGGTGAGCACTCAGAAACTTTCACTAAAAGAAATGCTGCCTCGCTTTATCCCTTAAACCAACCAGGTTCCTTAACGTCAGTGTGCAGTTTGGGGGTCAATTAGGTCCCTTTACAAGATTTTTGGTCATTAAAACTTCAGTCTTCAAACAGCTGCCTCTTGCTGCCATTTAGAGATGCCAACGTGTAAAGTTGCCTGAAGCTTTAAGATTTCTGGACCACTTCCAAGTCACACGTCACGTTAGCTGATATAATACAATCTTCTAAAGCATTGCAACGTTCTGCTTAGATTTAAAATGTTTGATTCTGCACTGTGGTTTGATCCAAGAAAATGGGCTTATGTGAAACAGTTTATCTGTACAGGGCTGGGGTTACAGACATCAGTGGCGAGCCGCGCCGGTGCAGTCATGAGTGGATAACAGTGGAAGCTGTACGGTCCTGGGTAGCTGCCTCTATAAAGAATGTCATGCAGCTGGAATAACAGACAGGTCCTGGTTCTCATGGAGGGCTTCTGTTCTGCTGGGACAGATCATCCGTGTCAATAAAAGCCAGGACTGGTTGTTTTGGTGACCTCAAGGGCACCAGGTACAAACAAGAGGAAATGTGTTGGACGCTGTGGACGGTGACACGTTGATAGGCAGTGGGTCTGTCATTGGGAGTTATGTTTGTACAAAGTTTTCAGGAACTCACGATGACCAAAGTCTGTCTTTCAAGTTAAGGAGTGAGAGGTGACTGTGACTCTTATGTGTCCACCGTAACGTGATTATTAACACAAGGCAGCCAGCTACACATTACCTTGTGAGGCAGCTTGATTCAAGAGATCACGTGACCATGTTATCTTGTGAATTCATCTAGCCAGACTTCAAACTATGCATTTGTGGCTGAACCACAGTGATTCGACCAATCAGCATCCTATCACACCTAAACCAAACCTGTAGCTGTGACGAGAGCTACAGGTTTGGTTTAGGTGTGACGACGAGTTAGAGACGCCTAAACAGGTTAGCGTAGCTGCTGCTAGCATCAGTTATATCAGCACTGGAGAGTATGTCTTTGTTGAAAGAAGAAGAAAGATTGGCGCTGAAGGCTTTTTCTTGACAGGCTTTTTCTTCTCTCAACAGACACAGGAAGAGTTTGATTTAGCAATGGGGCTCCACTGGTGGTATCGCTCTGCTACTGTTGATCTGATTGGTTGACGTTAGTCCCCAATAGACAGTGATGGACAGGGGGTTCGTCCAATAATTCATCCAATAATCCAAAAGTATTTTTTGAAAGTGCCTGCCATTTTCTAAACAGTTTCTAGGGACAACTTCGTCAAGTTATGCTAAACAAGCTAAAGCTAGAGAACCTTATAAAATGGTGATTTTGGTTTGTCTAACCTCCCTGTTTCTGTCTTGATGAGGACAATTACACCTCCAGTGAGTGTTTTGGATAGGGGAACTTAAACTATGATGGATTCTACCATGGATAAAATACTGATCATCAACACTCAATCTCTAGAACATTTTCTTTTCTTTTCCCATTTGACACACTAAAAGTAGGAAAATGCACATGTGCAGCAGAAGCAATCGAGCTCTCATGACAACCTCTTCATTCCATCTCTAGGTTGAGGGTATGCATCGCTAAATTTGAAGGTAACCAAAGCTGCTAAACATACTCTACTACAGGGATCATCAACTACATTTGTCCAAGGGCCAGAAATTTCTACGCAAACACTGGGCCAACACAAGGCTGGACTTTCAACAACAACAAAAGGCCTAATTAGCTTATTATTGCTTAATATTTTCTTTTCTTTCCTGCAAAATTGATGTTTTTATTAGCCTATATCATTGAACAGACTCCTAAAAAACACGGAAATCCATAATGATAACTAGAAACCCTAATTAACTGAAAAATGCTCTCAGACTGGCACCAGCACAGGCAGTCAGTGCTCAAGACCAAACCCGCAGCTCAACTACCAATGAATGAGTCCTTTTCTCAACTAAATTTCCTCTTACAGATCCTAGGAAGCAAACAGTTGACGATTACAGCTCTGCAACAACCATTCAAACAGAACTTAAGACAAAAAGCAGTGTTTATGTGAACCTTTTCTCTCCTTACTGTACTTTTCTGTTAATCATTAAGCATGTACGGGCAGATAAAACTGAACTTTGCCTGTTGAAAATCTGAAAGAAAAAGGTAATCATATACACATGATTTTATGATGTGTTGACCCAGCAAGCTGCTTAACATAAACATAACAACATATAAATCACAACGCAAACATCTCTTTAAAGATTGCCCTTTACCCCTTTAACGACATATGTAACGGCTCCCCAAACACTGCTTTTGTGACACCACATTTGACTGACAAGAATGAAGATCGAAATTGAAAGCTGCAGATGCTTGGGAATCTATTTACAGTACATCAAAAGTGATACAAGCAAGCATGGAAACTTGATTGGCTGCAGATTGTAGCTGACCCTGAAAAGTTCAGCTGTGACTACACGCTTGTTGACCGAGTTTTTCTGGTTTTATGGGAAATAAAAAGGACTTTGGTGAGATGTTTATCGTTCTGCTTACAGTGTAAAATATGGAGTGATAGAAGTAACGGAAAAGCATCTCAGTCCGCTGAGTTTGTGAAAATGAACAGAAACTTCTGCTGCATGTTAATGATAAGTATATTCTCAGCAAAATCATGACTTACAGCCCCTAAATAAAAAAAAGAGTTTCTCAGACTGCTGCGAAGGAATGTGTGAAGGGGGAACGTTATATTATGGCTCGTATCATGTGGTGGAAGGAAACAGGGCTACACCGTACATATGTTTCATTCAGGGTGGGGCTATATCCATAAATTCCACTTATGCAGCCCTTCCCTTGTAGGAGACCCTAACATTCACAAATTAAATGCCAGGATTAGAAAGGGTCCTGCTGCTCTCTACCCACTCCTCTGGAAGGCTTGTAATTACCCCCTGGAATGGAAAGGTCCATCCCAGAAGGGCCACACGACTTTCTGCATCCACTAATCTGTGCAAGGAAGCCAAATGCAAACATGAAAATGTTCAAGTATGAAAACAAGACTTTACAGTGTAGACATTGAGATAATCAGCGTTTGAGAAGGAAAACAGTCAAAGAGTGTTTTGAAAAGAGAATAGAAGTTGCAAACTCGATCTTGTGGAGAAAATAACATTAACCTAATGGTAGGGATGGGCTTTTTCAATTTATATGGCTTGAGTACCCACATGATGCTTTCTCTTTTCTTACATAAGCAGATAGAGTGAGCATCTATTTCCTGTGTCAAAAATAAACATGCTAACATGATGAAGCAAAGTTTAACAGTTACAGTAGCCTCCCTTCACATGTCTTTGAAAATGTGTTGAATATCTGTTCGTAAACACAGAAAGTGGAGCCCCACCAATATATTGGTTGGCCAATATTATCAAAGGGGTCAAAGTTTTCCAAATCAAAGATGTATCCAAGTGCGAACAGTTTTTTTTTCTTCGATTTTATCTCCATCTTTGACCCTAATTTTTTTTAAATTGACTTCTTTATTCACAGGAAACCCTGGAGAATGTAATGCCACAAAGATAAAAGCTCACCTCAAAAGAAGTGGATGGCACTGCTGCAAAAATACTATGAGGCAAATGGCTGCAGCTGCAGTGAACGTGCTTGTAACGGATTGACAGAATTTGAGGGTTAAAAGGCTGTGGCTTAACTTGTTGATCCCTCCAGATGTAGGCCAAGCTCACAGCACAGAGAAACCAGTGGTTACGGGTTCGAGCAGAGTGATAAGAGAGAGGAGGCACTGAGTAGTACAGTAGAAGTAAAACATAAACAAACAAATCAAATAGAGTAATGTTAATCCAATATAATCCAATCAGTGTCCAGTCTGCTCTGAGGGTGAAGACAGCTTCAAAGTATTGTGCAGCTATTAGCTAATGTCACACATGGATACTCTGAGAATTAGTTCACCAGACCAAATCAATGTGAAAAGGTCTGAGGTCTCGGCCTCATCTCTGACTGCCAACACAGATGTAAGACTGGCTTATAGCCACCCGGATGCATGACTGACTGACACAGAGGCAAAGTCTAAAGTGAGACCAAGCTGGCATACAGAATGCAGCCATCTTGCATGGCTGGATGGCTGAGTTACAAGCTGCTTATCTCAGAGTGTGTCATAATCTCAGCAGCAGAAAAACAACCTGAGACCAGATCAGTCAGAACAAAATATTAAAGCTTAGAAAATCTGCTGGGAGCACTAAAGCAAGAGCTGGACTGTGCAATTAAAAAAAAATGAAACCAAAAGACAAACAGCAGAAAAAGGATGATTGGGGACGTTAACACAGACACTTGTTGTTTAACAGGATCGACCTGACAGCTTTTGCCCTGTGGCGTCTCAGCTATCAAGGGAGGGACACAAACAAAACTATACCATAAATCATCCCCAAATTATGCTTTAAGGGTTAGACTGCTGAAAGAAGAACCAGTTGCTCTAATGGATCACGTCAAAAATCATAACACCAGTAAAAGTATAACAAGTTACATAACTGTGAGAGAAGAAAGAAATATGGACGCGGACAATGGTCACTACTAAAAGCTGAAACACAATCACTTCTGAGGAACACTTAGCTGTTGACGCAGCTGGTTTCGTCTGACTGCATGGCTGTTTTGACGGCTTTTCTACAGTAATGTTATTGCACAGATATGTTATACTGTGGGAACCTGCTCGATGTTGCAGCGGCCTAAAAACCCTGCCCAAGAAAACCAGGACACCTTCTGTTCCTGGAGGGAAGACGGTGGCTACTGTGGCTTTCTTCCAGGTAAACAGAGAACATTTCCTAGCTGTCAACATACTGCATCAGGAAAGAATGAAGATAACCATTGCTTCGGGGAGTCGGGACGTGTTTCACAGCGAAACCGACAAACAAAGCTGCTTTTTTAAACAATCACAAATTCTACAAATTCAATAAGAATGTGCATGACTAACATTACCGGCTCCGGAGACGCTAACTCAGTAAACAGTAAATTACATTACCATTGTAAAAATACCAATGACGACGCAGCTTAGGAGGCATACAAACAACAGAGAAACTGATAAACCAAGCGTGCATTCATTTCTATACATTATGCAAAGGATTATCTAGAACCACTCCATCCATGATCAGGTCCAAAGAATGAAACCTCCTGATCCTTTCCTGTTGCAAACTTTTGAATTTAAATAGGCATCAATTCATGAATGAAAGAAAGATAAGAGATGTAGCCTAAACAGATTTTTCTGTCTTTGCTGTTTTGCTTGTCTGAACTTGAGCGTGCTCTCTGAGCGGGCGGGGCAGCATTTTAAGAGCAGGATAAAGCATGCAGTGCTCTGGCACAGACTGCTGCTGAATCTGATATCTGTCTGCCGTTTCAAGGCCTGCTACACATGCTTTGGTTCGTGTCTGTGGAGGAAACATGCTGGCATCTGACCTATTATGATCAAAGAAATGAATCAAACAGGAGGCACGGCGCTTTCTGCAAATGCACATGTCATTTCTGAAACGTCCACTGAGCATTTTTAAAGCATTAATGTGCACACTTAAGACTTAGAAATTAGACAACTGTGACTCGTAAGGTTGTCATTGGGGTTTTGTCTGCAATTGACGTCAAAACAAGCTTCAGATTTTGATAGCGTCAAAGCTCCAAATCAGATGAAGAAGCCTGCACCCTCAGAAATTCCTGGATACTCCCACAGTTTCTATCTTTTGAGGTTAATCCTTGTTGTCAACATGCCCTGATAATAAAGACAATACAATGTTTTGAACTTGCATTTTTACAGCTGAAATGCTGTCATACAAGTAACTGAGCTGCAGTGGCGAGCGTGATAAGGTTGGCTTTGATATGTTGAACACGCGTCAGCTCTTGGTGATTGAGCTGTTATTACCATAACTACAAGTAGCAGCCTGAACTGATGACTACACAAAATTTGCTGTCAGACAAAATTTTGGCATCCAACCAGCTGGAGCCTCTCCTGCAGAGATATCAAATAAAACAAACAAGACAGGCGGCTCACAAACCCACCCAAACTGCAAACCCATGCAAAATTCTTATTTCGAGCCTCTCTGCTTTGGGAATTAACATTAATAATGTGACCTAGACAAAGGGAATAGAGGCGAGCAAGGATTGAAACATGAATCCCACTTGGCCCATAAAACCCCCCTTCCATCCTCCCAAGCCAGCATCTCAGTTATGGGACTCCCCCACACACGTACACACACACACACACACACACACACACACACACACACACACACACACAGACAGAGGACAGGACCCACATGCTGCCTTTGTTTGAACCGCAGCACGGCTACACTCTTTCAACATCTTGCATCTGAGGCACACAAGTAATTAATGTTGACGCTCATTGTCATGATAATCTGAGGTTTGCCACGACTCTCTCAATCTGGCAAGAGAACAGTCACTTTCTAACTTTGTTAACTACCGCTGAATGCCATGCTCTTGAGCTCTTGAGGAAAAGCAAAGCGAGGCTATTAATTAAAAAACTACACAGTCTGAAGAAAATTAAGTGATTAAAAGACTTCAGTCAAGAACAAAACCAAGCAAGCGAATATAAATATAGCCTCTGTCATGTGACATACTGTAACAGCCTGAGACAATTATGTCACTCAACCAGGAAAGACCATTTCCCAAAACTGAAGTTATTGGAGTATATACTACATTTATTACTGTGTTGAGCTGGGGGCAATTGGACTTAATCTTTCTAGCTTCGAGTGTAAATTCTTTAGTTTATAGCTCCATATGGGCAAAAACACGAACTGCTCTGTCCTCTGTTCGCTTATTCTGCAATGTGGTCTTATCTAGGCTAGATAAAGAATAATAAAGGATAGCGCTGGTGTCTTCTGCTTATATATATTCTCTGAATCCAACGGCCTTATTTACTAAAATGTTCTTGGATTTATACTTGAATTCAGTCTTGAAATCATTTCTGATGGCATGCTGACGTTAGATTTATAAAAGATGCTGTAATCAAATTTCTAACGTATCCACCTGTGAACTATAAATCTCCAGTTGACTTAAATTGACTACCTTGTGTTTTCCCCTTATATAAGTTATAGTTAAGCCATGGATAAAAAGAGAAAATAAAACTTTTTTGGATATCATGGCAATAGATCAAACTTGAAGCTGGACAATGCATATCATTCAGTGGACTACACAGTTGATTGACAAAAAAGCCAAACATGCAGCTTGTCCTGAACTGCAATACCCCTACATAACAAGCAGGAAAATCACTTATATCCAATCTGGACTTTGCTCAGAGGTAAGATCATTTCCAGATCAAAGTAAGGTTTTTTTTAAATAACTACTTATACGTGGTTTTCTGCTTAAGTCATACTTTGGATCAGAACTAATCTGAGTATGTGATCTGTTTTATGAAAGAAGCTCCAGCTTCTTAAATGTGAATGTTTTCTGTTTTCTTTAGCCCTGTATGATAGTGAACTGAATATCTTTGGGTTGTGAACAAAATAAAGGATTTGAGGACATCATCGTAAACTTTGGGAGACACAGATCAACATTTTTCTCCATTTAATGACATTTTATAGACCAAACAACTAATCGATTAGCCGAGAAAACATCTGACAGATTAATTTTAATTTATCGAGAATGAAAATAATCGTTAGTTGCAGACCTGACAATATCCTTTAAAAAGGTCTTGTTGATCAACTTGTGAGACCAGGCGCCACATTTGATCATTAAGTCTTTATCTCTTTAAGCAGGCTCATAAAAGAAACTCTACAGGCGCCAGAAGTAGCACAACTCGTGCTGTGCTCTCGAGGGTACAACTGCAACAAGTTCAGATCGGCCCAAAATACAATTTCATAGGTCACCCAGTTCTCGTTATAGAATCATAAGACTGCAGATCAGAGCTTGTTTCTCTGGAGGGAGCCTCCTCTGTGGAGATGAGTCTGTGCTGCAACACCGGTGACTGGGCTAAACTTCGGAAAAGATCAACACCTAATGATTATACTGGTTTCAAGGGATGGGTGGCAACTTTTGTAAACAGGGTAGGATTTACACTTAAGGGTCCAGTACATGTGACCCAGTTCGTATCATCTAGTAGCTGTGATGCATTTTTTATGGCTCATAAAACTGAGGAGAGAGTGGATGACTTGCCACGAAGGATCCATTACTCACCAAAAGGTCTGAAAGCTGTCAACCTAAAGCCCATTAATTAAAAATCTGCCACCGCTGAGTGGTGGAGCTGGAAACAGGGTGCACTGCCCTTTAACCTCCAGACAATCGGGAAGGTCAAGAGTCAGTGGTCTTGGGAGGGGACAAGCAGTGTGCAACCATTGGGTGAGTATCTAAACTCATCAGCCAATGTTAATATTTAGGATATATTTTTGTGATTTTACTGAAAATTTCAGTAAATTAAACCATGGAATAAAAGATTTACAGTTCGCTTCAAAAAATGAATTTTAACCAAATCGCAAACTGTAAAGGACTCACTTTAAGTTAAGCTCTTAAGACCAAGTTGTTGTAAACTAACAAGGCAGTAAGTAGAGTTTACTCCAAAATTATGTCTGTTAAAACAGAATGATTGTCACATCAAGAGAAATCATTTAAGATTTCCCTCAGAAAAACAGTTTAGCCGAGGTGTTGAGCCATAATCAGTCACCTAAACTATCACATCTTGTGGCCAAATTAGTTTGGAGATGACCGCCGAAACAGCTAAAATAAATATGATGGCCTTTCCTTTGAGAAATATCAACTCTGATCTACTCCTTAAAAGTTTATGTTCTATTTTGCAAAAACTGTATCATTTTTTATGACATTTGCAAAGGAGAGATAGCAAACCACTGCTTTAAAGCCCTGCAGACTTTTCTGTTTGTGTTTGTCTCTCCAGTAAATGGTGTTTATAAGCTCTCCATCAAGCTCAAGGTTAGAGGTTAGATGAGCCTCTGGTTAAAAATACTATGAAATGCAAAATGTAACAAGCTGAGGGGTTCTCCAGCTCAGCCACAAAGCAACAATCCTCAAAATGTGAGGTTGGGTCTTGGGTGTGGCCAACAATGGCTGTCTAAGCCCAGCTGTCCCAGCAGCGAGGACAAGTGCAAAGCCGGGCCAGACTGGGGGCAGGGTGTGGCATGGCAGGGGTGCTATGGTGACGGAGCAGACCTCGACAGAGAAGAGATGCTAAATGAAGCTATTGTCTGGCCCAAGTGAAGCACACCGCACAAAGAATGGCACATTCAAACAGTCATACAGACCTATTGTTGTGGCGGGCCAGCAGAGTGCTGCAAGTCCACAGTTTATCCCACAGGATCCACTACACAGCATACACAGAGTCTGATCCGAGTACATGAAGCTCCGACACCAGCAGGAGCTGCAGGAACCTTTCCCCCAAACAATTCAGGGACGTTTTAGGTCACTTCATTGACGTAAACATTACTGAACTAGTTTGAAAATAGTCAAGTCTAGCTCTGAAACATTTGCTGCTGGAAGTGACGCGATCAAGGGCATCACATTCTGATACAGGCCTAAAGCGAAGAACAAAAACACAACATATACACATTTTTAGAGAGATCAGAGATAGTTGACAACTAATCGATTAATCGTGGTAGCTCTACCGGAAACCAAACAATTCATCGAGAGATTAATCGGCAGGTTAATTGAAATTAAAAATAATTGTAAGATGGAGCACTAGTGTGGAATGTAGCGTAGGCATGGTGACAAAATCCACTAACATGGTGTGACAAAATATAATAAGATATAGTGAAGTCTCTGGAAGATCCCTTAAGAAAACATGTTTGCAGTGCACACCCATCATGTCCTTATACATTCAGACAAAAAAAAAATACAGATACCATGATATACAGTATGTGTTATGGCACAATCACTGAGATATGTGTATTGTCTTTTGTCATATGTCATATTGCTGACCCACTTCTGTGGAATGAGTACAGAGGGAATTAAGACGTGACCGAGTCAGGTGACTATGGAATGTATACTAACTGGATTTGCAGCTTTCTCGTTTTCTTTTTACTGACAGTGCAAAATCAATCATACATAATTCAGTAAGCAAACATCCACTAACTGCTTAAGTAAAGACATTAACACCAATGCATGTGTAATACTTGAACAAGTTTCCACAGCAACGTTATTTATGTCCCTAATGCGGCCCCAGTATGCTAAAAAGACTGCTGATTATACCATCTGACATCTTAAATAAGGATGTACATTTTCATTACCCTCACTGGGAAAACAGTCATTACAGAGCTGTGGTTCAGCACCTGCCTCTGTACATTAATGCCACCACAACATCCAGGAACCATGCTGACATATGGAGGGCTCAGCTGTGTTACAGCCACTCCTAAATGACACCCACCATTGAAAAAATAATTAGTCTATACCTCCCCCCTGTTGTTGCTGCTGTCGTTTACTCTTTCACTCTGTAGTGCTCAATGTGGGCCAACCAGGGAGGCTGCCCCCCCACACCCCCTACTACTGCTGCACTGCCAGTCCTGTGAAACGCAATACTCAGTTCATTAACCCAGTTACCCGAGAGAGCTTCAGAAGGGTTTGTGTGTGCTGACGGACAGAGGAGGACCAGGTACAATAAACTGCCACTGTTTATGGACTGACAACTGTCATGTGATTGCTTTACTCTGTAGAGGAAGAACTGAAAAGAAAATGTTTGCCAATTTTCATCAGTTTATAAGGATGACCAATGACCTTACCGTCCTTTCTGTCATCAAATATTTGCCAATGCTCTCAATGCCAGCTGTAGCAGTTTTCTGCCATTCATTGATATAGTGTGACGTCTGTGGTTGGTGAAAGAACTACAGGAAAAGGGGCTGAGCTGGTTTCATTCATAACGCCTACAATTGAATTCTAAATCAACATTTGCCAGTCTATTCTTTCTGTTTAAGCCCTGTATTTCTGCATGGTTACAGATAATGATTATGCTACGCTGATATTATCATTATTATTGGTTTCCAACAGTGGCTGCTTAGATTGTTTCCAACTTGTGTGATCCAAACCTTTCCAATAACTTGAAAGCGTTGAAATGTCATAAATCTAATTTAACAGGAAAAAACTGATGGTTTTCATACCGCATATATTTGCTTATCTACGCTATTGATTTCTAACCATGTAAATGTTATTTAAAATATGCATATATTTCAAGTTTATATCAACTTTCGTGTCTGTCAGGACATAATATTTTGTGTAATTATAAAAAAAAAAAACGAGGCGGTCAATATAGTTGATAATAATGATAATTGTGTACCACTGAAACCCTAATCCCAACAGATACAATTGACGGCTGTGCTCCGGTTCTTCACCAGCGCCAACTGAAACCGAGACACAATGCTGTAGTCAGTTTCTCCAAGAGCAGTTTTTGTTGAATTCTGTTTCCATCAGCAACACAGACAGTGTTCGTGTCTGGGACAACAGCATGAAGAGAAAAGTCAACAAACGACCAGTGCCAGAAAAACAAGACAGTAGCTGTTGTAGCCGAAGGCTGTACATGTGTTAAGGAAGCAATGAAATAAAGCTGACTGGCATGGCCGCTAACAGCTACTAATGTGCTGAACTAACACAGAGCAACAAGCTTGTCAAGGTACATGTGATGCCTGTGTTTGCTGATCTGTCAGGTGAGAGGACATTAGAAGAACTTCAGGTGAGGGCTGCAGCCAACAATTACATCAAAGTTGATTAAGTGATTAATCGTTAAGTCTATAATTTGTCAAAAAAAAGTCCAAAACCCAAATTTGTGATTTGTTATGCGACTTGAATACCGCATGCACATGTGACAGTCTGTCAGGACAACACAGTCTTATGAACAGCATAAAATGAGGTTATAGTTTAATCTGGCTATACTTGCCACCAATTGCAAATCTGGCAATACTTATTCCACTACCATATCTGGGATAAGTCATTATCAGCCATTAATACTGGCCTATGGTTATATATCGGTTAGGCTCTAATAGAAAAGCTGAGAGCAACAACAACTTGGGAAATCATGCAATTACAACACAGACTTAACCATCTGCAATGTGCACTTATTCAGACAACCAAGGCACGCAATGCAAATGTCAGGGCCTGTCCAGGCTGATCTGCAACCAGCCAACTCCCTGTCTGAGCATTAACACTGTGGACAAAATAACAGCGTGGTACATCATGTAAGACTTCTCCCGTGTTTACTGTGAAAACATGTCTGCAGATCACACCACAGCAGTAAGCCCTCTCACAAGGCAGTGGCCCATTACAAGCACACACAGGCCCCTCAATGATTTAGAGCATTTTAATTCTCGGGAATGCGAGCCTTTTCTGATAAGCGCCTAACTGGGAATAAGCCTACCGCCGGCATGGTTATGCTGTGATAATCTCTGTGTTGTGCTCTCTGACTGACCTGTGACTTCATGGCTTTCTCAAGTGAGTCCCTCCACTTCTCAGCAAAGCGATGCAAGTGAATATTAACTCAGAACAGGTGAAGTATCATATGTCTGCCCGGCCTGAGAGGCCGGTCCTTTTATCAAGGGTAATGTGGCCATGGCCCCTTTATGAGGGCTACGCAACTGTGCATGAACTCAATTAATCAATCAAGGATGGGAAAAGATGATCAACCCCAAATATCAAGATAAAGAAAGTTAAAGTATTTTGTTTAAGGTTATAAGTTGTTGCTATCCATTATATGTTTCACAGCTCAAATCTTAAAACTTTAAAGGCAAGATTAAAGTTATCAAGCATCTGTGGACGTGTGTGTCGACAGATTACAGACTCACTGATAAATACGCCATGCAGATAAATCTGACAATAATATTAGCTTAGTGCAGTTATATCAGTATATGCACATGCTCAAGTAATTTAGGAGTGATTCCATAACGTAGTTTATCGACTGAAGACCACTGACAAGGTTATTTTACATCTGTAAATGGCTGTATGGATATATATTGTGTAAAGCGATATAGCCTAAAAATATTACAATTTCATAAGAGAGAGCCTTTTATAATAGACCCTGACCGATTTATCAGTTGGCCGATTTTATTGGCTGATATTGTAATACTAGAAAACATCCCTCTCTCTTTGTGTTTCTGTGCAGAGCGTGTCTGAACGTCAGTTGACCGGAGGGGTAGGGGTAAAGTTAATCGATCAAGGATGTTGTCGTTCTCTCAAAAGATAAAAAAGAAAAGTAGAATAATGCAAAAATGAGTCACCAAATATACCTGGGCAGCCTGCCCAAGTAAAGTCTATGCGTGGGAAACGCCGGTATCTGCGTACATGTTGTCTGATATGTGCAACTTTTTTAGACTAATATTACTTTCTTTCTCAGAACATTATGCAGTCATTTTGGACAATAAAGTTCATTTTTAAACTGTAAAGTATCCTGCGTCCATTATATATCTTTGTCACAAGTGTTTGGTAACCACATCTGAGTAATCATTGCTCATAATGTGTAAATATCGGCTGATAAACCCCAATATGTGTATCAGCATTGGCTCCAAAAAGCGAATATTGGTCAGGCATATAACCCAGCCTTAGGTCAGGCTACACTACATGTGTCAAACAGTTAAATAGAGTCCAACCAATACTTGTTTTTGGGGCCGATACCAATACTTATCTTTGGAAGTGAAAGAATTTTGATAGATACATCGGCCGATAAATGCAATGATCCCTCAAACATGACTATCAAACACTGAAAAAGATATTTAATGGAGGCAGGATATTCTACAGTTTAACAATGAACTTTATTGACTTAAATAAGAACAGTGCACTTAAAAAAAATTACTTACTGTGAATTTAATGATCAGAAAATACCCCCCAAGCATCTTTTTCTGCATTATATTCTCTAAAACAAGAGTTTTAATATGAATATGCCGATACTGATATATTTGTGATAAGCCAACATCGGTCGATAATATCGGCCAATATATCAGTCGGGCTGTACAATTATTATTAACCAAAGTTACCTTCAATGCTTTTTCTCTGCCTGCCATGCCAACATGAACCCCACATGCATTAATATACAATAACACTGCTCTGCTTACCTGTGTTGTGTCAAGAACCCAGAAAGATTTTTTTTTAAATAAACATGACATCTTTGCCAGTGAATGTAATGACTTTTTATAACTTTTCCCCACTTTCCAAGGAGAGCCCAAAGACCCTCTCTGGGACCCTGGAGGTTCCCAGTATGGACAGCCGTTTGCTTCATCGGGGTTTTAGCTAGGTGGAGGCGGTTGCTTCTGCGTGGACAGGTCAACCGACGCCACAGACACACGGAGCTGACAAAACAAATACAGTTTGCAAACGAGATGCAAATGTCACCCGACCTGTCCTGTCTAGACCGAGCTCGGGCCGCTGAATCTCTCCGCGGAGGCTCGGGAAATTCAACAAAAGACGCTAAAACTCGCCGCGGCTAGCGTTGGTGATGGCTGTTGTACTGACTGGCCACACCGGTACGGAGGTCACCACCAACAACGCAGCCCAACGGCCCGGTGTGGCTCTTCTTCTACGCGTGTATTGTTTCCAGCCTGTTATGTAAAGAGTTTTGTTCCAACGACATTGTTCTCACCTCGTCACGATGCACATTTCTCTCGTTAACTGTGTCCGCAAGTCCATCAGGTAGGCAGAAAAGTAAAGCAACAGAAAAAAAAAACCGCTCTCAGTCCAGACGGCACGGAGATGATTCAACAGACTGGTTGGCCCGGGCTGCTCGTGATGTCATCGGTTTACTCGAGCTGTTAGTGCGCATGTGCGGTCCTCTGTTAGTCCAGTGGTTCATGGATGTTGTAGTAAACGATGCTTTTCCAGACCAGAGCTGACTTTATATGCTATATGCTGTATTTATATTATTGTACTATTCCCTAAATGCTTTGTCATTCTTTTTTTCCACATTATATTTATTGGAATGTTCTTATTTTATAACATCCCATCAAAGAAACTTACTGTAACAATACAACAATCATACATTACAGAGGTACACACACATTTAACTTGCACCGCTATTGGTAAGGATACAAATAAAACAAGGTATTTCCCTACATTGTTTACAATTTCGTTTCAAGTAAAGCCTACATTTCCATCTTTCGTGATATTCATGTATCGCTCCCTGAGCTGAATAAAGTCTGCTTGCTAAACCGCTAAACTTGCTAAAGCTCCCTTATCGACATCCTCAATGAAGGAACGTCCATACTCCAAGGCCCGGGTTCACAAATATAAAGAGAATTCTCCCAGGAAGCTACTAACTTAGTCTAAACACTTCTAACAAGAAGTCTGAGCTTAAGAGTGATCTAGGAAAATTTGAGGAAGGAAAGAACAAAACATTTATCTATAAAAGGAGTTGAGGTTGACCCAATTGCTAGGCTTGACACATTTTTTAAAAAGCTGTGATTGGTAGATTGACAAAAGAAATAAAAATGTACTTTTAGTGACAATGGGCAGGAAATAGAGATTGAAATTGATAGGTCTAATCATAAAAAATTAGGCTTTATTAAGACATGACGTGATCATGAATACTGACTATATTTTATGTAATGAACAGCTGTGTTGAATAAATTAAAGCCATTACAAAAGGAAATGTTACTGCTGCATGTTCAAAACTTGTTTTTTAAACATTTTACAGTTACCTAATATTCTAAGATTGTTTTTAAAGGGACTTTGGTATTAAACAAACATTTTATAACATCCTTCCAAAAGTTTGGGATCTTTGGACATTCCCTTATAGAGTGGCTTCCTCATCCAAATATTTTGTACAAACATCTGGAATATTCACACATATCATGGAGCTTGATAGGAGTTATGTGCATAAAATGCTGTGTTGGTCTATTCACCTGTAGTGGAGACTTTATATCACAGGCTTGTAGATACAGTTGCACCTTTAACTGCTTTAGATGCCACATTAGATTAATTGATTATTAATCAACAGAAAACTTAAGGGCAACAATTTTGCAGAGTGATAAACTGTTTAAAATCCTTTTTCAAAGTTGCATATGAAGACAAGAATGGGCTTGTTCCAGCGTCTCAAATGGGAAGTTTCCTCTTTGATTTGTCTTACATGATAGTCAACTCGATATGTAGCCAGACGCATTTTCTTTGTCTTTCTTTGCCAAGATCATCTTTTCTCTATTGAAGATTTATGGGGCAAGTATTGTTCTTGTCTTGACAGGTATTGGTCATCAAATGTAACTGTGCAAGTGTTCAGTCAAAAGGTAAAGAATGTCTCCATCTGGTGTCCAAACAGTTATAAACCATTTTACTTCTCAAATTTGCTTCATTGCTCAGATGGGCTTCATCAGATCCATTTATTGACTGGTTCTTGCTACATGTACCATGATTTAGGTGTGAACTTGAAAATATAATACTGCCCTTAATTTTAGTGCTTAGTGGCTAACTTCCAGTGTCACCCTGATAGTGAAGAGTCATTTTTGACTAGGGTTGTGACAAGATAATATCCACTGTTTTACAGCCGCTTAACAATGTTAACTTATGAGGAAAACGTCTTTGTGGGCCAGTGTGCACCACTTGATCTTGTAATTACACTCTTTGGCCCCTGTCTCAATTTGATTTAAACCATTAAATTAATTAATTTTGTATCATAATTTTGTATCTTAAATGATACGTTTGTCACTTAATTCATTTAAACACACACATACATTATGTAACATTACACCATGTCACATCCAAAGTTTTACTTTTTCTGTGTATTTTAACGGCCACGGCCATGGTCATTCCGTTATTATTTTGGTCTGATCATCAAATCACATCACATTGTCTCAGTGGGCTTTATAATCTGTACAGCGAGTGACATCCTCTGTCCTTAGACCCTCGATTCGAGTGAGGAAACTTGCCATATTGAGAAAAAAACTTTTAACAGGGGAAAAATGCATTTGTCAGTTTTCTTTGTTCCTTCTCCTAGTTTAGATAAAGTAATTTTTGAGGACATGTGGCAGGGCACCTGTGGTGCATTTTCAACATGTTTTGACATTGTGTATAAAAAAGTTACTCATACCATTAATAAATACGTTTTTCTTATTTTTTCTTTATTTTGTTATTTTAATAAGCAATAGTGAGTATTTTGGTTCAAAATGAAATATGTTTATCATTCCTTATATTTAGGATGAACATGATTATTGCGGGTCCCTATGTGTAGGTAAATGAATTGTTAATTAAGTAATGGAAAAATAATCTCAAGAATAATTGATAAATTGGTTGTCTACATATGGCAACACATAACAGATATCTAAACTTGTACATCTGAATACACGTTTGCAGATTATTTTACACATTTACAAATCTGTTCACACACACATGGATTCAGATACACAGCTTTCCATTCACGCTTACTACCTTCTACTGTAATAATGGACCCATACCGATGTTTAATTTATTATTATTTTTTTAGGTTTATTTGGGGTACGGAGCTCCGTACATTTTTTAAATTATCCATGCTAGCTTATGCAGGTGTTGAGCATTGGCTAATTAGGAGTCGGCAATTAACCTGAGTTGCATGTCTTTGGATAGTGGGAGGAAACCGGAGCACCCGGAGGAAACCCAAATTCAAATTCAAAACAAGATTTAACAGATATACAGCACAACACAGAACAGTAAGCTAGTTAAAATGAGAAAAAATAAAAATAAAGAAAATATATATAAAATGTAAAAAGGTATAAAATATAAAGGCTATAAATAGAATAAGGAATATAAGCGAGTATTAAAATGTCCGGAGGATGTTTGTGTTGACCCCAAAAGTGTTGAATTTCCTCAGGAGATACTGCCGCTGCTGGCATCTCCTGAGAATCTCCTCAGTGTTGGAGACAAATTTCAACATGCAGTCGAAGATTGTGCCCAGGTATTTGTATTTGTCCACCATCTCTACAGTCTTCCCATGTACTGTGCTGACAGCTGCTGCAGCCAGCTCCCTCTGCTTGCTGGAAAAGGTCACCACCATCTCTTTAGTCTTCTCCACATTTAACTCCAGGCAGGAGTTATCACACCACTCCACAAACTCATGAAGCGCTGAGCTGTGGTGATGTGAGGTGCCTGAGAGCAGGGACAAGAGAACTGTGTCATCCGCATACTTGACCAGATGACAGTCTGGATGGGTGGACCTGCAGTCATCGGTGTAGAGGATGAAGAGCAGAGGAGAGAGGACGCAGCCCTGAGGGGAGCCAATAGAGGTGAAGGCGAGGTCAGAGAAGGTGTTATTGACCAGAACCCTCTGTGACCTGTTGGTCAGGAAGTTTGTAATCCACAGGATCAGCTGGTCGTCCAGGTGGAAGCGGGTGAAGAGTTTCTTTGCCAGGATGTGTGGCTGTAGGGTGTTGAATGCAGAGGAGAAGTCTGCAAACAGGAGTCTGGCTGTGGTGTTGGGGTATTCTAGATACTTATGTATTGTGTCCATGATGTATATTTTAGCATCATCAACCCCTTTGCCTGCACGATACGCGAACTGGAGAGGGTCCATCAGTGGGTCAGTGACCTTGATGATGTGGTTCTTGATGACCCTCTCCATAGCCTTCATCACCAGTGAGGTGAAAGCCACAGGCCTCAGGTCGTTCAGAGCATTGACAGAGCTCTTCTTGGGGATGGGGAACACTGTGGAGTGCTTCCATAGCTCTCCACACTTACACTTAACAGTGCTAACCACTGCATCATCACACCGCCCTATTTGCCTTTCCATTTCTCATCATGTACTTCTTTGCGGTCCTCAGGATCCTCTCCAGAGGTAGTCAATCTTTTTGGGTGACGATGTCCCCAACAAGAGCAGCAGAAGACCAGGGGAGAGGCCAGAGAGGTTGGTGTGTTTGAGCCACAATAACACAACTCAGAAGGAATGGAAGGATAAAAGAATTGCGAGGGAACACAAAAGTAGTCCTCAAAGAATTCTCACCATGACCCTTAGGGGGTTCCATAGCTCTGTACGTTTTTTTTTGACTATACACGCTAACTCATGCTGTTGTTGAGCATTGGTTAATCAAGAGTTGCCAATTAACCTGAGCTGCATGTCTTAGGAGTGTGGGAGGAAACCGGAGCACCCGGAGGAAACCCATGCTGAGGCTGTGTCTCAATTCACGGGCTGCATCCTTCGAAGGGCGCATTTGAAGGCCAATTACGCCACAACGGCACGCGAAGGCTGTCCCAATTCGAAGGCTCCTTCAAATGCAGACCACAAATGTGGCCTTCTTTTCCCTCTTTTTGAGGACACACCACTACTATCCTTCGCGGCCTTCCATATCACGAGATCCTTTGTGCACCCGAAACAGAAGAAAGAAAGAAGGTAAATGGCAACATCAAGTGGTGTAGACCATCACTTTCGCAGGCCTGGGCGGCAGAAATCGTGATGTAAGGGTAAGGGGCGGGAACATCTGGTGACGCACCCAGGAAATGCTCCGAAGGCTAGACCGTCCCATTTAACAACGGTGGACGCGGCTTTTGAAGGTACCTCCGAAAGACTTGCCTTCGTAGGCCGCAAAGGCCGCGTCCTTCAAAGGATGCAGCCCCTGAATTGAGACACAGCCATACACTCAACAGTGCTAACCACTGCATCATCATGCCGCCCTATTTGCCTTTCAATTTCTCATCATGTACTTCTCTGTGGTCCTCAGGATCCTCTCCAGAGGT
This sequence comes from Pagrus pagrus, assembly GCF_965226575.1. Lineage (NCBI taxonomy): Eukaryota > Metazoa > Chordata > Actinopteri > Spariformes > Sparidae > Pagrus > Pagrus pagrus. The sequence continues at coordinate 9,810,039 of NC_140200.1, forward strand.
AGTCAATCTTTTTGGGTGACAATGTCCCCAACAAGAGCAGCAGAAAACCAGGGGAGAGGCCAGAGAGGTTGGTGTGTTTGAGCCACAATAACACAACTCAGAAGGAACGGAAGGATAAAAGAATTGCGAGGGAACACAAAAGTAGTCCTCAAAGAATTCTCACCATGACCCTTAGGGGGCTCCATAGCTCTGTACGTTTTTTTTTTTTGACTATACATGCTAACTCATGCTGGTGTTGAGCATCGGTTAATCAAGAGTTGCCAATTAACCTGAGCTGCATGTTAAGGAGTGTGGGAGGAAACCGGAGCACCCGGAGGAAACCCACACATACACTTAACACTGCTAACCACTGCATCATCATGCCGCCCTATTTGCCTTTCCATTTCTCATCATGTACTTCTTCGCGGTCCTCAGGATCCTCTCCAGAGGTAGTCAATCTTTTTGGGTGACGACGTCCCCAACAAGAGCAGCAGAAAACCAGGGGAGAGGCCAGAGAGGTTGGTGTGTTTGAGCCACAATAACACAACTCAGAAGGAATGGAAGGATAAAGAATTGCGAGGGAACATAAAAGTAGTCCTCAAAGAATTCTCACCATGACCCTTAGGGGGCTCCATAGCTCTGTACGTTTTTTTTTGACTATACATGCTAACTTATGCTGGTGTTGAGAATCGGTTAATCAAGAGTTGCCAATTAACCTGAGCTGCATGTTAAGGAGTGTGGGAGGAAACCGGAGCACCCGGAGGAAACCCACACATACACTTAACAGTGCCAACCACTGCATCATCACGCCGCCCTATTTGCTTTTCGATTTCTCCTGCCCTATTCTGCCTGTGATTGGTTGGCTTCATTGGTTATGTTTGCTATGTTTCACTCAGAGCTATTGTGGGTAAATAGTTTGAGTTAAGTGTAGAGAGTCCAACCAAGGAAGACAACCAATCACAGGCAGGGTAGGGTGGGTCACACAAGTTCCTCTGTTCCTGCGTGGGGCAGGTTCTGTGGGAGGAGCTGGAGTGACACGAGTTCCTCAGATCCTGGGTGGGGTAGGTTCTGGGGGACGAGGTAGAGGGACAAAGGTTGCTCTGATCCTGTTGTGGGGAAGGCTCTGGGGGAGGAGCATGAGTGACACCTGTTCAGCTAATGCTGACCAGTGCAAGTGCTCGGGAAGGAGGTGTAATGACAGTTGACCTAGTTGTAAACAAGACTATCTACGCCAAGGTCGACCGGCTGGCCGGCATCATCAACTTTCAGAGGCCTAAAGACCCCAACAACCTGCTCAACGACTGGTCGCACAAACCCAACTCTCTCATGTCACTGGTCAACAAGACCACACATCTCATTGGAGGAGATGATCCACAACCTGCAGTGAAACAAGAACAGCGTGCATTATTTTGTCTTTTGGTTCATATGTATTGGTTTTTTTCCTGAGCTGGAATAAGAGGAGTTCATCTGATCCTGGGTGGGGAAGGCTTAGGGGAAAGAGCAAAAGTGACATGCCTATCCTCTGTTCCTTGGTGGGACAGGTCCTAGGGGAGGAGGTGGTGCGATAAGAATTCCTCTGATTATGAGTGGGCTGCATTTTGGGGGGGGAGCTGGAGTGAGAGGAGTTTCTCTGATCCTGGGTGGGGAAGGCTCTGGGGGAGGAGCTGGAGTGACAGGAGTTCCTCTGTACCTGGGTGGGGCAGGTTTTGGGGGAAGAGGTGGAATGACACGAGTTCCTCTGTTCCTGGGTGGAGCAGGTTTTGGGGGAGGAGGTGGAGTGACACACCTTACTCTGATCCATGGTGGGGCAGGTTCTGGGGGAGGAGGTGGTGCGACACAAGTTCCTCTCTGCCTGGGTGGGGAAGGCTCTGGGGGAGGAGCTGGAGTGACACAAGTTCCTCTGTTCCTGGGTGGGGCAGGTTTTCCGGGAAGAGGTAGAATGACAGGAATTCCTCTGTTCCTGGGTTGAGCAGGTTTTGGGGGAGGAGCTGGAGTGACATGCACTCCTCTGATCCTTAGTGGGGCAGGTTCTGGGGGAGGAGGTGGAATGACAGAAATTCCTCTGTTCCTGGGTGGGGCAGGTTTTCCGGGAAGAGGTGGAAAGACAGGAGTTCCTCTGTTCCTGATTGGGGCAGGTTTTCCGGGAAGAGGTGGAAAGACAGGAGTTCCTCTGTTCCTGATTGGGGCAGGTTTTCCGGGAAGAGGTGGAATGACAGGAGTCCCTCTGTTCCTGGGTGGGGCAGGTTTTCCGGGAAGAGGTGGAATGACAGGAGTTCCTCTGTTCCTGGGTGGGGCAGGTTTTCCGGGAAGAGGTGGAATGACAGGAGTTCCTCTGTTCCTGGGTGGGGCAGGTTTTCCAGGAGGAGATGGAGGCTGAAGTGAAGGGAAAGGGTCATGGCGTCTTCTGTCTTTGGCACACGTCTGTGTTAGTTTGATCAAATCCTTTATCCTACTTGCATGATCATTCACAGCCTGTGATGAATTACCTTGGGGCTTTCTTGCATATGGCTCATACAAATCCATGAGTTTCAGTAAAGTTTCTCTAAGTTTAACCAACGAATAAGAAAAATTGTGTACTTTTCTGAACCGGATCCGTTGTGTCTGCTAGCTGCTGGTTATATATGTATGGTACTGTGTGACGTCACAGAGAAGTCTTTGATCATATTAGATCAAAGGATGAAAGGTCGGGGAAGCGTTCCAAGTGGTATTATTGATGACGTCTCCGTTGCCAAGGCAACTGGATTGCTTCCGCTTTCCTCGGAGTGGCGAATAAACAAAACTCAGGACAAAACAAAACGTGAGTTTATTCAATCATTTAGTCTATCGTAGAAATGGTTCGCCAGCTAGTCTTCCTTTTCCTGAGTGAAATAAGGTCTGTGGTTACCACGGGCTTAAAATATTTACACCTTTGCTTCTACGACATAAACTACATGATTTAATATCCCACAATTTAATTAAGTGCGTACGTGTCTTGATAAACGGCGGTTGTTAACAAGTGGGTAAATGAGACTACGGAAGTTGTCACGTACATTTAACGTCGTTAAACACAGAGACTCTTTTCGCTTTTTGAAAAATCCCCAATATAAGTTTTCTGTCATCTTCTTCAGACAGGGAGTTTAATTATAAATGAGTGATTGGAGAAATTTATAAATAATAAACTATTTTCTGTTTTTACATGCCAAATATTAAATTCAGAAGTGTAGGTTTTTCCAAAAAACAAACACAAAGCCTTTGCATATTCAGATGCACCACATAGATTCAATTGAGCTAATCTGATTCAAAAACAACGCAAAAACTTTATTTATCTCCTATTTCAATTCCCCATTTACTGTGGTTTACTTATTTTACTTTCTTGGGAAGTTTGAATTGTTTGCTGTGTTGCCTCTCTATATCAATTTATCACACAAGATGCTCCTGTGTCTCTGTGTTGGTAATACTTTCACCATTTTCTTCATATTTATACCTCAAATCTCCCAAGCTGCAGCAGCTTCTCAGTAAATCCTGATGTCATTCCAGCACAGATGGTCATGCCTTATGATCATGTTGTGACAGAAAAAGACCGTCACCGTATGGAAACCCATTTCCGCCAGTTAAAGAAAAAAAAATTGATGAAAAAAACCTAGGTTATGAGTCAAAGTTATGAGATACAAAGCCATAATCAGACAGAAAGGTAAACAAATATGAGGTAAGAGTAAGGTAGAAGTCACAATTATTGGATAAAAGTCAAAATTATGAGATAAGAGTCAAAATGATTAGAGGAAAATTATAAAATAAAAAGTCTAAATTATGACATAAAAAGTAAACATTTAACTTTGTATCTCAAGGTTATGACTTGGGACCATGGGGTACCAAGTTGTCCAACATTTTTGGTGGAAATGGGCTTCCATAACTTCTTACAATATTTACACATTTTTATGTGTTTTATGTGTATCACTGCATTATTTTGCTGATACCACTGAAAGACATTCGTCATGCCAGAGCTTCTGTTTTATTGTTGACATTTACAGAATTGAATGTGTGAGTACAGCGTTTATACAGAAAGCCCACTTATCCATACAGCACACAGACATATAACACATCTCCTCACACTATGTACAGGTTAAGCCGTGATAAAGGCTGGGCCCCGAGCACACTGGGCAGAACACTCAGTCACTCCAGGTTCAGAACAAGTTGATGGACTCAGTAGATGTTCAGTAATGTGACAGGGAACACATGTGGTAGTGTCACTGGATGGGTGAGTACCTGAAAGGGGACAGCTGGAGAAAGAAACAAGAGCGAATTCAGGATTGTCTGAAGCGAATCTTAAGTCTGAAATAAAAAATCTGAGCATGTACATTTCAGTCACAACTGTCTCCTCATCTAAAATAATTATGATGATACTGTTTTTTTTTGTTTGTTTGTTTTTTAAAGTGTTTTATTTTGGACTGTCTTTTGTTTGGTGATGTATGCTGAGAGTGAAAATAGGAACATGATCACTAGTTTCGTGGTGGAACAGTGTCAGCAGCACCATGTTGGTCCTGAGTTTAGGTATTTCAAGTGGAGTTTGTCGCAGCCACAGAAAAGTGACTGCAACCTTCGATGAACTGAGACCTACTTAGCAGCTTGTATTAAAAAAGAGGTTATTAAAACTGAGAGTTTTGTCTGGTTGGTGGTTGGTTTGTACGATGGTCTGGGTGATGATTAAGTGTTTTTTGAGGTGCAGTGTCTAGATTCCATTAAATACTTGAGAGTTCTCTGTTTCATGTTGATGATGTTGATGATGTTGATGTTTCAACATTTTAACGATGGATGAACTTATTATAAATGTGTGGACTAAGTAGAAACAGCAGACAAAACATGTAAATAACTTAATCAGTGTTGAAGAAAATAACAAAACTGACACCATCGCATCATGGAGAACTGACATCTTTGTGTCTCTGTGAAGCTGATTCTTGCCCATCAAGCAATAAAACAGTTTTTTTCTCTTTGTTAATGCAATACTTAGGTCAATAATGAGCCCCTGGAGTGGCCCTAGAGAGAAAAAGTATTTATATAGCATATCAAGGTCACATTTTAATACATCGAGCGCTTTAAAATGCTATTGCATGCGCACAAGATACAATTTGTTCCCATGTTGTGATGAATTTGTGGGTTTTCAGGGATAATAAGCAAAAATATAAACTCTGATACATCTTGAAATCACAGTTTATTGTCTGAAGCCTCACTTATAATTGGTGGGAGTTTAAAGTTTATTAATGTTCTTGCCACACATCCACAATACTCCTGCAGGCACATTCTGCACAGATGACATTGAATGAAATAAAGAAAAAAAGAAAGAAAAAAAGTCTTGCAATGACAATGAAATGCGATTCATGAACATTTGTGAGCTGTCAATCTAAATTCATCTTCGCTTTGATAAGTTGGATTTGCTCTGACTGGCCTGTGGAGTGAATACTGAGGATTTACAACAGTTTACATTTTCCCCTCCTAAATTTGCTCCGAGAGAAGATCGACAATCCACTCCTGGCAGATGTTTATCATTATTGATGGCAGCATATCAATTGATTATCTCACTCCTTGACAGTTCTGCAAGATCTTAGGGAGTAACAGAATTAAAACCTCTTAAATCTATATTTATCTTTGGTGGTTAGACTACAGCAAAATCAGACACAGAGAACATTTTTCTGCATTAGAGTTTTCTTTTTGCAAGGGCCAAACTGGTGTAATATAAAAAACACTCAATGTCTCCTAACTTAAGTTAATCGTCACTGACAAAAATCAGAAACTTCTCACCGTTAGAGATGATTTTCCAGTCACCATATAGTGTCATGTAAACCAGTGCCACCAGGGGCAGGGTTTTCAAAGTTAAGAGACTGTGGTGCCTCCCCTCAGACGAAGTTTGGACTTGCTTGGTTTTGCTCAATTCCTGGAGGCCCATGGGATCATGATTGTGTTATTTGAACACATTGACGTTCAACAATTGAGCCAAGACAGCCTAATGTTGCTGTTTGACATAAATTCAGACGACACCAAGTACATAAAAAGGCCCGTCTGAAGGCTTTTATAAGTTTCTGACAGTGGGAAAGTCAGGAAATTGATATCTTCAACCAAATCACACATTTTATTAAGTAGTGTAATATTTTTCACTTTCATTCACTGAGCCTCCTCTCAAACTGTCTGGAGCCCCCTAGAGGATGTTGACCGGCCGCTTCGAAAACCTCTGCATCGGGTTGATGTCAATGGCTGAAGAAGTGTGAACAAATATGTAATGAATGAAATACTGAGACAAGGGTTGGTGTTTTATTCTTCAAGTTGATGTCTAATACAGAGAGCTGACACTGAATCGGGGTAAAATCAAGTTGGGGCAATGACAGAGCAATAGGTTCAAAGGTGTGTGTGTGTGTGTGTGTGTGGGGGGAGTTCGGGATGGAGTGGTTTAAGAGATTTTCGCATTTGGAGTGCTTGCGATTAATTGTGTGTGTGTGTGTGTGTGTCTAAGTGTGTGCAGATGTATATCAGTGTGTCAGAGTTCGGTGCCCACGGCTTCAGAGAAAAAAGGATTTTTGTGAGAAGCACGAGGCCGGGGGAGGTTATGGCCACGGGGAGAAGACGGAGCACCAGGCTCCTTTTGTTCTCTGCTCTTGGTTTTGTCACTAGTCCAGCTGTTAGCCAGAGGTTTAGTGGAGTGAGACTCTACGCCAGGGAGCGCTGACGAGGCTTAATCCTTGGATAGAGCTGTGAAGGAAACAGAAAAGAAGAGAGAGTGGAATGTTTAAGAAGACTTGTCTGACTTCATCACATTTGTTATTGTTTACTTCGTCATGACATCATTAGTACAGTCATTGATTATGGATTTTCTTGGCAATTCCTTATTGCACTCCATGACTCAAGCTGCACAAGAATTTTGAGCCTGGGTTCATAAAATGTTCATATATCTGTTCTGGAAAAGTATGTAGGTTTGCAACGTAGTGCAATTTTTTGGTAAAAAAACACCTAATTTGCATATTTAAAAACTAAATCTCAGAAAACGTGTACTAAAACAAATAAATGTCTTAATGTAAATAGTAAACTGCGGGATGTTGCGTAGTGATATCTATTAGTAATTTCTTTTACGCTATTCACCTGTCGCGTTTCCCCTTTAGATAAACCCACGGCTGAGCTCATCCTGCTGAAATGAGACAAGTAATATATTTTTGTATTTACCCCCAGCAGGTTGCGGGGCACGTAGCCCTCATTGTCCTCAAGTCGCGCCCACCACCACTCGGTCTCGCTGTCGTCCTGTCGTCGGAGAATAGTGATGGCGTCCCCCTCGCTGAACGGCAGCTCGTCCTGGTTCTGAGCTTTGTAGTCCCACAGAGCGTACACCGTCCCCTTGTTCATTACACCCAACTTCTCCTGAACGCCTGCATAAGAGACCAAAACAGACTGTCATTATTAAACATTTATTTGATCAAATAAGTACAACTTACATTATGTTGTATGACAAAACTTGAAGTGAAATAGTCCTGTTGGAATCACATTTGTGCAAGCTGGACAACCTGTTGTTTCTCACCGTATAGAAACTGGGAGCACTGGATGTAACCCTCTTCCATTTCCTCACACTTATCTGCAGCAGTTTCCACATCACTAATGGTGCTGGCAAAGATGGCGGCCCCTGACTCAACCAACAACTTGCAGAGGTGGACACTGTTGCACGAGGCGGCGCAGTGAAGCGGAGTCCTGTTTCAAACACAAATATATATAAATGTGAAAGGATACAACAGCAGGAGATCGCGCAGAATAACATTTGTGTCATCATCTCACCATCCATCACTGTCTGCAGCGTTGACGTTCACACCAAAATCCAGCAGGAACTTAACGATGTGGTGATGTCCCGCGCACACTGCATTGTGCAGTGGTGTGATGCCCTCGTCGTTGGGAGTGCTGGGATTCTCCACCTGGAAACAAGAGGGACCCAGATGAAAACACAAGTGCTTATCTCACAACCAAATATATAGAAATTAAATTATACTCACAGAGTTGCGACATACCTCATAGATAATCCTCTGGACGAGGTCAAACTCTCCCTCCAGTGAGGCGTCCAGCAGGAGGGCCAGAGGGTTGAACTTTACCCTGAAGCCGTGGCCGGTGCGCTCAGAGTTTGGCTTCTTCAGGTTTGTGCGCTTCTCCTGTAGCAATAAAGAGATTGAAGAAAAGATTTGAGTAGCACCTTTCTTCATTAAAAATATAACTCTTTAATAAATCAGTGTACATGCGTCTCTCACCAGGGGCTGTGAGACCCCCGTGCCACTCTCTTCAGGTGTGGTGACCTCCGGCACAGGGCTGGGCAGCAACGCCTCAGAGCTTCCCACAATGTTGTTGTTGTCATCGTCCTCCGGTCCCTCTGCTTCTGCAGGATCCTCCAGCTCTTCAGGTGGTGAGGGCAGAGGCTCGTTGTCATTGGCGTCAGTAGAAGGAGGTGGAGCCTCGGAGCCCAGCTCCTCCGCCCCTGGTGGTGGCGGTAGCTGCGTCTCAGAGGGGGGGTTGCCGTTGTCTGTATCAGCTACAGAGTCCCCTCCCAGATATCCCGGAGGAGGAGCTGGCTGATAAAACGGCGTTCCATTACCTGCGCCGTTGCCACCTCCTGATCCTCCGACTCCATTCCCTTCTATGCCTCCCGCGAGAGTGTTGAATCTCTGGTAGAGCAGTTTCTGGATGTTGGGTCCGCTTGGGCCCTCTGGTTCTGTGATGGAGCTGCGCTTCTTGAGCGGTCGAGGTGCGTTGGCCAGCTTTTTACGAAGCACCTCGAGGTCAGCGTCACTTTGGTAGCGCAGAGGGGAGTGTACCATCGGCGTAAGCTTTGTAGGGCTGAGTGGACGCGGGATGTTCTCCACGCTGGGTGGAGGTGCTGAGGGCTCTGGGTGCTGGAAAAAGTCGTGATCATCAAATTCTCCGTCAAAAGTGTCCTCACCGCCGGGTGGGCCTTGGAGCAATGGGAAGGCCCCTCCCGCCTGGACGAAAGGCAGGGGCGAGGGGGGTGTGGAGCTGGGGGGGAGGACAGGCTTCCCATATACTGGAGACAAACAAGACAGTGTGGAATCAAATAGGAGGGCAATGGCATCGTCATTATTTCCATCAATTCACCCGTTAATGATTTTTTCAATTAACTGATTTGTCAGATAATCAGCAGTACAAAATATCAAAGTGTTCAAGAGTCCAGGTTGACAGGTTGTTTTTTCTCATGGTCCAAAACCTAAAGGCGTTCGATTTACAATGAGATCAATCAGAAGAAAATAGGAAATTCTCATATTTGATGCTGCAACAAGCTCATGTTTGGTATTTTTTTGTGCACTGCCAGACACATGATCAAGTAAACTCATTTTATTGGGGGGTACATTAGACTATTAGTGTGCAACTATGCCCATTTACCTCCTTAAAGTGTCGAGTCCAAAGTCTAAAAGATTAATTGACTAATTCCTTCAGCACTGACATCATTTGAGGTGTCTATCTGCTGTAGTGATTATTTAAGTCTCATGGGCCATTTTATTATTTTTCATCTAAATTGGATCTACTAATTGGTAGCAACACTGGAAGAGACACAATAAAGAATATAAAGCATGATTAACCACCGATCTACACAATCATCACACGCAGCTCTTACCTGCTTTGAGAGCAGGCTTGAGTGGCTGGCTCTTTGGCGCTGCCTGCTGGAGGTACATGTGATAGATGGAGCTGGAGTTCATGGTAGGTGGGCCCTTTCGTGGCGACTGAGGCCGTGATCCTCTGTCTGGGATGAAGGGGCGCACCGCCACTGCTGGCGGGGGATCCAGTCGCTCGCTCAGCCCGGGCGGGAAAAGCGGTGCGTTAGGCTGGAAGGTGGGGCTTGGCGGCACTGAGATTCGCTGCTGGATCTGCTGGGAGGACGAGCCTGTGGAGGGCGGGACGCGGGGCCAAGCAGGAGCTGGTGGGTTTGGGAGCGGGCGAGGAGGAGGTGGTGCATCCTTGCGGCGCTCCAAGGAGCTGGCAGAGTTTGCGTGGGTGAGGTGGGAGCCATAGGGAGGCGGCTGTGGCTTGGATATGGCGGGGGAGGACATGGCCATTTTGGAGTCTAGCACCTGCAAAGAAGGGTTAAAATTATTATTTTGTAAAATAAATGAGACCTACATATTGAATTCCTGCCCTAAGGCTATTTTTAATCAAGACATTATGACAGTTTATCTCTAGCACAATCTGAAACATAAAACATTTTTGGATGTGACATTTAATCAGGAGGTTAAGGACATCTTTGCATACACTGGAATTAGAACATGGACGAACCTTTTCTGCACTTGGAGTGACGGGGGAGCCTGAGGTAGGGCTCTTGCCCTGGGTATCGGTCCCTGAGTCTCGTCTCTCAGGAGGCTTTAGAGTGTTGGTCTTGCCAACGGTCGGCCAACCGGTGTCATTAGCTAGGAAGCAAACAGGACACAGTCAGCGTGTTGCAAAAGAGAAAGAAGAATGAATGAGATGGTACGAGAGGCATGAGCCTCTTTTACAACTCAGGGTAGTGACTAATGTCCACCAGAGCTAGGTCCAAATGGTACCATTTTCTTATTTTTTTTTTTTTAGAAATGGGTCACTTTGTGTGGTTGACCACAGCAAGTGAAATATTAGTAAAAAAACACATGTATCTGTACCATTTTGACCAAGGATTGGTATTAAATGGAGGGTTCAGGATTTTGAGAAGCCTATCCTATTAACCAGACACCATGAGGAGACATTCAAACAGAATCCCTGTTGTCTTTTTATCAAAAGTGAATTCAAGATCTTTAACATGTACAAGCAAAGATTATGGAAGAAACCAGTCCTCTAAAAATCCCCTGCAGTTACGCAGTTTTAAACTTATACGACCACAGCTGACCCAAATCATGGAAGTAAAAGCAATTGTCTGATATGGCTTCATGTGCCATTTACTTTAAACACTGAAAGTAAATACACTGACCTGGGGATAAGAAATAAGAAATAGACCGCTCTTGCAACAGACAGAAAGACACCGGACTAAATTCAGGAGGGGCTGTTGATCAATAGGACAAAAATCCTGAGCCTTCTCTTCACAGCAATGATGACAATGAATGTATCTGCATTAGTATTTTGCTATTTGTACCTCGTCGTGTTTCATTTCGTTACATTTAGTAAATAGTAACTTTAAAGCCATATAATGTTTGTCTCCAAGACTAAACTAACTACTTTAAAAATATATATGTGCAAAACAAAAAAATTTACCTAGAGTGCAAGGACAGGGTGAAGAGAGAGGAAATAGAAAAAGGAAGACACAACAAAAACAACAGTAATAGTTGTGGTACGATTCAATAGGATTTTGTTTGAGATCTGCTGAATAGCTACGGTCACTTTCTTTAAAACGCCTTTAAATGTGGAATCACCAGAGATTAATACAGCAATACTAAGTTCTATCAGTTCTATCAACACTAAGTCTAAAAGGAAACAGTTTGTCAACTGCTAAGTGAATCTAACGACGTATTAACGTGTACAAGTTAATTTTCTTGTGCATGTTAAGTGTTTAACAACTACAAAATGATTCTCACGGGCAGTTTGGTGAAGGCTAAAGTTAGGCAGGGTGGGAATGTTATGAAGTTAGAACAAAGCCCCCAAATATTTTGGACTGCTTTGCATGTGTAAATTAACGAGGCACTCAACTCATTGAACCTTCTCAGAGGTGTAAAGCACACACAGGATCAGCAGCGTTTGTTTTGGACACTGACTTCCTGTGAGACGTGATGTCAGCTGTGATTTGGAGTGTAAAAAGCCTGCAGATGGCAGCAAAGTGTTTCAAGATGACACCACCTTTAATTTGACCTCATCATCCATTCCACAGAGGAAACACTCCAAATGAATTATCAACATGTTCTTAACCCTGTTAAGAACAACTGGCTCAATGCGGGTAAGAGAGCTTAATGAAGCCAAACAAGGGCCCTGTTAAGACCTGGTGTTACCATCCGTCCTGAGTGCAAATACTTACAAATACTGTATACAGTAAACAATACAGGCTTCGTCTTGGATAAAGTCCCCAGACCCCTTTGAGAAATCGCTCGACTGACTAACTTACTTTATAAAGTTTGTGAAGCGCTGTCTATGACAAATCCTGAATAATTTGGGCCTTCTCGTAAATTCAGCAAACGTTATAAATTAATTTCTTTCTTCTTTGTGTAAGAAACAGTGCGTCCTTTGGTCGTCCGTACATGTTTATTTGCACATAGAGCGAGGAAGTGAGATCAGTCAACATGACAAGAGCTGTCGACCTGTGATCAGAGCACTCAGGACAGATGTTGATACCCGGTATGAAAAGGCTCAAGGATGCATTCATCAGTCTGCGACTGTTTAAGTTAACCAGGCACTGATGCTCATCTCCACCTCAGCTCCCCCAGCTGTGCATCTAAGCTTTTATTTAAACATAAGTTGAAGATTAGAGTTTGGGGGCCTCACAGCGTGACTGGGCAGAACACAATTTTAATAATCTTAAATTCCTGGCCAATTAAACTGACTTTGATAAGAATGATAAGGGTGCCGTGTGGAGGATATACTCCAGTGCATGCTGAGGATCCTGTGTTACATTCGAGAGAGAAGGTTCAGGACGTGCCACCCTGCTGCTCATGCAGCACTGTGCACTCACGGGACGTGCCGTCAGAGCCAGTGGAGGCTCCGGTGCCCGGGTGTGATTCTGGAAGGGACGGGGGTACTGGATCCACAACGATGTCTAAATCAGACACCTTCCAAGGGCCGGGAGGCTTTCGCACACCGTCTGCCCCAGGAAGAGTTGCCCCCAACCCCACACACCCAGTGAAACAGAGACATTACAGAGACGGAACAGCAAAGACACATGAGAGAGGGAAGAGAAGAGGAAGGGAATCACAGTATACACAACACAAGGAGAGAGGAAGGTTAGAGAGGAAGGAAAAATCACAGAAATCAAGTCCAGGTGGAGAATTCAGGTAGGAAGGAAACAGTAACAGTGGAGACCCAGGAGGGAATTACAGTCACAAGCTTTTCATGCAAGATGTGTTAAATGTGTCGGGGTATAAAACTTTGCCTCTGGGACTACATGTATCCAAACTACTGTGTAACTGACTCCATCAATTCTTCTTTGTCTAACTGTCCATATTCCTGCTTTCTTAATGAGGAAAAAACCCAATGAATTCACTAAAAGTTTCAATAAAAACTAGCGTAAAGACACTAGTGTGTGCGTTTTGCAGTGAAAAAATGTGCACTGCAAATGTAATTTTATGGATTTCAACCAACCTGACTTAGTGCGGCCATGGTTAGCTTGGTTATTGACACCCAGAGTCTGAGGCTTTAGCGGGTCGGGTGGTATGTTGTAGCCTCCTTCCTGACGCCCCGGTACAGGGACTTGGATGTACGGCCCAACAGCAGCGACGCGGCCCAGAGTACCAGGAGCTGGCTGGGGAGAGGGAGGCCCGTTGGCTCTGTTCAGCTATACGAGGAGACAGTCAGAGAAGTTTTAAGATGTTAGAAGTGTTGATGGAGAAAACAACTGCATTTATTTCAATACCTCCACTATTTCACGAGGAGTTTCAGTCACCAGAAACTATTTTCTTATAGAAATAGTTTCCCCACTGGAGATGGTTTCGGAGTCACTTTCCGCTTAAAGACTTAAAAAGCAGCAAGATTTTTTTTATTTCACTTTCTACTGAACATCTGCCGTGTGTGGACTGACTTCTCTTTGAGACGGCAGAGTTTTTGTCTGAAGCATTGAGTCTGAATGAGGAGGTGTGTTGAGCGCTCTTAGTCTTACAGGAAGGTTCTCTTTTTGACGTGCCTCAGCTTTTTTCTTGTAGAGGCGTTCCCGCAGCTCGCTGATGCGCTTGTCCATGAGCGTCACTTCCATGTTGCGTTTGTTGAGAAGATCCTTCTGTTGCTGCAGCTTGCTGTTTTGCTCCTGGTTTAACTTATTCCGGATCTGTGGATGATAAAACACAAGTGAAGATTAGTTAAAACAATAGATACTGCCCTCAATGTAATCAGGTTTAATATAAGCATAGTGGAACCGGATTTAAAAGCATTCACTAGCACTTGTTCCTGCATCACCTGTAGCTCCTGGTAGAGTTTACGGAGCTCCAGGGCTGCAGCGCCAGTTACTTGACCACCAAGGCCTGTCTGTATGCCGTTGAGCTTTCCCCTCCGCAGGTCCTCCAGCTGCAGGCTGAGCTGCTCCACCCTCAGGACTGCAGACTGTAGCTCAGCCTGCTTCTCTTGGAACAGACCGCTAACTTGCTCGATCTCAGCCGCTGGATGTGTAGAAATGAAAGAATCACATCAGGTCAGTCAGAACCTACATGTAGGGTTCTCTAAAATTAGCTAGCTAACCCAATCTTTTTTATCATGAGCACAACCTTTGTTAAAAGTAAACAAGTATACATACACAGGTTGCCATTGATGACCTTGCTGTAGTCCACCTGGCCTCTCATCGCCCGAATTTTCTTGAGCTTTGCTTCCTGGCTCTCCACGCGATCCTTAAGCCTCTGCAGCTTCTCGCTCTCCGAAACGGTTTGCTGCTGACGTCGCTCCTGCTGCTTCAGGTAACGCAAACGTTGCTCCTTCAGAGAGCGAGACAGAGATTGACATTTTGTAGGCAAACAGAAGGTAAAAACAGATGTCAAACAGCACAGCTAGTCTCAATGCCATCTGCTTTTCAAGTTCGGAAAGAAACGCTAAAGACAAAACTTTATCTTATCTTCTTTGAACTCAAAAATCAAAACACATGCATGGATATAAAACCAGCAAGGCACCACCCTAAGGCTTGCAGGATATCTCTGTTGCAGACATAGCCTAAAACTAGGCTAAATCTTTCTGCTGTATGCACTAAATGAAATGGTGCGCGGTGTCAAGACTGTCTGAAGGCTGAAGAAAGGGTCAGATGACTTTATCATTCTACCCAACTGAGAACTGCTCCAGTTAAGGTCCTAAAATAGGAAATGACAGGCCCAGGTTTCCAAATGACTGCAGGGCTTCCAGTGGGGCCTACTTTTCACACGCCACAACAAAGGCAATAAATAGTCCATCTATCTGCTGGTCTACAGCGGGCTTCATCCTGCATGACTAATCGGCACATCACGTGGTCAGACGTAGTTAGTGTGCCGGAAAGCAACTGAGACTGAAGAGTTAGACTGATTGTGTGGAGGTCTGCCACCAGACTATTATTCCATTTTGAAGCAGTACCTAGTCTGAGAGAGGTAGACTCCTTCGTGTCAAAAATCCTGAATAATTTACATGTTTGAGTAACTGTGTGTATGGCTGAAATATAAATTCTGACAGACTGGACAATACTAGCACAGTGACTCACACTTCCTCCCATCTCTTTTGTTACATAACTATTTGCCCCTGTTTCACGCCATGATGGGACAACAGTAGTCCATCATCTCTGCGTCTATGGGGACACAACATCAGACCGACCCACAAGGCTCTGATCACCTCAGTACATCATGTGTGAAAGATGGCGAGCTGAGAGTGGTCAGGCTTTTGACTTGTAGCCTGCATATCTCTACATCATTTTGAGGGTGCTGAAGGGCTTCAGATTTAACTATTTCCACTGGAAAAGAAGGAAGATATTGCAGCAGCTAAAACACCTCTGCCAAATTACTACAGTGATCCCCCCAAAAATTTGAACGTTGTGTAAAACATAAATAAAAACAGAAAATATCATTTTCACAACAGTTTTAGGAAGTGTTCCTGAGCAACCCAAGTTTTTTTGGAATCGGGGTTGTAGGGAGCACATTTTGAATCGAAGGCCATCATAATATTCGAGGGACTGACTCAAGAATGAAGACACGATGTTACCTTTGCGACGAGCATCTGCTGCTGAGCCTCGATTTGCTGCTGCTGCCGCGTGGCCATCTCCTGCAGCTCTGACAGCGTGAGCTCCACGCGCTGATTCCCCACCTTAACAGACACATACACAGGAGAACTGGTCAACAGACTGAAATCTGAGCAGAGTGATCTGATTGGTGGAGGCATTAAAATGTTACAAGAGCCACAGACATAGTCTCAGACTGAAGACTTTCCATCAATAATGGTGTACTTGTTGGTCCTGGGCCCTCCTCTTCTTTTTATGTTTTCATTCACGAGGTTAAAAACACATTGAAATAAAATGTTATGTGCATTAAGCCCCATCTCCCTCATACTAAAAGTGGTTTTGATTCAAACCAGGGCATGACCCAGTGAGTATTTTTTACCCTGTGGGAGCTGCTAAGAGTGCGATGACACACTTACAAGGATACATGACTCTTCCTCCAGCCAACACAACAACATTTAGCTCTCAGTAAAAGCTGAAAGGTGAAAACTCTCATAAGCAATACTGAGAACATCTAAATGGTAGTTGAGAAAACTCAACTGTGAGTCAGTGCAGTGTCACACATCTTTGTGTATTTTTATGTCATGTGTGATACCAATAATCAGGTAAACGTTTGATGTAATAGCACAAATTTGCAAGTCAGTAAGTGCAGAAAAATACATTCAGAATAAAAAGTTACATAAGTTAAAATTGTTGCATAAGAATAAAAACATGGAAACAAGCACAAAGAAAACAAGTTACGCAAAAAGCCATTTGCAGAAATGATGTTAAAAGATGTCTGACTTCAGCAGCCAGAGGGTCACACAGCAGGAGACTAGACAGCAGCGAGAGTCGGGCTCTCCCGCCTCCACAACAAGGCTCCAAGCATCGTTATGACGGGACATTAGTTGTAATGAGATGCTCTGAGGGCAACGTGTCATTTGGTTGTGAATAATTTGTATCACAGTGATAAATTCCAATGCATTGATCTAAAAAAACACTGCAATTACTACCTGGATGGTTTGTTCTAAAAACCTAGTTAGATAATAAAGATATCATTAAATGGCTTTTTGTGTCCACAGCAGTCCAACACTGCACCAGATTAACATTGCACTTCTATAACCAGGGTTTCCACCTTCAAAAAACCTTCAAGGCCTTGATGTTTTCCCTCAAATTCACAACATTTCAATGGTTTCAAGGACCCGGAGA
The DNA here is from genome assembly GCF_965226575.1 of Pagrus pagrus. Classification (NCBI taxonomy): domain Eukaryota; kingdom Metazoa; phylum Chordata; class Actinopteri; order Spariformes; family Sparidae; genus Pagrus; species Pagrus pagrus. The sequence continues at coordinate 9,827,026 of NC_140200.1, forward strand.
AGCCTGTATAATATTGCCGGACTCAAGATCGGTTGCAGAGACATTCTTTCTATGCCATGCATTCTTTCATGTCAAAACCTGACGCCTACATTACCCACAATGCAATTCGACTTCCAAGAGGACAGTTAATGTAGCATCAAGTTGCTAGTCTGGAGAGTCAACTTCTATTTCCACACCTCCATTTTGTTTTGTCATTTTCAAACTTGTAGCCCCAACTGTCGCTGACTCTAGTGACATCACTTGAGTCTAGCTTTGGAGCCACAATAAGCTTTATACAACTTTTTTACATATGTAGTAGCACTCACCAAGTCCTGTAAACACATTTATCAGTGAATTTCTAGATTCAAAGATCTCCTAAGTTTACTAACAAGTAAGAGAAAGAAAGTCTGCAAATCCTAACAATCCCACACAATGAAATGTTTGGGATTCCACTTAAGAAAAAGTATTTAAACAATAAATCAGTTCAGCTTTAAATGTCGGAAGAGAAAAAAAACAGTTCACCTCCATAAACATTTTCAATGAAGTCCTCCTTTTGAGCCAGAAATCAGCACCCATGGTGTTGTTCGAGAGCTCACAGGATAAGGGAAGACTGGCAATCGCATTAAATTCAGTTTTCCCCCCAAACAGACTCCTGAATTTCCTCAAGATCACAGTCACTGCAGTCAACACACAGGCAGACTACTCCTCAGTGAAACAGCACACTGAATGAGCAGTGAATACCAATACCCCAAACTACAAGCGGTACTGAAATGCTCAAGCGCTCCCAGCCTTTGCCTTTAGGAAGTGTGTTAAAAGAGGGAGGAGATGATGCGGGAAATGTCATGCTGTTTTTTTTTTTCAATAGCAGACTGAGAAATATAGAAAAGGAGTTCGGAGAGAGCGCTATTTTAAATGTGAAGGTCTTAGCAAGAAGCAAAGGATGACGACATCAAAATAGAAATATATGAGATTGAGCTGAAGACAAGAGATAAAATCCAGGGGTCACATAACAGAAAAACATCCTAACTGCTACTATAGAAGCAATTCCTAAACTCATGGCTGTTTCCTAGCCTCAGACCTCTTAACTTACAGGCTCACTATACATCAGTGTTAGTCTTTCCAACAGGCTAACATCAGTGTTAGCTTCTCCAACAGGCTAACATCAGTGTTAGCCTTTCCAACAGGCTAACATCAGTGTTAGCCTTTCCAACAGGCTAACATCAGTGTTAGCTTCTCCAACAGGCTAACATCAGTGTTAGCTTCTCCAACAGGCTAATGCCAGTGTTAGCTTCTCCAACAGGCTAATGCCAGTGTTAGCTTCTCCAACACGCTGAAAACAGCATCAGCTTTACCGACTGTTACATTTTGAGTAGCATTTGAATCGTAGTATTTCAGTATTCATGTTGTTCCCCATTTTCTTTGCCATACTGACTACAGTGCTGCTACTTTTTTGGCAGTTATCTTGATTTTAGAGTCTATGCCATCCTAACACAGGATTCCTGACTCAGGAAATTCATCAGTAAGGACAGTTTATGAAACAGCTAAATTCTTATCCTAAGATAAGATATTGTTTTCCTGAATGCAGGACACATGTTTCTTTAATACCAAAAGTCCTAAACGTCATCCTAAACTGAGAGAAGATAGGATTTCACACTTGGAAAGTTTCTGTAATGAGGCCCCAGGTGAAATAAGCATGACATGCAAAAGACACAAATATTGTATAAACTGCCTCTACTCGATTAGAAGAGGCAGACATTTTTATGACTCATCTTCTGAATAAAACATGCTTCTTTTCGAGAATAATTTGATTTTGACTTTTATGGTATTGTGTGAGGCACCATGTCGCACATCATCTCATCTCTGCAGACACTCAGCCTGGTCACGGCATTTGCTGCTCTGCCCGTGTGGCTCAGACAGCGTTTTCCTACCTGGGAATTTGTTGAAGCATTTCGATAGAGGAATGTGTGGGAAGACTCAGGGGGGGGGGGGGACGCGAACATGACTCAACCGAGGTCGAGATGGGGAGAGCGGGGGAAGCCACTGGCACACATACAGCTGCCACGCTCAAATGCACTCAGGCACCACTGCATCAGTGGCAATTCACCCGAGGGACAAACAGACACACACACCCTCAGACAGTGATGAAGAGGGAGTTGGAGAAACACCCGACTGAGCAGACGAAGAAGGAAGAGAGAGGAGCCACAGCCTTGCAACTGGGAGACTATGTTACTCCCTCCAACAACACTGGGGATACGTACTTGTCAGAAATGGATTCATTGATCAACTACTTTTGTAATAGATTAATCTCAGATAGTAAATTGAATGTTTTTTAATTTTAATGCTTGTGTTGTTCGACTAAAGGTCCAAAACCCAAAGATATTCAATGTACTATCATAAATGTCAACAAAAACAGCAAATTCTCACATTTTAGAAGCAGGAATCAGAGAGAACCACTAAAATGATTAAGCGATTACCAAAACAGTTGACACTTCATTTGTTTTGCTGAAGGATTCATTATTTCAGCCCTTAAAAAATGTAATTCAATGTTTCAACACTGCCAACAAGCTAAAACTGTGACATTAAAAAGAAAAATTCTGATGCATGTGATCACTTCATCGTTCCCCTTGAGGCACCTCTGCTCTTTACGAGGCAGTGTCCCTCTCAGAGGATGATCAGCTCGGCTTGGTGGAGAGAAAGCCCCTGGGGTTTGGGCAGCGGGCCGTGGAAAAGCCAAAGCAATGATCCTCTTAGGGGCCGTTATATCATCCAGCAGGCTGACTGATATAATCCTCTAAATCAGATATTAGGAAGAAACTTGGACACAAATGAGCCTTGGCGCTTGGGAGGTTAAGCAGTCGTCCATGCAACTGATAATGTTTTCCCTTTTGAGTGAACCAGCAGTGATGATAAATGGCTGTTTTTACTTGTCATGCTATGGTGTGGGTTTTATAGGTTAGCGGTATTTAAACAGAGACGATCACTTGGAGAATCGATCGATAACCAATTTCTACATCCATAAAAATATATGTAACCTCATGATACTTCTGCAACATGCATGCAGACTCCAAAGTTGTGAATTTTCAGGATAATAAAAGGAAATGCCTGTGGGTGCTCTTGTGCTACAATCTTTTTTGAAAACAAAAACCACAACCCCTCCATCTCCTGCTGCGCTGGATTCTTCCCTCCACCCTTAAGGTTGAATTAGTGATGATTCCTTGACTGCAACACTTTCCTATTGTGAAATCTGGGACAGGCGGTCGGAGAAAGAAAGGATGCCGCGCCAGAGGCTGCTCTTATCAGAGTCATTCACATCTCCTAGCACACACACTTCCTGAAGCTAGAAGCTCAACATTCACAACACTGGGTTCACCTGACAGGGAAATACTGGCAGTGTGTGGAAACGGAAACAGTCCGAGACCAGACCAGAGACTGTGATGTTACTCTCAAACACTGGCATCATATCAGAATCATTATGTATCCACACATATTTACACTTTTACATCGCAGAGCTCGGGAATATCAGCTGAGCTCATGGAAGAAGTCTTTAACGTATAACCAGTTCAAGTCAAACTGAGATTAAATCTATGTACAAACCACATGCTCTGTGTTTGTTTGTACTGTTTACATATCTGCTCAATTTGCACATCTGTGTAGGCAGGAACTAAAAATTGTTCATCAGGTCACTACAGTTCCTGGGTGACAGGAACAACCCATCGCTGTGAGATTTGCCAGTCTGGCCCTTTGCCATCACCACAGCTGGAGCCATGAAAGAGGGATAGCTAATGCTAGCTAGACCCCCCTCTGCACCACCACCACGCTGCATTTATTTGGGGCTGCGATTTTTTGGACAAAGTTAAAATGTGTCACAACATACCACTATGAATAAAGCATTGTGGTGCTACAGAGATGCCCCTGCCTACAAATTATATTCTCCAGGCATAAGGGAGCATTCTTGTTTGGTACAGACAACAGCTATATATTCTTTTTTTGTGAAAATAAAAAGCAAAAACTTGTTTCCACTAAAATCTTGACTCATTACGCCATTGCAATATCTGCGAAAATAACTACAATATAATTTTTTGCATATTGTTCAGCCCTAACATAAACTTACATATAACCTTCATCACAGCCCTTATCTATCTGTGAAAGAAGGCACCGGATCACATTAAGTTATTGTGGGTTATATCCTATTTTAACATAATCTAGATAATGCTAATTAAGTCTCACCCCATTCTCATTGTGCTTCTCTCCAGTGTTTCCACTTCTGCGACTCGTCTGATCCTGAGACTGCTGACTCCCTGCAAAAAAAGACACAGTCACCGTCACAAACACAGGCAGGGCAGAGACGCACAAGCGTGCACAGGCGAGTGTGCACACACGCAGACAACTGCAGATTTAGAGGCTACAACCATTGTCAGGAATAGTTTGAAAATTTACTGACTTGATTGCACTTGACAGAGGGATTTTAAGAACTGGGACAAGCACTGCTGACTAAAGCCACCCAACTCAAAACTTTTTTTTTTAAGAAGAAAGGCCTGATGGAAAGATGAGAGTAAACAATTTAAAACTTGACAGGAAAAGAAAGAAAACTTCTGCTATTTTCTATAAGTATACAAGTCTGTTTCTCTGCCACCTGTTACCTTGTGCGTGCTTCCTCTACGTGTCTACACATGTATGCTGACTTTAATTAAATTCCAGTCAAATTACATAGTTTGAATCACTGATCTTGGGCAGGACTAGTTGTACATTTTAAGCTTGGGTGCATCTTATGAGGCTATACTACAAACACAAATCCAAAAACATGCGTGACAACCTGATTTTAACCCAACTGAAGAATGTTTATGCTTAAAAGCTTCTTAGGTGTGTCCATCTGCAGCATTTTTGGTGTGTGAGCTGTGTGAGAATAGGTCAAATGCACTGTCTAAGTGCATGAAGGTGCAATAAAGGCAAGAAAACAACCGCACCTAAACCCAAAAGACTTGAGATAGCAGGGTGAGAAAGTGAGAGACAAACATCGACTGACACCAGCGTCTATATCTGAGCAGCCAGGCAGAACAGGTGTCAGACTCCACCCTGCACCCTCCAGGCTCCTTCAGGTAGAGACTTCACAGAGCAGAAAAACCTCCAGGCAGACGCGTGACGATACTAACCTTGATCGCTGCCCTCAGTTGGTGAATCTTCATGCCGGAGGAAGAACTTGACTTCTTGTTTTCGAGGCCCCCATTTCTGCAGATGTTCATACATCATGTGTTCGAAGGGGATCGCTCGCTCTACAGAGACACAGACATTAACAAAAAGACTGATTAGTTTGAATTATTTGTCTAATGGAAACAACTGGTCTTATTTAGTTTTCTAGTCCAATAAGTCAAATGCAAAATTCTGCATTGCCATTTATAAAGCTTTGATCAACAGTTAGATTGAAACCACTCCCATATGTGTCTGTTAAATAAGAAGCTGCAGTTTTAGTTATCATTTACATAACTTGTTTGTTTAATCTGTACAAATACTGTAAAAAAAATAGTGTAAAAGCTACAATTTGTCAATTTACAGTGAGTTGTGTGCAAGACTATTTCTTGGCCATGCTAGCCGTTTCCCTGTCTCCAGCTTTTGTGCAAATAAGTGGATTTCCAAAATAAAGATAAATACAAAATAAAACAAAATCTGTGTTGACATGGGCAGGAGCAGAGATAGTTATCTGTTAGCTGTTAGCAGCTGGTGAGCAGCAGAGTCGTGCACTGTGCTCGGTCAACGGAGCTAACAGCTAATACAGCTGAAAAAGCTAACGCAGCTAACTAGTAAAAACACATCAGGACTGAGAGCTTCTGTTCAGAGGAAAATGAAGCGTAAACTCTAGTTTTATATGACAACACAACAAGTTCACAGGAAATAAATGTACTGAATTATTTTAGCTGAGTACAGTTTGGAGGTAAAGGTACTTCGAAGGTTATTACTTTTTAACTATTTTAAAATTGTTTCTTGAGACAGTTTGGGTACAGAGGGGAAAAAAGTTGATGGACGTGTGCTAAAACTTCAAAACATTTCAAGTGGATGGAAAAGAGAGGCCGTGACCCAGAGAGACGGAGACAAAGACAGAGAGGTTTTAGGAGGTTTCGGGGGCAGACAGCTGCATTGTCAGGCACCAGCCGAACACGATTGCATAACGTGGGTTAATAAAGCCCTTGGCTGGGATGTTGTTTTCAACAGGGGAGTGGCCCCTCAGCGAAAAATGCTGAGAACACCGGGTATGTCAGTCTGACTGTGGTGATGGGAGCAAATCGCCTGGACCAAGTGGAATCTGCTGTGACAGTGCAGTGGACTGCAGAAGCATGTAACCCTTTTCTGACCTGACTTTAGGTGAATTATTCCAGTCAGATTACAGCTGATCGGAATGACAATGGCTTTAACTCTCTTTGAGGTGTGAAACTTTTGCCTTATTTATGGCTTCTCCATAATTTAAATTCACTCAGGCAGACATGCACAGTCCTGCTCGGCTTTCTTTCTTTAATGAAGAGCTTGTTTTTACATAAAATGTAATTGTTTTGCATGTAACTGAAGTGTCAAACCCAGTGATTATGGAGTTTAAGATAACGTCACCTTCCTGACACTCCCTTGTTCTTCCTCTCAAACACGATCTTACCGTTGCCTCTCCAGACCTCAGCCAGGTGGCAGCCACTCTCGCCGGGCTCTTTGCAGAACTCAACGACATCCCGGCACGTCGTCTCAGGGGTGATGGGTACCTCAGTCACAGCCTGTTCCCCATCGCTGAGGTACACCGTCAATATCATCTGAAAGAGGGGAAAAAAAACAGTCAGGAGGAGACTGGAGAGAGAGGATGTTGCTTTGATGGTCACGCTGACAAGGAATGAAAAATAAAAATCATGAAAGAAAAACATAAAACATGAAGAGATGTTATTGTCTGCCGGGGAGCTTTAAAGACGAAGCCTAGCCCACTCTTGCGTCGTACAAAGCCCAGAGTGCTGACGCTACATTTCACTGCCCACCAGCCGCGACTGTTAGTTTGAGCTGCTCCTGGACTCATGCCTGTGCCTGCCACATTTCTGTTGACTATGATTAGGGCCTGCCAAAGTGTTGAAGATATACAGTTTAGGCTGGGAGGTGAGGCATAGCAAAACAAGCCCCCACATGCTTCTGTCTGAAACTCACATAAACAGTCACAAAAACTTTCAGGAGTTGATGGACATCTGAGGAAACTGCAGCTCCGTCCTCAATACGAGCTACTAAATGACTAAATGTAATGGCCTGGAGGCAGAAGACAGATGGTACTTTTAAGACCAAAATTAAATCAAATGCACCTAAATGCAGCATATTTAAGGAATCACCTGAGAGTGTAAGCTCAGAGGGATGCAAAGGCTCCATTGTACCTGCAGCTTTAAGACTGTGCAATACTACCTCTACAAACATCCTCAGCCAACCAGTATGTTGTCGAGGCAAAGTGGCTGCAATGTGTATACGACCTTTGGACTTATCTATACGGCACTGCCTGCATAGTTTGTGCCTTCAGCCTGGATACAAGGGCAGAAATGATTGGATGCTTAATCAACCAGCTCAACGGGCTGAACGATTTGGGGAAAAATCCATTTTTTCCCCCAAGATTGGGATTGTGATTTAAATTACATTTTTCTATAGATTAAACTCTGGGCTTGGTTGGTGGTCCACACAGTATTTAACACGATTGTTAGTACCATAATCGTAAACACTGAAATGTAAATGAGTGGTTGGGTTTATTTTTATAGCAAACCATCTTTGGACGATCCATCAGAATCGTGCGCCTCTGAGCTTTATTCCTTTTTATCGATGCCTGTTTGTTTTTCTGACAGTTGTGCATTGCGAAAAAAAAGACGTCAAACTCATGCGTCTACACTGCTGGAAACTTTCAACAGGAAGAAACGGTGTAGTAGAAACGGAAGTATCAGTAGAACAATCCGGTTCACTGTAAGTTTACTGTAATGCAAACACTTTTCAATATCCCAATCTAATGATATCCAGAATCAAAGATGATGCATAGTCTCACATCACGATAACAATATAATATCAATATATTGCCCAGACCAAGCTGAGACGTCTCACAACACACATGGGTTAAATTCCAGGAATGCCATGTAATTGACACACGACGCCACTGCTTCCCAAATGAAGCAGCGTGTCTGTCATTACACTGTTGCTACAGCTAGCTCTCAGGCTACAGCCAGCTCAACTCGTCCATCAGCTCCCAGCAAGCAAAACACTTTCACTATTTCTTCTTTTACAGAAAACTGATCAGGATTCAATAACAGAATAATGAATTGGAAGATAAGAAGAATCGTTATTGGCACTGGTATCGGAATAATCTTATCAATTTCCATTCCTAATCGAATGGCATGTGATTTCCTGTATGCACCATCCGCATACACTGTATGTTCAATGTGCGTATTATCTCTCTGGAACATTTAAAGTGGACCAGCCCACTTTAACCTTGATTTCTGTGCTCTTGTAATTCAGTTTTTTTGGACACGAGAAAAAGCCGTGCACTAATATGAACTCAGTGTTACAGCACATCTACATGATGTGTGGTTTTCCTTCTGTGGCGGCAGGCAGATATTTTTATTGTTTTCCGTGGCACAAAGCACTCTGGGGGGGCAGAGGAGTGCCTTCCTGTTTCATGTGACAGGCCTATCTTTTAGTGTCACTACAGAAAAACAGGACTGTGTGAGACTGTGACGGGGGATATCAATAACAAAGCCAAGAGTTTGGAGGGATGTTCAAAATAAAGTCAAAACATTAGCTATGCTTGAAAAGACAGAGTTTGTCGTGGGTTTTGTGTGAGTTCGCTGTGAGTTCAGCGAATTGTCAGTAAAGGAAATAGGAAAGGGAAATCTGGATTACTCATATTTCAGTAGTTTGCTTTTAACCCTGACTGGAACTAACAATTATTTTCATTATTGATTAATCTGCTGATTATTTCATGATTAATTGATTAATCCTTTAGTACAGTGTTTCTCAATCCTGTTCTAGGAGGCTCCCTGTCTTGCATGTCATCAGCTCATCATCAAGCTCTGCTGAAGCCTGATAATGAACCGAAATGACTGAAACGATTGAATCATCATAGTTAGCAACTCCTTTTCTTTCCATCTACTAACCGATTAATAGACTAAAAATTGCAGCGCTTAACTGGTTGAACATGCCCTAACAGGGAGGATTTGAGCGAAGAAACAAGTCAAGTATAATCCAAAGAAAAGTCAGTAATCAACACTATCACAGGTCAGACAGTCTAGACCAACAACTACAGCGCTTTGTTTACATAAGGCTCACAATGTCATACCAGACACTACAATGTCAAACCTAATCGATAACATATTGGAAAAAAGAATAAAAACTTTCAACATCTGAACCACTTAACAGTTTACAATCAAATGTAAAAGTATCAGCTTCAATTCAGGTATTTTATTATGCAGAATTATATAAGTACCCTAAATGCAAAGTGCAATTACGTGTCATTGATTCATAACAGTACATGTGGCCTCAGGGTGCATGTGGTGCTACTGCTAACTGTCGCATAATAATAATACGTTTAGTCACTAAGCCACCTATAGCTTATTACTCCGGGAGTTCCTCCGAGACAAAGTGACTCATCCTTTGTAATGGTGCAACTGTGTGATTCATTGACATTTTCTGCAGCGGCCTAACTGAAACAATACGGTCACTTGCACTTGGGAGCCTCTGCGACTTCACTCGGCTGATTATGAGTCTCATATTTTGGCAAATTCCGAAACCCTCCGTGGTAAAATAGCACCAGAACCGAGGAAGTTATTTCCATCCATCTATAATTTCATGTTGCCTTTTAAAGCATTATAAGGTCCATGTAGACTAGTAATGGATGTCATTTTGGGACCCGACGTGCAAGAGCATTAACAGGAAAAAGAAAATGGGAAAGAAAGTGCAAAGTGCAAGCTGGAGACTAGTTATGTTCACATTTTACTGATAGATAATTACTTTGCTAATCCCCAAGGGGCACTGGAGTGCTACCAGCTGCATAATAAGATACAACATAGTACATGAGGAAAAATAACACAAAACAGCCCAGTGAGGCAAGCAACAAAGTCAGTCTGAATACAGATAAGACGCCATTATTCGAAATTGTTCTAGTGGGAATATTCTGCTTTCTTGTTTACATTTATGTTTTAAAATAGTATTCAATGTGACAACACAATAGGGAAAACACTGTGTAATAAAATAAAACAGTCCATCATAATCTACACTACAACAATTAATTCGGTACATCACAGACAACAGTCAGTCAATAAATATTACGGTAATATGGACAGATAGTAAGAAGCCGTATTGCTTTCACTTAACATCATCAACACACTGATACATTAGGTGGCAGCATGCTCTATGAGAAGAAGAAGAAGAAGAAGAAGAAGAAGAAAAAGAAGAAGAAGAAGAAGAAGAAGAAGAAGAAGAAGAAGCGCAGTACGCTGTTGTTGCGCTCATGACATCAAAACAAAACATGTTCCAAGTCTACGAGTTTTAACAAAAAAACAAAAAAAATCAGTATCGGCCATATTGTGCATCCAGAATCAAGACATGCAATTAACCAATCAGAGAACAGAACTCTAACGCAAACTAATTTAAATTGATCACAAAAAGCCAATGCTGAATTTTCTTAAAGATACCTTCACATAAATAGAAACTACCAAATCATGTAGGGCTGGGCGATATGGCCTTAAAATAATATCGCAATATTTCTAGGCTATATCGCAAAAACACAATATATTTCGTATTTCAAATCTCCTCAAAAGCACTTGTGAATGCAAGGACTAGACAACAAAACCAAATACCAACATATTTTTAACCAAATACCTCAATATTGATATTGCAACAATATTGTGGGGATGATCACTTTACTGTAATGCAGCCTTGAAAACCAGGAAAAGATTACACTTATGCCATAACACGATATCCAAAATCTAAGGGGACATATAGACCCACATCACAATAACAATACATCAATATACTGTCCAGCCCTAAATCCAGTTTAGTATGTAGAGAACAGAAACTCCAGTGATCCAGCTGACTGACCACTGCAGAAATACCAACCGCCCTCACTAAGTTGCGTCTGCCCATGGTCTTGGCTCTTTTGACCGCCCTCCGTTTCCTCCTGATCTCCTTCTTCGGTGGCCGGTGGTGCTCCTTTGCCCAAATGGGGTTTTCCTTGGAGAGGCTAACAAGGCCGCGTAATACTATGGTCACGAACCTCTTCATCATAGCGCTGCCGCTTTTGCAGGCATGAGACTTAATTGTTATGCCATCCCGAGCGGACCTCTGGAACAGACAGCGGTGCGTGTGTCTGAAAAGTGCTGCAGAGGAGACTTGGGAGGAAAAAAGCACTCGCTGTATGTGTAATTCAGGGAGGGAGGGAGGGGAGAGAGAGAGAGCTAGAGAGAAACAAACAGTAAGAGAAAGACAGAAAGAGAGAGGGACAGAGGGAGTCACAGGGTGGAGACAAGTCCTTCTGTTGGAAAATCGTCCCTTGGTTGTGCCAGCGGCTGCAACACCAACGACTCCCTGCTAATGAGAGTACTTTGGCCACAGCTGTGACTGGCAAACAGGTCAGGGCACTATCATGCGAAGGCAAGACGGGGATCTTCCTTATACTGTATGTTGGCTGTACATGACAGGAAGCAAACGGCATCCCTCTTGTCTGACGCATAATGCTACAGTGGGAATCATCTGGAGATTAGGGCATTTATCATTTAACTTGTGAGAAAGAAAGAAGGATGCTTGGCTAGCCTGATCTCCAGCAGGATGATTCAAACAGTCATCTCTTCTCACAAAGCCTGCCACTCATTCACCCACCATGAAGAAAAGAGAGCTTGAGAGAAATTCTTCCTGGGAGCACAAACTTAAATGATAACCAGTTGTTTTTTTTGTGAAAAGACCATAAATGCCAAAGAAGACAAAAAGGAATAAATTAAGCTTCCAAATGTATCTACCCACGTTTTAAGGTTGTCAAAATTATTGATACCTTCATAACTTTTCAATATCTTGTCTTTAAACAGATACAATGTCCTCATTTGGTAATTCTGAGAGTACACAGCAAAAGAAACCCCTAAAAAACGGAACTACAATCAGATTTTCAACCCAAGGCTGCATGGATATTAACATTATTTCAAGTTATTTTTCTTTTTGTTGTGGCATCAAAAGAGGTACAGAGTAGTACGGATGCCGATCACGATATAGCTCACGATACGATTCGCAATATGTTGCCATTCACGATAACGATAGTATTGTGACACTGCAAGACAATCATCAAACAACACATCACGACATCTGTCTATCTAAAGGACACAAAATACCTCTAAAAAGGCAAAGCGCAGGAATTATGTATTTATTCATAGCATCGCGGTGTCGGTTTAACAGACTTTAAACCGACACCGGTTTAAAGACTGAGACAAAACAATGTTTAAAAAAGTACTTAAAAAGTCTTAGCTTGGTGCCTCTTTCCAATGTTAAATAGCCATAAACTGGCAGAAGGCTGAAATGCCAGAAAGCAGAACAGTTCTGGAGTTTAAATGTTTAAAGGAAGGATTCAACTATGGCTCACTGAATTATGTTCAATCATGTAAATTACGTTAACACCACAAGGTGCATGAAGGACTGACTCTGGTAAGTGTCAGGGGAATCTGTTTGGAGTGCCTGCGTGTTTAAATAAAAATACTGATATTTGGCACCAGTGTATCAATAATTGTATTGCAAGAGGAAACCGGTATGCATTGAGGTTGAAAAAATGATACCGTGACAACTATATTACATTGTGCCAAAAAATACATTTGATAGTTCAATACTTCAAAACCAAATGCAAGCCCATATGTGAGGAACAACTAGGTCAACAAACACACTGTGATCAGTGTGAGGAATGATTTCGCTTCATCATCTGGCTGGACACAAACACACAAATAGCTTAATCATAGCTTGATCCACTAAAACAGCTATTCACTGGGACATGACACGGTTGCTTTTGACATTCTTGACTCACAGAAAAGATTGTGTAGTCTAGACATTTCATGCCGGCAAAATAAGCCAAACATCTGTCCGTGCGGCTAAAATAGCACTGAACCATATGGAGGAGAGATGAGGCGGTGATGTGACAAATGATGTGAAACAAAGTGAAACAGCCGACCAGCTAGGGTGTCTGAAAACTGGACAAAAATAATACCGCTGTGTGTTACACATCCATGAGAAATTTAAACGACTTTCCTTTCGCTGGACTCTTGGACACTGGTGCAGAGAAGATGTCTCGGATTCAAATTGAAATTTTAAAAAAGATGTTCTTATTAAGCTGGATAACCCAAGTAAGAACTACGCTGGCTTTGCTGTTACAGACTAATCTAGTAGAGCTTATGTGTCTTATAGCCATCAAGCACAAACTACTTTGACATTTGATGTTATGCTCTGGACAGATAACTTAAAAGGTTCCTGTAAGAATTAACCCTCTGTTTAAAAAAGAAAGTGTCCTTTTGATTGAACGCTGACTAATGCGCATTAGAGGAAGGCATTAAGAACGTCTGATTAATAATGCATACTCCCTCAACCAATAAGAAAAGAGATGTTACAGTCTCAAACAGGTGGGGGCTGTTAAATAAATCAATAACTGACTATTTTCATCTGTTCACAGTGAGTTTGGGGAAAAGGTCCAATAAAAACAGTCACAACCATCAAACTCACGACATTTGACCTCTGAGTGGTTTATGATATAACTGTGACGGCTCGTCTGATGTCATTTTAAAATCAACACACCACTCCAAAAATGGTGAAAGTGACGATAAGATGCAATGTTTACATTTCCTGTAAGTCACACTCTGCCCGGCTCCACTGTGTGAGATTAATGCCACTTGACAATCTACTCAGCTCAAAAGTTCCCCTCGACAACAGAGCATTAGTCGACGCAGCCACACAGACCTAGATCTGCCGAGGTCTCATTGGCTGCCGGAGTCACGCGGGATCCGAGTGCAGGGCTGCCTCTCTGCTCGACTGGCTCTTTGACTCTGATAGCCTGTTGGTGCCACAGGGTACAAACGTCCACGGAGGCTACCATCGCAGTCAATCCTGCGACGGCTGCAGCGAATATGGAGTTACTTCTCTGTTACTAAGTACTCCTGAAAGCTTGCACGCCTCTCTGAAGTTGTCTTTTAATGAGGACAAAGAAGGTGTTAGTGATGCTGTATTTTCACCCAACACAAAATCACTTGGAAAGGCAACAGGCTGCCTCCATTTTTAACGACACCTTACTGTAAACTCATCCCGTGCATGAGTTCATGTTTCTCTCCCTGAAGGCCGAAAGGGCCACAACCACTTCTCCCACAATCCATTGCCGCATTCTCTAAAGATAACAAAAGAGGTCCCAACAAAGCACGACTCCGACAGGGTTGCCATTCAGGTACTCTATTCTTCGTGACTCAGAGCGTCTTCAACGGTAACACCAAACCACAGAATGAAGATAGATCTCGATTCAACGTGAACCAAGGCCTACTGTATCTACTGATTAACATATGGTGAATATTTAGTTTCAACATTATGCACCGCACATTCATAACTATTAAAGAGAGAGTAGAGTGTGTCAAGTTTACCTGTTCTATTCTGATGATAGTAGTGCAATTCTGCTTGTTCAATAATGAACAAATTTGCTAACATCTTGTGAAAAAAACATATTTTATTCGAGAGGTGCAACGATAAGCTGATTTATCAATGAGTTGCTCACTATTTGATGATCTATTTTGAAGTTTTTTGAAGTATTATTTGTTTTTTTAAGGGAAAAAAAGGCCATCATTTCTGATTTCAGCCCCTCAAATGTGAATATTTCCTGGTTTCTTTACTCCTCCATGACAGTAAACTGAATATCTTTGAGTGTAGGACAAAACAACAAACATATTCCACCGTTTTCTGACATTTTATACACCAAACAACTTTCTGAATGGAGACAATAACCAACACATTAATCAATAATGAAAATAACCGATAGCTGCAGCCCTATTTTATTCCTTTAAGTTAAATCAAACCGGTTTCAGATAAACCCCAATTCCTGTGCATCTATTTCGGCACTGTGTACATTTCCCCTTCCTAATGTTTCAGGCATGTAACCATAAACATGAAAAAAATGTACTTCCTCCAGCTACGGACTCACACTCCAGAGACACCGTACAACAGATAACGTCTGAGGAGATAAAGTTAAGCTTTTTATCTCTGATGTGAGTGGCTGTGGGAAAGGCTGATGGACAGATACACAATCTTGTTGGAAGTAGCAACTAGTGTGTGTCAATAGACAGAATCAGACTCTTCATTTTAATGCTACTTTTATATTTATGGGGCTGAGGAACCACATGAGCACCCAAATGCAACAGAGCATGATGATTTCCACTTTGCACAGGCTGGATTTTGCAGTGAAATCATTACTTCTGAGGGCGCTAGTCTTGAAAGTATAAAAGGAACTACATCTTTATACCAGGAGTGTGCACTTACCGGCATCATATTGGCAGCTCTGGCAGGTCAAAACCAGGGGTGCATCGGCAAGTTGACTTATGGCTCCCCCACCTATCTTCAATGGCACCACCGTAGAGTCGACCCACCTTGCTAGTTATGGGCTCTGGTTACTCCAATGTGACAACCAACTGGGCCTCAGTCCTCTCTGTGAACCACAGCAGTGGGATTATTTTAGGTGCTTGAAAAACTGAGCATTAGAAGGTAGCTGACACGCAAAATAACGCCGCCGCAGACGCAAATTTAAAGGTCCAGGCGTGGCTCAGTGCAGCTGCTGCTACAAACAAGCCGACGGTTAGCCAGACAGTTAGCTCGCAAAGCAAGCGAGTCAAAACAAAATGACATGCTCGATATAACGAAGTAATAACACGGGTATTATACTCACCAATGTCAGAGACGATTCATTGTTTCGGGGAGTAAATCTCAGCTTCGTTACTGTCAAAAAGGCACGGAGCTAACCGAGCCAGCTGTCAGCCAGCCAGCTAACGTACGGTGCTAGCCGTGTTAGCTGGTCTCACAGGCGGCTAAAGGACGGTACGCAAGGCGATCTCTCCGCTCTCGTCGGTCCTTTCGCTGGCACTGGCTGCACATCGGCACAAGCTGTCGATGGAGTGCGTTTCAAGCGAAGCAAAACGAAAAAGGGTCCATGCGGGGTGACTAACGCGTCTTTTTGCGAACGCAATGAATCATCGTTAGCGGGCTAGCGGTGCTAGTTGACGAAAAATACAAATAGCTGGAATCCAGTTGTTGACGGTGGGAGGGGCGGGGCTTCACCGCAGCAGCCAGGGTGTCACGGCAACGTAGAATGTCAGGAATGTCACGTCACCAGCCAGGATACCAGTTTAGCAACCGCTGGTCTGATTTCCGCTGGCACAGACACGAGACTCTTATATTAAAATGTTTTTTTAAGCATCTATATATTTGTTTGTTTGCAGCAATAACTTACGATACGATAAGATAGATGTCGCTGTAGCTCAGGAGCACAGTCAAGCCAAACAGAAGGAAGCCCAGACTAAGGAGAAGTTAAAATTTGAAGGCAAAAAAACCAAATGTCAATAATTAATACAAGGAAAAAAGATAAAAGCTGTAAAATTTAAAAAAGAAGGGAAAAAAAGGGCAAAATCACATGAAAGCAATTCAATAAAAGGGTGATAGGAAGATGATATCTCATAGGATAAATTAGAAACAGATGAAAAAAAGATTAAAAAACTAAGTTTAAAAATAGTGTTGTGCCCATCACAAAAAAACAACAAATTTACTGCAATTATAGCTTCTTAATGAGTCCAAAAGTTAGATAGAAGGAAAACTGAGCTACACCCAAGGCTGGATTACCAGTCAGCCAAAGTGAGCAACTGTCAAAGGGCCCCCCCAAAACCCCAGGGCCCTCGAAAGCTCCAGGCTTTTCATGTACAAGCTGAAATTTAGTGTGGGAGTGTGCATCAGCAAAGCACAAAATCATCTTACATGATGGGGGATTTACAGATGGTCCTGATCTTGGGGTCCCTGTATAATTTTCCTTTTTTCAACGATGGTAAATAGGACGTGTAATGAATGACCTATGACTTCAACGTTTTTTTTTCCTGCTTTCCTTAGATGTCTTGTGACTAGAGGGCTATTCTATCTAATTTTATTATATATCTAAGATTTATTGCCAGGACTCGTGAATTTCACAGAGAAAGTGAGGGGAGTTTGGCTCTAGGCAACATACGACATTGCACATGGTTAAATTTATTCTATTACATCAGGATAAACCCTGGCGATGTGAATTTCTGGGGGCTTTCATGTGCAATTTTTTGCTTTATGTTCTCTTCCAGTCCTCTATCGACACCATGAACTATAGTCTTCTGGTTTATTTCAGTCCTGTGTCAGAGGAGATAGACCTCAGCATCTGTTTCATGAAATAAGTTTACCTGTAAGGACCACAGCATCAGCATCATATTTCATCCAGACAGCTCATCTGTTAGTACAGGAGATGTAATTTTGTAATTGCAGAGCTTGTAGGATGTTAACATGTCCCGGGGTGATAACATGCCAACAAGCTGTGTGTACAGTAGGTTTACAGTAGATTAAAGTGAGGTAGAAAAGTGCTTGGTCTGAGAAATGATGTCATCTGCTCTGGATGCTGTGCGACAGCTCCTTCCTGACTCTGACATGTGCTGCTGATGACAGATGTTATAGTTTTCGGGCAGCTTCTTCATCATTTTAGCAAATTCATGATGACACAAGGCTTTGTATAGTTTTCCCTTTTCAGTCTCCTGCATTTCTCATGACTGACGGACACATAATGACAACAGAATAATAAAATGATTCCTCTAGAGAACGTTTTAGGGACAATACAGATGTTAGTATTACAGCAAGATGATGTAAGGCTGAGAGGACGATCCTAAAGAGGAACAGTCTGTGAAGTGCAATTAATAATAAATATATGATACAATAATGCCATAATCGTATAGTTTTTACTCGTGATTCTTTACATTTTAATGACAATTAAAGGATTATACTCTAGTGCATTAAACATATCAACAGTATAGGTGCTGTTTTAATCCATCCACGTCATATACACAAACATACATGTAAACATTATGTTCAAGTATAATTGTCCTTCTTGATAAACACTGACTTAATAAAGTAAAAAAGAATAATTAAATTAATTCTGATATGTGTAATACATTCTCAAGTTAGTATTAGAGAGGTAGTGTTTAGTATATTGTATTTATATAAAACACACAAACACATCCTAAAAGCTGTAGTTCTCTCCTCGTTGATGGTTCAGTTCAACAACATGACTTCTGAAAACAATATTCTTGGAAAGTTTGAACTTTAACGGCCCTCATCCTCAAAAAAAAGCCTTTTTCCAATTTTCTCCACGACAGAATCAGCAAGCAGCATAGAAAAATTACACATCATCATAACAATTAAATATCATCGTAAAAAAAATTAAAAAAAGGTCAATAAATTGACAGTGTCAAAATAAAAGACGGCTGTTGCACTTTCCGACTCTTTGAATCGCTTCATCTGACTTTGCCAAGAGTCTTCAACTGAGAGAGCACTTTGTCCACCTGCAACAGAGCAGCGTCAGAAATGTATGCAGTATTCACATATATATATTATATTGTATATATATATATTGTAGTTCAGAGTCACAGTGATTAAAAGTAAATATATATATATATATGGGTCAGTGACAAATAAGGGTTTGCATTATGAGTAATTCAAAAATAAAAAAAACGTTTTAAAAGCTTGCATCAGGTTTGCTAAAATGTATATTTTGTATTTATGTTGGTTTCATGTAATTTGAAATAGAATTTGATGTATTTTTTTTACAAAAGGTAAGACTGATTGCACCTGAAAATGTCAAGTGGTGTAACCACAACAAAAGGAGAAATATTTAATATTTCTTTCCACCTAGAATGTACAAGTGTACTTGTACTTGAAAATATCACATGAAAATAGATTTTATTAGGATTAATTTAAATTAAAATTGTATGCGTTTTTGTAATATAGAGCAGGACAAATGCTGAAAACACTTTGTGATTTCTAAATAATATTTGACAAATTATGTATAAACTGTTAAAAAACATGTTAGTACATTGCAATAGAGGATTACATCTTATTCCACATGAATTTTCCTGTATATTATAATATTTTTATGAATAATACTGGTTACACCACAATTGACACAAACCAGTTACACCACCTGACTATGTTGCTTCTACAGTCAAAGGCCATTGTTTGTTGAAGAAACTGGCACTAAAAATCAAGCATGACAGTGAACAAGGTCAATTGAACTTTATTATTTTCAATGAAGAAAAAACTGGTCCCAGGGCAGAAGCTGTCTGAGGGGGGGTGAATCCCTCCTGGTCTCAGGGCAGAAGTTGTCTGAGGGCAGATGAATCTCTCCTGGTCTCAGGGCAAAAGTTGTCTGAGGGCAGGTGAATCCCTCCTGGTCTCAGGGCAGAAGTTGTCTGAGGGCAGGTGAATCTCTCCTGGTCTCAGGGCAGAAGTTGTCTGAGGGGGGGTGAATCCGTCCTGGTCTCAGGGCAGAAGTTGTCTGAGGGCAGGTGAATCTCTCCTGGTCTCAGGGCAGAAGTTGTCTGAGGGCAGGTGAATCTCTCCTGGTCTCAGGGCAGAAGTTGTCTGAGGGCAGGTGAATCCCTCCTGGTCTCAGGGCAGAAGTTGTCTGAGGGCAGGTGAATCCCTCCTGGTCCCAGGGCAGAGACCATTGTTTCCCACAATTTTGTCTGAGGGCAGATGAATCTCTCCTGGTCTCAGGGCAGAAGTTGTCTGAGGGCAGGTGAATCTCTCCTGGTCTCAGGGCAGAAGTTGTCTGAGGGCAGGTGAATCCCTCCTGGTCTCAGGGCAGAAGTTGTCTGAGGGCAGGTGAATCCCTCCTGGTCCCAGGGCAGAGACCATTGTTACCCACAATTTTGTCTGAGGGCAGGTGAATCTCTCCTGGTCTCAGGGCAGAAGTTGTCTGAGGGGGGGTGAATCCGTCCTGGTCTCAGGGCAGAAGTTGTCTGAGGGCAGGTGAATCTCTCCTGGTCTCAGGGCAGAAGTTGTCGGAGGGCAGGTGAATCCCTCCTGGTCTCAGGGCAGAAGTTGTCTGAGGGCAGGTGAATCCCTCCTGGTCCCAGGGCAGAAGTTGTCTGAGGGCAGGTGAATCCCTCCTGGTCTCAGGGCAGAAGTTGTCTGAGGGCAGGTGAATCTCTCCTGGTCCCAGGGCGGAGACCATTGTTTCCCACAATTTTGTCTGAGGGCAGGTGAATCTCTCCTGGTCTCAGGGCAGAAGTTGTCTGAGGGGGGGTGAATCCCTCCTGGTCTCAGGGCAGAAGTTGTCTGAGGGCAGGTGAATCTCTCCTGGTCTCAGGGCAGAAGTTGTCTGAGGGCAGATGAATCTCTCCTGGTCTCAGGGCAAAAGTTGTCTGAGGGCAGGTGAATCCCTCCTGGTCTCAGGGCAGAAGTTGTCTGAGGGCAGGTGAATCTCTCCTGGTCTCAGGGCAGAAGTTGTCTGAGGGGGGGTGAATCCCTCCTGGTCTCAGGGCAGAAGTTGTCTGAGGGCAGGTGAATCTCTCCTGGTCTCAGGGCAGAAGTTGTCTGAGGGCAGGTGAATCCCTCCTGGTCTCAGGGCAGAAGTTGTCTGAGGGCAGGTGAATCCCTCCTGGTCCCAGGGCAGAGACCATTGTTTCCCACAATTTTGTCTGAGGGCAGATGAATCTCTCCTGGTCTCAGGGCAGAAGTTGTCTGAGGGCAGGTGAATCCCTCCTGGTCTCAGGGCAGAAGTTGTCTGAGGGCAGGTGAATCTCTCCTGGTCTCAGGGCAGAAGTTGTCTGAGGGCAGGTGAATCCCTCCTGGTCTCAGGGCAGAAGTTGTCTGAGGGCAGGTGAATCTCTCCTGGTCTCAGGGCAGAAGTTGTCTGAGGGCAGATGAATCTCTCCTGGTCTCAGGGCAGAAGTTGTCTGAGGGCAGGTGAATCCCTCCTGGTCCCAGGGCAGAGACCATTGTTTCCCACAATTTTGTCTGAGGGCAGGTGAATCCCTCCTGGTCTCAGGGCAGAAGTTGTCTGAGGGGGGGTGAATCTCTCCTGGTCTCAGGGCAGAAGTTGTCTGAGGGCAGATGAATCTCTCCTGGTCTCAGAGCAGAAGTTGTCTGAGGGCAGGTGAATCTCTCCTGGTCTCAGGGCAGAAGTTGTCTGAGGGCAGGTGAATCTCTCCTGGTCCCAGGGCAGAGACCATTGTTTCCCACAATTTTGTCTGAGGGCAGGTGAATCTCTCCTGGTCTCAGGGCAGAAGTTGTCTGAGGGGGGGTGAATCCCTCCTGGTCTCAGGGCAGAAGTTGTCTGAGGGCAGATGAATCTCTCCTGGTCTCAGGGCAAAAGTTGTCTGAGGGCAGGTGAATCCCTCCTGGTCTCAGGGCAGAAGTTGTCTGAGGGGGGGTGAATCCCTCCTGGTCTCAGGGCAGAAGTTGTCTGAGGGCAGGTGAATCTCTCCTGGTCTCAGGGCAGAAGTTGTCTGAGGGCAGGTGAATCCCTCCTGGTCTCAGGGCAGAAGTTGTCTGAGGGCAGGTGAATCCCTCCTGGTCCCAGGGCAGAGACCATTGTTTCCCACAATTTTGTCTGAGGGCAGATGAATCTCTCCTGGTCTCAGGGCAGAAGTTGTCTGAGGGCAGGTGAATCCCTCCTGGTCTCAGGGCAGAAGTTGTCTGAGGGCAGGTGAATCTCTCCTGGTCTCAGGGCAGAAGTTGTCTGAGGGCAGATGAATCTCTCCTGGTCTCAGGGCAGAAGTTGTCTGAGGGCAGGTGAATCCCTCCTGGTCCCAGGGCAGAGACCATTGTTTCCCACAATTTTGTCTGAGGGCAGGTGAATCCCTCCTGGTCTCAGGGCAGAAGTTGTCTGAGGGGGGGTGAATCTCTCCTGGTCTCAGGGCAGAAGTTGTCTGAGGGCAGATGAATCTCTCCTGGTCTCAGGGCAGAAGTTGTCTGAGGGCAGGTGAATCCCTCCTGGTCTCAGGGCAGAAGTTGTCTGAGGGCAGGTGAATCTCTCCTGGTCCCAGGGCAGAGACCATTGTTTCCCACAATTTTGTCTTAGGGCAGGTGAATCTCTCCTGGTCTCAGGGCAGAAGTTGTCTGAGGGGGGGTGAATCCCTCCTGGTCTCAGGGCAGAAGTTGTCTGAGGGCAGATGAATCTCTCCTGGTCTCAGGGCAAAAGTTGTCTGAGGGCAGGTGAATCCCTCCTGGTCTCAGGGCAGAAGTTGTCTGAGGGCAGGTGAATCTCTCCTGGTCTCAGGGCAGAAGTTGTCTGAGGGGGGGTGAATCCCTCCTGGTCTCAGGGCAGAAGTTGTCTGAGGGCAGGTGAATCTCTCCTGGTCTCAGGGCAGAAGTTGTCTGAGGGCAGGTGAATCCCTCCTGGTCTCAGGGCAGAAGTTGTCTGAGGGCAGGTGAATCCCTCCTGGTCCCAGGGCAGAGACCATTGTTTCCCACAATTTTGTCTGAGGGCAGATGAATCTCTCCTGGTCTCAGGGCAGAAGTTGTCTGAGGGCAGGTGAATCCCTCCTGGTCTCAGGGCAGAAGTTGTCTGAGGGCAGGTGAATCTCTCCTGGTCTCAGGGCAGAAGTTGTCTGAGGGCAGGTGAATCCCTCCTGGTCTCAGGGCAGAAGTAGTCTGAGGGCAGGTGAATCTCTCCTGGTCTCAGGGCAGAAGTTGTCTGAGGGCAGGTGAATCTCTCCTGGTCTCAGGGCAGAAGTTGTCTGAGGGCAGATGAATCTCTCCTGGTCTCAGGGCAAAAGTTGTCTGAGGGCAGGTGAATCCCTCCTGGTCTCAGGGCAGAAGTTGTCTGAGGGCAGGTGAATCTCTCCTGGTCTCAGGGCAGAAGTTGTCTGAGGGGGGGTGAATCCCTCCTGGTCTCAGGGCAGAAGTTGTCTGAGGGCAGGTGAATCTCTCCTGGTCTCAGGGCAGAAGTTGTCTGAGGGCAGGTGAATCCCTCCTGGTCTCAGGGCAGAAGTTGTCTGAGGGGGGGTGAATCTCTCCTGGTCTCAGGGCAGAAGTTGTCTGAGGGCAGATGAATCTCTCCTGGTCCCAGGGCAGGAGTTGTCTGAGGGCAGGTGAATCCCTCCTGGTCTCAGGGCAGAAGTTGTCTGAGGGCAGGTGAATCCCTCCTGGTCTCAGGGCAGAAGTTGTCTGAGGGCAGGTGAATCTCTCCTGGTCCCAGGGCAGAGACCATTGTTACCCACAATTTTGTCTGAGGGCAAGTGAATCTCTCCTGGTCTCAGGGCAGAAGTTGTCTGAGGGCAGGTGAATCCCTCCTGGTCTCAGGGCAGAAGTTGTCTGAGGGCAGGTGAATCCCTCCTGGTCCCAGGGCAGAGACCATTGTTTCCCACAATTTTGTCTGAGGGCAGATGAATCTCTCCTGGTTTCAGGGCAGAAGTTGTCTGAGGGCAGGTGAATCTCTCCTGGTCTCAGGGCAGAAGTTGTCTGAGGGCAGGTGAATCCTTCCTGGTCTCAGGGCAAAAGTTGTCTGAGGGCAGGTGAATCTCTCCTGGTCTCAGGGCAGAAGTTGTCTGAGGGCAGGTGAATCTCTCCTGGTCTCAGGGCAGAAGTTGTCTGAGGGCAGGTGAATCCCTCCTGGTCTCAGGGCAGAGGTTGTCCGAGGGCAGGTGAATCTCTCCTGGTCCCAGGGCAGAAACCATTGTTACCCACAATTTTATCTGAGGGCAAGTGAATCTCTCCTGGTCTCAGGGCAGAAGTTCTCTGAGGGCAGGTGAATCCCTCCTGGTCTCAGGGCAGAAGTTGTCTGAGGGCAGGTGAATCTCTCCTGGTCTCAGGGCAGAAGTTGTCTGAGGGCAGGTGAATCTCTCCTGGTCTCAGGGCAAAAGTTGTCTGAGGGCAGGTGAATCCCTCCTGGTCCCAGGGCAGAGACCATTGTTACCCACAATTTTGTCTGAGGGCAGGTGAATCTCTCCTGGTCTCAGGGCAGAAGTTGTCTGAGGGCAGGTGAATCCCTCCTGGTCTCAGGGCAGAAGTTGTCTGAGGGCAGGTGAATCCCTCATGGTCTCAGGGCAGAAGTTGTCTGAGGGCAGGTGAATCTCTCCTGGTCTCAGGGCAGAAGTTGTCTGAGGGCAGGTGAATCCCTCCTGGTCTCAGGGCAGAAGTTGTCTGAGGGCAGGTGAATCCCTCCTGGTCCCAGGGCAGAGACCATTTTTTCCCACAATTTTGTCTGAGGGCAGATGAATCTCTCCTGGTTTCAGGGCAGAAGTTGTCTGAGGGCAGGTGAATCTCTCCTGGTCTCAGGGCAGAAGTTGTCTGAGGGCAGGTGAATCCTTCCTGGTCTCAGGGCAAACGTTGTCTGAGGGCAGGTGAATCTCTCCTGGTCTCAGGGCAGAAGTTGTCTGAGGGCAGGTGAATCTCTCCTGGTCTCAGGGCAGAAGTTGTCTGAGGGCAGGTGAATCCCTCCTGGTCTCAGGGCAGAAGTTGTCTGAGGGCAAGTGAATCTCTCCTGGTCCCAGGGCAGAGACCATTGTTACCCACAATTTTCTCTGAGGGCAAGTGAATCTCTCCTGGTCTCAGGGCAGAAGTTGTCTGAGGGCAGGTGAATCCCTCCTGGTCTCAGGGCAGAAGTTGTCTGAGGGCAGGTGAATCCCTCCTGGTCACAGGGCAGAGACCATTGTTACCCACAATTTTGTCTGAGGGCAGGTGAATCTCTCCTGGTCTCAGGGCAGAAGTTGTCTGAGGGCAGGTGAATCTCTCCTGGTCTCAGGGCAGAAGTTGTCTGAGGGCAGGTGAATCCCTCCTGGTCTCAGGGCAGAAGTTGTCTGAGGGGGGGTGAATCTCTCCTGGTCTCAGGGCAGAAGTTGTCTGAGGGCAGATGAATCCCTCCTGGTCTCAGGGCAGAAGTTGTCTGAGGGCAGGTGAATCTTTCCTGGTCTCAGGGCAGAAGTTGTCTGAGGGCAGGTGAATCCCTCCTGGTCTCAGGGCAGAAGTTGTCTGAGGGCAGGTGAATCTCTCCTGGTCCCAGGGCAGAGACCATTGTTACCCACAATTTTGTCTGAGGGCAGGTGAATCTCTCCTCGTCTCAGGGCAGAAGTTGTCTGAGGGCAGGTGAATCTCTCCTGGTCCCAGGGCAGAGACCATTGTTTCCCACAATTTTGTCTGAGGGCAGGTGAATCTCTCCTGGTCTCAGGGCAGAAGTTGTCTGAGGGCAGGTGAATCTCTCCTGGTCTCAGGGCAAAAGTTGTCTGAGGGCAGGTGAATCCCTCCTGGTCCCAGGGCAGAGACCATTGTTACCCACAATTTTGTCTGAGGGCAGGTGAATCTCTCCTGGTCTCAGGGCAGAAGTTGTCTGAGGGCAGGTGAATCCCTCCTGGTCTCAGGGCAGAAGTTGTCTGAGGGCAGGTGAATCCCTCCTGGTCCCAGGGCAGAGACCATTGTTTCCCACAATTTTGTCTGAGGGCAGATGAATCTCTCCTGGTCTCAGGGCAGAAGTTGTCTGAGGGCAGGTGAATCCTTCCTGGTCTCAGGGCAGAAGTTGTCTGAGGGCAGGTGAATCTCTCCTGGTCTCAGGGCAGAAGTTGTCTGAGGGCAGGTGAATCCTTCCTGGTCTCAGGGCAAAAGTTGTCTGAGGGCAGGTGAATCTCTCCTGGTCTCAGGGCAGAAGTTGTCTGAGGGCAGGTGAATCTCTCCTGGTCTCAGGGCAGAAGTTGTCTGAGGGCAGGTGAATCCCTCCTGGTCTCAGGGCAGAGGTTGTCTGAGGGCAGGTGAATCTCTCCTGGTCCCAGGGCAGAGACCATTGTTACCCACAATTTTATCTGAGGGCAAGTGAATCTCTCCTGGTCTCAGGGCAGAAGTTCTCTGAGGGCAGGTGAATCCCTCCTGGTCTCAGGGCAGAAGTTGTCTGAGGGCAGGTGAATCCCTCATGGTCTCAGGGAAGAAGTTGTCTGAGGGCAGGTGAATCTCTCCTGGTCTCAGGGCAGAAGTTGTCTGAGGGCAGGTGAATCCCTCCTGGTCTCAGGGCAGAAGTTGTCTGAGGGCAGGTGAATCCCTCCTGGTCCCAGGGCAGAGACCATTTTTTCCCACAATTTTGTCTGAGGGCAGATGAATCTCTCCTGGTTTCAGGGCAGAAGTTGTCTGAGGGCAGGTGAATCTCTCCTGGTCTCAGGGCAGAAGTTCTCTGAGGGCAGGTGAATCCTTCCTGGTCTCAGGGCAAACGTTGTCTGAGGGCAGGTGAATCTCTCCTGGTCTCAGGGCAGAAGTTGTCTGAGGGCAGGTGAATCTCTCCTGGTCTCAGGGCAGAAGTTGTCTGAGGGCAGGTGAATCCCTCCTGGTCTCAGGGCAGAAGTTGTCTGAGGGCAGGTGAATCTCTCCTGGTCCCAGGGCAGAGACCATTGTTACCCACAATTTTGTCTGAGGGCAAGTGAATCTCTCCTGGTCTCAGGGCAGAAGTTGTCTGAGGGCAGGTGAATCCCTCCTGGTCTCAGGGCAGAAGTTGTCTGAGGGCAGGTGAATCCCTCCTGGTCACAGGGCAGAGACCATTGTTACCCACAATTTTGTCTGAGGGCAGGTGAATCTCTCCTGGTCTCAGGGCAGAAGTTGTCTGAGGGCAGGTGAATCTCTCCTGGTCTCAGGGCAGAAGTTGTCTGAGGGCAGGTGAATCCCTCCTGGTCTCAGGGCAGAAGTTGTCTGAGGGGGGGTGAATCTCTCCTGGTCTCAGGGCAGAAGTTGTCTGAGGGCAGATGAATCCCTCCTGGTCTCAGGGCAGAAGTTGTCTGAGGGCAGGTGAATCTTTCCTGGTCTCAGGGCAGAAGTTGTCTGAGGGCAGGTGAATCCCTCCTGGTCTCAGGGCAGAAGTTGTCTGAGGGCAGGTGAATCTCTCCTGGTCCCAGGGCAGAGACCATTGTTACCCACAATTTTGTCTGAGGGCAGGTGAATCTCTCCTCGTCTCAGGGCAGAAGTTGTCTGAGGGCAGGTGAATCTCTCCTGGTCCCAGGGCAGAGACCATTGTTACCCACAATTTTGTCTGAGGGCAGGTGAATCTCTCCTGGTCTCAGGGCAGAAGTTGTCTAAGGGCAGGTGAATCTCTCCTGGTCTCAGGGCAAAAGTTGTCTGAGGGCAGGTGAATCCCTCCTGGTCCCAGGGCAGAGACCATTGTTACCCACAATTTTGTCTGAGGGCAGGTGAATCTCTCCTGGTCTCAGGGCAGAAGTTGTCTGAGGGCAGGTGAATCCCTCCTGGTCTCAGGGCAGAAGTTGTCTGAGGGGGGGTGAATCTCTCCTGGTCTCAGGGCAGAAGTTGTCTGAGGGCAGATGAATCTCTCCTGGTCCCAGGGCAGAAGTTGTCTGAGGGCAGGTGAATCTCTCCTGGTCTCAGGGCAGAAGTTGTCTGAGGGCAGGTGAATCTCTCCTGGTCTCAGGGCAGAAGTTGTCTGAGGGCAGGTGAATCCCTCCTGGTCCCAGGGCAGAGACCATTTTTTCCCACAATTTTGTCTGAGGGCAGATGAATCTCTCCTGGTTTCAGGGCAGAAGTTGTCTGAGGGCAGGTGAATCTCTCCTGGTCTCAGGGCAGAAGTTGTCTGAGGGCAGGTGAATCCTTCCTGGTCTCAGGGCAAACGTTGTCTGAGGGCAGGTGAATCTCTCCTGGTCTCAGGGCAGAAGTTGTCTGAGGGCAGGTGAATCTCTCCTGGTCTCAGGGCAGAAGTTGTCTGAGGGCAGGTGAATCCCTCCTGGTCTCAGGGCAGAAGTTGTCTGAGGGCAAGTGAATCTCTCCTGGTCCCAGGGCAGAGACCATTGTTACCCACAATTTTCTCTGAGGGCAAGTGAATCTCTCCTGGTCTCAGGGCAGAAGTTGTCTGAGGGCAGGTGAATCCCTCCTGGTCTCAGGGCAGAAGTTGTCTGAGGGCAGGTGAATCCCTCCTGGTCACAGGGCAGAGACCATTGTTACCCACAATTTTGTCTGAGGGCAGGTGAATCTCTCCTGGTCTCAGGGCAGAAGTTGTCTGAGGGCAGGTGAATCTCTCCTGGTCTCAGGGCAGAAGTTGTCTGAGGGCAGGTGAATCCCTCCTGGTCTCAGGGCAGAAGTTGTCTGAGGGGGGGTGAATCTCTCCTGGTCTCAGGGCAGAAGTTGTCTGAGGGCAGATGAATCCCTCCTGGTCTCAGGGCAGAAGTTGTCTGAGGGCAGGTGAATCTTTCCTGGTCTCAGGGCAGAAGTTGTCTGAGGGCAGGTGAATCCCTCCTGGTCTCAGGGCAGAAGTTGTCTGAGGGCAGGTGAATCTCTCCTGGTCCCAGGGCAGAGACCATTGTTACCCACAATTTTGTCTGAGGGCAGGTGAATCTCTCCTCGTCTCAGGGCAGAAGTTGTCTGAGGGCAGGTGAATCTCTCCTGGTCCCAGGGCAGAGACCATTGTTTCCCACAATTTTGTCTGAGGGCAGGTGAATCTCTCCTGGTCTCAGGGCAGAAGTTGTCTGAGGGCAGGTGAATCTCTCCTGGTCTCAGGGCAAAAGTTGTCTGAGGGCAGGTGAATCCCTCCTGGTCCCAGGGCAGAGACCATTGTTACCCACAATTTTGTCTGAGGGCAGGTGAATCTCTCCTGGTCTCAGGGCAGAAGTTGTCTGAGGGCAGGTGAATCCCTCCTGGTCTCAGGGCAGAAGTTGTCTGAGGGCAGGTGAATCCCTCCTGGTCCCAGGGCAGAGACCATTGTTTCCCACAATTTTGTCTGAGGGCAGATGAATCTCTCCTGGTCTCAGGGCAGAAGTTGTCTGAGGGCAGGTGAATCCTTCCTGGTCTCAGGGCAGAAGTTGTCTGAGGGCAGGTGAATCTCTCCTGGTCTCAGGGCAGAAGTTGTCTGAGGGCAGGTGAATCCTTCCTGGTCTCAGGGCAAAAGTTGTCTGAGGGCAGGTGAATCTCTCCTGGTCTCAGGGCAGAAGTTGTCTGAGGGCAGGTGAATCTCTCCTGGTCTCAGGGCAGAAGTTGTCTGAGGGCAGGTGAATCCCTCCTGGTCTCAGGGCAGAGGTTGTCTGAGGGCAGGTGAATCTCTCCTGGTCCCAGGGCAGAGACCATTGTTACCCACAATTTTATCTGAGGGCAAGTGAATCTCTCCTGGTCTCAGGGCAGAAGTTCTCTGAGGGCAGGTGAATCCCTCCTGGTCTCAGGGCAGAAGTTGTCTGAGGGCAGGTGAATCCCTCATGGTCTCAGGGAAGAAGTTGTCTGAGGGCAGGTGAATCTCTCCTGGTCTCAGGGCAGAAGTTGTCTGAGGGCAGGTGAATCCCTCCTGGTCTCAGGGCAGAAGTTGTCTGAGGGCAGGTGAATCCCTCCTGGTCCCAGGGCAGAGACCATTTTTTCCCACAATTTTGTCTGAGGGCAGATGAATCTCTCCTGGTTTCAGGGCAGAAGTTGTCTGAGGGCAGGTGAATCTCTCCTGGTCTCAGGGCAGAAGTTCTCTGAGGGCAGGTGAATCCTTCCTGGTCTCAGGGCAAACGTTGTCTGAGGGCAGGTGAATCTCTCCTGGTCTCAGGGCAGAAGTTGTCTGAGGGCAGGTGAATCTCTCCTGGTCTCAGGGCAGAAGTTGTCTGAGGGCAGGTGAATCCCTCCTGGTCTCAGGGCAGAAGTTGTCTGAGGGCAGGTGAATCTCTCCTGGTCCCAGGGCAGAGACCATTGTTACCCACAATTTTGTCTGAGGGCAAGTGAATCTCTCCTGGTCTCAGGGCAGAAGTTGTCTGAGGGCAGGTGAATCCCTCCTGGTCTCAGGGCAGAAGTTGTCTGAGGGCAGGTGAATCCCTCCTGGTCACAGGGCAGAGACCATTGTTACCCACAATTTTGTCTGAGGGCAGGTGAATCTCTCCTGGTCTCAGGGCAGAAGTTGTCTGAGGGCAGGTGAATCTCTCCTGGTCTCAGGGCAGAAGTTGTCTGAGGGCAGGTGAATCCCTCCTGGTCTCAGGGCAGAAGTTGTCTGAGGGGGGGTGAATCTCTCCTGGTCTCAGGGCAGAAGTTGTCTGAGGGCAGATGAATCCCTCCTGGTCTCAGGGCAGAAGTTGTCTGAGGGCAGGTGAATCTTTCCTGGTCTCAGGGCAGAAGTTGTCTGAGGGCAGGTGAATCCCTCCTGGTCTCAGGGCAGAAGTTGTCTGAGGGCAGGTGAATCTCTCCTGGTCCCAGGGCAGAGACCATTGTTACCCACAATTTTGTCTGAGGGCAGGTGAATCTCTCCTCGTCTCAGGGCAGAAGTTGTCTGAGGGCAGGTGAATCTCTCCTGGTCCCAGGGCAGAGACCATTGTTACCCACAATTTTGTCTGAGGGCAGGTGAATCTCTCCTGGTCTCAGGGCAGAAGTTGTCTAAGGGCAGGTGAATCTCTCCTGGTCTCAGGGCAAAAGTTGTCTGAGGGCAGGTGAATCCCTCCTGGTCCCAGGGCAGAGACCATTGTTACCCACAATTTTGTCTGAGGGCAGGTGAATCTCTCCTGGTCTCAGGGCAGAAGTTGTCTGAGGGCAGGTGAATCCCTCCTGGTCTCAGGGCAGAAGTTGTCTGAGGGGGGGTGAATCTCTCCTGGTCTCAGGGCAGAAGTTGTCTGAGGGCAGATGAATCTCTCCTGGTCCCAGGGCAGAAGTTGTCTGAGGGCAGGTGAATCCCTCCTGGTCTCAGGGCAGAAGTTGTCTGAGGGCAGGTGAATCCCTCCTGGTCTCAGGGCAGAAGTTGTCTGAGGGCAGGTGAATCTCTCCTGGTCCCAGGGCAGAGACCATTGTTACCCACAATTTTGTCTGAGGGCAAGTGAATCTCTCCTGGTCTCAGGGCAGAAGTTGTCTGAGGGGGGGTGAATCTCTCCTGGTCCCAGGGCAGAAGTTGTCTGAGGGCAGGTGAATCCCTCCTGGTCTCAGGGCAGAAGTTGTCTGAGGGCAGGTGAATCTCTCCTGGTCCCAGGGCAGAGACCATTGTTACCCACAATTTTATCTGAGGGCAAGTGAATCTCTCCTGGTCTCAGGGCAGAAGTTCTCTGAGGGCAGGTGAATCCCTCCTGGTCTCAGGGCAGAAGTTGTCTGAGGGCAGGTGAATCTCTCCTGGTCTCAGGGCAGAAGTTGTCTGAGGGCAGGTGAATCTCTCCTGGTCCCAGGGCAGAAGTTGTCTGAGGGCAGGTGAATCCCTCCTGGTCCCAGGGCAGAGACCATTGTTACCCACAATTTTGTCTGAGGGGAGGTGAATCTCTCCTGGTCTCAGGGCAGAAGTTGTCTGAGGGCAGGTGAATCTCTCCTGGTCTCAGGGCAGAAGTTGTCTGAGGGCAGGTGAATCTCTCCTGGTCTCAGGGCAAAAGTTGTCTGAGGGCAGGTGAATCCCTCCTGGTCCCAGGGCAGAGACCATTGTTACCCACAATTTTGTCTGAGGGCAGGTGAATCTCTCCTGGTCTCAGGGCAGAAGTTGTCTGAGGGCAGGTGAATCCCTCCTGGTCTCAGGGCAGAAGTTGTCTGAGGGGGGGTGAATCTCTCCTGGTCTCAGGGCAGAAGTTGTCTGAGGGCAGATGAATCTCTCCTGGTCCCAGGGCAGAAGTTGTCTGAGGGCAGGTGAATCCCTCCTGGTCTCAGGGCAGAAGTTGTCTGAGGGCAGGTGAATCCCTCCTGGTCTCAGGGCAGAAGTTGTCTGAGGGCAGGTGAATCTCTCCTGGTCCCAGGGCAGAGACCATTGTTACCCACAATTTTGTCTGAGGGCAAGTGAATCTCTCCTGGTCTCAGGGCAGAAGTTGTCTGAGGGCAGGTGAATCTCTCCTGGTCCCAGGGCAGAAGTTGTCTGAGGGCAGGTGAATCCCTCCTGGTCTCAGGGCAGAAGTTGTCTGAGGGCAGGTGAATCTCTCCTGGTCCCAGGGCAGAGACCATTGTTTCCCACAATTTTGTCTGAGGGCAGGTGAATCTCTCCTGGTCTCAGGGCAGAAGTTGTCTGAGGGCAGTTGAATCTCTCCTGGTCTCAGGGCAGAAGTTGTCTGAGGGCAGGTGAATCTCTCCTGGTCTCAGGGCAAAAGTTGTCTGAGGGCAGGTGAATCCCTCCTGGTCCCAGGGCAGAGACCATTGTTACCCACAATTTTGTCTGAGGGCAGGTGAATCTCTCCTGGTCTCAGGGCAGAAGTTGTCTGAGGGCAGGTGAATCCCTCCTGGTCTCAGGGCAGAAGTTGTCTGAGGGCAGGTGAATCCCTCCTGGTCCCAGGGCAGAGACCATTGTTTCCCACAATTTTGTCTGAGGGCAGATGAATCTCTCCTGGTCTCAGGGCAGAAGTTGTCTGAGGGCAGGTGAATCCTTCCTGGTCTCAGGGCAGAAGTTGTCTGAGGGCAGGTGAATCTCTCCTGGTCTCAGGGCAGAAGTTGTCTGAGGGCAGGTGAATCCTTCCTGGTCTCAGGGCAAAAGTTGTCTGAGGGCAGGTGAATCTCTCCTGGTCTCAGGGCAGAAGTTGTCTGAGGGCAGGTGAATCTCTCCTGGTCTCAGGGCAGAAGTTGTCTGAGGGCAGGTGAATCCCTCCTGGTCTCAGGGCAGAGGTTGTCTGAGGGCAGGTGAATCTCTCCTGGTCCCAGGGCAGAGACCATTGTTACCCACAATTTTATCTGAGGGCAAGTGAATCTCTCCTGGTCTCAGGGCAGAAGTTCTCTGAGGGCAGGTGAATCCCTCCTGGTCTCAGGGCAGAAGTTGTCTGAGGGCAGGTGAATCCCTCATGGTCTCAGGGAAGAAGTTGTCTGAGGGCAGGTGAATCTCTCCTGGTCTCAGGGCAGAAGTTGTCTGAGGGCAGGTGAATCCCTCCTGGTCTCAGGGCAGAAGTTGTCTGAGGGCAGGTGAATCCCTCCTGGTCCCAGGGCAGAGACCATTTTTTCCCACAATTTTGTCTGAGGGCAGATGAATCTCTCCTGGTTTCAGGGCAGAAGTTGTCTGAGGGCAGGTGAATCTCTCCTGGTCTCAGGGCAGAAGTTCTCTGAGGGCAGGTGAATCCTTCCTGGTCTCAGGGCAAACGTTGTCTGAGGGCAGGTGAATCTCTCCTGGTCTCAGGGCAGAAGTTGTCTGAGGGCAGGTGAATCTCTCCTGGTCTCAGGGCAGAAGTTGTCTGAGGGCAGGTGAATCCCTCCTGGTCTCAGGGCAGAAGTTGTCTGAGGGCAGGTGAATCTCTCCTGGTCCCAGGGCAGAGACCATTGTTACCCACAATTTTGTCTGAGGGCAAGTGAATCTCTCCTGGTCTCAGGGCAGAAGTTGTCTGAGGGCAGGTGAATCCCTCCTGGTCTCAGGGCAGAAGTTGTCTGAGGGCAGGTGAATCCCTCCTGGTCACAGGGCAGAGACCATTGTTACCCACAATTTTGTCTGAGGGCAGGTGAATCTCTCCTGGTCTCAGGGCAGAAGTTGTCTGAGGGCAGGTGAATCTCTCCTGGTCTCAGGGCAGAAGTTGTCTGAGGGCAGGTGAATCCCTCCTGGTCTCAGGGCAGAAGTTGTCTGAGGGGGGGTGAATCTCTCCTGGTCTCAGGGCAGAAGTTGTCTGAGGGCAGATGAATCTCTCCTGGTCCCAGGGCAGAAGTTGTCTGAGGGCAGGTGAATCCCTCCTGGTCTCAGGGCAGAAGTTGTCTGAGGGCAGGTGAATCCCTCCTGGTCTCAGGGCAGAAGTTGTCTGAGGGCAGGTGAATCTCTCCTGGTCCCAGGGCAGAGACCATTGTTACCCACAATTTTGTCTGAGGGCAAGTGAATCTCTCCTGGTCTCAGGGCAGAAGTTGTCTGAGGGCAGGTGAATCTCTCCTGGTCCCAGGGCAGAAGTTGTCTGAGGGCAGGTGAATCCCTCCTGGTCTCAGGGCAGAAGTTGTCTGAGGGCAGGTGAATCTCTCCTGGTCCCAGGGCAGAGACCATTGTTTCCCACAATTTTGTCTGAGGGCAGGTGAATCTCTCCTGGTCTCAGGGCAGAAGTTGTCTGAGGGCAGTTGAATCTCTCCTGGTCTCAGGGCAGAAGTTGTCTGAGGGCAGGTGAATCCCTCCTGGTCTCAGGGCAGAAGTTGTCTGAGGGCAGGTGAATCCCGCCTGGTCTAAGGGCAGAAGTTGTCTGAGGGGGGGTGAATCTCTCCTGGTCTCAGGGCAGAAGTTGTCTGAGGGCAGATGAATCTCTCCTGGTCTCAGGGCAGAAGTTGTCTGAGGGCAGGTGAATCTCTCCTGGTCCCAGGGCAGAGACCATTGTTTCCCACAATTTTGTCTGAGGGCAGATGAATCTCTCCTGGTCTCAGGGCAGAAGTTGTCTGAGGGCAGGTGAATCTCTCCTGGTCTCAGGGCAGAAGTTGTCTGAGGGCAGGTGAATCTCTCCTGGTCCCAGGGCAGAAGTTGTCTGAGGGCAGGTGAATCCCTCCTGGTCCCAGGGCAGAGACCATTGTTACCCACAATTTTGTCTGAGGGGAGGTGAATCTCTCCTGGTCTCAGGGCAGAAGTTGTCTGAGGGCAGGTGAATCTCTCCTGGTCTCAGGGCAGAAGTTGTCTGAGGGCAGGTGAATCCTTCCTGGTCTCAGGGCAAAAGTTGTCTGAGGGCAGGTGAATCTCTCCTGGTCTCAGGGCAGAAGTTGTCTGAGGGCAGGTGAATCCCTCCTGGTCTCAGGGCAGAAGTTGTCTGAGGGCAGGTGAATCTCTCCTGGTCCCAGGGCAGAGACCATTGTTACCCACAATTTTGTCTGAGGGCAGGTGAATCTCTCCTCGTCTCAGGGCAGAAGTTGTCTGAGGGCAGGTGAATCTCTCCTGGTCCCAGGGCAGAGACCATTGTTACCCACAATTTTGTCTGAGGGCAGGTGAATCTCTCCTGGTCTCAGGGCAGAAGTTGTCTGAGGGCAGGTGAATCTCTCCTGGTCTCAGGGCAAAAGTTGTCTGAGGGCAGGTGAATCCCTCCTGGTCCCAGGGCAGAGACCATTGTTACCCACAATTTTGTCTGAGGGCAGGTGAATCTCTCCTGGTCTCAGGGCAGAAGTTGTCTGAGGGCAGGTGAATCCCTCCTGGTCTCAGGGCAGAAGTTGTCTGAGGGGGGGTGAATCTCTCCTGGTCTCAGGGCAGAAGTTGTCTGAGGGCAGATGAATCTCTCCTGGTCCCAGGGCAGAAGTTGTCTGAGGGCAGGTGAATCCCTCCTGGTCTCAGGGCAGAAGTTGTCTGAGGGCAGGTGAATCTCTCCTGGTCCCAGGGCAGAGACCATTGTTACCCACAATTTTGTCTGAGGGCAAGTCAATCTCTCCTGGTCTCAGGGCAGAAGTTGTCTGAGGGCAGGTGAATCTCTCCTGGTCCCAGGGCAGAAGTTGTCTGAGGGCAGGTGAATCCCTCCTGGTCTCAGGGCAGAAGTTGTCTGAGGGCAGGTGAATCTCTCCTGGTCCCAGGGCAGAGACCATTGTTTCCCACAATTTTGTCTGAGGGCAGGTGAATCTCTCCTGGTCTCAGGGCAGAAGTTGTCTGAGGGCAGTTGAATCTCTCCTGGTCTCAGGGCAGAAGTTGTCTGAGGGCAGGTGAATCCCTCCTGGTCTCAGGGCAGAAGTTGTCTGAGGGCAGGTGAATCCCGCCTGGTCTAAGGGCAGAAGTTGTCTGAGGGGGGGTGAATCTCTCCTGGTCTCAGGGCAGAAGTTGTCTGAGGGCAGATGAATCTCTCCTGGTCTCAGGGCAGAAGTTGTCTGAGGGCAGGTGAATCCCTCCTGGTCTCAGGGCAGAAGTTGTCTGAGGGCAGGTGAATCTCTCCTGGTCCCAGGGCAGAGACCATTGTTTCCCACAATTTTGTCCGAGGGCAGATGAATCTCTCCTGGTCTCAGGGCAGAAGTTGTCTGAGGGCAGGTGAATCTCTCCTGGTCTCAGGGCAGAAGTTGTCTGAGGGCAGGTGAATCTCTCCTGGTCCCAGGGCAGAAGTTGTCTGAGGGCAGGTGAATCCCTCCTGGTCCCAGGGCAGAGACCATTGTTACCCACAATTTTGTCTGAGGGGAGGTGAATCTCTCCTGGTCTCAGGGCAGAAGTTGTCTGAGGGCAGGTGAATCTCTCCTGGTCTCAGGGCAGAAGTTGTCTGAGGGCAGGTGAATCATTCCTGGTCTCAGGGCAAAAGTTGTCTGAGGGCAGGTGAATCTCTCCTGGTCTCAGGGCAGAAGTTGTCTGAGGGCAGGTGAATCCCTCCTGGTCTCAGGGCAGAAGTTGTCTGAGGGCAGGTGAATCTCTCCTGGTCCCAGGGCAGAGACCATTGTTACCCACAATTTTGTCTGAGGGCAGGTGAATCTCTCCTCGTCTCAGGGCAGAAGTTGTCTGAGGGCAGGTGAATCTCTCCTGGTCCCAGGGCAGAGACCATTGTTACCCACAATTTTGTCTGAGGGCAGGTGAATCTCTCCTGGTCTCAGGGCAGAAGTTGTCTGAGGGCAGGTGAATCTCTCCTGGTCTCAGGGCAGAAGTTGTCTGAGGGCAGGTGAATCTCTCCTGGTCCCAGGGCAGAGACCATTGTTACCCACAATTTTGTCTGAGGGCAGGTGAATCTCTCCTCGTCTCAGGGCAGAAGTTGTCTGAGGGCAGGTGAATCTCTCCTGGTCCCAGGGCAGAGACCATTGTTACCCACAATTTTGTCTGAGGGCAGGTGAATCTCTCCTGGTCTCAGGGCAGAAGTTGTCTGAGGGCAGGTGAATCTCTCCTGGTCTCAGGGCAAAAGTTGTCTGAGGGCAGGTGAATCCCTCCTGGTCCCAGGGCAGAGACCATTGTTACCCACAATTTTGTCTGAGGGCAGGTGAATCTCTCCTGGTCTCAGGGCAGAAGTTGTCTGAGGGCAGGTGAATCCCTCCTGGTCTCAGGGCAGAAGTTGTCTGAGGGCAGGTGAATCCCTCCTGGTCCCAGGGCAGAGACCATTGTTTCCCACAATTTTGTCTGAGGGCAGATGAATCTCTCCTGGTCTCAGGGCAGAAGTTGTCTGAGGGCAGGTGAATCCTTCCTGGTCTCAGGGCAGAAGTTGTCTGAGGGCAGGTGAATCTCTCCTGGTCTCAGGGCAGAAGTTGTCTGAGGGCAGGTGAATCCTTCCTGGTCTCAGGGCAAAAGTTGTCTAAGGGCAGGTGAATCTCTCCTGGTCTCAGGGCAGAAGTTGTCTGAGGGCAGGTGAATCTCTCCTGGTCTCAGGGCAGAAGTTGTCTGAGGGCAGGTGAATCCCTCCTGGTCTCAGGGCAGAGGTTGTCTGAGGGCAGGTGAATCTCTCCTGGTCCCAGGGCAGAGACCATTGTTACCCACAATTTTATCTGAGGGCAAGTGAATCTCTCCTGGTCTCAGGGCAGAAGTTCTCTGAGGGCAGGTGAATCCCTCCTGGTCTCAGGGCAGAAGTTGTCTGAGGGCAGGTGAATCCCTCATGGTCTCAGGGAAGAAGTTGTCTGAGGGCAGGTGAATCTCTCCTGGTCTCAGGGCAGAAGTTGTCTGAGGGCAGGTGAATCCCTCCTGGTCCCAGGGCAGAGACCATTTTTTCCCACAATTTTGTCTGAGGGCAGATGAATCTCTCCTGGTTTCAGGGCAGAAGTTGTCTGAGGGCAGGTGAATCTCTCCTGGTCTCAGGGCAGAAGTTCTCTGAGGGCAGGTGAATCCTTCCTGGTCTCAGGGCAAACGTTGTCTGAGGGCAGGTGAATCTCTCCTGGTCTCAGGGCAGAAGTTGTCTGAGGGCAGGTGAATCTCTCCTGGTCTCAGGGCAGAAGTTGT
Organism: Pagrus pagrus; assembly: GCF_965226575.1. NCBI lineage: Eukaryota > Metazoa > Chordata > Actinopteri > Spariformes > Sparidae > Pagrus > Pagrus pagrus. The sequence continues at coordinate 9,864,674 of NC_140200.1, forward strand.
CTGAGGGCAGGTGAATCTCTCCTGGTCCCAGGGCAGAGACCATTGTTACCCACAATTTTGTCTGAGGGCAAGTGAATCTCTCCTGGTCTCAGGGCAGAAGTTGTCTGAGGGCAGGTGAATCCCTCCTGGTCTCAGGGCAGAAGTTGTCTGAGGGCAGGTGAATCCCTCCTGGTCACAGGGCAGAGACCATTGTTACCCACAATTTTGTCTGAGGGCAGGTGAATCTCTCCTGGTCTCAGGGCAGAAGTTGTCTGAGGGCAGGTGAATCTCTCCTGGTCTCAGGGCAGAAGTTGTCTGAGGGCAGGTGAATCCCTCCTGGTCTCAGGGCAGAAGTTGTCTGAGGGGGGGTGAATCTCTCCTGGTCTCAGGGCAGAAGTTGTCTGAGGGCAGATGAATCCCTCCTGGTCTCAGGGCAGAAGTTGTCTGAGGGCAGGTGAATCTTTCCTGGTCTCAGGGCAGAAGTTGTCTGAGGGCAGGTGAATCCCTCCTGGTCTCAGGGCAGAAGTTGTCTGAGGGCAGGTGAATCTCTCCTGGTCCCAGGGCAGAGACCATTGTTACCCACAATTTTGTCTGAGGGCAGGTGAATCTCTCCTCGTCTCAGGGCAGAAGTTGTCTGAGGGCAGGTGAATCTCTCCTGGTCCCAGGGCAGAGACCATTGTTACCCACAATTTTGTCTGAGGGCAGGTGAATCTCTCCTGGTCTCAGGGCAGAAGTTGTCTAAGGGCAGGTGAATCTCTCCTGGTCTCAGGGCAAAAGTTGTCTGAGGGCAGGTGAATCCCTCCTGGTCCCAGGGCAGAGACCATTGTTACCCACAATTTTGTCTGAGGGCAGGTGAATCTCTCCTGGTCTCAGGGCAGAAGTTGTCTGAGGGCAGGTGAATCCCTCCTGGTCTCAGGGCAGAAGTTGTCTGAGGGGGGGTGAATCTCTCCTGGTCTCAGGGCAGAAGTTGTCTGAGGGCAGATGAATCTCTCCTGGTCCCAGGGCAGAAGTTGTCTGAGGGCAGGTGAATCCCTCCTGGTCTCAGGGCAGAAGTTGTCTGAGGGCAGGTGAATCCCTCCTGGTCTCAGGGCAGAAGTTGTCTGAGGGCAGGTGAATCTCTCCTGGTCCCAGGGCAGAGACCATTGTTACCCACAATTTTGTCTGAGGGCAAGTGAATCTCTCCTGGTCTCAGGGCAGAAGTTGTCTGAGGGGGGGTGAATCTCTCCTGGTCCCAGGGCAGAAGTTGTCTGAGGGCAGGTGAATCCCTCCTGGTCTCAGGGCAGAAGTTGTCTGAGGGCAGGTGAATCTCTCCTGGTCCCAGGGCAGAGACCATTGTTACCCACAATTTTATCTGAGGGCAAGTGAATCTCTCCTGGTCTCAGGGCAGAAGTTCTCTGAGGGCAGGTGAATCCCTCCTGGTCTCAGGGCAGAAGTTGTCTGAGGGCAGGTGAATCTCTCCTGGTCTCAGGGCAGAAGTTGTCTGAGGGCAGGTGAATCTCTCCTGGTCCCAGGGCAGAAGTTGTCTGAGGGCAGGTGAATCCCTCCTGGTCCCAGGGCAGAGACCATTGTTACCCACAATTTTGTCTGAGGGGAGGTGAATCTCTCCTGGTCTCAGGGCAGAAGTTGTCTGAGGGCAGGTGAATCTCTCCTGGTCTCAGGGCAGAAGTTGTCTGAGGGCAGGTGAATCTCTCCTGGTCTCAGGGCAAAAGTTGTCTGAGGGCAGGTGAATCCCTCCTGGTCCCAGGGCAGAGACCATTGTTACCCACAATTTTGTCTGAGGGCAGGTGAATCTCTCCTGGTCTCAGGGCAGAAGTTGTCTGAGGGCAGGTGAATCCCTCCTGGTCTCAGGGCAGAAGTTGTCTGAGGGGGGGTGAATCTCTCCTGGTCTCAGGGCAGAAGTTGTCTGAGGGCAGATGAATCTCTCCTGGTCCCAGGGCAGAAGTTGTCTGAGGGCAGGTGAATCCCTCCTGGTCTCAGGGCAGAAGTTGTCTGAGGGCAGGTGAATCCCTCCTGGTCTCAGGGCAGAAGTTGTCTGAGGGCAGGTGAATCTCTCCTGGTCCCAGGGCAGAGACCATTGTTACCCACAATTTTGTCTGAGGGCAAGTGAATCTCTCCTGGTCTCAGGGCAGAAGTTGTCTGAGGGCAGGTGAATCTCTCCTGGTCCCAGGGCAGAAGTTGTCTGAGGGCAGGTGAATCCCTCCTGGTCTCAGGGCAGAAGTTGTCTGAGGGCAGGTGAATCTCTCCTGGTCCCAGGGCAGAGACCATTGTTTCCCACAATTTTGTCTGAGGGCAGGTGAATCTCTCCTGGTCTCAGGGCAGAAGTTGTCTGAGGGCAGTTGAATCTCTCCTGGTCTCAGGGCAGAAGTTGTCTGAGGGCAGGTGAATCCCTCCTGGTCTCAGGGCAGAAGTTGTCTGAGGGCAGGTGAATCCCGCCTGGTCTAAGGGCAGAAGTTGTCTGAGGGGGGGTGAATCTCTCCTGGTCTCAGGGCAGAAGTTGTCTGAGGGCAGATGAATCTCTCCTGGTCTCAGGGCAGAAGTTGTCTGAGGGCAGGTGAATCTCTCCTGGTCCCAGGGCAGAGACCATTGTTTCCCACAATTTTGTCTGAGGGCAGATGAATCTCTCCTGGTCTCAGGGCAGAAGTTGTCTGAGGGCAGGTGAATCTCTCCTGGTCTCAGGGCAGAAGTTGTCTGAGGGCAGGTGAATCTCTCCTGGTCCCAGGGCAGAAGTTGTCTGAGGGCAGGTGAATCCCTCCTGGTCCCAGGGCAGAGACCATTGTTACCCACAATTTTGTCTGAGGGGAGGTGAATCTCTCCTGGTCTCAGGGCAGAAGTTGTCTGAGGGCAGGTGAATCTCTCCTGGTCTCAGGGCAGAAGTTGTCTGAGGGCAGGTGAATCCTTCCTGGTCTCAGGGCAAAAGTTGTCTGAGGGCAGGTGAATCTCTCCTGGTCTCAGGGCAGAAGTTGTCTGAGGGCAGGTGAATCCCTCCTGGTCTCAGGGCAGAAGTTGTCTGAGGGCAGGTGAATCTCTCCTGGTCCCAGGGCAGAGACCATTGTTACCCACAATTTTGTCTGAGGGCAGGTGAATCTCTCCTCGTCTCAGGGCAGAAGTTGTCTGAGGGCAGGTGAATCTCTCCTGGTCCCAGGGCAGAGACCATTGTTACCCACAATTTTGTCTGAGGGCAGGTGAATCTCTCCTGGTCTCAGGGCAGAAGTTGTCTGAGGGCAGGTGAATCTCTCCTGGTCTCAGGGCAAAAGTTGTTTGAGGGCAGGTGAATCCCTCCTGGTCCCAGGGCAGAGACCATTGTTACCCACAATTTTGTCTGAGGGCAGGTGAATCTCTCCTGGTCTCAGGGCAGAAGTTGTCTGAGGGCAGGTGAATCCCTCCTGGTCTCAGGGCAGAAGTTGTCTGAGGGGGGGTGAATCTCTCCTGGTCTCAGGGCAGAAGTTGTCTGAGGGCAGATGAATCTCTCCTGGTCCCAGGGCAGAAGTTGTCTGAGGGCAGGTGAATCCCTCCTGGTCTCAGGGCAGAAGTTGTCTGAGGGCAGGTGAATCTCTCCTGGTCCCAGGGCAGAGACCATTGTTACCCACAATTTTGTCTGAGGGCAAGTCAATCTCTCCTGGTCTCAGGGCAGAAGTTGTCTGAGGGCAGGTGAATCTCTCCTGGTCCCAGGGCAGAAGTTGTCTGAGGGCAGGTGAATCCCTCCTGGTCTCAGGGCAGAAGTTGTCTGAGGGCAGGTGAATCTCTCCTGGTCCCAGGGCAGAGACCATTGTTTCCCACAATTTTGTCTGAGGGCAGGTGAATCTCTCCTGGTCTCAGGGCAGAAGTTGTCTGAGGGCAGTTGAATCTCTCCTGGTCTCAGGGCAGAAGTTGTCTGAGGGCAGGTGAATCCCTCCTGGTCTCAGGGCAGAAGTTGTCTGTGGGCAGGTGAATCCCGCCTGGTCTAAGGGCAGAAGTTGTCTGAGGGGGGGTGAATCTCTCCTGGTCTCAGGGCAGAAGTTGTCTGAGGGCAGATGAATCTCTCCTGGTCTCAGGGCAGAAGTTGTCTGAGGGCAGGTGAATCCCTCCTGGTCTCAGGGCAGAAGTTGTCTGAGGGCAGGTGAATCTCTCCTGGTCCCAGGGCAGAGACCATTGTTTCCCACAATTTTGTCCGAGGGCAGATGAATCTCTCCTGGTCTCAGGGCAGAAGTTGTCTGAGGGCAGATGAATCCCTCCTGGTCTCAGGGCAGAAGTTGTCTGAGGGCAGGTGAATCTTTCCTGGTCTCAGGGCAGAAGTTGTCTGAGGGCAGGTGAATCCCTCCTGGTCTCAGGGCAGAAGTTGTCTGAGGGCAGGTGAATCTCTCCTGGTCCCAGGGCAGAGACCATTGTTACCCACAATTTTGTCTGAGGGCAGGTGAATCTCTCCTCGTCTCAGGGCAGAAGTTGTCTGAGGGCAGGTGAATCTCTCCTGGTCCCAGGGCAGAGACCATTGTTACCCACAATTTTGTCTGAGGGCAGGTGAATCTCTCCTGGTCTCAGGGCAGAAGTTGTCTGAGGGCAGGTGAATCTCTCCTGGTCTCAGGGCAAAAGTTGTCTGAGGGCAGGTGAATCCCTCCTGGTCCCAGGGCAGAGACCATTGTTACCCACAATTTTGTCTGAGGGCAGGTGAATCTCTCCTGGTCTCAGGGCAGAAGTTGTCTGAGGGCAGGTGAATCCCTCCTGGTCTCAGGGCAGAAGTTGTCTGAGGGCAGGTGAATCCCTCCTGGTCCCAGGGCAGAGACCATTGTTTCCCACAATTTTGTCTGAGGGCAGATGAATCTCTCCTGGTCTCAGGGCAGAAGTTGTCTGAGGGCAGGTGAATCCTTCCTGGTCTCAGGGCAGAAGTTGTCTGAGGGCAGGTGAATCTCTCCTGGTCTCAGGGCAGAAGTTGTCTGAGGGCAGGTGAATCCTTCCTGGTCTCAGGGCAAAAGTTGTCTGAGGGCAGGTGAATCTCTCCTGGTCTCAGGGCAGAAGTTGTCTGAGGGCAGGTGAATCTCTCCTGGTCTCAGGGCAGAAGTTGTCTGAGGGCAGGTGAATCCCTCCTGGTCTCAGGGCAGAGGTTGTCTGAGGGCAGGTGAATCTCTCCTGGTCCCAGGGCAGAGACCATTGTTACCCACAATTTTATCTGAGGGCAAGTGAATCTCTCCTGGTCTCAGGGCAGAAGTTCTCTGAGGGCAGGTGAATCCCTCCTGGTCTCAGGGCAGAAGTTGTCTGAGGGCAGGTGAATCCCTCATGGTCTCAGGGAAGAAGTTGTCTGAGGGCAGGTGAATCTCTCCTGGTCTCAGGGCAGAAGTTGTCTGAGGGCAGGTGAATCCCTCCTGGTCTCAGGGCAGAAGTTGTCTGAGGGCAGGTGAATCCCTCCTGGTCCCAGGGCAGAGACCATTTTTTCCCACAATTTTGTCTGAGGGCAGATGAATCTCTCCTGGTTTCAGGGCAGAAGTTGTCTGAGGGCAGGTGAATCTCTCCTGGTCTCAGGGCAGAAGTTCTCTGAGGGCAGGTGAATCCTTCCTGGTCTCAGGGCAAACGTTGTCTGAGGGCAGGTGAATCTCTCCTGGTCTCAGGGCAGAAGTTGTCTGAGGGCAGGTGAATCTCTCCTGGTCTCAGGGCAGAAGTTGTCTGAGGGCAGGTGAATCCCTCCTGGTCTCAGGGCAGAAGTTGTCTGAGGGCAGGTGAATCTCTCCTGGTCCCAGGGCAGAGACCATTGTTACCCACAATTTTGTCTGAGGGCAAGTGAATCTCTCCTGGTCTCAGGGCAGAAGTTGTCTGAGGGCAGGTGAATCCCTCCTGGTCTCAGGGCAGAAGTTGTCTGAGGGCAGGTGAATCCCTCCTGGTCACAGGGCAGAGACCATTGTTACCCACAATTTTGTCTGAGGGCAGGTGAATCTCTCCTGGTCTCAGGGCAGAAGTTGTCTGAGGGCAGGTGAATCTCTCCTGGTCTCAGGGCAGAAGTTGTCTGAGGGCAGGTGAATCCCTCCTGGTCTCAGGGCAGAAGTTGTCTGAGGGGGGGTGAATCTCTCCTGGTCTCAGGGCAGAAGTTGTCTGAGGGCAGATGAATCCCTCCTGGTCTCAGGGCAGAAGTTGTCTGAGGGCAGGTGAATCTTTCCTGGTCTCAGGGCAGAAGTTGTCTGAGGGCAGGTGAATCCCTCCTGGTCTCAGGGCAGAAGTTGTCTGAGGGCAGGTGAATCTCTCCTGGTCCCAGGGCAGAGACCATTGTTACCCACAATTTTGTCTGAGGGCAGGTGAATCTCTCCTCGTCTCAGGGCAGAAGTTGTCTGAGGGCAGGTGAATCTCTCCTGGTCCCAGGGCAGAGACCATTGTTACCCACAATTTTGTCTGAGGGCAGGTGAATCTCTCCTGGTCTCAGGGCAGAAGTTGTCTAAGGGCAGGTGAATCTCTCCTGGTCTCAGGGCAAAAGTTGTCTGAGGGCAGGTGAATCCCTCCTGGTCCCAGGGCAGAGACCATTGTTACCCACAATTTTGTCTGAGGGCAGGTGAATCTCTCCTGGTCTCAGGGCAGAAGTTGTCTGAGGGCAGGTGAATCCCTCCTGGTCTCAGGGCAGAAGTTGTCTGAGGGGGGGTGAATCTCTCCTGGTCTCAGGGCAGAAGTTGTCTGAGGGCAGATGAATCTCTCCTGGTCCCAGGGCAGAAGTTGTCTGAGGGCAGGTGAATCCCTCCTGGTCTCAGGGCAGAAGTTGTCTGAGGGCAGGTGAATCCCTCCTGGTCTCAGGGCAGAAGTTGTCTGAGGGCAGGTGAATCTCTCCTGGTCCCAGGGCAGAGACCATTGTTACCCACAATTTTGTCTGAGGGCAAGTGAATCTCTCCTGGTCTCAGGGCAGAAGTTGTCTGAGGGGGGGTGAATCTCTCCTGGTCCCAGGGCAGAAGTTGTCTGAGGGCAGGTGAATCCCTCCTGGTCTCAGGGCAGAAGTTGTCTGAGGGCAGGTGAATCTCTCCTGGTCCCAGGGCAGAGACCATTGTTACCCACAATTTTATCTGAGGGCAAGTGAATCTCTCCTGGTCTCAGGGCAGAAGTTCTCTGAGGGCAGGTGAATCCCTCCTGGTCTCAGGGCAGAAGTTGTCTGAGGGCAGGTGAATCTCTCCTGGTCTCAGGGCAGAAGTTGTCTGAGGGCAGGTGAATCTCTCCTGGTCCCAGGGCAGAAGTTGTCTGAGGGCAGGTGAATCCCTCCTGGTCCCAGGGCAGAGACCATTGTTACCCACAATTTTGTCTGAGGGGAGGTGAATCTCTCCTGGTCTCAGGGCAGAAGTTGTCTGAGGGCAGGTGAATCTCTCCTGGTCTCAGGGCAGAAGTTGTCTGAGGGCAGGTGAATCTCTCCTGGTCTCAGGGCAAAAGTTGTCTGAGGGCAGGTGAATCCCTCCTGGTCCCAGGGCAGAGACCATTGTTACCCACAATTTTGTCTGAGGGCAGGTGAATCTCTCCTGGTCTCAGGGCAGAAGTTGTCTGAGGGCAGGTGAATCCCTCCTGGTCTCAGGGCAGAAGTTGTCTGAGGGGGGGTGAATCTCTCCTGGTCTCAGGGCAGAAGTTGTCTGAGGGCAGATGAATCTCTCCTGGTCCCAGGGCAGAAGTTGTCTGAGGGCAGGTGAATCCCTCCTGGTCTCAGGGCAGAAGTTGTCTGAGGGCAGGTGAATCCCTCCTGGTCTCAGGGCAGAAGTTGTCTGAGGGCAGGTGAATCTCTCCTGGTCCCAGGGCAGAGACCATTGTTACCCACAATTTTGTCTGAGGGCAAGTGAATCTCTCCTGGTCTCAGGGCAGAAGTTGTCTGAGGGCAGGTGAATCTCTCCTGGTCCCAGGGCAGAAGTTGTCTGAGGGCAGGTGAATCCCTCCTGGTCTCAGGGCAGAAGTTGTCTGAGGGCAGGTGAATCTCTCCTGGTCCCAGGGCAGAGATCATTGTTTCCCACAATTTTGTCTGAGGGCAGGTGAATCTCTCCTGGTCTCAGGGCAGAAGTTGTCTGAGGGCAGTTGAATCTCTCCTGGTCTCAGGGCAGAAGTTGTCTGAGGGCAGGTGAATCCCTCCTGGTCTCAGGGCAGAAGTTGTCTGAGGGCAGGTGAATCCCGCCTGGTCTAAGGGCAGAAGTTGTCTGAGGGGGGGTGAATCTCTCCTGGTCTCAGGGCAGAAGTTGTCTGAGGGCAGATGAATCTCTCCTGGTCTCAGGGCAGAAGTTGTCTGAGGGCAGGTGAATCTCTCCTGGTCCCAGGGCAGAGACCATTGTTTCCCACAATTTTGTCTGAGGGCAGATGAATCTCTCCTGGTCTCAGGGCAGAAGTTGTCTGAGGGCAGGTGAATCTCTCCTGGTCTCAGGGCAGAAGTTGTCTGAGGGCAGGTGAATCTCTCCTGGTCCCAGGGCAGAAGTTGTCTGAGGGCAGGTGAATCCCTCCTGGTCCCAGGGCAGAGACCATTGTTACCCACAATTTTGTCTGAGGGGAGGTGAATCTCTCCTGGTCTCAGGGCAGAAGTTGTCTGAGGGCAGGTGAATCTCTCCTGGTCTCAGGGCAGAAGTTGTCTGAGGGCAGGTGAATCCCGCCTGGTCTAAGGGCAGAAGTTGTCTGAGGGCAGGTGAATCTCTCCTGGTCCCAGGGCAGAGACCATTGTTACCCACAATTTTGTCTGAGGGCAAGTGAATCTCTCCTGGTCTCAGGGCAGAAGTTGTCTGAGGGCAGGTGAATCTCTCCTGGTCCCAGGGCAGAAGTTGTCTGAGGGCAGGTGAATCCCTCCTGGTCTCAGGGCAGAAGTTGTCTGAGGGCAGGTGAATCTCTCCTGGTCCCAGGGCAGAGACCATTGTTTCCCACAATTTTGTCTGAGGGCAGGTGAATCTCTCCTGGTCTCAGGGCAGAAGTTGTCTGAGGGCAGTTGAATCTCTCCTGGTCTCAGGGCAGAAGTTGTCTGAGGGCAGGTGAATCCCTCCTGGTCTCAGGGCAGAAGTTGTCTGAGGGCAGGTGAATCCCGCCTGGTCTAAGGGCAGAAGTTGTCTGAGGGGGGGTGAATCTCTCCTGGTCTCAGGGCAGAAGTTGTCTGAGGGCAGATGAATCTCTCCTGGTCTCAGGGCAGAAGTTGTCTGAGGGCAGGTGAATCTCTCCTGGTCCCAGGGCAGAGACCATTGTTTCCCACAATTTTGTCTGAGGGCAGATGAATCTCTCCTGGTCTCAGGGCAGAAGTTGTCTGAGGGCAGGTGAATCTCTCCTGGTCTCAGGGCAGAAGTTGTCTGAGGGCAGGTGAATCTCTCCTGGTCCCAGGGCAGAAGTTGTCTGAGGGCAGGTGAATCCCTCCTGGTCCCAGGGCAGAGACCATTGTTACCCACAATTTTGTCTGAGGGGAGGTGAATCTCTCCTGGTCTCAGGGCAGAAGTTGTCTGAGGGCAGGTGAATCTCTCCTGGTCTCAGGGCAGAAGTTGTCTGAGGGCAGGTGAATCCCGCCTGGTCTAAGGGCAGAAGTTGTCTGAGGGGGGGTGAATCTCTCCTGGTCTCAGGGCAGAAGTTGTCTGAGGGCAGGTGAATCCCTCCTGGTCTCAGGGCAGAAGTTGTCTGAGGGCAGGTGAATCTCTCCTGGTCCCAGGGCAGAGACCATTGTTTCCCACAATTTTGTCTGAGGGCAGATGAATCTCTCCTGGTCTCAGGGCAGAAGTTGTCTGAGGGCAGGTGAATCTCTCCTGGTCTCAGGGCAGAAGTTGTCTGAGGGCAGGTGAATCTCTCCTGGTCCCAGGGCAGAAGTTGTCTGAGGGCAGGTGAATCCCTCCTGGTCCCAGGGCAGAGACCATTGTTACCCACAATTTTGTCTGAGGGGAGGTGAATCTCTCCTGGTCTCAGGGCAGAAGTTGTCTGAGGGCAGGTGAATCTCTCCTGGTCTCAGGGCAGAAGTTGTCTGAGGGCAGGTGAATCCTTCCTGGTCTCAGGGCAAAAGTTGTCTGAGGGCAGGTGAATCTCTCCTGGTCTCAGGGCAGAAGTTGTCTGAGGGCAGGTGAATCCCTCCTGGTCTCAGGGCAGAAGTTGTCTGAGGGCAGGTGAATCTCTCCTGGTCCCAGGGCAGAGACCATTGTTACCCACAATTTTGTCTGAGGGCAGGTGAATCTCTCCTCGTCTCAGGGCAGAAGTTGTCTGAGGGCAGGTGAATCTCTCCTGGTCCCAGGGCAGAGACCATTGTTACCCACAATTTTGTCTGAGGGCAGGTGAATCTCTCCTGGTCTCAGGGCAGAAGTTGTCTGAGGGCAGGTGAATCTCTCCTGGTCTCAGGGCAAAAGTTGTCTGAGGGCAGGTGAATCCCTCCTGGTCCCAGGGCAGAGACCATTGTTACCCACAATTTTGTCTGAGGGCAGGTGAATCTCTCCTGGTCTCAGGGCAGAAGTTGTCTGAGGGCAGGTGAATCCCTCCTGGTCTCAGGGCAGAAGTTGTCTGAGGGGGGGTGAATCTCTCCTGGTCTCAGGGCAGAAGTTGTCTGAGGGCAGATGAATCTCTCCTGGTCCCAGGGCAGAAGTTGTCTGAGGGCAGGTGAATCCCTCCTGGTCTCAGGGCAGAAGTTGTCTGAGGGCAGGTGAATCTCTCCTGGTCCCAGGGCAGAGACCATTGTTACCCACAATTTTGTCTGAGGGCAAGTCAATCTCTCCTGGTCTCAGGGCAGAAGTTGTCTGAGGGCAGGTGAATCTCTCCTGGTCCCAGGGCAGAAGTTGTCTGAGGGCAGGTGAATCCCTCCTGGTCTCAGGGCAGAAGTTGTCTGAGGGCAGGTGAATCTCTCCTGGTCCCAGGGCAGAGACCATTGTTTCCCACAATTTTGTCTGAGGGCAGGTGAATCTCTCCTGGTCTCAGGGCAGAAGTTGTCTGAGGGCAGTTGAATCTCTCCTGGTCTCAGGGCAGAAGTTGTCTGAGGGCAGGTGAATCCCTCCTGGTCTCAGGGCAGAAGTTGTCTGAGGGCAGGTGAATCCCGCCTGGTCTAAGGGCAGAAGTTGTCTGAGGGGGGGTGAATCTCTCCTGGTCTCAGGGCAGAAGTTGTCTGAGGGCAGATGAATCTCTCCTGGTCTCAGGGCAGAAGTTGTCTGAGGGCAGGTGAATCCCTCCTGGTCTCAGGGCAGAAGTTGTCTGAGGGCAGGTGAATCTCTCCTGGTCCCAGGGCAGAGACCATTGTTTCCCACAATTTTGTCCGAGGGCAGATGAATCTCTCCTGGTCTCAGGGCAGAAGTTGTCTGAGGGCAGGTGAATCTCTCCTGGTCTCAGGGCAGAAGTTGTCTGAGGGCAGGTGAATCTCTCCTGGTCCCAGGGCAGAAGTTGTCTGAGGGCAGGTGAATCCCTCCTGGTCCCAGGGCAGAGACCATTGTTACCCACAATTTTGTCTGAGGGGAGGTGAATCTCTCCTGGTCTCAGGGCAGAAGTTGTCTGAGGGCAGGTGAATCTCTCCTGGTCTCAGGGCAGAAGTTGTCTGAGGGCAGGTGAATCCTTCCTGGTCTCAGGGCAAAAGTTGTCTGAGGGCAGGTGAATCTCTCCTGGTCTCAGGGCAGAAGTTGTCTGAGGGCAGGTGAATCCCTCCTGGTCTCAGGGCAGAAGTTGTCTGAGGGCAGGTGAATCTCTCCTGGTCCCAGGGCAGAGACCATTGTTACCCACAATTTTGTCTGAGGGCAGGTGAATCTCTCCTCGTCTCAGGGCAGAAGTTGTCTGAGGGCAGGTGAATCTCTCCTGGTCCCAGGGCAGAGACCATTGTTACCCACAATTTTGTCTGAGGGCAGGTGAATCTCTCCTGGTCTCAGGGCAGAAGTTGTCTGAGGGCAGGTGAATCTCTCCTGGTCTCAGGGCAGAAGTTGTCTGAGGGCAGGTGAATCTCTCCTGGTCCCAGGGCAGAGACCATTGTTACCCACAATTTTGTCTGAGGGCAGGTGAATCTCTCCTCGTCTCAGGGCAGAAGTTGTCTGAGGGCAGGTGAATCTCTCCTGGACCCAGGGCAGAGACCATTGTTACCCACAATTTTGTCTGAGGGCAGGTGAATCTCTCCTGGTCTCAGGGCAGAAGTTGTCTGAGGGCAGGTGAATCTCTCCTGGTCTCAGGGCAAAAGTTGTCTGAGGGCAGGTGAATCCCTCCTGGTCCCAGGGCAGAGACCATTGTTTCCCACAATTTTGTCTGAGGGCAGATGAATCTCTCCTGGTCTCAGGGCAGAAGTTGTCTGAGGGCAGGTGAATCCTTCCTGGTCTCAGGGCAGAAGTTGTCTGAGGGCAGGTGAATCTCTCCTGGTCTCAGGGCAGAAGTTGTCTGAGGGCAGGTGAATCCTTCCTGGTCTCAGGGCAAAAGTTGTCTGAGGGCAGGTGAATCTCTCCTGGTCTCAGGGCAGAAGTTGTCTGAGGGCAGGTGAATCTCTCCTGGTCTCAGGGCAGAAGTTGTCTGAGGGCAGGTGAATCTCTCCTGGTCTCAGGGCAGAAGTTGTCTGAGGGCAGGTGAATCCTTCCTGGTCTCAGGGCAAAAGTTGTCTGAGGGCAGGTGAATCTCTCCTGGTCTCAGGGCAGAAGTTGTCTGAGGGCAGGTGAATCTCTCCTGGTCTCAGGGCAGAAGTTGTCTGAGGGCAGGTGAATCCCTCCTGGTCTCAGGGCAGAGGTTGTCTGAGGGCAGGTGAATCTCTCCTGGTCCCAGGGCAGAGACCATTGTTACCCACAATTTTATCTGAGGGCAAGTGAATCTCTCCTGGTCTCAGGGCAGAAGTTCTCTGAGGGCAGGTGAATCCCTCCTGGTCTCAGGGCAGAAGTTGTCTGAGGGCAGGTGAATCCCTCATGGTCTCAGGGAAGAAGTTGTCTGAGGGCAGGTGAATCTCTCCTGGTCTCAGGGCAGAAGTTGTCTGAGGGCAGGTGAATCCCTCCTGGTCTCAGGGCAGAAGTTGTCTGAGGGCAGGTGAATCCCTCCTGGTCCCAGGGCAGAGACCATTTTTTCCCACAATTTTGTCTGAGGGCAGATGAATCTCTCCTGGTTTCAGGGCAGAAGTTGTCTGAGGGCAGGTGAATCTCTCCTGGTCTCAGGGCAGAAGTTCTCTGAGGGCAGGTGAATCCTTCCTGGTCTCAGGGCAAACGTTGTCTGAGGGCAGGTGAATCTCTCCTGGTCTCAGGGCAGAAGTTGTCTGAGGGCAGGTAAATCTCTCCTGGTCTCAGGGCAGAAGTTGTCTGAGGGCAGGTGAATCTCTCCTGGTCCCAGGGCAGAGACCATTGTTACCCACAATTTTGTCTGAGGGCAAGTGAATCTCTCCTGGTCTCAGGGCAGAAGTTGTCTGAGGGCAGGTGAATCCCTCCTGGTCTCAGGGCAGAAGTTGTCTGAGGGCAGGTGAATCCCTCCTGGTCACAGGGCAGAGACCATTGTTACCCACAATTTTGTCTGAGGGCAGGTGAATCTCTCCTGGTCTCAGGGCAGAAGTTGTCTGAGGGCAGGTGAATCTCTCCTGGTCTCAGGGCAGAAGTTGTCTGAGGGCAGGTGAATCCCTCCTGGTCTCAGGGCAGAAGTTGTCTGAGGGGGGGTGAATCTCTCCTGGTCTCAGGGCAGAAGTTGTCTGAGGGCAGATGAATCCCTCCTGGTCTCAGGGCAGAAGTTGTCTGAGGGCAGGTGAATCTTTCCTGGTCTCAGGGCAGAAGTTGTCTGAGGGCAGGTGAATCCCTCCTGGTCTCAGGGCAGAAGTTGTCTGAGGGCAGGTGAATCTCTCCTGGTCCCAGGGCAGAGACCATTGTTACCCACAATTTTGTCTGAGGGCAGGTGAATCTCTCCTCGTCTCAGGGCAGAAGTTGTCTGAGGGCAGGTGAATCTCTCCTGGTCCCAGGGCAGAGACCATTGTTACCCACAATTTTGTCTGAGGGCAGGTGAATCTCTCCTGGTCTCAGGGCAGAAGTTGTCTAAGGGCAGGTGAATCTCTCCTGGTCTCAGGGCAAAAGTTGTCTGAGGGCAGGTGAATCCCTCCTGGTCCCAGGGCAGAGACCATTGTTACCCACAATTTTGTCTGAGGGCAGGTGAATCTCTCCTGGTCTCAGGGCAGAAGTTGTCTGAGGGCAGGTGAATCCCTCCTGGTCTCAGGGCAGAAGTTGTCTGAGGGGGGGTGAATCTCTCCTGGTCTCAGGGCAGAAGTTGTCTGAGGGCAGATGAATCTCTCCTGGTCCCAGGGCAGAAGTTGTCTGAGGGCAGGTGAATCCCTCCTGGTCTCAGGGCAGAAGTTGTCTGAGGGCAGGTGAATCCCTCCTGGTCTCAGGGCAGAAGTTGTCTGAGGGCAGGTGAATCTCTCCTGGTCCCAGGGCAGAGACCATTGTTACCCACAATTTTGTCTGAGGGCAAGTGAATCTCTCCTGGTCTCAGGGCAGAAGTTGTCTGAGGGGGGGTGAATCTCTCCTGGTCCCAGGGCAGAAGTTGTCTGAGGGCAGGTGAATCCCTCCTGGTCTCAGGGCAGAAGTTGTCTGAGGGCAGGTGAATCTCTCCTGGTCCCAGGGCAGAGACCATTGTTACCCACAATTTTATCTGAGGGCAAGTGAATCTCTCCTGGTCTCAGGGCAGAAGTTCTCTGAGGGCAGGTGAATCCCTCCTGGTCTCAGGGCAGAAGTTGTCTGAGGGCAGGTGAATCTCTCCTGGTCTCAGGGCAGAAGTTGTCTGAGGGCAGGTGAATCTCTCCTGGTCCCAGGGCAGAAGTTGTCTGAGGGCAGGTGAATCCCTCCTGGTCCCAGGGCAGAGACCATTGTTACCCACAATTTTGTCTGAGGGGAGGTGAATCTCTCCTGGTCTCAGGGCAGAAGTTGTCTGAGGGCAGGTGAATCTCTCCTGGTCTCAGGGCAGAAGTTGTCTGAGGGCAGGTGAATCTCTCCTGGTCTCAGGGCAAAAGTTGTCTGAGGGCAGGTGAATCCCTCCTGGTCCCAGGGCAGAGACCATTGTTACCCACAATTTTGTCTGAGGGCAGGTGAATCTCTCCTGGTCTCAGGGCAGAAGTTGTCTGAGGGCAGGTGAATCCCTCCTGGTCTCAGGGCAGAAGTTGTCTGAGGGGGGGTGAATCTCTCCTGGTCTCAGGGCAGAAGTTGTCTGAGGGCAGATGAATCTCTCCTGGTCCCAGGGCAGAAGTTGTCTGAGGGCAGGTGAATCCCTCCTGGTCTCAGGGCAGAAGTTGTCTGAGGGCAGGTGAATCCCTCCTGGTCTCAGGGCAGAAGTTGTCTGAGGGCAGGTGAATCTCTCCTGGTCCCAGGGCAGAGACCATTGTTACCCACAATTTTGTCTGAGGGCAAGTGAATCTCTCCTGGTCTCAGGGCAGAAGTTGTCTGAGGGCAGGTGAATCTCTCCTGGTCCCAGGGCAGAAGTTGTCTGAGGGCAGGTGAATCCCTCCTGGTCTCAGGGCAGAAGTTGTCTGAGGGCAGGTGAATCTCTCCTGGTCCCAGGGCAGAGACCATTGTTTCCCACAATTTTGTCTGAGGGCAGGTGAATCTCTCCTGGTCTCAGGGCAGAAGTTGTCTGAGGGCAGTTGAATCTCTCCTGGTCTCAGGGCAGAAGTTGTCTGAGGGCAGGTGAATCCCTCCTGGTCTCAGGGCAGAAGTTGTCTGAGGGCAGGTGAATCCCGCCTGGTCTAAGGGCAGAAGTTGTCTGAGGGGGGGTGAATCTCTCCTGGTCTCAGGGCAGAAGTTGTCTGAGGGCAGATGAATCTCTCCTGGTCTCAGGGCAGAAGTTGTCTGAGGGCAGGTGAATCTCTCCTGGTCCCAGGGCAGAGACCATTGTTTCCCACAATTTTGTCTGAGGGCAGATGAATCTCTCCTGGTCTCAGGGCAGAAGTTGTCTGAGGGCAGGTGAATCTCTCCTGGTCTCAGGGCAGAAGTTGTCTGAGGGCAGGTGAATCTCTCCTGGTCCCAGGGCAGAAGTTGTCTGAGGGCAGGTGAATCCCTCCTGGTCCCAGGGCAGAGACCATTGTTACCCACAATTTTGTCTGAGGGGAGGTGAATCTCTCCTGGTCTCAGGGCAGAAGTTGTCTGAGGGCAGGTGAATCTCTCCTGGTCTCAGGGCAGAAGTTGTCTGAGGGCAGGTGAATCCTTCCTGGTCTCAGGGCAAAAGTTGTCTGAGGGCAGGTGAATCTCTCCTGGTCTCAGGGCAGAAGTTGTCTGAGGGCAGGTGAATCCCTCCTGGTCTCAGGGCAGAAGTTGTCTGAGGGCAGGTGAATCTCTCCTGGTCCCAGGGCAGAGACCATTGTTACCCACAATTTTGTCTGAGGGCAGGTGAATCTCTCCTCGTCTCAGGGCAGAAGTTGTCTGAGGGCAGGTGAATCTCTCCTGGTCCCAGGGCAGAGACCATTGTTACCCACAATTTTGTCTGAGGGCAGGTGAATCTCTCCTGGTCTCAGGGCAGAAGTTGTCTGAGGGCAGGTGAATCTCTCCTGGTCTCAGGGCAAAAGTTGTCTGAGGGCAGGTGAATCCCTCCTGGTCCCAGGGCAGAGACCATTGTTACCCACAATTTTGTCTGAGGGCAGGTGAATCTCTCCTGGTCTCAGGGCAGAAGTTGTCTGAGGGCAGGTGAATCCCTCCTGGTCTCAGGGCAGAAGTTGTCTGAGGGGGGGTGAATCTCTCCTGGTCTCAGGGCAGAAGTTGTCTGAGGGCAGATGAATCTCTCCTGGTCCCAGGGCAGAAGTTGTCTGAGGGCAGGTGAATCCCTCCTGGTCTCAGGGCAGAAGTTGTCTGAGGGCAGGTGAATCTCTCCTGGTCCCAGGGCAGAGACCATTGTTACCCACAATTTTGTCTGAGGGCAAGTCAATCTCTCCTGGTCTCAGGGCAGAAGTTGTCTGAGGGCAGGTGAATCTCTCCTGGTCCCAGGGCAGAAGTTGTCTGAGGGCAGGTGAATCCCTCCTGGTCTCAGGGCAGAAGTTGTCTGAGGGCAGGTGAATCTCTCCTGGTCCCAGGGCAGAGACCATTGTTTCCCACAATTTTGTCTGAGGGCAGGTGAATCTCTCCTGGTCTCAGGGCAGAAGTTGTCTGAGGGCAGTTGAATCTCTCCTGGTCTCAGGGCAGAAGTTGTCTGAGGGCAGGTGAATCCCTCCTGGTCTCAGGGCAGAAGTTGTCTGAGGGCAGGTGAATCCCGCCTGGTCTAAGGGCAGAAGTTGTCTGAGGGGGGGTGAATCTCTCCTGGTCTCAGGGCAGAAGTTGTCTGAGGGCAGATGAATCTCTCCTGGTCTCAGGGCAGAAGTTGTCTGAGGGCAGGTGAATCCCTCCTGGTCTCAGGGCAGAAGTTGTCTGAGGGCAGGTGAATCTCTCCTGGTCCCAGGGCAGAGACCATTGTTTCCCACAATTTTGTCCGAGGGCAGATGAATCTCTCCTGGTCTCAGGGCAGAAGTTGTCTGAGGGCAGGTGAATCTCTCCTGGTCTCAGGGCAGAAGTTGTCTGAGGGCAGGTGAATCTCTCCTGGTCCCAGGGCAGAAGTTGTCTGAGGGCAGGTGAATCCCTCCTGGTCCCAGGGCAGAGACCATTGTTACCCACAATTTTGTCTGAGGGGAGGTGAATCTCTCCTGGTCTCAGGGCAGAAGTTGTCTGAGGGCAGGTGAATCTCTCCTGGTCTCAGGGCAGAAGTTGTCTGAGGGCAGGTGAATCCTTCCTGGTCTCAGGGCAAAAGTTGTCTGAGGGCAGGTGAATCTCTCCTGGTCTCAGGGCAGAAGTTGTCTGAGGGCAGGTGAATCCCTCCTGGTCTCAGGGCAGAAGTTGTCTGAGGGCAGGTGAATCTCTCCTGGTCCCAGGGCAGAGACCATTGTTACCCACAATTTTGTCTGAGGGCAGGTGAATCTCTCCTCGTCTCAGGGCAGAAGTTGTCTGAGGGCAGGTGAATCTCTCCTGGTCCCAGGGCAGAGACCATTGTTACCCACAATTTTGTCTGAGGGCAGGTGAATCTCTCCTGGTCTCAGGGCAGAAGTTGTCTGAGGGCAGGTGAATCTCTCCTGGTCTCAGGGCAAAAGTTGTCTGAGGGCAGGTGAATCCCTCCTGGTCCCAGGGCAGAGACCATTGTTACCCACAATTTTGTCTGAGGGCAGGTGAATCTCTCCTGGTCTCAGGGCAGAAGTTGTCTGAGGGCAGGTGAATCTCTCCTGGTCTCAGGGCAGAAGTTGTCTGAGGGCAGGTGAATCCCTCCTGGTCTCAGGGCAGAAGTTGTCTGAGGGCAGGTGAATCCCTCCTGGTCCATGCAGCAGTTAGGCTAATCAGGGGTCCTTCTCTGTGATATAATTTCCTGTCACATGGTCTTCTTGCACAAATTAACAAAATGGCTCCTTGAATGTTGGTTACACCACCTTGGCACTTTAGGAAGTTGACTTGACAGACACAATTCCCCAAAGTAATTATAATATTCAGAACAATGGTGTTCCAGTTATTTTATTCATTATTAAACAACACAAATGTAAGATTATGCCAAACTAGTTGATAGGGTGTTTTATTGAGAATTTTTTGGTACAAAGTTTTTATGGTTACACCACATTTTTGCCATTATCCCCTGAAAATTCATTTAAATCCAGAAATTTTAGATGAGGTCTTCAAAAAGAGAATGTATGCAAGTAATTTTTTACGTTTATTTTCAAATTTTAACCTTTTTAATTCAACTGAACCATAAGAACACACAAAAAATTGCGTCCCATCATTGACCCATATATGTATATACATATAGCATATACATATATTTGTACAGTGAACACAACAGACATATCAGACATAACAAGAGAAAATGTGGCTTATTTCTGATTTTGACAGATTGTGCCAACAAAATGATGATTACATTTTTCAGGCGTCAATTATAATAACTTAAATTATTATGATTATTGTTATTAATCATAATATTATTATTATGATTATTATTAATAATAATAAGACGAAGATAATTTAGAATTTAAATTTAGATTTAACAAAAACGTAGAAAAATAAAATAATCTAAAGACTCACTTGACTTGTCCGTTAAAAACAAATTAAAAATGGAATCATATTCATAATTTAAAGAAAATTATAACTTTGTTTTTTTTTACATTTTTGTTGTTTGCAATTAGAAAACGTAACAATGTTATTGATTGGCCTATATGTTTTTAAATGAATAATACATAATTATCCAATCAATAGATGCTGCTAAAATTAAACAGACTAGATCATTTTGTTGGCACACATGAGTCTCCATAGAATAATAAAGGTACCACTCACTGTGATGAACCAGTGAGACTGCGGCCCGTAGTGTAGCTGCGACTTGAAGCTCATCGTACTGGCTGGAGCCAGAGCGTGGAGGTGGAGGTGGGGAACGGAGGAGAACGGCGGCATGTGAAACCCAAATCTGCACAGAAGTCAAAGAAAAACAAGTGAACAAAGGTTTGCAAAGAAAATGACCTGAGCCACAACTCTGATGACGTCATCTCGGAGAACTGGATTTACCTGACGTCATCTAGGTTGCTGACTTTATTCTTCTCCAGTATAATTCTTCCCATTTCTACCATCCGCTCCACTGTAAACAAACACACAACATCAATATGATGTACACAGCAGGATATCTATTTTGTAAAAATACTCAATGATAGTATAACCATTAAAGGTGGGCTGTGTAACTTTTTCAGCCGGTCCTCATCAGAAAAACGACCCTATATGTTGACTGCAAAGGCAGCTTATTATGACCGTACTGACGATTATTTTGCGTGTTGAACTTTTTTTTGGTACAATGTTGTCGTATTTAGTCCCACATCATATTCCTGCACTGTGGGACTTCTGAATGGGCAGTGCATTCATATACAAGCCTGTTTCGCTCTCATGTTAACAAGTACAAACGTTAACATATGGCTTTAAAGCAGGCCTACATCTAAAGCTCATGTTGTAAGTAATATACAATGGCGTATCTCCAAATTGTACTTGAGTAGATGTACTTAGTTACATTCCTCCACTGAGTTTTGAGTTATAACAAAATAACAAGTGGACAGTGAGTTTATAAATGACCTTCTTAGTGGCATTGTCACACCAAATTTCAGGACACCTTCTGGTTATGTTTACAGGTATGAACCAGAAAATAAAACACACTTACACAAAATGTTGTAGGTAAATAAAAATAATGAATTCACTCCCTGTCAGTGAAGCAGTGTCTTTAATTTAGAGTAACATCAAGAACTCAAGGGTTATCTCTCCAGTTCCTATCTTAAACAGTGCTGACTGAACTGTCACTGGCACTCTCAAACATTATGAAATGTCCCTTTAATCAATCAAAGACTGATGACTCGTGTTTTCTATTGAACAGCTGACAAACTGAGGACAGAGCCTCTCTCACCTAGAGGTATGTCGCCCCCCTGGAGACTTTTGCAGTTGTCGATGTGCGTCCTGGTAACAACAAGGTAATGATGTGTGGCACCAGGCTTTATGTCCCGGAAACAGAGCAGCTCCTCATCCTGTAGAGACACAGGGAGAGTCAGGAGTCTCCAGCTGTTGAACTTCTTCAGACATGAAAGATGAGTTTGTACTCACGCTGAGCAGGATCTCTGTGTCAGTCTGGCTCTGCACTATTTGGCAGAAAGGACAGTCTTCGCTCCCAGAAGCATCCCGAGTCCCCATGAGTGTTTCAAGAGTTGTGTCTTTAATAGAGAATGAGCTCTCTCAGTCTGAATCATGTCTCTGGGCGTGTCTTCAGTCAGGAAAACCAGCCGGTCACAGAGCTCATCGATCCACTGCTGCGTTCACTGGAGCTGCGTAAATACCTGTTTCAAGTCATTTAAAGGGCCAGTGTGTGGGATTTGAGGGGATTTAGGAGTATGGATTGACTACAATGTCTTATATGTCCTCATAAATGTATAACAACCTGAAATTAGTCTTTCATGTCTACAGGTGGAGTGGGTCCTCTACAATGGGATATGCATGAAGAAACACCTCAACACAACTTATCTGAGTCGTATGACTTCTGATGAAGAAATGCCGCTACAAAGTTAAAAGTCAATCATTTCATCTACTGCAACTCTTGGGAGAATGCAAATAAACGTTTTATATAACAAAAGAACAAAAGCAAATCAAATAATTCCTTTAAACTCCCCTTTAAAATAATCAACTCATAACAGACTTGTATTAGTTTCCAAAGGAACCCTCAAAGACCAAAGCCCCCAAACATGGTTGGAAAATATAGATACTATAATGTTATATCATTATCATATTAGAAAACATTCTTAAGTCCAAAAAGGATACGGACAATTCTGCAGAAAAAATAATTTAATTTGAAATATCACAGCAGATCCTTACACACAGAAACACAGTGTTTAATGGAGTCAATCCATGGCTTCAGTACATCAGTGTTCATAAAAATATAATTCATTTCATACACACGTCTGTGTGGAACAACGCGTTTCGCGTTCAGTGTCATCAGGTTCAGGTCTGGTATGTATAATAACAATGTTTACAAATACAATGTTTTAAAATAGATATAAATACAATTAAGTGGCTATATAGTAATTTCATTATGTAAAATAATTTATAAATGTGTATAAATATGCATTAACACCAATACAGTGTACATATACATATACATACATATACATACATACGCACATACACATATACATACATACACATGATTAGTGTGTTCTTGAAAATGTACATTATGAATAATCCTAATGGCTCGTTTTTGAAGAAGGCACAATGGTCGTAAACAGCTGTTGTATGTGTTTCCCCAGATCTCTGAACAGTAGCTTAATTATGGTAATAATAATGAATTATAGAGAATGTGGAGTGATTTATTGCTCAGAAAGTGCTTTGCTTTGGACCGTTGATGTGTATGTTGAATAACATCGGTCCCAACATTGACCCCCATGTTCCTTCACTGTTCTCCCCTTTCCAGATGTCTCAACTTAACTTTTGAAACCGCATCTAAAGAGATCTTTACTCTTTAGGTGCTTCAGCATATGTTCTTCCTGCCGAGAGAAAAACACTCGTTTGAATAGAGGCATGGAAAATAATTCAAGTTTTCTGTTTCAGTATTTCTAGTCCTCAGCACTCACAGTCACAAAACGGTAAGTCTTTGGGATGAACTTATAGCCCAGGCCCTCTGAGATTTGGCTGGTGGGGGCGAGCACGTGGAGGTGGAGGTGATCGACTGAAGTGTAGGGAGGTTGGTGGAAGCCCAGCCTGTGGAAGAAAACAAATCAATGCTACGATCAGCACATTGACGAGAAAGTCAAAGTAGAGATCCCAGAAGAGGAAAGAACATTTTGGGGAATATGCCTATTTGCTTCTAAGGCAGAGAGTCAGATGAGAACATTGACACCACCCAAATGTGAAGCTTACAGCTAGCTGCCGGTTAGCTTAGCTTAGCATACAGCCTAAAACAGGGGGAAACAGCTAGCCTAGCTCTATCCAACAGTGACTAAATCTGTCTACCAGCAAACCTGAAGCGCTCTGATCAACATGAAATATCTTGCTCATTTAATGTGACAAAAACGTTAAAAAGTGTTAAAGGGACAATTAGCTGCTTTATCGGGGGGTTAGCTAGTTGCTGGACTACATTTTTGGCTCGGAGCAGTTGCCAGGCAACTAGTTGCAGTTCCAGGAAGTTACTGTACCTGGTCAAGATGTGATAATGTGACTTTGAACAGAGCCAGGCTAGCTGTTTCTCCCTTTTTCTACTCTTTGTGCTAAGCTAAGCTAAGCTAAGCTAAGGACATGAGAGTGGTATCAATCTTCTCATCTAACTCTCCAACAGAAAGCCAATATTAAGCGTATTCTTAAAAACTATTCTTTAAAACTTTGAAGGAAAAGAGAGAGACACTGAACCACTACCTGTCCTCGTCTACCTTATGTCCTTCATATCAGTGATCCCTTGGTCTCGTAGCACAGCTCTCCCCATCTCAGCCATCTGTTTCACTGTTGGATAAGTGACTCAGTTATTAAGCTTAATATTAAAGTATTAGCAGGAGTTCAGTGATAGTAGATGTAAAAGTGGCAGCAGGAGTATTGGGACTATTGTAGTATCACTACAAGCTGTGTTATTATCAGTTGCAAGAGTAGCAGTAGCAGAAATAGTGGTTCAGTGGTATTCGCAGTACTTCTACTACAACTGACCGAGGCCGATGTGTCCACTGTGCAGAGAGTGGCAGTCGACTATGTGCTGTATGGGCACAACCAGGTAGTGGTGGGGAGCAGCAGGGTAAATGTCCCTAAAACACACCAGCTCCTTAGTCTGTTGGAGGGAATGGAAGTAAAGATTAAAGGACAAGTTCACCCTAAAAACAGATCATAGATACTCATCTCTACTGTATAGCCTATAACTGTTTAAAAACCCATACAACCAAAGTAAAACTAATGATACAGTAAAAACATAAATAAGATTTGTGTTCAACATGAATTACATTCAGATTTGCCTCCAACACCTATTTAACCCACATTACTGCTGATATAAAGGTGTAATGTAACTTTCTGGATCTGTCACGGCAGTTTCACAACCTGAGCTTCAGCTACAGCCGTGCGTCTGTTTGAAAACATCTTACCTTCGTAATGATCTTCGTTTCTTTGTCTCTATCGTTGGCTATCAGACAGAAAATACAACTTTCAACTATTTCTTTAGCTGAACCTGCCATCCCGACCGTCTCCTCACCCACCTCATCTCACCTCACCGCAGCTTGTTTGTCGCTTCCCGTAAACGTCATTCAGCTCACGCCGAAGATCGTATGTGTGCGCAAAGATGGCTAACTGAATGTTTTTTTTTACAAAAGCCGACTTTTTATAAATGGAGATCAGGCTTCTTTGTGATCTTCAACTGTCACTGTCACTGTTTAAGGGTCGATTTAAACAAGTCACATAGACTTAACAATTTAAAAGTAATTTTTATGATAAACAAATCAATTTCCCTCGTACACCTGCAGTTCTTGCTGCGCAGAAAGTTTCAATTGAACTCTTTTAAAACTTTAAATAGATCCTCTGTCAATGTGTGTACATCTACATGCCAAGACAGGATGACATGCTATACAGAGATTTCACTTCTGATATGTTCTAGGATGACGATAACATACTGTAGAATAAGCCAAAAATACACTTTAGTTCAATACGGCCATATATTTAAGGTCTAAACATATTAAACTTTCAAGTTAGCCATACCTGACATCCATTATATGGTATCAGGCTTGATTTAAACCTTATTTGAAGAAATTCAATGTTCTGATGATCCACTGTAGTTTAATTAACACAATAGAGCTCTTTGGGGCCAAGCGGTATAAATCCACCTGGAGATATACATATAAAAGTAAAATGAAATCTAATCTAAACAGAGAAACTTGGTGAGGTTCTCTTGCCAATAGTATTACTGACAGTGAAAATGTGTTGAAAAAACAGAGGTGGAGTGAGACCTCATTTAGATCTGAGAATTAGTCAATTTTAATCTACTGAGTGCATCATCCTCTCATTTAGTGATCTTTGATTACAGTTTCCATTTAAAGGCCATGTCTTTACTGTAACTCTCCTGTCACATGCTCAACAATGGTAATTGCTGGTAATGCTCAATAAAAACCTGTTATAAAATCTGAGGTCACAATAATTAAGATCAAACCGTAGACATAAAAGTTGGACACGACCCACTTGTTATAGTATGTAGCTTATATATTTGACATTTATTTCAGTTTAAATGTGGTTGCAATAACAACACAATAAATAGATCCTAAGTGAAATTACAGACAACAGCAGTTTTGGATTCACAAGAAATAATTATTCAGGGAGCATTCACAGTTACAACACTGAACAGCTAAAAGACAACGAAGCTCATTTTCACATGAAGCGATAACTGGCATTAGTGGATAGTATGGCAGGTATCATAACAGTGGTGTCAGATGTTTGCGGTATCTGCATATTCATGCACGCGCCATTTCCAGGTTAGTAGATCTGAACTTTTAGTAAGTGGCATACCAGAGTGCAAAAACAAAAACAGAAAATCCCTTTTTCCACCCATTTTGAAGTAAATTAGGAGCTGACGTGTGGTCAGACAGGTCAGTAGTGCTGATCAGACAAGGTTCGTTAACAAGTCAACACTGAAAGAGTGATTGATTACAAAAGGGCCACGAAACAACGTTGACTGTCGATTAATCCTGCAGTGCAAAGTGACATCATGATAAACCTCTCTGTGACTCTCTGAACAACAACCACGAATGGAAAAAAATCAAAGATTTAAAAATTAAGTCTGCGCTCAAAATGAATTCAATACTGACGGCAGTCTCTTATAGTGCTCGTTGTATCCAATCAGAAACAGAAATATTCAACACAATACTTATATAAAAGTACAACCATTAGAAAAAAAACAACAACTCAGCATTATTGATAAAAAACAATGTAAAAATAAAATGCAAAAATAAACAAATCTAAAATATTTTATAAAATATGAGGAACTCACAACAAATACGAAATTAAAATACAACACATTTGGTCATTGCAAACATCTCCTGGCTTTACCGCTTGTTTTGGTCCGCATGGGGAATGAAAATAACCGACGTATTTATGTGGAAATGCGATGAAACATTCTCACTCAGTTGGTCTAAAAACTCAAAATAACAGATCTAGATGGCCTTTCAGGGGAAGTGCAACACGTCTGTTGTAAACAATTACAGAGAGTGGAAGTTAATTTAACTGGAGGATCTGAAAAATCTCCCTGGCAAATTTCACTTCCTTCACGATTTGAAATTCATTGCGTCGTTAAAAAAAGGAAAGAAAAAAGAGATCAATCCAAACCTCCTCAGTTCAAAATCCTGTACATTACCAAACATACAAATTTCATTTACCATTATTTCTGCTAAGGTTTACCTTCAGCATCAAGGGACAGTTTAATCAGCAGCCTTCCTCTTCTCTCTCTGGTGGTAAGGCAGGGAAAAGCTGGAGGTGTTGTCGGATGTCTAAGGCAGCCAATGAACTGAGAGCAACACTCCTATTTCCACCTTTAAAAGGAAGGATGAACCAGACATAAAACTGGCCAGCCTACCTGCAGATCAACCTCAAAACGGGCTACAGAAGACTTCCTGCAGAAACACCTGCACAAGCTGCTTCCCGTCTCCTCTCACAGAACATTTAGTGTCATTGTGGGGTAGCTAGGTGTTTCCTCCAAGTGATGCGTAATAGTCTTGGGGAGGGAGGAGGTGTTTGAAGGTTTGGTGCGGAAAGCAGATGTAGAAGTAGCAGGAGCGGGCGGGTGTGGCTACTCGAAGGTCCAGACCTCCAGACTGTGGATGTTGAAGTCCTGCTGGGTGGAGAGTGGCTGGTTGTTGAAGGTGGCACATTTGGTGGTGGTGCCTCGGTACAGCTCGGCGTCCAGCCACAGACCCAGCTGACCCCTGCAGAGGACGAGACAAAGAGTTAGAGAACAGGTGTAGATCAATTTGATTTTCTGTAGCTGGTAGATCTACTCACCCTCCTCCGCCCATCTGCAGAGAATCTGTGTTGCCCTTCACAAAGTAAGAGTTCTCTCCCGTCCAGCGATACACCTGCAAACAGACAGCAAACAATACTGATATATTTGAGGAATAAAGCACCCAAACTGAGTTCTTAGGCTAACTCAGTCCTGGTTTCTACCAGGCAGTCTGGTTCAGTTCAATTCAGCGGAGTTTGTTATACATTTGAATGGTTATGTTTACATATTCAACTGTCAAAATAGTTGCAATATGATTTTTGGGCATATTGTCCTAGTTATCAAAAGTTGTGGTTGGTACCAGAAGAACCACTCCATGCCATCCTTTTCCTTCATTACTCTTCTGTTGAGGTACATAGTTCCCTGATCTGATACTTAAAGGTTGAGTTAAACACTGCAGACAACTCATTGGTCAGTTGGAACAGCTACAGTTGTGCTCTGATGGGGGATTTGCCAAACTTGTTGTCTCCAGTCTCTTCTCACGCAAAGGTTATTTCCTTGTCGAAGTAAACAACCTCATACTGACGCAAAACCACACAAAGCATGTGTGTAGGGAGTGTGTGGTTGAGCAGGAAAGACAGAGAGAGAGAAAGAGGAACAAAGGTTGGTAGTTTGTATATGGTAAATGTTAAATGGACTGTATTTCAACAGCACTTTTTCTAGTCTAAGCGACCACTCAAAGTGCTTTACAACACAAGTCAGCCTTCGCCCATTCACACACACATTCATACACTGGTGGCAGAGGCTGCCATCTCAAGGTGCCACCTGCTCATCAGGAGTAATAACCATTCATATGTTCTCACGGGTTCCAAGGGCACTATACTGAGCACTTTGGTGGAAGTGGAGCTTCAGTAAAACAAACCTTGATCTCAGGACAGAAGCTGTAGAGGAATGTCTCTCCTGTGCCGTAACAGTGTTCACTCACTCTGAAGGGATGAGTCGAGAACGCCCCAAATATCTGTGATCAGATTCAAACGCAGGACAAAAAGTCAATTAACTCGGAACAAATAATCATAAACTAGTAGTTAAAACTCCCATGGATATACAGGGAATCTGAAATTCATATATTACTACAGCGTAATTTTCAAAATGACCCCAAGGTGTCACCAAAGTCACACACTTACATGATAAAATACTACAAATCTGAAAACCCCTACAACTGTGTGTGTACATGCCTCTTTGTATTTGTTTCACTTGTAATACATAATGATAATGTGTGTCAGCAAACCCCGCCCAGTCATTTACATCCAGTACCGACCTGGTTATCCATGTCTTTGACGACCAGCAGTACAGGACTGTCCACGTCCTGCAGGCTCCTGTACAAAGTCTTCAGGCTGGTCCCATGTTTCACAGTGCTGTAGGCCAGTCTCCAGGGGTAACCCTGCACACGGGCTGGCAGGCGACAGGCGAGCTGGAGAGCAAACAGATCATGATGAGGCTTTTCAAACTTTATTCATTCTCTTGACAGTTGAAGTAACTTCATGCTGTTAGCAGCCAGCCGCAAGAACCTTCTCCATGTGTGTGTCCTGCAGCAGATCACTGGTGTCGCTGAGCATGGGCAGTGCATCCACAGAGTCTCCGTCACAGCTGCCGAAACTCTGCCGACGCTTAGCCTCATCGATGGTGATGATCTTAGAGCAAAACGAACATAAAAGCAAGTCAACATCCAAGACAAATCAATGGCACACGGCTCAGGTGAAATGGTAGCTAACACGCTGTTATAGCATTTACTCAAACAGAATAAACCAGGGGGCTACTTGCTTTGCTACTGCGCTCACCTCCCAGCTACAGGATGCAGGGTCACTGAAGAAGTTGTCGATCATGTCCAGCTCATCTTTCTCCACAACAACAAAGCCCTGCTCTCGAGCCTCCTTCCCGTACACATCCGGAGACCACTGGACGAAAAACGCGTACAGATGGTCGACCCTGGAAAGGAAACACGCACACGGTCCATCGGATTGCTTAAAAAGCACATTACCAGCTTAAACACATTGTAGTTTAACACCAGATACGTTGACAATGAACTGTAGTGGAATGTGACTTTCTACAACCGGGGACCTTTAATCATGTGCTACTTCAGCTGGCAGGGCTGTGGGTTGGGAACTTATATATTAACGTAAGAGCTAAGTCGTCCTCTCACCTTTCTTGTGGCACGGCAAACCAGTACTCTGGCTGTTTACCCCGGCCCCCAAATGAGTGGGCGGGACTAGAGGACATCCCAGAGACAAAAGACTTTCTCATTGGCTTTCCCACTTTGAAGCACAGGAACATCGGAGGGTTTTTACTCTTCTCCTCTGATGAGAAAAGCATGTCTGTAGAGATTAAAATGAGAAGACAGAGAGGGAGAGTTTGGTTAGTATCCAGACATTTAACTGTGAGAATCCACCTAAGGGTTTACGATCTAGTTTCTTATGTATTTCTACCTTCTATTGGAGCCTGCATCCTCTCCAGCAGCCATGACTTCACTTCTGCCTCATAGCTTTTCTTCCGTCTCTCCTCCTCACTGATTTCAGCTCCACCTGCTGGTCTGTCTGGGCTTTGTCTCTTCAGACTGGAATCCCCACAAACCTCCGGAGCCTCCTTCAGACTCAACTTCCTGTTTTGGTCCTCTGGTGCCCTTTCACGTGCACCATTTAGCAGCTCTTCGGTCCCTTTAGGTTTCATATCTTTGGTTTCAGTTACCTTCTGGCTCGTGGGTTTGTCACCCTGTTTTTCAGTCTCTGAAGAGGATTGCATTGACTCTCCATCCTCGATGGAGCTGTTCTGAGCTACGCCCTCATCCTCGTCATCATCCAGCTTCCCTTTAGTTTGACCAAGCATCGACTTGTCCTGGAGGACATCCCAGCCTGGGCAGCTTGGTCCTAGATCCGGCTGGACCTTGCTGACAACGCTGGGCGTTTTGGAGGACGTCCCCTCTGCGTCTTCGTTGCTACCGTTGAGAGTTGGCTCCAAATCTGTGAATCCTTCATCTGATGGAGATTTCTCTGTTTGCTCACCTTCTGTGCTCACTGGTATCAAGAAGATAAATCAGTATTTTGTTTAATCAATTTGGAGAGGTTTTTTGTCTATAAAATGATGCCCATCAATGCCCAGAATAGTGAAAAATTGACACATTTAACTTTAATATATGCACCATTTTCTTCCAGGAGAGCATGCCCTTGGTCCGAGACCCTCCCACCATACTCTCTCAAAATCCTGTGGTAAACAGCGATACAGTGTATGTTTCACAACACGACTTACCAGTTTCTGAGAGGGTCGATTCAATGTCGTCCAAGACGATCGGTCTCTTCGGATCGAGAGCTTCGTAGCGGCTGAAGGGGTTTAGATCCCGCTCTGATGGCAGTTGCTCCCACTCGCCGGGCCTGTACACAGGACACAAATCCTGGGGTAGGTCTCTGTGGGGTCACGGGGCATCACACATACCGCACCGCAAACCAAGGATGGAAATGAAAAGGGGGGAAAAAGAAAACAAAAAGAAAAGGTCCAACAAAAATTAAAAATGAGAATGACACAAAACAAAAGAAAACAAAGTGATGCGTGCGATGTATAACAGCGAATGAATTAAAAGAGGAACGATTCATGAAGAACAAATCAAAAGTTAAAATGAAAAATTACAAAACTAGAACAACTGTAAGGTTTTTAACTCTGAACTCAGAAGATGTGGTAAAAAAGGCAAATGTGTAAAATCCTCGAAAACGAAAGGGCTTTGTACAGTTTAATTTCGCAAGAAGAGGAAATGAAAAGAGGAACCAGAAAAGGAGAAATCAGAGCCGAGGACTCGCAGAGGCGCGGTTACAAAAGAGGCGAGTGAGGAAAGTGACATGTTTAGGAGCCCTTACGACGGCAGAGCATCTTTGAGCTTCATGCGCGACACGTCGTCATACAGCGCCACGGAGACGACCTCCTCCATGGGACAGATCAGGCCGTACTCCTCGCAGCCGTGCTCGATCACCAGGGGGTCTGACTTGTGGGGGTCGAACATGATGTTGTTGGGTGTCACGATCAGCACCCCTCCCACCACTCCCTGCAATAACAGCATAACACACAGAGACACAGCAGTGATACACAATTGTGCCTGCAGGATCCAATATGAGACATCGTTTTTGTATTTTTGCAGTAGTATTAGTACTTTTAACTTAAGTAAAGGAGCTGAATACTTCGTTGGCTTCTTACCATGCCATCGGTGAAATATTTGCAGCTCATCTTGATGAATTTAACTGTTGCAGGGCTGTCGTCCTCCGAGTTTGGGGAGAGCTCACGCCGGAGGGACTTTGCGGACGTGCAGTTTGAAACACCGTCCTGCGGGACGTTAGAAGCGCAGATCAGAGACCTGAATGTTCGGGCCAGAGCCAGAAATTTCATTCCCACTCATACCCACTGACATGTATGATCTAGTGGATTAAATTACCTTCCATTGCAAAATCATCTTTTTTAATCCATCATGAAGGACAGCTTAATTTGAATATAAACCATTTTGACCCCTCGCAGTTAGACCCAGTGTAGATGGACAACTTTAGACATTTCATCACCAGTACCTGCTATTTCAACAAAACCAAATTTGTCATTAAATGTCTACCGTCTGCAAAATAATGAATACCTCCACACTTACATGTGACGCGTTCTCCGATGAGCCATTTGTGAACGAGGGATCAGAGCAACTCGGAGACTTTAGGTCAGTCTCTGTCTGGTTCACGTCGGGGACAAACAGCTTCTGTAATAACAATGACGGGCAGCGAACGGTGAGCCGGTCAGAGGAATAATGAGGGAGCTGCAGCAGTGGTGACTGTGCTACCGACGAGGTTCTCACCTGACCGGGGTAGACACTGCGGGAGAAGAGCTTGTTCAGCTGGACCAGTTTGTTTGGGGTGATGTTGAACTTGAGCGCGATGCTGTTGAGGGAATCTTTAGGCCCCACCTGTGTCACGAGATGAAAATGAGCGGATACTGCAGCCTTTCTGCTAATCAGCATGTCATCTGAGTGTGTTATCGCTGTAGTTTTACTCACAGTGAATTCCACTGTCCCCGGTGGCCTCCTCTTCTCCCTCTTGGCCTGATTTTTACTTTTACAGCCATCGTCTACAAAAGGAAACAGAAAATGAGAAGAGGATATTAAAACAAAAGAGAGGAATGTTAACACAATCCGATAAAGGCGATGCTTAGAAATCCCCCGACCGAGATGACCTTATCCTGTTCTTAACTGCCTTTTGAGAAAGTACCAGAGTGTTTTTTTTTTGCCCTGTCATTACCCAGCCTTCAAAACACTGCCCCACACATACTGGAACAGT
The DNA here is from genome assembly GCF_965226575.1 of Pagrus pagrus. NCBI lineage: Eukaryota > Metazoa > Chordata > Actinopteri > Spariformes > Sparidae > Pagrus > Pagrus pagrus. The sequence continues at coordinate 9,896,278 of NC_140200.1, forward strand.
TATCATAAAACACACGCAAACAATCTGACCCTTGTAGTAGACAAGGTCCACAGTCAGCACTTTCTTCTAGCCAAGAACACAGGAGCTATTAGCGTACCACTCCCTGACTGCGTAATTACACTGCTGCTGCCTCCTCCATGGAAACTGAGGGCATGACTAAGCATCAGACAGCCAGACTCCAGCTGCATCTGTCCTTTACTGTACCGAGCATCAAAGACAGGACTGCTGTCGCTTTTGTGAACGCGGTCGCTTATTCATTTTAAATTAGACCAGGAGCTATATATGTTATGTTTGTCTATGTTTTGGTTGTCTGTCACACTGCAGAGCATCATATTTGATGTGATGGGCTGCAGGTAAAAATGTCGTGATATTAAAACAAAGGCACGCTGCAGAGTTTACACAGCTGGCTGACTCACTGCTCGCATGATAGGAGTCTATCATCACGATCAAAAGGGAGGAGATGGGGATGATATATGCAACACATGATGGCATGATTCATAATGCAGCTTACACTCACGACAAAAGGCAGAAAACCAGCTTGAAAGCGGATATTCAAACTGCGCTCCAAGTTGTAGAATAGATTTGTTTGCTTATATTGACAATTAAATCAGTTTAAACACTGAGTTCTAGCAGCTCGATGACACGATCTACAGTAGCCGACATCAAATTATCACTAATCTATTCAGCCATTTTCATCAATGTTTGACAAAGCAAAAATCCACTGAGTAACTCATTGTTAGTCATTTTTAAGCTGAAATTGAGGGCGTCGCAGCGTTACTATTGTGACTTAATATTTGCACCAGCTCTGAGGAATCACAAACTTTGTGAATGCAGCAACGTTAATGTCATCATCATCTGTACAACAGCACAGGATAAAGGTTATGCAACTTCCTGTTTAAAACTGCTGAGGTTGTTCCCAGCACAGAGGACCGTTGTGCCGCAGGATCAGTCAGATGGTGATCATTTAAAAATAACAGAGTAGGTAGTAGCAGGGACACAGACACCGCAGCACTAATGCCACAAATAAGTCGACATACTGCTTGAGTACTTCTGTAGTGGGACATTTGTTTTTGCCTGGTATAAAACTGATTTCACTTTGAATGGTGTCATTACACCAAAGTCAGTTTTAATTGCCATAATAGTGGTCCATGATTATAATATTTATGACTTCATTACAATGCTCATGGGCTTGAGCTTTACCCAAGTGTTAACCCACCATGATGTCACCCATTGGTTTGTTCTGAAGCCTCCAGTTTGGCAATAAGGCCGTCTCCGTCTTGTTTTTTTGGGACCAGAAGTGACCATAGTGAGCTGGGGAGGAAATCCTAATTGGATATGACTGAGAACTCGAAGACGTGCTGTAGTAGCAACGTTTCAATCACATGTTAGCCAAGCCCTACAGCGTACCCCGCTTTATTGTCTATTTTTCTCTAAACGGGAACATAATTTACAAAATGAACATCATGCCGTGTTGAAGAAGACTTGCGACTAACAACTGAGGCCATAAACTCATTTGGAAACTTATTAAGGAAATAAATAAAGATAGAAGTAGGGTCATTTTCTCATAAGCTTACGTGATATCGGATTTCTTTTTGTCACCAGTGGAGTTGAGGTTTAAGGCACTTCCACACTGGCTTCACTTTTTTAAGACCCGAGGGCTCCATCCATATTTCACGCAGTCGATATCTTTACCCTGTTATCCTGCACCCAGGCTGTTGTGCCATTAGTTTTACAATTAAATAATCAGGTTACAAACAAATTGCATCGGAAGTAACCCAAGCGGAGCCTTCCCAGCTCTCCAGCTGTCCATGCAGTCTCCATTTTTTAAGGAGGTCTACACAAGATATAGTGGAGTTTTCTAGAAATAATGTTAATTTTCTGTGTTATTCAAGGGCATCTAAAGGCTTCAGGGTATGATCCAACATATGGAGGTTTAGATGCAGGCCTTACCTGAGCCGGCAGATGGCTTTCCTGTTATCCTCTGTAGATCCGTCTTCTTGTTGGGGTCGCTGTCATTTGGGATGTCTGGACAGGAGATGATTGCCGGGTTCTGCTCGTTCACACTCTTCTCCGATTGGCTTTGCTTGAGCTGCCTCCGCCTCTTCAGCCTGTTGGGACATGTTCACATCTTCTGATGAAGTAAACTGAAGACAGTAAAGGAGCTTAGATTGCCATTTGATTGCTTTTGTTATAACGTATGCCATGACAACTCCTTCAGGCCGGGATCGATATACAGCAAGTACAAAGTTGTGCACCGACATATAAACCCTCTGAATGCTATAAACACAAAAACAACATAAAGCTGACTGTCCAGGTGCTGCTATCTTGCTCAAAGATAAAACACCTTTTTCTCTCTTTTCTTTGCTGCATCAGCTGGATTCTTCTCTCAGACAGTCTGTTTAATCATTGAAAAGGTAACGGGATGATGTAATGGCATCTCCAGGCCCTGTTGGGGTTCATTATGGGGGAACACTGCAGTGCAGTGGAACCACCGGTTAGTGGAGCACTTAACAATAATGCACGCCCCACTGAAACCTTAAGTGTGTGTATGAGTATGTTAAGAAAAGATAAGACCGGATTGATTTATCTTAAGCTATGAGTGAAAGGGGAAAGTGTTGCTCTGCCCAGTCCTGGGCAAAGGACAAAATAAAGAAAAACTAAAAGACAAGCGTTTTAAGTGTTCGAGTGCCTTAATGGAAAGGCGGTCGATAAGGGTGCAGACAGACAGAGCTCTCCCACAGCCTCGAGTCACTCTCCTGCTTTAACTGATGCAGCAAACATCTGGTCGTGAACTCAAGAATCTGCAGCCGCATTCTCGACAACAACTGTTTGACTCTGGGCCATTTTGCAGAATATCTTAATCACACTCTAGCCTTCAGGTTACTACTCTCCCTCCATCTTATGTCCTCTCTAAACTTCACTTTGTAACAAGTGCATCCATCTTAGCTTAATAACGGAGAAAACAAATTGTCAGTAACAAATGAAACTTCCTCTTACAAGGCTTGCTTTATTGTGCTTTCACAGTGCTAACAGAAAACACAACCGGTAGGCCACTATTGGACCCATCTGTATGATTTTAATGTGGTATTTATGTCTGACAACCATTTATTTGAATCAGATGTATATCATTATGCTTTTTTTAAACAGTTGAGTAGAAAAATGTGAAAGCAATTTGCATCCTCCATGACAATAGCGAGTCATTGCTCTTTTCTTTTGTCTTCATGTTTGCAGTTGTTTGGCTGGAAAACAAATCTTTTCCCAAACTGCAGTTCTCAAACAGACACCAGTGGGCTTTCCTTCAAGATATTTAAAACACCGACGCCATCACCACCAGGCTTCATGTCGGAAATTGTACGTTTTGCATGTACCGTAGTTTACTACAATGGCCTCAAAGCAAAACTCGGTTCTCATCAGACGATGGACCCTTTTCTCACTTTGATTATTCACAGTCTCCCACATTTCTTTTGGCAAACACCGGCCAGGATGTCGTGTGAGTTTTCTCAGTAGCCATGAAGTTGTGACTGGTGAAATCTCCAAGGCAACAAATGCAGCTCAGTGGCACGGTGTCTCTGTAGCTCCTTCGCAGTTGCCATGAGCCTCTTGGTGGTTTGTGCACAGCCTGCTCCCGGCAAATCTATAATCTTCCCATGTTTTATGCATGATCTCATTGTACTTGCTGTGTATTAGGTGCCTCTGAATCTCCACCTTGCTGCAGACATGTCTGGAATATTTTGTTTCCTTGTACGGATGGTAGTTTTGTCCGGGAAACTCACAAGCGAGCAGCTGAACATTCCAGATATTTGACCTAAAAGCACTCATGACATCAGGGAGAATTAAATGCACTCGGTTTCACTTTTACAAAACGATCAAACACGAAAAAGTCCATAACGGGTTAACACTTGTTATTGGTACATGTGTATGCTTCACAGCGACCTTTGCTCTATTTGACAGGAAGCGAGGCAGCATATGGCGCAAGCAGCAGGGGAGCTGCATGTTTCAGGAGTAGCTGTGTTGGGAGATAAGCCCGATTTTCCTTCCTGACGTGTTCAATCTCTCGGCTCAGCGTCGGTCTTTACAGTAACTAGAGGTTCGATGTAGTCATCACCGTTGTTTTGCTGCTTACTCCCACAGGTTTGCACTCTCCCTTTACAGGAAAACACCACCTCTGAATCAGCTCCAAGCCTGCATCCCATTACCACTTCATGTACTCCAGACCCAATAATTAGAGAGCAAGTGAAATGCGACGCCATTACAAAACAATCTCTCCCCATTATGTAACATTTCCAACATAAGCAAATCATCAAAACACCAGACAAATCACAGGTTTGTTGTGTACCAGGCTGTCTGCATCGCCTGAAAGTAACCTGAGACAAGAATAAAACCCATTAGGCTGCACCGCATTACCTCGCAGCAATAATCACAAGTACGCACTCAACAACTCTGATACTGACAGCACAATCTCAGAAATCTCGTGAAATGTTTGTTTAGGCAGAAAACCAGTTAAACAAGACATATGCATGTTTCTCATGCTATGATATACTGTTATGAAGAAAAGGCCCGGCAAAGACGGGATAAATGAAGCAGAGCGAGAACTGTATTAAGGTTTTTAGACACAAAGCAGTCATCCCTTAATCTTATTTATCGACTTACATTATGCACCCTGCTCTCCAAAATGAACACCCTCTCCTCTCCTCACCTCAGCGTAGCTGTGACAAGCCTCTCTCCACACACTTCCTGATATCGTGTTTCACAATGCCGCAAAAATCCAATTTTAAAGTCGACACGATCCCAGTGGGTCAATTCTGGCAAGAACTCTCTGACGCATGACTCGGATTATATATATAATACGAAGCTGCATCGGCTGGGTGCAGCTCAGATACAGGTGACTTAACTGTGCCGACCAGCGATTCAAAGAAAGGTGGGAATAAATAATTAGCTAATGCGCCTTGACGGCAGAATGTCAAGGTGTAAATGACCATGCAGCACAGTGGAAAAGCCACAATGTCGCTTCTAACGAGCAAGAGCAGGCTAAATGTTTTTGTGAAAAATTGCCAAAGACTTCTCCGCAACAGATTTATATTATAATATCTGTCTGGACGAGGAAACTCTGCCATTAAACTGACTATTTGATGCTCATAATTCATTGAACTTCATGGCACTTCATGGTCATTTTAGCCAGCATTTGGGGAAACAACACACTGTAACTGCACTGTAACGTTAATGGAGACATAAACCGGGTATCACAACTCACAGTATATGACAGTGTTGCAGTGTAGTTAATAGATCACTTAAATTGCACATATTTTCACACTTTTTTTCTCATCGTGTTTCTCCATTTTGAAATTGTACAACTGCTCTTCCCGTGTCCTCTTTATATATGAAACTAAGGCTTGTATGCCGGTCCTGGAATAGGAATCCCTCCTCTTGATCTCCCTTTCTTTCTCCAAATAAAGGCTTTAATAAAGACAGAGTCACATATTATACAGATTATAAAGACTTCTAAGGGCAAATATGTCTGTGATTTGGGTCGATGGAGAAATGTCTATCATTCATATTGTGTTGCAACAATTTTAATTCTATATTTATAATATCAGGGGTGATATTTCTGATATCAGCAATGTTATCTTTCATTATTTCTCCATATCAGTGTATATACTACCTTTTACATTTAGTTTTTTAGTGTGGTATACTTGTTTCTTTCCTATATGTATAGCATTTTATTTGTATTGTTATTCTATTACACACTGATGTCCACATTCACTCCTTTTAAACCTTTATTAGTAGTGTCTAGTTTGTTTTTGTATTTCATTCTGATGTGACTGTTTTTTTGTGTGTCTCTGACAGAAAAAAATCCAAAGTTCTGTCTTAACTTATCTAATCTTAAATCACGCTAAAATATTTGTCTTCCTTTGGACGATGCTTTGCATTCTTCTGCAGTTGGGAAATTTCTATTATGGCAACACAAACAAACAAGGAGGAGAGTGAGCGTGACACTGAACAGGGAGAAGATCTCGGACCAGCCAAGACGAAACATTGCAACTTTTATATTTTTGTTAAATGCTTAATGTAAACTTAATAATGGTTTTAACTAAAAAGGAGGAAAAAAAATCAAATGAGAAAGTACTTTTAATTTGTTGGGTATATAATTCAAATGTGGTCATTTCACATGAACTATTTATTCATAAAATTTCCAGAAAATCTGCCATATTGTGGTATGTACTGTTGAATGAACTGGGGCTGCACGATATGGTCAAAAAGTGATATTGCGTTACATTTTATATCACAATTTTCATTATCATTGAAAAACTAGTAAAATCATGATGATGTGGCATTTCTCCCTGTCTCTTTGTAGGCAAGAGCATCTCTGCAGCACTACAAAATGTCAATAAAGCACTGTTTTGTCACATTTTACCTTTATAAAATGCGATTTGGATATTGCACTTGGTCACATAGCGATTTTGATTATTCTGCGATTAATTGTGCACCCTTAACGAACATGAATATGAAATAACCTATATCGAGATTTGATTTCGGTTACATGGTTGACTTGGAGGGAAAGAAAATCAAAAACAGACCATCTACACTCATTCATAAAGGTAATGACCCTAAAATAAAAGAAATAAAAATGATAAATGAGAGCCAACTCCTGGAGCTTTGCTGCATGCAAAACATATAAATCAAATGTGAATCACACAAATGAGAGTCTCTTCTTACCTTGCAAAGTATCCCGGCTTCCTGTCTCTCTTCTCCATCAGGCCAGGGTCCTAAATCTTCATGCAGTCAAACGCATCCATACAAAAACACCCACCCCAGTGTGTGTCCAATCCAGCAGACACCACTTTTTTAGGGAAGATCACCTTCTTCTCACACTGCTGTGCTCTCAGGCTTCTTTCTTGTCCTGCAGAAGGGAAATAAGCTTTGGGATTAGCAAGGCTCCTCACTCAACAGCACTCACTGCAAGCAAAAAGCCTTACAGCTGACGGTGAAGCCTCATCAGCCTAAGTGGAGGGCGATGAAAGCATCCTGTAATAAGCATGTCGGGGCTACTCAGCTGACAATGGCTGACCAACAGGATGGAAAAACGCATCCCCCCTCTCTCTCTCTCTCTCTCTCTGCTGAAGAGGAAGAGACACATCTGCTACTACTTAATGTTGCTACAGTAAACATGTGTTTTATTATGTAATTATGCCCCCATCGCAACAGCATGTCTATTCTTGGCTGCATCACTTTGGGAATCCAGTAGATGTAAACATTAAAGACCACCATGGGTACAGCAGCAGCTAGCTGGGGAGGAAAACACATTAAAAATCACAGGATCAGGAGGAAACGAAACAATCGATTACACGCGTGTCACACACCCCGAGGAACAGAAACCTGGCAAGATCATCCACGTGTAGCCTTGGACGTATTATATAACAGCTAAAATGGCTAATCACAGAAGAAAAAAGGCTACATTTGAGGACACGTTACCCCACCTAGCTACGTTTCTATGTGTGTTGCGGCTTGCTAGGTGACTCCTCGATGAAGCCTCGTCTTAAGGTGCAGCCTCAACAAAAGACAGTCCAGTTATTGCGCTGATGTTAATGCCAGCCTACACGTTCAGCAAACACACTCACGGTGAGCAAGGTCCAGTCCACCCCAGCTGACTTCACAGCTGATGCTAACGGTGCTAGCTAGCCACTTTGTTGACAGGACAATAGCAACCTGGCGGAGATAAGGATGTTTAATTCGGCCGAGCCGCTCGTCCGTTATCTTCAAAAAAGGTAGCGTATTTCTGTCGGCTCAGTCTGGTACGACGCTGACGACAAACTCCGATGTTCAACGACGCATTTAAGCGGCAAACATGGCATAAAAACAGGTAGCTACAACAGCTCACATACCTTGCGTGCATCCTCAAGCAGCTAATGTTAAAATCTGAACGGGTCCCTCCTTCACTACGCCCTCTGGTGGTGTCATGTGCACTGTAAAAACACGCGGCTCGCCACTAGCTTGTCTCCGGGAGAGGAAGCTAATCTTCAAGTAATTTTAGCGCTAGCTGGAGGTAGCTTAAGATAGCTAGGCTGAGGATTTTGGTATTAGTCGATATAGGGAACAGAACATTGATAATGTTAAAATACTTGTATCACAATAGAAAGGGGTGATGTTATATACTATCGTGAATTGGCTTTCTTCAGCTGTCCCTGGTGGTCTAGTGGTTAGGATTCGGCGCTCTCACCGCCGCGGCCCGGGTTCGATTCCCGGTCAGGGAACACGTCTTTTGTTATCCTCCGTGGCCATAATCCAGTCAGTCCTTAATAAGCGAGGGCGCCGGATTTTAATTCTTAAGTGGGGCGGTACAAGATAAAGTATTTAAAGAGACAGTTCACCCCAAAATCAAAAGCACATAGTTTTCTTCTTTGTGGAAATATTAGCCATAGAGATGATTGCCTTCAATTGAATATAATGAAATTAAATTGTACTTTAAATGTTTTCTGGTATTTATAACCCGGTTACTCCAGATAATTTGTAACTTTTTTTTTATATAACTTTAGATATACTATATATAATTGTGTTACGAGTAAAAGCTTGAGGGTTTTTGTCTTTGTCAGCAATGCAATCTTCTCACCTCTCACTTAAAGTGTCAGTTGATGATGTTTTTAAGGCCTGACAAATTCACTTTAAATCCTGCAAATATGGCAGAATAATGCCTATTATAATTTAGGCCTATTTTTTCATTACACCATTTCAAAAGCATCCCTCAAGTTGGAAACCAAAGCGTGAAATGCACTGTGCTTGACTTTGTCACCTCCTGACAACCTCCAGAGCTGTTCACCAAGTGTGCCGATAGGTGGCGACAGTTCACAACAAATGGCAGAAGAAACAGAGGTCTGCAAAGGGCCTGTTGTATTAGGTATATAAAACAGATTGCTGATTAAAACAGTGCCCTGTAGCCTAAATGAGCTTTTATATGTCTTTAAGATAAAGAAAAGAAGAAACAACATCCAAAACAGTATGTTGGAGAGGTGTGTTTAATATTTACTTCATATGATTTCTTCCTTACCACCTGAAGCCCGATATCTCCAACACATTTGTGACGTTAACTCAAATGTAATCAGTAATGGTTTTCTATCTCTCCCATTAAAGCTTAGTTAAACCTAAATTGTTTGAGATAGAGAGCAATGAGACAGAGATAATGTGTGTTTGTGGAGCTCGGGTCCCGGAGAGCCCTCTGAGGTGGAGAAAGACAGAGAGCCCGGCTGCAGGCCCTCTGATTGGACAAGGCAGGAGTTAACCAGTTCCTGGCTGGCTATGTATCTTGGCAGTTATTTTGACAGGCGCTATCATTGTGAGAGAGGAGATAAGTTGTCTTAGGGATCGCCATGGCGCCGGTGTGTCCCTCCTCCGTCCTGTTCAGACTCTCATCAACCCCCTCCCCACCCTGCTTGGAGCAAAGGATTGTGGGGGACTGGTTTGTTGGGAGCAGGGTTTGTGTTGGCAGGGACCCCGGTGCTCTGGGTAGCATCGTCCCCCCTTCAAGACCTTTAGAGCCTTCATGTGACGGGACAGCCACCCAAATGTCGCCGTCCACCTTCTTTTACAAGCTCTCCCTTGCTTTTTGTTCCCTTTCTGCATGTCTGATATTTTTGCTTCAAGCTTTTAAATGCAAGTTATCTTTGATTTTTCTTGTCTTGTCTTCCTGGAAGCATTCAAAACACACAAGAGAGAAAGGGAAATTGCGTGGAGGCGGACATAGCAGGGAAGATTTGAAGAATTTTAGGCACTAAAAAAAGGCCGAGGATGAGCTCTAGTAAACTTTTGACTCTTTGGTGAGTAATGTTTTCAAGATGTGGCTCTCAGACAGGACTATAATAATTGTCTAAGCCCATCAAATCTGCAGCACTCCTGGTACTCTGTGTCATATAAGATCTGTACAGTATACAGTCAGTCTCATTTCAGCCTCTGATATTAGAATTTTTACTGTACTGTCCTGTCATGGCAGCACACACACACACACACACACACACACACAGTAATTTATGCAGCACAGGATGAGCAGAAAAAGGAACGAAAGGAAAAGATGGTTTTCATGTGTGCCACTGAGGATGCATATGTTTTCCTGTATGTGGCAACTAATAGAAATATTTAGAAATAAGCAATATGGGTTTTTATAATAACATATCAGCTGTGTCTGCTGTTGGAATGGGGAAATTTAAAAGAGAGACAACTGTAACAACGAAAATCCTTTAGCTCTCATTTTATTTGTTGTCTCGTTTGGCATAGTCAGTATAAATAAAGATAATATCCTGCTCATATCTTTTTTTGAATTGTTATACCCACAAAGGTTTGACCCAGCACAGGCCTTGGGGAGATTTAAAATCATTTCCCTTAGACGTCATACACCTCTAGCTTAGACTACAACCACTGATAACTTCAAATACGCTGTGGCAGCAAGGAGCTGCAAAACCTAAACACTGAAAAAGGATATGTCACACAAATGATAATTGATAGGAAATATGGGAGTCGTAATTCATTATAATGAACCAAACCTGTGAAAAAAAGCGCTTCATATTTGAGAAAATCTTCCCTCGGACAGTGTTTTTATCTGTGTGTTTATGTGAAGATGTAAGAATGCTGACAGACTGTTGTGCAATAAACCAATTAGGATAAGAAAATGTGTAAGAGCGAGTTGTTATTAATGGAGCTAATGACAGCAAGTGTTAAAAAAAAGGCTAAGAGTCCCTCTCACAAACCCTAACAGCCAATATCAGTGACAGATTTACAAGCTTTGGGTTGAGGACGACGCAAGGACGAAAGTATATTTTCTTTCCAAAAGTCCCTTATAGCCGACTTCAACAGAGGTTTTTATTGGAATATGTAGGCAAGGCTACAAATACCCTAGCCCTGTGCTAAGCTAAGCTAACTGGCTGCTAATCGTAGCGTCATATTTGCCACACAGACACAAGAGCGGTAGACCTATTCAAATCTAAAATGCTAAAATCTAAAATGTTAATGCTGTTAAATAGTCCAACGATGGTTTTTAAATTCGATTTAATAAAAAACAACAACAAGCTACACCAAATCATGCTAATAAAGTTTGACCGAATGACCAAATAGCCTAACAGTTGCTAGCAGATGTAACTGATTTGTACATTACGATACTAAAGTCTAAAGGCTACTAGAAAAGACAATTCCAGTGTTTTAAAGGAATAGTTTGACATGGAGAAGCACTTAGTAGCTTACATGTTGTGCTAAGCTAAGCTAACTGGTTGCTGACTGTAGCACCATATTTGGCAGACAGAGTCAAGAGTGCATTCTCATCATGGGAGCAAGAATATTGTTTTTATCGTTTTTATAACTCTTTGAAACCCTTGGGTGTGACGCATCATTCAATACTTTAGATGCGATTGGGACACGTTCACTTCCTTGGTGGTCCAGGAGAGTCAGGAGTGACTTAAAGACCACCCCTCAGGTTGCTGTGAGGTTAATGACCCCCCCTACACACACACACACACACACTCCCTCCACATACACACTGGCGACTAGTCAGTTAACAAAGACAGGGAAGGGAATGAAAGTGATGGAGACATGACTTGAAACACACTCTATACTGTATACCATCCAGTGCCACTACACCCACTGTCAATCTGCCAAGTCAGCTGAAGCACTGCAGCCATGACCTTTGACCCAGGAACTGAACGGCAGGGGAGAGGTTATCAATGTCGGGGTTTTTCGTCCTTAGAGCTAAATGCCCAGACGGTGCAGGAGCCACACCTCGAGGAAAGGAGCAGACGGCGTAGGAAACCTGACGGAGAGATGGACATGAGCACTATATCACTCTGTCAAACACACAGACAGCCTCTCATCAGTGTTTTTGATCACATGGCCGTGGTAGGGGAGCAAACAGTGCACGGTTGTTTACCCTGCTTATCAGTGGTGTTGTAACAAGTAGAGGAACACACAGGCTGACCTCAGCGCACACACATGCAGCAAACCTCACCTTTGGCAAATGCAAAAAAAGCTCAAAAAATCTAATGGTACAGACATTTTCTAACTTTTACTTGACATACCTCGTTCACAAGAACATAGGTCTATATTTAAACTTAGTGAAACCATGATTATGAGTAAAGATCTTGAACTATTAGCTAACGTTACTAATAAATCTCCCTCAGTAACTCCTTAACTCTCCTCTGATCTCATCTGCCATAAAAAGAGGCTTGTCCTGTACAGTAACCATCACTTTTCTAAAGAAAAAGTGCAGCCTCGGCTCAACTCGTCGGTAAAACTATGAGCCCCATCAACCAGCGACTAATAAATTACAACTATAAATTCCCGTATGAATTATGACTGTGCCTGCTCATTTATGATTGTGCGATAAGTCAACTTTTCATGTGCTGTAAAGGTAATATTCCTTCGAGAGGCAAGAAGATATAAGGGCCATGTTAAAGGTAACTCGAGTGTGTGCTTACTGTGTCTGAGTGCCTACATGTGTACGCCTTTTGATGTGTGTGTTCTTGTGTATATGTGTGCGCTCATAGGTGCACTCCCACTCTCACACTCAGAATCTGGTTTGTCCAAGCCAGCGCCACATCAGTCCATCATCGCAGATATGGCTTGTGGTCAGATAGCAGGTCTGGCGGCGCACAAGACATTTTGTCCACTCTGTCATGTTTACTTATAATGATAAGCTTTGATGGATTCCCTGCAAGCTATAGACGCCACGGTGCACACACACACACACACACACACGTACACACTCACTGATTCACACATGCGTGCTTGTGCACACACTGTCACACATGCACACCAACAGAAAAGCGTAACAAACTTAAACAGTAGATAAAAACAAATTCCAAATGTTAGCATGAATGCTAATTTAAGATACATACCAGTTTGACATCAGGAAATACAGCAACCATGTGGTTTTGGTGATCAGCAAATAGGACTTCCTAAAGGCAGCTACATTTAGCAGCAGTTAGTGCTCACTTCAGATACAAGCTAATGGTATCTGTTGATCAGGAAACTCCATAAATCACCTCGATATTGTTACTGGTCGCCAGCCTGCAGGTGTTCACTGAGGGGCCTTTGTTAGCATTTTTTTTTTAGCAACAAATAAAGCTAGCTGTCCAGAGTTTCTGGTTAGCCTTTGTTAGCTTTTATTTCAGCAACAAGCAAAGCTAGCCATCCAGAGTGGCTATTTAGCCTTAGTTAGCATCGTTTTATTAAAGCAAAGTAAAGGTAGCTGTCCAGAGTTACTGGTTAGCCCTTCGTTTTTTTTTGTTTTTTTTTTAACCAACAAGTAAAGCTAGCTGTGAAATCGGCAAACTTGTTTATTTCTGTTGTCATTTTCAGACCGGACCTGGAATGTGTAAAGATATAGTTGAACACGGTGGTCTGACCTATCTGACGTTTCCGCTGTGCTTGTTTCACGTACTATAGCATCTTTAATATCTACACAACAGCGACATGTTATGCTAACTACTATACTGGTTAAATTCAAGCGGCCATTTTCTGCGTCTGTCAATTAGCTCTCCAACTTGTGTTGTAGTGACAGTGACAGTGTTGTTATTATTTAGATGAAAACATCAAACATGCATTTTAGATGAATTAGATGTATACACTGAAATAACATACTACCCAGAAGTGTATATATATAATGGGACTCAGACAGAAATATTCATGGGCGAGGTTATGTTTTAAAGTTTGATTCACTCTCAGATTTCTTTCACGAGAAAGCCAACAAGCTGTCAAGTGAAGGGAGTAGATGTGTTTAGAAATGGATTCCGGGTGTGATTTTTTAAAATGTGACAAAAGAAACATTACACAAGCTCTAATGTTTAATTTGACCTCAATAGTGTTCATTAAAGATTTAAAAAACCAACACTGTGTACCATGAATTCCTGTCTATGTCAGGCTTGATGTTGCACTCTGTGATCTGTTGGTCGGCCTGTACAGTGTTTCCATTGGGTCGGTTTACTTTAGCCTGGCGTGTGGCCAGACCACAGACCGGCTCACTACATCTGATCTGGACCAATTAAAAAGACTAATGAGGCCCGTGCTTATCATGTCACTCGGGGGGGCTGAGACAGGCAGCGTCAAGACTACCAAGAGGGTGGAGGAGACGATATACTGTTGGTTGGAAGGTGATCACGTGATTCGTCTACTGATGAATCAATCTTCTGTTCAAACACACACGCTTCCCTTGTAACGTCACCCGTGTGGGTCCCTCAGATGTTTTTAAGTGGTTTGTGGTTACTCTGCTATCTTCTCTTTTAGTTGGAAAAGAAGCAAATATGCCTGAATGTACGCATTTTTCAGCTTTCATGTCCTCTTAATGGAAATTGAGAGGAAGGTCTGTTGGTTCAGATGTTTTTCTACAGCAAACTTGAGACTTAAATGAACTCCTGATCGACTGAAGCTGCTGCCGGTAACTTGTTCTGTGCCCACTTGTTAAAATGTGTGTAAGTTGCCCAACACACAGCAGCTGCGTGGTTTTCCAGACATTGAGCAATGTTATACAGCCAGGTGGTGTTCGGCACATGCACGTGTGTCTATACGTTTATGTCTGCAAGCTGCACTACAAAAGCTACTTATGACTTAGGTTTTTTTTTTCTGCCTTTCGAGGCCCAAGATTAAATATCGAGATCAGTTTCGAGAAGTTAACTTGCTAACAGTACAAGTCTAGTATATTTGAATCTCTTAAAGCAGGGCTGCCCAAACGTTCTCCTTATGGAGGGCCAAAACTGAAGTGACCCACGGGCCAAAAACACCCACCTATGGTGTATTGATAGGATACAAATCAATACAAAATACATATTTTCCCTCTTACCCGTAGAGCTATTCCTCCATCTAGACTGTTACGATGTGAGTTGCCAAGTCTTGGAGATATTGGCCGTAGAGATATCTGCCCTCTCTTGAATATAATGGAACCAGATGGCACTCGGCTTGTGGTGCTCAATGTGCCAAAAGAGTATATTTGAAAAATGGGTAAGAGGGAAAAACAGATATTCTTGATTTTGGCTTGTGAAGTCGCTTTAAGAAATGAGGTATTAGTTTCCCCAATAGAGCTGGTGTTTAGTTTGTCTGTTCCGGGCTACTGTAGGAACATGGCGGAGGACCTGCTCCCTCTGTAGATATTAAAGGCTCATTCTAAGGTCAGGTGATTATATATTTCAGCCATTTTAAAACATCTTTTTAAAGGGTTTTTCTTTTCAGAGTGCATCTTAAGTTCATTTCCCCTCCTTGCTCACTCTCTCTCCTTCTCATTTTACAGTTATTCCCACTCAAGGACACTTTGAACACCGGTGAAGTTTAGGGAGTGTGTGTCTGACGAAGAGAGCGAGAGAGAAAATGACAGCGAAAGGTGGAGGAGAAGAAACAAGCAACTCGGAAAACAACGGTCTCCTTCTTTCGCCAATTCTTATTTTACATCTCACCCCCCGGTCCTCTCGCTCTGTCAAGGCCACTCTTTTCTTCCTCCTACTCGCTCGGCCGAGAAGAGGTCAGAGTGTGAGAGAGAGAGAGAGCAACACACACACAGACACAGACACACACTCATAGTGCAACGTTACAAATCTTCTCTGTCTTATCGAGGACAACACACTGATAAGTGTGTCTCCACTCCCCATCCGACAGATCCATCTCCGAAAACATCTGAGACGTATGGAGGAAGATGTGGACGTGTGGGGAACTGGCAGATTGATGCTTCGATTCACTCCCATTACTGTAAATGAGTCGAGCCAGAGCTGGAAGAGTTGAGTCGGGGTGTTTTGCTGATGCCGGGGGATGATAATTAACAAGGTTTAGATGACATGAGCTGTGTTTGTGTGTGTGAACGTGTTTGCACATTTTGGGAGAGCTGCACCTGCAGCTAATGATGTGAAACTTCATCTGCTGCAGCCCTCCACGCTCCGCTCACTCCCCTCAGATCAGACTTGCACCTGTTGACCTGTACCAACACTATCACACACACTCACACACACCTTTTTTTACAGATTTTTTGGCATGACAATAGCCATTCCACCACTTCAGGGCTAAGTGCCTCCTTAACCCAGTCAGGCAATTAATTCCCGGAGTTTTCCTCCGGTGAATTCATGTCTCGTGGACTAATACCAGCCCTGACATCATAATCAACTGCTCGGTCTTTTATGGAGATACACGGGCTGATGATGAGTGTCATGTCACCTCAGCTTTATCTCCCAGTGTAAATGACAGTCTCCCCTCTCCACATCACATCTGTCTTACACTGTTTTATCAGGCTGACAGGGTGCCCGGGGGGAACGGATTTCTTAAGAGTGAGGTCGAAAATATGTAATTTACGACCCATAAAGTGATTCCTTGAACTTATGCACTTTGTTTTTATTAAGTGGAAGTCAGTCACTGTGTAAATATTGTGACTAAAATTATGGGAGCTAATGAGTTACAGTAATATTGCTACCTTGGGAGAAGTTTGGTGCTGTTTTTTATAGAATCGGATGAGAAGGAAAGTTCAGCAGTTCTGATAAGAAACAGCTCATTAACTGCACAATTTGTATCTGCTGCGGAGGAGATCCTCGTGTTTATTTTAGTCTATGAGAGTTTATAATAGCGACATGTGAACTTATATGCACACAGACACACAGTTTTATATGCATTTAGATGAGCATTTGTTCCCCTTTTCGTGGCTACAGTTTATTTATGGCTCATTTCAACGTTTTTACAAAACGTATATGACATTCAGAGGAGTTGTAGATGAGGAGGGGATGGTTGTGGTGTGGCTACCACGGCCTTTCAACATTTGTGAGCATGAAACCACTGGATGTTTTCAACGAGAGGTCTGGAAACATTCAGTCATGTGTTCGGTGGATATTTTTGATGAGATGACAGGATTTCAGCCAAAAATTGGGTGTTTTTAAGAATATATTTGGGACCTTGTTCAACAGCATTAGTGGCGACAAAACCACATATTTTAGACAAGACGTTGGGACAATTTAAACAGACATCGGGAAAATCTTTCAACTGTGTTAATGGCAACAAAGCTAGATATTCATGGACAATTTGCAGCCAAAAATTGGGTCTTGAGACACTTTTGAACCATGTTAGTGGCAACAGAACCTCATATTTTGGGACATTGAGACAATACGCAACTGAAAATGTTTAACAAGACATCAGGACATTTTCCAGCAGTGTCAGTGGCATCAAATCTGGATATTTCTGAAGAGATGTTGGGACAATTTGAAGCTGCAAACTATGTATTTTCAACACGACGTCCGGACATATTCCAGCTGTGTTAGTGGCAATAAAGCCCAATATTTTTGACCAGACGTTGGGACCATGTGGTTTTTGCGCCTAACCTTATCCAGACCTTAACCACAGTTTTGTCACAACTCGAAACTGAAAACCCAAACATAAAGAAAGAGTTTTGACATATCGTATGATATGAAACGTGCATATTTAACACATCCATGGTTTGCAGAAAGCTGGTGACTGAGATAGAAACACATGGATCAGGGCTATGACCAGGATTTTAGAAATACTCAGAGCATGAGTCACCCTTTACGTGTTTATTGGGTTAAATGTTCATTTATAATTATTGAAAAAAAACCCCATGGAAGTCTAAATCATTATTCACAGCAATCTCCACACTTGTAAAAAATATCTGGTGAATTCTTGATTTATTTATTTTGTTCTTGTTGGTCTGAAAGACATTTTTAAATAATAATAATAATAATAATAATAATAATAATAATAATGATAAAATAAATACTGGTCTCAGCTTTAACCACAATGTGTACGTTTTCAATTGTAGACACTCCAGGTTCAGCTAAAGTGTGTGTGCTTTAATGAATTAACCGCATGTCCTCACCTCTATGTGTGTTTTGGTGGTGGACGTGCGGGGCCACTGGGTCGAGGTGGGCTGGGTCCGTGGTTCCCACAGCCTGTGTGGAGGCAGCCTCTGCCGCGCTATCAGCCTCCGTCTCCGGCCCCCCAGCACCAGCGGGCCCCCTGACGTCAGCCCTGGCCTGATAACGGGGTCCGCGGCAAGCAGCAGTAGGGGGTGGGTGTAGGAGGGGGGGGATTGGAGATGAGGAGGGATGAGGTGGAGGGAGAGCGGCCGGCAGGGAGGGAATGGGGTTACACTAACAGAGCCAGTGGTGGATAAGACCCTCAGACAGATAAGACAGAGCAGAGTGTGGAGCCTCTTTTGTTTTCCACTGCTCCTCCTGTCTGGTGGCATCTCCCTTCTCCTCCTCTCTGACGTTCCCTCTTTTTATGTCCACTTCTTTTTTCAGAAGAATCCAATTTGTTAAACCCTTCTCCTCCACCACCCCTCCTCTTTTTGTCCAAACAGAAATATTCCTGCTGTTATCGGGGCATGTGCGGTATGACCGGCCCTGGATTGAGGAACCTTTTCTCCTCCGGCTTCCTCATTGTGTTTTTGTTTTCTCGTAGGGTGTTTTGACAGAGGGAGGAGCCTGCCTTTGACTGACAGCAGTAAAGAGTTTTTGACACCGACGAAAATTCGCACACTTCTTCTCTCATCCTGCATCTTCTTGCACCCTTCTGTCCACGTCTTCTGCGCGAACTCTGCGTGAACCCTTCAAAGACACCAGAATCGATTGTTTTGATGATGTCACCTCACCTTTACCTAACCTGAATCTTACCCCTAACTTGCCCCTCCACGTACAAACAAACAGCTTTCCCCTCGGCCTGCCACATCACCACCGCTAAGCCCCACGTATCAGCATATTAAGCACTGTCTTTGCATTGGTTCCCTATTTGCTCTTCGGGCCCTCGCTAGCCTGCGGACTTTGGCCGCTGCTTATCACAGGGAGAGGTCCTGGGATCCCTGAGTCTTCACTGCTAAAAATACACTCGCTGTAGCTCTCTCTAACACACACAAACACACACAAACACCCTCTGAGGCTGGCAGTCAGGCGTCTGGTCAATATGATTGGTCACACATGGGACGTCTCCTCGACACTCTCCTGATCCTAAACGAGTCCCTCACAGAACTTCCTTAGGATTTTTGCTCAGTTTTAGAGCTGCCGTTTGAAGTAAAGCAACACCCAGGAGTGGAATTTCAAATGTTAGCCTACAAGCGTAGAAGAAATACTCAAACGTTTGTGCGAACACGTTGGTTAAGTAGCTTTACAAACAGCGGGGACCATCCGAACAAAAGAGGTTTTAATAATTGAATTCTTATCATCTGTAATTGAGTGTTGTGTGATGTGTTTGCGCTGCTCTTCAAACAGTGTGAACCGAGAGTCCCGTTCAACACTTGAGGCTGTCGCCTATGAGAACCTGCAACTGAGGAGTTAATAATTTATTCAAAAACAGAAATAACACACTCCTGGTTAATGGTGTGTGTGTGTGTGTGTGTGTGTGTGTGTGTGAGGAGGTAGAGAGATGTTCTGTGTTACTGAAGCCCAGGTGTCTCCCCAGTGTGACTCCCTGACCTTACCTGGTCAAACACACTTAATCCACAAGCATAACGTATGAAGATACCTTAGAATAACACACAAATCCACACACTCACATGCTTACACACATGCACACGAACATGGTAAAGGTGTTGTCGATAACTATCAGTCACAAATCATTCGTTCCATCTTCCCCCATATGTGGTTGCCAGTTTGTTGCACTACCTAACGTTGCCAGTTAATGACATGTTACTAACTCAAGCTAGCTGACGAGCGCTAGCTAGGGCAGGACAGTATGCTCAGGGCGCGTACTCTGGAACAATTTGTAGGAATCTTAACTTTTTTTCCCTCCCACAAACTGGCAACTACCAAGACTCTTGATGCTGATAAAGCACAGATATCCACGTGATACCAACGGCGATATACAATTGGCTGACAAACCAAGAGACACTTTTATTCTGCACCTTTCTACAAACTCAATAGATGTATTGTTTTTGTATTTATTTATTCATATGACCTTTAACAAAATAAATGTAAATAAGTTTCATTAACCCAAACAAAGTATTTTTATTGAAGCTTTGCCTCTTAAAGAAAACCATTACTGACCAAACTGGAGCTTGCATTTTCAGAGGATAGGATACACAAATGTGTTGCTTTAGTCAGATATATACCTGAGGAGAATAAATGAACTGACGAGGAAGGTTTTGATATTTCAGCATAAGAATGAAAATGGTAGATGATGGTTGTGAGATCTACTTTGAGTTGAGAGCACTAATATCCCTCTGAGACTTGTTTTACAGACAGCAGTCAAACGCTTAACACTGAGAATACAAGTAAGCAAGAATACAGTATGATGAATAAAAATATTAATAGAAACAAAGAAGTCTACTGCCATGGTTACCTGTCACTTAAATTGTTTTAGGAAACAGATATAGCCAGATAACAGCTGATAATAGGCCAAATGACATTTTATTTGAAAAGCCAGCAGCTGATGGAATAAATGAACTTTTTCTTTTGTGTAACAAACGAATCACGTGTTTCGAGCACATGCTGTTGTCAAATTCGAAAGTCTGGCTCGATTAAGTAAGGTCGATCATTCAGAAACGTCAACGGAGGTTTTTCAAACACGGAAAATTGATTGACTAAACACAATAAAAGGGACAGAAATGTCCGACGTAATCAGAGACAGTGAGTTAACATTGATTAGCACTGTTTCATCGTTATCGCCGTCACATGAGTGGATCCATGACGATCAATCTGATCTGATGAAATCGAGACAAACAGGTGGGGTCAGCAGGAACAAGATGAAACTTTCTGCTTGCTTTGCAAAAACAGCAGGCCGGCGAAGAGTATCAATGAGTGCAACTGAGTGACGTGTGTGTGTGTGTGTGTGTGTGTTTCCCTGGCCCCTGTTGGTCCATATCTACAGGGTAGTCTACCTCCTGGGTTTTCCTGCTTCTCCATTTGAAGTCTTCTTCCTGGAGCCAGGAGTCTACTAGCTTTGGTTTGTGTGTGTGAGTGTGTGTGTGTGTGTCTGTGTGTGTCTGTGTCTCTGTGTATGTGTGTGTGCAAGGAAGAAGGGCCAAAGTAAGTCACCGACCCCAAATGATTGAGTCTCTGCCCCTAGCCAGGACGGGGACAGTTTTCCTGGTGCCTGGTTCAGACACAGACACATGCGCACGCACACACACACACACACACACACACACACACACACACACACACACACACACACACACACACACGTTTTCCTCACTGACAGTCCGCTGCTGTCTGCCACATACCAGCATCTCTATCTAGTCCCTCACCCAACACCTCTTCATTCATACACAGTGAAAACACACACAGTTGCACAGAGTGATGGTTATAAACACACACACACACACACACACACACACACACACACACACACACACACACACACACACACACACGCACACACACACACATGCAGAGTTTTCACGGGCTCTGGCCTCTGTCACTGTCAGTGATACAGCCTGGCATGTGCAAACACACAAATCAAAACACACTCTGTACTGTACAATAACAGAAAAGAGGATGAACTCTGTCGGATTTTTTGGGGTATTTTTGTAAACTCTTCAACTTATATTCACTCAGATTAGACTGCAACTGTAACAGTTAAGTAGCCAAGCAAAACTAACAACATGTCAAATGTCTCCGTGCTTCTTTTGTTACATTAATCCTCATTTCAGTTCACATGGTGGCTCGCAGACTGAACTTCTATACATTAACTCGAACCATAAAAACATGAATCATCTCTGACTCCTGTGCTCCTTCGTGCCCTCGAACGCGGAGCCGCGCCTTGATATTATTAGCCACCAATTGGCCATTCTGTTATCAGCCTGCAGTTACACATTGATGGCAGTTCCCCATTTCCATTGAGGCAATACTGCTCTGTTTGACTTCTACAAGAGTGGGTGAGAGGCAGTGGATCAATACTACTTAAGAAGGTTATAGGTTATTGTATAAGGTTCGTAGATAGATAGATAGATAGATAGAGCTCATCTGTTCTTGAGCCCCACATCACATCTGAACCTCTGACTGAACTGTCAGCGGTTGTTTTGCATCGTGGGTAATGTAGGCACCAGGTTTTGACGAGAAATAAAAAGGCAATATCTTCGGTTCTTCTGCATCGACTCTCCATCTTGAGTTCGACGGTGTTATAGGCAGTGACTGAATGTAACTAAGTACATTTACTCAAGTGACAGGATGAGAATCGAAATCAACCTTTTCTACTGATATGGCCTTTAAGTTACTCAAGTTGAGTTGAGTATTTTCATTTTCTGCTACTTTTTACACACTTCTACATTTTTTGAGGCAAGTATTGTACTTTTACTGCACTACATTCATTTGATAACTTAAGTTATTACTTACACTGCATATTGCATGTTGCATCAGAGCCAAACGACGCATTTTGAGATGTATTTATCTTATCGGTAATCAGATAATAACCCCCACCCCCCACACTGATTCCGATAATCACAAAAGTGCTGAATATCAGATCTGATCATTTGCCGGGTCAACAATCGGTCGACCAATAGGTGAATACTCAGTATGTACAGTAGCTACATACATGTAAAAATATGTTTTACTTGTACTTTTAATACTTTACTACATTTAAAGGTACTACATAGAGTGGAGGAAGGAATTTTAATAAGAAAAGAAAAATCTTCAGTGAATGATTTTCACGACTGAATAAACAAACAATTTTATACTGTTTTACTTTGTTTATATTTGCGACTTTTTAAATGGAAATAAATGAACATTTCTAATCATTTGTATTATGATATAATTAACACTGTAAATATAACCTTTCTGGGTTTGTGACCACAGTGCACCTTTCATATAAGATACTGTAAGACTTTTACTAACTATTCATATGGGTGACTTATAGTGAAGTAATATTTTA
This sequence comes from Pagrus pagrus, assembly GCF_965226575.1. Lineage (NCBI taxonomy): Eukaryota > Metazoa > Chordata > Actinopteri > Spariformes > Sparidae > Pagrus > Pagrus pagrus. The sequence goes on from NC_140200.1 coordinate 9,919,087, forward strand.
ACACAATGCTTTTACTTCTACTTAAGTATGAGTTCTGGATACTAGATGATGATTGGCTGATCAACTCCGAGCTGCCCAATTAATATTTGTTACTGCACCCAGTGGGGAAATGTACACGTCGGTCCTTTATAATTTTTTATTTGATCAATTTGTGAGCGATATGAGACAATGAGAATGAATCCATCTATTTATATTTACGTTATTTACATACAGTCCCTTTGCAAGTCATGAATCAAAGGGACGTTGCTCATGTCTTTTTTTTAACTTACTTTTCATTGCATTAAGGTGTGCTTTTATAAAGTCAAATTACCTGCCTTGATAAAGTTGTATTTAGTGGCAAAGAACATCTTTATCTAACCACATATTCACTTTTAAGAGAAATGAGAAGTCTGATGTGATCTGGACTGATAAACTTGAAAATTAAAATAAAAAGGCCTGTTCATGGACATCCATCACGTGATGGGCCTCTAATCAGATAATGTAGCCAACAAAAGAGCGGATTACCTTTTATGGATTACAAACTTTCACACACACACACACACACACACACACACACACACACACACACACTGGACGATACAGAGTCACATAATTCAATGAGCTGCTGTCTGTGGGAAGTGGCAGTACAATGAAATGGCCTCGTGTGTTTACTCTCGCGGGTGTTGATGACAGGTATAAATCTGTCCTCGCGAGGACAACAACTGCCGGAGACTTCCGACTGAAGGCGCGTCGAGCATCCAGCTCCATACATCACATTTGTCATGAAAAGATAAAAAAAAAAACAGACTATTAATGTTAATGTGATAGCACGCGCAGGCTGAACGTGTTAAACTAATGGATGAGGCCACAGCTGATTCTCACAGCCAGTTATCTGCTCCTTTAATCAATTATTTATCACGTTATTTATAGATAATGGATAACTTTGGCACGATTTTCTGCTCATAAACTTAAACGCATCATGATCGAATAATCAAAATGAACCCATGTTCAGCTCGAGGCCTCATGAACCAGCCTGACACAGAGCACACGGTAATTATCAGGGCTGATGAGGTTTTCAGGTGGATTTATTCTAATTATTGTACAAATATTTTGGCCTATATGACACGTTTGTAGATAAATAATATTCATGATTATAGCGATGTTAAAACCACAACTTCATACACACAAAACATTACTCGACAATTAACTCCACCAATCACAAATTAGGAGAAACCGAGGTCGTTCAAATTGGCAATTAAGGGGATTTTTTGGGGACTTGCAGCTGATAGCCGATAAATAAAAATACGATGATAAAGGCTAGAATATAACGATAAAGATAATTAATGTTTGTTTATTAAAGCCTTTAGCTTCAGATTTGGCACGGAGTAACCTCAGTGAGCCTTAACAGGAACTTGAACTACAGCCAGTTAAAGCTGCTTTCATTTTCAGTATATTCAAAATTTAATTTACAGATCGTTTGAAATCGTTTACGACGGAAATCTAAAACTCATCTGCTTCTCGCCTAACACCAGCCCTAGCCTACTGGAGACGCTCTTATGCGTCAATTTAACTCATTGCCTATTTATTGTTTTATTGTGTGTGTTTTTATTTTTTAATTTTTTATTACAATCATTACTAAAATTCACAAGCATGAATCAAAAATATTTAAATCTCTTGGCTCGCATTAAAAGAAGCCAAAGTTCCCCCAGATGTCTAAAATAAGATGAAAACAACATGCAATTTGGTTGGATGACTTTTATTATTAACAGTTTTATTAAAATCATTATCTCACATATTAGGAGAGAGAGAGAGAGAGAGAGAGAGAGGGAGAGAGAGAGAGGGAGAGAGAGAGATGATAACAGCTGGATCTTGATCACAGGCTGTAGTCTCTCACTCCTCCTCCTCTCTCTCGTGTCTCCTCTCACTTTATTCTTTATTTTCTGGAGCAGTCCCTCTCTGCTCGACCTCTCACCAGCAGATCTTGATTTTAACAACGGACGAGAGAGCTCTGCGGATTGTATTTTAATCGCAAATACTCAGAGATCCTGTGCGTAAACTGCAGCCGTATCACTTTCTCTTCTATCAACACGGATGTCCAGCTTCAAGGAGAGGATATGTATCAGGGTATAATGACAACCAACCACGGGCCCCCCTCCTATGAGGCCGGATTTCTCCACAACGCCTCGGCGGGCGCCTCTCCGGTTTACGTGCCCACCACCCGGGTCGTCACCCCCATGATCCCGGCGCTGCCTTACCTCCAGACGCCCGGCGCGTCGCAGCAGAGCAGCCCGGTGTCGAGCCACTCTGCCTGGGCGCAGCCGGGCGCGGACTCGGTGCCCTCCTACAATCACTCCCCGGTGTCTCCGCGCTTCGCCTTCTCCACCAGCCCGCCTCTGTCCTCCGGGGTGGCCACGGGCAGGGAGACGGCTTCGTACAGCAGCCCGCTAAACATCTCTGCCAACGGGAGGGAGCACTACGGCGCCCGGAGCCTCAGCGGGTCGTATCACAGCCCTTACCCGGCGTACATGAGCCCGAACGTGGGTGGAACGTGGGCGGCGTCCCCGTTTGATAGCCCGGTGCTCCACGGTCTCCAACCCGGCGCTCCTCCAGGCGCAGCACGGCACCCAAACATAGGTGAGCAACAGCAAAACCATATATATATATATATTTAATTATTATTGCTTGAGCATTTAAATATGTTGGATGGAAGTTATGCTGAAAATGTCCTGCTCTTATTTTACTTTTAGAAATGTAAGGAATCAAAAATCAGCTTCACTGTCACAGGATGAAAAATATCAAATGAGAGCAGCAAGTCTGTTTTATTTCATCATATTTGTCAGGGATTAATTAATGGTAGGTGCAGTTAATGACACACATGGACGGGGTGAAAGGTTAAGGCATGATTTTTTTTTTAAAAATGCAGACAAATCTGTCATAATATCACCAATATGTTTTGATCTAAGTCTGGCTGCAGGGCACGTTTATAAAAAACTGCTCCGTTATAATCTCCTGATTGAGAACATCAAGATTAAGACAGTGTTGACTGACAGGACACACTTGCTCTAATCTAAAAGGCCTGAAATATATGATCAGGACATAACAAATCATTAAGATTAAGAGATTAAATGTGTGATTTAACATTTAAGCAACTGTGAGAATAATTCTGGTAATAAGGTGAAATAATAAAATGTCACTGATCATCACATTTCTGCGGAACCAAAATAGGCTGTCGTTAAATTTAAGCGAAGCAGGACTGCGTGTTTTAAATTCAATTAAAGAGTTACATCTGATTCAAGCGACACATTAACCACAAAAAAATGTAACTTTTATTTTTATAAATGATGGCAGCCACAGGAGGTGAGTCAGAACCGCGATGCAGGAGGATTAAAGGCTCATTTTGGCAGTTAATTATAATCATAGATTTGTTCTCGCGAGAATTAATAAGATGTGGAAAGCACACATTTGTTAAATCAATAAATATATGTTATGTTAAAAAATATATCAGTTAGCCCAGTTCGTTTGATCACTGCGTTGTATTTGTACAACACGTTTTCTCTACAGTTACTTTCCATGTGTCTCGAAATTACATTTACACGTAAACGCACCATAAAGTCATTGAATGATATTAATGGTTCCATATTATAACATTTCTATTTAAGGAGGCTCATATAGCAACATGATTATATTTTATGATGATTTCCTGTATGAACAAATTAAAATAAAGCAACTGGTCAGATTAAGTATTAATTAATGTACCATTTAATGCTCAGATTGGCTGTTTTTAAAGGTGCACTATGTAGTTTTGGGGAGGAGAAAAATCTTCTTTGATTGATTTTCATGACAGCATACGAAAAATAAACGATTTCATATTGTGTGACTGTGTTTATATTTGCAGGATCCCTCTAAGTAGCCATCTTGTAGCTTCAGACATTGTTCTGGGGACCTTTTCCCCTGTGAGGACAGCTCATGCATTCAATTATGGACTTACAGCACATAAATATTTCTGTATTATTGTATTATTACCCTGTTAGTATTTGAAACATGACCTTTCTGCACCTTTAATAGCCCGACAACCCCACGCTGTGTCAAACACACATCGACGCAGATACATTTGAACACATAATAAACATGTTTATTATATTTTGAATCTCAAAAATAAATTATTGTAGTGATAGAAATTAATTTTTAACTGGACCGCACTTGATAACACAGTTTATTGGGATTATAGTTTATGAGTTGTGTTTGACTGTGGCCTCGTGATGAGGTCAGAGTGGATTTGATTTGAAGTGTGTGTGTGTGTGTGTGTGTGGGTAATCTCTACCTTGACTCAACTGAAACTGAATCCTTTCTGTCAGTGAGGATAAAGAAAATCACTTTGTGTTAAAAAACATTCAAGTCGAGAGTAATTTAAAGTTTCTCAGTCGGCCTCAGTTTCAACGCTCCTGCAGCCGGGAGTGGATCTGGCCTGCAGGCTGCAGGTTGCACTCTGGACCGTATCACAACAGATTGATTTTGCTTAGCTTGTCAGTCTTGTTGGCTGTGACTTGCACCTTGTATGGTCGACATCACCGATCAGCGTTGTGTTTATTTAACCCGCGTTTCTGAAATGATCTGCATTTTGTGCATCGCTGACAGCTGCAGGCTGATGGGCGTCTAAAGTGTCTCATTCATGTTTTCATTTATAAATTCCTATTTCATTATCATGTAATTTACAACCTAATCTGATGGGCTGGATTGCTATTAGACATATCACTCAGGCCTGTTATTAGTATCAAATTAAGTTGATTAACAGGCTGATTACTTGCTCGTTTAGGAATATCTGCTCCCTGTGAGCCGACCGACAGCACTTAAAGACGGCCTTAGCGTGCTCATCGAAGACAGATCTTCCTGTTCGATGAAGAAAGACTAAGATCAGCTGTACAAGAGTGTGACAGATAACAGCATTGATCCAATCTGACCTCTTCATCTCATCACAATCACACTCACACAGGCTGTTTACTTGCTGATGGAGGAACACAGCAACAGGCTTCATTCACCTCATTGTTTTACAATCACGGCAAATTAAATCAGATCTCAGCGTTTGATGAAGTGGCCGTTCAGACAGTCAGTGAAAGTCTCTGTCGCGTGAAATGAATCACAATGAGGATCTTTTAATTAATGACGACGCGTTCTCACTCACAACTCGTCATTATCACACTAAATATCAGCAACAGCTTTACTGAGTTACTTTCTGTAAAACATCTGTGAATCATTTAAAAAGGCTTGAAGTTTTTATTTATGTTATTTTTCCAGAAAAACATGCCAATTAAATTTATCTTATAATCTAATAATGGCTTATAAGTTATTTATTAACATGTTTTACTTCATTCTTTCTTGAATTTGATCTTAATTAAATTGGAAAATAGTCTTTTTTCAGAGCTATGCAACTCCTGTAACTTTGCCATGACCTTTTTGTGATCTATGTTTTGGATCAGTCTCACTATTTCAGTTAATAAGACATTTGCCTATGTCTGCGTTATCAGTCTGTTAGGAGCCTGGCAGCACTGAAAGTTAATCGTGTCTCCCTCGTACACAAGGAGCCTCTGCCTATCTCAGCCATCGAATATAAAATAAACAGCCAACTGACGACTCTGACAGTTTAATATTCTCTATGTTTGTACATGTTAGAAGTTAAAGACGGTTTGCTTGGCATTTGGGTAAAAATCAGGGGAAAGAATTAAACATTTAAAAAGCATCAAATGCCAAAGCACAAATACTTTACTAAAAGAATAAATAAGTACAGGCAGCATTACAAATTAAACTCCAAAACATACATATAAAGAAGTATCCAAAGTAAAAGTATGGCTTGTTTAAGTGTTATATGAAAAAATATACAAACTATTATATGTAATTTTACTCTTGATGGAGCTGATTTAAACTACTTTATTTAAACTATTTTAATGTATATTTCAGATAGTTTAATTCACATTAATGCATCACATCTTAATCCATCTGTTTTTCCGTGAAATCAAATTTGTAACTTGAGTAACAAGTGCAATAATTTAAAGTATAAAGTAGCATAAACTGGAAATACTCAAGTAATCTCGAGTACAAGTACCTTAAAGTTGTAGCTAAGTACATGAGTTGTACATGTAAATGTGTTTTTCATCAATCAAAAAGGCATAATATAATATATTAGAGGAGTTGCGATACACACGTATTGACATTAACTGTGTATTAAAAAATGAAGTATTAATATTGCATTAATAATACACGTTTGATAATATCCTGTGAATTATCCAGTGCAGATGTTTGGCAGTGTGGCTCTGCTGTTCATCAGTTCATCTGTTTGCCTTTTCACTATTTAGTAAATGTAATTGTTCTTTCTGAACACTCGACACTCTCTCTCCTCCTCCACACACCAACTTGTATTACGAGCGTGATTTATTTGTCAAGAGAGACAAAACACACAGTGAACAAAAATGAAATCTTCTCCAGATATTGTGATAATATCGTTATCCTGACTTTGTTTGCCCGTTTCACCTTTGACCTCTAATAACAATACTGTCGCTGTTAACCTGCCCCCCTGATAAAGACACACTGACATTTATGCAGCGGGATAAATAAAAACCTGAATTTAGATAGACGCGGCTCGCTGCCGTGTTTCTCCTGCGTATTGTCTCGTGTTGGCTGCGTTGTGTTGGCTACATTTGCCGCCTGGCTCAAGGTTAGCTCGCCCTGCTGTCTTTGTTTTGCTCTCGGCCTTGGAGGAGGCCTGCACTTGCATCATACCAGTTACACAGACCAGATGGAGGCGAGATTTATACTATCTGAAGAAGAAAAACATGATATGATCTGATTTAAATGGGACTTTTGCAGCTAATTAGTCAGAGTTTGCCACATTTCTTCAAGTTTTTTCTCAGCCTCACATGTCTGATAGATATTGTAACCTGTGGTGTCGGAGTCGCTGCTAAAAGCTGATGGATGTCTCCTTCCCTTTAACGTCTAAGTGACTCTTGAGATGCTCTTTTATGTGCCAGATGAGAGAGTGAGCATTGCATTAATCAGATGTCGTGCTAAATGGACGTGACAGACACAGAGTCTCTATTTGAATATGATGGAGCTCTATTGCGTCTCTATTTCCAGCCGACGCTTTATCTCATGGGGAGCAGTGAGATAAGGAGGGATTCCAGGCTGCTGCTGCTGTGTGGGCCGGCGGTCTGCTCCTCCTGCTGGTGTACAAATGACCCTGCAGACGATAATCACCCTGTTGGGGTCTGACAGTGCAGCAAACTGTTTATTGAAGGAGGGTGGAAAGAATTTTTGCGGCACGAAAGCAGCTGGAAGTGAATTTCTCTAAGAAAGAGCTCGGTTTGAAATGGATGTGTGGGAAGTAATACTTACTGCCAAAACACTTCACGACTTCAACTTAACCAGGATGCATTGCTTTCATAATTTATAAAGTGGCGTTTTGAATGAATTTTCCCAAGCCGGAGCGTTAAAGGACTTGATTTAGCTCTTAAAGGCATTGTGTCCACAGTACTAGCTATTTAATTCAACTTTATGGGGTTTCTTTTTTGCTTTTTTTGTTTTAAATAAAGAAGGAAAATAAACTTTGTGTACCAGTTATGAAATGACGAATATGTGAAATTTAAAAAAAGGGTTTTGTTATGTGTAGCCACATGTCTCAACAGTTTCCACAGCAAATGTTGTGTTTCCACCTCGAATAGAAAAAAATCTGTGGGGCTTTTCCATAACATACTAAATATAGCCATAATATTCAAGCCATACTTGAGTAAATGTGCTTAGATACAATCAGTCATCAGCATTGTTTGATCCTTGAACTTAAAAAAGAACCTAATAAAATTACAGTTTTTCAAGATACAAGGTGCATTAATTATTCTTTTACAACACAGCGTTGTATAACAAAATGTAACTTTTGTCTCTTTATGCTACAATTAAAGCAAAACCTATCTAAATGGAGTATTATAATTAATCAACAGGTCATAAAATATAAAATATTATATTTTTATAAATTATATATAATATCTGACGATGAGTTCAGGAGTCTCACAGCCTGAGGAAAGAAGCAGCTCTGTAGTCTGGCGGATACTTCTGTATCTCTTGCCAGACGGCAGCATGGTGAACAGACTTGACCAATATTAATGATGCTTCGTAGATGGTTACTAATGATTTAACATGACAGAAGCAGATTGCTGTGAGAAAAACTAAAAAAAGCATTTTTTGTCATCCTGCATCAGACCTGTTCGATGACTTCGCTGAGGGGCGAGAGTGTGTGAACTGTGGGGCGATGTCAACCCCCCTCTGGAGGCGGGATGGTACAGGCCACTACCTGTGTAACGCCTGCGGACTGTACCACAAGATGAACGGCATCAACAGACCTCTTATCAAACCTCAAAGACGGCTGGTGGGTGACATAGACAGTCATACAGTGACGTAGTAAAGTGTGTAATGCAGAGGTGCACTACTGATTAGTTTCATTATTGATTAATCTGCAGAGCATTTTCATGATTAGCTGACTCAGTCTATGATATGACATCTTCAAACCAACAGTCCAAAACTCAAAAATGTGAAATCCTTTTCGTCTTTTTGTCCTTTGTTGTCTACGCCGCAGTCTGCCTCGAGGAGGGTGGGCCTGTCCTGCACCAACTGTCACACCACCACCACCACCCTGTGGCGACGAAACGCAGAGGGAGAGCCAGTCTGCAACGCCTGCGGCCTCTACATGAAACTCCACGGGGTGAGGGAGAAAGTCCACCTCTGATACTACTGGAAATCTTGAACATGATCAGTTTAAACATTTCAACTTATATTCAAGAGTAACATTTTGAAATGACTCTGAGATCATGCCGTACAAAAATCTGAGTATCGGAGTATTTCAAAATCAAACACTGAAAAGATTGAAGCAGTCTTCTATGGCTTCACATATCTCACGTCTACTGTTTGACTAAAGGTTTTTCTTTTGTCTTGGTGACTTGACAGGTGCCACGACCCCTGGCAATGAAGAAAGAGGGGATCCAGACCCGCAAACGCAAACCAAAGAACCTCAACAAGTCCCAAACTGGTGAGCTTCAAACCGGCACGTGCTTACGACCCATTATTCTATCTGTGATAAACAAAATGTGAGCAGAGAAAATGTGTATTCGGTCTGATTGATAAGATAAAGCAGCCTTTGGCCGACTTTATGGAGTTTATTAGAGTTTAAACAAATCCTGTTTAAAAGCCAAAGCAGTAAATTGCCTTTGAATATGTGATAACCTCAGTTTTTGTGCTCCACAGGGACCCCGGGCAGTGAGGGGACTCCAGTCACGCCGAGCAGCACTCCCCGTGCCTCCACCGCCACAGAGGAGCCTCGCCAGATAAAGACGGAGCCGGACACTCACAGCTTGTACACACACCACAGCGCACATGCACAGGTTGGACAACTTTTCAGTCGAATATGAAAAGAAAATATGGACCAAAAATGTGATTTTGAAGCCGTGGCCCAGTCGGAAGTATAACATGTTGGTATTGTACATTTCTGCAAACCATGGATATGTTAAGAGTAGACGTTTCATAGCATCATCAGCATTTTGGGATGGTGGTGGCAAGACAGTCAACAAGTGTTAGACCACAAGTGTTTCGATTGATTACTTTAGTGACAAAATCAGGCATTTTTAACAAGACGTGGGGACATTTCTAGCCGTCCTGGGCGAGACTAAACTGGGTTTTTTAAACTTGACGTCTGGGCATTTTCCAGCCGTCTCTTAGAAACAAAAGCAGGTGTTTTAAAAGAGATGTTGAGACATTTCCCAGCTGTCTTTGTGGCAACAGAAGCAGATATTTTAAGCCAAAAAAGTTATCTTTTCCAAGCAGAACTCCAGTGGTGACCTTAAAACTGAAAAATGTAAATGTAAATGTAAATAACGTAAAGCTTAAACGTAAAGAAACTTAAAGCGTCAACGCAACTGCGGTTTGCAGAAATGTACAACAACATTTATTTATGAAAACAAAAGAGGCTCTCATGTATCAATACATTCAGCTGGAATCTAACAAACCAAGAAAACTGCATCACATACAGGACAAGGGCAGGAAAAGGTTCAAGTCCCTCTCTGTGATCTCAATTGACTAAATTCCTGGGTTTGCCTTCTCACCATTTCCCTCAAGATTTCAGCCCTGCCAGCCTACATGGCAGCTCAAGGAGGGGCCCTTCCTCTCAAGATGTCCCCTGGGGGCCACGGTGGGTCTTCTAGCTCCAAAGCTGAACCCTGGAACAACCTGATCCTGGCCTAGAAGACGTACAGTCCCGGAAAACTCAAAACTTTCTGTAGCGATTAAACTCTCGTGGGAGACGCCGGTCTCCAGACAGCAGACTGCTGCTCTGGATTCAGATGATACAGCCTTCACACCGTACAGTGCCTTCAGTGCAGCGCTCCGGGACGAACGGCGGGGGCACCAGTAAAGAAATGGAGATCTTAAACAGAGCTGCAATCAAGGACTGAATGGGGGTTGAGGAGCAGCGCTGTGATAAAATACAACACAACTCTTGATATGGATGCAGGTGAAAAAAAGGGCACTTTTCATGTCACTCTCACCTTTTCTACCAGTGCAGGGGCTTTAAATGTTTGACAGATACTGTAACATGAACCAGTAACACACAACAGCAACGGTGAGACTTTTCACCACTGAGCTATTTTTATTTTGATATATTTTTGTCTTCATTTTCATATTATTACGGACAATATGCCATAAAAATGATGGACACACAGCATGTAAAGAGCCACAACGGCACACCATAATGTCAAAAGTAGCACCATGGAGGAGTTAAAGCAGTAGAAGTTAAAGGGTCAGCTCACTTTAATAACAGCTACATATTTCCACTGTGCCACGACAATGCAGTGGAGATGAATGTCATTTTGTTTGTGGTGCTACATCTCTTTACAGAGCAAACTATGAGCCGGTTACGTAATAATCCACAGACGTCAAAGGTAGTTTTCAGTGTTTTGTACACTGTAAAGAAAAAAATGTTGGGCTGTTTTAACTCCAAAAGGTAAGTTAAACTTCAGAACTAAATATGTGAGTTAACTTAATTTAGGTTGATTAATTAGTTCAAAGTCTTCGTTTTTTTGTGAAACCAATAACTGAGTTAACTGAACTTGAACAGCATCTGTACAGAATCTGTACATCGTAATGTAATGCTGCTCCCTGTGACGTTTTAAAATTTAAAGTGTGAGGGCGTAGTGACTGAATTCAATACTAACCATCATCTCTGTTCTCAATGTTCTCAATCTATGATCAACATACCGTACAGTTTATAAGCGACAGTTCAGCCTCAAATCAAAAAATACATAATTTTCCTTTTTCATGTAGTGCTATATTTATCCAGCCAGATTGTTTTGCTGCGTCTCTGTTGGGTTTTTCAAATGTATTTTTTGGCATTTTTGAGCACCGCAAGCCCTCTAGTTGCATTTTATTCAAGAGAAGGCAGACGTCTCTACAGCTGATACCTCGAAAACTCAGCAGCTAATTTTTTTGATTTTAAGGTGAAACATCCCTTTACTTCTCAATCAAAGCATGATGACAAGTCTGATGCTGCTAACATGCTGATCATTTTACTTTTAAAACATCTTTTAATGAGTACTCATACAGAATATTTATCTATCTCAAGTAAAAACAAAAAAACATAAAAACTGAACTAACTGAAAACCAGACATTTTAAGTTTAATTACCTTAAAATAAATTAAACCTGTACATTTATGTTAATAGTTGATTTCATTCTATGTATGTATAATCTCTATAATTTTTTTTTACGGTATATGTTCGGCTGATGATTAAAACTGTTCAGAGGTGGTGGTGAGGTCTGTGGATTATCCAGAGTATCTGTTAAAGCACTTTGCTATTGAGTTTTTTTAAAAAAGGATGTCAATTAATTGAGCACCACAGACAAACATGCAGTCATCTCTGCTGTAGTAGGGTGGCCCCGGTTCAGCAAAAGTTTCGCAAAAACAGAAGAAAAAAAAAACGTATGTAGGTGTTGTCACTTATTTGTGGTACCCGCGAGTGTCATTTCACAGAGCATCTAATTCTACAGACTATCAGGAAGACTTTTTATGAACTCACTGTAACTAAGAGAGAATTGCTCAACATCCATCACTCCTTGAAACCAGTGGTATGACCTTCAGTGCAATAGACACAGCTCCCTGTTATTTCTGGATCTGATGCCTGAACTGTGTACTTTTGTCCTTTTGATTAGAAGTGTAAAAAACAAACAAAAAAAACAACATGTCAGTATTGACACCTCTATGAAGAAAATACATGAGAAACTACCTATGCAGCAGTAAGTTGCACATGATGAATGAGGATGGAAGGGATGGCACATAGCTCCCTCTGCTGGCGCGAGTGCAGACGTGCATCCGCAGAAATCTTCAGAGCTAGTATTTATTATTAAAGGCACAACCCCAAACCACACAGTTAATGAGGATTGTATTAAAACTGTATAGTTTGTCAGCAATGATGCTTTAATTTGCTTGTGACAAGCATGGGGGGCAACATGTGTAAATGTGGGATATCGCCACATGTAATTACCAGAATAACAAATATATGAGCATATATGTAAAAAAAAACAAAAAAAAACTCCACTCCAGTATAATTGTAATACACCATTTGTGATATATTGTGAGTAAAGACACAGTGAGAGGTTTCTCAGTGTGCACTAACACTACCTGATGATCTTTCCTCTGTGTGCAACTGTAGCTCTCCTGAGGAAACTAATAAAGTCAAAGCGTTTTGACGTAATGCAAATGGTATGTGTGATGTTAAGGTTCAGTGTCATTCTTTCCATTTCAAATGCATGCCAAACATTTGTGAAATATTTAGTCTTAAAGGAGACCTAACCCTTTTTTCCCTTTCCTTCAGTGTTTTTTTTATCGGTTCATGTGCATGTAAAATATCTTTAAAGTTAAAAAGCCCTAAGTCGGCACCAACAGAGGCTCCCTTCTCCCACAGAAAACACTGCTCATGAAATGCCTCGTCAGTAGTCCCGCCTTTAATTCCGTGACTTTGTGACATCACACTACGTCACCATGTCACATATTTCCATCATGTATACGTAGTGGCTAGTTTGACACATAAGAATTAATTCAGCACAGCTAATCTGTTGATGTTAGCGGTGCTGGCTCGGGCGTGTGTGAGCTGACCAATCATAGCAGACTGGGTGTTCAGGAGGAGGGGTTTTAAAGAGACAGGAGCTAAAACAGGGTTTCAGACAGAGTGGGATTACAGAGCTGCAACAAAGGACAGTATGAGGAAGGTATCTAGGAGTAACCCAAAACAAAATGATGAACCTGAAAATGAGCTAAGTATATGTCCTTTAACTTTCTCATCATTGTGGCAAAGAATGATCGGATTATGGGTCAACTTGTGGAGCTTCTAAAAGCTGTATCTTTCCGATGTGTAAGTATTGTTTTGTGAAATTCACAACATCTTTGATAAAAAGCTGGACGGTGCATTGATTGAAGTCTTCAGTCAGCCTCTCCCTGATGAACTCGGCATATCTGTCCTGCACCATCTCCTTCCAGCACTGCTGAAACGTGAGTCTTATTTGATCCTGGAGGCCGTCAGATACTTGTGAACTAAAAGTGTAACCGGATGCAAATGCCCGTCCCTTTTCTAAAAATTCTTTGAAACTTCCACATTTTTCTGAAAGCAGAGCTTGTGCAGCTTCAATGACAGCGTTCACCTCCTGCGAGAAAATGTCTTTCTTGTCTTCTGGTGAAATATCATACATACTTTTGAAGCAAGCCTTCCAGTCTTGACCCGGCTCAAAGTTTTTTGAAGGGAACCTGACAGATCTCAGGAGGTGTTTCACAGCAGAAAACAGGTTCTCGCATAAAGGATTTTCAGCTTCTTTAAAGTAGCTCTCATGCTCCTCTGTCTGATCAATACAGTCCACTTGGGTGTAGTTAACATCCCTGAATAGATTTTCTTTAGTTCCTTTGAATCCCCAGCATTTCACATAGCCTATATGAGTCTTCACTCCATACACGCTCCACCACTCCTGAGCTTTTTGAACCAGTTTCAGCATGCACGGATCAGTGTTTCTAGCCAAGCACGGGCTGTTCATGGTGAAAACATACACCTTCCAGTCTTCTGAGACAGCATCCGACTCCAGCAGCTCCTGGGTTTGTCTAATAATGATGTCCTCGCTGTGCTCCCCATTGTTGTAATTAGGATAATACGGTCCATACATGACAATCTCCTCCCGTTTCTCAATGACAGCCCAGGAATGCTGCTTATCTTCTGCACCACACTCCTCAGTGAAGTCACGGTGAAACTCCATAAATTTCTTGTTCACTGAGTCGCTGAGGAACCCGTCGTCTTCGGCTTGTCTGAACTTGAGATGATCCAGTACTTTGTTCACAGAGTATTGTGTGTCAGCCCAGGACGACATCCGCTCAAAGAAGCTCTCAGTGTCAGTCGGGTGTTTTGTGCCTCCATTCACGCAGGCTTCAGGTGTGCAGCAGTGACCACAGCTGGTCCTGTAACACAAACTCATCTTATTGTAAGGCATAAAAAGTTTGGGTGAATATCACAAAACCACTGAAAGGTATGAATAATTTTCTGACATTTCTGATACTTGTTAACACAAAGTGGACCTGTGGTAAGAAATTAGTTGTAATATAATGATTTTATATTACTTCTCAAAGGAATAATTTAACATTTTGTGTGTTTTCTAAGTATAAGTTAAAAGTTATGAATACGAATTATCACTAAACTACAGAAGCCCTAAAGGGCCATGCACTCATACATTTTATTTCCTCCGTTTTCCCGTGATAACGAGTTAATTTCATTTGTTTTCTGGAGAGATAACGGGATAATTTTCTCGAGATCTCGAGATAACGAAACTTTGTTTTCCCGAGATAACGATATAATTAATTTGAGATCTCGAGATGATGACTGTGATACGATAGGCCTGAGATTATGGAGACGCCCAGGACCTCGTAGCTGGAAAACAAAGTTTCGTTATCTCGAGATCTTGAGAAAATTATCCCGTCATTTCGGGAAAACGGCAGTTGTTATTTCGAGATAATAGCCCGAGATCTCGGGACAACAAATGAAATTAACTCGTTATCACAGGAAAACGGAGGAAATAAAATGTATGAATGCATGGCCCTCCAGGGCTTCCATACTAAACAAACCAGCTTGATCATAAATATAATTTTAACCATATAAATAATTGCTGTCGACTTATGTAATGTAAATAAGAGTTCTTCACAGTCTTTGAAAAAACATTTCGCGGATCAGGAAAGCTCATTATAGCTCATATTTGCATTAATCGCAAAACAAATATGTTAAAACAAATAAGAATTTAACGTAATGTGAAATGCAAACATATTATTTTGTGTCCATTCTACAAACATATCTCTAAGGCTGATACATATTTAAGGTTATGAGGTTGGGTTACATGAGAAAATACACTCAAACACGATGATACATGTCACTTAAACCATATAATCTGACATACTGTAACACTACAGTGTTAGCCTGAGCTTGGTGTGACATGAGGAACTGTAAATGTGATACCTGAAATACCCTCTGACCTAAAGCAACCCAGGTACTTAAATAAACCTGCCACTTTCCTGTTTCAACACATCGTTTTACAACCTTCATAAACACACACTCTCACTCCTCTTAGTCAGTACTTACCTCAGTCTGACTCCGTCTAACCTGTCTGTCGGATATCTGTCCAGCAGAGTTTTCAGAGCCACCCGACATTTCTTTGTGTACAGCGGAGGCTCCTTTTCAGATCCATTAAACAAGGGACGCTTACGGCTCAACCTGAACAGAAACAGACTCATTAAGGTGTAAGATCCGGACAGTGTGGCTGTTAAAATGAACCAAATTCTGGCTTTGTGGGAGGTCTGTGAACATTTTGAAAGAAAAGAAGAGCCTGTACACTGCCTTCAGCTATTTTACCACGGGAAAATGTCAAAGAAAAGAAAGTCAGACACATTTTTCGTCTCTCTTTCAAGATTTTGTGAAATTTACTCACATGGTAAGTTCCATCCAGACTCCTCAGCCCAGGTCAGGAGACGTTTGATTAAAAATGTGGCTCCTCTTTCCTCTTGTAGGGAAAATCATGCAGCACAGTGACAAACCAGGCAAGAACTGGATGGTTACATTCTCAACATGTTTACTCAGAAAATTGCTTGACAGTTTGTGGCCGTCAAAGAGCTCCTCCTCCTCATCCTCCTGGTGATGCCCAGGGCCACACTGTTATTACCTAACATATGTGCTGTTGAGATAAAGACTTGCATCAGTGTTGCCAAGCTGAACTGTGTATGTGTAATCAACCATGTCATGGTATCCTCAGTCCCCCCCCCCCTTTTTTTTTTCCAGTTTAGCAAGTCTTCCAATGTATGCAAATAAGTTGGATCAGAGCCCTCCTTTGTCAAAATTGCGAGGCATGATAGTTTTGCCTCATAAAATTAAAAAAGTTGGACATAGATGAAAGTTTATGAGGTTCCTCTGGTTCGTTTTATGGGTGAAAGTGATTCACAAAGTGACACACAGACTGTGCAAGAGGTTGGCTTCAGTTCACAGATGTGTGCCCTCGAGGAAGTTCTATAAAAGTTTTATTCCTCTATTAGTCCTGCGTCCAGATGGCTGAAAATGACTTTATATGATCCCAAATTATGCGCCTATATCTGTATAAGAATGTCTCTATTAGTATTTTAATTTTCAGTATGTTTTCATCCTGATGACACACTTAGCACAGGCCTCTACTATCACTCTGACTGTCTTGGGCTATTTGAACAAAAATGAAGCTGCTGTTTTCTTCTCCGTCTGTCCAACGTTGCCTGAGGGAAAAAAAACAAATGACATCTGGTGATTGATATATAGAAACCCCTTCGAAATCATCAATGCGACAATCCCCCGGAGGTCTGGCACCGTTTGCTCTTTATCATCATGGATCACTGAGGTTTTGTTCCTTCATGTTTACTTGTGGTTTCTGACTGAGGTTCAGAAGGTGACATGTGAACACATGTTAGGAGACTGTTGCCATACACAGAGCAGAGTAACACGTTAGACAGGATCTCGGTGTTATTCTGTGAATAGTTACTGACAGACTGGCATTAAGGTCTTGGCTGTTGAAGAACTCAACAGGAAGTATCTGTTACTTTAACTTTTGTTTATTTAACCATGCAGAATGTCGATCTTCCTGTCACTCGGTGTATCACTTTTCTGAAGACTGAACTGTAATCACTCCGGGGGTCCTCTCTTGTCATGTAGCGCTATCATCAGGTCAACATGCTAAATTTAAAACACTGGTTTATGTCCGAATACTTGCAAAAAGTCTTTTTCGCAGTAAACGTTTGACAAGGCCAGTGATACTCAAGTTACAGCTCACAGCCAGATCTGGCCCATGACAGTGTGCTGGGTAGCCAGCTGACCATTTTCTAATTGACAATAAAAATAAATTGATTAACTGACGGACTGACTGATTGATTGATTGATTCAGAGAGCACGCTGAAGTGAATTTTGCACTTCCTTGGCGCTGTGTGCAGAATGTAAGGGGTGCACAGGGGGACTACTATACCAGCTTTGAATGATGAGCTACATAATCTGTCAGTAACAGACAGGAGGCTGATCTTTGCAGGATGGCCTTTAAGGATGTGCAAAGTGCCGTAGGATCAGATGGTGAGCTATACAGAGGAAGACAAACCACAAAGGTGGCTGCAAAGAAGAGTTAAAACCTGTTTTACCTGCACTGTTGTTGTCCAGCTCTGGGGCAGCTCCAGGAATACTTTTGTTTCAACAGCAGCACTTCAGCTCTCCAGTAGTTAGCTTTCCAGAGTTTGAGTTTGCAACAGGTCAAAGTGTGTTGAAGTCCAAGAGCAAAGAGAGAAATCAGGATGGTCTGCAGCCCTGACATGACCTCAGGTTGCACATAGTCACACTTTAAGACAGGCACTGCCCTCCCATTAGCCTGTGAGTCAGTAAAGCAGCACAGGCCTACTAACACAGTAAGTGAATATGCTGCTTGATGTGAAGAGAGTCCAGTTTTGGGCATGTGCATGAAACAAATGAGATAGTTCAGGGTAGAAACATGCAACTTTAAACATATATACCAAGAAGGAAACAGCGACAGGAGCAATTAGGCAAGCTGTTTTCACATGTCTTCTGAGGCAAAATAATTTCTAATACATAAGCAGGTGTTCATTTGTAAAAATAGATAAAAAGCTGTTCTGAAAATAAATCCACCAACACCAGTTTGATATTCCCTCGAGTGCTCCCAAAAATAAAATGATTCAGGACAGTAAATCCAAAAGAGAAATCTGGTTTTGCAAATGAACCGTTCAAATTGACTTTGTTATAAAGTCATGGTGTTGATTGTCATTATGCTCTCCCCAGTAATGAATCACACGCAGCATTTTCAGTGTTTCAGCGTTGTGCATCTTCACTGTTATTGGATTTGCTGCTGAGCTCAGTGGATCCTCATTAGCTCTCAAACCATTGAGATAATAGTTTTAGCTCATTCGGGTTGTAAAGGAGCGTGACCTGCAGCAGCTGACAGATCTCTGACCTACCTCTAACTTCTAGTTAGCTGGTGTTATGCTTTGTGAAGTCCTCTTAGACTATCACATACATTTGTAGACGATGTCTACAAATGTATGTGCATTTGTGTGAAGCTGCAATTAAGAAAGAGAGTCAAAAAGATAGTTCGAAAGGTACAAATGGAGCTGGGTATGCTCTCCATGGTTGTGTTGTGGATTTTGGAGATCCTCCACTGACTGGCTGATGAGTTATTTGGCAATGAAGCAACTCAGCTTAACTGACGTCACGTAGCAGCATGAGCTGAGACACCTACTGCAGCCTAATTAAGTGAGCACCATGTAGTTGTGGAGAAGAAATTCAAATAAACAAACTGTTTTTTTAGAGGAAAATAAGGTCCCCAGAACACTCTTTGAAGCTAGAAAGGTGGCAGGGTCCGCCACATATAAACAAAGTGAAACAGTATGAAATTGCGTTGTCCTTTAAGGCCAGTTTGTTTAAACAAAGAGAGTTTGTTTATCTAGTTAGTTTGGGCATAAAAAAATGACAATCTTTCTCATCTGATTAAAAATTCTTCCTCAAAGCCGCGTAGTGCTCCTTTAACTCAGTATCACATACAGCTTGAACAAATGAGTTTTTATTACAACTTCCAGGCTTCCTTACTTAATTTGTGATTTATTTTGTCCTAAAATACTATTATTAGTCACCATTTTGTTAGTAGTTAAATATGTAGCATTCAGTATTCTTGTTTTTTTAAATTACTTATCTATAATAGATAATCTCACACTTCTGCTCCTGTGAGACTTATTTCTCCAGAGGTAACACAAAATGTAATAAATAAATAAATAAAAATTGATAGTGCTTATTATAAAGACTGTTATTATGCAGAATGAATTAATAATATGTTGAATAAATAACAAAAATACACATTCCCAGTCGCAAAAAGTCATAAAAAAGCATAAAAGGCTAAAATATACCAGAATACAATTGAACAATACAAATAATTCATGATAATCCTTCAAACTATTAAGAAAAACAGAGAAAGCTTAAAAAAACCCAACAGTTTTCATACTTCTAAAGATAATATGTAACGTAAACTGTGTCAATTAAAGCGTGAAACATAACCAACAGGTACCTCTCTCGGGATTATATAATTTAAAATGAGCAGGTAGGGTTTCCCTTTCCGATAAACCGCCGACCAATCAGAAGCCGCGCTCCGCTGACAGAACACTGAGGCGGGGCATCACACCAGACGCTCTGCTCGCTCATTGGCGGCGGCGCGCTAAGCCCATGACCCGCCAACCAATCGCACGCGTCAGTCGATCTGACCAGGCTTGTGACTGGAAGCCGAGTCCTCTCGAGGCTGCCGCTGCTGCCGCTGCTGCATCTCGGCGACACATCGCTTTGATGGAGAACAGCTCGGCAGGTCCACACATCAGTTTGTCCGAGTAGCAGCTGAGCGTCTGAAGCAACATGGACATCCTGAAGTCCCTGGGCCACCCGGAGGAGATCCTCAACCTGTTTAAGTTTAAAATGGGGGGCTGCAGTACCGTCATGCCAAAGTTGGATTATGTGAGTAAACGCGCTTTTTAATTTATAATGAGAATAAACCTGTCGCGTGAATATGAAGACAGCAGCGACATGGAGGTTGGATGCACGGGTGCTTTTTTTTGCAGATTCAGCCCCGCTGATCCAGCACATAATGTCCCCTCAGCATCAGGCCACAACAACACTGTAGGCCTGTTTAACAAGTAGGTCTGCACATGCTTAGTGCACGCAGTCTGCATTGTAATGGATTGACCCATATGATGGTCAGTTTTGCGCCCTCATCAGCTGATGGAAACACAGTCAGCCAGTTGCACTAATTAGATCTGTGCTCTCTCTCCTGCGTTGGCTGCGGTGCGCACTCAGGCAGATCTGACCATTGACTCGGGATTTACGTTACATAATGAGCTTGGACGGTTCAGCAGCGGGGAGAGTTGCTGTGCGCATGTTTGACGGGCTAATCCCACTTTTTTAACACCAATGTGACCCGGAGACACTGCAGAGACTGCAACATGAGTCTTTATAGGCCTTTATTTTGGTAAGCAGCTTTATTAAAGGGCCCAGACAACAACCATACTGCGTCTGTGATTCATATTATGCTTCATCTTTATTAAATAATACATGTAGATGATGTCAGACTGACTTCCACAGTGCCATAACATAATCGAACAGGTGTTACACATTTTTCTGTGACCGTTAAATTATGTGACCTGATCTAAAAATAGATAAATTGATAAAAAACAAAATGGTAATTCATTTTGACTATCAGGCTAATGCCAATGTTTCTGGTTACATTTAGATTGCTATTGCCATAGATACGAGGGATGCACGATACGGTAAAACAAATAGGATTGTGATTATTTTGTCAGATATTAGGCAACAGTTGCGATGTCACTCATGTTTAGTGGAAATGATCACTCCCACTGAGCAAGAACGTATCCAAAAGACGTCAATTCAGCTTCTTTGCCAAGGTAGAAAAGACGTCCAATGGAGAGCCAGAATGTCCAAGTGACATCATTTAACTAAAGTTTTTACAAAGTAATTTTAGACATATTTTCAACTTCAGTCGCAGACGTCTAAAGAACTTCTTCTGGTTCAAAATTAAAGTTTAATGACAGCAACATTTTACTCTGTGCAGCAAAATCTACGGGCCAGATTTGAACCCGCAACCTCAACCTCAGCATGAGGCATGCACTTTACCAGGAGAGCTACTTATCATCTGTTTTATATATGACGTTTTGGTCATAGCCCACCTGATGGAGGTTGGAGGACCAAAACATGCCTTTTACTATATAGCTGATACGTAGCTCTCCTAGTAAAGCGCATGCCCCATGCAGGCTGTTGAGTTCAGGGTTCAAATCCACCCCCTAGTTCTGGTTCTGTTCTGAACACACACTTTTTGCAGTGTCCATACTCCAGTATTCAGTGTGTTTATTTACAGTTTGTCCAAGACCGGGAACAACTTTGATTCCAGCCTCCACATATTCAGCCTGAAGTGCTTGAGAGCTCTCATGACTGTATCTTCAGCTGAGATGCTTTGGTTGCTATGATACGTACAAAATATCTGTAGAAAATAGAAAATGACGAGGTAGAGTACTTGCTCTGGATAAAGAGAAGGCTGAACCACAGGATCGAGGACGGACCTGTCGGTCTCTGTGGGTCCATGAGATTTCGGCGAGTACCACCCTTTGGTTCAAGAGCTGAAGTTGGATGGAGTCCAGTTGAAGGATTACTGTCGTATGAGCAGGGCACAGTTTGAAGTGTTGCTTTGGAAACCTGGACCTTCCACATCAGGGACAGACACATGTTACTCTTGCCTCACATGCCTATGAAGAGGAACACAACACCTCTACAGAGAGAAGCATGTGTTTAATTACCGTATTTTTCGAGCCAGGAGGACGGTGGAGTGCACATTTGGGATCCAGTGGAGACTCACAGACCACAGCATGCTTCACACAGTGTCGGTGATATGATGCCCCCTTTATGTTTTTAATAACTGAATTCAACAGGTGGCCCAGTCTTACATATGGCACCTTTAGCCTGCTGTGACAATGACTAAAGTAAACTAAAGTTAATAATATGTGTATCATCTAAAACTAAGAATCGTGTTTTCATTTCCTGATAATGACACTTTCACATCTTCAGAGGAAGTGAGTCGACTGTTTACAGAAGCCGAGAACAGACAAACCAAAGCCTGGCTCTAGTGCTGCAGGTTTAAGGACACTTCAGATGATTTTGAAGCAGCTTTAAAGAACCCAAAACATCTGGATTAATGTCAAATAGTCGATATGTTAATCTGGATAACAACAGTTTTACAAGTCGAATGATGCATCACAGATGAATAGAAACCAAAAAAAACCCCACACCATGTCCCTCAGTCTTCCTGAAAGACAAACTTATTTTTCTAACTTTTTAAATGCACCAACAGGAAACATGCACATGCCACACAGGCCACTTCAGCTCGTGTTGTTTTGCAGTCACAACACTGGCCCACACTGCCTCCTCCTCCTCCTCCCACACAGTGGTGTATGTTTTGGTTAGCACGTCGGGCTAAGGCAGCCTCACTTCCTCACTGGGGCAGATTATGAAACGTGGTGTGGTTGGCTCCAGCTGGCGTTGTTTTGGGCGAAGGTGGGGGGAGCAGCCTATCATGAGCGCAGATCTACAAGCAGTGCGCTCAGACCCTCGTCACCTCCACGCAGAGGTCGCGCTGCTCCAGATCAGCGGAGCTCTCTCCCGTCTCACCTCGGTCGACCTCTCGCTTGTCCTCTACATGGACTGCGTGTTTCAAACCCCTCCAGCAGCCGAGGCGTCGACATGGACGGGCTCGTATTGTAGCTGCGCGGTCGCTCGTGCTGTCAGGTTACTCTTATGGCCGGAGCTTGCTGCAAGTGTCCGGTCTCTTTGTCCGTGCTCAAGCGCTCTCTCTCGGTGGCGCCGCGCGGCTGCGGCTCCGCTCCTCGGTCCCTCCCTCTGGGCTGGAGGCTCGGGGAGCGGGGCCTGCAGGAGGCCGCCCGACCCTCCAGCGCCCTCAGACCCGCAGCTTCTTACCGACACACGGCCTTCCTCTGTCTCTCCTGCCAGGAGTCCATGAGCGAGAGTCTGCGGACCTGCTACCTGTACCTGAACCAAACCAGCCGGAGCTTCGCAGCCGTGATTCAGGCGCTGGACGGAGAGCTGAGGTGAGTGACAGCTGGGCTGCAGGCGAGGAGGTGTGTCCGCCCTGCAGGCATGTTTACTCTGCTGAAGGGCAGAACCAGGGGCGGTGGCTGGGGCACTTCCCTTTTTCTTCACTGCTACTTTTTTGTGTTAAATATGCAAAATGCAGTTAAAAACATTGATTGTGACTGTGTTGCATGTGTCTCCTTACTCCTTATGGCATGCCCTGACAAGTCTGACAACAGACACATGCCTTCATGGAAATGTTTGTGTCAGGCACACAGAATGAGTGCACAGTGTCATTTATCTGAGGCAACATTTAGCACAAAGACAGCCAATCAATAGCTTATCAATCCAAGCAAATGCAGCATAAACTGTCACCTAGTCTCTTATAAGTTCTTATTCTCTTATTATCCAACAGTAAACATGATTATGATGCTGTTTTTTAACATTTAGATGGTCTTATTACCATATTATCATGTTAAAAAGCATCTTATAAGGACTTATAGAACCTTATTACCTTTAAACTAATGCTCATTACAAGGATCATAATATGAAGTAATGCTGAAAATCGAAGCTGACACATTTTGGTCTGTCTATAAAGCGATTAATCAAATCTGCACACTCGCACTATGTGAACTGGAAGAGCCGTTGACGTTGCCCCGCGTCTACACTGAGATCAAGTTACAGACAAGTGATCATAGTCTTAAATTTTCCATAGGTTTGTGAAGTATTGGATTGAAGCATGTGTTAAGGCTGTCACAATACCAGAATTTTAAATTTAGATTAAAAAAGATATTCAATATCTCTTTTGATACCACAGAAAGAAGAGAAAAAAACACCAACAATGCGCACTGAACACATACCAACATATTTGTAGTAATGTTAATATCAGTTCAGCCTTGGGTTGAAAATCTAATCTGCTTCTAGTGAATGTGGATGTTGTATCATTATTTACGTGGTATCAAAAAATAATCTAGTAACTTAAGCGTGAGTTTACACAAAATTAAAAAGCTGACTTTACAAATTCAGACTGTGCTCGGCGGACCTTAAGCATCAGTCGGTCATTTGACCCAGTTTAATCGGATCCAAAAGACCACATTAAGTCATCCCAACGATTTGACGTGGTTGGATTCTTCTGGTAACCTGAGACGACCTGCAGCAGGGGTCCAAAAGGAAGCTGCTCACATTACAAGCAGGGAGATCTGCTGCTGCTGCTGCTTGATATCTAATTCATGACCTGTGTTCAGGTCAGAATTATCAGTAAAGAGATGTCATCTGTTTGTAGATAAATGTACATCTTTAGCGTGTGTGTGTGTAATATATCCTGGGTCGATGGGAATCCTCCACATATAGACCAGCCTGATCTGTGACGACATGTGTGACATCCTGCTATTTCTGTCATCATGTGAACGAGTGACGAGGCAGCTTTTCAGTCAGTCTAATGTCCTCTCTCCTGTCTTTATCATCCAGGCATGCAGTTTGTATTTTCTACCTGGTGCTGCGAGCGCTGGATACGGTGGAGGACGACATGACAATCCCTCTGGACAAGAAGGTCCCCATGCTGAACGATTTCCACACCTACCTGTACCAGGACGAGTGGTGCTTCACTGAGAGCCAGGAGAAGGACCGACAGGTTCTGGAGGATTTCCCCACGGTCAGTAGCACCGCGTGATGTATTCATAGATGGGCAGTAGGCAGATGCAGTAGGGCTTGGTGTAAAAACAGGTTTACAGACAAAATGTACACCGTAAAATACTATTTTAATCGCAGATTTAAGTTTGTAAGATGGTCGTCTAATTTCTCTGATGGTTTGTGATCGAAAAATGAAATCTGTGTCACTCAGATTAAAGGCTGTTATTAATCATTAATGAGAATCTTCACGTGTGCCGATCAGATATCACTGGAATTCAGAAACCTCGCTCAGGAGTACAGAGACGTCATCTCGGACATCTGCCACCGTATGGGAGTGGGCATGGCCGAATTCCTGGAAAAGAAAGTGGGATCCATGAAGGAGTGGGACCTGGTAAATAACATTCTTGTGTAACCATTACGTTAGACATATCAGCTGATGTTAGCTTATAAAAGCTGATGCCACCTCGTTTTATTCTGTGCAGTATTGCCACTACGTGGCCGGGCTGGTCGGCGTCGGTCTGTCTCAGCTGTTCTCCGCGTCCAAGCTGGAGGACCCCGAGGTGGGCCGGGACTCCGAGCTGGCCAACTCCATGGGCCTGTTCCTCCAGAAGACGAACATCATCAGAGACTATCTGGAGGACACGCAGCAGGGACGTGCCTTCTGGCCACAAGAGGTAAATGCATGGTGTAGGCTGTTTGTTTAAGCGTCTGACCCGACCCCCACAGTTATGCAGTATGATAGCTGCTGCTGAATGCTTTTCAGGGTTGAACGCACTCAAACTTCAATATTTACTCACATTTTATCAGCAGAATATGGAGATTTTGCACACAGGTTTTATGCAGCAAGGATAGTTGTGCCGCAGATAGCTGACAGAGAGTAAAAGCAAAACCAACATGACCCATTTCGACATGCATTGCTCATATTGCTGAATACTGAGTAAAAAAACGTACCGTGTGTTAATATACTGTGTCCTCTGTGTTCCTGCAGGCTTGGAGTCAGTTCGCAGGTCGTCTCGAGGACTTGGCCCATCCCGAGAAGCTGGAGTCGGCTCTCTCCTGTCTCAACCTGCTGGTCACTGATGCTCTGCGACACGTCCCCGATGTTATCGCCTACCTGTCCCGCCTGCACAACCAGAGCGTGTTCAATTTCTGTGCCATTCCTCAGGTACACATGGACTCATTACTTACTGCAATCCAATGATATAGCGATTGAATTTGATTTGCACGACATGATATTTAAACAGCACAGAACTCCAGTCAGTTTCTGGGCATTTCTACTCACTGTCCTCAAGTCCTGCACCTCTATGGGGACAGCACAGTCATGGCTAGAAGTAGAAAATATTTTAATACTGGCATAGTTCTGATGCTAAAAACAGAAACAAGCCTTTCAAACCCATTGACAGGTTGTTAATGTCACATACATAAATGTTGATGCCAGAGAAATACAAGCCCTCATTTATTTAAATTATTTTCTTCCACTTGACTACATGCTAATCCTCTCTTCACCAGGTGATGGCAATAGCTACACTATCATCATGCTACAACAACCCCATGGTGTTCCAGGGAGTAGTGAAGATCAGAAAGGGACAGGCTGTCACGCTCATGATGGACGCCACCAACATGAGAGCAGTGCAGACCATCATCGCCCAGTACAGCCAGGAGGTGTGTGTGTCTGCGTGGTTGCTCTCTCACTTCCAATATAGTGGCGCACTTTATGACAATGACAATCTATCTCCCTCTCTGCAGATTTTACAGAAGGTCTCCCTCACTGACCCGTCACGGGACAAGACCCTACACATCCTGGCTGTCATCAGGGACAAGTCGGCTCTGTCGCAGTCAAGCCTCCCCAACAGGACCCACCACCTGTCGCCCATGTACCTGTCTGCTGCCATGCTGCTCGCCGCCCTCAGCTGGCAGTACCTCAGCACCACAGCAGCGCAGGCGCAGGGCACCGGAGACATGCAGGGACAGTGAACCCATTGACTCACAAAGCCCGTTTTCCCACACTGGAGGTCCGAACCTGAAGCACTTCTTCACCCTTTGCCCTCTTTATTATGGCCGTCACAGGACAATGGACGTGTTTAGACTGTGGAGGGCGTCTGGTAGCAGGCTGGGCTCATTTGGATTTGATAGTGATTTATAGTCCATCCTGCAACCAGATAAATCATTTACACACGGTGTCGTGTGGTTATATTCACCAGCATAAATGACACATTGAAACAATTCAGGGTGTTTTATTGTTTGACGTTTATGTTGATTGTGTTCTTCTATCTTTTTTTTTTTTCTTAGTTTGATTTCTTTTAAACATTTTGACCCTTTTAATTGAGTGTAATGATTCGGCATTTCTGAATATATCAGGATAGCAATTAACGGATAATTATTTGTTAAAGTAACACTATGTAACTTTTAAAGTAATTCTAGAGAAAGGTAGTTGATTGTTGAGACTCATTCCAAGGCCGTCAAATAGCAACGCTTTGTGTCAATAGTCTTGACGATTTTGTCGCGAGTATATTCTACTGGTCAGAATCCAAACCAATCAAATTAACGAGGGACGTAAACAAACTTCTGGCGCTGTTTTTAGATTCCTGACATTTCCTGGTTGCCGTTTTTGACATCGTGGACGGAATGAGTGAGGTTTTTTTATAATTTCAATGCAAATTAAATAAAATGTAAAGAACACTGCCTGCCTGCCTGCAACAGGAAGCAGCGTGTACTTTTCAACCAATAAGAAGTGTCTGGGGGCGGGACACCGCCACAAAATGTCGTCCAGATAGAGACAGAGCGAGTGATTTTTTTCAGGGTTGAGCGACATCGCTGGACGGAGCGATATCGCTCGTGGCACGTCAGGACAGGCTGATTGAAAAGTACACATTCTAATCACTTTTCCTCGCTCGCTCGCGTCGCTGTATGTCAGGACGCGGCGTTAGACTGGTGGACTCTGGCACTTGCCCGATGTCAGCTTGGATCAGCTCCAGCCCATCATGACCCTGCAAAGGATGAGTGATTACAGTTGATGGATGGATGGAGACTCAACGATCAACTATCTTTCTGCAGAAAGTTGCAGCGTCGCTTTAAATATGCTGTAATGGTGAAATGCAAAGCACGCGACACTGCCTGTTTTAGGATTTCGGAGGAAACACTCACCAAACCTCATTAAGTTTTTGTTTAATTTAGTGTCAGATCTTTGTCTCTTTCTTCATGTCAGACAGGAAACTAGCTTAATATTCCGCTTGTTGTGTTTCTACAGCAGAAACAGAACAAGAAATGAATTGTTACACCAGAGTACTTCACAGTAGATGAACTGTATGTTAGCATCCACGCACAGGAGAGTTTAGTGTCAGCATTTTTATGTCTGTGTTTTGTTTCTCTTGCAGATAGGGAAGGAAATAGGGACAAAAAGAAAACAGTGCAATTCCGAGGTAGCTTTGACGTGGACTGTTTAAATGAATAAAAAACAAATGTAATTTCTGATACATTTGATATCTGAAAGAAATGCATATTAAGACTGCTAGCTAAAGTGTCCTTAACGCAGCTTTGGTGAGTAGAAAGGCTAGCACAGAGTAACCTTGTACAGAACCAAAGGAGAGCTACAAACATTGCTATGTAATGTGACATTTTGATTTGTACATATTTGAACAAATAAAGAGGTGAAATAATCGAAACAGACTGAATGGTGGTTGTGCATAAAACACAAGTCATGTTTTATTTTACAGCTCAGATTCCAGATTGTAAAATTATATCCTTATATTTTCCAGCAGGTTCAAGGTTCATATATTGTGCTTTGCTTTGTTTTTCTTGGTAATATTCCTGACTTTTTCTGCATTATAGTCCACATTATAGCTATGAAGCTAATTAATAAAAAGGAGGGTTTGTTAGAAGTTAATGATAGCGGTTAGTTGCATATTTTTCTCTTCGTTGTCTGGCCATCATTTTATGACCACCTGTCAACCTTTGGATAGACGTTTTGTTAGTCACATGAGATCTATACTGACAATGCACTCATTACACAGACATGTGATTTCATTACTTGCAAAGAGGACAGTATGACTTGAGATCAAAGTTGCCTTGTTCAGCGAGAAGAAGGAAGTGTTCAGAAGAAACGTCCACTGAAAGACTGCAACAGGTAAAAATTTTGACTTCAATATGAAAGATTGTTGTTCTTTAATCATGTCACGATGACTTTAATTGTTATCTTAAATTATATGTTTATTACACTTTTATATTTGAGTTAATTGTTAATAAGAGGAAGCTTACTGTTGTGTATGCTTGTCTAGATGCAGGTTATTATACCAACAAAAACACTTCAAATTCAGCTGAAGTTCTGATGTTTTTCCAGATATTTATAAACAATAATCCCAATTTCCATCTTTTTAAGGCCGTTGTCACAAATCAAAATACATCAGGTTTAAAAAGTCCACATTGAAAGTTTTTGCTCTTCATGTATGTATCTGAAAAGGACAGAGGTAGCTGCTAATGAATACATAAGCTGCAACTATCTTATACAGTATTCTGTTGTTGCTTGGTGCATGTGGAGGTGCAACTATGACCACATTCACTCAAGGAAATGTAGGCTAAATAATTTCAACATTTTTAGAAGTGTCAACAAGATGCTGCAGTAAAATCAGACCAAAGATACTGCAGAAAACCATGAGCTACAGCACCCTCTCCCTGTTCAGAAGTAATGAATATATTGCAGTCGAGGTATTTATTGAAGTCTGGCCGTCACCTGTTTTGCAGGATGCGTCCTCTGGCTCTCCTCTGTGCACTTGTGACAGTCTCTGTCACTGTGGCTCGGCCTCACCTCCCTCTGCTCTCCCCAGAGATGGTGGACCTCATTAACAAGGCCAACACCACCTGGACGGTG
The DNA here is from genome assembly GCF_965226575.1 of Pagrus pagrus. Lineage (NCBI taxonomy): Eukaryota > Metazoa > Chordata > Actinopteri > Spariformes > Sparidae > Pagrus > Pagrus pagrus. The sequence continues at coordinate 9,948,803 of NC_140200.1, forward strand.
AGCATGTCTTAATCATCCGATACAAATATATGTCCACCTGAGGAAACCTGCTGTCACAGATTGTGGTCCTGAATATTGTGAATTCTGTAATCTCTGATTTTACCACATTACTTTTGCTCCAGGCCGGGCAGAACTTCCAGAACGTTGACATCAGCTATGTGAAGGGACTGTGTGGGACTTTACTGAATGGACCCAAGCTGCCAGAGGTGTAGGTTTAAACAGTGCACTCCCACTAACTAAGTACATTTACTCAAGTTCTGTACTTAAGTACAGATTTGAGGTACTGTACTTTTCTTTTCATACCACTTCCTGTTTACTTGCATACATTTTCCTGGGTGGCAGTCAGCACATTCATCTTATTTGCAGTGCCCAGTGACCGTCCTTTTCTTCTTTAGAGTTCACAACATTGAAGGCATAAACCTCCCAGACACCTTCGACCCACGGCAGCAGTGGCGCAACTGTCCCACAATCCAACAGATCCGAGACCAGGGGTCCTGTGGGTCCTGTTGGGTAAGACTGACAAAACAAGTAGGCAGTAATAGAATCAGCACAGAGATTGCTCAGTTGTGTTCCCTTTCTTTGATTTCCCACAGGCCTTTGGGGCAGCTGAGGCGATATCTGACAGGCTGTGTATCCACAGCGGTCAGAAGATCTCGCTGGAGATCTCTGCTGAAGATCTGCTGTCCTGCTGTGATGAATGTGGGATGGGGTGAGTTTTCAGTGCAACAAAATCAGTGAACCCCAGGAGGGCAATTAACAACACCTGTGCTTCTATTTTCCTGTGGATGCAGCTGTTTCGGTGGTTTCCCCTCCACTGCTTGGGAGTTCTGGGCAAAGAAAGGGCTCGTGACAGGAGGCCTGTACGGCTCCAAAGTCGGTGAGTGTGAACTGAAATGTGTGCGTACAGCCAAAGTATTTAAAGTCTGAACTGAAACTGTGTGTGTGGTGTGTTTGACAGGCTGCCGACCCTACAGCATCGCTCCCTGTGAACATCACGTAAATGGGACTCGTCCTCCCTGTAAGGGTGAACAGGAGACTCCTAAGTGCGAGCAGGTGTGCATTGATGGATACTCGCCATCATATCCCAAGGACAAACACTTTGGTACAGACCTCTAAAATGACTACTTTTCTGTCATGTCTCTCTTGTATCTACCTTTGATGATATTCTTCTCTGTGTCTCCATCTGCAGGTAGACGCACATATAGCGTCCCATCCCAACAGGAGCAGATCATGACTGAGCTGTACAAGAACGGGCCTGTAGAGGCAGCTTTCTCTGTATATGCAGATTTTCTGCTGTACAAGTCGGGTGAGGCTGGTTTGATTTTGTTTCCACATTGGCTTAAACTCTGAAACTCTACATTAAACTCACGAGTGCCATATTACTGCAGGTGTGTACCAGCATGTGTCAGGGGAGATGCTGGGCGGTCATGCCATCAAGATCCTCGGCTGGGGAGAGGAGAACGGGACGCCCTACTGGCTGGCTGCAAACTCCTGGAACACTGATTGGGGAGATAAAGGTACGACGAAAGCAGGGTTTGGGACTGTGTGCTGGTCACATATTGTGCAAGCACAGAACAGACACATCCCACATAATCGGTCTATGGTAAAGAAGTCTTGGCCTTTAATCATGTTTTTGTGTCTTCTCATTTCAGGTTTCTTCAAGATCAAGCGTGGAAATGATGAGTGTGGTATTGAGTCCGAGATGGTTGCAGGAATCCCAAACAACTAGATCAAATGAGTCCTGGCTGCGAATCAAGTCAATCAAGAGAGATTAAAATAATGATTTCAAGTAGAGAGAATAAATTGCGCAACATGGTGAAACAAGAGCTTGCGTGCATGCTTTGTTGTTGTTCTAAATAAATCATTAAGTCATAAAAAAGTCATATAAGAAGTTTCGTGGCCTGTGTATCTAAATCACATTTACTCAAACTGTAATAAAGTACTTTTTAATATTCAATTAAATTCTACTTTTTTCTCTACAATTATTCAACACCTTTGGTAAGTTACTTTGTAGATCAATATAATTTATACAGAATATAAATCAACTAATATTATGATTAGTAGGCTCATTAAAATACCCAGATTTATCAGTTGTATTGTTGAAGTAATGTACATATTACTAAAATGGACCATTCTGCATAATAAGTACTTTTATTTTGGGTGCTTTAAGTATATTTTGATGCCAATAGCCTGCTTTTGTACTTTTACTGAAGTAAGATTTTGAATGCAGGACTTGTAACAGAGTATTTTAACGCTGTAGTATTGTTTGTTTTACTTAATTACTGTACGTTACAGTAAAACATGTATGTAGGTATCATCAGGTAAACATCTCAGATGGAGCAACCAACACAAGATTTTGACACAGGGCCTCAAAAAAGGCTAAAAATGCAAGGCTCCCATGAGAGCACTTAGCGTATCATTCACCAAACAAAATTCTATTAACTGAATTACCACAGATTAACTGACATACCCTAAACTTCAATCTTTGGTTCCCCTGAGAGTCTGAGGCCTGAAGTTATCCAGTTTTAAAAGAAAATGCTGGAATCCAGTAACTTGTAGACTCGCAGAGGCAGCAGAAGGTGGCGGTAATGCCCATGATAGGTTTGCAGAGCAAGGGCTCCGAGGCAACAGCACATAAAAAAGAGGAAGGCACAAATGTAGAGACAACAGAGCACCTGTCTTATGCTTGACACAATCCAGAATGTAAGGAAATCCTTACATAATTAGATAAACTCCAAATCCATACATGTACTGTACATTTCTTCTCTTTTAGAAATATTCTGTTGAATAACAACATATTAAATTTATAATCAATGGTATAATCATTATTATAATACTACATACATGAATGTGATTTAGCCAAATCCTATTAATTGTAGAATGAGCTTAAGAATGAATTTTCTTTACTCTTGGTGTCTAAAAAAGGATGGAAAAAGCCCATCCAGAAAACTTTGCACATAATTTGATTAACACTAGCCATATTTCCATATTTTTTTTATGCTAGGCGACTATGTTAACTCAGCTGAGTATGTTTTGTTTCTAGTTTTCTTTTTTCAGTCCTCTTGCACATATTTAACCAAATTTTGACTTTCCAATGCTTAAGTAATTATATTTACATATACCCCATGTAGCCAGGAGTTTCGATAATGTTGTTTGTATCAGTATGATAACGAATTTCGTTTGTCGTTCTTTTTTGTATAATTAATAAAGTTTTTTAAAAATGAAAAGAGGAAGGAGAAAGGCGTTTGAGGGCCATATTTGTAGTTTGTGAAGGAACTACATCGGTATGAGCACATTCGAGGGCGGACCATAATATGAGGCGGACTTTGACATTGGACGCTCCTCCTCAAACTTCCGGTCCTGTGACAACCCGGAAGTGTGAGCTCCTGGAGACGAGAGCGGTGAATTACAGGCTGCAGGTGATACCGGCTCCTCCTCACCGTCGTCAGGGCTGATGGGACGAGTCGGAGAGGCAGTAAAACATCTTTAATCTTAGCTGGTGGTGATGAAGGCAGGTGGTCGGGCTTTAATCCGTCTTTCTGTCAGTTGTCTGTCCCGTTGTGTCGGTTGAGGAGACATTTTAAGCTAACGTTACCAGGTTACGTTAGCTGTCTACTTTCTGCTCCTAAATAAGCCGGGTCATGTTGTTATCACATTTGGAGCTATGGAGAACATGTTGGGAGTGTGTTTCCAGACCTTACACGGTGTTCATCTGCTCCCTCACAGCCGCACTGTACTATCTGTGGGGCCGCAAGTGTCAGGTCAGTCACAGCGGTCAAGGCCGGCGGTAATGACTGCACAAAAACATGTTTTTATTATGTGTTTTATGTCATTTTTAACCTTACTTTATTTGATTGTGCTTGTTCAATTTATTTTATTGTGTTTTAACTTTATTTTTTGTTAATCTTAATCTGCTGTAGTTCGGATTTTATTTAAATTAAAATTCGATTACATTTCCTTTTTGAACCTATTCTACCCTATTTCATTATCTCATTTTTTAATTGTCTGTTTTTCATGTAATTTTACTAAATTTTATCATATTTTCTTATTTGATTAAGTTTGGATTTGATCTAAAGCTACTATTTATTTTTATTTGTCTCACTCTTTTTTTCAGTGAAAGTTTTTGGTGATCATTCCGCACAAAAATTTATGTATTTGTAAAGTGACACTTTTTGGCACAAGGTCTCTTTATTCACACACCAGCAAAATCCCCACCTAAATGACCTTTTATAAAAAGTATTTATGAAAGTGTTTGTCAGTGTTTGTTGAACTTTATATGCAAGTTATTGATCCCCCTTGGAGGAATTATAAATGATGACAAATACAACTGAAAGATGTCATAATATAGCTTGTCATTATTGGCTGATTACTTTTTTAATTAATTGCTTTTTTGGTTAGTCTATAAAATTTTAAAATGCTGTGAAAAATGTGATATCCTTAAATAACTTCACCAGCAGTCTCAAAACCAAAGATATGACAATCATATAAAACAGAGAAACACAAAATCTTCACATCTGAGAAGCTGGAATCTGCAAATGTTTGACTTAATTAATTTTCTATTTGTCAGCTACACAATGAGTGCATGTCAGATCGATACCGCATAGTACTCATGTTATATACAAGTCTAAATGACATGTGATAGTTAATTATCATAACCATATTCTAAAATTATTATTTTTGATATTGTAGAAAATCGGAATAATGTTTTTTCAAGTCAGGTGGTTGTTTTGCAGAACACACACACACACACACACACACACACACACACCTGTCTTTAAGTCCCATTCCTCTCATACTGTTCTGTCCTGTTTTGCATGCTTGGCTTGTCTGTCACGGTTGTTTTTCAAAGTGTTTTCATACCTTATTATTTTGTCTCTTTCTTCCTCCCAGACGCCAGCCCTAGTTACTAGCAAGACCTTCAGTGCTTTCCTCCTCAAGCACTGTCCTGTGGTGTCTGAGCACTTCAGTCCCACTCCGTGGTGCTGGGGAGGTCGGCTCCAGACGCTGGTCTGTGCCTTTATCAAGTCCAAACCTCACGCTGCTTATCGCAAGTACGATGAAGCCCCTTCATGAGTTCCTCTTGTTCTCTTATGTTCCTTTTTTTTTCTTACTACAGTATCAATGTATTTCTTCATGAAAACCCTACATTCATGTAAGAGTATGAAGCTTATGTGTGTTGAAATAACTCATAATCTTAAACCTATAGACTGATGAAATAGTAATTTATGTGTTGTTAATGTACCAGTAATCCTCACTCCATTCCTCAGTGAGCTGATCCGCACGGTCGATGGCGGTCAGATCTCTCTGGACTGGGTGGACAATCAGGCCAGTGTGCCTTACCCAGAATCCTCTACCCGCCCCACGGTGCTGATCCTCCCGGGCCTGACAGGGAACAGCCAGCAGTCCTACGTGCTTCATGCCATTCGCCAGGCCACCCGCCGCGGCTACAGGTCAGTGGTGTTCTTAACCCATCTTCTGTCTTAAATGATGAAATTCTTTATCTGTGTGCCAATATTTTTTTTTTTCTTAGATGTGTGGTCTTCAACAACAGAGGCGCCGGAGGGGAAGAGTTGTTGGTAAGTACAATGTCGGCAAAGTACGTTTCTGCGAACCGCGTATATGTTGAAACTTTACATTTCTTTATGTAGCAGCTTGATGTTGTTCAATATTTGGCTGAAAAAACCTGGGTTTGAACAGTGGTCTCCGGCTTGACAGCCATCTCGCCCAGCTGCGACTGCCATTCCCTCCACTCACTGACATGAAATTCAGCTTATTTACATGTAGTGTGAACGTGACATGACACATGTACTGTATGTAGCGATGTCAATATGGTACTTCTGATGTGTCTGTGGTTGCAGAATTGTATCCAAAATAACTTACAATAAGTACACTGAACCATGTGGATACAACCCAAAAATAGCACAAATCATCACACATCAGCTTCATCAATTAACCCAAAGTTACGCTGCAGCTCTGATGCTTCTCCAGAGGTAGTATCAGAGCAGCAGCAGAGGCGAGCTCGTGTCTGTGTGAATGGATAAGCTGGCGGCGCGGGGCTGGGGTGTGTCGATCTGATGGTGTTCGCAGTCTGATAACAAAACAGATCCTTCACTCATTAAATTAAAGAGAAATGACCGGATGACAGGAAATGACAGGACCAAATAACAGTAACGTAGTAACTGGTAGTGTCTTTGGCAACTTACATGAGGAAAAAAAATGCCGCAGTTATACATGGACAAGTGTCTGTCATCCCGTCTGTCCTACCGACTCTTCGTCACATTTCTTCCCGAAAAACAGTGTCTGTCCCCGGCAGAAAAACTTTAACTCACCAAGTGTTTGTCTCCTACCACTCTTGTTTTGTTGTAGTTACTGTTACCACGATGATCAGCCCTCCCGACTGAGACTTCAGTGAACTTTCCCCTAGAAAACAGCGTCCCTCCCCCTGAGTGAGAAAGTCAGACAGCATCCTGTTTACTGATGGCGCATTATGTAATTATGTAATTTTGAGCAAAAACGTAACTTTGTCACTTTCCAGGATGTTTGGTGGGTCAGGATCTCATTCACAACACATTATAACAGCAGTTAGGAAAGCAATGTCACTCTGGGAAGTGTTCTGTTTCTGCTAAGAGTGGATATTCATGATTTCCTTTTTTTTTATTGTAACAGAATTCCATCAAAAGACCAAAACCAACATGTTGAACAAGTATTGTCAAGTATATCCAAAGTTTGATATATTTCTTCTTTTGTTGCATAATTCTCCACTGGGGTAAACATAGTAGTTTACAAAAATAATTACAAATCCTTGTCAGTTCACGGCTGGAAATGGTCCCCAACAGAGGTGCTATTTACTCCAGCTTGATAGAAGTTGAAGTTATTTCACAACTCCACTGTCAAAGGAAATTACTTCTCCTTTGGGAAAACTGTTTATTTGTGTCCCTCAGACAGGCAGGGTAGATTAGAAACCATTGAGAGACCAACTGCGCCAATGTTGTTTTTGGTCTTTTCGTTGGATTCGTAAACAAAAAGATAAAAACAGAATGAAGGCAGCTGTAACATTTCAAACACAAAATCTAGAACTGGAACGCTGCATGTAACGCTGTCCCTCTGCTCGCTTCAGACGCCTGTCACCTACTGCGCCGCCAATACCTCAGATCTTGAGCATGTGGTGCAGCATGTCAAAGGACTTTACCCACATGCCCCTGTGCTTGGTGCTGGTGTGTCTTTGGGAGGGTGAGTTGGTCTATAGTGCTTCCATCTGCTTGCATTCTCCGAGAAAATGTAATCAGAAAAGTTGTTTTCTCGTCAAATTGATTCCAGCTTTGTTTCCCATCTCTGTCTTCCCTTTAGTTACTACCTTTTCGACAAACTTCCTGCTCTTTTTTATTCTTTGTTCTTCTTCGTTCACCTTCCGCAGCATGTTATTGTTAAACTACCTGGGCCGTAAGCGCACAGAGTCGGGGATGGTGGCGGGTTTGACCATCTCTGTCCCCTGGGATGCACAGAAGTCCTCGGACTCGATGGAAGAACCTCTCAACTGGCTGCTCTTCAACACGTACCTCACGAGGGGCCTGCGTCGCGCTGTCACCAGGTGGGAAATACTGCAGTTTTATAAACAGTTACCTTAGTTTGACATTTCTGGTTGTTGACTCAGTAAACATCTCGTTCTCACAGGAACAGGAAGGTTCTGGAGAAAGTGGTGGACATTGACTATGTCTTGAAGGTATGGCCCGTTCTTCACATTCACTTCTCTGTAGCAGTTTCTCTTCATCTCTTCCTTTTTCGTGTGATATTTCCCCTCCACTGTCGTTTAATGTCGTCTCTATCTTGTAGGCACGGACAGTCCGTGAGTTTGACGAACGCTTCACCTCTCTGCTGTTCGGTTATAATTCTTGTACGGAGTATTATCACGATGCCAGCCCGGACAGAAAACTCCACAATACAGCAGTGCCCATCTTGTGTCTGAACGCTGCAGATGACCCCTTTTCTCCAAAATACGGTCAGTAGACAAAAGGAGAGGATGGGCATTGTGTTTGGCCTGGAGTTTTTAATGTAGCTTTTCATTAGCTGACACTGTAAAGTCTGTGTCTGATTTCATGGTTGGATGTATGTTACCTGCAGAATATTATTCATGAATAAAACAATAATTCTGTCCACTTGACCCCCACTAAATTAATGGTTTTTCAATGTATTTTCTTTCAGCATTCCCGTTGACCATAGTCCAAGGCCTGCCCAACGTTGCTCTGTTGTTGACGGCCCATGGCGGACACATCGCCTTCCTGCAGGGTTTGTTTCCACGCGGTGAGAGCTACATGGAGCGCCTCTTCGGTCAGTTTGTCCAAGCCGTCTTCGAACACCCAAAGGACATCAGGAAGGCATGTGGCATTAAGGAGGAGAAGACGAGCTGATTGTTTGTTCATCCTGTTTGCACTCTGAACCAGACCTAACATTAGAACGACTCTTAACTATGAACAATATGAAGTCACCGGCAACAACCTCATTGCAACAAATCACTAAAGTGCATTGCTTAGCTTTGCATGCCGTTATCTCACCACAGAAATATTGGGTTTGCACTGAGAAGGACCAACTGTATTGTACAATCATGTGACCTCACTGCTACTAAGCTAATCTACCTCTTCATCCTCTCAGGTTCTCTTTTCATGAGCAATCGAAGAAGATCGAAAAAAGTAGAAGAACTTTCAAGTATTCAAGAAAATCTTTCAGCCGATAAGTTCATGCCTGATATATATATGTATATATATATACATATATATATACACGGAAAATGATGTACAGTATACTGTATATATCAGTTTTTCTATTTTAACTTTTCAATAGAATGTAATTTGCTTTTAATCATAATGTTTCTCTCACATGCCGTCCCATCTTCACTTAGAGTGCTTTAGCGTCGCTGAAAACAAAATGCACAAATAGTTCCTGTTAGAAAACGAGCGCTCGGATTGTAGAATTTATTTGAAAATGTTATTTAAAAAGAAATGAATCGAATGTGAAAACTAGAAGACTAATAATTATCCTGTGCTCTTGTTTTGCCTCATATGGGGTTTTTGTTTTTCAACACTTGTTTATTGAAGTGCGACATTCCTGAAAGGATTCCATTAGCGCGTTTTAGACCTGAATGCGTACTTTGCATACAATTTCTCAATGCATACCAGACCCTGAGGTAATCCTGCAGGTAGCTCAGCTGTTTGAACTGTCACTGTCACCCCTCAAGCTCCCACACAGCAGAAATACATAAAAGAAAATCCATTAAATGTGAAAGTGCTGCTTGTAGATGCTTTTGCAGTATGCAATGTAAATGATGCAGTACCTTACAGGTAAATTAGCTGAACCTGCAGTAAATCTGCAGTGTGTTACTTACTTGACGTATTTTCACCTGCTGTCAATAATTTAATCACAAGTGGTTCTGAATTTATGTGTGTTGCAATCTGCCTTTTGTTTATCATTGACGCACAATGTCTATCAAGTCAGCATCCACGTCCACATGATTGTTATTAGGTGTGGAGTTATAAGATGGAGGGCATTTGTCCTGAATTTAATCACTGATTTTAAGTCTTAATACCTGGGCCAGGTCCGTGTGTGTGTGTGTGTGTGTGTGTGTGTGTGTGAACTGAATGTCTTTACAAAGATCAGTCAAGAATATGCTAAAGGTTTTATTATGTGTATCACCAATAGTCCACTGATGATATAAACTAGGGATGAGCGAGTACACCATTAGCTGTGTCTGTATCCGTACTGGTGCTTAAACAGGAAGTGTGTGTGACTGACCAGAAGTTCGTTGTTTAAACCTGAAATTGATACGGGTTGATCTACTATTTAACTATTTACAGAACAACTTCAGAACTGAGCTTCGGATCAATGTTTTCGATCACAAGACAAAGAAAAAAGTTTTCTTTAACATGAATGAATGAACTTCAGTCAGCTACCCGATGAGGATTTTCATCATGAACAAGAACGGATATTGACACATTTTACTTGAATAACAACGTCTGTATCGGACAGTCGTTTCAGCAGAGTACTCGCTCAACCCGAATACAAACACCCTTGTATGATACCAGTACCATGATATTCTTAATGTATGATTTGTATAATTTTTTACCAGATGCTACAGTTGTTTGATATGAAGGTATTGAGATTGAAGCAGCAAATGTTGCTAATTGTTGGCTTTTTAAAGGGTAACTCCACTGTGTGTTTACAGGTCTTAGGGAATACTACTGCATATATGAAAAAAGTAATATTAAGCCTTTTGTGGCTCCAGAATGAGCTGCATGAAATCTGATAAATTACTTCCAATCGCGTCACTCAGTGGCTAAATTGCATTGTGGGTAATGTAGGCACAAGGTTTTGAAAAGCAGTCCAGTGGTCTAGCATTCCTGTAACACTGTTGGACTCATTATGTACTGTTTAAAAAAAGGCTTTATACTACTTTTTTCACATATGTAAACACACTTTAATGTGACAGATTAGTGGAGTTGCCCTTTAAGTTCAGTTGCTCATCAGCTGTTTTGCTACATTCACTTGCCTTTATTTGCTGTGTTGTTTTCAATTATTATTCATTTTCACTTCTGTGTGAGCTGCCACCACAACTATGGGCATTATGAACATTCTCTTTGGTTTTTGGTTATTGAATTACACTTGAATTAAAGAATGACAAGAATACAAACTCTCATCTCAGTCGCTGATTTTACTTCACTGTCACCGGTGGCTGTGGGGTCATAGCAACACATAGTTCAGCCTGGGCTAGTTTTGTTTTGATTGATACGTGTCCCAATGTTGGTATCAATGGAAAAATGTCATAGCACACGCGCGGCCTGTCACCAAGTTCAGCTGCCAGCTGAAATCCGAGCCGTTTTATCTCTTGAGCGGTGGGGTCATTAATGTCGCTGATTAACCAGGCAGAGTATCAATAATTAACTGTGAACAATAAAGGCCCACGCCCTCTGTCACAATGCGAACCCTTCAGCCTCATTTAGATTCATGCAATGACGCCGCGGACTGGAAAACATCCAGTGGCGTGTGGAAAAAACAAAAACCTAATGGAGCAGACGCTTTGTCCTGCTCGCCCTCAGTTTTGATAATTTTCCTTCCAGCTGTCAATTATGTGAGTGTGACTCTCAGAGGGAAAAGCTCACAGCATGATCATTTTATAAAGAGATTGCGTTTTGAAAAACTGTGGATCTGTTACATCAGTTTACAAAAATATCATGATAAGGAGGTGGAAGAAAGCACTTGGGGAAAATACAGAAAATTGATCTTGTGTGCTTCTCATTTTTGCTTCCCCTTTCTGTCATCTTATACAGTGACTATCATTGTTTTCTCAAGCCTCCACTAAATCTCTCTGGTACTTGCGTCAGCAGAGAATAATAAATCACTGCTAAATGACACAGAAATCACAAATCAGTTTTGCAGTTATGTTTTAAAGTCATAAAAACGGCACATGTGGATTTTTAGAGAGAGAACAACTAAAAAGCAATAAAATCCCACAAAATATAGCTTTAGGTTTAGCTGAGAGTGATTTCTACCCCCCCCAACTTATTCTTTCTGTCCACTCCATCCTCCTCCCGCCTGTATTCCTCTACCTGGTGTGATGGGAGGAGCCTCAGGTTATCGTTAATGATTCAACACCCAGAGCTGCTGAGATTGACAGATAGAGAAAGAGCAGGAAAGATTGAGAGTGAGAGATAGCTGGAGAGAAGTAAAAATAGTAAAAGCTGAGGAGCAGATAATGTAAGCTGAGAAAGTGTGCAGCGGTGGAAGAAGTAATGCCAGAGAGGTTGCAGAGTGCATGTTTGTATGTGCTCAGGTGCGTCTGCAGAGGTTGCAGCGGATACTTCTCTACAACTGAAAAAGTGGATCTCGTGAGCAGTTCAGGGTGATTATTTGGCTCCTATGATCCATGAGGCCTTTATTGGCTGGACTGACGTTCATCTTCTGTTCTGATCCACACACAGCCTGCAGGTGAGTCTCAACATATTTGTGTCTTTGAGAGTTCATGTAAAGAGAAGATCCTAAAGGCATTAGGACAGCTGTGTTGTTTAGTCTTCATTTCATCACGTGGCTCAAAGTCTTCTCTTGACTCATAAACAGCAAAATACACCTTTCTGTGGCTTTCCTCCTTGAGATAGTGTGGTTATTATAAATAAAATAAAAAAGTGATGATCTCTGTGTGCCAGAAACCCGAGTTTTCCAGGCTCTGAAACGCACCACGAGACTAGACGAGACACATGTTCTCTCCAGGTTTCTATTACAGGGCATCTTCTGAGAATTCAGCTGTAGTTACACTCGGCCATGAATTAGTAATGAGACAGTATGGAGTGTACAGTGTGCTGCCTGCCTGTATCAGTATAAGGGTGATCAATGGTGTCCTCATGTTCCTGCTGTGCAGCTAAAAAGCAGACAGAAATATTTCACTTATCATTTTTTTGCTGTCTCTGCTAGTCTCTCATTTTTCGTTCTATCCCTGAAGCGTTCGCTGGATCACTGATAGAAATGTGTCAAACTTAAAGGTGCAATATGTAAGAATTGTCCCACCTGATGAATTCATACTCCAAACCAGTAGGGGGGCAGCACATCGCCAGCGTAACCGCTAATTGTTGCTGCCATTTGCTAGTTAGCTCTGTTAGCCGTGCAGCTCGCGGTCTGGACAAGGAGTTAGGAGCAGTGGGGGAGTGTTGGTGTTTACGCCGCTAGCTCAAAGCTTTGGACTGTGACAGGCTGGGGCTAGCTGGTTAGCATGCTAACTTCAGTAGATATATTTGCGGCAATACACAGATGTCATAACATCAAAACAGAGCTCTACACATTTTGCTGATAATTTTAGTTGATTATTGGATGTTTTCAACTAAAATTCTTACATATTGCACCTTTAAAGGGGAACTATGTAGTTTTAGAGAAGAATTTTATTATTCACAATATTAATTAGGTAATAATCCAAACTCAGAAGTTTTTATTTTTCCCATAACTGAATAAACAGGCTGTTCACAGAGGAAAATAAGGTCCCCTGAACACTGTTTGAAGGGTGTCAGGGTCCGCCACATACAGTATAAACAAAGTAAAACAGTATGAAATTGTGTTGTCAGTTTGTTTATTCAGTCATGAAAACGAAGACAGTTTGATTATTTAGTCTTTTAAAGCATGAAAAGATCTTTCTCTTCTGATTAAAATTTCTTCCCACAACTACAGATTGCACCTTTAAGATTATTAAAGAATTACAAGTCTTTATTGATGATCTAAGCTGAAAATCTACCCGAAATATCTGCATCACATAAAGACAGCACAACCAGCAGTGTGCAGCAACTCATGGGATCGCTGCTTGAACTCCAGTCGCCCCGGGCCGAAAGCACACAGTTAAACTAACAATGGTTTTCCTTCATTAAATGTTGACCAGCAGGCAGTAAAGGTTATCTTCCCAATCTGCCCCAGTCGTCTCTCTTTATAGCTGCCAGTTCCTAGAAAGCTTACAAATTATGTGTCTGTGTGGTTAATAAAACACCCCAAGACAAATTTGAAGCCCTTGTATGGTGTAACATGTTGCAACATATTATTCGTCGCCCTTGTGTTCACAGGCCTATTAACTCCAGCCGCTGCGGCTGCATTTGGTTTGTGCCGGACTGCATCAGCCTATCGCATTGTTGCGTCCTTTGACAGTGAATCATTAGTGTGGTGTGATGGATAATATTTCAATTTAGGTCACTAGGGTTGCTGTCTTAAAGGGCCAACTGTTCTTATCCAGAATCACCTTTTCCCCCCGTCAAAGAGACACTGATAATGGAACAGGAGCCATTTTATATCCCCCTCTGTCACTGTTTGTTGCTCTATTGCTCAGTGACTTTATGATGCGCTAACATCAAGCTAATCTCAGAGCTGTCCAATGTTCAGGGTGAGGCTGCGGTGACTCGGGTCACGTGATGAGCGAGTTGGCAAACAGCTTGTCCAGGTCAGGCTCTGCTGGAGCGGAGTGTGTGTTTAGGTTATTGGTCAGTGTTTGTAATGATTGTAATGTTTGGCCTGTCAATAGAGACGTAAATATCTTTCCATCAACAGCATAAATAAAATGGCGGAGAGGCCTCGTTATCAGGGCTTTTGTCAACAGATCTCCTGGATGAAAAAGATCGAATCTCCATCAGATTTGTTAGCATGTGCACACATTTGTTGCTAGGCTATCTCCGCCTTAAAGACAAAACTGTACAGAGGAGGTTGTTAAAGGGACAATTCACCTAAAATATAAGATTCGGTCATTATCTACTCACCAACATGCTGATGGAAAGTCGTAGTTTGTAGTCCACAAAACACTTCTGGAGCTTCTCAGCAAAACAGCATAGCAACTAAAGTTAATGGGGACTTGTTTATGAGATGTCATTTACACCCTTTTAAAAGCCAAAATATTCACTGGGATCACTTCATTCGGGATCTCAGGTAGCAGTGGAGCCACTTTTTTATTTGTTTATTTACGTTTTAAAACAAGTCCCCATCTACTTCAGTTTTTTAGGTGAATGCTGCAACGTTGTTTTGTTGTGAAGCCTCAGAAATGTTTTGTGGATGACAAAACTTCACTTGACTTCCCATCGGCATGGGGGTGAGCATATAACGACTGAATCTTCAGTTTTGGATCAACTGTTCCTTTAATGCACCACATCATTATTATATTTTAGAAGCGCACACGCAGACAGAATAATAAAATATGCATAGGCGCTCAACCTGCATTAAGGGAGCTAATAATGAAGGGTTTTTTGGTCTATTTTGGCAGGTTTTGTGCAGTCACAGGTGCAGTAATAGAGGTTTAGCAAAAGCTGGCAGGGTGTGACAGCATTCAGACAGCACCCTGTTGACTGTCCATCATTAGTGTGCATTATTCAGCGAGGCTCTTGCTGTGTGCCGGCAGTGGAGCAGAGTTCAGTGCCTTGTGAAAAAGGCGCCAGACATACAGTTGAAATAACATTTCTGGGGCTTTAAGTGTGTTTAGGTTCCCACATACCAACATGTTTGATATTTTATGTCTGTGTTCATGTGCATCATTTACACAAACCTACTTGCCTATTACTGATTGTGCTGCGGACTATCTGTTTCCTCCCATACTGTATATTTTTTACTTTTTTGAGCAGTCATGGAGAAGCAACTAGAGGAGCTGAAGCAGCAGCTAGAAAAGCAATGTCTGATCAACCAGGAGCTGCAGAGGCAAAACACAGACCTGGGTGAGTGCAACCATAACTTTATACTCTTCATAACATTTAAGAGTAACTTCATAGAAGACTACGCCCAACATCACAGCTAGGTGTGGTCTATAGTTGGGTTGTGACCACATCCAGCTGTGATACTGCTATGTCACCTAGCAGGACAATTAGGATTGAGGTGTGTTCAGACAGAAAGCAAAGTGAATTTCCACATTGTTTGCTCATATTTGGCAGAACAGTTTGTGTTTATTCGCCCCAAATCGTCAATGTATCGTCTACAGGCCCACAGATGTTAGCTGTAAGCTGGCTAGCAACAGATGCACTGACATGAAGTTTGTCTGTGAGTGTTCGGGTAAGCACGGACACTATTGATTTTATGGTTTGGTTAGGTTTAGTCACAAAAACCACTTGGTAAGAGTTGAGAAAAGCTCATGTTGTGGACTGAAATACAGAGCAGGAGATGTCCCGACGTCTTATCAAAAATACCCATACAACATCCATTCAACATGATCACTGGCTTGGCACAACTTCACACCCTCCCCTCCAGTTCATTGTTGTTTTCCTCCAGTATTTCTCATTCTTAGTCTTGTCTCTGTATTTTTATGAAAGAGATGCATAAAGCCCAAGGATGAGTGTGAATTTTTCACTCAAGTTGAAACATTTTCTACTTGCACGGACGCGCACCAGTTCTCGCAGCCTTGAGCAAATTTGTATCATTGCATTTTAATTGCTTTTTCACATCATCTGTTCTTGCAGTCTGTCTGAACACAGACTGGTATAGTTACTCTTTAATGCATGTGTTTGCAGAATTAATACATGAGCGATGAAAACATCAAATTGCAATGTCAATGCAAATCTGTAACAACAATGCCGGCTTAAGAAAGACTGGCTGATATGAGCTTATCCTACATATATTAGATCCATGTGATGTAAGTTAATTAATAATGAGCATGGCAAAAAACAATTTGTTTGAGGTAATTTAGAAAAGAGTCTGTAGAGCATCATTTCACACACTATAGCAGCAGGTTCCTTGTGATGTTTTGCATGTTAAATATGTTTCTCTGCTTTAATCCACACAGAACAACGGCTGCAGGAGAAAGAGAAACTTCTGCAGGATCTCCAGAGTCAATATCATGACCTGGGTAAGAGTTCAACATGGGCACTAGGGGCAGGGACTCACACACACACAGACACACAAACACGCCATAGTCGAGGTGACCTCTGATTCCACATTCGGCTGAAACTTGGCACCAATTTACAGTAGTTAACCCTCCGTTTGTGTTCCTCTGTTTGTCTGTTTCAGAGTTTCCCTCTCAGGGCGGTAATGAGATTGAACCAGAGGTCAGGAAGAGCCGTGCGGCTGTCATCGCCCCCGAACCGATCCCAGAGACCCTGGAGATTACACGCACCAAGGTCAAGAAAACTGCCAGGTCGGTAATCGGCACTGATAACGAGAAGAGAATATCCCATTTGAGCCGGACTGCACAGCGTTTTTGCTTTTTCCGATTTAATTGCCTCTCCTGCACATTAATAATGTATGCTGGGTAAGCATGTTGTGTGGGAGCTGCCGAAGAGTCCAGTGACCTTAGACTAAGACGGCTTCTTTCACCTCTCATCATCAGCGAGACAAATCTGATCGTCAAAGCCATCCAGAAGAATGATTTCCTGGGCCGCCTCGATGAAGAGCAAACAGCCATGATGGTGGATCTCTTAGTGGTGAATAACTTCAAACCGGGGGAGGACGTCATCAAAGAGGGCTCTGAAGGAGACAGAATGTACATAGTAGCAGGTATGGAGACGTCTGGGTGTGTGTGTGTTTCTGTCTGCAGGTGATGGAGGATTTTATTTTGAAATAATCTGAATTAAATTCTATTCAGTTCTATATGATGCAACTTTCTTTTCCTTCCACCTGTTTAGATGGTGAGCTTCGTGTCACCCAGTCAGGCCGGGACCTCCGCCAACTCACCACCGGCGACGTGTTCGGGGAGTTGGCCATCCTGTACAACTGCAAACGGACAGCAACAGTTAAAGGTCAGCCCCGAGAAGCACATACAGATGTACAGATAGTATAGAAGGTGTTTGACTTTGGGATCATTTGTGTTGAATCACAGCCAGATTACTGTACTGTACATTAGCTAGCCTTAAGTGAGCGAGCGACGGCACGCTCTGTGTGTTTTACTTCAGGTCAACCTCTAACTAAACTCAGCACTCAGTAGTGATTCTTTTCCCCCTCTCCTCTCTGTAACTTTACATTCATGAAGTGAAGTACATTTTCCTTTATTGTGTTATGTAGTATTTTTGTGCATGTAAAAGGTCTGCAAAGTTACAAAGCCAAAGGGAGCTACTTTCTCCCACAGAAAACACTGCTCCTGCACTGCCTGGTTTGGAGTCGAGCTTTTTATTACGTATCTTATGTGCATCACTATGTAACAGCCGTTATATAAATATATATTTTTATATATTTATTATAAAATATATACACTCCGAACAGTCAGGGGACATACAGTTGCTACTGCTGCTGCGCGTTATTTTAGATCACACTACCTTGCTCGGCATGACCCGCCCTACTCTGCCTCTGATTGGCTACATCCTGCCTGTTCAGTAATGTGCATGGTGCAACTCTTGAACACTTGAGCTAAAATGGAGTGTTCAAGACAGTGTGAAAAGGGATGCTGTAGCAATGCACCGTATGAGAAAAATTATGTGTTTTTGGAAAATTAAAGTATCTTAACCTATTCTGCTAGGACCCCCAAATAAAAGTATGAACTTGAAAATTTGCATAATACACAAAGTACACAAACACCTGTCAATTGAGGTCACTTCTGCAGTTTGTTGCTGCAGTCAGGTTGATAAATGGGAGTGAAGATAAATCCACTTTTCAATCCCAAAAATGAAAAGTAATCGCGAAAGTATCCTCCCATTAGGAGATCAGAGCGGCATCCAGGATGTACTCCAGAGATGGCTGACTCTACTTTAGTCCATAACGTCCTCTATGTCTAAACTTCAGCTCTCCTCACTTTCATTTACATTGCAGCAAAGACAACAGTGCGTCTGTGGTACATGGAGCGACAGACCTACAGGACGATCATCACCAACAAGTCCAAGAAGAAACGAGAGCAGCTCATGGGCTTCCTGAAGACGTGAGTTTTAAAGACTCTGCAGCTGCTGTGCATGTGGTGGTTTCTTCTCATGTCACACTGCCATAACAGTGTTGGCATCTTTCATGGCTTCATGAGTCATATCACAACTATTTCTAACCCGGCTGCTATATTTTCTATATGCTGTCACAGGTCTCGGACTCTGAAGGACCTGAATGACGTCCAGCTGTCCAAAATCATTGACTCAATGGAGGAGGTGCGTAAATGTGAACTGTTCTCATGTCCAACTACTTGATTAACTACTAATCCCATTTGCAGGATTTGAGGATACATATTGTAAATCTTGGTAGTTTGGAAATAAATCATTTTTCAAGACACTTGTATTAACATTTGTGGCTTTGTTCTTCTGTCAATCACAGGTGAAGTACCAGGACAAAGATGTTATTGTTCGAGAAGGAGCCGAAGCAAACACATTCTACATCATCCTCAAAGGAGAGGTAACACGGCGTCAATTTTAAAGGTTGCGTGCGCTGTATGTAAACATACGCTCGTTCTCGTCCCTCATGCCTGTTTCCCCCCTCAGGTCCTGGTGACTAAGAATGTGAATGGGCATCAGAAGCAGATTCGTAGGATGGGAAAAGGGGAGCATTTCGGAGAACAGGCCCTGATACGGTAAACATACAGTAGCAGCCCGACACATGCCTGAGGATATTTGTCCGAGCCTTGTGCAACATTCCCCTCTCTGGGCACCTACCCTTGGCTGCTGTCATCTCTGACATTATGGTTGCACAACCTGCCAATTATCGTCTTGTCACCAAGCCAATTTTGGGAGAACTCAAAACATTTGGCCAATGTTTAACTGTTCTTCCTGTTGTGGGTGTCAGTGATTTTGCATCAAACCAACGTAGTACATGTTGACAGGGTCGAGATGTTTCTTGTCTTACTGGTCTCACTTAATGACAGTAATGGCAGTTTTACTGGGCTGGCATGTGAAATGTTTTTCCTCTTGCAGGGAAGTCTTGAGAACTGCAACCTGCTCTGCTGACGGCCCTGTCACCTGCTTCTCCATTGACAAGGAGTGAGTCTGACACGACATTAAAATCTGAGTGTAAACGAAGGTGATGCTCCTGTTCAGACAGCGGCTGTTAGTCCCTGAGAATAAATCCGTGAAGGAATTCCTCCAGCGTGTTCGTCTTCTTTGTTTGCACTTTGTTTAATGCTCAGCTCAACTAACAGTACCTTCTTCTCCTGAAGGGTATTTGAAGAGACAATTCCCATAGAGCACCTGGAGCTATTTGATGAGTATGTACCATAAAACACTTTGCATGTTTTCCTCTGTCTCTGATAACAGTGTGATGTGTACACAGACTGCTATGATTAGATTCTTGCTCAAATCTTCACTCTCATTTGTTTTTTTCCCTCCCAGCTCCAAAGTGCTGCAGGAGGCACAAGCTCCAGTGAAGTCGAGGTGAGTGAGGCTGCGGGAGATGATAAGACTTGGTGGGAACACGATCATAAGGATCACATAAATGAGTTCCTTAAAATGAAATAACATTCGTTAAAGGTTTTTCCATCTGTCTGTCTCTGTCAGTCCCAGCTCCACGCTGAGGTTTAAGGATCTGGTTCCTGTGTTGTATCAGGAGGGTCGCTTTCAAGGGGATCCTGTCACTCTTGGAGTCGGAGGGTTTGGTCGTGTTGAGCTGGTGAGTGTTTTTTTGTGGATCACTACTGCAATAGTTCTCTGAAAACAGTACTGGGTTAGTTGGATTTTATGGCATTAAAAATGGACAGAGCATCCACTGGTTTCAAAAAGAAGGTTGATTGTAAGTAAGCTTATGAGAAAATGACTCTACTTCTCACTTGATTTATTACCTCAGTAAACATTTTCCTAATGAGTTTATGGTCTCGATCTCTAGATTCAAGTCTTCTTCAACACAGCATGATGTTCATTTAGTAAATTATGGTCCCATAACACCCTGATACAGAGAAAAGAAGGTTGTCCTCGCCATATTTCCATCCTCATAACTCTTTTCTGATTGTTTTTTTTATTTTACAGGAGACGAATGCTATAAAAAAAAGAAAAAGTAAAAAACAAATTAACAAATTATATAAAAAACCCTCCTGCTCCCCCCAAAATGTAGACTTCATATTAATGTTAATTAATGTATTTATCATATTAAGAGGAAAATTTATTTATTTTCTGGTTGAACAACTGGTTGAACAACTGGTTGAGTCGATCTGTCAGCTAACTTCAGCCTCTACAAACTGTGGCTGTTGGTGTTTAACTCTCTCATCCTAACATCATTTCAGTAATAGTCATTGTTGCTTGTTGTCATTTTAAGATGACCACAGTGAATCATGGGACGTATTACGCCATGAAGCGAGTCAGCAAGAAGCACATCGTTGCCAAGAGACAGGAGGAGCACATGCTGTTTGAGAAGAAGATCCTTAAAGCCACCCAGTGTGACTTCATCGTCAGGTATCACAGACGCACACAGTCGTATAATTTCAACATATAAATGCAGTTTGACGTGCAGAAAAAGAGTATTGGAGTTAAATACTGGTTTTTTTTTTTCTCTCTGTAGGCTTCATGCTGCTTTTAAAGACTCACGATACATCTACATGGTCATGGAGTTCTGTGTTGGAGGAGAGATCTGGACCAAACTCAAAGAAGTGTAAGAAACACAAAGACACAGACATTTAGATATTTCTATTCAGTTCAAACCGAAGATTCAGATAAGATTAGGATACACAAAGTGGGATCATTCATCAGTGTAAACCAGTGGGATATTATCGAGAAAGGAAGTTTTATTTGATTGCTGTAAAATTGGTCATCTATAGTGACAAAAACAAAATCAACTTCAGTTCCTAAGAGCTGTTGGTGGGAAGACAAATGAAAATATCAGCAACAGGAAGTGCTAAAAGGTGATAAATGTGTCTGAAAGCGAGCAGAGGAGTGTGTCTTGAAGAGGTGTATTTCAACCATGTCTCTGTGATTTTCAGAGGGCGTTTTGACGAGCCGGTCGCTGTGTTCTGCACTGCCTGTGTGGTGGAGGCCTACGCCTACCTCCACAAGAAGAACATCATGTACAGAGACCTGAAGCCTGAGAACCTGATGCTGGACGTAAAGGGCTACGTCAAACTGGTGAGAACTTACCCGTGCATGAGTGTCGATTTCTACGCTCTTTAAAGGGTAACGCCACCAATTTTACACATTAAAGTGTGTTTGCAGGTAATGCAGGCACCAGGTTTTGAAAAGCAGTCCACTTGTATAACACTGTTGGACTCAGTGAGGTTTCTATGAGACAGTTTAAAAAACAAATGATCAAAATCCATACAGCAGAACCATCTTGCCTTTTGAAACCTGCTGCCTACATTACCCAAAATGCAATGTAGCCTCGAGAGCTTCAAACACGTCAATTCACACCTGGCAGTAAATGTGTCTCGACATGTGCCTTGAGTGACCTCCTTTGATCGGCTCTGCAAATATCTTATATTATTATAACATCTAATATTCTGTACATCACTGGAAGAAATGGATAGGTTATTTGCACAAAGAAAGAAAGATCTTCATGTGTTACGTTTGCTGAATTAACAAGAAGGGGAGTCTCACCTCAGGCGTCAAAGAAGTGGCCTTCAGTATGTTATACTCTTTAATAAATTTAATGTGAATGGTGAAATCAGTTGAAACAGTGTGTTCAAACAGCTGTTGGGAGGTAAGAAGACGCAGACGAAGACGAAGATTACTTTTTTCACATATGCACATATGCCCCAAAACCTGTAAAAACACTTGAATGTGTAAAAGTGGTGGAGTTACCCTTTAAGGACAAGTAAAATATGACGGTAATGCACTTGTTAAGGTGTGTTTACTAGTGTTTTTACATGCATAGGCTGCACCAAGTTGCCAGTATGCAAACGTTAATGTGTGAGATTTGTATATTTCCCTCTCTTCGTGCGTGTGTGTGTGTGTGTGTCTGTACAGGTGGACTTTGGTTTTGCTAAGGAGATGGTGCGCGGTGAGAAAACCTACTCATTTGTCGGCACTCCTGAGTACATGGCCCCGGAGATCATCAAGAACCAGGGACATGACTTTGCAGTTGACTTTTGGTCCCTTGGCATCCTGATCTTTGAGCTACTGGTGGGAAGGTAACACCATTACACGTGCAATCATCTGATAAGCTTGAATAAATAAAGACTTATGTTGCAAAAGGACGAGTATATGTCACAAGACAGTCACAAGAATGTGGTGAATGAATGAGCGGATGTTAGCCAGCAGATGGCAGCAGGGAAGTATGACTGACATCTGCAGAATTCAGTGTCTGCAGTCACAGGTTCAGGCTATCCAACACCAGCTGACTGAACCAGTTCTATGGTGAACCTCACTTCTTCTCTCTTTTTCCCTCTCAGCCCTCCCTTTTCAAGCTCAGAGCCTCAGAAGATCTACGGCAAGATTCTGGACGGGGTGCTAAAGTATCCACCTTACCTGAGTGAGGCGGCCAAGTCCATTATCAGTAAACTGTGCAGGTGAAACTGTCATCATCATGATTAATATTTCATACGCTGATAAAGCTGGGGAATGAATTCAAAATGAAGTCGGTGCATCGCCAGAATAACTTTCCCATGAAATGGAATTGGATCATGTAATATGCATGTGAAAATCGTGAGAAGTTTGAGTGTTTCATACGGTGCAGAGCATGAATTATGGAACAAATCTGAAAATCAGTGCATTGTATTATAATAAACACTTCATGGATTTTCAATGCAAATCTCTTGAAAAGTGAAATCTCATGAAATATTTAAGGTTAATTCACGAGTGACGTCTTCTTTTTGCAGACCCCGGCCAGGCCAGAGGTTAGGAAACACCAAGAATGGGATCAAAGATGTGCGGCATCACAGGTAACCATGGCGACATGTCATATGATAGTAAAAAAATGTGCGATGTCACATGAACCTTTGGTGAAAAGACACATTGAGTATTCACCACCTGGCCTACATCTTCTTCTTCTTCTTCTTCTTCTTCTTCTTCTTCCTCCACCACTGGATCTTTGTATTTCTTTCTCGTTCTCGATACGTTTGACCTGCAATCTCGTCTCATCTCTTCCCCGCAGGTGGTTTGGCAACATGAACTGGCACAAGCTGCGTGTGGGTCAGCTCGACGCCCCCACAGTCCGACTTATACGCAAGGCAAGTCAAAAGCCACCGCCTGAGCTTGTTTACTACTGTGTGAAAAGAGGCTTTTGTGTGGTCGTAAGGAAAAGAAGCAGAAAGCACTGCCAAGAACACTCTCTTCCAGAGAGGATTGTGTGGAGTCATTTAGACTTACTGGCTGCACTTTTTTTCTTCTTTAATATTAAAACATGAAATACTGAGTGTACAACAATCAAAATGAATTCTTTCAAAGGATATTATTTATGCAGCCCAGTATCCTGGCAGTTTGTAATAGAAATTGTCACAAAATGTATCTATAGGACTTGAAGAAGATTGGATTTGACCAAAAATTGGTAGTTTTTGTTTCAACATATCATTATGAGGTCAATGTTGATTGCACAATATAATCAAAATAAAATAATGACACCATCGGCGTTAAGATTCCCTATAAACTTCATTTTCACAATGTAGCTTTGTACATTTTGTGACTATTTCACAAACTATTTCCTTTAACATTTAACTGAAGTCACGATCTTTCCTTAACCCTTAAACAAAGAGAACATTTCATCACAGACCTGTATGCCTCCCATCCATCCTGACTTTACCTGCGCAGCGTGGTTCATAAGTAGTGTTTCGCTCGCTCAAAGAAACATTGAGCAGGCACAATAATATTAGTTTGAAAGTCGTGGGACTGTGTTGGAATCTAACACTTCAAATCTCAGCTAACATTTTCTATCCTTGGCAGAAATGTCAAAGAAACTACTGACAGCTCACATTAAGGAGCTGAATGAGTTTATTTATTTATTTACAGAAGCCCTAAACTGTCATGGGTTAAACATATTTCCTCAGTTTTCCCGTGATAACAATTTTATTTGTTTTCTCCTGATAACGGGTTAATTTATCTTATTATCTCGGGATAACGAACCTCGTTTTCTATAGATAACATAGTAAATAACTTGTGATCTCAAGATAACAGCATTAAAAAAATTATTACAGTACACCTATGACCGTTACGGGCTTCCGTGCATGTTACATGTACCCACAATTTTCAATTAACTATTATTTTCTCCTCCTTCAGGGCCCCTGCTACATCAACTTTGATCGTTTTCCTCTTGATCAAACCAAGGCAGAGGAGGAGTTCTCCGGTTGGGACCGTGACTTCTGACCTCCGTGACCTCCTCTAGACCACAAAAGTCACCCGCATCACCCACCAAATCAGAAAAAACCTCCCTTTAAGCCAGAACATGGTCACGTGATGGTAGTAGGAGCTTTATATTGAGAAAAAACACAAAAAACATAATCCATTTCACGGTTGGTTATGGACAACCATCGAGGAGGCAGATGGACAGAAATGTGAGAGGGTGTGAAGATGTTAGGACGTTCTGATTCTGAATGCAGAACGCTGATGAAGAAGTGTTTATAACACTGCTCACTGATTAGAATAAAACACCCGTCCAAGTGCTTGCTCGCTGAGAAGATAAGGCTTGAGTCATATTGTGCAGTCTGGACAAAAGGCCAGCTCATACCAAACCTGACAAATAAATCGATGCTGATGTCATATCTGTTGTGTTCTGTTAGATCTGACGCTTGCTCGTAGCAAAGCTGCTAAATGCTTTAATATTGCTGAAGTTGTTGTTTTTTTTTATTGTGAACTGTCACCTTTTTTTCTTTGTTTTTGGATAATCTGTGTCTGTGCAGATTATTTTCACGCACCTTGATTGTATTTTTAAAAAGATCACAGAACGTCCCGATGAAAAATTTCTATGACTCGAGTTTAGTAAATAAAAGTGCTCTTATGCTTGAGTTAGCTGTTTGTTTCCTATACGTACCCGACATTGTGTTACAATCGAGTCCCAAGTGTGGAACGGTGCAGATTTTTACGCTGTTGTGGCCAAATCGCACATATATTGCAAACAATGAGCAAATGGAGCTTATAGAGATGTTATCACAGAGATAAAGGGCCTGGGAGAGACTGTTTGCAGGTTTAATCTGATGGACTCCACAATGGTTGCAGATGACTTTTTGGCTCCTGACGGGTACAGCTGTCTGTCATGGCAGCGGGAAGAATCCTTTTCATCCTTCCTGTTAATGCTTAGTGAGACTATTTTTCCACACTACTAAAAAAAACCCACACATGAAAGGAGTCATATCTCCCAAAGTGGAAAGATTCATACCCAGATGTTTCCCCCCTGCTGAAAAGACTTTGAAGTCCAGAATCGAATGCATTGACAGCGATGACAGCGGTGGCTCAGAGGATGTACAGTATAGTACAAAATGGTCTCCCTGAAGGAGGTTTCCTGCTGAGCTGCACGTACGATCAACACATGTTTGAGGGCAACCTTGCTGTACCTGCAATCAGCGTACCGACATCAAATCAACAGTGTAAACAGGATTAGAGCAAACTACAAAGCCCTGGAGCCCTTTTGTGTGTGTCCCACAATGCAATTTGTTGACTCTAAAAGTGGAGAGGACAGGAGGAAAACCAACCGACCATGTCATGTCGCGTTATTTTACACCACTTGACTACTTATCTCTACTCTCTTATTCTCTTCGTTCAGTGAAAACTTCAGCAGGCACGTTTAACCATTCAGGCCTAATGCAAAAGATAAAGTATTTTTCAAGGATGCAGACTGAGGAAAATACAATAACAAACATTTAGTCAGCAGTTTATGAGCTCATACAGCGATTCAACTTTTAATAAAGTTATAAATGAATACACTTTTTCTAGCCTTTCGGCCTTGAGAGCCTGTTTGTGCTGCTGTTGAGTCGTATTGCATTATTGTCACGGGTGTTTCTAATATTACAGTCTCCCAAACTGACACAAACAGGCGGGCCAGAACATTATAAACAAATCCAGCAAGCACAGTGCAGTCAATAAGCAGAAATGGTTGCACAGCTCCGTATTGTGCTGCATATGATTTGGCCAGGTGTAAGTTAAAGGGTTAAAATATAGTTTAAAAGTCTTTATTGTTTTTGTACTTGCAAAAACTTCATTTTAGCTTATTACATGCAGAATAAAAACACAGAAAAAGAAAAGGTGGGGTCATAAGAAGGCTAAATCTTTGCCCACAGGCCTTCGAGTGAGTTGATCCAGCCCTGCATTAGGTATTTTCAATATTCATTACTAGTTTTTTAAAGATTTTCCGACAGTTCCCAGCCAACACTGTCTGGAGTTATAGTTGTTTCAATGAGGTCAACAGTGGATGGCGCCAATTCTCCAATAAGGTGCCGTTATAGATTGCAGAAGACGACAGGGCCGATCAAGCCTCAGATGGTGGGGACACAATTAGAAAACATGAGCAAACAACAGGCATTTATACTTGTTTCATGTATTAACTTGAGGAAGGTTGACAACATTTGACCTCGATGATATTACATCACACAGTATTTTAGAGCGTTGCATTGTATATTTCACATATTGCATCATGGAGGGTTGTATCACATGTTTCCTATTAGCTTTTACCGCTTCTATCTGATGTTAGATGTAATGAGTGTAAAAGTCTTGTGTTGTGTAGACCCCTTTCACAGCAGACATTTTCACCTGCTGCAGCAGGAAACGCAGGTGTGAACAGCAACGTTTACCAAACAACCAAAGAGGGAATGTGTTTTATGACCAGACTGCATTAAAACGAAAAAACGTTAAATCGAGGGTTCAATGCTGCTGATTTCTTTCTCTGAATATCTCTGTGGGAATTTTTGCTGCGCCCAGTGTGAGAGGATTGACTGGTGCAGCCTGTGGTTTGATTCAGACCACCATTGAACGAGGAACATTGTGTCACAGCAGGGCTTTGCTCCTTTTCTTGTCTTGTACTGGTCATTAGATGTTCTTTCTGGTCTGGTGTTCTGTCTTTAGATAATTACACTCTGTGTTTACATCTGCGTTGATTAATTATTGGTTGCACCTGTGTTCAGTGGACTGAAGCCCGGCTGTTTGCTCGCCACTTTGTCTCTAATGTTTCAGAGGTCTGAGTGGGCGGCTGTTTCTGTGTCGGGTCGTCTGGATCAGTGATTAGCTAACCTGCTCACCCCCGGCCACTTTTATTACCCGTAATTTCTGTATTTTGCTTCATTTTTGTGAGAAAAATACTGACCGACTGATCAGAGTCTCTGTCAGCCTTCACAATACCTCCTGCACCAACTCCCATTCATATTTCCCACATGAGTCACACCACATTGCTGATTTGTTTCCCTAATGCGGATTGGCATCTTATAAGACTGAGACTGCAGGGAAGCTGATGTATAGCCTAGGCGCATTTGCTAAGCAAGCTGATGTTATGTTAATGAACATTGCTTGTGACATGCAATAAGCCTCTGTGCATGTGTGTCCACGTTTCCTGTTTAGACTGTATGTGCTTATGTAACTGACAATCAACAGTCTGAATCTGCATCATAAAATATATTTTTTCTCTATACAGGGATGGTCTATCGGAGCACCATGTTAGATAGCTACATTACAATCAAACCGACAAATGATTTGTTCACTTTCTTCCCTCTGCTAATACCTCCAAGACATCCCCTTGTGTAAATATCCCCACAACTGGCATCAAACTATCTGAATTCATATACAATTAAAAAAGAAAATCCTTAAAGTAAATTTATAGGTTTTTTTTCCCGGCCACTTGGGGGCAGTAGAACAAGACATTCACATACTGTCACCCTATGAATGCCATTGTTCTTTGCAAGCATAGTTATACTCTATATTACTTTAAAGGTATTTCTATACCTGTCACTGGGTAACTTTGCTGAATCTGAACCTGAATCGAAACAATTAGCTGAAATAGTGTCATCCAAAATAAAGCTGAGTGACACTAAAATGCTCTGATGGGAACTGTAGAGTTGGGCGACGATCTTCTTGTGGGTTTTTTCAGTATGAACGCCGTCTTTTACATTACTCATAATCATTTGATCACTGTTAATACAAAAACATTGATCAGTGCGTCTTAATTGTGAGAGCAAGCCGATCCCAGAAACCACGACCAACACCAAACCCTCACTCACAAAAATGCCGCTCCTCTTTACAAGCTCGCATGTTAAATGTGTAAGGAGGTACAAGAGAGATAGCAAAATAGAAATAAAACCCAACTCCAAAATAACTTTTATTTGACACGATGCCATCTGTGGATGCTTTCGCTCGCTGCTCACTGTCCCTCATGTGACATGTGACTTACCGTGACCGGACACTTTCCTGTTTACAGAGTTAGGATTCAATTCATGTCTGAGATATCCTCTGGGATTTCCTTTGGTCTTTTTTCCAACTATTTATCAAAGTCCTCTCTCCGGGGTGTTTGATCAGTTGTGGCTGGAAGAACTGGGCAACTGCTATTGATTTGTCTTTTTCCCCCCCTCACCTGTTGCAGTGGACCTTTGCTCTGATGCCAGATTTCGCATCCTGCTCGACTAACATCGGTAGTACAGCCTTTTTCCACGTTATTATTAGCCCTTCTTTTGTGGTCTCATTGGTGAAACAGAAAGGTTTTCTTCTCAAGAAAAAAAGGGTTTTACATCAACTGCTTTTGCTGCCTTATAGCCCTGCTTGTGTATGCACAGCATCACCTTACATGCAGCATATATCTTTTGTATGCAGGGTCTTAACCCTCGACGTGCTTTGGTTTCCTGTCTGTAATCATTGTGCGACAGCAGTTACGAAACATTTTAATTGAGGAAGTCTCAGTCTTGAATTAATTGCAGCCTTTCCAGTTTTATCAGTGAATTTGTTTTGCCGTCTTTTGAATAAATGGCTCGTTAAAGCCCTCCAGCCACTGCTGAAGAAATTGAGTTTCTCATCAGTGTGTGTTTGCTGATTGACACTCTGTTACATCGAGGTCCTTATCTCTGATGAAAGCACCGGCTCATTCACAATGACGAGGCAAGTGAAGGCTAAAATTATCCAGATATTGAAAAACTCTTACTGTATGGAAATGAAGCCTGTGCCCTGATTTTGCTGATCTACAAACATTTAAACCTTTGGGTTTGCTCCTCTGTTGAATGTATAATGGTGTTGTTCCCCAAGCTTGCAACTCTAATTTAAAATTTCCCAACAGGCCAAGGCTTTTCGCTCGACAATCAAAGTTACAGGAGGTTCTTCCGTGCATGAATTCTCTGTTTACATCAGTTTTTTCTAAAACTGCTTCCTCATTTGGCCTCAGTGATTGGTTTCCTTTGTGCATGAATGCGCTTGAATCCCTGTGTCCCTGTGGAAGGGCTGCATTTATAGGCGCTTAAAATGTCTCTTTTCTATTCCACAGCACAAACAAACTGGTTCGGCACAGAGGGCCAGGAGGCGTAAATAGTTTGTGTCGTGTTTCTGATTTCGATGTCTGAGGTATCTACGATTAACTGCACCGTGTGGGATGGGAGTTGAAATACGGTTAAATAGATCTTTTAATTATTCAAGACTGTAAGGGGAAAAGTTATCATTATTATTACAGCGTAATCCTAAATGGCCTTGACATGTCATCGTAGAAAAGTGCAGGTTTAATTGATATCATTAACAATGGTTGTAATGAATGGAGCTGTCACTTGTATTTTATAGGCAATTAGTAGCTACACCTGTGCTTCTGCTGCTGTGACAAATCAAAATCATCCATGTCTGTGAGTTAAAGGTGCAATATGTAAGAAGTGGCCACCTGTCAAATTCCTACTCAAAACGAATGGGAGGTACCATATCACCAGAGTAACCGCTAACTGCTGCTAACTAGAGCTGCCCTAAGCTAGTCATCTCAGTTTAGTAGCGGTTCGGTCTGGGAGCTGGGGGCCCGGGGGAGTGTTAGTGTTTACACTGCTAGCATTGGAGTTTTGGACCAGGACGGGCCAGCGCTAGCCGGTGAGCATGCTAACTTCAGTAGATATCTCTGCAACACAGTACATAGACATGTCAGTACTGCTATTTATTCACATTATGTTAAAGCTTTAAGTTGATTTGACCCTTTAAGTAAGAGGCTACAATCAAAATGTGGTTAGCTAGTTTAGCACAATGACTTTAAATACAATCAGACTGGTTGTTTCCACTTCTTGCAGTCCTTAAGCTAAGCTAACCGCACTTCTGCTCCAGCTACATACTTGAGGTGATGGTTAAGCATTTTGGGGAAAATGCTTTGCTCACTAGATGGACGCCATTCTTGTGTGTGCGATGAATGTAGATCTAGGCCAAGAGGCAGTTAGCTGAGCTTAGTAGAAGGGCGGGAAACAGGGTGGAAGCATCTAGTTTAAATATACGCCTCGCAGCATCTCAGCCATAATGAACATATTGCATGTTGTTTAGGTGCTGTAATGATTTCTTGGCAGCGGGCTGAATTAGTCATCAGTCGCATCCAGGAGGCTTGTCATCAGCGCGAGGCTGCCAGGAGACCTGCGACCAGAGACGGAGAATTTGTATCTATTTTCTGCTCTTGTTGGAAGAAGAGGCTGTTCTCCTGTCTGCAGGTGCATCCAGGCATTAATGCTACATCTTTCACACAAAGGACATCAGTTCAACCTGCAGGGTCAGCTGATGTAAAAGGCTAAATGGTTATAAAAGGAATATGAACAGTGACAAGTGTTTTGGACAGAGTGACTCATCGCCCTTCACATCAGCCTCGACAGCTCTCTGCAGAGGCACAGCGGAGCAGATGGAGCTAAAAGGAGTCTAAATTTGTCTGAGTTCAGGAAAAACACCTTTGTATTCTTTTTTTAATACTGATTTGAGACTAAAATTAAACAATTGTGTATAGATGTGTAATGTTTGTTAAGTCAAGCTGTTTAAAAGGTTAGCTGCAGTAATGGACTATTATATTCATAATTATGTTTTCATTAGTGTGTAGTCACCTGAAACAAGAATCATCGTGTTTTTGTCACCTTAGAATGAGACTTTTATTTCTTCAGAGGGAGCGAGTCCTCTTCCAAGAAGTCTGCCACGTTGCACTGCCAAGTTAAATTATTTGTGCCTTAAAATACCTCAGATCTTTCATTCTGGCGTGTTGTCTTGTTTTTGTTACGTTTCCATCTTTAAATCTTTCTCACGACAAGAAAATTGTCTAAATATCTGAAATAAATGTCTGACTCAGGAGGAACTGGGACAACTTATTTCTTCAATCTATTTTAAAGAGATTGCTTGAGCAGGAAGTTACCCCAAAAATTCAAGGGCACAGAAGCACTGTCATCTGTGTTGTGTTGTCAAACCACAAATGTCTCTAATGGAAGAGAAATCTGTCTGACCTGAGATTGTGAAGTCAGCTTTAATGCCTTGGGCAAAGACTTCCTGTCATACACAGCCCCTCCGAGATGATTCAACCTCTCACTAAACAGCTGCAAGTTTCTGCAGTGAAATCCCTGAAATCCTTAAAAAATACTCTGCATTAAACTCTGACTGAGAATATCCAGTAAGCCTTGACGACAGTATGTCGTGATTAACTGGTTATTTTCTGAAATCAAACATTAAAATAATGAGTGGCAGAGAAAACGAGCATATCAGCTGCAGGCTAAAAATATTCAAGGTATGTTGAAAGCCACATTGCTGGGTTGTTGTGATTACTATTCATCAAGGACATCTCCTCTAACTATATATATATTCACACTCCACAGGGAGCACTGAAGCCGTAAAGGGCAGGATGTCATTCATCCTCTCAGCGTGAGAGGATATCCTATCTGCAACAGCCTGAACACGGCAGGAAAGTGCTATTAGATTCAGAGAAAGGTCAAAGTTGAAATCATCCCCCTCTGGATTTAAGAGTTGGTTTTCTTGTCAGGTTCACTTTTAGACTTTTTTGTGATGATCTGATTTCAAAGGTCAATCGTAAGAAGGGGCTGTCACGTTGCTGAATACAGATTGTTCTTTCTTTGACCGGAGCAGAGCTTAATACCCAGCGGATTTGAACTAAACTGAACTGATGGACACTGGTTTATCAGCCAGCACTTATATGGCAGTAGGAGAGGAGAGCTCGAGATGACTTTTTTACTTTATTAAATAAGATTAAAAAGTGGTTTTATCTTCAGTCCTGTTTATCAACCTGACTGCAGCAGTGATCCGCAGAGATGACCTCCATTGTCGAGTGTTTATGTATTTATGCTGATTGGAGCTTGTTCTTTACTTCATCAATGTAATATTACACTGAGAAGAGGAGATAAGTAGAGAGAGAACTGGAGTCTCTGCTGAGTGCTGGATGTAGTCAGAGTTGACCCTCGGTGGTGTGTGCCGTAACTGGCTAGCTTATGTGATCTGGCTGGCGGATAAAGAAAAAAAAAATAATAATGGCGGTAAACAACCACCATTGCTGGCACAAATGCTCTCAAACAAGATTATAATTAAAAAGTTTTATTCACGTTAAGTTCTGTCTTGTTCGCCAACTTCCCTCATCCAGAAGTAGTGATGGATGAATGAAGAATGGATCGAATGAAACACAACGTTACTTTGAGTAAACTTGTGGATTTCTGTGGGGTTGAACATTGTTGGAAGCATTTGGGATAACGTGAGAACACAACTCAGTTAAATAACTAACAACAGCCTCGACATTTATTAACATTTTAATGCAGAATTTTTACATTTTGCTCATATTTGTGTATATGTACTGGGTGTGAGTTGAGCGTGTTCATAGCAAAATAGCTGTTTCACCCTAACTGAGGGCCAATCACACTCAAGGAACTGCACTGATATTGGGATCTAACAAAAAAACCTCGCTGGATGGAGCCAGACCAGCTGTTTCACCCTGCGTCAAGCTATCACCTCTTGGCACACACTTAAGTGTATAGTATATCGATCTTCTCTTGGCAAGAATGTGTACTGTACGTCCCGAAATATACATATCCATGTGAGCACTGACTGAATTTTAAATAACGTCAAACATTCTCTTTTTTCATGTATCTACGGTGAAACATCCTATTGAGCCGAGGTTGTCGATACAGTAGCTCAGCGCCACAGTGGGGGGTCTCCCCATGGAGGCGACCGAACAGTATTTCCCAAAAGATCCATACTCCAATTCATTCAATAGTGTGTTTTGCGGTCGCGGCAGCTTGGTGCAGAACTATAAACTTAAAAAAAAGAAAGAAAAAGAAAAGACGTTACGAGGCCAATTATATGATGAATAATACAGTAGGATTGGACAGACGACAGAGAACCTGTCGCACGAACTCATTACTCACGCAAGCCACCTACACACAGTTCCAGCTCGCTCTCGATGTGTGCGGGAGCTGCCACTCTCACCGTGTACCTCGGTAGACGGTAGCGGTTGGTGGCTGAGTCACTGCTTTTCTCTGATGTCAGTGCAGACAGAATCCCTAATGAATCCACCAGTCCTCCAACCAGACTGGCTCCGTCCATTGAATGGCTGCAGGACACTAAATACTGCCTTTATGCATCTCACTGTATCTCGAGCAGCCGTTTGAGTGCTTTTAGTGACTGTAAGGCGTCACTACAGCTATAGATAGTATAGTCTAGTCCCTGCTATATGTTCAGAGTGCTTACAAGTAAACTCTCAAGGGTTTAACAAAATTCTGCCACTCCAGCAGTGAATCATATCGGCTGCCATTTGAAGGCGCAGAGTCGTGGGTCATATCCTCTCGGTGTAATCCAGCAGCTGGGAATGTACTTTTTGTCCTGTCTGATGGGTGACAGGGCAGAGGCTTGAAGGTGACTTACAATGTCAGCCTCTATTTACAATCATTAAGTAACCTGTCAGTGCACATTAAGGAAAAACCATCAAAGCGCCTGATCAGAGCGGGTTTTGTCTATATGTTGCACACTGCGAGAAGAAGAAGGGAAGAGACTGTAGGAAGAGTTGTATTATCGCAGTGTAACAAAACATACGAGGGCAAGATTTGCAAATTAAGTGAAAGTGTCAACGCGGCGAATCGTGAGTGGCAGCTGTCTCGAGCCACACTGTGCTCTCGAGCCGCGGAGAACAGTTTGTAACTTGTGACTCAGATCGGTTCGTCAGCTCTGCTCCATTACCAGCCAGTGTCTGTCTTTGTTCACTTTGATTACACATTGTGTCCTTTGTTACTGAGCTGCACAGACCAGGCAGCAGCAGGTTGTTCAACTGGGACAAATCATGTGTAATTCTTTGTGGAAAAAAGAGTCTTGTGTAGAGTCTCCCCATGGCAAATCACTGAAATCACCACAGTGTAGGAATAACTACTAAAAAGTTTAAATAAGTTCAAATGTATCATTCATAAATTATGGTTGTTATAAAGTTAGTTTAGACACACTGTGCTGATGTTATGTTCTGACTGATCCTTCAAAGATAGGGCTAGTGATATTTACTTTCTTACTTTGTGTCACATTTGTCATTACTAATGAGCTGGAAAAACAGGGAGCAGTAGAAAGCAGCAGATCACACACCTCATTAGACTTCATCCAGAGGACATTAAAAATCACTAACATTCGGAATCAGACACAATGTT
The DNA here is from genome assembly GCF_965226575.1 of Pagrus pagrus. Classification (NCBI taxonomy): domain Eukaryota; kingdom Metazoa; phylum Chordata; class Actinopteri; order Spariformes; family Sparidae; genus Pagrus; species Pagrus pagrus. The sequence continues at coordinate 9,983,607 of NC_140200.1, forward strand.
TTTTTTCCAGCGCTAATGATGGAAGTATATGAGGAGTGAGACATCGTGCTTCTTTTTCATCTCTGAGAGTTGCACAGGCAGTCGCAATTAGGCTGGTAGTGACACAGAAAGGCACCAACAATTTTACCGTGCTTACTTTTGAAGTATCTTTTACTTTAGTCTCTCTTTCAAACACAGCACCGGCTGAGCGATGTTCGAGTGCTGCTTGAACAAAGAGTGATGGGAAAGTATTTGCAAGCCGGCGGCCTTGACTTCACAATCGCATAACATGGCACCTGACGGGGAGTGAACATGTTGTGTTGTGTTTTTTCCATCACGGCCAATCGGAGCTGGAGCCGAAAAACACCCCTGACTGCTGCAGAGTTATTTGATGTGAGAGAAAATGCTGATTATACAGATTCACACTGAAGACAAAAGCCAGATGTTAGTAGGTTTTTGTCCAGTGTGTAAAACTGTCAACAGGATTCATCAAAAGCCAAAAAACAACAATGAGCTGAGTGTACTGACAAGTATTCCTCTGTAAACTAATAGTTAAAACTGCCTCGTCATTGCAGTAGGTTACATGTCCCTTCAGTACCATGAACCTGGGGACTGCAGTTCTGAGTCAGTCCCTGATCCACCATCCTGCTGCCAACGATACTCACGAGAGCACGAAACATGTGTTAATCCACCGCTGGAAGTAGTCCCCGACGAATACATCATTTCCTCCCGTTTGAGTCACATTGAATTAGAACTACAGCGCCCAGCATTTTGAAGAAATTAGAAGAAATTGATTCAAAACTCAAACTACATCTTTGCGACCAATTATTAAAGATTGTCGCGGAGAAGCAGAGGAAGTCATGAGACGGATAAACACACTGACTTAAGAAAAAAACAGGATGACATGACACAACATATTTGAAATAAAACAATAAAAACAGTGACCTTCGGTGTTCTTTTGCATACAAAATATTTTATTCTAAACCTTCTGAAAAGTTTGTCATGAGTTGAGGTGACATACCCACATAAACATATTAACATACTGGAAACACATGGTCGCCATACTGTTATTAAAATCCTAGCAAAGCCTGCGATTATAGACACATCTGATCTATAAGCACTGGAAGAAACATTTAAATAGCATGCAACACTTGTTGAAATCATGTTGACTTTGTAAAATGTGCATGTGTGTACATGACCACCCCCCACACACACATGTATATTGGCAAGTTTTTACAGATGGGCTCATCGGGAAGTTTAAAAACGACAGAATAAATAGTTCATTTTCTTTAATGGTTCTCATTTAAAAAGATCTTCATGCATAAATTTTAAAAAGTTGACCAAATCTAAACTAAAATAAGAAATGGTTCTTGATTTCACTGATGCAACGCTTTTCTGTTACCTACTATCATGATAATGATGACTAGGATTGGCACATAATCATGATTTTACTGCCGTCATGTATGAGGGCACGTGGCCTTAAAAAGCCTGTAGTTATTTTCACAGCATCCTCACTCTGTGCATACATAAATCACGACGTTGAATCATGTGCTTACATTCTTAATGAGGCTAATCTCTGCCGTCATGAATGGATAGATACATTCAACATGCTTGAACTGGGATTCTGATGCAGCCGCAGACTTAATTAAAAAACTGTCACCCAGGGGAACGAGGGGGCTGTCGTGCGAAAATGCTCGCGTGTGCTGAGATGAAATGAGTTTTCTGGAAAACCCTAATGCACATTCACGCATTCATCCAGGCACACACACTTACTGTAAACACATTCACGCACACGTATCCACGTGTGTCCTGACATATTACATAACGCTCCTTCAGCAGCGCTCCTTGACTTTCCTCTGCACTGACAGCTCATCTCGCAGCAGCTGTCACTCACACTGCTGAGGCCTCTTGGGGGCTTCACGCTGAGCATCTGCACTGAGGCTCGGTTCTGCTTTGCATTAATATGCCAGTCGTCTTTTTTTCCAGTGTATTGCAAGTAGAACACAACACGGACTTGGTTTGGATGCTATTGTTCACCTTTTAGAAACACGAGAAGAACATCATGGTAACTTTAGGAGCCCAGTCTTTGAAAGAGGCTCCTATTCGTCTCTTTTATCTTATTTTCTTCACAATGTCGTCGTGACTCCTCTTTGATTTTATGACACATGACAGCTGATGACCTTACTGTACTGTCAGTCAGGCCCCGCTCACGCTTTCAAGAAACGAGGAGATCCACGATGGATAAAGACAGCAAACTTGTAACCTACCAATACTGTCCTAGACTCGGTTGCACCAGCTATTTGTAAACCTGTGACTACTTTTACTTTTATTTAAGTCTAGTAACTGCTTGCTAGTTTTACAGTTGGACCAATAAAACATAATGAATGTCTTTAGCTAACACAGATTTTGTAAATGAAATCAAATAGCTACATATCCATTACATCAGGCATTTATAAGCTGTAACTAAGTATTGTAAATGAAATCATCTCTATGTACGACCTGCTTTGTTTAGTGCAACGTGTTTGAATTAGTTATTTATAAATCTCCGCCTCATGACTTAAGTTATAAATAGACTAAGTTTAAAGTTCCCATGAAGCAGCTAATGAGATGCAAATTGCTTTGGTATTACATGTTTCCTGTAAGAACAGGCAGCTAGGTAGAGGATTTAGCACGGATATTGATTGGCTTTTAAAGTAGCCAATAGCACTGAATATGCATGATGCCCCCCTACCATGGAGCGAGCAGTCCACCAACTCTACCGGGATAGAATAACTCAGCCTCCGAGAGGACGGCTAATAGCAGCTTGATTAGCAGCCGCCTCCGGTTACTTTAGCAACAATGTTACCGGTTTCCGTCCATCATTGTTCCCAGAGGCCCCTGTCCGGAGGTGTTCATTGGGAGGCTACTCTTTAGCAGTAGTAAGCAATAATTTTAACAGCAAGTAAAGCTATCTGTCCAGAGTTGAGAAAGTACTTTCTCCATAAAGTATGATCAAGTTTTACCAAAATCAGTGAACAAAGTTGTAAAGTGAGGCTCTACCCCGCTCTGGCGGCTTCCTCCTACTTTTACATTCATAGCAGCCTCATCATTATTAAGAAGGTGTTTATTGGGTGGAAATTGTATATGCCCCGAAGTGCAGGATGAGTCATCAACTATTTTTTAACGTTTTCCGGGAGACTACTACTATAACTAAACAATACCATTAAGAACCCCTACAAAACGACTTTTTTGGCCATTGTTGGGCCTAATACTAGTCTGTAGTTGACAAGACCTATGTGATAAAAACACTTAAACATCGATTTTGACTTCATGGGAACTTTAAACGTACAAAAAGCCGGTGCAACCGGTTCCTGCCATTGAGTTGAGGAATAAGATTACACAGGATGTTAAACTGCTCTGAAATGTGCTTTAACACAAAACAAATGTAATCCAATTTAACCAAAAAACAAAACAGCAACAACAAAAAACATACTCATCTCCACCCACACAGCCATGAATTATAGACATTTGGTATATTGTTTGGCCGTATATGACATGCTGTCACGTAAGTCACACTGTATTGTAAATGCATGTTAATGCTACAAACTGAGAATATAACAGCGTATCCTGCTGGAAAAAAAAAAAAAAGAAGCACTGAATAACACAAGACACTAAGACACACAATCCAAATCCTTCAACTTGGGACACCAGGATGGAAAAAAAAAAAATCCAATGATATGAAAAGCAATCTCATTCTTGTGGAAACATCCTGAATTTTAAAATGTGAAATCACAATGTGAATGTACATGTTAAGGAATCAAAGTGAGATATTAACTGTGCCATCATGACAATCCTACCACATCCTCAATCTTTAATCAACTCCACATCAGCTGCAGAGTGACATTTACTTAAATCAATGCTTCTATTTCAGCGTGATGCAACCTGATAATCTAAACACCTGCAGTGACATAGAGCGAGTAGAAGTTTCCAATAGTGTACATTCAGGATTGGCATCAGGAAATGATCCCTGTAACTTTATATCTGAGGGTAGTGGGCGACAGCTGTAACATCATGAAAAGCAGTGAAGTAAAGATCCTGTGTTCTTCCCAGCCGCAGAGCTTTCATTGCAACAGGTACCATACATGCCAGGGATTTATTTCCCCTCCAAGATCTATTTCCAGTTTCGTGAAAACACAGCAGTGGTTTCAGTTTTGTGGAAAATGTAGGATGGGAATTAGGGATAACAGAAACACTCCCTGATCCTTTGATCAGACTGGATACCTCCTCTGATTCCTCTGTCAGAAAAACAGTATCATTACTTTGGCATGTATAGGGGAGAAGAGGGTCTGATCAGCGAGCCTGGCACTGTGTGGTTAGTGTTTCCATCTCAGCACTTTGAGACTGGGAAGAAATGGCTAATTTAGGCTGACAGACAGAAATGAAACATATCACAAGAAACAGTTTCTCCACTCAGTTGCCATGCATTCTGTAGATTCATCTTGAAGTGATTTAAATAAAAAGGTCCATGTCCTCTCCTTACATCTGCCTCTTCTTCATACTTTTATTCGCCTCCTATATATGTATATCTATGTCTTTATTACAACTGTGCTCATGTATAACAAGTACGAGTGGACGGAGAAAGTCAGTCTTTCACGTATCGCCATCCTCACATGTTCCAGCGGTTTTCAGTAAGGCACATGTGAATTAATCCTTAGGGTGAAAAGCTGAACGTCGGTCATGGAGGAACAAAGATGTCAACATTCGTCTCTTAAGTGAGGGCGGACTGACAGGCAAATACAAGGCGTGTAAATTCATACTGGAAGAAGTGTAAACGAAAAGAGAAAGAGACATTCCTTTGTGTTGGCACAGGACCGCTGCCTCGCCAAGAACCAGAGTTCGTCGTTGATTATGTTTTTTTAGCAGCGAGGATCCTCTTTATCTGATGCAGATTTCAGGGCCTCAACAAGAGATGAGCACAGATACATCTATTGCTTTCTAAGTCTGATGAACGTATGCATTTCTGTGTGTTTTATAGGCTTCTTTGTAGGTATACGTGACAAAGATATCCAGTGTGTTGCTACCTCAATATGGGCTTTCATTTCCTTCCTGATCATGAGAGAAGTTTGTTAAACTCATGCCTCTGATACAATCATAGGTTCCAGTCTGGAGCATGCTCCTGATTTGGCTTGATCACCTCGATCATGTTGGCACGGACAAAAATGAAAAGAAGTCGGACTCCTTCGTAGAATGAATTGAACCTGGGCGCAAACACACCATAAGTATCAGTGTGTTTAACAAACAGATGAATGTATGGAGCTTGACAATTGATCTGTGTTTAAGTTGCTCTCAAGGTTTTCAATCAATGATTGGAGCTCAATCCACTTAATGAATGTGCATTAGTATCTTAACACAGATGCCGAGTCAATAAGCACTAAAGTGTGTGTGTGTGCTCAGCTCCAATCTCATTTTCATGCACAGGCTTTCCTCATTTTAGATTTTCGATGATGGCGATCTCCCGCCGGTCAGCGTAGTCGGGGCTGAGGCCGTTCAGGTAGAGGCTGCCGTTCCTGGTCAGTGCGCCCGAGACGGGACTGAGGGAGAGAGTTAAGTTGTGGCAGGCCTCTCTGTCCTCGTACAGGTTGACCGACAGCGTCCTCTTGCCAGGGGTCATTTCCTGGTTGATAGACGTGTTTATGCCCAGCTCAGATGACAGCTTGCGCTTGATGGATGCAGCTCGCTGGAACTTGTCATAGATGTCAACGCTGAGCCGCCGCCGGGTCTCTTTGAACTCCGCTGAGACGTTCGCTGTCCACTCAGCTGCGTGAGCCCGAAACTCCCCGACCTGTGGAGAGAGAACAAGATTGATGCCTGTAGGTGATCTAGCACAACCTGTTCCTCCCTGTACAGTAATGTCCATCATAACAACTACACATGCTATGATTCAGCCTGTTCTCGCTCCAAGTGCTTAAAATACAGCAGCCTGGTCCGTGGCCTTCTAGGTTTGACGCTGTAGGTACCCCTCCAGTGTGATTTCTAGAAACTCCCCTCTAGTTCAGTGATATAAAGAGAAAGCAAAGTGTCAGGACGGTGGTTGAGTGGGTAATGTAACACAAAATGTCAAAATATGTGAAATGTTTGTCAGCAAGTTTTATTTTGAAAGTCTAACTGGATATTGCAAGTAATTTTTTGTGCTTAACTTGACTGCAGAGCCAGTTATCAGGCCCCGGAGGCTGCCACTCAGCCTTGCTTCCAATCTGGCCTAAAAGCATTTTCTCCATAGACGCCATTATAAAAGAGACGTGTGTAAAACTGTTGAGAGGACATCAAGAACTGCAAACAAGGTCGAATATGACTCATTTTATTAATAACTTTTGATGCACTCAGGTTTTATATTTGTAAAACTTCCAATAAGCTGAGAAAATGTGTCTGTGAAAAACTGTAACACATGGCACATAGGATATGCAAGTTTGGGAGCTAAACTACGGTTATAGTGCTTTAAATTGTTAACCATCAAGAAACACGCATCCATAATTATTTACAGGTGCTGGGCAACAGATATGCACACAGAGAGATGAGAAAATACACACTTCTGTGTTGTTCCCAATAATTATTATATTCTCCACAGACATGCCAATGATTCAACCACAAGTATTTTTTATATAAACTGGTGTTTTCATATCCTCACATTTAACTGAGGCCACAAAGTCCTGAAAACCATTTGTGAATAAAAAATGTTCGTGCGGCGGCAAAGTAATGACTTTCCAATCTCGCACAAAAGCCCCGAGCCTATTTTCGAATGTTTTCGTTGGTGTCGGACAGAATAGGTTAATAGAAATGACCACCTGAATGTGAGCGGCTCACCAATAATGAATGGAGTTCAGTCTTGTGAGCATAAATGCCATGTTCATTAATCTGGTCATACTGTTCAACAGCTTGTGTCTTCTCTCCCATATCTTCGCTGCTCTCCAATTAGCGATGCCCATGAATGAACCTCCTTCTATTATTTGCATTAAAGGTTCATCTGTCATTGAGATGAGTGAGTGGGATTAACTAAACCGAGGGGAATGTTTTTGGAACATACTTTGTGTGATGAGATCTAGAAACTTGTTTGTATTGAGCATCTGAATGATTCGATAAGGCAATAGTTTGACATTTTGGGGAATAGGCTTATTCTCTTTCCAGCTGAGAGTTAGATGAGATGTTGAATACCGCTCTGAAATCTGCCTGTTACGGTCTTTACACCCTCGGGCTGTTTCTTTGAAGTGAGTCATTCGCACGTTCGTATTGTTTTTTCGAATACTTGTCTTTGCCGCGAGTGCTTTCACACAGAAAGCAAATATTTCGGATATATTTATCCAGCCCAGTCTCCTGCCAGAGCATTTATTAGAACCGCCAATTTGCTAGAGGATAGCGTGCGAGTGTCACAGTGTGCCTCACCCAGGTGTGAAAGTGCACGAGTGCATGGGGGTGCAGTTCCAGCGAGAGGTGATAATGACAGCACACAGAAAGTTCACATTGGGAGGAGGTCAGGCTGGGTGGGTTCGTCAGGAACAGGACCATCACCCAGGAGACCAATGTTCGGATTCTGAATGAAGCCAATAGTCAGCGGTGATTGTTTAAACAACCTTTCCTACACCTAACCAAGTCATTTTGATGCCTTTATTTTGAAAGCGTAACCAGACTTAGCGTATTTATTGTTGCTAACTCGACCGCAGAATGACAACGTCTTGCGTTCATGGGTAGGCGAAGACAAATGACAACACTGAAATGGTGAACTGCCGGGTTTATTGCATGATTTTGTGTGATGCTGGGTTGATTTTTTGCACAAACATGAACATGTGTTGTTCAATCCCATTCCTGGGGGCCCCCTGCCCTGCATGTTTTAGGTGTTCCCCTGCTCCAACACACCTAATTCAAATGATGAGCTCATTATCAAGCTCTGCTGGAGCCTGAAAATGACCTATTCGTTTTTATCCGAGCTCTGTTCTCAAGTGACTATTCAGGAATTACTCTGGCTGTCATAATGCTCGACGCTCGACTATTCAATGCATAAAGGATGGTGGCTGTTGTGTGGATTTTCATTCTGTTCTGTGTGCACCATCCATCACTTCACTGGCTATGTTTTATCTAAACTTGACTGCAGGAGCCTGCAGCAATAAAAAGAAATGCCTGTCTGTGAGCAGGGTACTGTATCTGGTAGACACAGTCTGTTTATGTTCCTTGAGAGGCAAGAGGGGGGGGGGACGAACGAATACACCATTGCTCTCACCTTCATAATCTATAAGGCCTCTCTCTGGTGGCCGTGTAGTTATTCATTAGGCTGTGAGGTGTGCTTGTTTAACGCGGACTTCTGTGTGCTTAAGTTACATTTCACGGGCTGTGTTTCGTGTGCGCTCACATTAGCCACACACACTAGGACACTTGAGTACGTGCTTTCTCCTCCTTTTTCTCACTTTCTCGGCCTGATCTTCCTCACAAACCCCCCAACCTCCCACTGCAACCTTCTCTCTCAGTAATGTATTTCTCTGTAGAGCTCACAGCCTCCACAGCCGCCCTCCTAATTATGCCTGAGCAAGATTCCTGCTGCAGACCGCCGTGTAGTCCCCCTGTTTCATGTTGTTTAAGGAATAAAGAAAGGTGGGGCTTTTGCAGGAGTGTGTGTGTGTGTGTGTGTGTGTGTGTGTGTGCATGGATGCGTGCTTCCCTCCATCCTTTTTGCACGTAAATAATGAAACTGCCAGAACAGCAAGGCATCTTATTACTCAGCAGCAGCACAACAAATATTTAATCCAACGCTTGTAAAGGTGGTATTTTCTCCACAGGGCACAGTCAGGAAGGATGTTCATCACCTCAGATTTATGTCTCGAGGAGTGAACTGGAAAACACCGTGAGATATTTCTCTGTCACTATGAGAGGAGACGGATGCGATCGCACCTGTGAACTTACTGCAAACTCTCCCCCCCCTCCTACAGTATTATATTTGTGGCTTGTTAGGCTGCTGAAGAGGCGTGTAGGCGTCGACATGAAGCAGCTGCGGCAGCTTGAAGTGGTCTAATGCACACGGAGTCGTGCTAGTATTTGTGATCTTTGAATATGAAACAGAAATGTGTTCACCCTGCTGCTCAAGTTGACACGTTTTCTTTTAAAACATGCATATTGCAACCGACTGAAATGCTTCTTTGAAGGTCTCGGTATGCTGAAACAAAGCTTGTACTTTAGTCGAAGAGCTTCTGACACCACACTTTTGTTGCTTATTGTGTGACATTTTGATCATATAATCCACTTTATGTAGAGATTTGCAAGTTGTACAAAGCTGTGAAAGTAAGGAAGGATTTGAACTTCTCTCGCAAGCACTCTTACTTCTTTCTCCACAAAATATCACCTGCTCCTTCCAGTGTGTCTTCACCTCTCTTCAGTGCCAGATTGCTCCCGCATCTACCGGTGACTCCCCAGTGTACTCTCTTTGCGACTCTCTCTAAATGTTTTTGATCTCTCGTGTGCTCACTTTTTTGATGCCTTTGTTTGACAATGTTTTTCTCTACTTTATGCGCCGATTTCACCGCAGTCACCCTCTCCAGTCTGCCAGTGCTGCCTGTCCCTGTCACCCAGTGAGACCACTCAACCCAGTCACTCGCCTCAACCCGCTCACCTGCCTGCCCTCGTCTTCGTCATCGCTACTGTTGTTAAAATAAATCTCCTATTTTTGCACAACTCCTCGTGTCTCTGCGTTTGGGTCCAACCAAAAACCAAAACCTCACAGCTGGATTTCAAATGTGCAACGGCCCAGCAGCCTTAGACTCACAGGTTCCCCAAAAGCCCCAGGCTCAGCGCTCGCTCAGCTTATAATAATTTGATTAATTGTTCGGTTGGTAACACTTCAGATAACGTTCATGTCTATGATACATGGTAGGCACATTCATATATCCTAAAATACATTATAAGGCTTCAGAAAACTCTTAATAAATGATTCTAATCGTTCATGACGATGAATAACAAGGTTTATTCAGTATTATAAATGGTGGACATAATCAATAATACACCTTTTAAAACATCTTTTTCATGCACAAGAACCGATATAGAAAACTGAAGAGAAGTAAAATAATGAAAAAGCACAATATGTCTCCCATAAGTTTAGCTTTCATAATGCTTGAGAACACTGTCTGAAAGAAGAATCTGAATCCTGTGTCGCAGCACATTACAACTACTATAACAGAAATTTGAGGACTTGTACTTTGAATTTACTACTTTTTATACCGTCAACTCTAAAAAATACTTGCAGCATTTGATGGCCTCAAGTAAAGTAAGACTAGTTAATATTGCGCTCACTCTGAATATTCCTTGAAATTGTGACCCGACAGCAATTACTATTCGAGGTCTGTTTTCTTTTTATCTATTAGCTTTGGCATTCATGTCGTTGGGGCAGTGCCAACCACAAGCTTGGCACTGACTGTGTGAGACTTTATCCGTCCCCTAAAAGTCTTTATCCTCTTATTCACTAACAGTGACACATTTAGTGACTCACAGGGCAGGCTGGGAATAGTAATATTTTATATTTTATGACATATTTAGCCTTTGGAGAGGAAAAAGAGACAGCTGGGTCCTAATCATTACAAAAATAACAGGTTTTTAAGTGAAAATGGTCTCCCAGCATCCTCTTCCACCTTTGTGAGGAAAACCTCAGAGGTGAAATTGAGTTTTTCCTCCTTTACCAGAGAGACGTTTCTTATCTCCCGCCTGCGTCACCTCTAGTGCGACATAACTCGCAGCTCATCAGCACGTACCTCCTCTTTAGTCTTCTTGGAGATGACCCGGAACCAGTCTCCAATCATGCTGAGCACAGCCGCAAAGTACGCCAGGCCCACCATGATCCAGAACCACACCACGGGCTTGTAGTAGTCCAGATAGTCTGGACTCTCCGCCCCAGCTGCAGAACCAAAGACATAAGGATCAGGTCACACGAGTCTGTTACATTATCCTGGGTTAGCTAACAAACTGAATCGTTCTGAGAGGAATGATTTTATTGGCCTAATGCAGTCAGCTGAGTAAAATGGGTCTTTAACTTTTATACTTGTATCGTTTAATGAGCCTTCGTCTTTCCATCTTTCGTCTTTCTCTCAGCTGTACCGATGCCTTTAATTGCCCCTCAGTCCTCAATAGAGACAGTATAGGAGAATAGAGGGCAAGAAAATGTCAGTGCTCTAATAATGATTAATGGATATTGTTCATAAAGCCATAATGTTAAATCTTGACTTAGATCTGATTATGTAAACATTTACATATACTGTAAACTAGAATACTGTTATGGATGTTAGAATATATAGAGATGTACAGTAGGTTTAAACAGCAGATTTGTCTCATGGCTCATCTACTGTAACTGGTGTAGAAAATAAACTCCACTTAAGATTTTCTTTTGTTTTTAGTTGGCAATATTTAGTTCAGTAAGACTACATACACAGTATGTTTTTAACACTTGGTCCCCGTTTTGTTTGTGTAGTGTACACAGGTGTGGGTGGTGACGTCGGCAGGATTCACACAATATGTTTATGTGAGAAACAAACAGAAAAACTCCACATGGCCCTTTTATTAAACTTTAAGCTGTTTGTTTCTTTCTTCTTCTGCTATTTAGTGCACAGATTATTTACATTTTTGCCCATAAAACAAATGTTACTTTAAATCAAGTCAATGTAAATCTTATGCTATAATTAATGTTTTCCCTTTAGCTGTTTATGTGTGTTACCAGAAGATACCTCTGTGTATTTTTGACATACGGAGGTGTCATGTACTTCCTGGTGAAAATGAGATAAAAGTTTTGTATGACTTGAAATAAAAATTAACTTAAAACACATGTGGGTCAAGATTAACTAAATATTTAGATAAGTGAATAGATAATAGATTTAGATAATTAAAAATGATGGATGTATATGTAACATGTCTGAGAGCACCTGCAGTCAAACTGGATGCGAGCTGTGTCCTTAATAAACCAGCTGTGATGCCACACAGCCCACCGTGCAGTTAGATAACCTCCCGTCACAGCACCAAGTTTAACTAACCACAGTCCAGGCTGATTAGTTTACTGGTGGCGTAATCTAATCCATAATTATTAGGCCCGCTAAGGGAAATTTAATCTGGCAGCTAAGTGTTTGTGATTCTCACATCTGCCTCTCCCGTTTCATCCATCAAGCGGGTCAAATCAAGATAATACCACCTGCTCACACACGCACACACGTTTACAGACGCACACGTGTGCTCACTTTCTCTCTTGCTTATTGTCTTCCACATACACAAGTTTATCCTGTATTACCGCTACGTATAATGTGTGCAATTTAAGTACGCTTATTCACTTTCTTGCCAAGAGTTAGACGAGAAGACAAGATATATTAATATACTTAGTGAACCTTAGAGGTTTCCACCTGTTTTTGTCTTTATGCTAAACTAAGCTAACTAGCTGCTTCCTCCAGGTTTACTGTAAGGCATTAAAAACTTTCCATCCAATTTTCAGCAAGCAGGCCAAAAAGTGTTTGTTCCAAAAATGTCAAACTATCCCTTTAGATGTGAGGGTTGGATGACCCTTTCACCGCCATGGGATGGCTCTGATAAATGTGTGTGAAGGCTGATGCAAGCGATTGTATTCATTAAAGTATTATTTGCCTGAGATAATTATTTTTGCTAAATAACACATCGATTTTAACGTTCTCTTATGATTTGTGAGGAAAACATTCGGGAAAGTTCTCTGGCAGTAATGAGGAGAGATGTGCGCTTTCAAGAGATGCGAGCGAGGAACACATTGCAGCTGCACCGGAGAAACTGTCAGAATAAATATATCATAAAGTCAAGCACAGAATGTAATGGGAGGCCAAAGGGAGACTTATCGCTGCAGTGCACATCTGTTGAGTCAGACTGGCTGAGGAATAAGTCGCCTATAAATACACTGATTCTAAACTGGGCGTGAAAATGAAAGACGGCCTATAAATCAGAAAGAAAATCGAATGACCTTTTTCGCCGGCGACAAAGTCTCCGAAGCCGATCGTGGTGAGAGTGATGACCACGAAGTAGATGGACTCGAGGGTGCTCCATCCCTCGATGTGCTTGAAGATGACGGCCGGCAGGGCCACGAAGATGAGGCAGCCGAACAGGATGAAGAGCAGCGTGGAGAAGACGCGGATCTTTGTCTGGCTGACTTTCCACTTCTGGAAGGGAGATTGAAGAGATGCATTCAGAAAATAAACTTTTAATGAAAGAGCTGGAGAACTGTGGAGAGCAGAGGCTTTTAATGCAAGTAGTCGATTTTTTCAGTTTAATCCACTTGTGTAAGTGATTATTTGCAGCCCGAGACGTTTCCGACTGTGACTGTAAAGGAAATGAACACTTAGAGACATTTTGCCCACTTCCCTCTCCCCGATTCCCCCGGGATTTTCTTTTCTTTTGCTCAGTTCACATTGTGATGAGTCACTTCCTTCAACCTCCTTCTAGGAATACATTTGCTGTTTTCTAACATCTCAGACGTCAGCCTGCCAAGCTCTTGTGACATAACTTTCGCTGTCAGATGGCACGCCCGCCCAAGCTGCGGAGAGGTGGCGAAAGACTTGACATGTCTCACATACACAGTCAAAGTAGCAGATATCATAACGGATTACTTGCAGTTACGGCCTGTCCTCAGGTGTGACTATGAGCCCTGCGGTCCCTCGTTTGCATCACAGTTGCAGTACATTAGACCATCTTCTGCATGCTGCTGATTTCTTTGCTGCCTTTTCCACCTGACGTGACTGCTTTCAGCTGGTTCCCACTTGTACGGCGCCCTTTTTTCTTTTTTTTTTTTTACTTCCAGTTATGTAAGCCCACAGCGCAGAGCCTCAGAGGGGGAAGAAGCGCAAAGTGCAGGCAGACATCAGATCACTGACTCTATCTAATGGTGGCTGTGCTGAACAAAGCACAGGACAGTAGTGTACAGTTTAAAGAGACCCACAGTGGACTAAATTATGGACTAATGTAGCTGAGGTGGTTTCTCAGCCAGCACGTTCTCTACACAGCACAGCAGCTACTTCAGCAGCTGTTACAGTCCATTTATTTTCTTGCTGGAGCCAGCTGACAGCCTCTCTCCTCCTCCTCCCCCGGGAGGGAAGCCACAGAGAATCAAAATCATAATTAACCTGTTGCTGCCACGTGCCTGGATTCTTTACGGCATGCTATTGTTAGAGCTTTTACACTCTCTATACTTCTGGCTGCACAAAGATGTAAAAGGACATCCGGTAAAAAGGAAGGCAATGTCGATAGTGAACCGACAGTAACCTCTCTGGGGACTCCATCATCAGGGACATCAAGACAGCTGAAACACAGCTCCTTCCCCTTCAGCTACTGTCAACAGAAAGCCTGACTTTTGATACGTGTCAGTACCAACGACACCACGCAACAGCAGTCTGAACTGTTTCAAATCACAGAGGCTCCACGCTGGATTTTAGACTGATTCCAGCTCCTTAAATGTGAATATTTTCTGGTTTCTTTACTCCTCTATGACAGTGATCTGATTATCTCTGTGCTGCGGACAAAACAAGACATCTGACGACGTCATCTTGGGCTTTGGGAAACACTGATGGACATTCTTCACCATTTTTCTGACAAGACCAGACAGCTGATTGATAGATGGATTAGTTGCAGCCCCAGAGGATTTCACTCTCTAATCCCATCCTACCATCAGGTCACGATATTAGCTGGTTCTTATGACTCCTCAGCCAACGCACTGTACACGGCTCTAATCACAGTCCGCTGACACCCAGATTTACAGGGAACACGGATGTTAACAGGTTCTCACCACCTAATTAACTCTTCACACTTGTATGAAGAAAAGTGATGTGTAAGTGTTATCATCTGTGCTGTTTTTTCTTTAACCCCATAGCGCACTAATTTGGTGTTCTGCTGACTCATACATTCATTCATACATTTAGTTTATAATGGAAAGGAAAGAGAAATGGCTTTTATTTTCCCAGGAGGTTTTGGGCCTGGTGGCAGAAATAATTGTACGTCTAAAGCGAGGTTTACAGGGAACCAATCTTATGAGTCATTATTCTATAACACATGATGGTATATAATACGTTATGCTTACTTCCATTGTAGAGTCTACAGTTAGACTTTTTCTTTGTCTGCTTTTATTTTTGTGAACCGCTTTGTATTGCATCCATCTGTGTGATTAAGTTATTACGACTCATTATCATCCATCCAGTCATCAAATAGCTGCGCAGTCCATCAGTGAACAGTGTAAAAGCACATGTGCTTCTGGTTCAGGGACAAGTAAAAAAAACAACAACAGATATTTGTTATACTTTGAGAAAATAAAAAAGACTGACGCATCTAATCTGCTTTACTTGTGGAAACTCCTTGACTGTCTCTGTTGTCGATACCTTCCTTATTGGCTTAGTAACTGAGCAGCTGTTTAATTGCTTCCCTACTTCAGGGAGAGCCGTTGAGTTTCCAGGAAAAAACTTAATGACCATCCATCAACCCGACTGTCCATTTATATTCCCTCAAACATGACTAATGGTGCCTTCTAACTGCTCCTGGCAGAGCTGTGACGCGTGTTTTCCTGTGCATGTGTATACCGTACATTCTGTCTACGGACATAAGTCAATGTGTAACTTGCGGCTCGGTAAATCGGACCACCATCGTTATTTCAGAGTGATGTATCGATCTGTGTGCTGCTAGTTTATTCCACTGCCTTAAACAAAGAAATGAGATGGAAACAGTCCAGTGAGCTCAGCACAAAAGGTGACAGAAACACCAAAACTTGTTTCTTTGCTGTTACATATAGTGATCTCGGCTTTCATTACTGGAACAAACTGCTTTCTAGATTAGGTTTCCAGGGGTCCGTTTCACAAAGCAGGTTTAGTGAAAACTCTGAGTCTGTTAACCCTGAAATGAGGGAAACTCTGAGTTTTCCGTTTCACAAAGGGAGGTAACTCAAACCAGAGAAAGAGGGGTAACTCTAGCCTGTTTCACAGAGAGAGGTAATTTAAGCTCTCGGTCAGTTACCATGGTAACATGCTCTATGAACCTAACCTGGTCGGGACCAGGTTTTTCTCAACAAACCTCGAGTTTCTCTCCGTCTCCGCCCTCTTTCAGCCACACACGGTATTTGATTTCCTCATTCATTCAGTCAGCAGGCGAGTTTTGGCGTAATATAGTTCTGCCGTCTGTTTTTTGAGAAAATCATTGCAAAAATCAGTCAGTAGGCGACATTAGAAGTTATATTAGGTGGCGACTATTTTCACTACCATGGCATGTCCTTTTGATAATGATCCCGTGGATGAAGGTGCAGCATTACTGCGCAGAGAATTAAATATTCGTCGGGAGATGATTATCAGACCGCGCATAGATGTTCTTGCATTTCCAGACAATTATCTTTTTGAGCGGTCCGTTTCACGTCACAGTCCACCATTTACATACACAACCTAATCCGTCCTTACATTTCCAACATTACCAACCGAAGTCATGCTCTCACATCCAGCAGATATTGTGTGTTGCGCTGCGCTTTTTTGCAAATGGGAGTTTTTTATACAACGTCGGAGATGCAGAGCACTTTACAAAAGTTAAAAAAAAAGTCATGAAAGGGAAATAAATATTTTTATGAATAGGCTTAAAATATATAGGCTAGATAGTTCTAGGCATATTACATTTTATTAAAGCACTTGTGTCTTGGGGGCTGAGCTCAGAGGATGAGCTCCCTCCAGGCTTAGGGCCGGCTCCTCTGCCTCTGTTAGAGGTGCGGTGCTGGGCCACCACCCGTTTTACGGGCATCTGCTTTCTTTCTGTTGGCTGAGTAGAAGTCTGTGTTAGTTTAAATAGGCTTAATTCTTTAACAGAACATGATATAGATGAGAAGACAATTATGTGTGTGAAAACAGCATTATGTTGGGGATAAAACAACTGTACAGTCAAACAGCCACTTAATATTTACTTTACAATGTAAAACATGATCAAAATGAGGTACCCCGTGAGATTATGCCGGTCTCACCTGTTTGAACAATGTTTTTATGTTTCATCTTAAGCTGCTTACACTTCCTTCTCAAAACGTGCTCAAAATCACCGTATGAGCGCATTAATAAAAAAAAAACGTGGCCCTCCTCTTCCCCGTTGCCATAGTGACTCGTCGAATCGGGGCTCCATTGACGCTGTCTTTTTAGACTTGTGACGCACGCGCTTAACTCCAGGTGAAACTACTCCGAGTTGATCAAACTAACTCAAATCAGCTGTTCTGGAACCGAAAACGCAGAGTTTCCTATCTCAGAGTAGATCAACTCAGAGTTCAAGGTTAGACTCAGAGTTTGTTGAACCTGCTTTGTGAAACGGACCCCAGGAGTCAGTTGACATGGCAACCCCAAAACCGCATCCAGCACACAGTTTCCTGCTATTGTTTCCTATCAAGGGATAATTAAGTTGCAGATCTAACCTTTACACTTGAAGCAATTCTTTATGCTCCAGCAATATAATTTTACAGCTGCCTTTGCGTCACCTGGATAATTGGGTCGTCAAATGTGGCCGTGATGTCTACAGTAAAATGGCTCACTGCACACAGGTAAACATACAGACGGATTTCAGATGATTGAAAGATAAAACAAAAAATGAAAAAAAGGAGCTCACCACGATCATCTTCTCTACTCTGGCGATGCCCTTCCCAAAAATGGTCCCCAACTGGTCCCCGACACCAGCCAGTAAGAATCCAAATAAGGGGATCCCCAGCAGAGCGTAAATGATACAGAAGATCCTGCCGCCTTCTGTGTGAGGAGAGATGTTCCCGAAACCTGACAGAAAAGAAACAGATTCAAGTCAGAATAAATGTTAAACATTAATCTGCAAAATACAGTGGTATGGTTTTAGAGTCGCAGTGTGTATGTTGTTATTAAGAGGACATTGTAAGTTCCTATGAGACGAATAGGGAACGTTCTCTGTTTTAACTCGTCTTTATAGCCAGATCTACCAATTCTCATCCCATCCATGGGCTGTGGTAAAACAGGAACGGTGCCCCTGCAAAATAGTTTGGATGCTGAATGGCAGACTTTTACCAACAGTCTTCATCAAGTGAGTCAAACTATATTTCAGCAGACAGTATAGTGCCTGTTTTTCTTCTCAGAACTGTTTACGTTGCACTTCTGTAAGCTATACTTCACAGTTTCCTTCTGGACTTTTCCCTATATTTTATTTATTTTTTTCCCTTTTTCTCTATTTAATGTGTTTTTGCTACGTGTGTGACTTGAAGGTACAGTTTTATTTACTTTTATGCATGAAACTTTTATGCCTGTTGTAGAGGAGATTGTTGAGTCATGTCATCTTGTAACTCTGAAACAAACAACACAGAGAACATTTACACACACACATGGTTTTGTGTGTGTGTGCCTTTGTTGTTGCATTATTTTTCTGAGGCAATGACTGTATTGATGTTTCTGAGCTCATGTTATGCTCTCTTCTGCTCTTTTCATTTTGAACTTTTCTCTGGGAGGAAACAGAAAGCATTTACGCTTGAAAGACCCGGGGAATGCGGGGACGTGATGCTTGTGTCTTGCAATTAAGCTCTGAGAAACAGACCTAGAAAGTGTGGTCCTAGCAGAAGTTATGACTCAGGGATAGTTCTTGACTTCACCAGGACTTGTCATTGTATATTTTCACATTCTGTGCACATCATATTTTCATGAAAGTTGCCAGAAGCAGTTCAAACTAAACTGGGCAGACAAGCTTGACTTTGAGGAAACTGCAGCAGAAAAGCTTTGAGAAATGTTACGAGTTAAAGATGGAAGTCATGTCAAAGCTTTGACTCAGACTAGAGTTCATCATTCACACCCACTACCCTCAAGCAACTCCGATGTGAGTGAAAAAATTGATAAAATATATATAAATATATAAAATGAACACCAAAAATGAAAAGACATGCAGTTGCAGAGTATGCACAGAGTCCATCAGTGGTTCGCTGCCTTTCATCTTCTCTCAAAACCTGTCATCATGTACAGCTAGAGAAGCTAATGAGGCTAACAGAAGTGCGTGGCCTCGTAAACACAAACCCCTCAAAACCTGCGCCTTAAGTAAACCTGACTCTGCACGTCCAACAGCATGCGACTTTCATTATTTAACGTTTCATACAGAGTCTGCATAATGAACTACTTCCACTTTTCTTTATTAATGGAGTCATGTGTCTCAGGATGGGAGCCGCAGGGCGCCTTCTAACGACTTTCCTGAGTCACTTTGGAGTCAAGTGACTCTGAATGAGAGAAAAATTGTCAATCAAGTCTCACTAATTTCATGATTAGTTCAATGGGAGACAGGATACCGGATTAGTTTTTAACACCTCTGGGTGCCTCCGCGAGAAACAGCAGCTCTCTAATTTGAAGCCGCGCTCACTTCTGTGTTTTTTAGACCGAATCAAACACATTAATTATTGTTTATATTGTCAGCTCTTCAGTGCTATCATAATATAAGACGTGAAAAGCGAGGTTCACTTAGCAAGCTCAGAGAGTAAGTGTCATTCACTGGATTAAAATGCTGCCATTCAGAGATAATTGACTGTCATTGTATTCAAATAGGAAAAAAAATGGCATGATTAGTGTAAACAAGCTTATATTAGCACTTTTAAAATGACAATTTAAGCACTTGAACGTTGCTAAAAATGTTGAGAAATAGCATGTATCTGATATCTATTTGACTAAAAAGCTGGATTAGTTTCACACTTGACTTCAACACTGCCTGCATGAATAATACATCAACCTTTAAGTTTCCAATTTATAATGAGCTGAAGCCTTGAACTGGACAAACCCGTTTATCAGTGTGGCCCACAAATCACTGCATTCATGACACCACTGACAGGGTTATGCAATGATCACAGGCAGTAACGTGTCACGGTCTGCGCTGTCTCTTGGCCAATAAAAGCTTAATGACTTCCTTCGAAACTCATTAAGAGACGCTGGGAGACGTCAGCACGGCATTCAACTGAGAAACTTTATCAGCTTCTGCGAGAGAAACAGTGATTGTTGTATAATGGATCATTTTATTGAGAAAAAAAGTAATTGAAAATGCTGTCATGGTGGGTTTTAGGTGGTATTAAAGTAAGCTGATTAAGTATACAATGACTATGATTATAGTTCTTTGTATCCGACTTTGATACAGGTCATCTAAAAAGCATATTCTGTTTGGATATTCTGAATTAGGCCTCATTTTCCAATCTAGCATTTTCCATTTGGAGGTACAATATATAAGAAATTGCATTTAAAACAAACTAACAAAACTAATGAACATCATCAAGAGAGTGTGAAGAAATAACAGTGTTGACATTAACGTCAAAGATGTCTATGTATAGTGTTGAAGCTACTGAAGTTAGCATGCTAATCAGCTAGGCCCAGGCCTGAAAACCTCTTTCTCCAAAGCTCCTCCCCAGGTAGTCCAGCTAGCTGCATGGCTAACTGAGCTAACAAGCTAACAGTAGCTACAGTCATGGATGTATAAACGGAATACAGTTTGCAGCAGTTAGCCTTTAATTCCGTGACTTTTTGACATCACACTGTGTCACCATGTCACACATTTGCATAATTTATGTATCTATTCATGTGAGAAGTGAAGCTAACTGGAAGCTTTATACAGAAAAAGGCGACCGGAGACACGCTGAGCGGTGCTGGTTCAGGCATGTGTGAGCTGACCAATCAGAGCAGACTGGGTAATCAGGAATTGGCCCTAAAGAGACACTGCACTGGACAGTTTGAGAACACTGTTGTGTTTTTTGAGCGTTAAAGCTAAATGAGCATCATATGTCTCCTCAAAAATGAAATCAAACACATTATGATTGGAATCAGGACATCTGCGCTCCACTGGAAACAGCATTACAATAGAGTCCAGGAGGACAAGTTTATCAAAAAGAATAATAATGACTTTTTCCTCTAGATCCGTTTTGATGCAGCTGGAATATAACAGTTGGAGAGACGCAGCCAAGGAATCCCACAGGGAAGAAATACTGTGAGATCAATCGCTACTGCACCTTTTTTACTCCCAGGAGACGCAGGAAAGGAGGTATAGAGATGAAACTTATTTCAATTCATTTCTTGGATGAAGTATATAGATGAAAGTAAGCAGAGTGGAGATGCTTTGCCTCAATACTGAACTTCCAATTAAAGATCACTGCATAAACAAATCAATCTGTGGATGTGAACCACTTCTAGCTGAATGGAAAAAAGCTAGAGGAAGATAAGAAAGCTGAATGAGGCAGCTCGCCTGCTGAATTATTTTCCTTTCTAGACTTTATTGTGTCGGTTATCAGGTTGTTCACTGAAAAAATAACACAATGATTTTTAGAAAAAGCCTCTCTGAAATATCCTTGCATAGCAGCAACAGCCACAGAACATTTTGTTCGAATCAGGGAAGTTATAATGATCCAGCCTCCAGACAGCACTGCAATTATGTGCTGTTTAGACTAACAAGCGTCAAAGGTAACACTAAAAAAACACAACCTGGGAGTCATATTTCTGCAGCAAACCAAAGCCGTGTGACTCTATGTACCTATTTCTCTCCTGTGCATGTTCACTTTGCAACCTTTCCTCACAAACAAAACAAATCTGTGTACACAAGCAAATTAAAGTCGTAGAGCTCTTCTTTCTTTCTATTGATCGAGTCAAACATCAGTAAATCTGCCTCGTGTAAAGAGCAATCTCTGCAGCAACGAACAAAACAGAAAACCAACATACTTATTCTAAGCCGAGCGACGGGGGAGAAAAACCCCAGAGCGCAGCTTTTACTCCCTACCTACATGTGATTACCTATAATCTCAAAAGCACAAATATTCTCCAACCAGAGGGAAAAATCAAGTTATTACAACGATGTAATATTTTCTGAAATGGAGGGGTGAAGTGCAGCCCAACAACCCATCAAACAGCTGAAATGTTGAGGTCTGCTTCGACGAGATGGATAAGACTAGCTGTGCATGTGTGCTGTTGCCTGTGGCCAATGGATTTTTGGCGTGAAGACGTACCAGCCTGGTGCAGTGCAGCAAAATCTGGGTGTGTAGCAGGAAGTAATAATCACGACTGTCTTTTTAAAACATGAATCTGAAAAACACACTAACAAGGGAGCAAAATTAGTTTATTTCAACTCAAGGTATTACAGTTCGGATTTGGAGAATGAGCTCTAACAGGATGCAAGAGAGGTGAAACAGAGCCTAACAGCCCACTGAACAGAAGCACCGATCTGTCAAGGTCCACTTGGAAGAGCTAGATGAGCTGTTAGACTGGCTGTGTGTGTGTGTGTGTGTGTGTGTGTGTGTGTGTGTGAGCTGTTCCATTTTCCTGATTAGTATGTTCTTACAGCTGGAGGTGACACAGAGAAAGAGCTATCGAGCGTCATGTAAAAAACATGATGGAAAAGGGAAGTGTGCCAGAGTCTCAGGCTGTATGAAAGTGCGACAGGATGACAGCGGCACGGTTACACACAGTAGCTCAGAGCAAATCAGCACAGGCCTTGAAAGTCATATTCTTATTGTAATCCATGTTTCCACCGTCTAAACATAGCAACATATCCATGCAATATAAATCAAGACATTACCATAAGTAACTGAAGATCACACAGTAAGTAAAATACCACATTTGAACTACTTATGCAAATGAACACTCCCACCATAAACGAGAATGGCACTCAGCAGAGTGCATGCCTACAGTGCCAAGGCCCAACAGTCCCCTTTAATTCAATCAAGCTTAATCCAATATCAAACTAAATATATTTAGATCCGCAAGATATGGATTTTTATTTGAATCTGTATCAAATTATACTCACTCATAGATACCAGCCATCTAAATGTGCCTGATTATTTTTCATCAGGTTTTTTCAACCAACCAACCAACCAATCCTTCTGACAACCAACCAAACCAACCAACCATCCAACCAATCCTGCTGACAACCAACCAACCAACCAACCAACCAATCCTGCTGACAACCAACCAACCAACCAACCAACCAACCAACCAACCAACCCTGCTGACAACCAACCAACCAACCAAGCAACCAACCAACCAATCCTGCTGACAACCAACCAACCAACCAACCAACCAACCAACCAAGCAATACTTCTGACAACCAAACAAACCAACCAACCATTCAACCAATACTTCTGACAACTGACCAAACCAACCAACCATCCAACTAATCCTGCTGACAACCAACCAACCAACCAACCAACCAACCAACCAACTAACCAATCCTGCTGACAACCAACCAACCAACCAACCAACCAACCAACCATATAGGCCACCATCCAAACCAACGAGCTTCCACATTTCCAAAATGCAAAAAGCTGCTTTAACATTGACTCATATGCACTGAAAGTCAGTAGATGAACCCAGACAGATTGAGATAGCCCCCATTAACTCCGACAGGCGCTCATTAACTTAATGATTCTGTATATTGTAACTTGCTATTATAATTTTTTTGTGGGCTAAGTTGCGGTTAAAGAATTGGCATAATAATTACCTTCGAGATTAATTAAGTTATATTGTAGCTCTCATCATATTAAGTGTGCTGCAGAGAGTACCCAACCTTGAGGATTTATTTACTGAGAATAATGTCAGTGTAGATGTTATGGTCCAAGTATGTGGCAAGAGCCTGTCCAAACATTCAAACAAACAACTATGAAACCTACCAAGCTCTATACAGCAAATGTTTTATCCCAGTGATACACATTTAGGTTTAGGATCCTTGTACGCACGCTTGCAGTTTTTGTTATTTCCTAGCTTACACAGCTAAGTTCTATTGTTTTGACTGCAGATTTTGTGAAACTGAAAAGGTTAATGCAAACTTTGGGTGCAAGTGAGTTCAGCCAACGATCTAAACGCAATCCTGTTGCAATGAAGCACAACCTGTAAAAGCAGCCAATGCAGCTTTTTGGTTGGCATGTGCAATTTCATGCTAAATTGGTCATAAAAATTGCACTGTGCCTCAGTAGTTTTAGAGTGTGAAGAAAAATGAAGAAAAATAAATGGACTGCGCACTTTCGGACATTCAATCATAGATGATTTCTAATCTTGAAAAGTTTTTCAGTTTATGTCTGAACGTTTTGTATGCATTTTCATTTCGTGCACCGAGTGTGAAGTATCGCCAGAAGCCTCTACAAGGACAAAAGAATGAGGAGGGAGTATTTGAAGTGTGAAAAACCACCTACCGATAGTGGTGATAACAGTCCCGGCAAAGAAAAAAGAGGAGCTGATGTCCCAGAGGCTCGTCTGATTGGTTGAGTTTCCTGAAGGGTTCACACCTGCTCGGACTGCTGAAACCACTTGCTGGAGCGGGAAGAGAAAAAAACAGAGAAAGGAAAAGTTATGCATGATGCACCGTCTCCCAGTGGGAGTGTGGTATGAGGCGGGCTGAGGAACATATGAAAATTAGTGGTGTTAATCAATTTTCTGCGGGGGACAGATGACAGCCAAGATAAACATCCAACCAAAACCAATTAAGAGCTGTGAGGTGCATCTGTCACCTCCATAAAATGTACGAGAAGGGTTTCAATTTTAAAAGAGCAAAGCCTGTCATAGTGTAATTCCTATTGGTTAAAATGAGGTGCTCCTGAAAGATTTATTTACAAATCATTCATTATTCACACATCATTAAGCACCCACAACTTTAGCACACGCACTGTTGCCATCTACAGTATAGGATGTAATACAATATGCATCAGATAACACAATGCTCTCCGAAGCATGAAATGTGTTCAGAAACTGTACATCCAGCCTTCAGGGAGCTCAACCTGGATCGAACATTTTAACACATTTTAAAATGTATGAGGGCGGTCTTGCTGAGTGCCGCGCCATGCCAGCAAAATGCATGCGGGGGGATCAAGGCTACATGGAAACTGCTGTACACAAAGCAATCCAAGGGGGCTTTATTGCCCATACTGCAGCAAAACAAAAAAAAAAGTGTATCTGTTACCAGAATAAAAGGAAACACCAAATGCAGCTGCCAATGGTTACTTTGTATTTCTATATTACATGTAGAACCCATTAGAGTTGAAAGGGACAGTTCACCCCCAAAATCTTGTAATGGCATGGGATGTAAACACTAATGGCGTCCTCTTTGGCTGAGCCGTAACGTTAACTAGCTTAGCTAGCTAGCCTCTTGTCCATGAGCAGATGCAGGTTTCTTTCTGTGCAGTGATACATAGAAAGAAAATAGTTCCTACATGGAACTGCTCACAACAAAGTCTGTGTTATGATTTATGAAGAGAGATGTTGCTGTTGAGTTTTTCGAATGTATTTTTGTGCCGTCTAGTTTCATCACATCTGAGAGAAGGCAGACATCTCCACACCCGATATCTTCAAAACCCAACAACTCACACCAAAACAATCGAAATGGATAAATAGCACTACAAGTGCGAGGAAAAGTGTGTATTTTCGGCATTTTGGCATGCCTGGTCAGTGTTTTCTCCACAGTGTTCTCTTCTCCTGTAAATGTGTGACACTGAAAAGCTAACGGTAAAATCTGATACCAGCAGAGCACTCATCTATTCATTTTCCCTCTTTTAAAACAGTTTGAAGCATTTTGTTGATCATTTAAATCATGTTTTCTAAAAAGTTCAGCTCATTTTGATTGGTACCAAGTGGGGGATTGTTGCTGCGATGTGATACCAGCTGGTTGAATATTGTGCTGATTAGTCTTTCCCCGGTGACTTTCAGTGTGACATGAGTCTCAGCTGAGGGGTGAGAAGCCCTTTAAACAGCCGGTTGTACAGGAAACAGGACAGCAAGATGTTTTCCTATTCGGGGTTGCGCTCCCATGACCGGAGACATGAGGCAAATGAAGCCACCAGCCGGAGGAAAAAACACCGCTGCACAACTTCTCACACCCACAGTCAACTAAACATAGAAGTGAGGAGTAACACCTGAGCTTAAGCACCACAAAGGAATCGTCCGATATTAAAGCAACTGCAAAGAAACAAGCTTTTGATTTCTCCGCTTGATAAGGTGGTGTGCATTTCTTCAAAACTGAAGAGAAGTCTGCTTTTTCATACCTGTGTAAAATCAAGAACCCATTGTTTTAATATTTACCAAAAATTTTAAGCAGACTAACAAGATTTCCCTGTTATCTTTCTTAACTGCATGCTTACCGAGCTACGACCAGTGTTGCCTACTCTATTCTAGCACAGGGCTAGCTACTCTCATTGGCTAGCGGGCAGCACTAGCTCCAAAGCTGAAAAGTCACTAAATGGCACTTACTTTTTAAATTACAAGATCATACGAACTATTTATATATTTACAAGCTATAAGAACACCCTAATCCAAAGAGAGAACCTCAAATGAACTTATACAAAAGCAATATTGAAAAAGAATCTGAGAAATATTATTGTGTATGATTTATAAAAAGTATTTACTACCTTAAACAATATATTTATCTATTAATACAAAACTATTTATAAATCAGTAGCCTATCTATTTACAAGAATGAAAATCTGCTCGTGTTAGATATGGACTTTGTCATCATAATTGTCAAGTTCCTGAATGTCAGTTTAGGTCCAGAACTTGTAAATGGATCCACAGTTGCAGCACTTTGTCTGAAAGCGTAAGCTCACAACATGTATGCTCAGCCAGCCTCAGCTCATAACTAATATTCACACCAGAGCTGATGGTCTGCAGGGACATACGGTTCAGGGGTTTGGTTTTCACCACACTTACTGAATAGCCTCTCCACTCCAGTGTTTGAGTGTGTGATGGAGAGGACAGGAGACTGCAGGAGAAGCCAATTCCCCAAATGGGTTTAGGTCAGCTGCATCTCTGTACCTCCGGATCTCATCCCAGTATGCCATTGTGCTAGCCGTTCCTCCACAATGGTGAAAGGGTAGTATCCCAAAAGGCTGGTTATTATGAATATGCCTGCGAAGCTCTGCCTCAGTGTCTCCCCCACATTAAAGGAGAGACATATGCTTTTATGTCTCCATGTTATCAGGGAGGCTCGCCTTCAGCTCATTTGCCAACGATATGGTTGCCCACACATCTCATTCGCACACTGCTCTCATTTTCAGCAGAGAGGCTCAGTTCTGCTACCTTGGCCTTAAATGTGTGAGACTGAAGTGTAATTTCAGCTCTTCAAATTGACCCAGGATTGGAGACAGAGCGGGCTCTTTTGACCGCTAACATTTGGCAACAGCAGCCTTTGTGACCTGCAAAGGGAACCAGTTGTAAGTTTCTCTTAGCATATACTCAAACTGGAGGCAGAAGTCACTGTGAAAAACACAGCAGATGATGAGAAGGAAAGCCAAAACAGCTCATGTCATTGGCCACCGACCTGACATTCTCACCCTCCACCTCCACTTGCATTCGGAAATGTGAGGCCACAGCAGCATTTGCAAAAGCAGCTTTGCATGCCTCGCTGATGTGGTCACACGTCAGGATTGAGCAGCGTTGAGCAATAGCCATGGACATGATTGCCTCAGCCTGCTCGGAGGAATCAATTTTCTTGGATTGCTTTGTGGGATTGTAAGGCTTGGACATTTCAAAATGCTTTCTAGTAGACATGCACATGTTTATGTCACTCAACTTGGCATCAAAATCTGCCTTGTAGAAAAGACAGTAAAGCCTTGGCGTTAAATTATTACCCATACTGTACAGGGCTTCAGGATGTGACTCCTATTCCTTCCTACACTTTTAAGTGTATACTCTAGAATAAGACATGAGGGAAGCAGGAGTAACAGAAGCAGAAGCAGTAGTGAGAGAAGACTGGGTGCATGAAATTAGTTTTTATAGATATAAGATAATGTAATAGGTCGACTTATAAATGAAGTCACAGAAGTTTCAAACAACACTGTTACGTCTGCCACCCAGTGAGGCTCGTGCAGCTCGTGCAGCTCTCTCGTTCAGAGACTGCAGTGAGGCCCATGTGGGTGTTACAAGTGAGGGAGGGAATGGTGAAGTGTTTCGTGACAATCCAATAAATCTTGACTGATTCACTGATGTCATATTCTTTATTATACTCTGACAGAAATTAAAGCGTTGTACAACTTTGCTGAATTAGATTAAATAGATAAATCCTAAAAACATTTTAATGGCATGAGAGCTACGGCACTTATAATGTAGTGCACGACTTTCTCGTGCTTTGAAAAAACTTTCAATCCAGAGAAAGCTTCAGAACGAGCGCGTCAACAAAACCATGTAACGCACTATAACTAAATGGCGAGTGGCGTCCTCTTGCCTGTCCTGCACGTCGTCAATAATAACAAAATGGTGATGACCCGAATGCAGCTTAAAACAAAAGCAAGCTTTAATGAGGCTGATGGTCCAATACAAAAAACACACAAAAGGTACGCAACAAAGGCAGTCCAACAAACAAAGCAGTCAAAACTCAGGAAAAAAATGAACCAATGAGGAGCAAGGAGAAAACACAGGCTTAAATACACAGGGAGTGATTGACTGATGGAACACAGGTGAGGAGAAAACAGACAAAGAGAGGAAGTAGAAAATGAAATATGACGCAAGAGGATATGAACTACAAAATAAAACGAGGATAAGGAATAAGGGAATAACCTGACCAAAAACCAAACCATGACAAGTCAGAATAGCTGTGGACTACAATCAATCTGAGCAACATTCATGGGAATAATTTACAATATAATATACTTATATATAATTCTCACATTTTCTCTGATGGTCTGAATAAGTCGCTAGTCACTTTTTGAATTAAAGTAGCTCAGAGGGTCTAAAACGAAGCTCAATCTAGTGGGAAAGTTTGCAAGACCGGCAAGAATGGATATCTTGACAGATATCCAGCAGCAACTATAGGGTCTGTGGTCTGCTCCCCTGGAAGCTGGAAAGTGAAATCCTAAATTGACTCTTGTCTGTTCACTGCAGGAAGAAATAAATGTTTCTTGGCCCAAGTGGTTTCTGAAGATAGAGAATCATTACAGAGACAAATGAAAGAGAAAAGCTTTGAGACCTTGAGGGAACAGCTGGCACTGCGACAGAGCCGACACTAATAAATAGCAGAAGAATACTTTGCTGGACTAAAGCTTTAATTCCCTCATGTATATGTGGGTTTCCAATCCGGAGCAGTAAAAATAATCCAGTGTTTCTGCAGGGCAGCTCAATGAATTAAAGAATTGTACTAGTGAGGCAGTAGCTCTTTTTAATGATCTCCATTATCTGTTTAATACCGATAAACCTTCAGGAACAGAATAGTAATGTTACAATAATGTAACTCAGTTCTCTTGAACTCGCACTCGTCATTTTATACTCAATCTATACACACACTCACACAGTTTGGGGTCACTGCAATGATTCGTCATCCTTCGTGAAACAGAGAGCTTTCGTTAACCTGCGACTGTCAAGTGTGATAAGGCGATAAAGATCAGGTGTGTAAAAGCTGAAATAGATGAATAATGGATCGGAAACAGCACTCATGTAAAGACGCATGTGTCAACATGACATGATTGGTCAGAAGGTGGAGAGATATGGGCTGATGGCAGTTAACGATGTTCTCATGTAGCCTACGAGGAACTGTGTGTGACTTATCCACGCAAGCTGACGAACACAAACAGCAGCTTAAAGGGTTGGTTGACTTAAATTACAAAAAAGCCTATTTTCCCAACTCCTCAGCCAAGGTATCCTGGGAATTACATTCATATTTGATGGTTCTGCACCGCGACACTTGCCAACCAGCCATTAAGTGCTCATGCAGGAAATACTGCGCTCATCATACAGTGATGTGGAAAGAAAGGGTGTGGTGCATCCAGAAACAGACCTGAAACTAACCTTCATCTTTTTTATAAACCATAACCACCTGACCTACAAAATAAAACAGGAAATAATCTAACCAAAAATTCAAACCATGACACACGTCACGCCTATGGACTGCCTATGCACGGTGCAAAAGGAGAAGAAGAGACCGTAGTGCTATTGGCATAATAGCTGTGGACTACAATCAATCTGAGCAGCATTCATGGGAATAATTTACAATATACTATATTTGAATATAATTCTGACCTTTTCTCTGATGGTCTGAACAAGTCGCTAGTCAGTTTTTGAAATAAAGTAACTCAGAGGGTCTAAAAAGAAACTCAATCTAGTGGGAAAGTTTGCAAGACCGGCAAGAATGGATATCTTGACAGGTATCTAGCAGCAACTATAGGGTCTGTGGTCTGTTCCCCTGAAAGCTGGAAAGTGGAATCCTAAATTGCCTCTTGTCTGTTCACTGCAGGAAGAAAAAATGTTTCTTGGCCCAAGTGGTTTCTGAAGATAGGGAATCATTACAGAGACAAATAAAAGAGAAAAGCTTTGAGGCCTCGAGGGAACGTGCAGAGATTTTTATTCACCTAGATTGAGATATCTTCTACCCTCTAATTTTTGTTTATGGTGCTTACAAATTCAAAAGACCTCATTGTCAATAGTTTTTCATGGGGACTATTTCTGTGTTGTAAAGTATTTCCGATGAAAATTGGACAAAGGAAATCAAAACTACCTGCATGGATGAATACCAATTTGCTGAAGTGGGAAAATATTTTTATATTTACAGCAGCTCAACGCACCATGTGCAGCTTAAAGCAGGATTTATTATTCTGTAGAAATGGACCTAAAAGTAAGAGCTGACTCGCACATCTCCTAAATCACAACAAGGCATAGGTAAATGGTAAATGGACTGTATTTGTATAGTGCTTTTCTACCGCTCAAAGTGCTTTAAAACTCAAGTCACCTATCTATATTCATACATATAGATTTATTCGTACACTGGCAGAAGAGGCTCATTCACCTCCTGAGCCACAGCTGCCCAGGGCGGACCTGTGTCAACCATAGTGATTGAATGATCCAACATCATCCTTAGAAAGTTTTATCTGTGCTTTCTTTCAGAGTTTGGGTGTATATTCCCGCATAGTACTGACACCGGGCTTGCAGAGCAGAAAAAAATAAACTTCTCTTCAAGGAACTTAATACTGTCGATGAATAGATCTGAGGAATCCAACTTCTTTCATGCATGAAGTGATTAATTCGCAGTTTTACTGGGGTGAAGCTGATTTCCATGTCCTGGTTTCTTCTACGTTCTTCTTTCTCAACATTGTGGTTTTCTAAACATGACACCATTTCCAAGTTGACACGTGTGTTATGCTACCAATTCAAACAGGTATTAAAAAAACACAAGCATGTCTCCTTACGTGCAGTCTGGAGGAGCCTAATTCTAGCTCAGTGTGAAAGGTTTTGTTTGTAACGAATAATCATCCTACTCTGCAGTTCCCTTCAGCTCTATGTAACATTTTAGCTTCTTTCAGCACATTGTTTTGGTTGTACAGTCTGCAATTTTAATGTTCTTGGCCATCAAACTTGTTTGCAGCCACAGTAAAAGATCTTCTGATTATCGCATTATACATACCAAGCACCAAAAAGCACACAACTATTTTCAGCTAGCTAGTGAACATAGCGTACCCTTTAGTTTATTTCCCGGAGGAGTTGATGGAGATCAAAAAAAGGGCTAAAAGGGAGAGTATTAGTCTCAGTGAACACAGACATGACTCCAATTGAAGGCTAATGTTGCTGAACATTTACTGGATGTGCAAATAGGCAACAGTTTGCTAACAAGTTCACCATATCAACTTCAAAAGCTGATGTGTTTACGGCTCGTTTTGCTGCTCTTCAGTAGGAAAAAGCAAAAAACGAAGCAAAAAACACAAAACCTAAAAAAACAATGTCGATTGAACTCGAGCTTCTGAGTAAAAAAAAGTGACCCAAATGACAAAACAAATCAAAATATTATGTTGTCCACAGGTCACCACACCAATAGTTAAGCGTTTACATCTATCCTATGGTTAATCATTTCCAAATACAACAAAGCAGAGGCTTCAAAGATAAAATCCTGAAACCCTACATTAATTGTGTCTCATCATCATTTAACAATGACACAATCAGACAGGCTTGGCTCAGTCAGCCGCTTTGTTTCCCCGCCAAGGCAGCCATAATAATTTCACTGGCACTCGGCTGCATGCATACTCACAATGGCCATGGGAAATGATGAGACAGGATAATGTGAAGACCACACTGCCACTGTCTCCACACTGAGGCAAACAGCCAGGAGAGATTGAATCATCTGAGTTTTTTTGACATCCCTCACTTTTTTAATTACTCCCTTTGAGAGCACGTCTCCCCTCAATGCTCTGCTGACTGGCTTTTGATCAGTGGGGGCGTACAGAGGTGGATGTGTGTGTGTGTGTACATAATTAAGTAAAAGTGAGTGTGGGGGGACACCTGTATTGAAGCTGTTTATCAATAAATCATCAGAGGAGAAAGAGAGGCTTGAAAGGATGCTGAGCTCATAGGGCTGCTTTCTGATGGATGGTGGGCAAAAGCTGTTTGGTCACACTGCTGACTTAGAGGATATGTTTGAAGATTTGTGTTGGTATATACAGAAGTGGGCTTACTGGCTCACAATTAGCCTGATAGGATTAGGAAATAGTCAAGTGCTCTCGAATGCCTTCAACAGGCAAATTGCCCAGTTTTAATGATCTTACAATCTTGAGTCAATACATTAATTCAGTTCACGTTGCAGCCAGGTCCAAGACTGACAAGTTTGTTTTTTGTGAACTGCAATGAGCACAGACTGATTCAGTGAAAGCATCTCTGACAGGAGGAGTCATACTTGCCTGAAAGCAAACAGTTAACTAGAGGTCAGGTCGCACTAACTTTTGGGAAAAGAGAGCCTGAGAGTGAGGTGGGACATTAGAAGTCATACAGTACAGATGGCATTGTTGTTGGCAAAGGTAATCAACATTCTTCACCTCACAGGCTACTACAGGGCATTTCGTTCATTCATTTTACAGCGGGTGATGTGCTTGTTCGGAGACACGCCCTTGGTTTGTTAAATTTAATATCATAGCTAGTTTATTCACAGATCTTTTTGGTGCCGTCTGCATCAGAAACAATTACCATTTAGGTCGACTGTGAAAGCAGTTTATTACGACTCATATTTACATTTCCTGTGAAGTGTTGACCTCTAGTGGCCGTTGTAATTGTTACAACAGCAAAGGAGGACGTCAGGCAAAGTAGCATAAAGAGCGACAAGTCCGCAAAGGGAGAAGGTCGAGGACGGATGGTTGGGTCAAACAAGCACAGGACTTTCACCCAGGAGACTGGTGTTTGTGTAGTGTTAAAACGAAAGTTTGCGGTGAGTTACATACATACATTAAAGTACATACATTACATAACTAAAGTTACGTACTACACAGCAGAGGTACTTTCTTAACTGAAGTAACACAAGTAACATCGTTATTTGTAGCCAAACCACAATGTTTTCCTTAACCTAACCAAGTACTTTTCTTGTCTAAACCAAATTAAACCAAACTGCAAGTGTACAAACAATGTCTGGTATGCCTGTTGCATATACACTGCAATGGTCACGTTGTTTTGAGGAATGGTGCTATATGAAGTTTTAGGAACCAATTGGCAATCAACCTATTCAGTCGTTTAGGTATGAGGATGTGTCGACTTAGAACTAAATACTGATGTTAACATGCTAACATGCTCAGAATGGGAACGCTAACATATTAGTGTTTAGCAGGTACGTTATTTACAATTTTGACCAACTTAGTTTTGTGTAATAGCAAGATAATTTTAGCTAATTAACGCTAAACATTTGGTACAACTAAAGTTGAGTGATCTGCAGCAGTATTCGTTGTGCCATTCACCAGGAAGAGTGAAAAATTTGACCTCAGCGGACCATCACAGTCATGAGGCTGCTGCACCTATTACAAACCATTAAAATGGAGAAATTCAAAGATTTTTATGGCAGTCCATCCACTAAGGTGCTAGTGTGGCTGCAAAGTGGTGCAGTAAACAAAGATACCATTTTGATCGGAGGATGAACTGCTGCTACTGTTTGCTGTTTTCATTATTTCGCCACTGGTAAAAGCAACAGTAGCAACAATGGTGACTGCGTTATGCCAACTAATGGGCTTCCAAGGGGAAAGCAGCCTCATTGTTGTAATCACTATATGCGTATAATTATGGTATCATGAGTAAGGCCCCCCTTGCCTTCGTTGTCGAGGGGCTCCACCTTCATTAAGTCGACTCCTGACAGGAGATCAGTCAATCTGATGGATAATGATGTCATGACAGAAGCATCAACACCATCTTTGAGCATTAGCTCAGCATCTCAGAGCCAAATGATCCGCCATCTGTTACCGGCCCATTTTAATCGAAAACGGTTTGATTTACATAAAGTAGATGGGCACTGAGCATTATTCAATTGGCCTAATAAATCTTTGTCGGCTCAGGTCAGTTTAATACGGTGAGAGTCTATACTGTGAGTATTACTAAGTGCCAACACGGAGGACAACAACTCCTGAGGTAAAATGGTAAAAGCGCTTTCAGTTCCACAACAGCTTGAAAAAAAGACCGAAAATCGAATTACACATATTTAATCAACAGCCTGACCTACAACTAAATATTGCACTTGCCTCCTCAAGCTAATATATCTCTAACATCAAACTCAGAAGATGGAAAAGTTGATAGATCATTTAGAAATTATACATGATGCGTAATCCGCACCTCATGAAGTATCCTTGAATATTTACATTTGATTAAGGATAATGTTAAATATGCATGAACTACATTTGAATTCCTAGCAAGTTTGTCTTTCATGCTGCAGCCCAGAGATGCAACAGTGAGAAGAAGTCAGTCACACAGCATCTCGTTATATCCAGAAAGTTTCCTCATAATTGCCAGAAGGTATTAAAACAAGAACGCTTGCTCGTTACAGTCAGGTCTTTTTTTTTTTATCATGAGACTACACTGTGGGCTGATGCTCTGCCATAAGGAATAATGCAACATCTTCAATGTTAGTGTAATTAAAGTGGCTCTACTGGAAAGAGAGCAAAATCCCACTTAATGGAAATCCAGTGGTTTGCTGTACCAGCTAACGACGGCACAATCATCGTGTGGTTTTAGTCCTAAAGGGTGTATTGAAGGGACATCTGCTGCATTCACATGCTCCTCGGATGGTTCAATTTCCAGATTTGGGAAGTCGTTCCTTCGATTCCTGTGTGTCATGTAGGAATGTGGGATTGTTTTGCATTTTATTGCTCAGAGCGCTGACGGCTGTTTTCAGAATTTGAGTGACAAGGAACGCAAAGGAATCGATACAGTGACTATTCAATACATGACTTTGGTCAAAGTGTCTTACTATTAACCCAATGTTTACTTTTCGCCCACCGTGATTTAGCGCCATGTGACGTCAACTCGGCATCTCATGAAGCAAAATTTATTTTCCAATACATGTCCAACAGCACATTCATCCCACTGGTAGTTGCAGTAAAACCATGCCTGTAGTAGTTCATCATAGGACACTGATTCGTCTGAAGCTTGTAATTCAGCTACATAGCCTCACTGCAGTGCCTGAAGCCTGGCAAGATGGATCCTAATGTGATCTTACGAACCCAGATGCCATATAAGGTAACCACACCTACACACATATAACTAAATATAGTCTCTACTTCAGAAAAGGTGTTTGCTCTAACAAGGTCTTTCTCACCGAACAGAAAGAGTTTTAATGAGGCGATTTAGTTGATAATGACAACACGTTCTCACAACCAACTCTTCAAATACGACAGCTTGGTCCGTGGCCTGAAGCCTGAAACTATCACACACGCCTTACCCCTCAGAAGTCAGTTTTCATAAAAGACATAAAAGACAGATGGCTTCTGGATCGTTATGGATGATGACAAATGGTCGCAGTTTGGTTCAGTTTTATGCATCAAAATCACAGCTTTGTGTTGAAACAATATTCAGTCACATCACTTACATAGCGTAATTTCTGCATCTACACTGACTTAAACAACACTTAACTTAAAAACCATTCAATGTTGACACTAACCCTAACCCATAAAAACTACTTGCAACATCGACTAGACTTTCAAAATAAAGCTTGTTCATAAACATTTCACATAGCATGACTTATTATGACTTGCAGATTGTTACGAATGTTGTTGAACGGTCGTGTCTGGTTAGGTTTAGGCACCAAAACTGGAAACAAACTGCTTTGTGCTAAAATAGCATCCAGTGACGTCATTTACGTAATCAAATTTACCTAACATTACATACATGTAAGTTGAAAACAATTCAGTGTTGACACTGTTGACAAACCACAGTCTCCTGAAAGAAAGTCCTGTGTGTGACTCACTGAACCACTTCCTGAAGTGGACTTTTCCTGGTTTTGATAGACGTGTAGGGACACTGACCAGGCTGCTGATAACGAGGCTACCTGTCTCGTTATCGAAGGAACTGCAGCAGTTCTGCCCTGCTGTGCGTTCAGTGAGAACGTTTTGGAGCAAGCAAAAAGAAAAAAACAATCTGACATCCAAGCTTAACTGTAAATGTCAGAGTCAGAGTTTTAGGATGATGTGTACTGGATGTGTTGTCTGCTGTTGCAAACCAAATTGCCCCTCGAGGACAAAAAAGACTCTCTGATCTTATCTAATCTAAAGGGGACAAAATGTATCACACACGGTACACAAATTTAGTGGACTGCAGTTTATTATTAGCCTGTATGGCTAAATCTGGCACATTATAAATAATGATAAATATGTGTGTGTCCCCTGGGATTTAAAAAGACCTTTCAGTTCTTACACATTATAGAAGTAATCACCACCAACACGACCAATGTGCCAGCTAGATTCCCCAAGAGGAAATGCTTTTCATCAACCGTAGGAGATGTGCGATCCAGTAATCCATAAAAGAAGAGTTGTGAAGTCAGTGGATGTCCTTTATGAGAAGAACACTCACTCAATGCTGACATTTATGGATCATTTTATTTGACATTTGCGTGACTGGAAATGACTTAATGGTGAATTTCATTTAGTCAGCTTTATTGATTTATTTAAAAAGAATAATAATTTCGAGATGGGATTTTATTTCCAGCAGTAGAAAGCGCAGGGACCTTTAACCAGAGCCTTTACAGGAAGTGAATGTTATTCGTCTTTGAATATTATTTGCCTCGACTGAGTCCAAAACAATTTTCACTATGTATTTATTTATTTTGTTTTTCTTCCTTCAATACAACGGCACATTTCACTCTGGCTACAGGAAGCATCGGAAGTAAAGCATTCTAGATATGTTTGACATCTGAAGGCCGGTGCTTTATGGAGATAAAACCCCTCAGGCTTCCTCGATGGTTTCCTGGAATATTTCATATAGTGCCCCATGGTATTTTGTATAAAATGTGTGTAGGATAATGTAGTGTAGATCTCCAGGGCAGGAAACGTTGGTAAACTCCTCCAAATTAAAACTTTCAGAACACACTATTTTTCACTGCCCTTCACAACGACGCATTGGAGCATTGTCTGATCTGATCCCGATCATCAGGACTACATACATGATGTACTGTATTTCATGTGACAGCACTGTGGTTACGATGTGGTTAGGCTTAAAGCAACATTATGTAGAAATTGGCATCTTGAGTGATGACGTATGAAACGCTGTGATTCTACCCTCTCACTGAAGCTACATGGTGCAGAAACAAGTGATGGGGTGGCTGAGACATAAACTGGGGACAATTTTGAGGGATTTATTAAAGTATGACAACACGGCTTGGTCTTGGTGGACCCCTCTGGACTGGACTTTGCTCTAAATAACTAAAATCACTGGGAATGATTGCAGCATATCCTCATAATCTGAATGTATTCATGTCAGCCTTCTTCTTGGTTTGTTTGTGTTCTTCAAGTCCTTCAGAAACTTCAAGAAAAAGTTGTTCTGTGCACATTTGGAATTGGAAATATTTGTAACTCCTCAACACAAAAGGAAAGAAATATATATTAAATTGACTTTTGGAAATGGTCTCTGAAATATGTAGCTATAACAGAGCCTCCAAAGGCCACAGAATAAATGTGTTCAAACAAACTAGTAACAACAGGCTGAAGCTCATCGCTCTGGCAGTATTCATAGTCATTGTGTCTACAACTAGCTACAATCCTCAAGACCCAATGTTAAACAAGGCAAAGCTGCCATATTCACAGTGTTGACCTCAGTATGGATTATCTATCTCCTCCCCTCTGTGTAGAATACAGTATTCACAGAAACACACAGTGTGAGATGTTTTAGAAAAGATTTGAATAATACGAGGTCGATGCTTCCTCCTACCTTGACCAAATCCTCCAGCTCAGACGAGTTCACGCAGGCGTGCATGGTCAAGAAGTTCAACTTTTGTTCGAGAATGACTAACTTCTGGTAGCTCTCATGCGGCTGCTCCAGCGCTTTGAACACTGTCGCCCCAATAATGAGGTAGAGCACCACCAAGAAGAAGATGGCGGACACGGTTTTCCACCTCATGACAGTGGTGCGGGTGTCACAGTCATCATCATCATCGATTGGGGTGTTCAGCACCACCGGTTTGGCTGAGAAGGACAGGCGTGGTTTGGAGTTGTGGGCGGCAGACTTCGGGTCAAGAAGGTCAGGTGCGGCCACTGTGAGGATGGAAGGGATTAATGTGGATCAGTTTATTGCCATTAGAAGAGACTCAGCCTGGGTAGACTCATGTTGGTCTTACTCATTTGTCACATCACTGTGTTTTTTTCCCAAATCAGTTTGGTCCTGCTGCATCATCAGCAGTCAAATCCTGTCTTTGGCTGGAGAAACTACCTGCCATTAGCAATTAGCTAATTTAACCATGGAGCTATGTGGCCCTATGAGCTGATGGGAGTTTGCCCGCACCGCACCTTTCGGAGTCACCACGGTCAACAGAGCTCAGCCTGACTAAACTTGACAATGTACAGGTGTATTTTTCTGTTTAGTAAGGAAAAAAGTAATAAAAATACCTCCTTTCTTGACATCTAGCGAGTTTATTTTGTTTACTTATTAGAGGAAGTAGCAAACTCGCTGCTTTAAAGCAACAATGGAGGCTGTTAGACTATCATGGTAAGGGGCGGGACAGGCTGGAGCTAACTGGTTAGCATGCTAACTAGCAGACATCTAACCTGCAGTACATCAACGTCTTTGACGTAACGTCAGGACAGTTGCTTCTTTTCATTCGGTTGTTGATTCCAGTTCATATTGAATCTTTCAAATTAAAATTCTAGCAATTTCCCTATTTTGACATATTTCTTACAAATCGGCCCTTTAAAAATGACTCAAACGAGAACTTGATGGCAATAAAAAGTTATTTTTCTGTCACTCGACTGACTGATTAATTCAATAACTTTTTCAGCTCTATATAAGAGACTGATTAACTCAAATAAACTGTGAGGCAATAACCATCTGAAGATAGTCAGCTGAGCACTGGATGTTAATATAGACTTAATTATTTATGGCTATATCAATATCTCCACTATTGTCAGTAAGTCATGAGCATTAAAGTGTTCCAGCGCAGATCTGCCTGCAAAAATATTCTTTATAACAACGTTTATTCTTTTCACGCATTTAAAATACAGTCGAACTGAATGAACCTGCTTCTGTGTCCTCACTGTGAGGCTAGTTTCTGTCATGGCACTCCTCCAAAAGGAAAAACCAGTGGAGCCGCGTCTCTCCACAACCCACAGTATTACGATCTGGAGCTGGTAGAGCACTTTTTCATTGAATGCACCATCTGCAACATGTTTAACACCACCTGTCTTTCTCCAACATTTACAGTTATACCTGCACTTAAACACATGTACTTCCACATCTCAGCCTCCTCCTCTGAGCTGGAGCAAATTAGGAATATTGAGATTGATATTGAGAAATTAAATAAATAATCACACCCTGCTGAATAACACATGCAGGGGTTATTTATTCTATTATAAAGGGTAACAGCAGAACAGGCTCTGACAAATGGAAAGGAAAATATTGATGATTTCTGTTGCCTTTAGGTCCCACAACACAAAAGGACTGAATGGGAGCTCATTAAAAATTAAACACTCTTTGTCACAATCCCGTCTCCCAAACAGCTTGCTACAGTAGATGCAATTACATAACCAGCCCATGAGCTCCTCATAGCCAGTATTGCACAGTAAACAACTTATGGGAAGGATCACACTCTCAATATTGAGCTGAAACATGTCAAATCAACCCATTAATATTTATCACTTTAGTTTTTTCACTATATATATTTTTTTAACTGCATGTGCATTTTATTATTTTCTGTCGGTTTGGATGATTTCTCAGCCTCACATGCAAAAAAATAGTACATTTATAATAAAATCTACAGATAAATTGAAGCAGGAATATTATTGTGACACAGGAGGAATTCACTGTTAAGAAACAGAAATGTTTTTTTTCCTCCAACTCAGCTGTCCATCATCTCTCTCTGAAGGTGCACAGTTAACAAGTCATGCAAAAATATTTCTCATCTTTTCATCATCAGGATGAACTTTAACGCACTTACTTCTCTACCATCTCGTCTCTCTTTGTTTCCTCATCGACGGATCTCTTTGTCCAAAAGCAACAACAATAATAAAAAAAAAAAAAGATACTGTATCCCTCTTATTGTGTCCGTCTGCCTCCGGTGCTCCCACCGAGGGACGTGGCCGCTCTCCACATGGTTCCTGCGAGCTGCGCTTCCCCTTCCACTTCACAGTCTCCGGAGAAAATACATCCAGGACATCGCGTTCCCGCCGCAAGACGCGCTAAGACGGAGCGTAAAAGGAGCGCATCGCCTCCGTGAAATCCGTGCGGGTGTTTGGAGACATTGTGCCCAGCGTGGTGCTCTCCTAGAGAGGGGGACGCAGAGGTTTGGATCGTGCGGGTCAGAGGATGCTCTCCTCCACCGGTCTGACTCTGGACGCGCTGCGCTGCTGTGGACTGTGTGCGCTCCTGCTCTAGAGACAGAGGGAGAGACAGAGGGAGAGGGAGAGGGAGAGAGGGGAGCTGCTGCCACTTCACTTCACTTCACTTTACTCTACTTTACTCCACAGGCTCCTCATGCTGCTACATTCCACACATAATGGATGAATGAATGAATCCAAGGTGCTCCAAACTCACAGATTAGATGCGCAAAGCCAGACATTTAGGGGTTCAGGAGCACACTGACCACACAGCTGTCACACAAATGATCATTTCACAGCTTACAAGCAACTTTAAAGACAGCAGGTAGTTTAATCCCGAGTGGCATCAGACCACACTTCAAGGTAAAACAACAGGTTTGATACAGCTAACACCACTGTTACAATTCAGACACATCAACACTCACATCTTGGAGACATTTGTCTAAACTTAGAAGTGAAACACAGGGGATGTAAGCAAACGCTAATGTTAGCTAGGAAGCTGTTGAACGCTAACATTGTCGTGGTTTGTGTTTTCCGGCTGTCGATTTCCTGTTTTATTTTGGAAATCTATCCTTTGTGTTGTGTTTCCTGCTCACCTGTGTTCCCAGTGTTCGGTTCCCCTCGTGTTCCCGTGCTCCTCGAGCCCCCGGTTTTCATGGTGGCCAATCCGTGTAATTACAACGTCACGTGATGCACGAAATGACTCGTTTCACTGACATAGCTGGAGCCATTCGGTCCAATAAAATTTGCAAAGTCTAGAAGAGCGGCACGATTAAATCAAGTTAGCCGGGTGCTAAACTGGAAGTTAGGCGGCTTGGTCGGCAGAAGTCTCTAGTGTTCACGCTCTATGGACCGCAAAATGCAGAAGATCAAGCTTTTTTGGCTTCAAAATGCCACTGAGCAGCTTTCATAGGAATGAGAGGGGCTCTGCCTACAAGGCTGTATCCAGATGTAATATGACGGCCTTGGTGCTCCTCTCCAGTCTGATTGTTCCCCCTTATCTGTCTCACATCAGTCTTGTTAGCACTATCCTGCTCCCAGTGTGTCTCCACATGCACCTCGTCCCCTCGTTAGTTTAGGTTGTGTTGTTCCCTCACTCTTTGTCAGTCGCCTGTTTTGCTTCCCCACATCCGTCCCACGTCTCCAATGTTCCCTGCACGCTTCTTTGGTTTGTTCTTTATTTAATATTTGTATTTGTCTTTGTTTCATCGCCTTTATATAACTTGCAACCTGGACTGGAACACAGCAGCATTACATTATCCCAGCATTCAAGTTTCCCACCCTGAGCGTGACGTTCTGAGGAGAACAACCATCGTGTGATTAAGGTCTAGTGTGCGTTATTGGTTCGGTTTCTTCCTCAAGGGCACTTTCATTCTGTTGGAGGGAGAAAAGACAAAGCTCTTTTCTTCCTCGACCAATGATTTTAATCCTGTCATCCCAGTCACAAGCGCAACATCTCACATCCGTCCACCTTATCAGCAGGAGCAGACTTCAGGCTGTACATGCCCTGAAGGGCAGCTGTCAATGCATTAATTAAATTCATCTGAATTAGTGTGACGGCGCATGGTTTATGTCCCAGATGTAACTTAGCTTGCAGGTGTGATCACTCCATGAATACACAAAACCAAGGCTGGCAGGGGCTGTCAGTAATTTGATTTCCAGTTGCACTTCAGATCCTTTTTCTGTCCTCGTGAGGATGTGTGTGTGTGTGTGTGTGTGCAAAAGGAAAGTATGTGTGCGCAAATGTGTCCACAATATTGATTTGCATGAGCTACTACAGCTAATTGAATTGCACAGAGACTTGTGCAGCTGTGCTGTTTTGTCTTTGGCGCTCCCTCACACACACATTCAGAAAGATCTTTTTGTGTTAATGGGGCTGCAAAAAAGTAGTCCTTATCTTAAATTATAGTAAGAGTAACTCATAATTTGTTGGCTTTTCAGTCTGCAAAGAGAAAGAAAAGCCTCTCCTGCCAAAGAAAATGGAAGATAAATATATTGTCGTCTGCAGAATGACAGCAATAAAACCATAAAACGGTTTTCACACATGTATTGTGCTCCAACTCTTAAAAGGCTTCCAGTTGATTGTGTCCAGATAATTGCTCATTCCACTACAAATCGTCAGCTGCAATTTCCTCTCTCCAATATTTCTTCTTCTTCTTCCTCTCCTCGCCTCCAAATGTCTGAACTGGTGATGCGTCCAAACTGCGCTCACACGCTCAAAGAATAGATTAATATTAATAGGATGTCTAACATATGTGGCAGCCATGTTCTCATCTTCCATCATCTGCTGGTGGTGAAGGTGTTGACAGCGAAGGTGTTCTCAGATGCTCCGGTCTGTTTGATGGTTTGAGCTCATTAGTTAGAGTGTTTTCTCCATCACTCAAGAGGTGGACAACACGTTCCTGCCTGAAATATTACAAAGTGTCGGGGGCTTTTCATGTTGCCGCGTGATGCAATCGTTACATAACAATGCTGAATTATTTCTGTTTCCAAGTCTTCGATTTACTTCCTTCCTTGCTGGTCCTCTTTCATCTTTACGTGGACAAACGTTAGAAATATAATTAAATCTTCAGATCTGATCATTCATCCGATTCACCTTCCAGCTTCTGAATTACATCTAATCATTTCAATGTGTGCTCGGGTGGATGCTGTAAATTTGTCCGATATTAGCTTTAATTTCATTCAAAGAGCCAAAGACTCGGAAGATTAATGGTTTGAGTGCTGGATTTGCTTATGTTGCTATGGTTACGGTTCTGCTTTAAGTGTAGCAGTGGAAACTGTGGCTTCATACGTGTATAAACTTCTTGGTTGCAGTCCTTCAAAGCCTTTGGTGTCAGCTTGATTATTTCAGCGTATCATGTCATGATGGATTCTCTGGCAGCAGCATCTAATAAGCTGGATGTACTGTAGCACAGGGAAGCCCACATGCGTTCAGGGTTATTTTGCATTAATAACCAGATAGCCGTGTGTCTCAGAGCCACAGTGCGAGCAGCCAGATGGAGAGCAAGGGAAAGTGTCTGCGAGCAGCAGATGAAAAATACTAAAGCAGAACAGGGCTTGAGTTTGTACTAATTATTTTATACTGTAGGCCAGAAGTGTTGTGAGCTCCTGTTAATCCACTGAGGTTAAATTTTCTTTGTGCGTGACGTTCTCGAAAGGGTTAGAGGTCAGCTCGGCCAGGGGAGAGTAGGATTCATTAGCACTCATGCGAGGTGAATGTACAGTATCCATTTAATACGAGTTCTGCTGCTGAGATATATTTAAAATGGCTTCCTGCCATCATTGCTGTCCTGCTCTGCCGGCAGAACTACAACAGTTCAGTAATGCCCGTGTTGTGGGAATGTGACAGCCTGCAAATCTTGCTGACTTTGTCAGTGTGGCCTCGGGGCTGTTTTGTAACTTTTGCAGTGTAGTTTTCATCTTTCTTTTTTTGGCACTCCAAGCATCAGAGTGTAAAGTCTTTTTTTAAACCGCCTGGGACCAACACTGCAGATAAAGATGCTGAAGATTCTGAGTATGAAATGTTCTCTTTGCAATTTCTTTTTCTTGTGTCATAACTTTATGGTCTATTGTTTCCCCGTGGTATAACTGCTGGCGCCTGCGTTAGCAACATGGCTATCGCTGGCAGCCTGGCTACTGTCCAAAGCAAAAAACAAACGTAAGAATCTCACTTTGACGTTGAAACCTCGATCTCAGTGCGACGACAAGTCAGAGTAAAACATCCGGTTGTATTAATCAGTAAGCAGGTTTGACACAACACCGAAACTCCGTCCTCTCTTTTTCTTTTTACCTCAGTTTCTATCACACTCCTTCTTCTTCTTTTTCATTTGCAGTGTAGGGTTTCTACAGTTATTCCAGTTATCCAAAGTCACCTGGGGATAGTGACCGGGGAAAACAACGTCTCTTCCTGTTTTAGTTGCACATTTGCAGATGCGCGTCCCTTGTGTCGAATTTGACCTTCATTTTTCTAGGAAGAGGCGAGCCCGGTGGCTGACCGAGCAGCATCGTGAACGCTAGGTTTAAAGAAACCAGTCTGTACTCGTCATCTCTCCACAGCCTTTACGCTGTGCAATTAGTATTTAGTCAGAGATGATAAGTGAAAGCAAAAAAGTTATCTATCGCAAGTTTAAAGCATTTTCCATTTCTTCTTCTTCTTCTTGCTCTCGATAACTTCCGAGCTTT
Source organism: Pagrus pagrus (assembly GCF_965226575.1). Lineage (NCBI taxonomy): Eukaryota > Metazoa > Chordata > Actinopteri > Spariformes > Sparidae > Pagrus > Pagrus pagrus. Next base: position 10,028,443 of record NC_140200.1, read on the forward strand.
GATGGAATCTGCGGTCAGACAACACAATTATACCTCTCATCAAGGTCAGAAGAGGAAATAATCTATTCAAAAGCCTCCGCTTCCATCAAAGAAGCTATTACAGCCCAAGTCGTATGCGATATATAATGACACAGGAGGCTAATCTCTAAATTGCCTGCCAGCTGAAGTTTGTCTGCCTTCTGTTACAACACTGTGCGGTCACACACAATGGAGTGCAGTGTAACGTGCATACATAGCTGTAAGTTACGGTAAATGATCTGAATTTCCATTGACTTTGAAAGCATTTTATAAATGGATATAATGTAGCGGTGCATAATTGAATTAGAGTCACTCAACATGATTGCTCTGAAGAGATGAGGGATGAAGCCTGATGGAGGCTGTCCCAGAACGTTCTCACCCATTCAGTTACACTGATGTGTCTTTGGCTTTATGTGAGGTGATCGTTCTTACATTTATGTATTTAGGTAACAGCTAAATGATTTGTGTCTTTGTCATCTCATTAATAGTCTCCTCATAACATCCTGCTTCAGCATCTCTCGTCCTAATTGTTTCCCTCGAACAGGACAGCACCCGTTACAGGAGCATATGGCTTTTGTTGTATGATAGTAATCTTATTATCGGTGACATTGTTGCATTAATGAAACCCTATTACCATAAAAATCTCTCCTTACGTTACAGCAAAACGCCAGACACCGGTGTGGTGAGCCGTTTTACAGTTCACATGGGACCTTTGGAAAAAAAGGTGCAGAGAAAGTGGCTTCTTACTTGAATTTAAATTATTTTCTATGTGGCTTTTACTTCTTCTATGAATGCAATATTTCTCTATTAAAATAAACCCTCCAGTTTAAATGTTTCGCACCATATTACTGTGGATAATGAGGGTCCTTCCATCAGGTGGTGAGAAGAGAATACCACATGTTTACGGTAGCTTAAGAACAGATGGTTGGAGATCAGTCGGCTATATAAAGGCCTTTATTCTCAATCCAGCCCTCCACCTTTTTATAAATGCAGAGCCGTATAAAAATAGTGCGACATTCCTGGTCACACTCCAACAGCAATAGCTGGAAAATGCACAGAAAACAAATAATCGGCAACATCAGCTAACAAAAGTGCTTAAAGTTGAATGAGTGTGTTAATGTTTAAACGTACCCTATATATTTCAAACCCCTGCCTGCAAGCTTGCATTGTGAACACTCAGAACGTTCAAGGTGAGGCAAATAAATTACATCTTTACAGCAAATCCTGCTGAATCTACCTGAATCATTTCTACTGAGGTTGCAGTTTTCTCACACTGCAGAGATAAATCATCAGTTGTTTCGACAGCAGGGGCCTTTACTGAACATATAATGATTGCCTTTAGATTGATCTCGGTCATCTGCGAGCAAATTATACTGTATATACCGAACAAGTATTGGCCTAAAATTGGTAAAAAAAAAAGCAGATGAATCGGTAATGCAAGATTTGACACTCATCGTGTAATCTTGTAAAAGAAAAGGGGTCTACTCTGAATAAGTAGGAAAAGCTTGCTATAGAGACCAGCCTATTGAATGTAAAGATCATGAGTGAGACCATAAACTTAGTCTTTTTAAAACATCTTAGAACACAGAGAATTGTACACAACCCAGTCGACAGGAAAAAATGACCGCAATGTACATTTCTGCAACTATGGACATTTTTCAGTTTTATGTGGAGACAACGCTGTGCTGGTTGGGTTCAGGCACAAAACTCCCAATAGCCAAAAAGATCATGTTTGGGCTTACTCGGCTCTGTCGCCACAAACATGGATGATATATCTCCCATCATATCGTTACAAAAAATTCAGTGGTTTCAGGCTTACAGATGTTGAAACTGTAGCTTGAACAGTGGTCTCTGGCCTGGCATGTTCTGCCTCACCTGGTTTCGGTCGCCACAAACACCTGCTGGAAAATGTCCTGACATCCTGTTAAAAATATCCAGTGGTTTCAGGCTTAGAAATGTTTAAACGGTAGCTCGAACAGTGGTTTCTAACTCGACATGTTTTGGCTTACCTGGCTCTGTCCCCACAATCATTGCTGGAAAATGTTCCGTCATCCTGTCATAAATCTCCAGTGGTTTCAGGCTTATACATGTTGGATGAATGCCATTTCGAACAGCGGTCTCTCTCTTGGCATGTTGAGGTTTACCTGGTTCTGTCGCCACAAACATGGCTGGAAAATGTCCCAACGTCTTGTGAAAATATCCAGTAGTTTTAATAAAAAAAATCTGTGATGTGGGTAGATTGACCAAACTGAGTTCATAAAGGTGTGTCTTCTTTTTAAAGAATTTATCAGACTGTCTGAACAAAACACAAGACGCACTCCCAATGAAGATAAACTCGACCGTATCATTGTTTATTTTAGTCAGGGGGTGTGAATGGGAGAGAAACCTTATTCAGGCGGTGTATGACCTACAAGTACTATGAGTGATTTTTATGAGGATGATGAAGATAATCAATCCAACACCATCTCAAACAGTGGTCTCTTGGTCGTCAGCTGCCTTGCCGAGCCACTATCCCTCCCCTCCTCCTGACATGACTGCATGTAATCTGAGTGTTATATGACATGCATTGTAAAAAAAATATTGATATAAGTATAAGACGTACAAATGTAACACATCCATGATTTGCAGAATAGTGTGATGCCAACGTTTTTATCTGCCATTTGGCTGTTTCACGCCTTTTTGGAGGCAAAGCTCCAGTGAATACACAAGTCCAGTTAACTGCAGCCTTTTTGCCAGAGCGATTAGCACTGGTGTGGAAACAATAACTGTTGTTGGTATCAAGCTTCTCTCTCATTAAGCAACAGTTGCACATGGTGTTGCATGTTTAATCTCAGGGCCGTTTGTGCCAGTCGCTGCTTCTTGATAAATGACAGAAGAGTAATTCAGCACACGCAGGATGAAGGTCTTTCATCTCCTCCTTCTTTTAAGTGAGCCCTGCGAAAATCAAATCATCAAATCAATCATCATGAGCAACTGATCAAAATAAACTGTGATGTGCACCTCTACATGCAAACACAGACAGGCTTGTTAAATGCACACAGAATATGAACTCACTCTGGTGCCTGTGGTGCTTTGAAGTATGAAAGCCTGGAGAGGAGGGAAGGATATTCAGTTTTCAAGCAGCTTGCGCTGCAACAATAATTACAGTCCTGAATTGGTATTCATCAGGGGAAACCTTTTACACATAATAGACTATCAAAGGAAATGAACGAGTTAAAGCGGTTAAGGTCAACGGTTATACACTTAATGCTATCAATTTTTAGAAATGACTGCTTTTACCTTTCCCTGCTGCACAAACACACGTACAGGTAGGGAGGAGTTTCCTGTCAGGTCTAAATGGATGTAGATGAGGTTGAATCGGTGTTGAGAAATAGAATTAAATAGGATGGGCATGCACAAAAAAGGTTTTTAAAAAATATATTAAAAAGACACAAAATCATACACATGAGCATTCACATGGATTTGGATTCAGACTGATTACTGGGAGACAGGCAACATAATAAAAGCTAAGATAAAGAGACAACCTGCGATGGAAAACCCTGTAAAAACATGAGTGAGAAGGTTTCTGTAAGGAAAGAGAATTTTTTATGTTCCTTCTTAAAAAACTGAACTACTCTATTCGAATTTACTTTGAGCCTTCCTTCACTAAATTTGCGATTTGCTAGTCTGTTCTAAATGCAGGGATTGAGTGACACTTGGGAACCACTGCTGACGGGTAAAAATGTTGTAAGCTACTTCATTTTTCATGTTTCATCCGTGACGCTATGATGACGACGTAAACTTATCTTGTATCTCGAAGTCTGTCGGGATTTTTAAATTGGTGCGCCTCAACGTCACCGTCCCTTTCATGATTGCTATTGATTACAAGTTATTAAAATGATTTACTTGAGTTGGTTTCTCAAATTGTACTTTTCCCTTTTACTCAAGTCGTTTTATACGGGGGTGATTGTACTTATATTTGAGTAAAGATTTCCGTCCACCTCTGCTTAAAGCGGTGAAGAGGCAAAAAGGAAACTTCAGGTAGAGAATGTCTCTTCACATCCACACTTCTTGTTACCTTTATGTTTAATGTCCGTCAAGGATGCACTTTCATTCAGTGACAAACATCTTGAGTCTCTTCAGGAAAAAAAAACCTGCACAACACAGACACTCTGTCAGCTGGTTGAGACACATTGTGGGTCTCAAGAGAAATGGAAAAAAACCTGAAAATTACTCCGGTTGTGAGTTTAAAAAAAAAAAAGCCTACCTTCCTTGTATTGGAGATGGAAACCTAACCTAATTCTATACTCAGCCTGTACAACAGGTTTCTATTGTCTGCAACGTGTTCGGGGGCTGTCTTGCCGGTCACCCTCATATTTTCTCTCCTCTCCTTTTGTCAGAATCCAGACTTTGATGTAGAGAGAGGCACACCTTCTGTCCCTTTTATTCTTCACCACCCGCTGAGATGGCAGTGTCACCTATCCCATAACGCTCCATCACACAGGTGCACTCCAGCAGCGGGGTGCTAATTAAGATTAATGCAGGGGCTTACGAGGGTCATGCTGGATGAGCTGATACACACACTTTACCGCGCAAGCTGGTGAGCGGAGATAACCGCTGGGGTGAACCCATGCAGAATAAAGTGATATACAAGTGTAATCCCGCGCAGCAAAATGTGGTTATGAAGCTATCATACTGATGTCGTTCTCACTCGGCTTCTCGAGTGTAACAAATCAGAAGCCCTCATTTCATCTGCTGAAAAGGATAAGTGTTTATTCTCACAAGGGAACACGCTCCAGGGTCATGAACTACTGTACAGTGTTTGTATATCAATCTGTATTCTGAGAGGTCGCTTGAAATGACTTTCAGATTGTAATTTCCTTCAGTGGTATGAATGTTACCACGGCTGTGCTCCTTGTGGTAATGCCCTTAAGTTTATCGCTGTAGCTCATCAAACTAGCGAAGCAGTGGAAAGTGGAAACATGACGAGGTTTAGAATAAATATAATAAGGTTTATTGTATGGTGAAGAAAACATCTGTTTGTTTTTATATATTCTTAAAATGTTTGAGAATCTCAAACCACACAAGGGCAGAAAGTCAGTTGGAGAAAAACTGGGAGATGTTTATATGAAATCATCCGTAACCACTTATCCTTTTACAGGGTCGAGGGGGCTGGAGGCAATCCCAGCTGACATTGGGCGAGTGTCGATGTGAAGGCTGTGCTTACAGTATGGTCTGGTTAGGTTTAGACTCAATAAACACTTGGTTAGGGTTAGGAAAAGACGTTTTGGCTCAAAATACACGTGGTTTGTCCCCACAAACACTGCTGGAAATTGTCCCAAGGTCTCCTTAAAACGGTATAATTGTTGAAATGCAGTCTTGAACAGTGGTCACTGGCTTGGCTGCCTTCTCTCCATAAACATCTCTGTGAATTCGATATCATGAAAGTCAGTTAATATATACGTGTCACTTTGGTTTGGAGTTTGGTTTTGTTGTTATTTGTTAGGGTTTAGGATCAAAACTTCAGTTCTCAGATTTTAATTTGAGCTTTTGGTTTATGATTCTGTCTTTCAAATTCTGAAATGACAAAACATTTGGCCCCCATTTGTCTCCGCACATGATGATGTAGAGAGGAGGAAGGGGATTGTGGACAGGAAGTAAGCTCAAACGCTTACAGCAGCTTTAACTAGTAGGAACTGTCCCCTCTGACCATATGTAAAATAAAGCAATGTGGATGTCTCTGAGTGAGACTGACAGGCTATAGTAGGATACATTCATTCCTGGCTTTGGCTTCTTTAGTGGAAAGGGTCATAATAACAAAACAATGAGCTTCAGTGAGGTGCAGGCAGTATGTACTGGGGTTGCTGGTATAACAGCAGCAGTTGCTGTGAGAGTACAGCTTATTGACAATGTATTACCATATGTTTCACCTTCTCACAGAGAAAGGCACAAACACAGCTCCACAATAACTATAACCACATTGTTAATTTGCTGCTCTATTCATGGTGATAATAGACAGTATAGACTCCTCCTTTTGTAACCAGCGGCTCTGCTCTTTCCAGCCCTTTCTTTTCTTCCTTCTGCAGGATCTGAGATTATTATGGGATCGGCGCCACATCCTGTCACCGAGAAAATAAAGAACTTCTCCTAGGGGGTTGTTTGTTTGACAGGGTGGTTTGCAAAGCCATATGGGTTGGCGCACACACACACACTGAACGATGGCAGCAGCCACAAACAACGCATGAGGTGAGATTTTTGAATAATAGCGCTGTGTGCGGTGAAACTGTGTGAACAATTCATACAACTGACAGGATGACATCTTCCTCTAACAGTTTGAATTCAGATCTCGGCAGCAGATTGATGCATTAATTAGGAAGGCGTCTTTGGAACGGAGAAGGAATGGATTTAATAATTACTCGTTTTACTCCAGATTTTGTAGCTACTGCCACACTGTGTTGCTCTTTTAGGTTGGCTACACACACAAACGCAGCTTTTACATTCACACAAAGGAATCTTCACATTGCTTATAGCGCACACCCGCCTCAGCACTTCCCTTGTCTTCACAGGCGAGTGACACACTGCGGTCAGAGACAATGACGGACCAATCAATACGCGTCTGAGAGCTGAACTGAAGGAGATCCATACATGTGAATCGGGCGTCTCATATTTAACTCCCACCACGTCCTTCCCTGCAGACACGACCTCAAACAGACGTCAGCAAACCACAAAAACATCGTTTCCAACGAAGATGATGCTGCTGTAGAGACAGAGAGCAAATGTTTATTGTAAAATAATCATATTTTTAAGGGAAATGGTTGAGTGTGTACGACTGTGGCTTTGCACCTCGCATAACAACCTCTTGCCCCAAGACATTATTATGTGGTGGGCTTTGATAAGAAAGCACCCATAGAAATCCTCTGCCTCCTCCCATCATGTTGACTTTATGGTTACCCATTTCCCCCCTCGGAGCCTTCAGCACGCAGCAGCCCAACAGCTCATTATCTGCTGGATAACACACTCGTCTCGGTGACACATAATATGCTCGGATCGTAGCTTTTGTACGCCTGTGTGTACAAGCCTGTGATTAGAGAACACCGCCATTGCATCTTAAAACGATATATTGAAATGAGAGTCGCATGATACTCTGCAGCCAAGTCGCCAGAATAAAATGTCACTTTATTCAATCAGCCTGTCTGCTCAGAGAAGGCACAGAGAAGAGGATCCTCCTGTTTACTGGCAATGAGACAACAGGGAAAGCTACCAATTCCAGCGCTCGAAATGACAGCTTATACTACCAAATATAGGCTAAGCTGTGAAAAACACTTGAAGAAAAGAAAGAGACAAAAAGAGCTGACTCAGAAAAAGAAATGAGAGATGCAAGTGCTGTGACGTAGAGAGGAGAGACGCTCTAAGTCAGAATACCATGTCCCAACCACCGAGCTGCTGACCTGCAAAGCCTTGTGCCCAATTCCAGTGGATTATTATCTTTGTCAGTTTGAGATTTGGCATCATTCATTCAAAATGGTGAGATGCACCAAGTACCTCTGGAATAACTGTTAAATCCTCTTATTCTTAGAAAACCAGGCAGGTTAAACTACTTTGTCAGAATTGGCGGTACGCCCAGGCTATTTGTAATCTCAGAGTTTCTAATAAAAGAATTCCTAAAATAGCAGAAAGATACAAAGATCTGGAGAGGAATAAAAGATTCCGTGCTATATGTAATGATAATTGGCCGGGGGATTAATATCATGTTTGTTTGAGTGTAAAAAAACAAGCATCATTGATAATTGAAAGAAATATTTATGTATGATATATTTAATACTTTGTTAATCACCTGTCTATTTTTAAACTTTTATTGTTATTGCAGACCGATAAACCAAATATTGTATGTAAACTAGGTGCATATGTACATATATATGTAATTAAGGCCCATTTTTCAGGCAGAATATACCTTTTGTGTGATGATTATGGCCTGTGCGTAGTGTCTTTTCTGAGTTTTTCCTGTGTTTTTTGCCTGTGTGTGGTTGGGGTGTCTTTTCAGAGGCTGAGCATGAGTTTCCCGGTGGCTGAAGCTCCTGCTCCTCACACATCTGCAGCTCATCTACTCATCAGTCTCGGCTTAAGAACACTTCTCTCCACTCACTGCTGGATTGTTTCCGCTATGGTACCTATGGCAAAACCTCTCGTGCTTTTCTATCTCCAGTGTTATTTTGTTTAAACCGTTTGTCTTACACCCGAGCCCTCCTCATCGTTTCCAGAGCCAGCGCCACCTTCAAGCTCCAGCTCCACAGCCACGCTGCCGCCCAGCCTCCCCCACCTCGGCCTGGATCCACCAGCGCCTTGAGCCCCAGCTGCACCACCAGCCCTGCCACTCACCTGAGCCTGAGCCAAGGAAACGTAAAGATGCAAAACATCTGTCGTTTGCAGAAACGTACGCTGCAAACACTCATTCTGGCGAACGGTTTGCATTTTGTCTGCAAAACTAGACTGATGAAAACAAAAGGTGTGAGAGTGCCTCACATTCTCAACTTGCGCTGCAGCACATCAGGCGATTTTTATTGCTGCTTTTTAAACACTCTCTTCAAACAGTCACTGTGCCACACATCAGTGAGATGAAACGCGTGGGTGTTAGATCACAGCGCTCCCTGCCTTGTACGTCACAGCAGATACAGCTTACCCTGTCGCTCTCACACATAATAAATAGGAATAGGGAAATGGCTCGGCTCAATGCGGCCTCATTTTATTGTGCGCTTTCTACTATCTTGAGAGAAAGCAGGTGTCATCTGTGTGGAAATTAGAGAATGATAATCCACTGCATTGTGTTGACCTGCAGCAGTCACTGTATCTAATTAGTCAACAAGTGTGTTTTCTTTGACATGCTTGACAGTGACACTGTTTTGCCGACAGCTGCCCATAACAGAAATGAAAGGATAGGTCTGGTGATAGTGTATTTATTCATTGTCAACAATGAAAACACCAAAACCATGGCTGGATTAATCCTGCTAACAAGTACAGTGTGGCCAAGCCTGACATAGCTTATTCCTCGGACCTGCAATAATATCCAAAAAAGCTTTTGCACATGTTCACATATCTCCTTCCTTACAATGAACACTGAGTTAATCCCACACACACAGTCCTGATGCTGTATATACTCACTCGTGCACTACTGTACATCTGCAGCTGAAAATAGTCTCAGACGAATATTTTTTTTCTGGTTTGAGAAACATTTCGCAAAAAGTCTACAGCGTACAGCTGGTTGAGGGGAATTATTAAAATTTTTTTAATGAATGAAAACTAACTAATTAGTGTAATTCAGGCAACGTGTTGAAAGCCATGCAGAGCTGGAAAATAGTTAATGCCAAGTCTTGATTCTATCTTTAATGTGTTTATTGTAAACACTATGTCACGATGAATTAAGTTTACGAAGAAGACATCAAAATATCGGGACTTTCAGTCACATTACGTGTGATATTGTTCATGCATTGTGTGTTCGTGCAGACAAAAACCATGTAAGCCAAACTACGTTCTGGTTTTTCTGCCTTTTTTAAGCCTAACCAGACCATAATGACAGTGTTAGAAGTTAAACCTGAACCTTAATTCATGTAAAGTTCACAAATGAAGAAGTGTAAAGTTACAACATATACGTCGTTTGCAGCGAGGTACATGGCCAACATTTATTCTGGCGAGTGGGTTGAACAATACCTCAGGCCGTTATGCTGAAGCCCTTGTAGAATTTGCCATAAAACACACAAGGATTCACATGTATCTTGCCATTACCAGACCTTTCTCTAGTATAATGTGTCCTTTAGCCTCCATCTGTGATATAGGTACTGTCACATAAAAGTGGTCTCCATAACCCCGTCTCTATTTATCTCCTCAAAGCTCATCATTCTTGTCAAATGGATCATTTTCCATCTCCTACAACCTGGAAATTAATTGCTTTCTGTTCTTCCACTGTGAGTCCACGTGTCCCCCTGCTCACATGGTGTCACGGTAATCTGTCCTGTGCCATTGAAGCTCAAAGTGAGACGGTGAAATTGAAGTCATCATATATAAGAGCTTGAACAGACCAGACGAAGAACGCCCTGATTGCTTTGAGACTCACGCTCAGTCCGACGGGATAATTAAAGAAAAATAGATCTGCTGCTGAAAGCTGACTACAATTTCTGGCCTGTTTACCCGCGCCTGTAGGTGTGATATTTCGGGCACTGTGACATTTGGCAGCATCGCTGTCTGCAATACCACGACGCCGAGTTTAGAAAAAAAAAGTGAGCTGTTGCTATCCGGCAACGACATTTCTTTTAAGAATGCACAAATGTGACTGTAAGAGGTGGAAAACAACAGCCGAGGTACAAAGCAGAAGTCACAGTGTTTTCAAATGCGATGCTGATTTAAAGGATGTGAAACAAAGCAATAACTGCAGCTTGTGTTTCTGGGCAACTGAAACCATGTTGCTTCCATAACACGCACACACCGGTAATAGTTACATATTGTAGATGAACCCTCCACGATGCATTTGGTATGCACACTTCAGAAGCTATTTCCTCCTCTATGTCTCATGGTATTATCTAGCTACAGAAGGAGAGGGAGGAATGATGACCCTGAGCCTTTCCTACAACCAGCTCTGAGTGGAAGTGGCATACTGTTGTATGTGAAACAAAAACGAAAAAAAAATGTTCACATTCTGAGGAGGTCGCTCAGTAATAAGACCGAGTGGGGTACAAAAGATTCTGATTCAATATTTGATGAATAATAGCGTGCCTTATTTAAAAATAGCTTTTCTTAAACAAGGCCACAAAGTGCAGAGAAAACAGATAATAGATAAAAACAAAACAAGCTAGAATAAATGCAGTTGTATGCCTCCATGCAACGGTCAAGTTGTGCACACCCATGTCCGTATATGTAGTGAAGACTTCAGAGAGATTAGATAAAAGTTATTAAAGGATAAGTTCACTCAAAAACGAACAATCAGTCCCCGTGCAGATGGAAAATTGTTTTTTGAGTCCACAAAACATTTGCGGAGCTTTACACCAAAACATCGTTGCAGCGTTCTCCTAAACAACTGAAGGGAGAAGGGGATTTGTCTTAAAATGTAAAGAAACAACCCAATAATAAAAAACAAATTAAAACGGCTCCATACAGCTACAAGCCCAAACATCCCAAATTGATTTGAAAAGACATTATTTACCTTGAAACAAGGTTCAGCTTGTGCCTGCCACTTCAGCCACAGTGAAGATTTCAGCTTTCGAAATATTAAATTAAATCACATGCCACTTATTTATCATGGTGCAGTTTACTTATACGTTGTGAAGCCACATTTGTTGCTGCAAGTGATGTAAGAAATCCAGTGTTGGTCCACTAATGCTGATTAAACGGCAAAGGCCTTTGAAGATATGGTCAAAGTGCAAACTCTAAGGTACTGAGCTGTAAATAAACTGTCACTACATCGCTGACTAATGTGGCGTTTTATGTGCCGCTTGCAGCGAGCGATCGTAGCTCTCTATGAAATGTGCGCTTAAACGTTGCACCGGCATGACCTATTGGAATCCTGGACATGTTTGTCTCTCGAAAATGATGAGTTTCAGAGATGTTTGTAGCTGCAGGCAATCCGGTTACACTCATAAGCACCGGTGAATGTCTGTCACAGCTGTGCAAGCAAGGTAACAAGGAACACGGGGAATAGGACCCAAATGAGAATGCCTGAGGGAAAGCGTGTGCATTTCAGTGATTTATTTCACACAAAAAGGTACAAAGGCTTACAGGATGCTGAGAAAGGCAAAGGTCGAATCCAGAGAAGGCAGTCGGAACAGGAAAACTAATCCCACAGGGAGCAGGCGAGAATCAGAAAAACATTATCACAGCAGTTTGTAAAATTTAATCTATAGGATTTATATACAAGGGGATGCCGTTGTTTTTTTTCTGTGACACTCTACGACCTTTAATTTGAACATTTGTGTCCAAATATAAGAGGAATACCATTCATCATGCAAATAAAGTGGAGATTATTCAAGTGTATATTCATATCACAGTTCCACGTGTGATGAAAGAAAACGGGAGAGAGGCTCCGAGAAACTGATCCACTTAACGAGTCTGATGAACAGGCCCTGTTATCTTGAATGGGGTTAAAAACGCTAACAATCCAAAGGTTGTGAGAAGGGTGTATAGCACATTTCAGCAGGAGTCGGCGTCTGGCGAGCAATGTGGCAAAGGCAATCACATTCGCCTCTCAGGCCGGGTGGGGCGATCTTAAATAATGCAATCACTGCATGTGATTTCATCAAGTTACCAACAGTTCCAGACAGTGTCTCAAAGAGGTCAGACCAGATGTTTTGTGAGGATTGAAAGGAAGCAGATGTGCATGTGAAGCTGGAGATTGAGATTGGGTCTTAAATCGGACCTTTATGAGAAGAAAAATGTAATTAGCAAGAAGTATAGCAACATTTTAACCATATTTAAAAGAAAATCACAAACACTACCTTGTAATAAAAAGAAAGAAAAAAGGGATTTAAAGACAGAAATGATGGAGGCAGAGGGCTCCACGGTCTATGGGCCCGGCCACCAACGCTCAATGCTCGTAGGGAGTCAATAAAAGAAAAGAAAAGAATTTGAAAATCAATACGGACCAAGACAGGCGGCAAAGTTGCCTTTCAAAGGAGTCCGACTGGTGTCTCTTGAAATTCAAGCAGCAGCGTTCTGCTCGGGTTGGAGTTGGTCGAAGGAGCTCTGACTGATACTGGCGTAAAGTGCATTACAGTAGTCCAGTGGGAGTGTTATCTTCTCAGCACCTTTGGATTCAAAATGCATTTTTCACATCATCTATACTGAGCACAGCAGCCTCTACACCGAACATCTCCCTTCTGAAGCCGCACTGTTTTTTTCCGCCCGCTTCGCTTACAAAAACACTATTTTTTCTGAACAACCAGTGAGGATGGACGGCTCGCTCCCGCTTCGAGTGCTGTGGGCTGTTCACTCTTTTCAAGTTTGAGCATCAACCTTCGGAGCAGCCACAGTATAGCAACCAGATGGCCGCAGCAAACAGACGTTCCCAGGGCCAGATGAGCTCAGAAACTGTCCAAAGTGTTTCCTCTTCATGCGTTGAGGGGTTTTGAGATGTGTTGGACAAGACATTTTCTCTTGCGGTGAGACTCAGATCTTGTTTATAGCTCTGCAACTGATGCCCCTGTCTCACCAATCCCTGAAGTCAGTTTCCAGGGAAGAATGTGGTTTGGAGTAATTGCAAACGTTTCTCCCCCAGACACAGTGCGGTATCTGTGGCCCATTAGCCGAGCAGGGGCGTGATGCAAGATTGAACGACAATGAAGTTCAGTATTATGAGGAAACTAGAAGGTTAAATTAGACTGTTGTTTTAATTTTATATCCGGTAGTAATCTCGAAACTGTTACACATGCTTTTATTTTCTCTCATTTGCATTTTTCTCTCTCTATATGAAAAAAAAAAATGCTGCGGCAGCATTAAATTGTATAACTTTTCACTTTGCGTGTTACATAATCTTCTCCCTTCACACACACTGTTGTTACCACAGCTCCTGGGAGACTTGCCCTGAGTGCAGTCGCCTGTATTTGTTACCACGAGTGACCCCTGAATTTGCAGGAATTAAATTACCCTTCTCATCATGGCTGAAATATAATGCTTGATTTAATTCAAGAATGCAATTTTCATTATCTTTGTCTCGTGCCCGTGAGCACTGGCACAGGTCAAGGGCTCTGAGACGAAGAGCGAGACTCGGTCCCATAAAATTTAGAGAACGCAAAAGGAGCATGAACTCTGAAACTGACTGACTACACAAATTATTGGGATCCTTGTCTCCTGAGTGACCTCTGACTTCTCCCATGCTGACTGCAGGCTAGACATCCAGTTATGCTGCTACTGCTGCTGCTGCTGCTGCTGTTGCTGTTGTGAAAGTTTAATCTTTTCCTGCTTTAATGTCAAGTTTTTCAACATAACAATGAGACAATACCACAACGTGGAATTTATTATGGCGGCCCCGAGAGCTCAACGCTCTGCAACTTACGAAAACACTTATATTTGATTGATAAACCTCAGAATTGAAGAGCAACTTTGGGATTTATGATACGTTTGATGACGCAACAAATAATGTTTTGGTTTCGAGCTAAGGAAGAAGTGGTAGATTGGTGTGTGTGTGTGTGTGTGTGTGTGTGTGTGTGAGGGGCAAGAATATCAACCAAGGCTCCACTTGAATTAATATAAACCACTTTTGCCCTTGGGAGAAAACTGACAAATTTTCAGCCTGACCTCAGCGCCTGTAAATCACCAGCTGTAGCTAACATGCTCTTTCCTCACACTCAGTCAGGAAACATTGTCATTTCAGGTGCCATTAAGGAGCACATTCACAGCAAAGAGTGCATTAAAGAACACACCACTTCTGCCAGTGAAATCTAAAATTATCTTGGCCCGAAAATATTCTGCTCTTGAATGTTCTGGTCGAAGCAGTTCACACAAATTGAGCTATTAACTGCCTCTTCATGGAGCGGTCCAACCTCTCTCTCATCTCCGCTATACAGTCATCGTGTTGATCATCAGCAGGTACGATTCATTTTCTCTCAGAAATGCGAGGAATATTGTTAACAAGGGACGACAGTTAATTAATGTAATTCCCAGTCATTATGGCAGCCTCTTATTCTCTGTTTATAGCATTTGTCGGATGAGCTTCTCTTTTAATCACACAGAGATGTAATTGCATACAGATTAATGATAGAAAGACTGTAGCGTGTACCTATAGATGGATGAAAAATTTGAAGTGGAGAAACATAATGAATGCAGACACTTCTATAGAGGGCCCGAGGGGTCACTGGGTGGTTTGAAGCATAAAATGAGGTAAATCATATGATATGCACCAGATCTCAACCCACTTGTAAGAATTTATCTGATGGAAAAATGAACAGAGACTTGTACTGACACACTTGATGGTGTATTTTTTTCCTTTAATTTGTCACCTGTGTATATACTAAAGGGTGCAATATGTAAGAATCAGCTGCT
This sequence comes from Pagrus pagrus, assembly GCF_965226575.1. Lineage (NCBI taxonomy): Eukaryota > Metazoa > Chordata > Actinopteri > Spariformes > Sparidae > Pagrus > Pagrus pagrus. The sequence goes on from NC_140200.1 coordinate 10,043,458, forward strand.
TGTTGAATTCATTCTATCAACTCTAGCTGCCATTAGCTAGTTAGCTCAGTTAGCTGTGCAGCTAGCAATCCAGACCGGGAGTTTGGTGTTAATGACATCATAACGTCCAAACATTTATCTCTTCGCATTCTGTTGATATTTTTATTGAATTTTAAAATCTTTTCGACTAAACGTTTTACATAACCAATACTGTTCCTCTATCGATACAGAAGTGAGCCAATCACCTGAGTTTGTGAGCTAATCATAGTCCGCTCACCTGTTATTAGCCGCTATGTGTCATCAATGTAAGGCTGGAATAACGTGCACACAGTAGCCATTAAGGAGTAATTAGTCCCTTGTTGCTAGGCATGGGGATACCCATGTTAAACTGTTTAATAGACCTAATAGATAGCAGCAGCAGAATGATCTAATTACAGATGCTGCAGAATGGCTAAACACAAACACACACACACACACACACACACACGCACACACACACACGCTCTCCAAGCCATTCTCATTATGCAAATGCAATTGAAAAAGAAAGCGTGCTGCAGTGATTAGCACACAAAGTGGGCAGAGCGAGTTACAAGTTAAAAGGCCACAGTGGGAGGATGGAGTTTGATGTACAGTCTGAGGGATTATAGAAATTCATCACTCACTGTCAGTCGTGAGAGCAAACGGCAGCAGCAGCAGCAGCAGCACTTGGCTTCCTCGCATCACCTGTAGTCTCATGCAAACATCCATGTGTCGCCTCTCTGGTCTTCATGCTTTTATTTCCTCGTTTTTAACCTTCAGTGCAGGAATGGGCCTATCTTCCCCCCCCCACCCAACACACAAATGGCCATGCACTGTTGCCATGGTTACCAGGTCATGTCAGGCAAAACGATTTGTAGATGGGTCGGTGTTGGATTTATAAACTCGCAGCATGCGTCGCTCACTGAAACCTTTACAGTAGTCCCTTGTGTTGCTATGAATCGCTTGCTTGTCGTTTGCTGATAACTGTCTCGTTGTCCGTGCGCACCGGGTCACAAACAGGTCACACATATAGGCTTCTTACACAGAACAATTCAAAGTCTGTGAGGGATTATTATATATGAACCTCGAGCTAATCATATGACGTTGTTTTGACAGCCTTCAGCAAAGAAGAAACCACAATGGAGAACCCCACACACAGAGCCCGTTGAAATAATTCTTGAGGTGCTACGTGACAAATACACACAGTAAGTACTGTTGTATAAGTTGCTAATTTGTTTACTCTGCATGCCAAGATGCACATGTCACAACTAATAGGGAAAAGATAATGTGTTTTCTGAAAGTTATGTAGCAGTCATTGCACAACACATTTTTGGAGGCATTTACTACCAAACTTGACCGGTGATTACTGTTAATCGCTGTGAGAATGTCTGTTGATGTATAAGTAGCATAGCCATAAATATTAAATATATTTAAAACATTAAAAAATTACAGTATTTGCCTACTGACAGTTTTATACATTGCAGTCGGGTAAGAGGAGCCTGAAAGATAACAAAGAAAGAAGAAAGAAACATAAATACACTGTCTCTCCCAGCTAAATCTCCAAAAGCAGTGTTATATCCAATTAAACCTTTTTCTTAACCCCTGTGTATCGTTAGTGAAAACAAAAGTGCTGCAGATCCTCTTTTACAGAACTATAAGAATGTCAGATACGAACATAACACTGAGTAAACAGGTAATAAGGCACTGTGTTTTCTCAGCGTATTGATGCCTGTCCTGTGTCACGATGACATACATATATGCAACATTACATATTGTTGTATTCCTGCTTTGCAGTGATGAGAAAATGAAAAACACAATAATAGTAATTGCTTCCAAAATAAGACGTGTTTGTGACGGACACACGGGAGAGAGAGAGTATCTGAGTTCATTTTCAGTAATAACGTGTCATACCCTCAATTTTATTACCTTCCACGGCTTTTACATGGTTCTGTTCATGTTTGTTCATGAGTGGGAAGCCAGTGAGGGGACATGAGTCCTGCAGGCTGGTCGGGCACCTCGGTGCAGGGGGGTGGACGTGGTGGAGATTGTGTAAATCCATGTATGTGCATACAAAATGTAATTGTCTTCATTTAAAAAAATCTGCAGATCCTCCTCCACTGCTGACCCTTAAAATCCAAGCTGGTCAGTGTGAATCTCTTTCAGGTTATTGACACCTACCATCTGGGAGCTACAATGTCGTGCTTATTAACAAGATGTTTGATGAGAAGCTTGGAGCCTCCAGCGAATCCAATGCTGCTAATACAGCTGCTCTAATTCAGTGTGAAAAACACTGAAGTGCGATTAAGCACAGTCGGTGTGTGATTCAGCATTTCCATTCACAATACATGCAATTACTTTACACTCGATTACATAAAGCTCCTCAAGTGTGAGTCATGGTCATGGCTAGGCCTGACTCAAGAGCATTACAGGAAGTGGACAAAACACATCAAGTGCCGTAAACTGATTTCACCCGAGTGTCTGAACGGAGACACAAAACGAGGTCAGTGACGTCATTGTGATGTCAGAGAGTCAGAGATCTGCGCAGGAAACACAGAGGACAGTTTAGTATGGATCAAACTTTGACTCAATACTGGTCACGATGATCCACAATATGTGATACGGTTGAAAACGATCTACGATGTACATGTAAGGTATGTATGCTCGCTGGAGGGTTTTGTTTTTTGTGTGTAACTAGTTTCATGAATGCACTTAATGAGAGATCGAAACACCTTAACCGATAAGTTCTGACCTAAGAAATTTCAAAAAGTTTGCCTGTGATGGAGAAAGCCTACCGGAGCAGCATGCTTAAAAACATCTTTAAAAACTCTGGACTTTTTCCCCTTCATCATTTTAGACACTATTAATGACCGGGTGAAACTTTTCGACCAGTTCTGGAGTGCAGCCAAAACAAAAGGCTTTGAGGTGAGTTGTGTTCATGAATGAGTCAGGAAAAATGTTTCTCCAGTCGGCCCTCGGCTAAGGTTTTTTTCATTATTATTATTTCAAGGTGTACCTGGCTCAAATCAGCTACTCAGACTTGTACAAAGAGTAAAGTCCATGGGTGAACCCATAAAGATATAATAAAGGTCTGAAATCTCCTCCTGCTAGCGGGAATCAGAGCCGTCTACTGTCTGACTGCAGGTGATTATCCCTCCAGAAGCCCCAGCTCTGACCCGGGGTCATCCACATACAACACTAAGCAATGCACACTTTTTTTGGTCAAGCTGAATACATACTGTACGCTTTGTATGTTACCACACATGCAAAAATCTGCTTCGTGTTTGGTGTAAACAGAAGGGAATTTATTTCACGAGATATTATAACCAGAGCGATTTTCCCTGCAATTGCAATTGTTCGTTGAGCGATTTCACAGAAGTTTGTACGTCCTGATTTGTTTTTTGAAGTGTAGCGATGTTTTGGAAAGCAAACTTAAGGCTATTGCGTATGTCTTTGATTTCTTCTTGTAGTGATCCAGTTTTTTGTTGATGCTTGACAGTGAGACTAACCTTGATTTCGGCGGTTTATAGATCGTTGGTGTCTGTTGAAGAGTCTGTCTTTTTGTGTTTGTTGGGGTAGGATGGCTCCGGGTCCATGTCGGTCTGCAAGTTGTAAGAGTGGTCGATGAATGCCCCTAGTTACCAGATAAAATAAACTGTTAAAATATAATAAAAGCAAACTTACAAATGCAAGATTTTCAAGTGAAACGTGCATTGAGCAGAGGGCTTGCATCTATTCTCAGGGTTTTACCATTGCAGCTGTGTGTTTCCTCTTCTTCAAAGACCTTTCTCTTGCGTCACTCTCCCCACCATCAGTGAATCTGTGAGTGCGTTGTTAGGATGGAGGCAGCCTTATCTGCGGGGCAGGCGGTGTGAGAGTCAGTATGGATAATGCAGTTGATGGAAAAACACAATCCCTTTTTACGTCATCAGCAGGGAGCGAGGAGGGACACGAAGAGACTCTGCATTCACAAAACATGCGTTCGAGACTTCATCCTGCGGGACGGTAGCCACATGCTGTGAATAAGGATGTCAAATACAGTGTATGTTACTGTGTGCAGGCTGGAACATCTGGGGTTCATCATTTTTTGAGTTCAGCTGAGTTCATTGTACAAGCGGTGCAGGAGCATTTTACCACAACAGGTCACTGATGTGTTTTGACTGTCCAGTTTGACCACTGCTGTTAAAACCTTGAAGAGCCAGAGGTCCCGCACAACCTTTACAATAATCAAAAACAATAACGCTCTCTGTCTTTCTGATCCAAGGTCATACAAAGTGTGTGTAAGTCTGTTTTTGAGCTCCTTTCTGTTCCTTTTTTGCTGTGACGTCTTCGCATGTCCTCACGCTACAGCCGGCCAGAGGCGATGTGGACACAGGGGCATCAAGTGGGGACAAAAACAACAGTCACGTTATTCAATCAGTAGCCTTCATCTAATCTAAGACTAGGTATAGAAACAGCAGGAGTCAAAAATAGCCCTTTTCTAAGAATCTGAGAACAAGTTGTGATTGCTCAGGACTCATTTGTGTTGTAGTTTTAGCCGTGCTAGCACCGTGAAAACATCTGTCTGCCAGATGTTCAGTCTAACAGTTAGATCCAGGCTGAAATATCTGCTAGATCAATGTTTATTGAAATTTGACATTCTTGCCTCCCTTAGGATGAATTGTTGTCACTTTGGTTATCCCTTAACCTAACTCTAGCGCCATCAACAGGTCAAAAACTGTCCAGAACTTTGGTTTGCAGCCAAATACCTGCAAGAATAAGACATCTGCATCAGCCTCAGCGGCGAATTATCAAATGTTAGCATGCTAACATGCTAAACTAAGATAGTGAACAAAATAAACATTGTACCGGCTATCTCAGAGAGATGTTCATGAGTGCTTTTCAAAAATATAACACAAGTGTATTGATTTTAATGTTAACAAAAACACAATTAACCTCGAGGACCTGCCTCTTTCTCTAGGGAGTGTTTTCGATCCTCCTTTTACATGTTAAGTGGTTTGACTTGAACTGATGCCTCCCTCTTATAAATAGATCCTGTCCATTTACTATTCATTCATGGAGGGATTATGTCTGAACTGGATTTCCCTTGTTTTTCTGCACTCGGTGCCTTCTATTTATCTGTGGGTTAGAAAGCAGCTGCATCTTTTAACAAGGCATGATCATGTCGGGGTGAGCGTACCTGTACATTAAAATGTCTGTGATGATGTAAAGCTAGCGACGCTCGTTTGCCAAGTTTTGTCAAACCTGTCTCTTCTCACATGGTCCCACTGGTGTGCAGCACACACACACACCAACACAAACACATACACACAGTCCCCCTGGTGTGTCAGTTCAGGATGAGCAGTGCTGTACGTGTGAAATGCTGTTTCTGTTCTGCGAAGCGAAGGTCGAGCTGGTTTTGTCCTCTGGAGATACAAACTGCAAAACATGAAGAGAGGGGAAGGAGTGATGGAGCTGGAGGGAGCTCTGCTGTGTTTATAATGTATCTGACTGCTTGATATAAGACATAAAAAAAAATCAGCTCTAAGCCCAAGATGTCCTGCTGACATGCAGCGTTATGTTGTCTCGCAATGAAATCTGCTTTCTGAAAGTATTTTTTATGACTAAAATACAAATTGGTTATACGTATGCTGTGTTTAATCAATATTTACTATGTCTAGTATTTTAAAAGGGTCACTCACAGTCGAAACACCCACAAAGAATTATCATTTAAAGGGTACCTACACCAATTTTACACATTAAAGTGTGTTTACAGGTCTTGAGGAGGACTAATGCATATGTAGGAAAAAGTAGTGGAAAGTCTGTCGTGGCTCCAGAGGAAGCTGCATGTAATCTGATAAATTGCCTCCAGTGATGTCACTCAGTGGCTAAGTTGCATTGTGGGTAATGTAGGCCCCGTGTTTTTGTGTTTGTAGTCTTTGATTTTCCTGACTTCTAGAACATGTGAATTTAGACGTGATATGTGTGTGTTGTAGATACCTGAACTGACAGGTTAACATCCTCCTCTGCAAAGGGTTAAGTCTCCCTTCAGGCAAGTCAATGAGACAGAGGCAGCGACATGCTTAATGAATCTGCCAACACACAGGTGACGTGGTAAATGAGGGTAGCTGATGTTTCTGAGGTGGACTGTAATTAGTGGTCGCTGCAGAGGAGGATGAAGCCCTCAGGTTTTTATGCAAATCGGAGAGGCAGTGGAGGAGAGAAGGATATCACAGAGGCATCTATTATCTGCGTGTACATGTGTGCGAGTGTGAGCGTCTGATGGACGCGGTTGCATCATGATGACTTCACTGTCTGATGCAATGGTATGTGCTGAAGACAAATATCAGTCTCAGGAATGGTGCAGACAGCAGATGCATACTGATTGATATTGACTGATTGATTGATTCTCTAAGCCTTCAAACAGATGGCATGGCTTGATCGGAGAGCAGAAGGTTAAGTGTGCAGGTCACAGTGCTGGGAGCTCGTGGAAACAATTAATTCATCTGTGAATATTCATCTGGTTTCCTTTATTATTAAGATATGAAGCAATTTCTCATTAAGGCCACCCAGGCACTGAACAGAGACTTCAAGTTATTCTATCTAGTAAAATGGCCTGTAGGTTATCATCTGAATCACACTCAGCCTCTCAGCCCCAGCTCCGAACACTGACTTTGTTATGCACTGACGTCAGTGTAGAGTGAACACGTAGTTTATCTCTGAAATGAAAGTGCCCTCAAGGGTTCGTTAAATGTTTATAAAAAGAGAGAGAAGCGCATTGTTATGCTGAGAGATATAGGGGTCAATGCATACTGGCTCATACAGAATCCCCTCTGGTTTCATTGTTAACTTATTGGTTTAGGTGTCAGGTATCATTGTCGTGGTTTATGGCTTATAGTTAAGTCATTTCCTGTTTTGTTTTGTAGGTTTCACCCTCATGTATCATGCTTTGGTTCCTGACCCTCCCTCTGTAGCTGCCCTGATTTGTTTCACCTGTCCCTGATTATCAGTCCCTGTGGATCCTTTTCACGGCTATTCCGACCCACAATCCTCTGCACAGCGGCAGATACATTATATATGTCACATATTTCACACATGTCATGGTGTGTCACACAAATAATAAAGATACAGCGCACAAACATTTCACAGCTCAGTGACAGATGACATACACAATGACACATTTAAGTGTAAGTACTACGTTCTTTGTGCTCCTTCATGCCCAAGGCTGCACAATTATAGAGGCAAGAGGGTCAAAGTTCAAGGCGCACTGCCATGATGAAGTGGTACGTCCCAGTTGTGTGCATACTGCACGCAACAGTACATACTTACTTACTTATCATTACCTTTTGACCTGACATATTATTACTCCTTTGGATATGTGTTAGTTACCGTCTGACTTGGGGTGAGCTGGTGACCTTGGTTAATAAGATGAACTGTGTGGGCACAGAGTAAACACTCTGTTCTCGGGACACTTATCAGTTCACCGTAGGTACTGTGGTATTCACAAGGCCATCTCATCTTCTGCCCTAAACCTCCCTTTTGTCCAATTATCAAAGTATTCTATTGTCTCTGTACTCACCCAGAACCTAGATTGACTCTGCTATTCTATATTTTTCTGTTTTGCCATCTTATTAAATAATACAGAAGATAATCTTTTGCTGATCAATCCTTTATTTGATCACTTCTCTAGAAGGGGAATTGACAATTCCCTCCACACTTTGTAAGGGCAGCTCCAGTGCGTACTAAAGGTAAAAAGAAAAAGTATGCGATTCAGAACACACCCAGCGTCTTTCACATTCAGTTTGTCTATTTTGGGTCCTCGTGTCACATCTGTATTTGCTGCCTGTGTTACCTGCACTTTATCAGTTTGTACTTGGTTTAGTGTTTGCGTTTTTTTCTGTTTCCTTAATTCTTGGATCTGCTTATGCTGTTTTTGTCGCCTGCCAGTTTATGTTTGAATTCGTGCTTGGTTTATGACAGCTTGTTTTTTTTGTTTTTTTGTACTTCTGCCTGCCTTGAGTCTTGCATCTGGGTCCTTTTTCTAAAACACTTTTAAATTAATGCACATGCAAATTGCACTTTATGTTCAGAGTGCACACACCGAAGGAAAGATTATATGAATTTTTTGAATATTTTCAAAATTTGCAAGGAAGTTTCAAGGAAGAAACTATGTACATTTTTACTGATAATAATAATAATAATAATAACAACAACAAAATTGAGACAAAGGTTCAATTACACTCCTGAATAAATTCCAATTACTGTTGCTTACTGCAGATCAGCTTTACATGCACAGCATGAAAGGGACATAGGCAACGAGGAAGAGACAGTTTAAGTCTGGCTGCAAATGAAGGCAGATATGTGCACATACAGATGGGTAACACAGGAAAAGAAAGGTCAAACATTCAGGTGTTGAGCCACCACCGTCTGCAATACTCATGCAGAGATTCTTCAAGCTTCTGGGACCTGCTGGAGGGATTAATTGCACTCTTCCTCGAAGATATTCCTCAAAGTGGTGTTATGATGAAGGTGGTGTGTAGGTGGTCTGCTGCAGAGGCTGTAGTCTCATTATGACTGACATCATTTTCATACCTATAAAACCATTCAGTGAGCCTCTGCTCTGTGCCCTGTAGGAGCATCTGCATTCTTTGCTTCTTCAGTAATTTACTTTGCTGTTTTTTTCTGTTTTCCTTAATTCATTCAGACAATAAAAAACCAGGCACATGAAAGGAGTGACATGCTGTGTGTGGGAGCGTAGACAGTTCGCTGGGTTTGTGTGATTATTCTCGCTTTAATCTCTCTTAGCAACACGCAACATCCTCATTCGGCGTCAGTTTGGAGCAACAGCTGCTCACCCTTACTAATTTCGACATTTGCTCCCCGTAGTTACACATGATTAGTCTCCTGGTGCGACACAGGCAGTTAGCCCTCCAACAAAAGGTCCTGCATTGTTAGTCAGAGGAAGAGAGGTCAATGCAAAGTGTTTTTTGTGGCTCGTGAACTCTCGCTGTGCTCGACACACGCGTCATGTTCCCAGCACAGGGACTGAAATACCTGCCGCCCTCATGCCCTCTCAGTTCTTACATGTTGCACCTTGAAAGTCATTTATACACTGATTCTTGATTACACTTAGGAAACAACACAGTCAGTAGCTATTGATCAGACCAGATGTCCTCCGGTCTGTGTGTTACTGGGTCTGAAAAAGAGCCTACACTGTCAGATGTAACAGTACTTTATCAAACACTACGTCTATTAAATACTCTGGGGCAAAAATATTTCAATCAGTGGGAGTATTGATGAAATGCATTATGATGAATGACATCATTATTTCTTGTTCTGACCCAAAAATGCCTAATCAGCACCATACTTTGTGACTGTAGAGAAATTCAGATTCTGCAAGGACGAGGAAAAAAGGGAAAAAACACATTCCCTTCCCTTCCCTTCCCTTCCCTCTTTTAAACTTGATGCTGATTGATAAACAAATGTATTAATAAAGTGCCTTTTCATCTCTTTAAATACAATATACAACTGATCCAAGATCCCACTACACATTAAACCACTCAGAGTCAGCAGACTTTTCTGCATTAGGTCTGCTCTGTGTTTCTTTAAGCCTCCTGCTCTTTTCTGGTTTCAGCGTCTTCTGTCAGAAACCGGCAGCAGCTTCGTTCTCTTCTCGCCTTGTAATTCTGCTGAGTTATTTGTTGTTTGTACTGTTTTCTCTGGGGCACTTCGGTGTGAAAGCTCATTATCTTGTCGGTCAAGGCCTGCGGGTAATTAAGCTGTTGCGTGGTGCCACCGTGTGACGCCATCAGGTACAGCAGCCAAACTTCTTTTCATGTGGGACGTTTCATAATCCTGCGAGTTTATGAGTGGAATTCAGTTTATATACATCAAATTTGCAACGCATCAGCCACCGGGCCAACACTGCCCTGTCCTCTGTGTGATGTGCAGAATCCTTTGAAAATATCAGACGAATGTGCCGCTTAGTTGTTTTCCTCTGCAGGGCCTCTTTAAGGACAAAGTGCAGTGAGAGAGAGTTGCCTCGGGCAGTGTTGCAAATCAATACAGTCATCACAGTGTTGACAGCTCATTTAGGATATATTGATGACAGTGTATTGAATATTGTGGTTCCATAAAGAACAAATAATTGTCCTTTAATTGCATTGAGTTTTTCTTACAGCTACTGTAGCAGACCGTGCATGTGGAGCCACAGTCGAGGGCCTAAAGATGTAAAGAGCGGCTTGGCTGCTGTAATAGGATCAGCACCCCTCACACTCCCACTCACATCAGCCTTCATTACCACTAGCTTTGAGGAGGATTATTGTGCCTGGAGGTGATGCTTATTTACTGTAGGCGCAGTCGTATGTTGGCGTACAGCTGATGCATAGAATATATGTATATATGTGGAGTCTATTCCTGTTTTTTTCTTTCTTGGTTTAAAGTTTCGAAAAGCTGACTCTTTGATTTCTATGCAGGGTCTGTAACAGAGTCAGATACAGTAAAAATCAAAAAGCTTCAGAGCATGAAATACGTTTATATTGCCACGGTATTTGATGTAACAGATAAAGACAGCTGTGTGATTTAAAAGTAATATAAAACATAAGAAATGGATATTGCTTGAGAATCCATTCTGCAGCATTCTCCTCTTGTCTTTCCCCAATAATTTTATTATGGCCTCCCTCTCTGTATGCCTCCCTCCATGCCTCACTCATTGTGAATCCTCTTAGAGCTGGATTATGGGACTAAGATGTCTCCGCTGATAGGGAGAGAGAGGGTGAATAGAGAGTGACGGAGATGGAGAGAGAGAGGGAGGGAGGGGGAGACAGAAGATGAGCATGAGGCACGTAGAGAGAGAGAGAGAGAGAGAGAAAGAGTGATACAGGAAGAGAAGAAGAGAGGTTAGAAGAAGATGGAGAGAACCCCTCGGCCTGGAATGGGTCGGGTATGGGGTAGAAGGTGGTCTGTAACTGGGGTGAGTACACAGAAAACGCCTACCTGTTCTGTCAGCTGCATTTGTATCATGTTGTGTGTGTGAAGTTAGAAAACGTGAAGGCTGATATCCTCCTCCTAATTCAGTTTGGCTTCATGAGCAGGTGGCACGTGCAAGCTTATGTGTGTGTGTGTGTGTGTGTGTGTGTGTGTGTGTGTGTGTGTGTGTGTGTTTTATTGAGCTACCTAAGGGCAGTAATGTAACAGACTGAGGGGATCACCGACCTCCTGATTAATCTAATTCTGTAAAGTATACGTCCTATTAGTTTAGCTGAGACGAAGGTGTGTGTAAGACGCAGACGTCGAGCTGCAACTATTAACCGATTAGCCGTCAACGAAAGATTCATCACCAAAGAAGTCTCCGATTTCAGTTTCTTAAAGCAACATTATGTAACTTCAAAATGATGTTGATGGTACAGTGTCTTGTAACAGGGTGAATGGTGTCTCCATCTCAGCCACTCCGCCCCCCTGTGTTTTCAACACATGACATTGTTATGACGTGATGAGTTTTGTTTGTCGTCAGCACCTACGTTATGTCTGACAAACTGTTACACACCTGGGATTTGTATTTACGACAGTGGTGTTGCACTCAGAAACTGTGGGGGACGCCAAATCGCACAAAATGCCATTTTCTACATAATGTAGCTTTAATTGATAAGGTGTCAACTGTTACATTAATCACAAACCATTTTGACAATCAGTTTTGAATAGTTCTTTTAGAAGTCTACATTATCTGATTCCAGCTTCTTAAATGTGAATATTTTCGGGTTTCTTGACGCCTCTGTGACAGTCAACTGAATATCTTTGGGTCGTGGACAAAACAAGATATTTGAGGACGTCATCTTGGGCTTTGGGAAGCACTGATCGACATTTTTCCCCATTTTCTGATGTTTTTTGTCGACCAAACACCTAATGGATTAATCGTGAAAATAATCAACAGTTTAATTAACAATGAAAATAATCACTAGTCTATACAGAGATGCAGACTTGAGTCATTGTTCTGATGACTTGCAATTTGACTTGAGAGAAAATTAATGACTGGTGACTTGATTTGACTTGAGGCATTTTTATGATGACATTTTTGACGTTTTTTTTTTTTGTCTTGCTGTTGTATGTTGCTGTTTAAAAGTGATGGGGAGGGAATATTTTGTTTGAACAAGTCATTAAGCTTTAATAACGTTATTTATTTGATTACATTTATTTCACTCTATATAAATAATTGAACAGGTTGGATAAATTGGCCAATAACTTCATTAGCGAGAGAGTAATATCTTCTCTTCTCTCTGTATGAAGACAGGATACTGCAGGTCAGACTACTTTATCTTGGGTGGGAAAAAGGCGACTTGACTTGGCTTAACTAAAGAATTGACTCGACTAGACCTGTGGCCTGACCTGCCTAAGAAAAAATGACTTAGGACTTGCTTGGGACTCGACATGTCTGATGTAAGAGATAGAAAGAACACGACTCTGTGTGTGTGAAGGTGTCTTGATGGCTTACTTAACCAGATAACAGGAGCATAATACACTCATTTTGTCTTATAGGAAGAGCCAGCAGAGCCTCACATGGTGCAACACACCCTCCATTGTTCCAATCACAAGGCAGGAACAGACTAACCGGGCGGCAGCGATGTCTCTCCTGCCCTCAACCAACCCTCCCGGCTGGAGTGTGTGCTCTGCTCTCTGTATCCTCATTGTGTTGCTTCCAGAGGCCAAAGCAGACAACCTGGACACCACAAATCAGCGCAATGGCGGGGGATCACAGTGTGGAGAGTACAGTAACCAGGTAACATCCTGAGAGTGATGTTCGCTGAACAAGCTGCTACAGGAGAGCTGCTTATTGCCGTCTGTTTCATCCTTTTACTCCAGAGATGTGTCAGCTCTGTGAAAGGGTGATATTTCATCTCCCTCTGCAGTTACAGCCCTGTAAAAGTAACTCTGTTAATGTAATGCTTGGCTAGGAATACATCATTTAACATGCAAGACAGCAGTGGTGGAAGAAGTACTCATATCCTGTACTCAACCACAACTAAGATATACTTCATTACATATAAAAGTCCAGTAAAAGTACTGATATATATTGATATACTGATAAATTAATATATATTCTATTATTATTTAGTAAATACTGATGCATCAAGTAGAACTGTACTGTTGTAGCTGGTGCAGAGTTGCAGCTAGTTAATCGACTTTAGATATAGTTCGATAGTTTAGTCGAGGGGTACCCAACGTAGGCGTCAGGCGCCTTCCAGAGGGTCACGAGATAAATGTGAGGGGTCTTGATATAATTAATGCAGTGAGAAAGAAGAGAAACTTCGTTGGGCTTCATTAAAGGGATTGAGGAAAACAGGATGCTCTACTTTGCATTTGATCAGCTGTCAGGAGGAAATATCTCTGGCAACAGCCACACTAGCAGCTCTGTGAGGCGACAGACAGAGTGGTGCTTTGAGCTAAATGCTATTGACAATGCAAATATGCTCAGGGTGTGGTCAGATCACTGTGTGGCTCAGGAGGCTCAGTCTCTGCCACCAGAGTATGAATGTGTGAAAGCTGACTTGTTGTACAGCACTTTGAGCGTACCTTTACTGCACAAACTACAGCACAGGTGAAGTGCCCCTCATAGAGTCTACAACATGTGGGATGTTGTTTCTTTTGTGTAAGTGTTTGTAGCCACGTGGACGACTTTGCTCTTGTAAAACAGGAGGAGCACTCACTAAAAATGTTCATCTTCCATTTGAATGAAAATAAAATGGAATTAAAAAAAAACATTCTCTGTAAACTCACCATTAAAAAGTCAAATGTCCACCACTTAGTGGACACCGGTCCAAAAAACCTGTATGTCAGAGGCACTTGAGTTAATAGATCGCTGGTTACCATGAAGAAATAATTTTCTGAATTTCTAGAGTTTTGAAGCTGTCGTATGTCAAAAGTGCATTAAAATGTAATGAAGAAAACCTTGAAAATGTATCTATGATCTAATTGCACATCTTTTTCAAAATGTTATTTGGGCTGATTATAGTTTTTTGTTATTGGATCCTACTACCCAACACTGAACACACAACAAATGTTGGGGTTACAGGAAAAGTCAAAGATGCAGCCAGATTCATCCTGTAGGAAATATTCATGTCTGCACAAATGAGGATGAGATCAGCATGTGGCTGGTTTGTAAGAAATTGAGAGAAAACACCCAATTTGCTGCAGTTAATTTTTTAAAATTTAAAAGAAAAATCTATTGGAGGCTCTAGTTATTTGATCCCACTTATGGTCACTGATGAAAAGATGTATTCCTGACTTCCAGACAGACCTGGAAGTCAGGAGTCGTTCAAGAACTCATTTTTCATGATTTCAATCTCCTCCGTCTCACAGGTGATGGAGGACGGGATGTGTCGGCTGGTGGCCACGCTGCCGCAGCTGGACGAGCAGAAGTGCCCTGATATGTTCCGCTGCACGGACGAGGTCTCCTACTGGCTGCACGAGAACGAGGAGAGGAAGCAGCAGATTGTGGCGCTGAAGGAGACCATCTCCGAGCTGCAGGAGGAGCTGAGGAACCACCGGCACCGCATCAAAGTCCTCGAGCTGCAGGTGAGTCCTCATATTGACTTAGCAGACCCTGGGTCAACCATCAGCAACAATCCTGTCAACCGCTTTGAGTGTTTGCTTCGGTCCAGCTGGGGATCACTGGATGTTGGGTCAATGTGACGTCTTCTTCTTCCTCCAGACATGTGACAGAACTCAGTGAATGTATTCTGCTCTTGTGTGCTCCTGTGTGGCATCAAATATAACTTTTCAAAGCAAAAAAATACTTTTTTTTCTTGTATTTCCTCTGCTCAGCTTCATTCAGCTCAGACCAGACATAAATATTTGATCAAACAAGTCTTGAACGTGGTTTGATTTAACATCCACAGGAGTCAACTTTGCTGAAATTGTGAATACTCTGACTGAAGATTGGGGATTTGCAGTTTTTTTTTAACACACACTATGATCAAAAACACTGTTTTGACACAGGAAACACATCAGCATTAATTGCGCACTCAGTTCTGCACTGTAACGTGGTGCCTGGTCATCGAGCTGGCTTCCCCCCCAGCGTGTCCTTGACCTTAGTCACTAACAGGATTAGCCTCCTACTCTTCCACGTGCTGCCTCATGCGTCTCAAGCGGTGAACCAATACAAACTACTCTCAGCTGGAGCGGTCAGTGGCCAAAGGTGGTGGTGGAAAGAGTTCAGGTGTTGTGTTTATTTACATGAGGACAGGGCAGGGGTTATGGGAGTTAGTGTTATCCTCCATGTCCAGGCTAGGAATAGACCACAGAGTGAAGTCTGGATTTATGATTTAGTACTTTTTGTCTGGAGAGCGCTGGGAGACGTTGCATGTTGCCGTTGTAGTGTGTGCAGATAGATGAATACATCACCTAACAGTCAGTTAAAGGCCCAGCGTCTGTTGAGTTACAGATAACAGAAAGAAGTCAAGCCAAGGGTTCAGCGAGGTTGTTCACTGTCATTTTTTGCAGCACATCTTTACATATACAACATATCAGCAGCAGTGACGGAAGTATTCAGATGTTTAACACTGTAAAGATACTCATGCATTCAAAATCTTACTTTTACTTGAGTCAAAGTGCAAAAGTATTAGCACCAAAATTTACAGGAAGTATCAAAAATAAAAGTCTTTATTATGAAGAAGGACCCATTTCAAAATCATACACATCTGAATATTGGATTATAATTAATGATTCCTAACTTTAATGTTGCAGCTGATAAATGTGGAGCTTATTCTAGTAATTTGACATACTGCTGGGAAGCTTAACCAGTAATAATCTATTATAATTTATGAGTTGATGATGAAACAAAGCAAACTTTGTCACCAGACTACAGGGCAGCTTCTTTCCTCAGGCCGTGGTCTTCATGTCCTATGCAGATAAGTCGGAATCTGACCCGGTGACGGACATTAAGGATAAAAACAGCCATTCTAGGTCATATAGAGACATCAGTATTAAATTGAGACTATTTAATAACCACTTCCTCGTTGTACGTGTAAGTAAATGTAGTTGGATTCCACCGCTGCATATGAGCACATAACAAAGTGTGAATAGCAGGGGAAAGGAGTGAAATGCTGCAGTGCACCACTGTGCAATACATAAAGCAGCTCAGAGAACTGAATGACAAGCAGAGTCAACACACTTGTGTGTGTTTCTCTGTGCATGTTTTTGACTTTTACACAAAACGTAAGAAATCATTTAACCACTTTGCATAATTTATGTTTATCCCTTGTTTAATTTCAGTTCAATATTACAGTCAAATCTGGACAGCAGCATCATCAAAAACTGCCACTGTTTTCCTTATTAATGATTAATAATTGGCCTTTAATATTTCAATGAAATTGATGATAGCTTACATTAATGTTTTGTTAGTATGTTGTGCAGATGTGTGTAAAATAATCATCGAGGCTTTGCTTTAAAAAGGTTTGGCAACCACAGTTTTACTGCAGTACTTTTTCACATTTTATTAAATAATCTAAGAATTTAATAACTCTGAAACACCATAATGAAATTCACACTTTTTAGATCAGAAATGTTTTTTTTTAAAAACTCATCCAAGATACATCCTAATTTAAATACAACTTGACAACAGTGTTTATTTGGTTTAAAGCATTTAAAGCTCTGTATGTGTATGTGTGTGTGATTGTGTATTTAAATGTTTGCTGTCAGAGTGAAGAGAGGATCCACTTGAATACCTCCTTGGAGCAGCGTTTTCATGAGATGGAGGTTCACTATGCTGAGGCCACCACCCTGCTGCACCTACAGGGCACGCTGATCCTTGACCTCCAGGTAAACCCACCATGAGTAGTACCATTTCACTTGATGAGTACGATTATGGATGAAGATACAAAATCCTCTGTGTGCACCGGGTGGTTTTTGATTGCTTTACATCTCTGTCCAGAACCAACTCCACAATCTGACACTCTTGTTGGATAAAGTCAAAAGAAACCCCGGCTGCTTGATCAACATCGTCCGGCCCAACTCACTGATGAATGCTCAGGAAGCTCTGCACCCAGGTACTCACCCTCGGCAACATGCAGTACATGCTGCCTGACAGCAGAGGGCACCAAACTCCTGTTAGTGATTTACTCCAACTGAATCCTGTCTAATATTTCTTCCCTCAGAGATCCAGCATGTGAGGAACTGTCCCATTGACTGTGCCTCCATCTACTACAATGGAGTGAGGAGATCAGGTCTCTACACAGTGGTGCCATCGCTGGCCGGCATGCCTGTGGAGGTCTACTGTGATATGGACACAGAAGGTGAGTCAGGGGAGAAGTTGTGTTGGCAAGGATGGAGGAGCACCAACTCCAGGTGTGCAGCATCTGTATCCAAGATGAGGAACAAGATGGCACATGCTTTCCCTTCTTTCTTGCTTCAGGTGGTGGCTGGACGGTGATCCAGCGGCGCGTTGACGGCTCTGTGAGCTTCGACCGCAGCTGGAGGGAGTACAGGGATGGTTTCGGTGACCTGCACGCAGAGTTCTGGCTGGGCAACGAACACATACATGAGCTGAGCACCCAGGGGGACTACAGCCTCCGCATCCACCTGGAGGACTGGAGCAACAAGCACAAACATGCCCTCTACCAGAGCTTCAGGTCGCTGTCACGCACCAGTTGGCAAAAACATGCACAACCAGCTGTATCTCTTGTGTAATTCCCTACTGTTCTTCCTCCTGTAGTGTGGAAGATGAGGAGCATCAGTACCGCCTCCATGTGTCAGGGTTCAGCGGGACAGTGCAGGACTCTTTCAGCTGGTACCACGACAAGCAGGGCTTCAGCACCCCTGACAGTGGCAACATCTGTGCAGAGATCTCCCACGGCGGCTGGTGGTACAACCAGTGCTTCTACGCCAACCTCAATGGAGTCTACTACAGGGTAGGTGCACACAGACAGCTCTTCAGTTCAAACTTTTAAAATCAAGAGTGTTTACCACTTCCTAATCCTGCAGGGAGGCCACTACACCCCTAAAGGCCGGGGGCCGCTGGGCCCTGATGGCATCGTTTGGTACTCCTGGAGAGACTCTGACTATTACTCCCTACGCAAAGTCAGCATGATGATCCGGCCACGCAGCTTCCGAACCCGTCTGTCGCCCTGAACCCCGCTGGTGATGATGACATCCAGTGGTGTCTGACAGCAAATGACTGTTTCTGTTGCGAGTGAGCCTGCAGACTGACCTGGAAGTCTCTTCCAATGCGAAGAGAACTCAGAGAACTCAATGTTCTCTAAACTGTGGACTCATTTTCTGCTGTTTATTCTCGAAAAAACACAAACACTTTATACTGTAGAGTTATTTTTGGGACATTTTTCATTCAGTCTCTGGAAGAGAGTTCTTCCTCATTTTCTACGTCTATTTTGTATCTTTTAGTTTGATACTTTGACACTTGGCACACACTGTTAGCAACACAGCCAAAAAAAGGAACTATGAATGAAGTATGACTATGAATTTAATCTATTGTGTAAACTTTTATTGAAATTAAAAGTGATTAATTAGAAATGGGATGATACAGCATGTCAAGGATTGTGATAAGAAACATGATTTTCCATTATCATCGTGAATGTCCTCCCATTTGTGACTTGAAAAAGCTGTCTAGCCCGTAATGTACAGTCCTTTATCGATGTCCTGATTTATTTTGTTCAATTGCATGTGTGGAAATTTAAGAAAAAACAATAATATACCCGCCCAACATTTATGCAACCTTATGATTTATGATTTACACTGTAATCAGTGTCACTAAAGAAGATGTGAACGATGCAATAAAAATATTTGTTTCTGAACAAAATGTAAGGTAAAGTGACTCCAGTATGTTTAACGGCCTCACAGAAACAGTTCACACAAAAATGAAAATTCAGTCGTCATCTTCTCACCCCCGTGCTGATGGAAAGAGCTTCACAGCAAAACAGCGTCTCAGTATTCTCCTAAACTACTTAAGTTATTGGGGACTTGTTTTCAAATGTAAAAAAAACAGCAATGATCAGCTAGTTTTCTCTGGAACTGTCTACTTCTGCTTTAAGCGCTCGATCATTAAAAACATATAGTGAATCCAGTTATTTTGGATAATTGTGACATGAAATTTTCAAATTTTAACTCTTTATTCTTAATATTTTACTCAAACAAGTTAGAACATTAAAAAAAAAATCCCACTTAATTGTATTAGACATAATAACCCAAAGTGCTACTGTCTCTGTCTACAGTCAGGCAGAGAAGATGTGCTATATGAATACTGTGTATTCACACATACTGTATAGATCATCCACTCAACACTATGTAAACAAAATGTCACATAAGGACACTACAGTATTTCATATAAAGACAGTTCAAGATCTGCTAATAACGAATATTTCTGACTGACAGGTGGAAATCAGAGATAACTCTTATCACTCTTATCAGACTGTACGCACACTTCTGTTTATCTGATGCATCAGTAAGTGTTACTTACATTCAAATTACCTTCACGCATGAGTTTCCACTGACCTTTAGCCTTTTGGCAGGTTTGTGTCAATATAGCAGCCATGTGTTGCGCAGAAGACTATTTAAAAAGGGTGCAGGTTTGTAATCTGTTCACTTTAAACTCTTAAACAGCCTGCAGATAAAACAATCAAAGATTTTACAACCTTAACATGGAAGTATTTTATTGCAAAACACTTGTTTTTAACCATAAAATGAGTGCTACTGGCTCCAATGACGGCCTAAAACGCACTGGAACACAAATACTCAAAATTAACTAACAAACGCGAGAATGAAAGTACTGTCTGGTGTATCAGATCTCCTCGCCTTGCTGATTTATGTGGCCCAAACATCCAGCTGCACCTGATGGGGGCCAGAGACGAATGTGGGGTAAAAGGGCTCTTTCACCTCCTCCACAAACACACTCTTTGACCCTTCGCACAGACTGCCGACTCATTCTCATTCCTATCCGTCTCTATGCAAGAATCTGCTAAAGCGAATAAGGGCTTTACTGTGAGTGCATCGCGTGTTGTACGCCATGCAGAGAACAAGACAAGGTTTCTTTCAAACACACACACACACAAAGAAACAAAAAGCCCCACTGAGTACAAATCATTGTTTAATAAATCAAACATAATTTCTGCTTCTCTTTGAGTTACACTGTATTGCAAATACTTCTATACATAAAATAGTATCTCAATGACAAGAAGCACCTGATAGGTCTGATAGAATATATATTTATATATGTATATTTTTCATGTATCAAGTGATAAGAAAACAAAGAGTGAAAAAGATTAGAGACTGATTGAAAACTGGGCGGTGAAAAGCAAAACTGCGTACGTGACACTCCGTGACTCCATCACAAACTCTTCTCAATAGTACAGATTCTTACACCTTCATATAAAACACCGCAAGGACAAATATTCTTCAGTAGAAGTGGGAGAAAGTGTTCGTGTTTGGCACCACCTGCAGGGAGGTATTCCTTCAGCAACGCATTAAAAAAAATTCACCCCAACTTGACTATTAATTATCCCACTTACTTCTTTTCTCCGCAAATGTAAACTGCCGTGTCATGGTACGCAGGCAGGGGGGTAACTTAGGGCAACCATTTCTTTTTTTTCCTCAAAGGGGCAAAGGCACGTGAGCATGACAGGAAGGAGGTGGAGCTTCCTGTTAGCTTTTGAGGAAGTGCAGGATGAAAAGGGGGTGAGGGACTGCCAGCAGTGGACATACAGAGGACACACACTCTGCCTTTGACAACTCTTCCAAGATTCAAGATTGGATTCATAAAGAAATGCTCAACTAAAGATGTTGGGGCTCTCGCACATGTTTACGACTCTAAATAGACCAAATGTAAAGCTCTGGTTAGAAATCAATCCCCAACTGAGAGAATGGCTTTGGTTTTCGGTGTGCAGACAGCAGGTTTGCAACACATGTAAACCCCTTCCATGACTATTTTTAACATGGCAAAATGAATCAAAAACTGCAGAGTATTGCTTTAAAATCAGCATTTCTAGTTTTTGACTCATGCAATTTAGCAATTCATGGACACAACCTGTGAGTCGGTGACGTTAACTTCCTGTGTCACAAGCTGCGGACCTTGAACAGAGGAAAGGGTGTGTGTAAATAGTGCGTTTTGTTCTGCTATCATTGCTGGCCCTAAAAACAAAACCACACGGGTGTCAAAGCCTCTTCATCAGCTGCAGATTAACAGACTTTGAAAGTAACACCATGAACTGGAGCTGTTGGCATGAGCAGTAAAGGAAGAGATGAGGTAAGAGCAAGATAGAGATAGAGAAGTGAAATTTAAATTAAAGGGAGGGAAAAGACTGCAGTGTAAGCGAGAATATTTTGGATGTCGAGCTGGTTTTCTCGTCTTGTAGTGCGAGATCGAAGGCCGTTGCTTCTTTCACATCGTAGTGAACTGACTGTGTGCTTGTTTCAGCTTCTCAGCAATCTGTCAGTGAGGAAGAAGAAAAACTGGCATGAACAACAAAGCACAGGGTGGTCATGTGATGGTTTAGGTAATAAGGCAACAAAAAGTACAGACTCCAATTTACTGTGAGAGAAGGTCGATAAAAACTTCTTTACCGTCTCGTAAAACTTGACTTGCTCCTCCAGGTACAACTGCATGACCCTGTTGTAGTCATAGATACGATTGCTATGGAAGTGGTTCATCTCAGCTGAGGGAGACAAAGGAGGAGGGAACCATGTGAGACGGATATCACGTTGCAATAAACTCCACCACTTACATGCTTCTGAGTGAGTGTGTTACCTTGTAATGCGTAAGACATCGTGCTGACTCGTTTAGCCATGGTGACTTTGTCCTGAGGGGTAATTTTACTGGTGGCCACCAGCTTGTCGGCCTCCTTCACCTTGTCTATGCCTGCCTGCAACAACACAGGAGTCCTCAGTTACATTGTATGAAGACAAAAGACCATTTGACTCATCTGCATCCGGATAAGGTAAAGGAAAAAGTGACATTTAAAAGGAGAAATATTAATCACATTTTCAGGTTCATACATTTCATGCTGGGTTTCTACGAGAATAGATTTACATGCTTTATGTTCAAAAAACACATCAAAGGTGTACTGACATTATTATGCTTATATATCACCATTATTATGGCATAAATTAGTCTGAAAATGACAATAATACTGTTTATTGGAACTATTTCTGGGACAGTATATCACCCCTGAAAAAAATGTGTTACTGTGACAGGCCCACTATGGAGCGCTGTCCGATCAAAAGCGATCAGCTATGAAAACAGGAAGTCACTGTAGCATCACTAGCTGTAACATGAGCTCCTAATATCACAGTTCAAGGGGCCAAACAATATATTAATCGTCACAGCCTTTTAAAAACGTATATATGCATGCACAGAGAAATATGTGTTTGGTGGTGTTAAAGCAGTATGGGGTGAGGGGTCTAAAGGTGTTACACATTAGCAAGATTATGTTTAAGATAAAAAGAAGAAACTGCCCTTCTGAGTATTCAAATGAGACATCCCTCAAATGTATTTTCTAGTAAACCACTGCGTAACTATTTCCTGTTGTACCTTATGGACGCCGATGGTGTCCGGGAAGCACCCCAGAAGACCCTTGTATTCATTGTTGGTCTCCATGAGGAAGTGGAGGTCTTTCCTGGGCTGTAAAGGGAGCAAACACAGACACAAAAAAGATTAATTTAACCTAAAAATGGAACACAGTTACAGTTAGTCCAAAACAGGAAACAGCATAGTGATCTGAAAGTGATACGAAAATACAAGGAAACGTTACGTCACAGGAGTAACTTCTCAAAGTTTAATTTTAACACAACCGCCGAACTGGAAGATTCAACTTTATACTATTGTCGTTAACCTGCACTGCATCTGGCTATACACACAATGCAACACCGATTTTTCCCCTTAACCTCTAATTCATCAGGGGCAAGCTGTTTGCAGCCTCCCTCCACAGGTTAATATCACACTGCTCATTGCTAAACTAAAGGCAGCAATTCTACAGGATCACTGAGAGACTGTCTGGAGCAGCTTAAGCTTACC
This sequence comes from Pagrus pagrus, assembly GCF_965226575.1. Taxonomy (NCBI): domain Eukaryota; kingdom Metazoa; phylum Chordata; class Actinopteri; order Spariformes; family Sparidae; genus Pagrus; species Pagrus pagrus. The sequence goes on from NC_140200.1 coordinate 10,066,442, forward strand.
AGGCGAATCCTCCCTCTGGAAGCTGCAGGGGCATCAAAGTTTGATTTTTATTATTACACACTGATGAGGCTACACAGAATGATCAGTCAAATAGTAGGTCAAAACAAGACGCAGGAAACATGAGAGAGGTTTTCCTGTGGCTTCTTCCTCTACAGATACAGACGTCATGGTCAGGACGCCGGAGTTTAAAGGGGTCATTAAAACACCACAAGTAGGATGTAAACACTGAGTGCAAGCAGGAAATGATCACAGACTTTGAAATGTTGTGATTATTGAGAGAGTGAACACACGATGTGGTCGATGAACCACGCTCTAAAATAAAGTCACAGCCCTAGAAAAAAAAAAAAACAGAAGTGCAGCACAGCAAACACCTCTGCATGAAGACAGGGATATTAAAGCATGTTACAACAGTCGAGTACCTACCTGCTCTGCCACCAGCTGAGCTATCTCCTCATACGTCTTGCCTGCTGCTGTCATGGCATCGGTCAGAGTTGACTCGCCTACAGCGGGAAATGGATTCAATTATGTCATCACTGTTTCAGTACTAGTATCTGTGCAAGTTGTTTCGAAACAGATTTCCAAATAATAAAAGTCAGCATAGTGAAACGCTTCTAATTCCGTTATGATGACTACAAGCTTTGATTACAGTAATCTTATGAAGTTATTTAAATAGCATTTGATGTCATATTTCTACTCGTGGCTGTACCTTGGTATCCACTGCTGGTGAAGACGGAGGAGAGGTTTTGGAAGGCTTTGCCGATTCTCTGGTACTCTTTCGGCAAAGCTGTTGAGGGAGAGACGAGAGACACGCTGTGTGAATGAATTTTTCTCGTGTTGACAAAATACTCAACATAAGGAACCGTTCTTTGATATAAACAGTCATTACACCTCGAAGTGAGGGTGTGGCCTGTGTGTGGTAAAACATTGTGTACGTACGGCCTGTGCATCTCTTCCAGTGCTCGTTGCCCACAGTGAGGATTTCCTTTACGCCGTCATCCATGGATTTGGTAAACCTGCTGAACTGCTCGCACTTCTGTTCCCTGTCATACAACAAACCATAGGCAGGTGAATTTTTTTAATACAGACTTCTTTCCAGCACCTGGTGTTTTTCCGTTGGATGTGTGTCCTTTGTAAATGTTTGCAGAAAGTTTGATTAAACTTACACTTCGACAGGATCCAGGTCCGGCCCTTCAGGCTCTATCGTGGAGAAGATCATCACTCCCACCGTCTCGTCCTTCTCTGCTTTTCTCTTCCCCGTCTTCCAGTCCTGTGTCAATGTATCACTTTAATTAAGCAATTATTAAGATTAAGTAATAACAAATCATCGTAACTATATGCAGCTTCTTCTACAGCAGGTTAACAGGTTACCTGGAAAAAGACGATAGTATCTTGACTGGTTATGAAAGGGGCATCCTTGAAAGGCTTAGTTGTTGAGTGTCTAAAGGATTTTATTACATGAGCTCGGGAACACTTAATAAACTAATATGTGTAAACAGTTCATTTGTAAATGATTGCATTCTGTTTTTATTTGTGTTTTACACATTGACCCAACTTTTTTTGGAATCAGGGTTGTACAATCTTAAAGGCAGGTCAGTCTGTGATCAATCTGAAGGGAGAAGAAGTGGAGGAAGAGTAGCGCACCTTCTCATCCTTGTAGGTGAGGAAAGTCTGGAATACTTCGCTGCAGGAAACAATCGGGTGCCTGCACATCCTGGTCATCCAGCCCTGCAACCGCTCCATACGCATCTTAATAAATTCTTCCTCAAATCGCCCTGGAATAGAGGAAAAGATATAAAGAGAGGACGTTAGTTTGATTTCCCCATCAGTATATGTTTAATATGCTTAGTGTCTTAGAACTGTTTGTCACAAAGTCAGACGCTTACCTGTCACCTGCTTGTCTGGTAAAGAGGGGATGGGGATGGCTGAGCCGAACTTGTCCAGCAGCCTCTCGTACAGCCAATCAAAGTGCTTGTATCTGTGATTGACTGGTCGGTTTGTGGTCTGCAAACGAGTTATAAACACTGTAAATCATATTAACTGGGGACAAACATTTGAACTTTATTTTAACCATATTTGATTCATATTATACACTATTATCATAGAGAACAATTTGTTTTGTTTAACAGACACATGCAGAATATACAGACAGGATCCCACATTATATGGAACATAATTTTAGGTGTACTTGAAGTTGTTTTAAACTCGTTCAATCCTGAATTAAAAATATTGACAGTGCTCCCGGACACTTACGTTGGGGGTGATTTGGTACTCGATGTAGCTCTTGAGGCCGTACATCTTTGAGCCTTTCTTGGGATCGGCCACCACGCAGTCTAGCTGACTTTCTGGGTAAGACCACACCGGACCAACTTCTCCCATCTGAGCAGAAAACAAGAGGTTTAGAAACCTGCTACTCAGAATTGTATGACAAGCAAACGTAAGTTCATACTTCCAAAAAAGAGCTTTACTCAAAATACAACGGATAGTTTCACATCTGCTACTGCAATAATCTACATGACCATATTAACACTGCATCTACCTGTAAATGTGCTAATGATGCATTTTTACTTTCTTGTGTTATACTGTTTTTAGTTCAGTCAGGTAGGATAAATCACTGCAGCAGGACCACTGACATTACAACTTGCATGCATATTTAGAGATGACCTACATAGATTGCTAGCTTCTCTTTGCCTTTAGCGAGCTGCTTGCATAGGAGGTAGAGCTCCGGACCAGACTTGGAGAACCCAGGAAACCTGCTCAAAGAAAAAAAAAAAAAACAGATTATAAAGTGACGGTCCTGATCACTCTCTTTAACTAATCCACAGTCAGAGGACTTTGTGATGTCTTACTTGTTGAGGGATATTTTCATTGAAGATGCATGAGCCCCTCCTCTCTGCAGTGCTCCACTTTCTCCGGATTCTGACTCGGCGTAACCTCCAGTTGACTTCATGTCGTCCCACTCATCGTCCCACTCATCATCCTCTGCTCCTGAGGGCAGATACATGCACACAGGTTTGTTTTCTTAAATCACAGGCACAGAAAGAACACAAACTGTTCTTCAACAGCCTTCTGTGCAACGTGTGAATAGATGAGAAGCAAACTGTAGGACTGTGAGCATTCAGCTGCAGAATCCTAATTCTTCTGATAATTGATGTATTCTGGGAAGAGACGACTACATGCTGCAGTGTGAGTTCGACTAATATTATCTAAAGTAGATAATAACAGAGGAATATTTCAATATGACTGTAAAATGTCTGTTTCTTAATTTAGGGTTTCTTATTTCATAAGAAGGAAAATACTGTGCTCAGGCTTACTCTGCAGTTCTAAACATCATACTAAACAATATTTTTCTTGTTGCACTAGCTTGATAGCACTAACCAGAAACATTTAATTTCTGTATTTTTATGACATGCACCAGCAACACACATGTAAGCATATACAAAGCACTGCCACCCTTGCTGAAAATAATGTTAATATTAACTTGTTGTGAAGTTTGGTTAAAATGTGTTCAACATTTCCGCGCTGCCAAAGCTCGAGTTTCCTATGAGGACAGAAAATTGCCCTTTTTTATGTAAATAAATGTATTGCATCTGCGAGTAAAGCTAAGACAATGTAATAACAAACTATTTAAAGCTGGTTCTGATAAAAAAAAAAAAAAAAAACAACAACTCAATTTTCATCCGTAAACGCTACCTAAAATAATGAATGTTTTGTATATCTTGATGTTCCCCAACAGCTGTGCAATCTCAAAATGAGGTCTGACGGCCTACTGATACAGTTCATAGGCTGTGAGGTAATACGACTGAGAGTGTGATTAAGACACTGGTGCCAGGCAGATCTCTGAATTCGACCTCAGGCAATTACACACAGACACAGACACACACGGGCAAGTTAGGAAATCATGCATCAATCTGCATTTGCACTGGCCCACAAACCAAAAATGCAATAACTGCATACAGTATTTGGTCAAAAGTGAATTAAGAGATTCAGATTTTCTGACATTTCAGATTTCAGAGAAAACAGCAGGAAGTGTTTGCAAAGTTAGCTGGTGAGACAGACACAGCTGGTTTTTGCTAGAGCTAAATTAAACTTCTCTTTTTCTACTGCTTCCTGTAACTGAACTAAATAGATTTTGATGATCTGACATGATCCAACATCGTATTGATTCAGTTTGTTATCCCGTGTAAAATGATGTAGAAGTTAATCCAACCATGATGGATAAACAAACAAGTAACTTTGTAGACAAGTAGAGTTTAAAAGAATCTCTCTAAAAGGGGCCTTAAATATAAAATGTATCCATTTTGTAATAAAGACTCAAAATTTGAATCCCATTGTCTCAGCTTCACCCTGTCTTTAGTTACTGCTCTCTGTCTTTTCAAGAGCAGACATGCCGTGAGAGAGAACTCAATCTCAATACGAAACTCCTCATTAAAAACATACGACCACAGCAAAAGTCTCATAGATCGACGTTTCCACATTGTACGATACAATCAGACATCACAAAAAAAGTCTCAATTTAGTGTTAATACCGAGCTACAAACTCAATGCCTCACACACATGCTTTGAAGAATGTAAATCATTTCCTGAAACTCAAGTGCTGGAACATCTCTTTTTAAGCACTTATTGTCAGTCCACACAGAAAAATCAAGCGATGCACGGGATACCTGTGTAATCAATAAGGTAGGGATACGGGTAGATGTCTTTGGCAAGAGAGAAAGAAAGGAAAAGTCTGTCAATTCCTCTCCTTGTCATTTATTCCCCCAGTTCTGTTTCTACAATAACAACTGGAGAATTTCAAAAACAGGTCAAGTAATAATTTGTCCGTCTGAGTCATGCGTGAGGCGAACTTTTCCACAGTCTGGAAAAAAAACAGAGTCATGACTTGATTGTCCGGTCCACATGCTGAAGCATCTGTGTGGAGGGAGTGGCCAGACGCAGACTGCGGAGAGCCACATCTGGGACTTAAAAGTCCCTCATTAGACATTAGGCACATTTTTAAATGCTTAAGAACTAAAATCATCATCTGTCTTACGACCAAGACACAAATCATAGATGTAGCAGATAATCTTACTCTTCTCAGACCCTTTCACACAACTGGAGAACTGGATTGTGGTGAAAAAGCTCAACTGTTTATACACGATGTGTACTGAAAACACAGATTGTGGGATGCAGCAACTTATATCACAAGAATCCAAAACAAGCATCCTAACAGAAAGTTGTTCTTAAACCAGAGTGCTCCGTTATAAATGCACAACACCATTTACAAGCCACATGATCCAACTGTGTCAATCATTTCATGTATTATGCTCGCACTTTCCAGAGCTCATTCTTTGCTTTCCAGCACAACCCCATCCACTGCAGCCATATATTCTATCAAGTCCTCACAATTATAGTTCAGTTATAAAATTATAGTTTAGTTTGAAAAGTAAACCACCTGCAAACAGTTCAGCTCAACATAATGACACCAAGAGCTAAAAACAGTGTCTGGCCTTCCCGTGCTTGCAATCACATTAAGACATCTTCTGTTACTTCAGAAATCTGCGATTCAAATAAACTTCAATAATCCTATTAAACATTAAATAGCGAATAAATATAATAACTTGAAAGCAGAAGCACTTTAGAGTTACACACATGCAGCATTGTGTTCATTTCCTATTGTGATACTTTTGAATCACAGCCAGTTCAATCACAAGAATGAAACTTATAATTTATGCATAGCACATGATCATTTTATAATTTTATTATACCGGCACATTTTTTGTAATAACCAACCATCAACCAAAGCTTTTCCTTACCTGGGCCCTGGTAAGCCTGCGGGTGGCCCTGGGATGCGGACCAGGGGTCAGGAGCAGTCTTCCCAGTCTGGGTGCCCTCTGGATTGGACGCCCAGTTGTTGTTGGAGCCCCCCGAGGGGTCCGCGTTCCACACCGACCACGGATCATTACCGTTACTCGCCTGGAAGAGACAAGAGAGGGAAAATGTGAGGGACTAAAGAAGCAGAGAAAGGACAGGGAGGGAGAGGAGTGTTTAATGAGACGCTGACAGGAGTCTTAAAACAACATGCTCTTTCAAACACATGATGCAGTCCCGGCCTTGAACAGGAAATCTGTTAAGTTAAGACGACCGAACTTGACTGTGACGACGGTGTAGTTTGGAAATGCTGCTTAACACATGCAGTGACCGCTAATATCCAAATAATACAAAACTGCATATTTAAAGAAAAGCACATGCTAACAAACAAACATTGTCATCCTTAAAGCTCATTCAGACCATTTTATTTACAGCACTTGTAAACCGAAAAGGCAACTGCATGCCATGCTCGCAAAGCAGACATACTGTTTAGACTACCATGCAATACAGTGTATGTGTGTCTTTTGTAGGCTGCTGTTAGCTTAACGCTAACCTGACCTTGTGAATGGTCACTTAATACACCACATAATGCACATGGACATACAGAAAAGTACAGTAAATGAACTGGTGGTATCACAAAGACTTGCTGCAATGACACTGTGACAAGGGATGCACGATATCATTTGTGTTTTAAGCCGATACCGTTTATTTCACATTTTTGTATTCTAAAAAAAGTTCACAACCTGTAGTTTATTCACACCTGAGGGTAAGAAAGGCTAAGATTTAATGAGTGTGTCCTCTTCTTCTTTCATCTCTATTCATTGGCTATAATTTCATTATCTGATTAATATATAATAAAATAAGTTTCCCATTATCGGGCTGATAAATATCATGCACTCCTAATTGACACAATGAACACAGCAGTGCAGTGAGGTAAAACATCATTTTCCAGCCCTTTCATTGTTCATATACAAGCAACATTTTATACAACAGTGACTGAAAAAAACAAAAAGCTGAAGATTATAAGTTAAATTATGATCGTCTCCTGGATCAATGCTTGGGTTTTGTTCTGATGATTCGTCAGTGTGATTAGTCAATTATATGTGAGATACTCAGATCATTGACTCTGATCTTTAAGTTTTTACAGTTTCACTTTGGTGCTGATTCACAATCTTGATAAAGGGCGTGGGTGTCGATTGGCATGTGTGTGTGTGTACACTACAGTGTGAAGTGAACAGAGAAGGTGAGATCATGCTGTCTGCAGGCAGTAAGAGCGGGAGGGGGGATTTTGCCGTAGCAGACCAATCAAAAAGGAGCGGGCTTGGGGCAGGGAATGGGTGAGGGTGGAGGGCCTGGTTTCATGCCACCGGCCTCATCCACCCCCAAGTGGCGGTTACCTCATCAGGGGACGAAAGGTAGGGGGTAACTGGGGTGTCGGGGGTGTCCGGCTGGGGACTTAAGCCCCCAGCATCCACCTTGAGGGGAAAAGAAGGTGACATCATCACAAAGCGCCAGCAGTGAGGGTTTACACAGCAGGGGATGGGTTAAATTAATGCTGGATGTAGCTGTGCTTGCTTGTGTGTGTGTGTGTGTATGTGAAAAGAGATACAGAGAGATCTGGCTGACTAATTTCCTGTCTTGACTCAACCACTTACTGTGCCCAAATTTCTACTGATCCAGCAGTACGCTCGCATTCACAGAACTTCCTGCCTGCCAACGACAAAAGATTTCACTGCACTTATTTCCTCTTGATTCATACTTACTCGAGCTAAAACCTCAGTCAGTTATAAATGACATGACCGCTGCGAATCTCCCACAGCACCTGCTCTCACTTCTGCATCTGTGGGATTTGTACACGCTGTATGAACGTCACTAAATCTCTGTGATCGCTCACTTCTGCTTTTTGGCTCTCTGTTTAACATCACCCCAACACAAACACATTTTGAGATGGGGAATGGGAACATGGCAGGTGCTCTGTGCATGGCACTATTGTAGGTATTTATACTTACTTCCCCAGGAATGGTCTGGGCAGCTGGATTTAAAGAAGTTATGGCTGCATATAATTTGAATACTCCGACTAAAGGTCAGTAAATAGCCATTTATAAGGCATTTGATGGCCATATTATGCTCATTTTCATATTCATACTTTCATTTTGGATGCCTTCTACAAAATGTTCATGTTAAATAGTTTTTTATTATTTTGATTATACTGTCCACTGCTGCAGCAACTCTATTCACCCTCTGTCTGAATGCTCCATTTTAGTGCCTGTCTCTTTAAGGCCCAGTGAGCTCTGATTGGTCAGCTCTCACAGGACTGAGCAGGCACCACCCACTGTCTTTCCGCCTCAACTCTGCCTGTGATTTTGTTACCACGGCCGGGCTGTGGCTGAGGGCGGTGACCTCACAACCTCATGTCCTGATGGCTTGTTTGAACACACAGTTTCTGAATATGGGCTTTGTGCATTTCTCTGTGGACTGACTGTTTTGCTACTTTCACATCGTTAATATAGCAGCTTATTCTGCTTTATAATCCGAAAAAAAAATGTCATTCATTAGGTGAGTGCATTACCTGGTTTGGTGCAGGTGCTGAGTGGGGAGCATAGGCATCAAAGATGGACAGGTCTGCAGATGCAACATTTCCTACACTTGGAGTAGGTGCTGGGCCTCCAGCTGCTGGGAACGATGGAAACTGCTGACCAAACTAAAATAAAAAGATAAAAGACAAAGGGCGAGACAGACGGAGAACAGTTCCATTAGGAGAACACATCCAGATATTCCAGTGAGATTTAATGACTTTTAAAGACACATTCTTCTGTTGTAATGTGATCGTGTTTCCTTGGTATACCCTGGCTTTTCAAAGTGGGTTTGCAACTTCCCCTGTGTGATAGCACACAAATTTGCACATTTAAATCTGCCAATATGAAGATGCCACACTTAATTCTGCTGGCTTGCTTTTGCAGATCTTATTTTTACCAGTGGGCAGCACTGAAATAGAAAGTAGCTGCATGAGAAACAGGCCGTGTCCTGGTGTTTTTCACGAGAAATTACATAAGCTAAGAGTGCAATCGTCATCAGTGGGACTTTATGATTTGAAAACAGAATCAAAACAGTCTGGGGGCAGCTGGGAAGGTAACTTAAGGTCAAACAAACACACACATCCACACGAGCTTGTTTGCTAAGTAAGGCAGATGGAGAATATCAACATCTCTGTTGTACACAGACACTTCATTGTTGGATGCTGTTTAGAGTGAAGCTAAACTGTTAAACAGACTTCACAGACTTTACTTTTAATCCAACTCTCTGTGTTTCTTTCTGAATGTCTTCAGAGTGAATCACATCCTCACGATGAAGTCACAGTTGCTGGATTTGCTGGATCAAACTGAACACACACACACACATACACACACACAAACACCCTAATCAGCACAACCCTGAAGGAGGCACATCCTGTTGTGATTTTAGTTTGAGGCAAGAGACATTCAGAGCACCACAGTCTGCAGTCACTGCAGAAACATACCCTTGTAAACACTGACAATAAAAGAAGACAGGGCCACTGAGAGGGTGAAATGTTAAATATTTGGCTACACTTTGATATAGATAGTACATGCTGTGCATCGTGACCTCGAAGCTTGATAGCAGATGGTTTTGCGGCAAAATTTTCTCGAGTTAAACTTTAAATACTAGGTGGGATATGAGATGTAATCACCAACTTAAACTCAGTGACTGTCGATCTTACCTCGATGTAGTCTTCTGGCACCAATCCAACCTCCCCTCTGGAGTTCTGTGCTTCGATCCAGCCGCCTCCAATATGCTGAAACAGAGCGAGACCCAAAACAACATGTAAGCATAAATCACCTGACTTCAGAGAGTAGGTGTCTGCGTCACATGCACAAGAAAGACACATTATGAGGACGCCTGAGAATGTGTTTGAGTGCACTGCAGTTACCTGATTACTCTAAAATGTACATTTACATACAGCTGGTCGATTTTCAGATTTCGCCACTTGTCTTGCAATATTTTTGAATGATGCTGCTGCCTAAATTTTGGGGGGGATTTTCATCCATGAGACATTTTTGTTTTCTTTTGGTTGTAAGCTGTTGTGATGTCCCACGTCCTCTCGTATGGTGTGTTTGTTTTTACCCACTTCTGGAGATAAAAATCCTCTTAAGGGACAATAAAAGTCTGAACTAAACTGAAAAATGTAGTAGCTTGTGTTACTGTTACCGTGTTTGTCCTCATTTGTTATCACAATTAAGGAAAACAGCTTTCTCAATTACATGTCATTTAAGGATTCAGGTTAGAGCAAAAGGCTGACAACAACCAGGTTACCCAAGTATCTGTAAACACACTGAAAGCTCCCAGGACAAATTCCTCCACAGTCAGTTTGTTTAGTGAAGAATAAAGATTCTGTTTTACTTATACAGTGGGTCCTGATTGGCTTAACACCGACTTTGGTTAGAAAACTATGTAGGTCAGCACACAGTGAGTGACCTTTGAACTGTTGGCAACTGGCTGTAATGACATCATGTTTGCTCCCTCTTTTTTTCCCTTTAGTCCTTCCTTCCTCCTTGCATGTTTGTGACACTCATCATTTATAGACAACCTGAGATCATGCATGCTTACAGGACTTCAACAGTCACATGGGCATTTCCGTTTGTCTTTTTTCCTCGTCCACAATGTCAGTCTACCAGACTAATTGTTAACCAGATTATGCAAACAATCCAAATATACATTTTTAATGACGCACACAAAACCGAAACCAAATGAGGCTGTAAGCAGTGGGATCCTGCATCCAACACCTGCACTGTGCAGATGATGGATAGAGATTAGAGCAAAGATAAGTCGATAAATTGATCAAAATTTATTGCAAACTATTTTAATAAATAGATTAATAACTTCTCTTATTTTTCAAGCAACAAAGTCAAACATTTGCTGGTTCCAGCTTCTTAAGAACTAGGATTTGCTCGTCATTTATGATGGTAAATGAACATTTTTGGGTTTTGGACTGTTGGGACAAAATAAGCAATATGAAAATGTCACTTTATAGACTTTACAATTAATCGATTAATCCTGAAAATGATGTGTAGATTAATCAATAATGAAAATAATCCTCAAGTGAAGCCCTAATTGGGATAGAAGGAAGGTAGAGGAGGAGGAGTTCTGGTACAAATTTACCTGATTGGTGATGGTGACCGTCTCGCCTTCTTTCACTGTCAACTCGTTGTTTCCAGGCTCAGCAGAGAAGTCATATAACACTTGTGCCTGTACACGATCAGGAAAAAAAAAACACTGTTATGAAGCCCGCATATGAACATATAGTTCCACATGTATGCGCAAGTACATGCAGCAACACATCCAATAGCACTATCAGTATTTGTTTTGTTGTGGAGTGAAATCAGGGCGCAGGGAAACAGGCCCAACTAGTTTCTCTGGGTATATTTTGCTGACTTACTAAGCACCAGTATCAACCAAAAACAAAAGCCCAAAACCAACACGTTACCTGGGTCAGTTTAATACAGGAGCCTGCAGTTATTCTGACCCACATCTACTAATCGGCCTTCCCCCTTGGCCCCAGAGGCACACACACAAACAAATACATGCAACAGTGAGAGGTAACAAAGTGAAAACAATCCTAAATATGACTTCACCTTTCCCACACAGGTCACTTCATGGCTGGTTTTCATAAATTTGTCTATCTAAAGTCACATGGATTGCCACTTGTTATCCAAAACGTAAGCGCCAAAGAGCGCTCGACTATCCAACTAACTTCTTCATTTACCTATGAGGTGGAATGCAAGGCTATTTGCACTTCCCTGAACAGAGATCTATTTTAGTGTTTGCCTGCCCCCTCCCAGGAGTCAAGGAAGCTTGCTGATGTTTCTAAACAGGAACTCATGAATGTTTCAGGGCACAGCCTCCGCTCTTCAGGCTCAGTTATTATTTTCATGGAGCACTTTTATGAATACACTTTGCTTCTGTCTTGATGTCTGCTTGGGCCAATGATGATCCAACCCTGCCTAGCTGAATAGCATGGTATGATTTGCTGAGTTGTTTTTTTTAATTTAAAATCCCCCTCCATCACAAGGTCTTTTAATTACAGAAAGGTGAAGTCAGACCCCTTCAGTTGGACCACCATGGGACATTATTTCAGAAAGAATATATAGGGTGGTGAATGGCGAGACTTACAGTTTTGTGATCCCATTTGAATTGAATTACACATACGATGTTTCTCAATTCAAAAGATAATGTTTCACCTAAAGAAAGTCGCAGTTTGTCATAAAGCTAATCAAACGTGAAAAGTACCATTATAAACATTTGAAAAAGGTCCCATGGCGCGCACCGAAAGGTTAATATTGTTACTTTACACTAATGTTTTTACCTTTGACAGTTTGACACTAGAAAGTTGTTCTCACATTCGTCTGCTGGAGGGGGGATCTCCGTGCACACTTTACCAACACCATGTACCAACAAGCATGATTTAGTGACATTGCAACTTGTTTGGAAGACATCTTTGCTCCAATACACCACTTAAACTTAAAGCTGTGACGTGGAAACATAAAACCTCACTACACACACTGAGAATAATCTCTGTGAAGTAGGAGACATTTTGTGTTAAGCAATAAAACTCCTTTAGTAAATAATATTTGGATACACGGGGCGCCTATTAGCTCAGTTGGTAGAGTGGGCATCCCATGTGCAGAGGCTTTGCCCTCGCTGCAGCGGCCCCGGGGTTCGAGTCTGGCCTTGGCCCTTTGCTGCATGTCGGCTCACCCTGTTTCCTGTCATCTCTCCGAAGCTGTCCTATCAATTAAAGCCATACAAAGGCCAAATATATATAAATATATATATATATAAATACACACACATTTGTTTTGCAATAATCCTTCAAAAGTGGTTACCAAACACATTTTTACAGTTTAACGACAAACTGTGTAGTCTAAAATGACACCACTGCACTAAAACAGTAAACTTCAATGGGAATTTTAAAAATCACATATTATCCGGAGCATCTTTCTCTACATTATAATCTTTTTTTAAAAAAACAAAAAAAACAATTGAACATGTCTGGCCAACATACAGCTCAGACAACAGAAAGCCTCCTGTGGACATGTTTTGCAAATTAGCATTTTGCTAGTGCAGTGCATCTGGAGCTCGTGCATGGTTGACTGCTGCAGCACCAATATTACTGTTAAGTACATCTCAAATAAATGAACTAAACATAGCTGTACGCAGATGCTGATATATCTGTGATAGGCTAATAATATCAACCATCAGATACATTGATCAGTCCCTAAAAAAATTGGTATTACATGCATTGGCAAGACTTAAAATGTCATAAAACATGAAGGGGGTAGGAATGTGTAATAAAAACAACACAGTAATAAAAGTAATACTCATAGGCTGTCAGTAACTCACACTATTGTACTGCTAATACTAAAACTAACTGTATTATTGAAGAGTACACACCCTTACTGACTCACACACACACACACACACTGTACTGACCAAAGACTACATTTCCCAGCATTCCACGGAGGCAGAGATGACCCGCACTGGAAAGGTAGTAAAATGTCACAAGACACTTTCTTAATGAGACACATTTTCCATGTACAGCACAAACATTCGTGTCACGTTTACCGCACACAAACGTGTCGTTAGCCTCCATTACACGCGTCCGAGGCAGAGTTTTTAAAATGTCCCTGACTCTCTAATGTGTCGCTTATCGAGCGAAGTGTTCACTGTAGACCCAATGCGAGAAACTGTAACAAGTCCACAACTAGCATAATTCATCAAAACAGCAGCTGTCAGGGGAAACTAGTGGAGGTTAAACACCCGGGCTGGCGTTAAAACAGCGTAGAAAAAGTTGCGTGACTTACCTTTACCGCCATTGTCGAAGCATTGATCAATCATTACAAAAACAGGCCCTGCGGTTTTCAGGATTTCCAAATCCTCAGCTGGACATTTCCCCCCGCTGCTTTCCAGCTAAAAAAGAAAAAAACACGCTAACTCCTCCCGGTGTCGAGCCCGCACACCTTCAACACATGAACTTAAAAGAAACAGTTTTGACACTTTAAAAAGTAAAAACAACCCTGGGAGGAGAGAGAGACGCTGGAGGGGGGAACAGAGAGGCTTCAGTGCGACTGCAAGTTTTGAACCGCGCAGAGCTGCTGACAGCGCGGAGGGAGGGAGTGACCTGCGCCGCGGAAAGAAACCGGAAAGGTACAGCCTCGGTCCGATATGGCCCTCCGAGACGAGCCCGGCTCAAATCAAACCACACGAAGGGTGGAAGGAGCAACTTTAAAAGTAAAATGTAACGCAAATAATGGCGTAAGAGACTAAAAAGTGCAAAAGATAAAACATGAAAAAAAATGATTCTCTAATATTATTATTAAAGTAATAATAGCATCAGTTTAAATGCCAATATAGCAGCCATCAAAATGTTTTCCTTAAAAATAATAATAAAAAAACAATTTAATAAAAATCATAATCATCTATTTTTTTTAATTGGTTATGAGGTTGTTTTCTAACACTGAGAGGATCCCACCACATTAGTATTTTAAATTCTGAGGCCCAAACAATGGTGAAACTTCCGGTGTATGAGTATTATTCCAGTCTCCTGGCAGCCACAGTCGTGTGTTTGCTGACAGCGTTGTTAACAGCTGGCTCCGCGGCTGAAGGGAGTGACCCCGGGCTGATTTATCAAGCTGGAGTCGCCCCCTGCTGGGCCCTGTGTGCTACTACAGCACAAGCAAGATGCATCATTGTGTCTGATATCTCTGTGGTCAGGAGCAGATGCATCCATGGAAACAAAACAAAACATATGATGTAGCAGTCTAATGATAATGTCTCTTTATTCTGTCCAGCTCACATCTTTGACAACAAAACTACAAAAGGTCTTGATTTTTAAGGGAAATAAAAGCCTGCTCTGAAAAATACTGTTTATTGCTCACATCAGAGGTATAGCAGTTCAAAGTATGCATCTATCCTACAGGATAGATTCCTCTTCCTTTTCAAAAACCTGGCTCCTACATTACCCATAATGCACCTTTATGAGTAACATCAATGCAGGCAATGTATCAGATTACACACAGCTTCATCTGGAGCCACAAAAGGCTTTATATTACTTTTTCCACATATGCAGTTGTACTCTCCAAGACCTGTAAACACAATGTTCATGGTGTCAGTTTGAAGCTGAAGCACTGAAAGCAGTTGAAGTGTGTAAGATGAAAGCAATTGAGTTGGTTTGTAGGGCGTGACTTGAGCTGCAACTAACAATTATCTTCTTTATTAAGTAATCTGCCAGTTATTTTCACAGTTGATTGACTCATTTTGTCTATAAAATGTCAAAAAAAAATATGAAAAATGCTCATCATTGTGTCCCAGAGCACAAAGTGATGTGAATACACCCTCACAGAATGACCACACTATTCACATTCCTCAGAGATGAAGTTGTTTTGGCTGAAATCACGTGTTTGATACACGAGAAGCTGACAAAGAGAGAGAAAGAGTCAGCTGTATTCCTTTCATTCTGGTCAGAGTCGGTATTGGGCACCTTGACTCCGGCCATAATAAGAGTTACACCTTTCATTCCTGCTCCCTCCTCGTCACCTCCTCATATATCAAACGCCTGAGGTGGTCTCACAAGAACCGGTGGAACAGGTTGGTATCAATGAGGGAGTAACTGAGATGAGAGTCCACTCAGATGACCACTGGTAGTCGAGAGCGACAGGAAGAAGTTATGAATGTTTATGTGAAAAGACGTGGAGGAACATCAAAGACAGTGATCTTGCAACAAATAAGCTTTGGAGAAATCCTTGTATTTGAAAGTGGATCAGAAATCACAAAGTGATTGAGGGCTTAAGAGATGTACAACACTTGTTGCTCGAAACAGGCAAATGCTACATGACTGAGCACTTTTTCCCTGTATCACCTGAGTCCATCTAGCAACGCAGGTGTGCCGGTGGAGGGTGGGAGGGTCTTTGGCTAACCCGCAGGCAGTGAGCTCAGTCTGAAGATCTCCAACCTCGCATAGACATCATGCGCTCTCTGCTCCTTTTCCTCTACCTGTGCTCAGTCAGGATTGAAGGAGCAGGGGCGTCGGACCCCAACCTGCCCTTCATGGAATACCTGGACCAGAACCATTTGGTCTGCCTGAAGTGGGGCTTCGATGACCTGCAAGGGACCATTACATTCAAATTTGTGGTTAACACGACAGGCTGGGTCGGCTTTGGCTTCAGTCCGAACGGAGGCATGCAGGGGGCAGATATCGTCATGGGGGGACTTGGATCCAGTGGAAGCTACTTCAAGGTAAAACATGACCAGATATAAACAGCTACATGTGACGCCTGTGTTATGTTTCTTCCATTAAAGAAAAATATCTTGTCTTTCTGGCCTTTAGGATTATCATGCCACAGGGAACAGCATGCCTCTGGAGGACACGGAGCAGAGCTACACTCTCCTCTCTCTGAGCGAAAGTGACGGTCAAACCAGCATGACCTTTCAGAGGGCCATCGTGTCGTGTGATCAGCAAGACTTCCAAATCACTGTGAGACATTCAAACATTATCTCCCAGCTCACCATTACAGCAGCTTTTGAAGTAGCGACAACATTTTTGTTTTTATTTCACCTCAACATGATCAGAAGAACACATTTTGCCAATGTATGTTTCTGTAAATCATGGATATGTTGAAAGTTTGCATTCCTTTTAGGTCCAGTTAACAAGTTTTATGTGGTAATAATGCTCTACTTATGGTCTGGTTAGGTTTAGGCTTAAAAAAACACTAGGCTAGGGTTTGGAAAAGATCATGGTTTGGCATAAAATCCTGCTGTGATCACCACAAACACAGCAAGAGATGTCCCAACTTCCCAACAAAAATATCAGCTGGAAATTGTCTCGACGTCTCCTCAGATATATCCAGTGATTTCACACTTACACATGTTGAAACACAGTCTCGAACTGTGGTCATTGGCTTGGCAGCCTCCTTTCTTAACTCCTGGTTTTACGAGTCTCTGATTTCATACAGTCAAGTTTGATTGCTAAATCTCAATAAATTAATTATGAAATGGAAATTTCTTTGCTATGTGCTGTCAGAAACAATCATCATGATCAATAATCACCATGTAAGAATGGTGCATTGCTTCATTTAGGAGGCTGCTGTTTCCATGGTAACAATAGACCAAAATCCCTCATCAACTAATTTCACCTCACTCAAACTGTTGTGACTCATTATTTGTAAGGTTATAGTCTTTTGTACAGTTGACCTCTCGTCTAATTCTCTATGTGGAGCTCAAGTTTCCTGCTTTTGTCCGTCTAAACTTTGTACTAGGAGGTCCCTTTTGTCAGGTTCACCTGAATGTTCCTTTACCTTTGCGTGAAACTGGCTGTTGTTCTCAGATATGAAGACAATAGGAACAACAAAAGGCATTTTGCTTTCCATTCAACACCTGAAAGGTTATACGTTTTTGGTAATAAAACCCAGCTGCATATGTCGATACTTGTGTCTATAAACAGTAACCTGCAAAGTTAGTGCCTGTTTATCAGTTTAAATGTATAAAATAACTTTATTTTAAGGTTTTCCACAAATAAAAGCCTTTTCATGTTGGGACCTTATGTTGACGAAATATATTTATATGTATAAATATTTGTTGTCATCTCTTTTATAGGCTCAACCCATTAAGTTGATCTATGCCTACGGGACAACGGATGCGATCAGGTACCACGGGGCCCAAAGAGGCACCAAGGAAGTCAACCTGCTGAACTACATGGCCAGGGCGACCTTAACCAACGTCAACTTTCTCAATGCCACAGTGGATAATGTAAGAGACATTCAAAACAGTTTTGATAATGATGAATTGTGGAAAATTGTATTTAATTTACTTTTTTTTTTTCCTTTACAGATCACTGTCCCTGCCACTCATACCTACTACCACTGCAGGATCATGAATTTCCCAAGACTAGTTACAAAACATCATATAATTGCGGTAATCATCCTTTCTTCATATTAGTAAATTATGATCAATTAGTCTGACAAAAGTAATTACAATGAAAAGCACTGATTCTGTACAGTCAAGTGTCATTTATTAGGCATAATCTAATACAAAACTAGTCACACAGCTACAAACTGAACATTAAGAGCAACAAACATATTTATTTTTACTTTCATTCATCATTACTTTACTTTACTTCAGGTTGAACCGGTCATAGAGAACGTTGACATGGTTCATCACATGCTGCTGTACCGCTGCCCCTCCTATGTGACGCAACCATACGACAAACCGTGCTTCCAGGGTGACATGCAGGACGTCTGCATGGGGTTCATGGCTACATGGGCAATTGGAGGAGGGGTGAGGGAGACTCAAGTGTCCACCTCTGAATTCTTTGATTCATTTCGTTGTCTGTGTATATCCATGTCAGTTTTGTGCTTGTGTAAGCTGATCCACAGTTTTTCCCCCGAAACCTCAGGCAATGGACCTTCCAGAAAATGTGGGTATCCCTGTCGGAGGTGAGGACAGCGATACGTTCTATAGGCTGGAAATCCACTACAATAATCCAAACAATGTATCAGGTAAATACTGCAGATCCTAAATGGTTAAAGGAGACGTATTATGCTCATTTTCAGGTTCATAATTGTATTTTGGGGTAATGCTAGAAGTTGTCTTATACTGTCCAGTGCTGCAGCACTGTATTCCCCCTCTTGTCTGAAACGCTCTGTCTCTTTAAGGCCTCCCCTCCTGTCTACTCTGATTGGTCAGCTCAAACACACCTGAGCCAGCACCGCTAACAACAACAGACCAGCTGTGCTAAATGAATACTTATGTGCCAAACTAGCATGGTGATGTAGTGTGATGCCACAAAGTCCCAGAGTTAAAGGTCTGACTACTGATGAAGCCTTTTAGGGACTTCAGGTGCAGTGTTTTCTGTGGGAGAGAGGAGCTTCGCTTGCTGTGGACTTCTTGCTTTTTAACTTTCAAGACCTTTAACATGCACAAGAATATGCAACACTGAAGGAAAATAAAAATATATAATAGTATTTCATCATTATACTCTTCCTGCCCACTGAATGCCTGCCACTTGAATGCACCAAAAAGAAATTCACTTACAGATTTACGTGTTTCAAGCCCAAGCCAAATAATTTGTCATAACACATTTTTAAACTTTGGTTTCTTTCTGTTTAGGTAGGACAGACAGCTCTGGACTGAGACTGTACTATACAGCCCAACTCCGGCAGCATGACGCGAGCATCCTGATGACAGGTCTGATGCCGGGGGGATATATGATGTATAAAATCCCTCCAAAGGCCACTCAGTTCCGGACATACGGCGTGTGCAATACCACTTTGTTTTCTCGGGTCTGTATTAGAGGTTATCACCGACAAGTTTAGAGATAATACATTTTTATTGTTTATGATTATGTCCCTGAGATTATTCACTTTCCACCCATAGTTTCTGGATCCTGTGCCTGACCTTCAAGTGTTTGCTGTGCTCATGCACACTCACTTGGCTGGGAGGAAAGTCAGAGTTGGCCACTTCACTAGGTAAGAAGGAGAGATCGAGGATTTGCTTTATGTCAGTCCATATTTAAGATAAATTTAAAAAAATATACATTTATATGGTTTAACTGTTCTTTTAAAAAATGGTCATGTAAATGTAAAATGTCTCTGAAGAAACGGAACGCAGATCGACTTCTTGGGCTTGGATGAAAACTATGACTTTGACTTACAACAATTGACCAATATGGGAGTCATCAAGACCATTAAACAGGTAAGTCCCCATTTCCTCCACGCTCATATATCATGCCCCAAAAATTATATTATAAATGTAAAATATTGAAAGTGCTCTATGGTGCCACATTACGTTTCCCATTGCAGGGTGATGAGATCGCAGTGGAGTGCACCTACAGCACCACCAGTCGCACCGGAGTCACTAGGGTGGGTAATTACTGTATTCATCTAAAGTCACTACACAACTGTACCTGAGAAAAAACACACAAGTAACATTAGGACTTTTGATGAAACTCCAAAATACATATTTTCCCCTTATCTGCAGTGGATCATAGATAACCATTAGCAACTTTAGCTAGACACACGCTCTTTACACTCGGTGCTTCTGCCAGAAATGAACGTCACGTCTTGTGAGGGCAAGGATTACAAAGGCTTTTCTTTATTTTAGCAGCCAGCTAGGCTAGCTGACAGGCTAGTTAAAAACAACTAAGTGAATACCTAAATGCTCAAAAATGCTAAGAACACTATATGCAAAAAATACATACAAAGCGAACTGTGAATAGTTAAGCGTGACACTCTGTGGCACTTTGAAAAACTCTGTGTAGCTTTCCTGAAAGAAAATCAAATGTTCTTTCCTGTACAACATAATACAGTATGATTTTAATACTCAAGTCCTTGAGAGCAACTGGTCAATAGAATATTTAACACATAATATAATTTTAAAAAAGGGTCTTGTTTCACATATTCCTCCTTCAGATGGGGTTGGGAACTATGAATGAGATGTGCCTGGCCTTCCTTTACTACTACCCTGCGATCAATATCACCACATGTCAGAGTCACCCAAATACAATGCATCCAGTGATGAACGCAAGCTACCAGTAAGACCAGATGCACTCCTTCACAGAATATTATTGTTATATATCGTTACATATATATATTAGTCTCAATATGCTCTTCTGAAGTTGATGATCTTACCTCATTTCTGACAGGATGTTTGAGGGGACCACAGCTCCAGACCAGGATGAAATTGCTGCCTATGAGCATTTGTTAAAGACCATACCGCAACTGCAGTTTGTCTCTGATGACAGTGTAAGTAACAGTCTGTTTGATTGTGTTGTTTCCTTTCAATACACAATCTGAGAGAGAAATTCATACTTTTGTTGAGAGGTTTTAACTTTTAAAATAACATGTCTGTCACATTTTTCTTATACTGGTCGTTGTTCATTAGTTGTTTTTTTTTTTGTCAGTCCTTTCGCAGCTTCCTCTTGTTCCCATTTCCTCTTTAATGTGATTTTTTTTGCTTATGTTAAGGATTTTCTTGCCTATTTATATAACATGTTCATGATATGTACAGTTTTACAGCTTTACTTTTGTGCTGCTCAGCACGTGTCCACTGAGTTTAATTGTGTCCCATATATAGTATAGAGGGTTTTATGTGCTTATCTAATGATCACAAAGTCAAAGTTTTCATTCGTCATACAGTTTGGGGCATTTAAGTTTAAGTCACTGACAACAAAGCAGGCTTTTTAGTGTTTAATGCTTTTCTTCTGCAGGATCACAACACGCTGAATTTCTATATTATGTCATCTTTTTGTTTCCATAGAGCAACTTCTCAGCTTACGCAGAGGGCACGGTCAGGGAGATGATGAAGACGCCGACTGTCACTTGCAATACTCCCAACGCATCAAGCAGACTCGTCACCTCCTGGATTGTGAACCCAGCAGGAGTAATACTTTTGCTACTCTGGATTGCAATAATATAACGTGATTGTACGCGCAACATATCCAAATGAGTGCAATTTTGATACAGGGAGATGCAGTTGATTAAAATCTCTATTGTATCCAACTGGGTATATTCAACTTTACAGGACAGGGTGTATACCAATTCCTATGTTTTAGTTTTTTCTATCCATAGCATATTTTTTCTCTTTGCTGTTAATTGTCAATGACAGAGCAGGTATCATATTACTCAGTAACTATTACATTGATAATCACATTTAGACTAGTTGCTAGATTCGGTTGCTTGGCCATGTGTGCCTGGAGACAAGCCAAATAGTCAATTTAGGTTTAAGGTCATAAAATTTTATCATATATGACAAAAA
Organism: Pagrus pagrus; assembly: GCF_965226575.1. Lineage (NCBI taxonomy): Eukaryota > Metazoa > Chordata > Actinopteri > Spariformes > Sparidae > Pagrus > Pagrus pagrus. The sequence continues at coordinate 10,088,111 of NC_140200.1, forward strand.
TGTGTACCTATAGCACCGTACCGTAACCTTAAAGTAGCTACATGGAATTCAGCCATCAGTAATTTTATCATTTACCTGTGCTATAGATCTATATATACACATATACAAAATTACATAAAGTGTGATAAATGTATAAGAATTTATGGCACAAAAACATTTGCACTTTTCCCTGTTTGTGTATATGTGTTGTGTTCCTTGTGTGTGCTGTAAGCCTAATTGCAGATTTTTATATGTGTGTGATTTATATAAAGGAGCGAATCATTTAATAATCACTCAATAAAATATGTTTATACATCCCACATAATATAAAAACATGTATTATTACAATATACAGAAGTGGATGGAAGTGGTTGTGACCTGCAGTTCCACATGATTTCCTCCAGGGGGAGCTCTAACTTACTAGCCTGCCTGTCACTGTGCTGTCAGAGAATGAATGTGTACAGCTAGCCGGCTGGTAGCTTTGGCAATGTTGTCACTATCAGAATGATATCGCAGCGGGACAGAGGAGAACTTGCTCGGTTTTATACTGTCACGGATCCTAAAAAGCACCAGAAAGGCTACACTGTGTACAAAGTCACCGCAAGGGTAAGCAAACGTAGGGTGACAACAAGGCTAACGCTAGGTGTTGTTAGCTGTAGCTAGCTTTTGTAGCTTGAGCTGTGCTAATCAAGCTAATATGATGCAAACGCACGTAACGTTACTTAAACCTCTGGAGGACTGGCTGGCAGTGGTAACAGCTTTTGTAAACACAAAAGAGGTAGCTAACAGACACATTCAGACTTGCTTAACATGAAAACATTGGTTTCTCTTTACCTCCAAGGGATTTTCTAGATGCTAACTTACATTAGCAGAATTAGCCAGAATGATTGAATCCGACCTAAACGCTGTGTTGACCTGGCGTTAACCGCTTGATAGCTAACTAGCTAGCTTAGTAAGTGTTACGATAGAAGGAGCTAATGTTAGACATCTTTCAGCGAGAGGAAATCTGCCCTCTCTCTAACATTAGCTAGAGATGTGGGTCATATTGTTATTATATTTTTAGGCAAGGTTTGAGAGATACCTTTAAATATGTAACGCTAAATAACGTTGCAGGGGATTATGATAAACAAATGGAGAAATGTTAAAGACCTGTGTTAACTTCATAATCTTCACGTCAATGGCTGAAACATCCTGTATCAATCTCACAGAGTCAGGTGATGACCTACTCTGAAAATGTTTGAAGTGAGGAGAAATCAAACACAATTAGACTTTACTTTATTAGTATGGACCTCTGCCTCCTTTCATGATATGCATCAACTCACAGATCAAGTGTTGGAATGGACAAATAAGTCTTTTGATGATGAAATGAAAAGACATATCCAATTATTTATCCATGCTTCTGTCAGATCTCCAGTTACCAGCAGCCTGCTGTGATTTTGCAGATATACGATGGGCACACCCCCAGCTCAATAAGTTAGTAAGGACATGCCGAGTTTCTTTTTCTCCGCCTTTCCACCATCCTGCGTGTTACGAGTGTTGGTGATGTCTCGACTCAAGACTTCCGTCATCCCACTATATAATGCACTCATTGTCACGCTCAGAGCCGTGTCCCTCCTCATACTAGTCTCACAAGAAAGTCTGTGCAGCAAAACATCTATTAAAGTCATTCACGTGTTCCTGACCTCGCTTCTTCTACTTCTTCTTCTTCCACACAGATAATCTCCAGGAAAAACCCAGAGGATGTCCAAGAGGTAAGACACGCAGCCATTATTTTTATGTTGTGACTTTGTGAGTGTGCATAGCATTGGCAGACAGTTGATTTTCTTGATAGACATAGACATATTTTGGAAGGAGTGTTCCCTACAGGGTAGTGTTGTCAAAATATTGATATGTCAATACATATCTGAATTCTTGATATTTGAAACAGCTTCAATACATGTATACCACGGTAACGATACACCCGTACCAGCTGCACTTTCTCCCTCTGTCTCCGAAAGTGAGTTGACTCATGCACTATGATTTTAGTACAAGCTATCTGTGTGTTGCTCTACATTCCTTATCCACCTCCCTACTCATGAGATTTTATAAGCAAAGCTGAATTTTTCTAGCAAAAATAGTTTTGCATGCATTTGTTTATCAAGCATCTCTTTACGTTCAAACACAAAGGCTTTTTTTCCACAGATTAAATATGAAGGAATGCTTCTCATATCTGCGCTCAAACCAACTGTTTTGTCCTCTAAAAGGTGTCACAACACGTTAAACTATTCCCCTCCTTGTTCTATCAATAAAAACACACATGCATGCCCTCCTACATCTGACGGACACTGAGGAATGCAGTCTAGCCTGGAACCAGCACGCTAATGCAGCAGGCATGATGTCAATTACCGCATGTGTAGGAGAAGTGAAAGAGTTTTGTCTGGAAACACATACCTCTATTATCGAGCAGTGCCCCTGTTCGGGAGCGGTGCTCAGTCCACTTTTTTCCCACAGCAGCAGGCTGGACATGCATGTCAACATTAGGAATATATGTTTTGCTTTATCCCACTGAGTAAGGAACTGCGTCATCCAGGTTTGTGTGAAGTTTTATTTTCGCAAGATAGTGGTGAGATGAGTCATTAAACTTGTTATATGAGTTAGATTGTTTCATCTTTTGGCAGAGGAGCAACAGCCGCCATTGATTCATTGTGGTGTCAGGCTTTCGAATGCTTTTGTTGAAGTTTTTACATTTTTAAACAAAATTTGATATGATACATTTAAAGCGTCACACAATTTAAACATAAACATATTGATGCCCTAACTCCTCCTCCTCCCTATCTTCATCTATCTGTCCTCTCTCTCTCTCTTTCTTTCTGTAGATAACGGTATGGAAGAGATACAGTGATTTCCGGAAGCTTCACCAAAATCTCTGGCAGCTGCACAAGAATGTTTGTAGCCAGTCGGAGCTGTTTCCTCCCTTCGCCAGAGCCAAAGTCTTTGGTAAGGACCTGACCCCCTCTTTTTCCCTGTGTCAAAACATTTGCCCTTATAAAGGTAAAGGCAGCAAATGAAAACGCTTGAACTTCTCCTGTTACTGAACATTTGGTTGTCAGAGTTAATGATCATCTCTGAAGTGACCAAAGAAAAACTTTTATAGTGACAAACTTTGTGGGATAAGACTATAAATCCTGAACCTTTGAACCACTGGAGAAGTAGTCACTACTCTGCCCCCTAGAGGCAGCTCAGTGTTATAATTTGACATGATCCCATAAAAGAAAATCTCACTCTGTGTATGTGTGCATCTTTCTATCCATGTATGCACATGCAGGTCGTTTTGATGACTCAGTAATTGAGGAAAGAAGACAGTGCTCCGAGGATCTGCTACAGTTCTCTGCTAATATCCCTGCTCTCTATAGTAGTCAGCACATCCAAGATTTCTTCAAGGTATCCAAACACACACGTCCAGAAACACAAACTTACTCCCAGTGAGACTGTGGACTGCAGTGCTTTTAATTCTTTTCAAGGGAGGTGAGGTCCACGACGGCTCGGAGCTCATCGGACCGGCCGAGCCCTTTTCAGACTTCCTGGTGGACAGTTTATCCGACTGCAGCTCTGACGGTAGCGTTACACACAATAACTCTTTCTATTAGTTTGCAATGACTGTTGATTCACACTTGCTTAGAAATGTGTGCACATGTTTTCCAGTTCAAAGAGACATCAGCGGTGCAGATGATTTGACGATCACGTCTGAGTATGGAGGTAAAGTTTGGTCATGCGTTAAAATAACGCCCACCCACATCAAAGCTCATACATTTAGTCAAATCATACATAAACTTAATATGTCTGTATTGACTCTAGCATTGTTTTCCTCCCAAGGCCCGTCCAGTGACAGCGACCTGACCTCCCTGGCTGTAGATACAGACTCTTTGGCTGGGCTGGATGATGGCATGGCCTCGGGCCGCACCTCCCCAAACCAGCCACAGGGGGGAGCCACTAACATTAGCAGCAGCTGCAGCCCTCGCTTGCCCTCCCTGCACGACCGCCGCACGCCATCTCCCGCCTCAGTCCCTTCCTCTTCGGCCCCTAACCCAGAGGTCAGCTGGCCAGGCCGGACGCCGCTCTTCTCCGGCAGTCTGAGGAAAGCCGGTGGTGGCACCCCGAAGGACGTGAAGTCAGACTACCTAGACAGAGCCAGTGAGCTCATCTGTTTGGCTGTACAGAAGGAGAAAGAGCAGGATTTCCAGGCAGCTTTCTCCTGCTATCGCAGTGGAGTGGACCTGCTGCTGCAAGGAGTGCAAGGTTAGTTTAGGAGAGAGATGAGTCACCTTTCTGTTGGGGCAGTGTTTTCCACTTTAGAGCCACTACTAAATAACAAAATTCCTAGAAGAGTTGCTCTTCAAATCTTTTATTGTGAAGGCTTTACTCTAGTTACCCAAAGTTAAAGAAAGGTGGGAAAGTTATTCAAGTGCAGATGCAGTACTGCCAACATCATATAGAATTCTATTTTGCGGTCTATTTTGTCAGTGACATGACAATTTAAAAAGGTCTTAAAACTCTTTAAAGCCATGGAAAAGTCTTACATTTTTAATTTGCGTGGTCTTAATTACCACAAACAAGTTATCTCATTTCATTTATCCTCAAGCTCTTTTGTCGAGAGTTGTACCTCTGCATTGGACCACAAACATACTACTTACCTGCGATGTTTAACTAATAAAAAAAAGATGATTTGTCGAAAATTCAGTCTTGGAAGTCTTGAACTGGTCATTAAAAGTATAAACGTGTCTAAAACCTGTCGACACCTTTTTTAAAAAGTTTGCTGATTCTCTGGCGCAGGTTGTTTTACAGGCAATATCCTTGTATTGAGTAAATGTATCTGAACCAGCAACGGTTCAGTTTATTTTGATGTCATGGTGAATTAAACTCACCAAAAATATGAAAAACTCACCACGAAATATGGTCATATTCACATACAAACCATCAGTGTGAAACAGTGGTGGAGAAATGCTTCATGAAAGTATGTGGTCAGGAGGAGAAGTACGATTTTCACTGCTGATAGACAGAGGGTGGATACTGGGTGGTAGCTGGGAGCGAAGGCAGTGGATGGGTGATTGGATCTTGTCATATAATACCTGTGATGTTGAGAATCTGCCAGTGACCTTTACCTTCCACCCGTGTGAAGGACTCTAACCAAAAGACATCACTTTTACTTTGTGGTTTGTTAGTTTGCCACAGTAATAACTGGCTGTTTTGTGAGTAAATAAAATGCTTGCACAGAAGCTTTCAGTGCTGCACTATAAAAACTGCTTCGTAAAGACAAATTATTGATCTCTCTCAACCCTTTTCAGGTGAGCCCAGTCCCACGCGGCGGGAGGCAGTGAAGAAGAAGACTGCAGAGTATCTGATGCGTGCAGAACAGATATCCAGTCAGCATCTGAGAAGCAATATGGGTCAGGGGTCAACGCAGACAGTGGTGAGTGGGAGAGAAATGCCGTGTGATGACTTTGTTGGATTATGCAAATGTGCTTCATATGCATGCATCCACCAGGGTCCTCAAACCACTTGAGGCAGTGTATCAGAGTGCTTTTGTGTTTACATCACAGATGAAAACATCACAGCAAGTCTGTAATGAACTTGTAATACACATTGACAGTCCACTGACAGTTTAGTGATAAACCTACTGAAAATGATGAACCTAATCTGCAGCTCCCCTCAGCTGTCCTGAGCTTTGTAGTGAGTTACTGCTCATTGTTTAGCTGTCAAGCTTCACAGTCTTGTATTGTCATATTTGGGCACAGCAGGCAGCTGTTTTTTAAAAATCTCTAAAAACTCACTGTTCACTACCTGCTCAGGATCAAACAGCAGACAGACACAGTTAGGGCACACGCACCAAACCGACATCAGAGAACTTTTGGTGACGAAAGTTGACTGTTATAACGCCTTGATCGCCAAAACGCTGCAAAGACTACAGCTGACAGCCAACGAGAAATAATTCTCCATTACCAGCAGATTGCGGTAGTCTGTATTTGTCATTAAACAAAAGGAACCAGAATTCAGAATTGTGAAGATACAGACTGATGGTATGATAAAGCAGGGTTTTTGACACCGCTGCAGCTAATATAACCGCTTCTAATTATAAATACGTCTCATTAGAAAGTTGCAAATGGCAATGGTGAAAGGACAGAGGCAAAAAATGAGGAGAAACTGCTGTATGGGTGAAATAATGGATACTTCAGACATAGCCTTAAGTGACTTTCCCTTTCCTTTTCAGTTTCTCTACTTGTGTACTGCGTCGTTTATCCTAGCCTAGAGCGACTAGTGCCAACAGTGCGGGACACACCGCACCAAGTAGGACCACAGACGTTCACTAACGATTGACCAGTGGTCTGCTCTGTCAGGGGCCTCAGAGATTAGCTGGTTGACATAGTGGAGTATTTAGCAGCTAAAGTGCTAGATATTTCCCTGAGAGTTTGTAGATACCTAAAAGAGAGTGAAGATTAGAGGTTCATAATGCAAGATGTTTGCCATATCAACTTACAAGTTGTTAATATGATTATTTGTTTTGGAAACTTGTGTCTGCTGCTCCTAAAGGGCCAAAAAAAAACAATTATTGTGGGTTTAAAGGTCACAACACAAATTAATGCTTCATTTATTATATTATTTTATTTACCTTTTTTGACTCTGACACTGACTGTTGCTGTTTTTCACACGTTTTTGGGTCACATGTTTCAAGTGCCCACAATACTTTATAAATGTGATCATATTTTAATGATAAAATTCTCTTTCTGTCCAAGGCTTTGGGGGCACAGTGCTGCGTGTCCAGCAGCAGGGGAGGTCAGCAGAGTCCATCTGAGGAGCTGAGAGCTTACAGGGTGTTGGGGATCATAGATAAGGTCAGTTCACCATCACAAGTCTTGCAACCTGTAGCCACATTTTATGTTCATTTGTAATCACAATGGCGAATTTGTCTTCAAGAGAGTGAAGAAAGACACAGACAGTAATCGATCAGATTTAAAAACAAACCTTTCACTTTATTTGACTTGATGTCAGAATTTTCTCCTTGAATATCATTGTATATACAGAAGAGGAGAAAATAAATAAATAATCATGGTCCTAACAAAGTAATTACGCTTATATTGGACAGCTAGTCATTGATTTAATAATTGCCCAGCTCAGATAAATGCAGGTGGTATCCATCTTCCAAGTTCTCCTTGTGTCCTTTCCTTCTTCGACCATCTCTTTCATCTGAAGCAATAAAAGATAATAGATTTACTGGATGGTACGGTAAGGACTGTGTGTGTGTGCGTGTATGCTTAGCGTCAGTTATGACTACCACAAGGTCAGTTTAGGTTGCTGGTCCTCTCAACCAGCTGCCGGGGAAGCGACTTCACCACTCAGCCATGAAATGACTTGGCAAGCAGCTCAGAGAGCGGCACACAACATTGAATCAATGATGCTCGTCCTCCGCACACACAAAACCCCAAGGAAAATGTTGACACAACACTAACATGTGTTACTCTACAGAGGTGCACGCAAAATCCTCAATATGTTAGAAACAAATCAGACACACGGAAAAAAAGAAATAACTGGAAACTGCGCCATGCAGAAATGGCTCGGCTTTCCTCTCCTCTTCCTCCTCCTCCTTCCTCCTTTCACTTTTAATGGGGACAGAGGGGACAGATGGAGAGAGCTCCTCACCCTACTGCCCCCCTCGCTGCCCCTCTTCTCCACCTCCCCCCTTCCCTGATGTTTGTGTCTTAATTATATTAGCGCCCTGGCTAGCACCGCCACTCTGTTTACTCACAGCTCCATTCATATCCATTTAGCCTGCACCTGTTTGGTCCCCACCAGGGTCACATGGAGAGAACGCACCCACAAAACATACGCACGCACTCGGCGACGCACAAACACAGACCGGCTCACACACATATGCTCAAGCTCTCCCCCGAGACGGCGAGGGAGCAGAAGAGCAATGAAGATGTCAGAGAAAAGGAGGGAGGAAATAGAGATGTTAGGAAGAGATGGAGGGAGAGAGTAGAGGAGGGTGAAACAAGAGAGGAGTTTACAGATGAGTAGGGATTTAGACGTTTCACTGTTCGCAATTACCGTGTCTGCTATGAGGTATTGGACAGCTCTGTAGTGAGATATTATTAAGAAATGTAAAAGGTTAGCAGCGCAGATCTCTGTAGAGACCTTTGTGCATCTGACATATGAACGTAAATGCGGACGATCAGCCGTGTGGTTCACAGATTGCTCATATATTCCTTTGTGTGTACATTGGGGCTGTAATGAAATATTTTTTAATAATGATTAGAGGTTAGTATGCAGGGTTTTCTTGAAAAACTTTGTTTAAAATAATACACAAGTAATCCCCCTCAATCATCTCTCATGACCACAAGAAGTGACTTAGCATTGACTTAACAAGCACAGCATGTACAAACAAAGGTACATACAGAGGTACACGTCGTAAGAAAGTTGATTTTTGAGTCTCATCCCAAAGCATCAGTATTTGACTGGTTGGGAATGAGACTCAAAAATCAACTTTCTTACAAATTGGACCTTTTGAAGTTGGTTTGCAATCTGTCAATAAACACAGAGAAGGGTTGGACACTTTTAGAGGAAGACAACATGATTGCAATTTGCAATTCATGTTCCACTAGGCTTCAGAGAAGAAGAAAAAAGCCTACCAGTTTTAACTCAACAAATCTAATCAGAGCTATGGAGCATTAAATCATCCATCTTTCCTCACTACATCTGAGCCTTTCTTACCAGCAGGTGTCCATAAACTACAGGTTATCAAAAAAAAAAAAAAGTGAAATGTATTGTTATGTTATCGGTAATGGCTATGTGAAGCAAGTAATAATCAATTATCTGTATCTTCTGAAAGAAATCCATATTGTGCAGCCCTAATTGTTATGTGGCTGGGACTTGGTTTGGTCAGCACAGCAGGAGCCGGAGTGTTAATGCCAATTTTTCCCCGTATAATTTAGGGACCTACATTTATCTTGCCGTGACCCTCATGTGTGCCCTGACCCTGTCGTTGAAAAACACTGCTCTGGAGGACACAACCACTACATCATCTTAGACTGTGTATGTCTGTTCATACCTGGCAATTAATGGCACTCTTCCATCACAGGTTCTTTTGGTCATGGACAAGAGAACACAAGAGACGTTCATCCTGAAAGTAAGTGTAATGTGTGTGTGTGTGTGTGTGTGCCGTCCTGACTGTAAGTGTGAGTGTGAAGTGTGCCAGAAGCCCCTGTGTGTGACCGGTGTAATTGATTCTAATGGGCCTGTCCCTGTCAGCTCCTCTGCTCTCAGGTGTGAGACGTGTGCCAGATGCCAACGCACAGCGCAGGCACAGATGACTACACACACACGTGCGCACACACAAACATGCATACCTACACACACACATACACACACACACACACACACACACACACACTCTCGTGGCCAATGTGAACTTTACGTGTAGCGCTGATAGATTTGTGTGGCTCTGTTAAAGTCACGCGCTGTATGTGGCTTGATGAATCCAGTGACTTTGGGTTGCCATGGGGCATAGCTGGCACCTCTTTAATGGGAGGTTTCTCCTTCGCCACACTCCCTCACTTTTTTTTTACTTATTCCACACACAAACTAAAACATTCACCTTCCTTCTCCTCCTCTCATGCCCCCCTAATTTGGGTTAATCTTCCTTTTCTCCTCTTCTCCTAAAATACACATTCTTACTTCCTTGCATACTCCACCTCTAATTTCTCACCTCCTTCTCCTCCCGTCTTGTCGCAGGGTCTGAGGAAGAGTAGTGACTGCGGGCGGACGAAGAGGACCATCATGCCTCACTCTTTGCCCCACATGGTGCAGCTGAGGAAGTTCATCCTCTCCGAAGATGCGGTTTTCCTTTTGCTGCAGTATGCTGAAGGTAAGACATCTCATGCCCCTCCGTTTGCCTCTTTTGTCTTCTTTACCTCCAACTGTCTTTTCCCCTCCTTTCGCCCGATCCCTCTTCCTCTCTTCTCTCTGCCCTTGTTCCAGACAGATGTTTGATAGAGATGGGTGTGTGTCACAGGTCATTATTCTGAATACCAGGTGGCGCCATGCTTCATTAGCTATGCCAACACCTGGGCCTCCTTACATCCCACTCACTCTAGGATGTGTGCGCTGTCGTGTGTGTGGGTGAGTGCATACAACGAAACGCAGCCATATTTTTTAATGCCCTGTAACCTATTCAATCTGGCGCACTCTATAACCACCCTGCGCTAATATTAGTGGACAGTATTGAATATCATATGGGGCTGTTCAACATGATCTAATAAAGCCAATCACAGTTTCACTCCAGTTACATCCCAGCTCTGTGATTGAGAAAACCCAGGGTCGCTCCTTATGCTTCTTTAGTACGCTGATGGGTTGAATGAGGATAGACAGGCAGACGGAGGGAGGCAGTGACCTGAGTGACATTGGACAAAACAACATGTGGATGGTTTTACTTTCTAAGCCATCGAGCTGCCCCGCTATCATTATCATCACTGTGAACTCCCTATCCATTCTCATCACACACAACAGATGCTGGCTTCCAATTGCTCACACTACAGCTGTGTGTGTATCTGTGTCTGCGTGTGCATGTGTGTGTGTGTGTGTGTGTGTAAGACAGAGAGAAGTCAAAATGCTAACATTACACTGGGAACCTAAAACACACACACACACACACACACACACACACACACACACACCCCAGCCCCATTTAGCCTAATTGGCTTCAGTCATAACTGTTTTTGTTTGCCTTGGTTACTCATTCCTAAGTGGAAACTAATGACCCTTTTATCCAAATAGTCCAGTGACTAAGGAGGCCCAGAAACCAAAGTCAGAAACTAAAAGTCTCTGATGCTTTTCCACAGCATCTGAAGAACTGTGAGTAATATACAATTTCAGCGATAGCAGAAAATATTTGGTTTTGATGCAATTTTAGGGATGCACCGATTATCAAGCTATTGACAAATAAGATAACATTCCCGATAGTAGGTGCAGATGTTTATCTGATATGTCACATCAGTTTTTGCGGTGGCACGTTCACGAGCTGCTGACTCGTGACATCCCTGCCATCAGTTAAAAAGGCTATGTGAGTACTGAAAAAATCTCATTATTAGGTAGGTAGTCGTATAGCAGGCTAAAAAGGCTTTTGAAGCATTAACTGTCTTGAAAAGAAAATGATAGTTTATTTGTGATAGAAGGTTACATTAGAAGTGTTTAACCCTAACCCAAATTAAGATAAGTCATTTTGTTATGAAGAAGATTTCTTTCCCTGGCACCAGTAATAGAGTGTAAGCATGTTTACTCAAGTACTGTACTGTACTTGACAAAAACATAATCAACTACAATAAAAAAGACATCGGTATTGGCATCAGCTGTTCCATAAATGTTTTCATGGACAGAAATGTAAGATATCTGCCTCTAAAATGGTGATCAGTAGTTTCTGGTTATTCGTTTGCTTGACGCTCAAAGCCCACAGGGCTGAATGGGAAACTAGGCACTTAAAACTAGGCATTCAACTAATGGTGTTTGGCCAGTGACCAACTTTCACTACTCTGGAGCAGGAACTTTTTGGACAACAGAAACTACGGCCTAGGCAACTAAATTTCAACCAAGGTTCCCCAGTTTGAAACAGGTCAGGTTTAAAAAACTTTCCTGGTAATGTTCCAGCAGTGGAAATGTGCTGTAATAATCCAATTGCACAGCTTTCTCTCTAACTCCTCATTGGTCCTCTCAATACGTCGGTTTACTGCTGTATTGACTTTGTCTCTAATGCCCTGTTTCCTTCATTCTTAGGTGGGAAGCTGTGGTCTCACGTTGGAAAGTACTTTCGTAATTCCAGCCCAGACGAGAGCTTTGACATCCCTTTTATCCAGAAGAGCCACACAGCGGCTGTTCACACTCCACAACACGCTGTACCACACCTGGATGTAGGTTCAGCCAGTTCTGGATCCGGGCCGGTCACTTGTTCCGATTCTGTCTCAGGGCTGAAGAAAGAAGGGGACAAACTCATCACGTCTCCTCAGAAAACTGCTCTTCCCCCCAGACTTATTGAGCAAATTAGGGCCCAGCCAGACTCTGGAGCCACTTCAGAAGAAGAGTGCACCAACAGTTATTTGACTCTTTGCAATGAGTATGAACAGGAGAAGGTGGAACCAAATGCACTAGAGGAGGAGGAAGAGAGGAGTGAAACGGAAATGCTGTCTCTGGAAGTGCCCATTGGGACAACCACCACTTCCTCACGTAGCCGCTCGCTGCTTAGCAACGACAGCCTCTCTTCGCCCATCAGCTCTCAGGAACTTGGCTTTTTCACGGAGTCGTCCGACAAAAGCGGCCACACTCTTGACAATGAGCAATACCGCGGCGAGGGACAGGACCACAGTGAAGTCTTTAGTCCTTTGCCATCCCCTGCTGTGCCTCTGTCTTTGGACCAGTCCAAGCACACGCCAATGGAGTTCTTCCGTATTGACAGCAAAGACAGCGCAAGCGAGGTGGCCTGTATAGATTTAGGAGAGCAGCGCCCATCTCTCAAGCATGTCCCTGTCTTTTCTACATCCGACCTGGGCTCAGACGTCACTGAGGATCTTCCTGAGGAGGTCAAGGGTCACAGCTCGGAGTTTTGGGGCTTAGACTGTAGCGATAAAGGCTCCAATGAGTCAGTGCCAGTCATCTCATTTAAAGAGGCCGTAATTGAGGATGAGGGTCACCCACCAGACCTTTTGGTCAACCTGCCTGTAATGGGTGGGGCTGTGGACTCTTTACAGGAGGAACTGGAGACTTCAGGAGTATGTCTGGGCCTCGAGGCCACAGCCTCTCCTCAGAAGTTCATCCAGCCTGACGTCTTACAGCTTAACAGCCAGCCTGAGGATGAGGAGGAGCAGGTACTGGAGCAGGAGCTGTCATCTTTGTGTACAGCTTCTGCAACTTGTGACACCAGTGTTGCATCTTCCTCTCCCTTCAACTCACTGTGGGATGACTGCAGCTTGACGTTTGGGCAAGAGGCTTCTGACAAAATGGTGGCTCACCCCACATGCCAAAATGATGACCTTCCCCTTGACCTTCCAGTTACTGACTCGCTTAATGAGAAACTAGAGGCCAGTACAAAAGTAAATACAGACTGGGTTCCAGACCAAAGTGGCAACAGGACAGGATCTGTCCTAGCCACAAACGGGACTGAGGCCTGTGCAGCGGTAGAGACTTTATTAGGACTTGATGGTGAATCATCAAGAGTTATTAGTAATACAGGTGGCAGCGAATTTGATAAAGAAGTATCGCGGCTGTTCGCAGAGCTGGACGAGCTGTCGTTGGCTGCATCCCAAGCTCGTATCCCGGAGGAGTTTGTACGATGCTGGGCCTCGGAGATGGTGACAGCCCTGGATTCTCTGCACCAAGAGGGCATCATCTGTCGAGACCTGAACCCCAACAACATCCTGCTCGACCACCAAGGTAAGACCACCACGATTACCACAGTGTTTTCTCATGACAAATGGCTGTCAACAACATTTCCTGTAAGAATATTATCTGAAATTTTGTTCTGTACAACCTCAAAAATAACTCTCAGAACACTTAAAGCTTGTACAAGATTATCACACACAGAAATTACAGTATGTATTCATTTAAGTATTTGTCAAGTTGACTTTTTGAGACTTTGGAGGCAGGGACAGTGGCTGACGTCTCCCTTCCTGTCCTGGTCTCTCATTAGACTCATGATTAAGATCATAGCAAAGTCTTTTTGATAGCTTGTGTCATGTAAGTACATCTTCAGATGTCTCATGAACACTTAAATCTCAACTTCCACGAAACATCAATTAAAAATGCATGCACTAAACAGAAGCTGCGGCCTGGAGCGATAATTTACAGACTATTAGTTGGTCTGTTGAGAGGGTCACCATAGGCGTTTCAGATGTAAGTAGTTCAATAAAGATCTAATGAAAATCCTGTGGACTCTTGGCAACATCTGCTCATATTTCACTTACAGCAAGTATAAAATCACATCCTGCTGAAGCTGTTGTACTCCAGCAGAAAATGAAAAACTTGAAGTATGGAGTTAAGAAATCTGCTTAGTCCTTTCTTAGAGCAGATCGTAATTGTGGGACTGTGTCTGTCAGTCATCCATGATGTGATCTATTTACTGAAACGAAGGCTTTTCCAGAGGTCACAGATTCCCCCTCAACTTCTTCTTTTGTCGTCCTACAATCATCTCTCTCCACCTCGTTATCAACAAGCGTCTAATTAGCTGAGTGGCTGTTTTCGTCTCCCTGGTGGTAATTATTGTTCTAAAGGGCCCATCAACGGCGTAGTGTGGTGCATCAGTCTGGCTAGCCCAGGCTAATGGCCACGGCTACCTAATGACACCATTAGTTCTAATGATAGCGTTAACGGGTAGCCGCTAAACAGGAGTAATCGCAGGGGCTGTGTGCTTGAAAAGCTCGCGAAGGGATGTGGAGAGGCAGAAAGGAGCGGAGGAAGGAAGTGCTCCAAAGGTGAGTAAACAGTTTGAAAAGTCAGAGTGACACTTGACTGTGTGTGGTCGGCGAGAGGCAGAGCACGAGACGAATGTTTCAAACTGTAAACTTAACACTGTCTCTCTCTTCCTGTCTCCTTAGGTCATGTTCAACTTACCTACTTTTGTAGCTGGAGCGACGTGGAGGAGTCCTGTGACAAAGAGGCCATCGTCAACATGTACTGTGCACCAGGTGAGACATGCACACACACGCCACGCACACTTTATTTCTCTGGTTTCCATTAAGCACTCATTCTAAATTAATTGGGAACCTCATTTTGTGTGTTTGCGTGTCAGTTGGGAGGTTTATGTGGGGTTAATTCTATGCAGGCATGCAGGGCCATAAGTAGGCCACTTTCCCATGGTCACAAAACCCTCATTCATAGCCAAGCATGAATAATCCAAGTGTACACAAACCGCTCTTGACAGTAGAAACGGATGAACACTGATTCCTCTAATCTCAGAGATCGACAGAGATCCATATGCAAAAGGTGCTTTTTCCATTCTGTTCTTCTGATCTTTCTTGTTTAAGAGAACCACATCTAAAGGACACAAACACTCCTCATCATGGCAATCATATTCAACATTATAATAACGCTCAGAATAAAATCTTGAGGATAAATTAGAAATATCTGTTCTTTTTTTTCCTCTTGCAGTCATCATTTTTGAAAAGCTGGATCGAGTCGTAGCTCTCTCGTTGTCCTGTAGAGGGAGCTGTTGTGCAACAGTGAGCCAGTGGTGCGGTAACCCCATATGTTGCCCCCAGCAGGCTTGTGGCAGCTCTGGCATGCTGTTTACAAGCTGCCTAAAACAAACTGCTGCTAGACTACAGCACCATGTCCCTACTTAACACTTCTGTGTGTGTATGTGTGCACACACATGCATTTCACATCTATAGGCAGATACTTTTTTTCCAGTATGTTGCCACTTTAAAGCACATAGCTGCTTGTCTGGCTTATGTATGATGTGATTAATTATGTCATTCTTAATATGCAGGATGGATAAGTGTTAGTTGAAAACACTCTGAGACGTACACAGAGGCCCTCACACCCGTTCGCTCTCCCACGCACTTATATTATCACTCATATTCATCCTCTCTCGAGCCAGGAAGGTCACTTCAGATTTAAATCCTCCTTGTGACTAGAACATACAGTATGCCACTGTTGTAATAAATCTGAAAGCAACAAATGCTCTATCTAATATCCAAAGTGTGCATTTTTATTCCCTTAGCAACAGCTTGTTTAAAAGCCTACTAATGGAAATAGAAGCTCGTAGAGGCATATAGTGGCCAGCAGTAGATGACCTAAAGACACGGGAGTAAAGCTCAGCTCAAGGAGCTTTATGCATAATGTAGCGTAAAATCTAAGTGCTGAACCGAGACATGTTTGCCACTTAAGTCATTGTTTAATTAATGCAACAATTTTCTTGTTAATTGAAGCAGTGAGAGATGTTTTACTCTATTCTAAGAGCGTGGATGGTTGGTTTGAAAGGTAAAATGCAATCTGCTGAAAAATCTTGTCTATTTAATAATGAATTTGTTATTCAAATTCATGATATAATATGTAACATTTCTGCATTAAGATGTAAAACAACAACTAGAACTTTTTAATATATTTTACATTATCCTAAACATTTCTAACAATGATCAAACACAGAAAAAGCCTTTAGTTAATGATGCTTTCATTTGGTTGCCTGTCACTTTAACTCCCTTAACGGGAGAGAGTCAGAGAGTGAGAAGTTTGCGAACTGGACAAAACTTTTGGGACTGCAATCAATGATTAAGTTCTCCATCAAATATTTTATTGATTGTTTTTGAGAACTGCTGTCCTCAAATGTCATATTGTGTCCGAGCACCAGTCAAAAAATGGAAGATAGACACTTTAAAATGACATGAAACTGATCAAATTAAACAAATACTCAGATTTGAGAAGCTTCAAGCAGCTTTTGGTTTCTTTTCCTCATTGATTGTCATTGAATACATCTACAAGTTAAAGGTGCAATATGTAGTTCTGAAAAAGAAATTTAAACTCAAAGGTAAGATTGACAATAATTAAGAAGGTAGTAATACAAACTCAGAAATATTTATTTGTTAAACAGTATTTCCATAACTGAATAAATAAGCTGTTCCCAGAGCACTGTTTGAAGCTGGAAAGGTGGCTATTGGGAAGGTTTCTGTAAATACTAACAAAGTTAAACAGAATGAAATTGTCTTTTCCTATGATGACAATTTGTTTCTTCAGT
Organism: Pagrus pagrus; assembly: GCF_965226575.1. Classification (NCBI taxonomy): domain Eukaryota; kingdom Metazoa; phylum Chordata; class Actinopteri; order Spariformes; family Sparidae; genus Pagrus; species Pagrus pagrus. The sequence goes on from NC_140200.1 coordinate 10,104,834, forward strand.
TTTTTCAGTCGTGAAAAGCAATGAATACATTTCTTCACAAAAACTACATTGTGCACCCTTTAATTAAATACATTTTAGGCACTGTACAGGAACTTGGCTCTCTGTAGTAGTTGTACGTCATCTACAGCAGCTCCTGACACAATAAAAATCATTAGAGTGGTGCTCTTTGAATCACATTTGGGTGGCGTTTATATTCAGCTCACACAAATAATAAGAAGATGAGAAGATGCTCAGTAAAAAGTGTTAAATGTTGGGGATAAAAGCCCGGAGCTGAACCGACCTCAGCCCGGGTGAGGAAGGTCTTGTTAGTTAAACGACTGTTGATCCCATGTGGATCAATGGATGTAATACATACTAGCAGCCAGCAGGGGGTGTGTTATGCTGTTGTTGAGCGATGGTACCACTTCCACATCCATTGACTGTGCTAATCGACCACTGGCACTTTTTCTCTTTTTCTTATGTGTCTCTTATGTCCACCCTCATTTGTTATAGTTGTAAATTCAGGTATACACTTACTACAAAGTGATGACTGTCACCTATTCTTCTTTCTTGTATTTACCTGCAAACCCTCCATATAGTACATGCATGTATCTGTAGATGTATGTGCTTGTGAACGCACACACACTCTATCGCAGAGGTTAGTGAGTGTGTGTCTCCCCTGCCCTTGTTATGTATTGCTGTTTATCCAGACAGGGTCAGCTCCAGCGATGGCTTCATTCCTGATGACAGATTTATGACTGTTTGCCAGAAAGCTAGCAGGGGGCCTGCTGTGACCGTGTGTGTGTGTCTGTGTGTGTGTGTGTAAGAAGGAGGGAAACATGTTTTTAAAACGCACACACTCACACCCAAATAACACGGGAGTGGACTTGGAAAATACTGCGGCAGGGTTTTAATCTATTTATTCTGCACTTCTGCTTATTTACTTTCTCACCGTGTCGTCATTATTCATAAACATCGGATGGCTGACGTTTTGTTCTCTATTAAGGAAAAAAAAGCAAGCCGAGTGTGAGTGACGCCACCTAGTTTGAGCAGAAATGGGAATTGGTTTATTGTTCTGCTGAGAGGGAAGCAATGCCAAAACCAATTGTCTTCAGTGTCTAAGAAAAGGGAAATTCAATATTCTTCCCCTCTGAGGTAACAAGCCGGTTACTGAGGACTTCATCAGAATACGCGCTGTTTGCTTTCACTGCTTTGTTTTTTTTTTTTCCTTTAACCTGCTGGTCCACAGCGTGATCTCATGGACGATAACGTCTAGTTCCCCTTTTTAACGCGGAGCTGTCATCTCGCTGTTTTGAAAAGCTTTTCAAGTAAGCAATGCACACTGAAAGTACTTCTGCTTCATTATTTGAATATGTTTTTCGTCTTTCCTCATGGTGAAGATGAATCATAGGATTGTTTTTTCGGTTTTGTTTTTGAATATCAAGACACACGCACACACACACACACAAGTCTTGGAACATCACACTCGGATCCCTCCTTACTTCCTACCTGCGTACACTTCACTTCCTCTTTCAACAATGACTGTCGGTTAAGTTTTTAGGGAAGTCGGTCTAAGAGGAGAACAGAGAAAGTTCCTTATGGCCCCTGGGGGAGAGGAGATGGAGTGTGATTAAGATACAAAGCAGGAGGGAACTGCAGTTGCTGAGGGGAAAGGGAAGAAGAAGAGGCCAGGAGGTGAACACGTTGTATTGTTGCATCTGAACTTCTCGGTATCCTTTTGTTTTCTTTTCCCTCGCGTGATTTATTTTAAAGTTTTTAAAGCGCTGTTCAAGAAATAAAATGGAGGGTACGGTTAAAAATGTACACATCACACAGTGTAACAGTGCGGTTTGAATGACCCATGGCCTGTGGATGCAGTTAATTCTCCCTTCCCATCCTCTCTCCTCTCGATCTCCCTTTCTCCCTGCCTCGCTCTGACAGAGCGGTAAGTGTAGCCAGCTCCACTGTACTCTCCCTGCAGCTCCTTAGACATTAATCCATTGTGATGACATCGACCTTGCTCTGAGACGTGTGCGCGCGTGTTTATGTGTGTGTGTGTCCAGTATTTTCCCTCCAGCTCATAACTGCGCAGGTATCACTAGTCCGTTCAATGACGATCTTCTCTCCTTGGCTGTCAAAACAGTAGTCCTGGGGAGCCCTGAAGACCGGTTGCTCAGTTGGCTGTGCGAGTGTGTGTTTGTGCGTGTGTATACGAACCGTGCAACACATATCATAGCCCTCTCTAACCTTAGCTGCAAGAGAGCCGCGCGAGCCCCCCGGAGTTCCCGGCAGCCTCCAGGAGACGAGGGGGTCTTTGTCTCTTGTGCTCCCCCAGCTGAGGAGCCTGGTCTCTGGGCACACACAGCCGTGACCCCGGGACCCGGCCCTCTGGAGAGAGCAGAGCAGAGGGAAGCTGAGTGGCACAAGAGGCCATCTGGTACCCAGTGTAGCTACACACTCTCCTCTCTCACACATACACTTTTGACTTTAGCAAACAAGCATCACTCTCTGTTTCTGTGTCTTACTTGAACACTGTGGCGTCCCGACAGGCTGGTTGTGGATCTTAACGTCGCAGAACGTGGTGCTAGATTGAAAGTGGATGAACTACCAATGAAATATTCACCTTGAGAGGGTTTTTGCAGTCTTTACACGTGTGTTTTAAAGATTGACTCAATTTAAGATTGCCACAAAACCAAAGAGGAGCCTTTTAGAAAAGGAAGAGAGATGGTAAATGTCTGTAAGACAAAAACCTTAATGTCAGACTGTCATCATTTGTCACTCTGATAATTAATGAATGTTTTTATAAAAAGCTATTTTAAGCGAACGATTTGCTGCTTTTCTTTCTATTATTATAAACTTTAAACCAATTTGGACTGTTTAAAGGAAAAATGACATTCTGACCTTTAGTAACTTGGGACTTAACTGATTTGTTGCTGTTTTTTACAGATCAAACATTAATCTATAAATTGAGAAAATAATCAGCCGATTAATCAATAATGAAAATAATCTTCTGTTATGTTGTTTGTGTTCGGTAGCAAAAACAAAGAAAATGTCCAGGTAAAGAAAACTGAACAAAAATGTTATACTAACTGTTCTCAGTTGCTCCTGCTTTACATTTCTTGGTGTGTATGTGCGGGTGTGTGTGTCTCGCGAGCGTGTGTTTGTGTTTGAGGTCAGGTCATGCAGATGGTGTGAAGTTGCAGCAGACGGTTTCCTCAATTTAACTGCTTTTTTATTATGCAAATCGCCCTTTTATGAGACACACACTTGTTTGTGTGTGTCTGTGTGCGACTGTGTCCGTGTGTTTTTGTGCTCATTTTTGGAATCGATTGTGTCAATTCAATGAAACATTAAATAATCCGAGATGTCAGGCTGAAACTGTGTTTAATGTTGAGGGTGTAAACGCAGGATACCTTAAATGCTGTAATCATGGAGGAGGTCTCTTGCATTTAGCCTCAAAGCTTATTTTCTTATTTTCCATCCAACACTAGTTGATTATTTGTCCTCAACACATACTCTGTTTCTCTTCTCACTAATTTATTGATTAATTCAGTGTTTTCTCCCTTGTTTCAGAGGTGGGTGGTATCAGCGAGGAGACGGCAGCTTGCGATTGGTGGAGCTTGGGCGCCATCCTGTTTGAGCTCCTGACAGGCACGGTGAGTCAAAAAGTACAAAAAAAAAATGTTGTCTTTGTTGCTAAGGTGTTGTGGGATGTCTGTAGGTGTCTTGGCTTTCAACTCTCTCACACTCTTTATGGTCGTGCCAGGTTGTGTGCGATTGTGCGCGCGTGTCTCTATGTGTTTGAGTTTGTTTGTGTTGTGTGTGTGTGTGAGGTGCGTCTTGGCTGCCGTCTCTTACTCTGGTTCTCGGGGAGTGCCAGGGGTGTCGGTGTGACTTTCTCCCCCAGCCTGAGCTCCATCTGCTGGGCCAGGGGGTCAGCTCTCCCCGGGCTCTCTTTGCTGGCTCCTGGAGTAGCGCTGGGCTCTTTGAGCACGCCGATCCGAGGTCGGCGTGGAAGGTGAAGACCAGGGCAGCTCTCGAGGTGCTGGAACTCGGCTGGTCCAGGATCAGGGCTGTATGAGGGACAGTCTTTTAAGACAGGCTTGGGAGGAAGGGAAGAGGCTTTTTGTTTGGAAGACAACAGATATGATGTGCGTGTGCACATGCTAATTATAACTTGCTGCTCTCTTGAAGGACAAACACTCACAGTCGCACGCACACGACATCCAGCGCAGGTGCAGAGCGTCCCTTCAATTTTTTATTGTCTATCAAATTTGAATAAATTCTAACTGATTGCCAGTGGGCATATTTTCATATCAGCTATCAGTGGTTCCCGTCAGTGGCCCAAGCATGAGCAGGGGTGTTAGGTTAGTGCTATTATGCTCAACAATACACACCCACTTACCTGGAAAAAACAAGTCAGTCACACAGATGTCTCCTTTGATGATTATGTCTGGGTACAGGCCTGGCAAGGATACACACACGCAGGCACACACAGTGTCTCTTGATCCTTGCAGGATAAGATCTTGCCTGGAGCAGTCTTGACTGCGGCTAGGAACCCAGCCAGAACTCCTGCAGCACGTATCAGGAGAGACAGAGAGAGGCAACCGACCTAACTGATGGAGAAAACACACAGGGGTCTCTCAACACAACACACAGGCAGTTGACTTTCTCTTACCGCGCACACCCTGTCGTAGCATCTTCAATTTGTCCGTGTAGATTCGCTGAAAGATGTGCTGCTGCAACATGCAGTGATTACAGTCATTATTGTCAATTATTTTAACAATGGGGCTATGTTCTGCGGTTGGAAAAGCACTTGCAGGTCTTGTACTCCCGTTCTCTTACTTGTGAGATTTTTTTTTTTTTTGGCCACAATTTCTTGTAATTGACAGTTTGAACTGGTCATAATTTACTCTAAAAACAAACTGCTGCTTCACCGTTGGCCCTTCCAGTAACGTCACTTGGTATAATCGTTGTATAATGTATAAACATGTCATTCTTTCTCTGACTCACACAGCAGTTCCAAGAAAGAGCAAACAGTAGTCGAATCACTGCCTTGTTGTAGTTGGTGCGATCAGTGTTGTTTCAGGTGCTCGGGCTCTTTGGTCTCCTCCTATTTGTCCAGTCCCAGTGCTCTCATGTCGACCTTTGCTCCGCGGGTGTCAGCGTGTCTGTCCGTCAGGTTTTCTTTTGTTTACGTTGATAGTTATCTATTCTTTCCACCCCTCCTTCCCTCTGTACAGTCTCTGCTGCGGTGCCATCCAGCAGGAATTGGTCGCCACACGGCGCTCAACATCCCAGAGTCTGTTTCAGAGGAGGCCAGATCTCTGCTGGAGCAGGTGAGAGAGAGTCCAGTGTGTCGATATTTTAACAGTCATTTCATGAACAGGAATTAATTGAGTGGCGTAATCAAAAAGATTTTTCCCCCGGCAAAAAGATTTTGATGATAATTTTGTCTTACTATCTATTCTTAACAAATGTTGCATGAAGAAACATGAACACAACTAATTCACTGCTTCCTTAAATGAGGATTGGTGCATGATGATAATGTTACAGCAAAAATCTGTTGAATTTTTATGTTTTAAAGTGACACACCCAGAAAAATGGTGTTGTTGCTGTAAATGGTCCTCTTGGCAGCATTGCATTTCCAACCTCTCCTCCGTTGCTTACCGGCTATACTAATAACAGGGATTGTGATCTATAGTTTCCCCAGTAAACACATCAACATCTTCGCTTATTGTAGTCCCTCCTGACTGGCTGGCTGTGCTCTTGTTGGGTTATACTACAGGGTGTACTGTACATGTAAGGCCACTTGTGTAGGTCAGGATGTAAAATCAGCCATGACTTCTGGTCTGTTCATTTTTCTGCCTGAGTCATGCAACAAACAACAAAGACAACAAGTCCCATGATCCCATGCTACTTATGTCTTTTTTTCTTAGTTTTGATTGAGGGACCCCCAGGGACAGAAATGATATACTGTGCGTTTAATCTGCATACATTAATGATGTAGTGTTTGTGTGCAGTAATTATAAAGGTTGTGAAGTTTTCCAACGTTATGTGTTGCTGCAAAGTGTCATCTTAGAGTTCCAATGGCTCTCGACTGTAAATGTATGTGTATGCTTCAGCTCACTGGATAAAAATGCTGCTAATGGTTGCTTGTTGAATTAAAAATGTGTCTTGGTCTCTGTCTTATCCTCCCGTGCAGCTGCTCCAGTACAACCCAATGGAGAGACTTGGGGCAGGTGTTGGAGGCGTGGATGATATCAAATCACACCCTTTCTTTGCCAGAGTGGACTGGCCAAAATAGACACTGTGCATTGTGGGACTGCGGAAACCAGAGTTGCATGTTGGGAGACTGGCTGTCCTGAACGAACTCCTTTCAAACTGATCACACAAATACAGTAAATACAATGAATGCATTTCTGCATACATTTCCCATTCTGCGTCCGGCCATCCAGTCCCCACGTACTTCTTTTTTGTATGAAATTTGCCAAGAAGCAGTATTACCTTCCTTGTAAATCGCTCATGTCTTTATCTCATAGAGGGTTTACTGTGTAACGTTTTTGGTGCAGGGAACACTTAACAACAACGTGTGGTGCAATAATTTCTACAGTAAGTGATGATCCACTACGACATTGTTGCTTTTACACTCCTCGTACAGTAGCTGTAAGCCAAAATGACACGACTGAGACTGAGAGGTGACATTTTTTTGTGTTTATCCTGCATCCACCAAGCACTGCATGTTTCCCATTCACACTGACATAGACTCAAGTCACCTTTCGTAAGACCCATGTGCAATACACTCAATTTGTTTCCACGTATTACACTTCTGCCATTCCTCATGGAGCCCACTGAGATTAGCTGTGAGTGAGATAGGTTGAGCTTTTTATTTGATGTGGGGTTTGCAGCGCTATGAGATCTAAGTTCCTACAACTTTTTTTTTTTTTTGCCAACCCCTTTTACTGCCAACAAGCCCACGTACGGTAACAGAGATGGACACTATGCAAGGTGAATGAACAAAATATTTTGAGGTAGACAGTGTGTTGTTTAGAGAAGAATTTAGTAATGTTGTGATTGAATTATTTAATAGATTATAGCTGTAAAAGAGGCCGGTTTGACAGAGGGCGTGGACCGCGAGTGTGTTTCACGAAGAAAGAATAAAGAGGGAGAGGCTTGAGCCACACATTTAAAACCAGCCCTTTAACAGATCTTTTTTATGAATATCAGAGGAAACTCTCTGCACTGAACAACACTGCGTATTCTGCATGTAAGAGTATGATTTATGTAATATATTTAATGCGATGAAAACCCTTATCGAACAACGAATAATGAAATGTCATGTAAATATACTTTTTGAAGGATGTTGTGGTACACCCAGGTCTGGAAGCTTTGATCATACCCCATCATGTCAATCACTTACTGCCACATCAATCAAATCCTTTTTTATTTCATTGTGCGTTTCGCTAACACGCCACACAGATCCTAATGCTGATTTTATAATATCGATAATGACTGAATCGCGTGGTAAACATTCTCATGGGTACATTACCGGCCATATATCGCTTCTTGTTTAAGACTTATCGGAGCATATATCAAACACATCTTTAACAACACATGTAGATAATCAACACTTGTAGATGCTGCACTCTGTTATACTTCACTGCGGATTAATACACGTTAACTGACAGGTTCTGTAAATTACCAGGTTCATACTCCACATATTAACCCCTTTTTTTGGACATTAACATCACAGTGAGATCAGATTTCCTGTTTTCTATTGAATGCTCACTTTTGTCTGTGCTGTACGTCTCTACTGGTCTGTCAGTGCACTCTGGATAACAATAAACATACCTGGATCAGTACGTGCAGTGACGCTTCTTTTGTAGGTTTACCGATTGTGAGTAAGGAGCTGAGAGTGTGTTTGCTCTGAGGCTACAGCCCGTCTTATCAGCTGGACTGATGATACTCCTAGAAAGCCACTGTCACTCCTGCTGAGTGTCACTGTGACAGTAATATGAGCCAGCACACAAACGTACACACACACACATAGTCCCAAGCACTCATTGATACACATGAGCCCTTTGCAGTACAGTTATTCTGTAACCAGCTTCCAGTCTTAAAAATGTCTTGATGATTTGAAAATAAGTTTGACAAATGTGACAAAAGCAGTTGTTCTGCTTGTGTACCACTGTGTACAGTTGAGTTTTCAATCAAGCAGCATGGGGCAGCAGGGTTCATCCAGGTACACAGAGGGCTCGTGTATTCAATGATCATTTTTCGCGAGGGGAGTACAGTTATTATTGTTAGTATCCTGTCGACCTTGTCATGATGAAGTAAAATCCTCACTGGATAGCTGACTGAAATGTATTCGTTCAGCTTTACAAAAAAGTGTTTACTGTAAAAAGCTGTCTTCCTCTTGTGGTCAAAAACATTTACCTGAAACTCAGGTCTGAGATTGTTCTGTGAATGTGGTGGAAGAAGTACTGAAGACCTGAACTCAAGTATGAGTACAGGTTTATAAGGGATTAAAAGGTCTCAAATATAATCAGAGGCTGAACCATAAAGAGCCATAAAGGGAATCAATGAGATCTAAAAAAAATCAATCCTCAAACAAACAGGGAGCCAATGTAAAGAGGCTGAAACAGGTGTAATGCGATTATACCTCTTAGTTCTGGTTAAAAGAGTAGCAGCTGAGTTCTGCACGGTCTGTAGTCTTTTCAAAGTGTTTGGTCAAGACAAGAGAAAAGGGTGCTGCAATATTTAGGGCTGGTTGACTCCCCTTGTGTCTGACAAAAGAGACAACCTAAAGAAGGATCAGCTGAAATATAAGCAGAAAGTGGGGAAGATGATGATTATTTTCGAGGTATTGTGACTTTTTTAACATCTAGAAAACATTCTCCTTTTCATAATAATCCCTTAAAAACTGATTTAATACCTTTTCATATCAGAATATAATCACATTTTGAAGAAAACTCACACATGGGTTTGACTGAACTGAACGTGAACTCAACCATTGTCTCCATTACCTGAAATGACACATGCTCATACCCACACACACACACACACAGGTCGGGGGAGTTGTTAGCAGTGTCGGGGTGTATTCCCTTGTGTCAGCCTCACCGCCACAGGGTCAAGAGTCTGGGCTGATTAGTGCTTGTCATAAGACCTGTCTCTCATTACACACACACTCAGGGCGAGAGGTTCACTTCAGCTCAGAGAAGAAACCTGTCAATCTTACTCAGCGGAGATGTGAGATGTGACTTCAATGTGTTTCACAATGGCTCCAAGCACATTTAATGCTGCTGTACATGAAGAGGTTCCTCCGCTAATGATTCAGATTTGTCTGATATGGACTCGATACAAACGTAGAATCTCATTTCTTTTACACTTTTCCATTTCCTGTTCTTTATACTTCTGGTCCACATAATTCAGAAGGAAATATTGTACTTTTTTCTCCACAAAATGTATAAAAGAAGACCCAATACCACTTTTCAAATGTCCCCTCTAAACTTTTCAGGCATTTCCTTTAAAGAATTCCTGTTTGTTGTTGCATAAAGAGGTGGAATTATCCAATATCTCACAAAAAAGCAAAGATTACGGAAAGGGGTTTTTAAAATAAAACTAAATAAATACAAATTTGTGTAGCAGATCTTTTATTTTTCGCCTTTCGTCTCCCATCAAAGATATAATATGTATCCGCATTAGTATAATAGTCTAAAAATGCCTGAGCTTTTGTGATATGTTTTGATTTGTGTACTTACATTATCAGCAAATTTCAAACCCAGAGAAATCCTAGTTGTATTCAGGGCTATGGTGTGTTTCATTTCACCGCCTCCTGCTATAACCTCCCGGGGGAGAGGGGATGATGCATCAGAGAGTGAAGAAGGAAGTTGATGTGACTAAATGTAATGTCAATCAGGCTGAAAACATTTCCTTGTCCATGAACATTTCTGCCTGAATCACGTCAGATAGATTTTCATCAGCAGTGATTGAAGACAACTCCCACGATCCTAAGCTACTTCACAATGTCATCAAACTATGTCTTTTGTATTACAATTTGATTGAGAAACCCTTTGAAGCAGAAATGACAGACTACGTTTAACCGTCTCTAAAACCCCAGATTTATTTTGCGACCCTTTGGAGGGCCCCGGCCCTTAGGTTGGAACACACTTGACTAATTTATAGTACAGTAGCAGTAGTAGTAGTAGGCTAGTTAAAGTTTGACATTGCACTTACTCGCTTTCTGATGGACAGAGATTCAAAGATTGGTACCACTCTCAAATTTGTCCCTCAAATATGAAGCTAGCTTAGCATTCGGACTTGCGGGAACACAGCCGGGGTCGGTCCAAAGGTAACTGGTTCCACTCTTAAAGGGGCACAATACTAATGAGGTAACAATCCGAACTCAGAAATATTTATTTTTTCCATAACTGAATAAACAAGCTATTCTCAGAGGAAAATAAGGTCCCTAGAACACTGTTTGAAGCTAGAAAGGTGGCAGGGTCCGCCACATGAAATTGTGTTGTCCTTGTCAGTTTGATAATTTAGTTGGTTTAGGCATAAAAAAAAAAACAGTCGATGAAGATCTTTCTCTTCTGATTAAAATTCTTTCCCCAAAACTACATAGTGCACCTTTAAGTGCTTATCTAAAATATGCTAGCCCGCTGCTAGCTGTAGCCTACAACAGACAGATATGAGTGTTGCATCATCAATCATCTCAGCTGAATCAAAAAGTCAAACTAGCTCAGCTTTGACCAACTGTAACAGTAAAATGCCACTTTTAATATATTAATAATCTAATAATGTAATAATGTATTGCTCACCTGGGAGAAACGAGTGATGACTTTTACCTTTGATACTTTTTGTTGATAGTAGTCCTTCACTTTTACTTTAGTTTAAGTTGTAATTGAGTATTTCTTCCACCACTGTCTATTTGGCTCTACGCACACAAAGAACCAAGGTGCATGTGTGTTATATATTTGTGTGTATGTGTGCGTGCGTGTCTTTGTGTGTGTACAAAGCCACGGGGAAGGATCCGTCTGGTCAGAGGCAAGATTAAGAGGACACGCCAAGGACTCCCATGATGCAATACAGGACTTTCGTTCTGAGGCCTGAAAGCGTCGCCCGGGCCTGCAGGCTAAATTGACCCCTGAACCCCTTCTGCAACTTCCTGGACCTCCCTCTCTCTTTCTCTGTAGTCTTTTCCCCACCTCTCCCGCTCTCCCTCTATCTCTCCCCCTCTTCAAATGTGCCTCCCCTCAGCCCTCACACCCATCGCTTTCACACACAGACACCAGCGAGCGGGCAGCAGCCAAATGGCCTGCCCTCTGCTTCATATTGCTGTTGGTCAGGTTTTGTTTTTGTCTTTGACGGTTTGACTTTCGTTCACAAAGCCCAGGAGGACTCCTACAGCCCAGGGACGGACACACACACTCACAAACTCACACTTGCGCCAAGCTGAAGAGTTCCGCTCTGAGACCCCGGGCATCTTCTCCAGCTTCTGTCAGAGCCATGATGTCATTACGAAGAGACACAATGCCTCTTCATTATCCCCCCCATAGACACACACACACACACCCTTACCACTACACAAACACACATACACACACAAGCTACATGGTCAAGAGCACTAGAAGCAGCACATGGTAAGGTAGAGGTGAAAAGCACTGTGAAACAGGTAAAGGTGCAAGAAAGATTGAAATCAATGATTTATACCAGTTTTGTATCCAAACTAGCTGAGTGATGTAAGTTAGATACCATAAACTATCAGATGTTGTGTGTCTTCAATTACATATTGCACGTTCCTTAAATTTTATTTTAAAGGAGCAATTTGTAAAATATGGTGAGAATTTTAGGTTAAAACTAACAAAAAGAGATGCACGAACCACATCTACAGTGTTGACATTATGTCAAAGACGTCTTTGACATAATGAAAGATGTATTGGGTTACACAAATGTCTACTAAAGTTATTAGCATGCTAACGAGCTAGCCCTGGCAAAAGCAAATTTTGCAAAAACAGATCAAAATATTACAAAGTATCTTTCAGTTGAACTTACACTAAAAAAGGTTAATCACAGGGTATAAAAAAAGTCGACACAAAAATTGAATATACAGTGTGTCTTAGCAAAAGTTGTCTGCCCCAGAAATCATAAAGGTCTTATTAAATCTCCTTATGCTCTGATTTTAATTAACTGCTGTAATACGTCCTGTCACTGCCCTCCTCGTGCCTCGGGGCTGTCTCACGCCTTAATAATCTGATCAGATAGTGCAAAGCAGCTCTGTCTCTTTCACAAAATGAAGCTCTGTAGTCGTGATGAGGTAACTGTGAAAGATCACGTGCAGTCACAGAAACAGTTTCAGTACATATCAGTAAACACAACCCCAAAATTAACCTCATATTGGCCTGAAGGGTTTAGTGATCTGAGAAACAGGGCACTGACCTACAGTGTGCTGGTGCACCTTCATTAGCCGTATGGTCGCATACTGTGATGCTCTGCTTTTCTGCCTCAAGACAATACAACAGGGTCACTGAGAGAGGTCACTGGAAACATAGGCCTAAGAGGCCACCCTAATAATGTTGTGGTTAACATATGTGACCTGTGACCCCTGAATACGATTAATATTCTTTACCAAAAAACGTATGAAAATTGACTGTATCTTTGAGATATAATTATTTATTATATTATGATTTAATCAATTGACAATCCTGCTGACAGATCATGGCATGAAGACTTCATCAGAGCATCTGTAGCATCAGTGAGTCCTCTTTTTAAAGAAGCACAAAAAAGTTTTACACCTGCACACCTGTGAGAAATAGAAGATCTGCAAACCGTTAAAACTGGCTGAGATGTGAAAAAAAAACTAAAGGGAAAGAAATTAAATGGAAAGGATATTAACATTACAATTTGAATGACATAACACAAGTAAAATATGAAAGAAATTACTTTAATCAGCTTTTTTATGGAGTATAGTTTTTGGATAACCTAACAGTAGGTTCACTTGTGTTATTCTCAGGGCTGGTCTTGAAATGCAGCCATTTGTGAGCCATAGTTGCCCCAGTAAACACACCAACCACTTTGGCTGGTGGTTAACAAGTTAACATGTTTTTGAGAAATTTTGCCGGAACTTTCTCTTCAAGTCTTTTCTCTTCTTGTCTCAACCTGTTTTGGTTTTTTTGTCAGAGCATTTAATTTATTGATTGCTGTCTAGATGTTAGGATATTTTCAACAAATGTAACAAAAATGCTCTTGAAATAACTTACCAGGGTTAGGGTTAGGGTTACTAGCTTTAAATTTGTGCATTCTGACACAGTTCACGAGAACAGTCTCAAGGGGAAAGAGAGACTAAGTATAGCCTAAATGCCTGCTAACCCTGAGAGATGTCTCACATCCCCTTCAAGTCAAATTACCCAAGGTGTCTTGCTGCACAAAGCGCCCTCTGTTTACCTTGATTTGAAGTGCCGGTGATTTTTCCTGCTCTGAGCGTTGGTCTACCTCACCTTCCCCGCCACATTGGATTTAAGGGTCTCTTTATATAACCCGCATGCCTGCGCGTGAGTCATGATACGAGAGGCTCAGATGGTAAAGGAGTCCCAACCGGTGCCCAAAAGACGTGTCACTAGTAATACCTCCCCCCCAGACCTGAGGTGTCTCCTTTCGTTGCGCTGTGGGCCTCTGTGATCCGTGTGGAAGGGCGGCACGCCGGTGCCGAGGCATGCCGTTAGCAGCTCACTAACATAGCATTAGCTCCGCGGTCATCTCAGTGGGCCTGCGCTGTCTCAACTGTTTCCGCACGCTCGGCTACACACACCTTCTGTGGCTCCACACCGCTTGTTAGTCGGCGACCCCCTCTGTCATAAGACCACCCTCCCCTTCTCTTACTCCCCCTGACCGTGTCCCCTCGGAGGCTTTTATTCTCCCTCTTTTTTCTCTCTTTCTTCCTTCTCACTCACTCCATCCGCTCTGTCAAGGGTTAGAGAGGCCTCAGCAGGGGCTCCTGTTGGTGCAACACACACATGTAAAAACATGTCATGGTTCAGCTCAGGGCCAAAAAGGTGTTTGACAATCCCGCTAAGAAATGGGAGATAAGGAGAGATAGCAAAAGAGAGTGCCATCAGAGCACTTTCTCCTCTCCTTGTGTTCGGGGTTGTGGGACCGTTGCCCGTGGGCGACCTGGAGGGGAATGCGATGCTTGTTAAGGAGACGTTCCTGGGAATGCAGCTTGAACGCCGCGCTGGGAGCGAGAATCTACCCGCTAATCTGTCTGTTCCTCCGAGGCGCATGTCTTCCTGGCAATGAGATGTGTTCTGTTACCACACACACACACACACACACAGACACACAGACAGCAAAGTCACAGTCCCAGCCAGACGACATCTCGCTCACCCTCCGGGGAGAGAGCAAAGGAGGAGGTTCAGAGGCAGAGGGGGGGGGAGGCTGGGGAAAAAGGGGAAGCAGATTAGGGAGGTGGATGACATCTCACACATCCTGACAGGGGGGCATTAGATGGAAACGAGGGGAGGACGGAGGGGTGTCAGGGAGGTGGAGTGGAGAAAGGTGGGGGCAGATGAGATGAGGGAAAAAGGGAAGCAGGTGGGAGGGTAACTTTGATGTGGCAGGGGAGGTGAAGAAGACCAAAGAGATGAGCGATGATGGGTGAGAAAGATGGGAAGAGGTAGTTTCGGGAAGCAGTGAGCAAAGGCCACAGAGTTAGCTGGACTTCATATCACGGCCTCTAATAAGGTAGCGGGGAGAGAGAGCAACGTCTGAGGGTGAAGTGGGAAGGGGGTGAAATGGGGTGAAGGGTGGGGTTAGCGGGGCGTAGCGCAGTGTTCTTGAGGGAGTGTGGAGGATCCTTGGAGTCCTGGCACCTTATGGCATGGCCTGCAGTCAAACAGATGCTGCAGGCCATGCCAGCCTTGAGCAGGGCACAGATGAGACCATTTAGAAGCAAAGGAGGGACGTGCCTCGTCTTACCGAGCAGAGCAGAAGTGTGTGTGTGTGTGTGTGTGTGTGTGTGTGTGTGTGTGTGGACCTGTCTCTCAAAGAAAAGGAGGCGTGAGTTGTTTGTTGAAGTTATGCTAATGCACATCAGTTGTCTTCAGTTAAATGTACGTTCAGCGGGTTAAGACCATGGTGCCCTGGCAACCAGCTGCTAACAGGAAGTGGTAATCTTCCCAGGTTCCAGGTCAGCAGGTATACATTTAATAAACTGTGAGATTATCATGTTAAAACTGGCTCAAATTCGGGTTAATGGGCCCGCATTCATCTAACGACCATAATACGTGGAGCATGGGTGAGGCACGGCACGTCTCCTGCAGCGTACCCGCAGCAGAGCACGTCCAATATAACCGTATGAAGCTGCTTCACTGACTCACATGCTGCAATCTCGACTTTTTTTTTTTTTGAAGCTATGCGGCCCACCGGCATGTACAAACTACACAGAACTGTGTCAAAGACGAGAACAATCTGTTTCAAAATGATTCACATAAATACCTCATTGTATAAGAGGCAATACGACACAGCAGAGCAACCTTGTGGGTGTTTTTACATTTCACATGAAAGCTAATCAATTAAGTCAATCTGTATCCATGATCTTGCCGTGAAACAATCTTGTTAATTAATTCAGTCCAGTAATCACAGCCTACACGTCCAAACCCCTGCATGAAAAACTGCATTATCACTTGGCAAAACTCAATATTCGAACAGTGAAGCCACACTGCAACCTGCTCTGCCCCACCTACGTGACATGTCATGTCTCATTCGCCTCTTTCACATACAGTTCCCGCTACTAGATTACTGTGATAACCTCTCAGGCACGGCTAGCAATTTTTTATGATCCACACATGCAGCTAAATTCAGGAATATTTCCATCTTGCACCTTTTGACACAGGCCACAGCAATGCAGGTATCGATGTGACAACTGCCATGAAACTAAAGAAGAAGAAGAAGATGGGCAAGGCCGGATGTGTGTGTATGCAACGGAAGATGTTACTTATTATTTTTAGGAACATGGCTCAATACTAGGGACTAAAAATGTAAATAAATAAGGAGTAAACAATTACTTTCTTTCTCCAATCATGATTTCAATGCATGTCTGCGTATGATAAAAGCAGAATGGTTACTGCAAGGCAAAGTGTAATGGGCAAAATGTAAGAAAAGAAAAAAAGAGAAGCAGAATTAGAGTACTTCGATTTCTATGTTGTCGTGCATGAAAATACCCCAAATGAACACTGTAAGCAGACAACTCGGTAACTATACGTAAGGAATAATTCCCTCATAGTGTTTCGATCCATATAAGCAGTTGATCACTACAATTCTTTAAGTTTTCTCTGAACAAAACAAAATATTTCCCTGTATACACTTCACAAAAAGAGGAAAAATAATGAATGTATTTATAAAATAAACGTGGGGACACGATGACCATGGCAGAGGGTTTCATTACATCGAACTCTCTTTTCATTCCTGTCTCTCTTCACAAATCACACCTGCACGTTAAAGTATAGTAGACAGGTGAGAGGTAAAAAAAAAAAAAAAAAATCTGCTGTATCTTTACTTGAGAATCTGTGCCTCTGTTTTGGAAAACTACTGACTCTAGTGGGTGGAAGCATGAAGTAAGTGGAAGAAGAGCAGCGCCAACTCTCTCCTCGCTGTCTATTCTCTCTCCTCCATCTCTATTTTTTCAAGTGTAAGTGATAATATCCTCCCTTTTTCTACCTCTCACCGGCTTGAGTGATTTGCTAAGGCGGTGTGTTCATGTGTGTGTACGTGTACATGTGTGCGTCTCACATTAGCCTTTTTCCATTAAAGCAATTTCGCCGCCCATTGTATTCCTGAAGAGGACCTGGGAAGTCACTAATGGTGCCTTGCGTCCACACTTGCGCGCTCGCACACACACCCCGCCGCACATGCACACAGCAGAACATCTCTCAGCGCGTGCTATCATCACCTGTCGCCTGATTGCTGTAAAACACACACATTAGCATAGAATGAGACACATTATCACTCCTGATTATGGGACGCTAAGAGGTTTCACAGAAAAAAAAGACCTCGCACCTTTTCTCCACAATGCCTGCTGCTAGTGAGATAAATGCATGTTGTCCAACATCTCTGACGCTACCGAAACAGCCTGAAGACTCTGCTGATGGATTTAATGGCCTCTTGTTGTCCATGTTCATAACTGCTCAGATTTGTCATGTCAATACTAATTTTTTAAATTCAGGCGGTGCCGTGATACGGCTGCCACCATCAAAACATGTACTTTGTATGATTCTGGCTGCTGTGAAAGAAGAGTGAAAAGCGCCTGGCTGGTGGTGATTTCAATAGGTTATTACTTATTTTAGTGGGAATATATCTAAGTGGGAACACACACACATACACACAAATACATGCCGCATCCGCCATGACAGAGGTGACGGCGCATGGTTAGCAGGTGGCCCTCTCTTCCCTGTCTTGATGAGTACAGGAAGTGTCAGTCGTGTACAGCGGAGGCAGAGGACACTTGTTTGAGTCAGAGGTCATCCCTCTCTTCTTTTAGCACTGTTTGCTTAAGTCTGGGGTCCCTGATGAGGTCCCGCCACTACTGAAAGGCCCCACTCATTTCAGGGGTGGAGGAGGAACAGGAGGAAGGAGGGAAGACGCTGTCATTGATGAGTTTTAACTATTTTCTTTTTGCTTTTCTGGGATTTTTCTTTCAGCAGCATCCTGGAAATGGAGGAAGAGCCATGTCTGGAGCCGCATATAGCCTGGCAGGGTCACGAGGTGGTGGGTGGGAAAGACTTCAGGCTAAGATGGGAATTCCCCTGCGTTTGGGTTCACGGTGTGTTGTGAAAACTGCAAACTTTAAGGGTTGACAAAATCTTTATTTTCTCAGGAAATATTTTTCTTTCTGGTGTGAAATCAGGAGTCATTTTAGGAACTGAGGGCACAGTTTTTTCCTGTTTTTTTTCTTTTGAAAATATATATTTCTACATTGGCTGAGAAGCTCAATATGTGTATAATGTCATAAGGCTACACCCAGCAGCTATTTAATCTAGCTTAGACATAAAAACTAGCAACGAAGGGAAATCACTATCACTAATTATTAAGTAGAATCTATATGCCAAGCTAATTTAGCATTGCTTCAGCCTAGTATTCCTTCAAAGTGATACTTGGGGTCTTTTTATGTGGGGTTGTATGAGGTACTTATCCCTAGTCGGTGTATTACCTGCAGTAGATGACCATCAGCTCTCCCCCTGTGTGGAGAAGCGGCGTGCAGCACCGACAGGGAAGCAGAGCATTGCACTGTACTTGTACTGTACCCCACATCAAAACACCTGAACTATCCCTTTAAAGCTGGCAAAAGCTTTAGGTTTTCGGCCTTCTAGTCAACATCCACGGTCAGAATTTCCGACTTCCAAGCATTCCAGGTGCACTACACCAAAAGTTAACAAAACACTTGCTTCACCAAAACAAAATGGTGCCTCTTTTTAAGTGTATACAGAACTGGACCCTCAGCAGTGCAGCCTCCTTGCATATATAAATGATATAGAGGAGGGAAAACACACGAGGTAACCGGTGCCATTATCATTTTTTATTTTACTGCACTTTTCTTAGTCTTGAAAACTTCTTAGTATTCAATTCACTCTCCTAATACGAATACTGTAATCTACAAATGGCCTACACCCTGCCATTGTTGTGTGACGTCAGACAGCTGCTGCCTCATGACGTAGGGGTAGATGGATGTGCCCTACTTTTTCTAGCAGAAGGTTGGATTTTGGAGCTCTGAGTTGTCTTGAACACAGCGTTAGTCCCCAGCTGAGAATATGTTACTTAAAGTCAGAGCTTGGACTGACGCCTCACCAGAGTTGACCACGTTCTGGTAAAGGAAGTCAAGAAAACAAAATGGACGCCTCTAGTCAAGTCAGCCATTGTTAGTAATACCAGTTCTCGTCATGTTAGCTATTGTTGCCATTGTTAGCAATACCAGTTCTAATCAGGTTAGGTTTTGTTAGCCATTGTTAGCAATACCAGTTCTCATCATGTTAGCTATTGTTAGCACCTACAAAGACCATACCAACATGTCCACAGATAATAGTACAGTGTTTCCAACTGATTTAATGAGACACAAACAAGACAGAAGTGTTAGTAAACAGTATATTCTCCAGAGTTCACTTACTGTTGATGCGCAGAGCAGCCATCTTGGATTTTGAGGTCAGGGCTAAGACTCTTCTGACCTTCAGAGAAAGAAATCCAACTTCAGGTGACGTCCAGTTAAAATGTTCCCAGTTCAAATGGAACAACTAAAAGATTTTGAGTGAAAAATGAATAATTCAATAATTATCAAAATGTTAATCTTTTAAAAAAGAAACCACGGGGACAGAGAACATGCTATTTTAAAGCGATTTTTTAAAAGCAACACAGAAAGTGAAAGAGTGTGAGTTCAGATTTTCTTGGCACTTAGTAGCTTCGTTTGCCCACCTGTCACCGCCGGGCATGCACACACACACACACACACACACACACACACATGCGAGCGCGCACACACACACACACACACGCACACACAGAGGTCTGTGATAATGACATAATTGTCCCGGAGCACACAGCCATGCAAATAGGGAAGATGGCTTGTGTTGCCATCCGTAGGTCTCTGCCATCTATTTCCATTATTCTAATGCACTGCTACTGATGACCTGCTCTCACACAATTAACAGTCAGCGAGTGAGAGAGCGAGAGAGGCTGAAGCAGAGACACACAGAGAGAGAGAGAGAGAGAGAGAATGTGTGGTATTTGAGAAAAGCATTTTTCTGCCCTCATCTTTCTACCCTGATCTCCTGGCCTGTTTTTTTTTTTTTTTTAATGGTGTACCAGCTGTAACATATGGTAACTTTTCCTCTCTCGTTTTTTTGTTTGACTTTTGTCTCATCTCTTCATCCATCCCTGGAGGCAGAGTTGGAGCTAGTTAAACTTGGAAAAAAAGATTTAAAGGTTGAAATATTTCACACTTTTAGTCCATGTTATTCTCTCATCCATATTCTTTTCTGTGCCTCTTGCCCCCTTATTTTCTCTCCCTGTGTGTGTGTGTGTGTGTGTGTGTGTGTGATCTTGGGAGAATGGGCTGTTGATTCTGGTCTGTTCCTTGGCTCCCCGTCTCATGGTCTTGGCCCAGGTCTGATCTCCGCGATTGGATCGGGGGGCTTTTGTGGTGGCTGATGGGACAGAATTAAGCCAAGTGGCACACACTGAGCACGCTCCATGGCGGGCAGATGGACGGAAAGTGAAAGAGCTGTGATTTCTCATTGTGTCCCGCCGTCTTTTGGGGTGTGTGTGATACCCCCAGAGCACATCCTCCATCCAAGAGCTCTATTCTTCAATCAGTGGCCACCGCTTCCTGGGTCCAGAGACACGCCTCTCCAAGATTTCATCTCTGTATCAGAGCACAACTGGGTTGTAAGCAGCTTAGAGAAGAATAATGCAGGGCAAGATATTGCAGCTCAGTCTTTGTTTAAGGCTCTGTAAAAAGTGAGCAATACAGTCTTTTTTCATTATTTCAAGAGCTTAATTGAATTTTCCTGATGTTTAACCCATAAAGGCGTTTACTTTTTATTAATTAGATGCGTCCGCAGCCGTCCTTATCATCAAAACGACGCACGGCAGATAATTTTAAAATATGGTGTTGTTATTTAAATTAAGTCTCTGGATCAGTGCACTTGCAGTTGTGTCCAGCTGTTGACAATGAGCTCGTATGCTCAAGAGATTTGTGAGGTAAACAGATGCCCAAAATGTCTGTTTAAACATATTCTAAAACCGATTAAAAAGATATAAATGGGTTAAACGACTGAGGCGGTAAAAGTTCCCACAGATCATATTTAACCTCTTACCTTTGGAGCCACCCCCGGCGCCCAGCCCCTAAAGCTTAGCCTCAATGGGATTTTCACCACGAGTGTGTGTAATAGTTATTTGACCCACTGCTTTTTCTGTGAGTGTGTTTGGGTGAATGTGACGATTACAGCAGATTACTTACACCCATGTAAAAACAGGAATTAGTTCCCAATAAGAACTGCTTACAGGGCCTAAAAACGTCAAAGATAATCATTAGGGCCAAGGGGAACATCGCTCATTGCATCACGCAAACACCCACTCTCACCATTACACGTTAAAAAGGAGTAAATACGCCTACCCCGCCTTTCTCCACCCCTCCCGAAACTAGCAAACTGAGCCGGCGGTGGCGGTGCTTAACTGCTCCTCTGATCTGGACATTAGCGAGGGGGCTTTGGAGTTTTTATTTTTTAAGGGGGGGGGGAAATCATGTGAAGGCTATGAGGTCTGGCCAGGAAGGGTGGACGAAATGCTTTCCATCCAGCCCATCCTCTGTCTAGGACTTGATTCAGGCAGAACCTTTTGTCTCCTGATCTGAGAGCTGAGCGACAACAGGGAGAGAGAGAGAGGAAGAAAGAGAGACCATAGGAGATAACAGTGGAAACATGGCGTCCCCAGTAAGGGTTGAGTGATCTACTTAGAAGGGCCATGGCAGGCCTGGCCAGCAGAAGCCAGATAGATGCCTGAGCAGGCTGGCCGAGGACCAGACACCCCTTTAAATCTGCTACTATGGCTAATCTCTAATCTGGAGATTTACTATATCTGTTCCCCCTCTCCCTCTGTTTCTCTTTTCCTCTCTGTTTCTACTTCTCTTCATCTATAAATGGAGCAATCTGTGAGTATTTCAAAAATGCATTTATCCCCAAAATGTGTTATTAAAGACCGTCTAATTCCCCAGCACATCCCTCAGCTACTCCAGCCCCACCCCTCCAACCAAGCACACACAGCACACACACACACACAGGAACACACACTCAACATTTTTTGCAGATGGTCACATAATGCACAATCAGCCAAACAAGACGGCTGATTTTAGGCTGGAATGTTGGACTCCCTCTCCCTTGGAGGGCATCCTTGGTGGACATTGCTAGCTAGAAGCCATTAGATGTTAGCTGGATGCAGCGAGCCAGCACCAGTCACAACCAATCCTGAATCTTCCCTTAACTGGACCGAGCGCTGGTCCAAAAAGCTGGAGCGAGGAGGCGCTTGCCTGCCTGAAACAATGTGTTGGGATTGCAGAAAGACATGCTTGTTGCCATGCATATATCAGGCGATTAGCTCACACATCTTGCAACAAATGAAACCCTAAAAAGCACTTTTTTGCAAAGGTCTTGTCATTTTTTTGGGCCTTTGAATGGATGCAGTCATGGGGTTGGTTGTAAAAGATGGTTTCTCTTAAATTAGAGTAGATTTTATTGCAGCTAGGCGAAAAGGCTGCCAGAGCAACCCAATCGCCAGAATAAATGTTACGTTCTGCAAAACCACAGATAAGTTAAAACTGAATGTTTCTTTATGTTGCAACTTTATAAGAACGCTGTGCTTATGCTCTGGTTAGGTTTACACACAAAAACATCATGGTTTGGCTTGAACTACCTGTTTAGTACGCCACGATGACGGATGAAGATGGCTCAACTTCCCAGGAAAAACAGCTGATTTTTGTCACCACAAAAATGCTGGACATTCCTGCAGGTGGCCTTAAAAATATCTAGTCAGCCATTTGCCCAGAGACCACTGTTGAGGACAGTGTTTCAATATGTAAGTAAGAAACCACTGGATATTTTTCACGAGATGTCAGGAAGTTTCCCAGGCGTGTTTGTTGAGACAGAACCAGGTAAGCCAAAAATGATCTTTCCTAACCCTAACCAAAGTGGGGTTTTTTTGTGCCTAAACCTAACCAGACAATAAGCACGGTTGCTACAATAAATTGAAAAGAAAAGAAAGTTGCAACCACTTTTAACAAGATCTTAGGACATCTCCAGCTGTGTTTGTAGTGACCAGAACAGGTGTCTTAAGCCAAAACATTATGTTTCCCTAATCCTAACAAGTGGCTTCTGTGCCTGAACCTAACCAGAGCACAAGCACAGAGTTGTGACCAGAGAAAAATTGAAAATTTAACCTAAAGAAATGTAAAGTTGCAACATAAGGAAGATTAATATATCTGTGGTTTGCCGAAACATACGTTGCCAACATTTATCCTGGCGATCGGGTTCCCTTTGCTACCAACAAAAGCACCTTTCCCCCTCAAGCACTCAACACATGGCAGTCTTGAAACTTGCATGATGAAGACATGATGTGTCATAATAATTAGGAGGTGGACAAAGGATCTGCTGTTTAACATGGAAATTTATGCAGTCCCCTGTGTTTTCTATGAAACAAAATTCTGGCATTTTCCTCTCGTTTTTTGTCTTCCAAGTCCGGATTCGTTCGATTCATTGTCACCGCGCCTCCGTCTATGATAGGTGAATGTTCACTGACACTAATGTGGCACAGGTCAAGAGAGGAAGGGTCCCACCTAATGTGCATCTTCTTCCCTGCTCTCCTCTTCGCCGCCGCCAAAAAACAATGCTTCCCTCCTCCCTCGTTCCCGCTTCCCCGTACTTAGGCCCTCGCAGCAATTATGCCCAATCACAGGGCCTCAATAGGAAGCAACCAGGGCTTGTTTGTGCCTCTGCGGTCATTAAGAGGGGGGCGAAGAAAGGAATTAATGACTTAATTGAGGAGGAGAGAAAAGGGGGAAATCACACAGACTCTGGGAGCGGAGGGGAGACTATGAATGGGGCGCCTGGAACGCTCCTGGAGCAGGGGATTGTGGGATTGCTGAAGTGTGTCAAGATTTTGGTCGTCCTCCAGAGCAGATGGCGGCTTGTCGTTCGCATACCATCTATTCTCCTCTTTGTCAACCCAGAACGGCTTCTTTTGTTCCTCCCCATTGCTTTGCTGCAAAAGTTCACGGGCGGAGGGAAGAAAAAAAAAAGAAGAAGAAAAAAAAAAACAACACAACAAAACTGAAACATTGGTCCAGTTTGCTCCAGATTAACAGTCTCGGCGTCTCTCTCTCTCTCTCTCTCTCCATCCATCCCTCTCTCTCTCTCTCTTTCCTAAAGTTTTGACCAAATCAGAAAGGATGCTGTGTCTAAAGTGTTGGTGTGCCAGCCTTGGCACATTGCTATTCATTCCTCTCTAATGTGGCAGGGTCCCCTCACTGCCAAGCCTCCGCTCCTGCTCCACAGACTCCTGATTACTGTGGATAAACACGCAGGAGGAGATCCCCCTCCTCTCCTCCATCCACACCAACTGAGACTTGAGAGATACGCTACCTCCAGGAAATTCTGGCTCGGCTCGCTCTCGCAATTTCTCTTCCCATCCAAGATTTCAAACCGATAAAGTAATCAGGAGGAAACTGGAAAACAGCTTGCTGACTGTTCAACACTTGCCACACCTCTGAAATTTCCCTCTTTGATTGTTGCACTGAAAACGTGTAACGAGGACGGACGTGGCGGCGTTAAGCCCCAGGGTCGACAGAGCTGATGATAACAAGCTGAGGTGCTTTTAACAGTTTCCCTTTTTTCTTTTTTATTTCATGTGTCCTGATTCCTGGAAGCATTCCTTCTGTCAACAGCAACTGAAAAAACAACTGAGGCTTATTTGGGAAATGGCTAGCACCTTTGCAGGGCTGAATAATTAATGTATGCTAATGCTAACAATGTATTAGTTATTCAAATGTGATCCTTTTAGACAACAGCGCTGTTTACCCCCTATTACTCCCTCTGATCGTCCACTCCAAAAGGGTGGCACATAAAGAGAAGAAAGCAAAGGAAGAGGGTAGAGATGAGTGTATGTGACACTAGCAGACACCAGCCAGCACAACAAAGAAACACAGTGAGATTAGCATGACAGAGAATGCTAGCGCTTCACACATTAATACACAACATGAACTATAGCCATAACCCTCTGGGGCCCGATGCAATATTCATCTCCTCTACCTCCTCCTTCAATCTTCCTCTTTTCACATCTCTCATCATTCCTTTTCTTTTTACATTTTCTCCCCTCTCTCCAGTCTTTTCTGTTCTCTGCTTGTCTCCTCTCCTTCTCTTTCCCACCCCTCTGCTCTTTCTCAGTAGACGTCTGAAGGGCCCTTCAGCCCAGAGGAGATGGGGACTGGTCTTACCCGGGGCAGGGGCCACCGTGTGGGTGGAGGTGTGGGGAGAGGAGAGGACTCTCTGTCTGGAGGATGGAAGGATGGTTATGTGTCTGAATGTTGGGAGAGGAGGGCCTCCCATTGATAGATTAAGGACCAGGTTGGCTGTACTTGAGAACTATGGTTCTCTATCGCAGGAGGTGAGACTGGAGAGCCAGGTCACGCATTAGCATGTGTTTTGTTTGCGGCTCGGCTGTCCCAGAGTCCGTTACTCGGTTGTATCACTAACAAGCAGGGTGTGGAAGAGGAGGGTAAACGCGCCGTCTTGTTTGCTGAGCAGTATTTACACAGCGAGTTAGGCTTATGTAAAGTATGTAAATCTTTCTAACACACATTTATACGACACAGACAGGGGATTTGCTCGAATGTCGCTACCCCACTGCTTCCTATACGTAGACTGTATGATGTCAAACTTCGTCTCTCGCCCCAAGACAACCGCAGCGCAGTGATATTATGAGCCACAATGATCGTGGCGTGAAAGCTTGACACAGTTAGATAAATTACTGCTGGATTATTCAAGTTTGTACGTGTCATAGGCTACGTACTGTACTGATATTTCCACAAAATGTTTCATATCACGTTCACATGACATGTCAATCATGTCTGGAGGTTGAGGGGATGGTGGTGGAGTTACAGGCGAGGAGGCAGCCAAGCCGGTGAGCGCAGTCCACATCTGTAAGTGTGAATCCCTTTGGAACATACCACCACTGGATATCTTCAAGAAGACCTCAGGACAAGTTACAACTACGTTTGTGGTGACAAAAAACATAGATTTTTGATGGTATGAAAAGGAAACAGGTATTTTAAGTCTTCTAAACCCTAACCAGAGCATAAGCACGGCATTGTGAAGAGATAAAACGTATCTGTGGTTTTGCAGGAATGTATTTCGCAAACATTTAATCTGGACATTGGGTTGTGGAAATATTAACTTTGAATTATTATTACTGACGGGAATAATAGCAAAAAATACTGCAAGCAATAACGTAATTTGGACCTTTTACCTCTACTTCTCTGCTACTTGGTCTAGTCAAACTTTAAAAATTAACCTCAATATTTGGTTCTCCGTGTTACCTGCAATCAAAATTCAACACGCCTGGGTGGCTGAGCGGTCACAATATCTTTTCAAGGGTCTTTAAAAACATATTTTCATGCCAGCTCCCGCCTGTGAGTTGCCTTCATTTGTGAGTCAGCGGAGCCAAGACCGCCTGAAGCAAGCTCCTCAAGGTGATTCAGTCTGGGAATGTCTTTGAACCTCCCCGAAGCTACTCCTGCCTGCACAGAAAGATCAATGCGTCTGCGAAAAATACGAGCGCAGTTCAGTTTATCCCCATCACCTCACCCAGCCCCCGACACCCCCCCCCACTTCTCCTCATCAAAGATGGGCTTGAATTAGGTGCAATTAAGGTATTTCCACAGCCACCATAAAACAAAAACCACATGATAGGAGAGCCGTGGCTTCACCATTTACTGAAATCGCCCACTAACTTCACACATTGTCACTCAGCGGCAACAAGGTCAAACATGTGAAGATGACCTGTTTTTTAAAAAACGTACATGCCAATCAGGAAACAAAGTCATTTGAACAGTGAAAGCTATAGACCCCCTCCTCCATTTTCCCCTTTTGATAATGATATCAGTAATAGAGTCTTTTGTTTGATAATGAGAGCTGCTATTTCTGATAGGGAATAATGATACATGGCTATTACAGTTTCATCTATTGGGATTGAATAAATAACAAAGCTCCGTGCAATAATAAAACACACACATTCTGTATGTCTGTAATTGTGGGGTTGACGCTGAAGTGGCCGGCCACCTCAGTGAGGAAAGCAGAGGTCCTTGGAGTTATTGTTACAGGTGTAACAATGAAGTCGATTTGCAGTGTTAATCACACGCTTCAGTCCAGCGATAAAGTCCTGGCTGGGTTTGCCCTTTGATGAGACTGTTTTGATGCTAATTGTACAGTGGAATAATAATTAAGCTAATGACATGGAGCTCTTAAGAGAAAATGTTCGTGCTGCAGAGGAAGACTGGCGCTCGTAATGATCGAGTACGTCCTCGCCGTTTCCCCCGAAAGTTGGAGGAGATCGAGATCGCAGCTTACGCAGAGGTAAAAGTTTTAGCACGCGCTGCATAAGTCTACTCTGAAATTTTCTAGTTTTTCATCCAAACACCTTTCCAAAGTCAAAGCGTGACAGTCGGCTGTCGTGTCA
This sequence comes from Pagrus pagrus, assembly GCF_965226575.1. Classification (NCBI taxonomy): domain Eukaryota; kingdom Metazoa; phylum Chordata; class Actinopteri; order Spariformes; family Sparidae; genus Pagrus; species Pagrus pagrus. The sequence goes on from NC_140200.1 coordinate 10,132,080, forward strand.
CGCTGCCACCTGTGAGATCCAAACACCAAAAAGACGAAAAACTCTGCAACAAACTGACAACTTTCCGCCGCCTGCCAACTTCAATGACTCCAGCTGCAACTGCCAAAACACTGATTCAAATCTGACAAAACTGGATGATGACAAAAAGCACATTCTTAACTCAAAACACTGTGCCGATGCTTGAGATAGAATTTCTCTCCTTTGTGGGATGGATGATAATAGGTGAAAACAAAGAAGCGGGGTGTAAAATGCTTCAGCTGAGCGTGATTACAGCTGTGGCCATCATTAGGCAGCCTCTTTAATGTAATTGATGGAGTGGATTCTCATAGCAGACCTCAATAGACTGGGCAGGGTCTCCTCGTTTATTTGGACTCATCTGCATTTGGTCTGTGCGCGTGCGCGCGTGTGTTTATGTGTTTATGTGTGTATGTGCGCATGCAGGCACGAGGTAGAGCCAGAGTGTGCAATAATTACGACTTCACACTCTTCAGACACTTAGAGAAAAGAGCAAAACAAAGCGCAGTAATCAGTGTGTGTGTGTGTGTGTGTGTGAGAGAGAGAGTGTGTGTGTGTGCAGTTTGGTACACACTAAGTGCAATTGTGCAAATGTGGTCTCAGTGTCTATGCGTGTTTGCGCACGCACACTTGTGTGAATGTGTGTGCAGCTACTGTGCGCAAGTGAGTCCCAAAAGTGTGTGTGTGTGTGTGTGTGTGTGTGTGTGTGTGTGTGTGTGAGAGAGAGAGAGAGAGAGAGAGAGAGACTGTTTGCATTTGCTCAAGGATCCTGACCCTTCAGAAATGACACGTTTTCTCTATCTACCCCATCCTTTCCCCACACATTAGGTGCTTACAAAAGACAGAGCACTAATGCATCATCTAATTGGCCTAGGCTCCTGCCTCTGCCTCTCCCTCCATCACTCTATTAGCTCAGTAATTACCCATATGCCTCAGCGAGGCGGGCGTCCAGATAATGGCCGCCTCAAGGGCCCTTGAGCGCGGCAGAGAGGGGCCGCAGTCTGTCGCCGCGGGAACACAGCAAGCTCTCCAAACTATCCCAGCACCGCACTGGGAAAAACACAATGGGGAAGGAGTTTGGCAACTTCATCCACCCCTCCTCCTCCACCACCACCACCACCATCCTCTCCCAAAAAAAGAAAAAAAAGTTCTGTGTTGAGGGAGATGCAAATTGGGGCTGCTCAAATTAGATGTTGTCTGTTTAGTAAATGTGTGATTGTGTGTGTGTGTGAATGACGGCCAGACATACTTTTGCATTTCTTCGGAGGAGAGCTAAGATGTTTTCACACCTGTCTTAATACAAGTCCGATTATGTCCCATTAAACTGTGCCCGTTCTACCGCAGGGGGTCATGTGTCTTATATGTAGTAAGGCGGACAGTCAGAGTAATGGATGGTTGTGTAGTGTGACTCAAGACAAAGAACAACATAAGACTCCAGCAGAACATGTTTTTCGACCGGCTACAGCGCATGAGTGTCGTAGGGTCGCGTGAGTCACGAGCAAAACGAGACAGTGAGCTTTCGTTTTGGATTCTGTCTTCGGTTTCTGGACCAAGCACAGCATTGTGAAACTTCAGAGTGTGTGTGATACGGATACATTCCTCTACAAACCACAGTAAGCCAGATGATGTCGTTTAGCAACCACAGGGCTACCAAGGCTACTCCGTGAATGGTCTGCATACGTGACCATGTATGCAACTATGTAGCCAGGCTGTAATACACAAAATTTCTTCAGGGAGGGTTGGTTCGGGTAACAGATCCCTGGCTTTTAAATGCATGTTAGACACCAAAGCTCTGACACAGGATTTTATAACTATGTAAATTATCACAGCAGCTATTATTTTATCTGCAATCTACCAGGAATCTGTGGTTGAACAGTCTTCGCAGCACTTTGCGGGATGATGTCGCGCTGCCGTGAAGCAAACGTTGAGGCTTGTTCGGTCTGAATGTGACCTGAGCTTCCTGTCACAAGCCTGCAATTAACATTTCATTGCTGCCACAATCTTTTTCAATGCTTGACGTCGGTTCGTTGACACGTGCAGGTATTGTAAAACACACAGATGTGGAAACCTTGGCATTTAAAGTGAAAAATAGACCTACATGCAACTACCCAGACGACTCTGTCCATCGCAGCAAGAAGCACAAAGCAAGAAAACACAATTTGCAAAACTAAAGAGGGATTTTTGCGTGAAAAAGGCAGACATTTACAAGACAACATTAGACTTATACGGTATTTTCCTGCAGAATGCATGTGGATGAGTTCTGTATCGAGACTCAAAAACCATCTCCCCTGTCCTCCTCCCTCTGTCCCTCCTTCCTATCTAAACCTCTCAATTTGACATCCTTTGAAAACTGAAATGATAATTCTCCAATCTTCCATCTTCAGCCTCTTAATTGAAATCGCATAATCTGTCACAGAATAGGAGCGGCCGCCGTCATCCCATCCCCAAATGACACGTCCAAAAAGAGTACAACAAAGAGCTTCTTAAATAATTCCCTCGCCCTCGGCATCATATAATATGGATTACAGAGCGCTCTCCCTCTTTCTCTCTCTCTTGCTCCCTCAATCTGGGATATGGTCTCATCCCTCCATCCTACCCAAGGCAGATTTTGTGACACTCAAGCTGAGCATTATCTGTTTTTAAAATCAGATAAATATATAAATAAAGCGTCCAGCGGTAATGCTAATATATGCCCTAAGAGGGTCTAAGGCTTCAGATCTGTGGACTTAATCTGGGTTTTGGGTAGGTATCTTCCCTTGGCCGTTCAGAGATTTGCGAGATCACTGTCAGTCCTGGGCCGGCTGAATTATCTTTGCGTATTGTGTTAATCTGTTGGCATGCAGATTGTGGTGGACTAAGGTTCAAGTGGGAAGGATTAGGGGAGATCTGAGCAAAGCTGATGCAGGCAGCCTTCTCAAAAACGCTCCATGCGTTCAGGCCCCTCTGTGGGTTTTTTTTCGCACACTGACCGGAGGGACCACTGAAGCATGCTCTCTCCCTCTCTCGCTCATACACACTCGCACACAAAGATACACACAAATCGCCTTCATTCCACCCTCTCCATTCCAGATAATTCCCCTCTTAAAATCTCCCCTCAGACCAACCACTGCGAGTGCAGGACCCAAAATGCAAAAACCAGTGGCCATGCCCACTCCACAAATCCCAAAACCTTTTAGAGCTACTTGACAGAGAGAAATCCATCTGGAGAGGATATCCACCGTCCATTACTTAGAGACTAATGTCTAGTTTTAACTCAGCAGTGTTTATTTACATCATAGCATCTAAATAAAGCACATTTCATGCCCCAAACTCACCCTGGTAATACCTTATTAAGATGCTTCTAACACAGAGCCTGAACATGGGTAAGGTTTGTAACTTTGTTAATTGTTCGTTGTCAGTTCAATAACCCAGCACTTTGTGTCGGACTCTCCATGATTATCTCTGGAGAGTGATAAAATCACTTCAGGTAAATGAGTGATTGGACTGGAGGACCGCTGAAGTACAACTTAGCAGTCCTTTAGCAGCTTCTGTTTGCTAAATGGAGCCATGGAGTTGGAAGTATGAAGAGGCTGGAGGGGTCAGAGGGGTCCATATGGACCAGCAATTGGACGACTCTCGGAAGGGACGAGCAACCAATCACATCAATCATTCTCTGCAAATCCTCGACCCGGAGATCCAGCAGGAGAGCCGGGATTTCATTTCCACCAATCACTTGGCTTCAACGAAAGCTAATTGAACAATTCTTATCTCTCAAACCGTTTTATTTGGTTTAAGTTCCCCGTGACAGAAATAACAGTGTTGGAGGTGCACTTGTATTTATGGAAATGTGCGATTGTTGAGTCGTCCAGGACAAAATGGACTGCTTGGGAGGAAAAGAGGAATAAAAAAAAACGGGCAAGTTGCTTCAGCTCTTGCACCAAATAACATAAATAAATCTGAAAAAAAAAATTAGTGATCACATGTGAATTTTCTATATAAAATGCCCTCAAAATACATTATGACTAATGAGTCCACTAACCAAGACACTGAAACAGAGAGATCAGGGTTACATCTACGTCGTTTAATCAGCCAAATATCTTCGTCTCACAGCCCTGCGTTATTACAGGCAGGAGTCTTCTGGCTCTTTCTGCCTGCGTTGATCAGGTAATAGGCCTCTAATATGGTAATCGTCTGGTCAGGGAGGAAGGAGACCAAAACATTTTAATTAAGGAGCGAGTGGCTTTTTTTCTCCCCCCCCTCTACTCACTTCGTTTTGTACTCCAGATATCAAGACTTCCAGAGCAGTTGTTCTGTCATCTCTCCAATTAAAACAGGCGGACCATCGGAGAAAGTCGCCGGCTAATTTCTTTCTTGCGTTTGTGATCCATGAGCGAGCAATAAGGACACTAATAAAATCAGATTAGCAGTGACCACAGGACTCCTTGATTGATTCTTGTCCGATATTGTTTTCCACAAATGTAATTAGGTTTCAACTCTGGATACTAATGCGGCTCCTCTAGCGCATCAGTTTGTCCTCTTCGTGCTCTCCTCAATGCGCTATAATTTTGCCCCAATTATTATTGCCCTGAAGAAATACTTTCCAAAACAAACCTCACAAAGAAAACTCCTTCGAAGGAAGAATTATCAAGCAGAGCAGAGGGGTGAAATGTGCGACAAATACTTGTAAGTCCGGCGGAGAACTTACAAAGAAAGACAAAAGCTTGATTAGCATTAATGTCAAACAATTACAGCAGGAGTATTCATAAAGGGAAGGATCTTATTAGCTGGAGGAAAACAGAATGAGACGGTCCATTTCTCGGCTGCTTAAGCCTCAGGATTACTCAACCTTTGGTGGCAGCGAGGAACAATGTGGCTCTTAAAAACCCATTTTGGAGCAAAGCGTCTGGTTGACAATTATATGCCTCTAAGCTGTTTAATAGGTGGCCGGGAAGAGGTCTTTAAGATCCTCATTCAGGACGAGCGATCTGGGCCGCGGTGTCTGAGGCATCTCGGTGTGTGTGTGTGGTGTGTATGGGGGGTATGAGAAGGGTTTTAGGAAGAGGCTGACATAAGACAGAGAGAAAAGACAGAGGGAAAGAGAGAGAGAGAGAGAGAGAGAGTTTTAAGCCTGCTAAGCAGATCAGTGTCTTTGTGTGCGGTCAACAGAGGCACTTGAAACTTTTCGTGAGCCCCAACTGTCTGGAGCTAATTCTTCCTTTTTAATTGCTTTTGTGCAAAGACGAGGGGAAAAAAAACGAAGAAGGGCATTCATGAAAAAGCGAGCGCCTGCACACTTGTTGAAATATTTTGCTGCAGAAATGTTACATATCAAGGGGACGAGTGTCCATGAAACAGAGATATAAAACACACACACACACAAAGCGAGGAGGAATCTAAATGAGCAGATGAAATGTTAACTGTTTCTGACCCCTTTTGACTCCTTAAAGCAGCCTGTTTGTGTTTACAGATTGATTTAAACAAAACAACAAAAAAAAACAGTCAATAATCTGTTTTCCCAAACGATTTTTAATCACCCTTTCAAATATTTGTGCCGTCGCCTGTGTGGAGTCGTGTCCTTTAGGATTTGAGATGGCCACAAACAACAGGAGCGAAAAAAAAAAAAGAAAAAAAAAAAAAAAAAAGAGGCACCGCCAGAAAAAAGATCAACAAACAGGCGAAGCATAGAGACAGAACAGTTTGAGGATGAACGCTGCTAATCCTGACCTCAGCTAATGCTAATGCAAATGCATGTTTATCAAATATGTAATCGACATTAGTTAGAAAAACAAGGATCTGCCAGCACTCTGCTCTTTGTTCCGTGATTGTGGAGGAGGGAGATTAAGATGGGCTTTAGTGATGCTCAGATGGATGGAAGGAGAGACGGATGGAGGGACGGATGGATGCACTTACGCTCGCTGTCAAGAAAAGAAGTGAACCTTTGCAGTTGAATCCGCTCCTCGTTTTTCATTTGAGATGAGTGGAAATGCATCCAACCAGTATTGGCAATTCTGACACCTCATTATGATTTTTTTTCTTTTTTTCATTTTCTTTTTGTTATTTTTAGTTTTAGTCAACAAAAAATAGACATTTTAGTTTAGTTTGCAACAGTGAACTTTTCTGTTTCATTTCTATATCTTCATCAGAGCAGCTTTCTCAAAGCTCTCACCTTCTTTAAAGAAATAGTTCAATATTTGACAAAAATGCTTATTCGCCTCCTGGAGCAGAGTGAGACGAGAGGATTGATTTCACCCTCATGTTTGCAGTTTCTGACTTTTACTCAATAATGAACGTCCGTTACATACAAACTAAACGGATAAAACTCTCTGTATTTTGCAGTATAACAAAGTTATATAATCTGGAGTCTGTGGCGACTTCCCACGCCGGCACACTGGTACTGATGCGTTTTACGCCAGCCAGCAAAGATTTGTATGCCGGAGCATAATGGGAGAGCGACCGTAGTGTCAGAGTAGGCTACAGCAACTACGGCGGAGTCTATGGCGTCACAAGCAGGCGTTGACGGTGTTTGTGTAATTACACTCACTGCCAAAAGGGGGAGACAAAAGTTCAGGTTAACTGTGCGTTCACATGCTGCCGCAAACGTGTTTCCAACTGGGAAAATTCTCGGCACGCAAGTTGAGAAGATTGACTTCTCAACTCGGGAAATCATCCAAGGAGCATGTGAATGCAACATAAGCACTACCAGCAGCATCGTGGTTAGCTTAGCTTTACATTAAGATTAGCAACAAGCAATGAAATCTACCTACCAGAAAGCTTGTTTCCAGTGCTAATGCTAAGCTAAGCTAACCAGCTGCTAGCCGTGCAGCCTGACATTAACTGTACTTATATGAGACTGCATCTATTGTCCATCCCAGAAAGCAAACAAGTGTATTTCCCAAGATGTTAAACTATTTTACAATAAGTTTACAATCAACATGGCTACAGATGATGTTCTCGTCTACCGTGAGGTTAGCAGAAAAGCTACGTTTATACCCAATGGTAGCCTAGCCTACGTCAGGCATGTTTTTGCAGCTGATTTTTTTTGCCATGTCTTTCTGTGGGGTTGTAGATGGACTTCATAAGAACCGGTAACTTTAGCTAACATCGCTAACAAATACGCAACCTAACATAATTGTGAGATGCTGCGTTAGCACAAAAATTCTGTGTTTTTCTTCACAATTCTTGTTTCTTTTATTTAGATTCAGTCTTGTTTACATCACGAAAAGCAAAATATGCCATCATAGTTTTCATTACTCCAACAATCCCTCCACCTTTGTGCAGTATGATGTAATTATTGTTTTCCAGCTAACAGAGGCATATATTGCTGTAAACAACGCTGCGTGCCGCTGTGTGCACATAAAACACATTTCACGTTACATGTGTCCTGTGTTACGTGGGAAGCGGTTGGGGAGTGTTGTCAGTGGTGTTGCGGGGCAGGTTTTGTGGTTAACTGTTTACAGGATGACACAGGGGCACAACTCTTGCCAGTTTGTGCCTCCCCTGGGCACCCGGAGAAACAGAGGTAACCTATTTTCTTTGGCAAGGTTGAGCAGTCACACGGAGACTGTGTTTGTGTTGTTTGATTGCATTGCTCCTTTAGGCTCTCTTACCTTGCTGTCTCCATCTCTCCTTCCTCCACTTTTAACGCCCCCTTTTTCTTTTTGTTTCTCTCAGCCGACACTTCTTTTTCTTTTCTTTTCTTTTCTCATCTTCATGTGTCCTCTTTCCTTCCTTCCCTCCATCCTTTCTTCTCCTCCATCACAGGGAGATAAAGGAGAGGTCTTGCTGTGCTGTGTGTTTGCCTGCTTGGTTGCAGGGTTTGTTGTTAGTAAATGAGGTCATTAGAAGACACTCTGACCTAACCAAAGGCATTTGTTCTGCATGCTGTGTTGTTTCACTCTCTTTTTCTCAGTATAAATATACACCTTTGATGGAACGGCCAGATGCTGGGATCATTAACATGTCATTATATCACCCGACAGATTACGGCGAAAAGTTCCTTTCCATATTCTCTTCACCTCTCTAAACATTAGATACAGTCAAGTCACAAATACACCCAGTATCTAGTCTTGTTCCCTGTCACTTCCAGATGTTATCTCCTCCTTATCTCCATCCTCTCCTGACCTCTTCCCGTTGATGTTTTGGTACATCCTGCAGCAGGGTGACACCTCCAGGCGAGCCTCGGGGGCCTCTGGGTCTTCTCTCCGTGGCACGTAGCCAGATCCCTGATGACACCTGTGAGCCTTGGCAGAGCTCCTGGTTTACAGTAGCTGTTAGCGGGCTTTTATGTCAAACAAAACACCGACACAATGTGTTCTCGCTCACTGTACCTCAACAATTCCCCCACCCCCAAATGACTCCAGCCCACTTTCTCCTGCACTCAAAGTGGCTGCGCCTCTTTCTGCAATCATATGCTACTGTAAACACCGCCAGTGAATCAGTCTTTTTCTCGCCATGTCAACGGGTTTTAATTAGCAGTGAATGTCAAGGATGTCTGCCGGGTCCACCTCATTTCTCTCAGAGCCAGAACCCATTTCTTGTGTTGTGTAACATCGTCCCCCATTGTCCAGGCGCACTCATAAACATACTTCATACGCAGCATCTCTGAAGTGTATTCCATTGTTCCTCAAGTGGGGAGACGAGTGTTGCCGCTCTCCAAATGGACATTGGCGCATCTCCTGAAACAATACGGTTCCCCCACACCACATCACTCACATGCGTTTAAAAACGCCAGACCTTGACCACTTACGCCTGGAAAGAAAATTACCTGAGCACAAAGCGGGAGCTCTTGTCTACACCCTAAAACACATCATAGCACTCTTGTCATTGCAAGTGGAGGGTCTATTATAAACAATTATTTTAGCCCTTCACGGACAGTTTGGTCTTTGTGATGCATTGTGTTTTCGAGCGAAGAAGTACAGGCAGTAATCAATGGAGGAGCCGTACGGTCAAGGTAAGGCTGCCGGGTGATCTAAACACATGCATACGTGGGAGGGAGAGCGGGGGGGCTGTGAGGAAGATACTGATGTATGATGTATTGTATGCATATGGCTGCATCATGTCTATCATGGCTGCGGAGAATACTTGTTTGTGATTGGTTGCTTAAGTCATATGACACAACTCCTCAGAGATAGTTCTTGCAACAGTTTAACCACAGTTACAGCTGTGTACAAGATGTGTTTCATTTGAAAAGGTTGAAGTGACAACAAACGCATTAAAAATATATGATGACGGTTTGATTCCAGAGAGAGATTGTTGATTGTTGAGTCTCATTACTTCTATAATAATATTCAAAATGTCGTATACTTACAGGAGCTCTGTGGGACTGCTGTGTTGTGATAGGAGATGGTTGTTAGTTTATGTCAGCGGCCTCCATTTCTGAGTGAACGTTTACATAGAGCCCTTTTACCTATAACAGTTACAGCGAAGCTACTTATCCGTTGCAGTTTGCACATAAAATACATTAATGTTGTTTGGACTAGACTGTAACCTCAAGAGCAGAGGTATTTTAGTTGACATCCAAAAATTAACTAAAATGATCAACAGATTGTGAAGAAATAGCTGTTTTGACATGAAGTCTACTGAAGTTAGCATGCTAACCAGCTAGCCCCGGCCTCTCTCAGTCCAAAGCTCCTGTGCTCGCGTTGGGACCACCGACACTCCCCCGGTGCTCCGAGCTCCCAGTCTGGACGCTAGCTGCAAGGCTAACTGAGTAAACTAGCTACTGGTAGCTACAGTTAGCAGCAGTCAGCGGTTAACTGATGATGTTGTGGAACGGTTGTGGAAACCCAAACTACATACAGTATTACTAGTTTCACTATTTATTTGCACATTCTACCAATAAAAACTTTTATCAATAAAGAAAAAACACATTAACACATAAAGGAGGAAATATGTTGTACTCTGTCACACATTACAGCTTCCACTGTGTTTGTCTCCGTTATCTACACAAGATGAGAGAAGAATTGTCAAGATATGTTTCTAATACACAAAATGTTAAAGGGATAGTTTACCCCAAAATGAAAATGTAGTCATTTTCTACTCACCCTCATGTTAATGGAAAGTCAGGTGAAGTTGTTTAGTCCACAAAACATGCAGCATTCTCCCGAACAACTGAAGTAGATAAGGACTTGTTTTAAAACATAAAAACATAAAATGGCTCCATACAGCTCGTCCAACATAATCCATGCCTCCGGAAGCTCCGAGATCCCAAATTGTTTTGAAAAGACATTATCTACATCCTCTTTAAGCTGAAATCGACACTGTGGCTGCTAAGCTACAAGCGTTAGCGCACACCACGGACTGCGATACTTCACTTGCCTCTCTGTCAGCGTGGAGGTGAGTAGATGGCTGAATTTTCATTTTTGGGTGAACTTTTCCTTTAATGGTAATTTCAGTCACGATGTAAAATAACATACAATTCAAGACTGGGTTATTTGATCACTTGTAAAAAAGGCAACAGGGAAGTCTGTTTTCACTTTATAAACAGTGGTTGCATTTTAATGTCAATTTTAAATAGTATCCATTTCAGTCCAGATATGAGACACCACTTCAGAGTATATGTAACCACATAATAGAAGGAGATCAAACATGAGTACGAGGAAGGATGCATAAGGTCGTGATAGAAATATGCAAAGAGAAGGAAGGACAGAGATAAGAGACAAAAAGCGAGAAAGAGAGGTGTGAGACGTGTGGGTGGACACTGGGCATGGTGGCAATAGGCACGGGGGCTTAATGAGAGGTGAGCCAGAGGAGAAACAGAGCAAGGACAGACAGAGAGAAGGTAGCAGGCAGAGGGAGAGGTGAGAAGGAGGGAGTGAGTGATAGATGGTGCAGCAGGAGAGGGGAAATAGAGGAAGAGAGGGAGGACGGGACTTTGGAAAAACAGAAGCAGTAAACAAAACGCCAAGAATAGAGTCCAGGTGTGAAGAGTGAAGGAACGGGCGAGGGAGAGGACGGGATAGAGGAGAAAAGCGAAGCGGGGTCGGCGGGAGTCGTCTGTGCAGCAGACTGAAGGGAAAAAGGCAAAACAAAAGAGGCATTTTGAGCTTTATTTTCACATATTTCTCCACGTAGAATCGTATTAAAATACTTGAAGTTAAAACAAAGAAACAAGATGCCGACATCAGCTAAAAAACAGAATGTGATTGAAAGTAATCTGCTGAAAAAGCTCCCATTTTGATTCCTGTAATAGTTCCCTCTTACTACAGTTTTGACCCATGACCTTCAATAGTTCTGCACCTCTTATTTGGTTCTGGAGGTCTGCTGACACAGAGACCACTCACAGGGACAGTTGAACTACTGTACTGTCGCTAGCAAGATAACTGACAAGCCAGCCAGGAGCATGCCAGTCACAGGAGCTCTGAAGCTTTCTCTAAACTGGGCAGTTGACTCCCCCTGGCATTTATTTTTATTTATTTATTTGGTTGTACATAATTTCATTCAATAAAAAGTTTCACTGAAAAGGAAAAAAATATCTTCACAAGCTAACAAGCTGCTTACTGCCCGTTAGCAAGCATGTGAAATAATTGCGACTCAATTCACGGCATAATTTGAGCCGTTAACATTTACACTTAGACCATGTTTCACCAGGGTCGGTATTTGCAATACTGGGTTTCAAGTGCGAAATTTGAAAAATGACGATAAGCCCATGTTTGTACATTATCGAGGATAAAAGTTGTCTTTAAAGCAACATAAAACAAAAGCAACAATACATTTTAATCAGAAGAAACCGCTAACCTGAAAGCCGGCCAATCTACCTGTTACACCACAACATCCTGATATATCTTCACTCTTTAAAGCACCATATCGACTTCTTTAGCTTGTGCACTTTCCTCCACAATTTGGTTCTGCCAGTCTAAATCGGGGCTACAGCCAAGACGTTATAATCACGTTCATTATTTGTCTCGATTTTACCTTCTAATAACTGTTGACTTTTCTTACATGATGTAATATCACACATCCTGCAAGCTGCAGTAGCAAAAACAAAATCTAATCAATTTCAAGATCCATTTGTTGTCTACAAAACTTTGCCTGAACTTATTTTTCCACGATTTAATTCTAATTAATTGATTTCACCATGAAATATTGGAGTTTTAAAGGCCTTCTGGGTAACTTAACACTTGAAATGCTAGACCCAAATGAAAACCCTTGAAGAGTACTGATGATATTTACATCGTTTGGATTTTGGGATAGTTAACAGAAGACACCGGGGTGTCACTACACAAAGAAACCCTCTCCTCAGACACAAAGGAAAAAGGACAAACAGGCACTTGGCTCCGTCCCAACTTGTGAAGGAGTTTGGGACAGCACCGCATCCCCCCCGCCCTCCTCGCCCCCTCCACCATCCCCCTATAAAGGTGATGTATGACCAGGGGATGGATGTGCCCTTGTCAGAGCCCTGTGTCTGAAAATGCTGATGGATGGAGGGATGGAGAGGAGAAGGCGAAGGAGGAGAAGGAATGCAGGTGATGGGGAGATGACAATGATGAAGCATGGGTGCGTCACACTGCCACATCTCAGACAGCTGTTTGGCGACGGGGGCTAACACTTGTGTGTGTGTGTGGAGGGTGTAGGGGACACATATGTGGAGGAGGCAAGAAAGGTGAGAAAACACTTTATTTATAGAGTGGACATGAAATCGGAAGAGAAACTTTGAACACGAGCCTCTTTTTTTGTTGTTATAATCTGTTGGCTTGGAGCAGGAGAGAGGCAGCATCTCCTCTCTCTGTATCTCATGTCCTTCAAGGCCTGGCTGTAGCCTCCAGGCAAGCCTCGGGCTCCAAGGCCTCCCTCCGTGTGGCAGGATACCAGATCGGACTCAGACACACACAGCTGTGGCCCAGGGGCCTTCGCTCCCTCCCGGAGAATGACACTCAAACTCCCCAGAGCCATATTTAAGTGCAACAGTAAGTGAGTATGTGTGTGCATATCAGTTGTATCTGTGTGTCTGACTGTGTGTGTGTGACTTTTAGCCCACAGCTAGCAGGTATCCAAGGGCCCTTTCAAATTAGGAACAAGAGAGGGGGTTCGGCCGATTCCCCTCGGAGCCCGGTGGGTTTCCGAGCAAGGACTCTGGGAATATCAGGAATACAACATGTCACAGAGGAACACGGCAGAACATCACAGCAGCGGTCATAAATCACACAGCTTGTCTCGCTCATCATCCGCCGGCCACAGGTTACACTGTCCCGAGGTTAACTTGACTACAAATCAGGAGAAGAAGGCAATAGGACAGAAGAGGGAGCAATCAGGTTTAAGTAACAAATATCTGCTCTGTTCGGCTGTCCATGAGCAAGGCAGCGGATCTCTTTTGGTTTCAGAGATACTGATCTGTAACCAACCTCTGACCTACATGCAGAGGAGCCTAAATAAAAGACTTTTAGTGAAATCTGACACTGTTTTGGGGTTTGATAAGCCAGCATATTTTCCTGAAGTTGATTTCATAGCTTCTATACATTCACTCAAACTTTAGACACTTGGACACTTAACTCCACAATGACTTAGGTCAAATTAGAGTTTATTTTAAAGGTTTAGTTGGGAAAGTTTCATAAATCTCCAATAGTAAAAAGTACCACTCAAACACTCTTCTTCAGTGGATGGAGTTTGCTCAGCTGTCATGGAAATAGTTCATCATCAGCAAATGATTTTTCTTTTTTACGCTCAACATATTCAAGAGTAGTTTACACATGACTGTAGCTTTACTTACAGGACTAGTGTGTTGATGAAACCACTCAAAATGTATCTGATAACTTATGTTTGATTACAACATTCGCACACGCCAGAAAGTAGAGACGGAAAGAGCACAGACCACTGAGTAAAAAAAACAGAGGGAAGATGGGGTGATACAGATAAAGGCAGGATGTGAAAAAAAAGGGAGAAAATGGGGCAAGTTTAATTGAGGACTGGATGAGCGGGAGATGTAGTGAGGGGTATGTTGAGGAGAGGAGGGGCGAGGGAGCGGTCTGGCTTGGGACAGTGAACTGGAAGTGTGTATGTGTGTGTGCAGTGTGTGTGTGTGTGTGTGTGTGTGTGTACAAAATGCACTTGTGACACAGAGCAGTATTGACAAGCAGGGCTGATGCCCCTGAGAAAACCTTCAGAATTCAATCTCATTGATCTCCCCCAGAGGAGTGGAGGACGCTGCCTCTGGTCCATACCCTGAGTCATTACACACACATGCACACACACTCACACACACACACACACACACACACACACACACACACACACACATGTACAGTACAGCTGGGGGGCACATTACTTAAATTCATTTATTTATACCCAATTCTCATATATGCAAAGTGGAAAATCAGCATCAGAAATGACGTTTTTTTCACGTATTTTCAAAATAAAGTACACATTTTTAATCGAACTGCCTGCAGATTTTTTTTTTACACAAGAAAATAAGCACTTCCTGTTTGTTTTAACCATTCACAGAACCACTCCTGAGTCTTTTTTGAGTGTTTTCACTCCGAGCACCATTGTGACTCATTTCCACGACTCTCACGCTCAAGACTTCAGTATGTTTTTAGTGCTGTTTCCCTTTGTACGAGTATGTTCGACAGAAGGAATGAATGCATCCACACAAGCTCGATCATACATGTGTGCGCATCGTGTGTGTGTGAGAGAGAGAAATGAGGAGGAGGAAGAGATTGTGGTGGGTGTTGAAGGGGGTGGTGGTGGTGGTAGTGTTTGGTGGGGGTGGATGGGTGGCACACAGTCCATGTGTTGTATGACCTTGGTCACTGCTGAGGGGACCTAGTTTCTTGCCAAGCCAATCAATAAGCTAAACAGGCGGAGGATGGCTATTTGGAGCATGGGAAGCCAAACTCAAATACTGATAGGTTATCTGCCTGTCCCAGCACCACTTCTGTGCAAATATTGGACCAGCACATTTTTCACGGTGACTTGCATTTGGAAAAAAAGAAAGAGAGTCAGAGAGGAGTGAGAGGGGGGGTGGTTGAGAACAGACACGGTTGAGTGGATATGTTGCAGAGGGCAAACTCTCCCTCCTCCCTCCATGTCTCTGTCAGACCCCCCCTCTTCTTACCCCGTAAACCTCCGACCAACAACCAACAAGTGCATCTCTGCCTCCCTCCCTCACTCTCGGGACAAGTGTAAAAGCAGCGTGCACAGAGGCAAACAAAATGTACAGTAATGAAAAACAACGGAAGAAGCTCTGCTGGCTAACGTGTTTTCTGTTATCGTCTCCCTCTTTGAAGCACTTTTATAGCACTTCCTAGGCGCCGTTTATAAAGTGGTTCATAATGTTGTAAATACATGTATTATTAATGGTTAATCATTTACTTCTGCTTTATAGATCAGTTATTGTGTTACCAATTAAAAAGAATAACTTTTGTTTGAGAGAAAACTCTAATTGGTGTTTATTATCCTCCAGCACACTACTTGATTGTAAGTGTTTTTAAAATAAACTAAATCATCATTTGTAAATGTTAATTAGTTGTTAATAAGTGGATTGTGGTCCAGATTCTCTACAGATTTATTCGAGAGGGTAAGTGATCTGATGGTCCTTAGCCTGGTACTCATTTTGTTTTTGTTTGTATTTAAAACACTGCAAAAAAAATAGGAGATGTAAGCAGTGATTCAGCAATCTGGGGCCAGGATCAAGATCTTCCTTGTGAGGGTTAAAAGGACAAGGTATCACACTGGGGGAGATTAAACTTCAATCTAAGGGGTTTTTCACAACATGGCAACCCAACACTTGTTTGTTAATGATTTATAACTGGTCTATGAAGCAATTTACTGACCATTAATGATGCAATAATTCTAATTAATAAACTCTTTATAAAGAGTGCCTCATAAGCCAGAGATGCCTAAACATCTATATATGTTTTAAACACTTAGTCAGGGTTAGGAATAGCCAGTGATGAACAAAGTACCCAAAAGTCATACTTAAGGTATTACTTTGGACAAAGTGAAAGTCATTCATATGAATAGTACTTAAGTAAAATACTGGTATCTGATATTGAATTTACTTAATTTCAAAAGTAATTTTCTGGCAATAATGTACTTAAGTATCCAAAGTACAAGTCAAAGTAAATTATATATATTTTCATGTACCTATATACTGTATACAATGGGTCGACTGATATAGATCTGATATTCAGAATATTATTATTATTATTAATGTATTATTTATTTTTTTATGTATTACTATTACGATTATCAGAATCATGTTTTTCTAATCTGACTACTGATAACATAAATTAATGTAAAAAGTATTCTACTTTTGCTCTGATGCAACATATAATCTGCAAAGTAACTAGTGACTTAAGTTATTAAATAAATGTAGTGGAGTAAAAAGTACAACACTTCTCCATAATGTACTGGAGTGGAAGTATAAAGTACCAGAAAATGGAAATACTAAAGTGAAGTACAAGTACCTCAAAATTGTACTTAAGTACAGTACTCATGTAAATGTAATTAGTTATAGAAGAGAGCGTGCATTGGTTTACGTGACTCTGTCGCCACAAACACGGCTGGAAAATCTCCCAAAGTCTTGTGGTTTGACGCCTACCGATGTTGAAACGCCATCCTGAACAGTGGTCTCTGGCTTGGCAGCCTTCTGACACAGTTGTCTCACCGCCACCCCCTCCGCACAAATGTTGATATGACACGCATATTGCAGAAACGTACAATGCCAAGATTTTATTCTTGCGACTGGGCTGCTACATTATGGAGAAGGAGCGTTCCTTGTATGTTAGGGGGGAAAATCGACTAAATGTAAAATAATCCAAAGCTAATGTAGGAATAATTATAGCAAAACCTAATTATACATTTTGAAGGGACAGAAAAATAGACGAGTAAGTGAGTGAACAGCAAGTTTGCTCGGGTGTGAGTGTGTGATAATGAGACAGAGACAATGGTGTATCTCTAAGTGATCTGTAGATGATGGCAGCTGGATCTGATCAATAATAGATGAGTGACACATGCCAACCACTGTATCCCGACCACTCTGGAGAGACACCAGACAAGCCAGTGTGTGTGTGTGTGTGTGTGTGTGTGTGTGTGTGAATGTGAGTACAAATGGGTGAAAGCAACAGCGAGACCCCTTCGAGACGAGTCAAAACTGGGAAAGAGAGTAAAAAGTGTTAGAGAGACAGAAAACACGGTCAGAGGGAAGGAGGGTGAGCTGAGGGTGGAGGGGGGGAGGTGCCGCGGTGCTTTTCCCATCAGGTGTAGAAGTCAAAGCCAGCTCGCGTTGGTACAGCGGAGACTGGAACAATGACTTCAAGAGCAGCGCACACAAAAAAAAAAACCCCACATTAATTATTAGAGAGGAGCGATCAAAGCACAACTGTGACATGAAATAAATGAATTAAAGCTGGAAAAAAATATCGCCATCTGGACGAAGGGTTTCACATCCCAGAAACAACTCACTGCTCAGATGCCTGCCTTTGTTTTCCCCCC
Organism: Pagrus pagrus; assembly: GCF_965226575.1. NCBI lineage: Eukaryota > Metazoa > Chordata > Actinopteri > Spariformes > Sparidae > Pagrus > Pagrus pagrus. The sequence continues at coordinate 10,149,504 of NC_140200.1, forward strand.
CCTTTTTTTTCTGTTTGTGCTTGTCAGTTGAATTTTTCTACAGTATGTAGGCTGAACTGGAGTCAACAATTGTTCACATATTTGTCACATATTGTTTGAAATTGTTCCACTGCCTGTTGGTTTCATGGATAAAATCAATCCTATCCCCAACTGAGTACTTTGGAGTATTCATTTATTTGCTTTTTATCGCAGAGTTAGATGAGAAGACTGATATCTGTCTCATATGCAAGTACAGAGCTGGAGTCAGGGTTAGCCTAGCTTAGCATAAAGACTGGAAGCAGTTAGAAACCGTTAGCTCAGCTCAGTTTTAGACGCAGTTTGTTAGTGTGCTAGCTGTTTAATTATCCATTGAACTCTTCTCTTTAGCTCCTCTGGCTATAGCTGCTGTATGTTGCCAGATATGCTGAATGAACGCAGGTTTTGCTCCCTGTGAAGGAATGATCGTACCAAACCTGGCAACCAAACTGTGACTAAAAGGTTTCAGCAAGCTGCCTGTGACGGTTGTCCGCCCGGAAATAGCTTTAAAATAGCTAAGTTAATCCTGAAATATGTGATTTCTGCCATTAAGGGTCTCTCAATCAAAAAAACCAAAAGATTTAACTAGTGTGAGATCATGAGAGTTGCCAGTGAAAATCTATCTTCGTGACTCGGGCAGAAATGTTCACGGACGAGGTCACGTTTTAGAGTTTTATTCATGTTATGTTAAGCCTCGCTTGCCGACTCACTTCCTCGCTCTCTAGCCCCCTTCTGGAAGTTACAGCGAGAGGCGACAAACTCAAACGCACCATTTACTTGGATGAAATGAGGATTTCTCTGGTTTGAACATCACTGGAAACATCTTGTAGTTTTAATGCAGGACTGTGACATTTAAACTGACTTTAAAATACAGAGCTCAAGCTAACCCTAACCTGAAGGTCACTAGCCTAGCTTAACGTGAAGAGAAGAATGAGCTAGCGTGGCTCACTCTGAAGCTCAAATATCAGCCAGTCAACCCTGAAGAGCTTAAAAACACGTATCTGGTCAGTTTAAAAATGACCACTTGGCCTATCAAGAGCCGCCTGCATACCTATTTCGCGGTGAACAACAAAGACGTGCCGGATTCTTGTTGTCACTGTGTTTACAGGCAACCAGCGGACACACGGCACAGCCACTTGAACCACTGCTCGTCCACACACACTTCCTAACTCCCCATAAAATCTCAAGCGACAAACTACTTTGGACAGAGTCTTTATGCGAAGCTAGTTGCCACATGTCTCATCTCACTCTTTGCACATTTTCCAAAATGTTAAAACGTCTAAGTCATTCACTGTTGTCATTAAGACCTTGAAGTGCTGATGGAGACGACAGTTCAGTGGAGGCATGTGATTACAGATTGTGTGTGTTTGGTAACAGAGATGGCCCCTTTTTCTGTCTGTCTGCAGCTCTGGCTGGCTGAGCTGGTGTGATGTTGTCTTCCTGTTTCTGCTCCTCCACTCGGGCCTGGCTGCCGTCCCTCGTCTCTCTTTCCAACTATCTCACTCTCTCCCTATCTCGCTCTCTCTCGCTCTCTTTCCATTTCTCTCTTTCTCTCTCACTGACACTGGGCACTGCTCCCCTCCCTGACCATCTGGGCCTCTCCTCCGCGAAAGTGTGTCCGCGTGTGTATGCGCACATGCACGCCGGCATGTGTGAGCGAGGGTTTGAGTTTCTCCTCAAGAGGGCATATATGTGTATGTCTATGTTTGTGTGTTTGGGTTTGTGTGTCTGTCTGTGTGTGTGTGTGTCAGTAGAAGGGTCTTCCTTCGCCAGGTGGACAGCTGCTACTTAGTAGCCTTACAGCCCAGCCAGCAAAGTCAGGGAGAGTGAGCTGGCGGACTTAACCCTTTATGTTCCAAAACAATGCTTAATGTCTGTGTCCGTGTCTGTGTGTGTGTGTGTGTTTGTGTGTGTGTGTGTGTGTGTGTGTGTGAGTAGCATTATTATTACGCATGCGGGTGTGTACTGTCAGTATTACTTTCACTCTCTAATACTTCATACCTGTGTGATGTATGCTCAGTTTACAGACATGTCAATACACAAATGTTTTTCTTTTTCTTTGTATTTATGTGTGTATATGTCACCTGCACTGTAAATGTTGTGTATTATCTGTGATGGTGTGTGTTAACTAGTTACACATAATTAGTTACATGTAATTAAATTTAGAAATAGGTGTTATTATAATCTGTTACAGCTACTGAGAAACAATATCGAATGAAATTACAGTTACTCATCAAAATGCGGCTGATTACGCAGAATATAACATTAATTCTGTTGCATTGCTCACATTGATTTGATTGATATTTACGTGTGTTCAAGGTGTAATTCAGCTCTGTATTTTGTCGTTGTCCATCCTGTCGGCTACAAAATTGTGTTTTTTTTTAAAGCGGCTAAGGAACTTTCATTTTTGTTGATTCTGGCGACCCCTGTGGACAAAAGTGGTATGAGCACCACCGCCTCACGTCAACATGCAAACCCAGCTCTTTGCAGAATGCATAGTGATGAGCTGACAAGGATCATATAATATGTTGCCTTTTCTTAAAAAAATACTTTCGCTTTCTTGTTAAGCCAGAAACTAAATAAGATTTTCAGTTCTTGTTGCTGTTTATTGTGTTTCTGGTCATTATTTCATTTGAAATAATGCTTGAATAACAAAATTAGACTGGTCTATACGGTACTAGATTCTCTGTTGCAGTGGTGATTACATTTTAAAAACAACACACATGACAGTACAGATTGTAGTGTTGCAGCATTCACCTATAACTCAATATACCACAAAAAGTGATCTAACCTTAAAGGGACAGTTAACCCCAAAATCAAAAATACATATTTTTCTTCTTACCTGAAGTGCTATTTATCCAAGCTTTGTTGTGGGTTGCAGAGTTTTGAAGATATCCGCCCTAGAAATGTCTGCCTTCTCGAATATAATGAAGCCACTCGGCTTGTGGGGCTCAAGGCGCCAAAAAGATACATTTGAAAAACTCAACATCAATGTTTCTTTCCAGAAATCAAGATATTCTGTCAGATATTTTACAGACCTTGTTGTGACCAGTTTCACGTAGGAAGGAGAAGCTCATACTTGTGATGGCGCGGGATGTAAACATTAATGTCGTCCATCTCGGCTTAGCTGTAACGTTTGCCAGCTTAGTTAGCTTAGTCTCTCATCCATGAGGAAAAATGTGTATTTTTTTATTTTGAGGTGACCTGTCCCTTTAATGTGAAGTACTCAAAACTAAGTAAAGTAACCTACATTATAGTAGGTACACCATACATAGAAAGGTCTGCTGTGTGTGCTGCATATTGTACACTAGCTCACTGGCTGTGGTGTGTGTGTGTGTGTGTGTCTGTGTTGTGTTTATTCACTGTGTACAATCTACATCTGTGTGTTTGTGAGCCTGGCAGTCAGATTTAATACTCTTATCCGTCCCGGCGGTCCTGTCTTTGTCTGGTCCTTAAATGGAGGTTTAGTCTCCGCAGCGCAGGCCTGGCTGGATGAGCTTAATCAAACCATTAGAGTCCTGAGCCCCGAGGAGCATCTCACCACCTCCTACTGAGATCTGCTTTAAGACATGGTGGCAGTTGCAAACACTCAAACCTCTGGATTAGATCGGCTCTCAACGACTTAGCGGCGTCCCTCTCGCTTTCTCTCTCCCTCTCTCTGTCTGTGCTCTCTTGTCGGGCTTTATCTGTCTGTCAGACTAAGAGCACTTTCTTTAGAGGCCTTTCAAAAGAGTCTTGAGGTAAATGCAAGCAAGCAAAAAAGCAGGAGACAGAAACACAGGCGTACAGCTTTGAATTTCTCAAGCACACTTCAGATCAAGATCATGTACACAGACTGTTTAACCACTTCGCTGACACTTTTTGCTTGTCTTCAGTCCGGCTACACAGCACTGTATATGCAGGTGTTTTTCCGGAAATGCACTGAACAACTTGTGAAAAAGTAATGACCTCTATGTTTCCCCAAAAAACTGCTCCCGTGTCCTTGAATATACAAAATTCCCCCTCTACAAAGATTTGGGACTTGTTTGTGTGAGTCCCCCACAGAGCGATCCTCCACCCTGGTTTTCCACGGGCTCTGTCCTTAATTGATTTCACATGCGACAACTGTGGATTGTCTTTCCGAAAACGTTCCTCTATGGCCAGCGTGCAAATGACGAGCGGCGACAATGCCGGTTTTGTCCCTGGCCTCTTTTCTTGGCCGCTTGTGTTCCAGTGTTCTTGCTTTGATAAGCAGTATCGGAACGCATTCTTCCTCGCCCCCGGAGGACGATGGGTATTAGTGTTTTCTGAAGAGTCTGGAGTCCACTTCCTCGGCAGCCTTCGACCGAGGGAGACAAGCGTATCAAAACACTTCCCCTCAGTCCGGCTGATGCGCCATGTGAAAAGATTAGAAAACCGTGGCTTAATTTGAAGGCAGAGCTTTGGAAATATCAAGAAGAGGCCATCATCCCTTGTGTTCGGTTTGTAGGAAGTGGATAGAGATATCCCCTATTGTAAATCTTTCACAGTGACATTTGTTTGGGGAAAAAAAAGGGAGAGGGAGAAAGAAAGAAATAGGACGTATTCTAAAGCCTTTCTGTGCTGCAGGAATTAAACAAACGCAAAAAAGGGATAAAATCGGCTTAGACTGTTGAGACAAGTACATCTAAGAGAATGCACAAAAGGAGGGGTGTAAACGGCGGATTCTTCCCAGCTAAAAACTTATCAAGCGCAGGCTTTGTGCTCAATCCATTTAAGTGAGCCCCTAACACGCCCCTATTGTATGCCTTTAATGGTCGAAAAGTGACTTGCGCAGGGCTATCGCCTCTTCATGGGGATTACAGCTAAGTGCTTAAGTTGTAGTGAAACCCGGATTTACTGATGGCAAAGAGAAAAGGGCGAGGGAGGGAGGGCAGAAAAAAAGGACCCTTACCAAGGATTTGTGTCAGGATCGCACTGTTCCCCTCGTCTGTCTGTGGCAGAGTCGCGAGAGGACAACTGGTGTTCGCATGCGAGCCAGCACACACACACACACACACACACACACACACACACACACACACACACACACACACACACAAGTTAACAATGCTTTTGCACAACATCCTTTTTACCGTGCGTGTCTGTATTTTCCTTGTGATCCCTGTCCGTCTGTGCCTGTCTCTCTCTTTGCCCCCCTCTCTTTCTCTCGTGCTCCCTCTCACTCTCATCCCCTGTTTTAATTAATTTCTAGCTGTGCTGCCGTATGAGACTTGGCCGTGGAAGTGTCTGCTCCTGCAATTTTCTGCCCGCGTCTCCTGCGGCTGCCAGAAAATGAGTCAATGCTCCTTCCGTTTCAAGAAGGAGAGGTAAACAAGGCCAGCAAAAAGGGGAAAAAGAGAGAGTTAGCAAGAGAAACCGTGCACAATAATTAGGCTTAATGATTTATTAAGGTGCGAGGGATTGTTCTGCAGTTACAATGAGCTGCTGCCAAAGTTCGGAAACTCTGTCTCAGCTGGGCACGCCAGTGATTTAGTACCGCATTTCCATAAAGTTAAGTGACTCGTACAGGCCAGGGTACTTTGGTGTCTGACCATATCTAAAGGCAAAAGCGTTTATGGCTGTTCTCAAAGGTCACGCTGAAAGCTGGGGTGAAATGAATGCCATCTTAAAGAGGGGCGAGAACTGATCATCGCTCTGCTGATACTTCAAGATAGGCTGTCCTCAAAGGCGGTCATGCAGTCGCACTTGGTTGTACGCACACAAATGAGAGAAGTCGTGTGAGGAATAAAAAAGACAGAAAGGAGGAGCCTTCTCAAACTGACGGTGGCCGTGTATCTATCAACTTATTTGGGAGTATCGTATTAGAAAAGGTTGATGGAAACAGCAGCGTTTGAGAAGACTTCCTCAATATAGAATAAAAGCTTTGATGGCACAATTATATCACATTTTCTCAGGAGCAGTTCCCAAGGCGTAACTCTGCCACCTTGTATCCATCGCCCTGTCGGCCTACTGGCAAACGTACAGCTAATGTTAAATTACATAGTTGTGTTAACAGTGATCTCACCTAACTGCCTTCTTTTCCGTCTTCACCAGCATAACAGTGCTCCAGTGTGTGATTTTGGATAGCATACCGCCATTAAGGAAGCAAAGAGACGTGACTTGTTACACAACAGCGTCGTCATCTAGCGTGGCTACCGCCATGCTTTCTCCCCTTATTGACATAGAGTATATTCAGCTTAATAGCTACTAAAGGCAGAACAACAATGCCCCCCTTTTCCATGTTTGTACGTTTTATACAGAACGGCTAAGTGGAATAAAGGTGCAGCATTGCCACCTCGAACAGGCTGTGTGAGAGGGGCTTACCCCAACTTTCAATGGATACACACTGTGCTTTGGAAACTTAGAACTGGTGGGTCAGCTTCAAAGACCACGAATCACCTGCCATGATGACATTTGATACTGTCTTTTAATATTTTTTGTCTGCGCTTCAGACTTAAATGTTCTTGTACTTTATAAAGCTCCCTCCAGAACCCCAGATTACGCAGCTGTGTTCGCAGGCTGTGTAGTGCTCCCTGCAACTGGTAAATTGACTTTGACATGTATAATCAGTGGAGGGCCGCTTTTATTAAATTAAATAACTGGGTTTAAACAGGGAGTAGAGTCTGTTATGTGCGTTTTCAACACAGGAAGTGGATGCTTGTCATCTACTTGTGCCGGTGGCTGGGCTGTGAAAGCACTGTCACTTTCAGACACGGGCGACATGATACACATTCATTTCAAAAGGAAGAGATCATGATGACACAGACGACAGACGAGTGTGCAAGTGTCAGGGAGAGGACGCTTCTCCTTGAGCGCTGTGTGTTTGCGTGTCTGTTCCCTGAGCTAACAAACTGCACGAAGGTAAACTCAGGAGCACCTGCCCCTATTGTCGTGCCCTCACCCACCCACACTCACACACCTTTCCCTTGAGCACACAACACCCAATACTGAGTAAAGATGAAGAAAGGGCCAAGCCCTGCATGAGCCAAAGGCTGCCCATTCAAATAAAGATGGCAAACCCTCTGTCTTTTCTCTCACTAAGCCTTGATATGTTCCTCAAAGCTACTGAGGCCCATTGTGTGTCGCTACCTTTGTTGTCTTGTGTTTAAGCAGGCTGATGATTATAATGATGATGATGATGATGGTAATGATGACAGCGATGGCAGTGGCTTAAGGAGAAGCAGCTGCCGTGGGGTTGAGAGAAGCGCAGACAATCGGCCTGTTTACTCAAGAAAAGGTACACTCTGGATGTTCAAAGTGACGGCTGCTGAATGGCCACTGACTTGTTTGTATGTGTGTGTGGAGTGTGTGTGTGCAACAGGAGTGCCTCCGGGTCCAGCTCGCACAGTCTGCAATTAATGCCTCAGGTTCCTGCTTGATTTCACTTCTGTTTGTCATTTAATTTTGGGCTTTATGTGCATATTATGTCATCACAATAACGCTCTGCGACATTAAAGTCGGGAAGTAAACAAGACTACGTGGATTAAATACCTCAATACATATCTATAACTCAAAGGAATAGTTTGGTTTCTGGGGAATTACAGTATTACCTCCACGACATGGACGTCTTTTATGTCTTTGAATGCAAATCAAAGGTGTGTTGACAGGTGAGATTAAATTGTTGCGCTCAGTTGCAGTTTGCAGTTCTTCTTAAAGGAGTAATAATTAATGGTGTGGTTCCCTCGGTGCAGTGTCACACGCTGTAAACACTGACACCTTAGAAAAGTCAGTGTGTCAAATATCTTAGCTAAGCAGACATGGAGCAACATCAGCATTCAGTTTGATCTCCTGAGGGAATTATCTGACTCTTTAGCTGCTAAACGTCTCATTATGTTCACCAGCTAGTCGCTACCTTTGTCTGCTGTTTGATGCTAGGCAGGTAGAGTACAATAGGTTCATCAGAAGCTGTTTTGCAGATGCTGCTGCCTTCCTCACCTATAAACTAGAGAGTGAAAGCTGTTACAGTAAAAACCAAAACAATCAGCTGAAAGACACTAAAATACTCCTAAAAGCTGCAGTATTAGGTGGTAATTATCTTCTTTTCTCTTATTTGTGAGTGTCTATTTGTTTTTAAACGAAAACAAAATAAAAAGTAAATTGTTTTACCCACAATGCAACTTCGCCACTGAGTGACATCACTGGGGGCAATTTCTCAGATTACATGCAGCTTCCTCTGGAGCCGCAAAAGGCTTTGTACTACTCTCTCCCCAAGACCTGTAAACACACTTTGGTGGAGTTGCCCTTTAAAGAAAATCCTGCACAGTGCACCTTTAACTCTATTGTTAATGCAGAAATATTGATTATTGCAGCTTTGACGAAAGTTTGCACACAAACTCGTACTACTTTTATATAAAGTTGATTGGATGTTGATAAAAATCATCTCCCTTTTTTAAACAGTGAAATAAGTTAGACTATAAGGTCGTTGTAGTTTCTAATAATCTCATTTTATATGTTTATATCACTCATGGCTAACAAAGTTATGTAACACAACAAAATGCCATTTAAGTGGCCGTACTTTTTGTATATAACCAGGTCAATGACAGCTAGTAGACTATTTCATTTAATGTAGTGACTATTAAAAATCACTGACTGCATGCAGAGACATACAGCATCCCATATAGAGTTTGTATCAGTGTGTTTCCTCAAAAGTATCCCATATATGTATAAGAAGGTGATGCTTATTTAAAAAGAAAAAGCTGCAGGAAAGTGTAAAGAACAATTATGTTACCCTATTTCACTATTTCAAGAGTTGTTGTTGTAATCGTATTCTGCTGAAGACACTCTTCACACTGCTGTGTCTTCTACATCTGTGGTGGCATGCCCTGCCCTTCTATCTTCCAGCCTGTTTCCAGGCTTTGCTGTCCCCTCACTGTGGCGACAGTGATATTTTCGCCCTACTTAAGCTCCAGATGCTGAGAGGCTCCTTGTACTGGCACTGCTGCAAGAGGGCCAAAGAGGTTAATGCACCCAGGGAGGGAGAAGCAACCAGCTGTTGGCCTTCTAATGTTTAAAACCTCCTCCCCTCCATCCATCCCTGCTCCCCTCCATCTATCCTATTCTTTCTCCCTCCCTCCACCCCTCAAAGGAAGAAAGCCCAGGCAATAAAAAGCGCTCAAATGGTGAAACATCTGCTAGGACATTTCACTGCGGCCAAGAGCGTCTTAAGTCCTCCGGAGCAACAATATGAGGACATTTTCTGGGCAGGGGCGACGGGGACTTATAAAGAGATAAGAGGAGATAATGGCTGGATGGAGGACTTGGGGGCTGCAAATGCACAATCAGGAGGTCCGCACGGAGATGGGGGGTAGGAGTGGAGGGACAGGAGGGAGAGAAGGAGGGAGGAGGAGGAGGGTCTAGGAGGCCAAAGGAAAGTGGTTTGGTAAACAATGCCCCTGCATTAGCATGATAATCTGAAACATGCCTTTATTTAGATAAAGATGTAGGTTATACTGGGGGAGGAGTATGTGCCGTGCAAGTGTCAGGAGTAGCTCTGCTTTTGTGTGCGTAAATGTTTTAGACGTGAGAAATTTGCGATGATGTACAAAGAGGCTCTTGTCCACGGAAGCAGTGACATGCAGCCACAACATAGCGAGTCTGCATGCTAAGCAGCTTATGCCAGGCTGTTACATCCTCTCCATCACTCACTGTTTCCCCATTCAACATTTATGAAACTGTGACTGACTCAAAATGCCCTCAGAAACCTGGATTATATCAAGACTGTGCAACTTTTAAAAGAGGAAATAGCTCAATGTTTTCCTTGCAAATAAAAAGTTTAATTCATAAACAATAATATGCACTCTCGCTCGTGGGTTACTACTTCACTTGTACTGGTTTCATACTGGACAAAAAACCCACACTCGGCATTCATTCATTAAGAACGGTCGCTTGTTGATACTTTCCTCTCCGTCTCTGTTCATCAGGGTTCGTCAGTGTTGAGTTTGAAGAGAAACTAAGGTAAAAGACAAACAGTAACCACCCTTACATTGTCGCTGGCCTTCATGTTAGCTGGACATTGGTACTGCACAAGTGCAGCTCTCAACAGAGAGAGAAGCAAGATGACTCATTCCTCAGCTACAGTATATCAAGCTCCGGTAAGGTGATGTGTCTCATTCAGGATGTTAAAACAAGTGTGAACATTTTGGGTGCCTTCTGATGAGGTATGTGATCTCCTGCTTTTTAGTATTCACTGTTTTCCAGTGCATTTGCGATGTCGAACGTGACACACCAGATCAAAAAGAAAAATGGCGTTGGTCTGGTATTGGCTCATGCAGATGGACATTTTTTTCCCTGTGATTAGAGCCAATTTTGTTTGCTGTTGTTGTTGTTGATTTACATTTTTCCTGTCCTGCTGCGAGTAACACACAACTGATTTAGATTCTTCTCTAACATCCTGTTAGGTGTGCAGACATTTGTCTCACTGATACTGTAAAACATGAACTATTTTCACTTTATCAAGGAATTTCAAACAAAACACCTATTTTACTCATTACTATAAGTTTTATTATCTTCTATACACTGTTGATTTAGGTCTGAGTCAAGTGCTCTCTTTAAAATCTGTCAGTCTAGTTTCCCTTGCTGAGGTCATAATTGAAGTGCTACTTACATCTTCCATGAGAGGATAATATTAGTAACATGTAATCTTCGGAAAGAAGCAAAGGCATCTTAAATATAAACATTTTAGGCAAAGTTTCCACCAGTTCAACAGCAAATCAACCATGTAACTGTAACATGGGCTCTACTATAGCAACATCCATACTGAAAGATGCAGTGTAGCTGTCTTGGACTAGGACTTGACATGTTATCACTATAAGTGTTGATCATTTATTGCTTGTACTGAATATGATTGGAATTAGTGCATTGATTTTTTCCCCTTGCAGTGTATTAAAAGCCAGAAAAGGGAAGGTAGAAGAAGAAAGCGGGATCATTATAATAAGAAGACGACACACACATGCACATGCACATGCACATGCACACGCTGCTGTTTCATGTCCTCATCACATGCTCTTGTCATGTTCTCTGAAAGTGAGAAGTAGCAACAGCTGGCTCCACCGCTGCGTCTGGACGGCAAGACGGACCTGCAAGTGTGTGTCCTTATGATAATGATATCTCTGCCATCTACTTACGTGCCAGCATAGTGTGTGTGTGTGTGTGTGTGTGTGTGTGTGTGTGTGTGTGTGTGTGTGTGTGTGTGCGCGCAGATGCAGTCTAATTTGATGCATTTGTATGGTACATGAATGTGTAAGTGGTGTGAAATATATGTGTGTGTGTGGGTGTGTGTGTCGGTCCAGGCGCCACTAGCCCTGATAAAAGCCCTTTGACACTCAGCTGTTTAACAGCTCAAACTGTCTTTGCTCAGTGGATTAATCACACACACACATACACACATGCATACGGCTTCAATGACCTCCACGACACCTCCAGCAGACCCCTCCCCAGTCTAACAAGGAATAACTTGTGAGTACGTGCATGTGTTTATGTGTGTGTGTGCGCGTGCAAATTGAAGCGTTTACACACATGTCCAGTGGCCTGCTGAGGGCGTCCTACACCATACGGCCCCTCTCCTCTGCATTTTAACACTGTGGTGACAGGTGCTGCTCCAAGAGACAATAGAGCTCCTCCAGAGCTGGCAGGCAGCACACCATGCAGAGAGAGAGACAGAGAGAGAAGAGGCGTTTGTAATTGTGAGAGAGGCAAAAGAGAGACTTTCCAGATCCACTCTCTCTCCCAAGTTTTGCCTAAATTCAAAGGTGAGAGTAAGTGGCTCGGAAAAAAGCAAGAAAGGAGTTTGAGGTGCTGCAGAAAACAGACACGGAGACAGAAAAGTGAACTTGAGTGCTGCTGAGAAAAGACGAGGTAAATAAAAAAAAGGAGCATGAAACACGCCGCTCAGAGCTCTTTCAGCTCAAAAAGCCCGTCGAAAGATTTTGGGCAGTCTTTCATTTGCAATGTGACTCCTCACCAGCACAAAGACGAGCACTTCTGTTTTTGCACCGGCAGCCACACAATACAAACCCCCGCTGCCAAACTGGATTCTGTGGCCCCGACTCAACATGTTTGGTGGTTTCTGGCAGTGTATTTTTAGTAAGAGTGTAACGTATGTGCCCTGGGTGAGATCATATACAAATAAAAAGTTCCATTTGGCCTGTGGCGTCCTTCTGAATAAAAGTTCATCTCTGGCCAGCACACACATATCGATTTTAACGGCCCTCTCAAGATTCTTAGAAAGCACTGCCCATGTACCGGTATGTGTGTGTGCGTGTTCTTTGTGTGTGTGTGTGTGTGTGTGTGTGTGTGTGCCAGATCTGAATCCCACAGGGAGCCATTTAATCTATTTCAAGGCTGATAACTGTGTTGAAAAAAATAAACAATATTTCTTGATGGAGTTTTTCTGATGTGACTTTGTTGACTCATATAATAAACATAAGTTAGATATGGTGTAAATATGTAATTGCAGTTTTCGCAGGATTGAGTCACAGAATCACGTCTTAAAGGTGCTGTGAAGATGGAAGCAGTCTCAAGGCCTCAGTATGCTTCCATCTAAATGTTTGTTGATTCAAAACCTTTCCGAACTGACCGTCTTAACTCTCGTTTTCATTCTTTGCACAACTACTTTCGTCACTTTATGTTCTAGCAATGCTTGATACAAAGCAGTTTGTTTCAAGCGCACCCCTAGCCATGGGAGTTAATGTCAGTTAATGAAGCAGAGGAACCAGTCTGAACCATCAGATTAACCTGAATTCCAAGCAATGAATTAAAGGTCCAGCATGTAGGATTTACTGAGCTTGTCACACGCTCCCTAATGGTGGCCACTAAGACATGACAAACATGAAACCCCCTCTCTAGAGACCATTGTTTGATTTGTCCCTTCTGGGCTACTGCAGAAACATGGACCTGCTCCCTCTGTAGATATAAAAGGTTCGTTCTAAGATTAACAAAAACTATTCGTAGTTTCAGGTGATTATAGACTAATACATTACACATATTATATTCATTTCTGCCCCTAAATCCCCTTGAATACTACACAATCGACCTCTAAGGGAGTTTTTTTCCCTCTTTAATTTACTCAGAGCCGTACAGTAGCATGACTTTGGAAGATGAGCAGGTTGGTTTACTTAGAATGGCTGGATAACATTTTTAGGGTCAGCAGGACGTGCTACCTAAACTATATTTAGTTAGGTGGAGTTATCCTTTTCTTTCTTTCTGCATGCAAAAAAATATGTAATTTGGTCTAATTGTTGGGAAAGTAGGAGTTTTTTTGGGAACAAACTGCTCCATTTAAAACCAAGTAAATATTTATCATTTATGAATTTATCATTAACAATTTTGTATATTCAGCTCACCTGCTGTACACTGACCAAAACACCTGCTGGATTTTGCTAGAAGTTAACTGGAATTAATTGGACCTGTACCAAATGAACACTATCTCTTTCATTATTTCCAGAAAACGTATTGGAAATTATCAGGAAATTACGCATAAAATAAACCATTATCCAAAATACTCATCAACAATACTCTGACTCAATGGACGTTGACTGTGGCTGACTATTTCAGTTAGCATTTTTAAAATCCCCATCGCTACAGGAACCAAGCAAGTATGTTACATTAAATCTGGACAGTGTTTAAGCCCTAATCACACCTATGAAAGCTGCTCAGTGGCGTTATGAAGCCAAACAAACTCGACTAACATCCGGTTTAGCGCCGGGCTAACTTGAATGAGGATAAAATAATTTAATCGTGCAGATCTGCTAGACTTTCCAAATTTTGTTGGACCAAATGGCTCAAAAACGAAAACTGGCTTCAAAGCATGGTGCTCATCCTGGGGGCTTGGAAACAACAACCTCAACCTATATGCTAAAAATGGCAAGTTACCCTAACCCTAACCAAGCCCCCAGGACGAGCACCAGGCTTTGAAGCCAGCTTTCATAGTGGCCAAACTGTGTAATTACATTGCCCCACTGAGCAGCTTTCATGGGAATGAATGGGACTCCACCTCCGAGGCTGTGTCCAGTAGTAACAGGTCCATGACCCTAACCTGCTAATGGTACAACCGAAAACAGGCTAGCAGCTGTTACCTTTTCTTTTATGGGGATTTAACCATTTTAATGCCGGGACTGAAATGCAAATGTTTCACCAAAGAAGTCGGTTCAGTGCCGCCCAAGACGATTCTGATTGGTTTAAAGAGATACGAACAAGCCAGAGCGTTTCTTTTTCCCTTTACTAGAATGATAATGTGTGACATGTGAAACCACTACGATAAATATCAAACATTACTAATGTATGATGCTCATATGAGAGCGTGAGGTAGCTACTAACTGTCGTCTTGCCTGTCACGTGTGGCTTACAGTGTGTATTTTGGCCCGTTATGTGTGAGTGGAGCAAGTTAGAGGGTGTTTGTGTGTGTGTGTGTGTGTGTGTGTGTGTGCGCGCGGAGGGCACCACAGTGCGTGCACTTGGCATGTCACTGGGGCCAGGTGCAGGGCTGGGTTGTAATCACGAGTATGGGTTCTGCTCAGGATAAACAGGGTCTCTTTCTCATCTCTCCAGGGGCCGCCATTTCCTGGTACCCTTTGTAATGGGAGGAACACGACATCACAACAGCGGAGAAGATCAAACAGTGGTCGTTCGCTGAGTCAGGGTTAAGAAAAAGAAAAAACATGCGTGACTGACGGAGGTAAATGAACAGATCAAAAGGTAGCAAATCACGCGAAGCAGGTGTCTTATCTCGGCTGTTTCCTTAATGTTTAATAATTTCCGTTAGTTTGTTCAAATCTGGCATAACCCTGACTTTGACTTTTTGTTTCCCACCATGTTTTGGTGTTTGTTACTTTGGCAACTATAGGGCTGAAAAGCTGTTAGATATGATCTGATTCCATGAGTCTGACCTTGTTTTCGAACACAAAAGTCTTTATTTTTTCTCTCCAGAATTCCCCCTTCAGCCTGTGATAACCTGCCGTCCATCCCCACCCCCCTCCCCTTGCCTTGTGGGGCAGGAAGCGGAGCAGCTCAGACATACTGTACGGTCCCTCGCGTCTGGGCCGGAACCAGGATGTGTTGCTACGCGCAGGGATGATTGTGTCAGCACTTGCTGGCCGCTTCGTTTCCTTACAGGTGATCTCCTGAATGGACAATGACAGATATACGTTTCCTGCTATTTTTCACTCCTGCAGGAGGGGATCAGAAAAACACGGGACTCTGTGACCACGGGGCCACCTCCGCCAGCAGTTAAGCAGCCTCCTAAAGTTAGCAGAGCTCCACACCGGGTGAGACAAAGACACATTCAGCCGGTCAGCCACGAGACCTCGCGGTGACCCTGTGACCCTGTGGGCGGAGGGTTCAGTGAGCGGTGGCTGCAGATCTGTGAGATGAGGGGGGGGGGACTGGATGATGAGGAAATATTGAGGAAGCCACTCTTGATTTCTGACGCGTTTGATGAACTTTGATGGGTGGAAGGTCGAGGAGGATGGCAGGGTGATGGCGTGGCAGGAGGGGGACAGGGAGGGGGGATGGCGTGTGGCAGGATAGCTGAGGTCGTTCTTTTGATTTATGATTTTTCAACTTTTTCTAACTGCGGAGGCTGCTGAGTGTGTGCACGGCACGGGAGGGGAAGGGGGAGCGGGGATGGGAAGTGAAGGAGGGATGCGGCGGGGTGTTGAAGTGGAGGGGTGGTCACGCTCTTTTGATTTATGACGGGGGTGATTAATGCCCGAGGATATTACCCCTCGGAAAAAGTGCTGGCCCCTCGACTGAAGTTGTGTTTTGCTACATGTCTGACAGGCGGGAGCGATTTGGCCTCCTTTTGTTTTGTGACGACAGTGTGAAGAGGGGTCATCTCTTGTTCACAAGTCAGGAAATATCTTTCTGATCGATTTATAACGAGCGCAAACCAGCAGGAGTAAACGGATCAAGATGGCATTTTATAGAAGAAAGATATCAGCAGTAGAGAGCCCCTTAAAGGGACAGTCCGCCCCAAATCAAAATTCTTCTCTTACTTGTAGTGTTATCTATCGATGTAGGTTGTTTTGATGTGAGTTGCTGGGGTTTGGCTCTGCTTGTGGTGCTCAAAGCGCCAAAAAATACACTTGAAAAGCTCAAAAAGTAGAAATACATTTTCTCAAGTATTGAACGTAAGTACCATTTTGAGGTACTTGAACTTAAGTGGGTATTTCCATTTTCTGTTACTTTATACTTCCACTTTACTACATTTTGGAGGCAAATGTAATTGATAAATTAGTTACAAGTCTTAGTGAGATTATCATATCGAATTCTTTAAATACATTTTTATTTCATCTGCAATCAGAATAAAAAGACAAAACAAAACATTGATTCTGATGACCAGATAAATGAAAAATATTGGATCTGATAATTGGGTGGGCGGGTAATCAGTCCACCCACAGTATACAGTATATTCATACACACAAATACATGTATAATGTACTTCTACTTCTACTTTTGATACCTAAGTATATTTTATATCAGACACTTTAAGACTTTTACTCAAGTACTACAGTATTTGTATGGGTGACTTTTACCAAAGTTTTGGTAAGTTACTTTAACAAAATATCTTTACTTTTGTAGTATGACAGGAGTCCTGTGTTCACTTCTCACGAGACAGTTCAGGAGGATTAAAAAAAACTTTATGTGGGACGGCTGTAGGTCAGGAGGTAGAGCAGGTCGTCTAGAAATTGGAAGGTTGCTGGTTTGATTCCCTGGATCCTCCAGCTGCATGTCACAGTTTCCTTGAGCGAGATACTGATCCGCTCCTGATGAGCAGGTCGGCACCTCGCACGGCAGCCTCTGTCATCAGTGTATGAAAGTGTGTGTGAATGGGTCAATGTGACAAGTGTTGTAAAGCGCTTTGAGGGTCAGTAGACTGGGAAGTCCATTTACGATTTAATTCAAAAACCTTGATGGGAACACAGATATGCGGTCAAACAGGCAGCAATCCAAAAAGGGCTCGGCAAACAGAAATAAAAAACATGGATCCGAGAACCAGATACAGAAAACTAGGAACTAAGGCTGGAACACTTGACACAAGGGATGAAGAAGAACTAGGCAACACACATCAAAACAATCTAGAGGGATGAATAGCGCCACAGGTAAGAGGAAAAATATGCATTTTTGATTTGGGGGTGGACTGTCCCTTTATCCTGTCTAAAAATGCCCCTACGATGATATCATGTATGGCTGTTCCTTAAGATTAGCAGAAGTCATTGAAAGTAAATGCACAACACACAGCTAAATATAAACTGTTTTCTATATATAATCGGTTTCCTCTCATTCACAGTGGCACGGAGCTGCAGGGCCAGACAGTCAGTCGACGGTCTGGAAATACACAATGCAACAGATCCCAAGATTTCTTGTCTTACTGTGATGGTACTTATCTCTCTATGCAGTGGCACAGCTGAAGCACAGCTGAGTTGTATGAACTTCTCTGAGCGTATTCTTCAGATCGAGACATTCATAAATGCCGTACAATAATGTACGCACTTGTTTTATGTGTTTGTGTCCGTCTCCCCCGCAGACACAGGACGGGGTGACAGGAAACACTGAGGTCAGCCGCGGTGTGGGACCTCTGCTCGGCCATCTTGTTTTCAGAAGACATAAATCACATGAAATCCACCGGTTCCTCTCCTCTTCAAAGGCCTTTGTTTTACAGCCACGGCACAGAGGTTATCAGCAGGGCAGCGGCAATAGTGTGTATAATAGACCTACTTACCCTGCCTGATAAGATGCATTGAGAGTCTGTGACTCTCACTTTAGGCTGTCAATAAAAGCAGGGAATCAGTGTGTTTTTTCAGGCTTTGAATTATGTCACATCAACGTGACAGCGGCACCGTTTTTTCGACGCGGACTTGTCTGCCAATATAAACCGCGGAAGAATTGTTTGGGTTCCTGTCTGCGGGTTTCTACGAGTGACCCTGTCTGGGTGATTAAATGGCTCCGAGCTGCCATCATCCGCGGCTGGATCAGAAGGTTATACACACAGCCGTGTACAGTAGATATTGATGTTGTCAATAAAAGTGTCTTGGAGTTATGTCAGCCGACTAGACGCTCCAAGGTTAAGCGGTGTTAAGCACACCTTCTCCTCCTCGTTAGACACTGTTTGTCTCAGTGTCAATCGCACCATATGTCAGCCTCTTTTATGTTTGCTTGCTCGCTCGCAATGACAACTTTTCTTGCTCCCACCGCTGTGCGCCCTCCTCCCCGGCACAACATACACATCTAATCGTAGGTCACCCTCACGGTTCTGCACGCGTGGAACCAAGGAGCGCTGGTGGGGAGGAGGGGTTGGGTTGGGGGCATCGGCTATCGCTAATCACTAACACTATGGCTAACGGTAAGCGCTGTGGAAGCAGTAGCCTTGCAGCCGTGTGATCTCCAGCTAACCTTGCCCACGGGCCTCTTTTGTCTGCACGCCGCACACGGCTGGCTCCATCCTCTCTCTGTTATTGAGCGGGATGAAGGGGGGGGGGGGCTTAATCAATGGCGAATCGCTGGCACTGTTCTCAGGACAGTGACCGAAGCCCAGTCTGTTGGCCCCCTTTGCCTCCCTTCCACCAAACTCCCCCCTTTCTCCTGCCTCCCTCAACCGGTCCTCCACCCCTCAGTCACCGCCTCCCCCCCTCCAACCCCTCCTGTCTGATTGACACTTGAAAGGTGGCCGAGGACGGGGCCGGAGGCGATGTTCCACGCTCTGGAACCCTCCGTGCAGGGGAACAGCTGGTGACATCTGCAGAGAGGCCCACAAAAGGCAGTTGAAAGCGTGCAATCGCGCCCCCTCCTTCTCTTCTTCCCTCGTCTCCCTCGCTCTCTCCTTCTCTGTCTCCCCCCTCTCACCCTCTGTCTCTCTAACCCTGCTCGTTCTTTCCCTTTCATTCCGTCTCCCCCTCTCTCGCTGCCTCAGATGTCCCCTCTATCTCCTAAGAGCTGGCCCTTTTGTCTAAAGCAGTGATACAGGCACCCAAACGCCTTTGAAAAAGCACGCTTTAAACTTGAAGAGCGTACGCTGGAGCATGTGTGTCTGTGCAAAAAGAAAGAGAGGGGACAGACAGAAAAATGGAGGGGGGGGGGGTGCGAAAAAAGTGAACGGCTGTATGTTGTACAACAGCAAAACAGAAACACTCTTTTAAATAAACTCCCTCCAGTCATTTCATTTATTTATCTGTCTGCTTCTTCACTGAGAATTCACCCAGTGTCTCTGCGTTTGATCTTCTTACATGGAAAACTATCGGCTGTATTGATATCCACGTGCACACGCCCAGTTAAAAGCTGCCTTTTAAGAGGCCCCATTGTCCCTGTTCAATGGCATTACCCCGGCTCAGCTCACAGTGAGTGCTTGGGAAGCGGAAGGGGGTATCGACTCCCGTTAAAAGAATCCAAACGCGTTCACTGACGAGACACACATCGCCCACAGGAATGTCAAACTTCCGACCCGTTCCCCGCTACCCTCCCTCTCCATCTTTCTCTCTCATCGCTCCATTTCTCTGTCCTAGAGTCAAAGGCTAACTCTGTGCTATCCGTCCTCTAGCGAGTGTTTT
Organism: Pagrus pagrus; assembly: GCF_965226575.1. NCBI lineage: Eukaryota > Metazoa > Chordata > Actinopteri > Spariformes > Sparidae > Pagrus > Pagrus pagrus. Next base: position 10,169,057 of record NC_140200.1, read on the forward strand.
TCCTCTTAAATGGAGCTTTTTTTAATTCATGTCTAAACTTTTTTTTGGCAGACTTAATTCCTGCAGAGAGGCTTGTCATATGTATTTTTTCAAAACAAATTCCCCCTAAAAGTCGACAGGCTTTTCCACCTGGCCACGCCCGACACTTCCGGCCTCCTCCTCCTCCTCCTCCTTCCTCTAAGAATGTAAAGGAGAGGTCAAAAGGTCGGCGTGCTCCAGGTATCAATATTTCAGAGCTGTGTGAATCCCTCCTTTCAGGGAGCCGGCCTCGCTGACTGAAGGTATCTTCAGGACCCAGGGGCCGGCTGACGGATGAGCACAAAGCGCCCGTCAAGCTCCGAGCAGCGCCTCGGCTCGCACGGTCCGCGTTATGTGTGTGTGTTTGCGCGCGCGTGTTGTGTGTGTGTAAGCGGAAGGCTCGGGCAGCTCCCCCGCGGTCTCCTTTGTTGGGCTAACCTGCTGTTTGAATGGAGTGGGAGCTGTGAGTGACAGAGGAAAGTGTAGCTGGCGGTAAAGTGAGATATTGACCTCTCAATCGCCATGGAGGGTGAGCGGGGGGGAGTAAAGCGGTCAACGCTTGTGTGTGAATGTACAGCGCGCGGCTGCGGACGGCCGCGGAGAGCCTTTAAATAAGTCGGTCGAGGAAGAAACCGTAGATTTCCTTGAATAGGCGCTTGCGTGTGCGCATTAAAGTTGTCTCTGGGTGTTTAAAAAGTGAAGCGCTCCTGTCAGGTGAGGCGAAGGTGCACCCAGCTAGCCGGCCTAGCCGCTCAGTAACATGAAACAAGATTCCCCCCAATGATAATATTCAGTTTCAGCTCTGCCAGCGCGTCCTGTCTGCCCCTGTCCAGAGCCCCTCCAAGACAAAGGGGGAAGGAGCCTGGCGGGGGAACAGTAGCTTCTTGTTATTATGACATGTGGTAACATGAACTCCTTGGAAGACTTCTCCTGTCATCCCGGCCTGAGGTCCTCTTTATTCCACAGGCAGGGGACGTGGAGGTCACGACCTCCCGGACAGATTATGTTGGAACATGCCGCGCTGTGTTGAAACTGACTTGAATAAGTTTATTGGCTAAGCCGGTGACGGCCCTTTGTGCGGACTCCCTTGGGAGGCTGAATACAGATTAGTCCATGGATTGACTATTCATATCAGATTGTGCTCAGTTTTATCTCACATCACACTTCTCACTGTCTCGACTTTAGCTTGAGGAATTCTTCTTCGAGAATCAGAGGATGGCACGATTTCAAATCCCGTCTGCAGAGGAGTCTTTTTTTACTTTATCCTGCTCTTTGTGTTTTTCAAAGGACGGGAGTTTTTTTTCTTTCTTTTCTTGATTCATCAGGGTTGATAGAGTTTTTACCAGTAACATATGTCCAGCGTTTAATGATCGCCTTTTCAAGGGAAACTATTAAAAACACTGTGCAAAAATTCAGCGACTACTTCATAGTTTATTTTAATTGAAATCAAAGCATCTAGGACACAAATCGTCAATAAACCAGAATGAGCTCGTGTGCTAATCCTTTCTGACATATACTCAGTCGAACACAGTCCATTGATTTTTGTAAATAAATGTTCATTCTGAATTTGATGCCAGTAACCAGTGTCGTAGTCAAGGCCACCTAAACCGAGACCAAGTCATGACCAGGACCAGAATGTTTCAGGACCGAGACAGAGACAAGGCAGGACAAGTCCCAAGCTGCATGACACACAACAAAATGTGAGACCGGCAAATCATAGGTTCCTCTTCATTCACCACTTTTATTGTTGTGTGTGTGTGTGTGTGTGTGTGTGTGTGTGTGTGTGTGTGTGTGTGTGTGTGTGTGTGTGTGTAAATGTAACATGAGAAATGTCATGATAAAGTAATCAAATCAATTGTATGTGTGGGAATTTGTCTTTGTTTTCCATGAGCAACAAACAAACAAACAAACACGCAAACACGAAGGAGCTGAAATCAACTCGACTATTTTCATTCGACACTCCTTTTCCGTGTTTTAACACAATGCAATTTTTTATGTAAGCATCAGGTTTTCTGAGTGACTCTTAACTTCCCATCAATACCATCATTGAGTACAGTATTTGTATGACATTACAGTGATATCCCTTGGTCTTGAAATACATTTCAGAGTCCTCTTCGTCTGAGACCGAGACAAGACGGAGTAAAAACGCAGTTGATTCTGTGATGAGACAAAGACCATCAAAACGTGGTCTTGAGTCGGGACAGGGGCAACGAAAGACTGGGAAAGTTGTGAAATGCTCCAAAAACACATTCTACAGGTGAACAGGTTCATTGGTAACAGGTAGTGTCATGACTGGGTATGAAAGGTTGTTCACAATCAAGGATGGAGCGAGGTTCACCACTTTGTGAAACACATGATTGAATGAAGGATATTGACCAGATGAGAATGGGGGAAATTTGGAGTTGGAGGTAGGAGAGTCAAAACTAAAAAAAAAAAAATACAGTGACTGTGTTCATTATCCAGAATCCCCCTAATATAAAATACTCAAATACAAATTATTTGAATTCATTAACTCATTATGAGAAAGAAACACTCACTGCAACAGTGTCTAATCCATCCGGCTTATCCATAACACCTGTAACATAACATACTCTGCTAAAAATGATCATTTCTATTCATGAACTCAAGCGTCTGTCATTAACGGGAAAAACGACTGTCATTTTTTAAAACTCAACAACGTCATAACGTCGTCCTCGCAGCAGCTGTTTATTAAACCATGGCACGACTGAACGCAGCCATAATTCATGTAGGAGACAAACTGCTGCAGCCCACGCAGAGCCGGCTGCAGGGAGACACCAAAGAAGTGTTTCACAACGATCGGTTTTTAACGTTTTATTTCTGGCTATAACTATTCAAAACTCTGATTTGGTCTCATTTTCAGGATCATTAGACAGGATTCAGGGCAAGGATGCTTGTAATTCTGTCTCCCTACTAGACGGGCTCAGGAGTTTTCTGTTTTTATTCACGTTGTACACAGTGTCCCTACTTTTTTTTTGGAATTGGGGTTGTAGTAATTCTCTGTTATGCCAGACACATAGTTTCCTGTTGCAGGCACAGTGTCTTAATGATAAACTGTGACACCTGCTGCAATTAAACGGCTGATCAGTGGCACCTGTTGGAAACAACGCTCACTTTCTGCATGTGCAGCATCACTGCAGCCACCTCTGTCTCCTCTGTCCCTCACCAACCACTGCGTGTGAAAGAAACGTCGGATGAAAAGCTCGTGTTAAAGTTGTGTCAAATCAACTTTGAACCGAGTCTGATTTGTTTTATAGATCAGATAGTTTGGCGACATGAGGTGACAACACAAGCATCTCTTTGGATGTGACATAACGACTTACCTCAGAGGTCATGCCGCATTTTTTCTCCTTCTGTGAGACAGAAAGTGCCAGTGCCACTCGGCCCCTGACAGAACCTTGCTATTTTTAAAGTCTTGTTTGTTGCACTATTAATATTCTCACTCTGTAGTCCGTGGCGGGGTTCAAAGGCGCGCGCCACGGTGTAGGAGATGACAAGTCTGCTGTGGCGCTGAGCGAGCCAAAAGAGTGACAGCGACGTGGCCGCTCTCTCTTGTTAACGAAATAAATAAATGTGCTCTGAAAAGCCAATAAGCGGCGGGCGGGAAGCGGAGCCAAGGATCGCTGCGTCAAAAACAACCGCTCCAGCCATTAATCTCTCTAACTCTCTTAGCCCCCCTTCTCACTTTCTCTCCCTCTCTCTCCCTCTCCTCTGAGAGAATTACTGCCATAGATGTATAATTCACGGTGGTTTGGCTTTAGAAGGCAGCGGTTCTGTTGGAAAACACGGTGACAGCCAAGTTAGCGCACCCTCTCATTCAACTCAGCCACCTGTTCACAGGGGAGGGGGCAGAGAGAGACGCTTGATTTATATTTCATCTTTCCTCCCAGTCTAATGACTTTGTTGCGCAGTCGGGGCTGGAAATCGTCTCATGTATTAAAGATGACAACTTAAAGGAATCCTAAAGCCCTGACATGATTGAGCACTTAGGCCGACACTTCTGCTTGTAGTTTAGATTGCTTGTGTCAAGTTTAACTCGTCAGCTCCCTATTCCCAGGATCAACTCATCATTTCAAGTCAAATCAGTGTCATCAAGTTTGAAAGAATGGCAAAAACTTTGCGCATTCGCGCGTGTTGAGCTCTGCCGAACACTTTTTGGCAGCTCTCCTAATTATTTCAATCAATATTTCTCGATCAGCAACACATTTTAGCGATGAAGCGCTTGTGTGTGTTTGTTTGTGGATGCCTGCGTACCTGTGTCAGTGTGTCGGTACACGTGCGTGCCCGTGTCAGCGCCATTTATTAGCATGGCGTGATTGTTGGAGGTGAGGAGGAATAACAAGTTAGAGCTTTGGCAGCCACACGCTCTCGCCCATCTGCGCGGCCCCTGCATCAGTCTCAGGGTTTCCTCGCCGATGATGAGGGCTGTCAGGGGCTTTTTAACCTCCTAACTGCTGCTCCCCACCGGCCCTAATCACACATTAATGACATCAGGAGGACCCCGGGGCTGGCCGCGTCGCTGCCTGTGCAGACAGAGTACTGATGAAGAGGGCAATTACCGACCAGCAAATAGCATAACCTCCACTGATCTGTACAGGGGTTATGGGCTATTAGCGCGCAGGTTACGCTCAAAAGATACAGCAGAGGCTTAAGGAAGGATCTGGTGCTGGGAGTAATTGGGGAGTTGTGCGTGTGTGTATGTGTGTGTGTTGGAGAAAAGCAGCTTTTTAGTCGTTGTGTCCATCTTTTTTTTTTTTCTAGATCTGTGGCCAAAGTCTCACCTTTGACAAACAAGTGTGTGATTACCGATTACTATGCACAAGGAGTCTCGCTGCGAGCAGGAAAACTATTCATATTTCATCAAAATGTCTTTGATTTCTGCCAGACACACACACACACACACACACACACCCACACTCACGCTGCGCTCTCAGTCCTGTCCGTTTCCTTGCTCGGAGATGAGTGAGAGTGTTTGTATGAAATATTAACAGGCCATTTGCTCCTCTGCTCCTCTGTTTGAGAGCTGGATGTTGGCCCTGTGTCTCTGGTCCCTCTTTGAGGCCATCTGTTGGGTACGGGCACCAGGGAGGTTTCCGGGGAGGGGGCCCTGTCACCCAGGCAGGGCCAGCCCAGAAAGCAGCACCGCCCTGGGGATCGATACACCCGACCTGCTGGGTGACGGAGCATCAAAGCTCTCCAACCTGCCAGATCACTGTACATGCTACAAGGGCCACTGATATGTAAACGCTGCTGCTTACCATCAGGCCCCTTGGGGAGCCGCTACAGTCTTTGTGCCACTTCTGAGGGGGCTGTTTTCAGTGCAGTTTATGTGCTATTTATGTTAACCTTTGTAGAACGGCGGTTTGGTCACAGAGCCCTTGACAAAATGCCCAGCATCCCTTTGGAGAGGTTTCCTTTAAAGGCAGTCTCTTGTTTGAATAACCACTTAGCAGATCATTTTTCATCCTCTCCCAGTTTTTATTTATTTTGAGTTTAAATTTAGAGTTGAAGATATCCCTGAAAACTGACAACTCAATCATCCTCAGCATGAAGATGCGTCACACAAACAGCTTTTTTCTAACAGCTGTCATTAAAATGCAAACTAATCACAAAGGCGTGTTAATTACAGCTGTGTTTTTCTTCTCATACAGTAGACACTTCCCTCTTATGACATCAATCAAATACGCTTTGGACTAGTATATACAATCTGTGTGTGTGTGTGTACGTGTTTGTTGACATTTGATGTCCTTGTTTTGGGTAATGGATTTGTCCCTGGCAGAGAGAGGGGCCGGGCCAGAGGCAGTCTTATGAGGCCCCTGGGTTAAGGAGGCTGCATTAGCCCACTGCTAACTGATTACTGATCAGACAGCTGGTGCACACACACACACACACACACATGAACACACATGCCTGTGTGCATACATATGCGCAAACACACACATACATACATGCATGTGCACATGCACTCCCGCTATTATCGTAATTAAATGCTCCTGAAATTAAAGCGCACAGATGTAAATGGAAACAAACGATGAAAGGTAATTTTATGAGGCTTTAAGACGCTGGTAAAAATGGATTTTTGTTGATGTGGTGATTATTTACTTATTATTTTTTTTATTAAATGCATGCCATGATGCAAATAAGCCCGATATAAAGCCCTGCAGGAGGATATGGCAGAGCAAAGATTAGATTTGTAATATAAAGAGATGGATTAGCATTAGCATGGGGGTATCATCATGACACTCATCTGCATTCCGGACCAACACCGGCCATCTCTCAGGCACAGGAGTCACGCACACACACACACACACACACACACACACACATAACACGGGAACATGTTTTAGCCACGCTCGCAAACATCCACACACACTCTCTCTCTCCACGTCTTGGCCCTTCTCTGGTTGGCCGGCATGTGCCAGGACACCGGTGCCATGAGTGTCCATGTGTGACGCTGGCAGCACCTGGGGCCTCACAATAAAAATACAGCCATCATCAGAGGTCTTATTCACAGACCAGCACACCGTTACCTCTCAAACACGAGAAGCGCTCCGCTCAAACTGAAAAAAAAAAAAAAAGAAAAATCACACATTTTTACATCAAGAAATGTGGAATCTAAAATCCGACTTTGCTCTGTTCTGTGTTATGGCTTCAGGGCGAAGGATTTGAAAAACTCTTTATCCATAAAGACGGCATCCTATTACTGCGCACTGCGAACTACATTAAAGAGGCTGGAGAGCCGAGGCACTAAAGCCACAAATGGCTCGTGGAAGTGTGACACAACGGAGAAGAATAGATTTGATAGTGTGTTAATGGACGATTTTAGTGTCGGATTACACCCCATGGGAGCAGCTATACTCTGAAGTGTATGCTCACAATAAGGCTCAAAGGCACTCTCTCTCTCTCTCTCTGTCTCTCTCTCTGTCTCTCTCTCTCTCTCACACACACACACACACACACTCAAACACACACACTAGAACTGTACTAGAATACAATTTTTTTAAAATTTGGATTGGATTTAATTTCTAAAGAGATTTGTGTGTGTCAAGGTTTGCACAGCAGAGATTGAGAGACAAATACTAAAAATGTGTGTATTCACATGTGTGTGAGAGAGAGGGGGACGGAGAGAGAGAGCGTGTGTGTTCGTGTGTGTGTGTGTGTGTGTATGTAATGGTTAAATAAGGCAGATTGAGGTGTTAACATCATTATTGCACATTTCCTCCCATGAAATAAAGCATTGTTTCCTCTGTTGCCATCACGATGGGAATACCATAATCCCAGATTAAAAAGGATGGGTTAGCGGACACACAGCAACGCACAATGAGCCTTTTGTGTTTGTGTGTGTGTGTGTGTGTGTGTGTGTATATGTGTGTGTAAAGCGTTATTGTTTACTGTACAGCTTAAACACCTGCGGGAGGGGGAGAAACGTTCTCATGCATGCACTTTTGCAGTGTGCGGCTCTCTATTCAGCACCAACGGCATCCTCGAATGTGGACACATGGTCGCAAAACGGCGACAGAAGCGTCATATGGTGTTTTAGTAAAATGATTTGTGACACGAGGGGGCTGAACGTTGTCACATTTTCCTGTCATTTTTCGCATGGCTAGGCCCAGCCTACCAGTACAACGATAGATGCCCAAAGACTGATCCCATTCTGTATTATTCATCATTATCCTCCATGTCCGCTCCATATGATAGAGATTTTACTTAACCGGGTCCGAATGGGGTCTCCCAGGCCGTGTGCAGGGGCTAAGGCCCCCTCTAAAACTCTCATAGTTCTTGGTCAGTCATGCAAGAGAATCTGTGGGTCACAGAGCGGGCTGGAAAAAAGCAGCTCACAAGTTGCTCACTGTGACAGATGTCCCCTGGAAGATTTCTCCATCTCGTTCTCCCCCCTCCCACCCTCTCCACCTCCGTCACCCATCCCTCCCCGCCCGACCTCTCTCTTGGTGCTTCTAAGCTGGGAGAGAGCAGCGAGAGGTGATCCCGGCCTGCTTAACCTACTTCCCAAGACCTTGCTCTTAAAATGGGACTGTGTGTGCGTGTGTGTCTATGTGTGTGTGTGTGTTTATTCATCAGGACAAACTCTCAATACTTGTCTGAACGCCTGTATGTGTGCCTGCAAATGCCACTCGTGCACTTTGACATCATGGGATCTAAAACTCTGACAGATGTCTCAGTGTGGAGGAACATACTGTGTGTACTGGAGAGGACCTGCGGTGAACGTTACGTACTGATCTCAGGGATGTGAATGTTATCATCTGTCAATATTGTGAAATCTCCTCTCAAGCACTTCGTAAATGCTGGACCGGGCGACAAAATCACATATTGTGTTCAATGCTGATATTGTGGCAATATTGTAGGAATAACTATCGGTACTTTCACAAAATATTAACACAATGAGAGTTTTGATAAGTAACATTAAGTAAGGTGGATACAATGCCTTTAAAAAGACATCAATAATGTCATAGCATGACGTAAAGATATCCCAAATCTAAAACGATATGTAGTCGTATATAATGATAATGATATAACATCGATATATCGATCAGTCCTAGCAGGAGTTCTCAGACTGTTTGTTCATTCAATTCAATCAATCTGCAACTTTTCTGAGAATTGATTAATTGTTTAAGTCATTTATCAATCACAAATGTCAGACATCCCTTGGCTCCAGCTTTTCTTAGTCTCACACTGTAAATTTTAAAAGTTGATTTTAAAAAGTCAGGAAACCGATTAAAGTAGAGAAGACTATTAAATTTAAGTTGTGCGAGCTTTAAAGTTTTAACAACTCATTGGTCTACTTTACTTAGACTATACTTTATATTTTAGATAAATGGTTTCCTCAGATTTTTTTTTAAGTAAAGTAATGATGTCAGATTGTACGTGTGTGTGTAAGTGTATGTGACAGGAAGTTGAATATCTTTGGGTTATGGACTGTTGGAGACGTCACCTTGGGCGTTAAAAAGATGTGATGATCACATTTGACTCTTTTCTGACTTTTATGGGACAGTTAAACGAGAAAATAATCAGATTGAATGATAATGAAAACAACTGTTAGATGCTTCCCAAATGACGTTTGTCCTTTCATCATCCTACCATGAAAACTTATCACCGACATTCACATGTTCTTTGATTTCCTCAGCATTTTTTTTATTTTTTGTGGCATTTTTTGGGTCCAAACATGAAGTTTCCTTTTCTTTTCTCACTGTCTTCTGAGACATGTTGATAAGCTCATTGTTATGTGAAGACCATTTAAAACATTTCTTCTGTATTATTCATATATTATTCATGGATCTGTATCTGTTAAAGAATTTAAATAGTTCAAAGAGCAGGAAAAAAATGTAATAATACCTATCTGAGTCAGACCTTTATTTAAGTGTTTGAGAGTGTCAGTCTTGATTTTGTAGATTAATCCATGTGCTGTTTCTATGGCGTGTTTAGGTGCATGGGTTTACCCTGCAGTGCTGGAGTATAGAGCTAAGAAAGCAGCAAAAACTAACGTCAAGGATCATTTGAGAATAATTAATGTAATGAAATCACAATCACAAAGTCTTGTCAGCAGTAAAACATGTTGCGCCATGTAAACTAAATGCCTCATTTGTGCTACGCAGAGCCATTTTTCATACAGACGTCGGATCAGTGAAGTCACCCCCGTCTCCGCTCAGACACATGCGACCCCGTCACAAAGGTTGGATTAGGGGCCTTGCAGTAACTAACTCTTCCATGTCATTTGCTGTGAGACAAAGATCAATCAGTCAGATGAAGGGAGGGAGTCTTTAGATAAAGAGAAATTAAACAGAGCGAGGGAGGGAGCAGCGAAGGGAGGAGGGAGTCTCTTAAATAAAGAGAAATTAAACAGATGAAGGGGATGGTGTCTTTAAATACCGCTCAGCCACTGTACAGCCTCCCTCATCCTTTAATGTAATGAGAAGAGGCGGAATAAAAGGCTTGGCCCGAGGATGAAAAGGTGATGGCGGTTTTTTTTTTTATTCTTCTTTTTTTTTTTCCTGAGTGGTGAAAGCCTTATCCTAATGTAGATTAGATGTTAAATCTGACAGAAGGGTGAAGCTTTGGTTAGAGTCTGTTCACCTCATTTCACTTGGCCTCGTCGAGGTTGACGGGAGATTGTACGATGTTCTGATGACGACGAAATACAGTAAGAGAGAAGAAGGTGTGCGTCCGTCTCAAAACTTTTGGTCTTATTCCTGAACACAGGTTTCCAATAAGTAAGTCATTTCTGGAGACAAATCTGGGTTTTAATACGTCATATTACTGAGACTAAAGAGACTACGCACTCTACATGTAACACACATGTACACTCTCACACACACACATGCCCTGTCCACACACACACTTTGAAGTGTATCACAATGTCTATTCGTCTCCCTTGCACTGAATTTGAGGATAAATATCATTTGTTGGTCAAGCAGGTCATTAGTGAGTGACAGAGAAGAAAAAATCTGTGTGTGAGTGTGTGTGAGTGTGTGTGTGTGTTTGTGTGTGTGCATTTTCTCTGTAATAATAATCCCTATGAAATCCAGATTTCTCAATCCGGTCGCTCAAGCTGACACTTTAAATAAAATCATTCTAATCCCACGTGGTAAGAGAAATGAAAATGAGGAGATTAACATGGAGGGAGGGAGGGAGGTGGGGGGGAGCACCCTTTCTCCCCCCCTGTCCCTCACACTCACCCCTCTCTCTTTCTCTCTCTCCCTCATCCTTGAACCCCCGTTGCTTCCTCCATTTAAACTGTCCACTTTCCCATCATGCTCGGGGTGGGAGAGATATATATAGAGAGCTTATGGAAGGTGAAGAACTTTGATTTTTTCTGTGTGGGGAATATTTGGATAGTGTCCGCTGTGTTATGTGTGTGTGTGTGTGCGTGTGTGTGTGTGTGTGTGTGTGTGTGTGTGTTCTACCCAGGGAATACAGTAATTGGACACTGGCAGGACCACTGGTCCAATCAGATGATGGGACATGATCTCTTTCTTCCTCTCTCTCGTCATACTCCTCCTAAACACACACACACACACACACACACACACACACACACACACAGTTCATTCACTCATACATATAAAGTCATGAATGGGTGGAGTTTGAATATGTTGAGATTTTGAAGCGTTGCATTCACACTAAACACACATGTTTCTTCTCTATGACTCTATGGAGATAAAGAACACAATGTACAGGTTGGAGGGAAAATTGTAAACAAACAACACAACACATAAACCATTTTCATCTACACTACACAGGTAGTTTTTTGGGGTTTTTTTTAGATTTTTGTCGTCAGGAAAAAGCAGGTTTCGAATGGACATCACACAGCTGGACTGTGATCAGAGTCGAAAGGCAGGACTTACAATTCTGTGTAAATGTTTTCATGACACAACAGAAAACGAAATCAGAATCCACATGTGCTCATTTATGCTGCAATTTACAAGAAAAACAAATAGGAAGAGAAATTTAAAAATTAATTAATTAGATTTAAAAAATGGATGGAGCTAAAAGGAGAGTAAATATTGGATGTTTATTCGTCAGTGGAACACAAACAATGTATTGGATACCTGGATACGACAGAACCTTGTTTCTAAAGTTGCCCAGTGGTCACTCGCGGTATTGCAGCAAAAAATCCCCTTACAGCACAAAATGAATTTTCCCCATAGGCCGCCATTATAAAGGAGACTTTTATAAAACTGTTGGCAGCACACCTCAAACTTGAAACAAGTTAACTTAAGACCCTTTTACTTTGAATTTTTGATCCATGAAGGTTTTGTATGTATTTACAACTTGTCAACTCGAGCTGGAAAAAGTGATGTCATCACAATGTGAGGAAGAAACACTGCTCATATTCAGTCTGATGCAAAACCGGGAAGTAAACCCAGCGGCTAGAAACTCATTTGGCGTAGGTGAGCAGTTTTTATTGGCCTGAGTAGGTGCCATATTTGGATCTGGTATCTAGCTATAAATCTATGACACAACCACAACTCCAAATCAATGTCAACTTCGCTCTGTGTCTGATGGATGTGTTCATAAGCCATCCTTTGCTGTCAAATAATGCAGGTTTAAATAAACTTGTATGATATTCAGGCTAAACTATGGGCTTGTTTAAAACCTGTATGATCCTGTTTATTGTCCGGTTAGACTTTATTGTAGCGACGTTGCATGTTCCAAGATCTCAGCAAATACTTCAGCGAGTAAAATGTTATCACGACTGATCTAAATGTTAATATATATATACTATATAAGAGTCTTTTATTTTTTAAATTAAATTGCCTTCAAGTACGTGTAACCGGCTACAATCTCTGTAAGACATGAATTTAGAAAGATACATAACAATATCTCATGCAATTAAACTGCAAGTCAGGTCTTTCTCTAGATAGCCACTCGTAGTGCTGATGTTCGACAAACAGTTGTTGGCACATGCACCCCGTTACCCATAAAAAGCACAACAGAAGGTCCTCAGTTTGCTTAGCGAACACTTCACAATCACTGTTTTTACTGCTTAATCCAGCTCTTGTCCTCATCCTTCCTGTTTCCTCCTCTCTTTATCTCTCCATCTCTACCTCTCTCTGCCGACCTTCCTCCGCTCTCTCTCTCTCGCTCTGTCACCTCACCTCCATCTCGCCTTTTTCATTTAGACGTTTTCCCTCCGATGCCGCATTTCTCTCCTCGCTTTTTAGTTAACCCTCTCCCACACACACTTTATCTCCATATGATTCATTTGCCCTCTCTCTATCTCCCTGACTGTCCTCGCAATCTCTCCCTCCATCCGCCCCCCTTCTATATCCATCTCTTAAGCACATCCTTTTTTTTTTCTCTCCTTTTCTCCTCCATCTCCACCGCCATCCCTTCCTTTTAACGGATAATCTTCAGCTAAGTGGACAGCACTTCGCTCTCTCTCGTTCCCTCTTAAGTGACCATCCGATAATCTCAGGATTCTCTGTTGAACCCCCACACAGAGGGAGAGTGGACGGATCAGAAAGCCCAGAATGGAAGGCCTAAACTGGGTCAAGAAAAGGCCAGCGCCTGGGTCCTCTGAGGCTGATGGGACCAGAGTGGGATGGAGAAAAGGCTGATGCCAAAGAAAGTTGGAGAGAGATCATCAGAGCAGATGGACACTGTCTCTTTATCCTTTTATCTGTCTATCTATCTTGTTCTCTCTCTTTAAGGCTGCAGGGCCTCGACTTTGAGATGGAGAGACTAAAAAAAACCAAAAAAAAGGACATCACTTGGCTGATACGGGGATTTGTTGTGCTTTTTATCCGTTGACACAAAAGAGCCTGAAAGGAGGGAGGGAAGATGCATTCTCACCGGTTGGGGGTCGGTTAAAGGACGTGACACACGTGACACACACACACACACACATATGCAGAGGTTGTGCTGATTGCACAAGATTCATCGCACCTCCTTACTGGAGAGAAAAGAAGCCCTGAGTCAGGTTACACACACATACACACACACGTACTTGTTTTTTCTTTTTTTCCGCTGTCCTCTTTACGGGTCAGCGGGTGAATAAAGCCGCTGTCACTTTCCTCTGGGAGGCGTCAGTGACAGGCAGGCTGACCACGATAAACTTCCGCACAGGAAGAGGAGATTCCTGCAAGGAAAAGGCCAGGAGGATCAGGAACGGCCCCGGGCATCACTTGTCCTCTGGCTTAGCTAAAGACACTGAAAACAGCAGTGTGTGTGTGTGAGAGAGAGAGAGAGAGAGCGAGAGTGTGTGTACGTGTAATACTGACGTTGTGGGGACATCATTACACAGTCACAATGTGGGAACTCGATTTCCATTGGGAAACAAACAAGTCCCCATGATGTAAATGATTAACTAAAGAAGCTCAGTGTGGAAATATTTCCCTTAGAAAGACAACAAAGTCAAAATGTGCGGTGCTTTTCTGCTTCTCTTCAGTTTAGTAGTACTACAGCAATATGCTGTAACACATTAACACCAAGCTCCCTGCTGCCATGTCCGAGGATGGCGCACACCAAAAAAATAAAGTCGCTGCTAGCCGAGGGGAGAAAGTGTGCACGCCAGTCGGAGGGAATATGCGGCCAATCGGTGTGGGTAGGGGCACGGGATTCAAAGACTTAATTTGGTAATGTTACATTGAGTCTGAGTACATTATGACATCGAGAGCTACTGTGACTAAACACGTGGAAAAGCACTTTGAGAAGAAGGATGATGAGCAAAAAGTCAAGCTAGCCAGGGCAGACAAGCTAACGTTAGCTCTGACAAGCGACTGCTTGACTGCTCTCAAATGAAAGTCATCTTAACAACTAGCTGTAACTTCATCATTGCTGAGTGGGAGAAACAGTCCAGCGTGGCCCCGCTTTTTCCTGCACTGGCACGGTGACAAAACCAAGTGTGAAATTAAGTCGAGTGTGCTCCTCAATCAGAGCCTCTCCGTCGCTGGGGGCTGACGCGGTGCATCTACAATAATTGAACTATCCATGACCCAAGGAAGAAAACTGACTCAAATATTTATTTGAATTTCTGCAAATGTGGACTTACTTTCAGAAAACTACGGTTTGATTCCTACAGGAGATAATGGAAAAATTCCTGCACCTTTCAGGTAACTTATTTGAAAACCTCTGCAGTATATTTTCAAGATAAGGAACTTTGCATATGTTCTGCAAAATAGGATAAAATTACTTTGCATTTTCATTTTAGAGGATTTCTTCTTCATCCAACAGGTACTTTCCCTGCTGTTTTAAACACAAGCCACACCTCGAGACAGAAACAGTTCATCTCAGAACGTTTCCAGGACCGAGGAGGGGACATTATTCTGAGAGCAGTTACTCATACCGACAGAACAAAAGACACTGCGTCCTATTATGGGTCTCTCCTCTGTCCCAACACTGGATCTCTACCACCACAGGTGCCACTGTGGCTCATTTATAGCCAGGTCAGCCCATGGTTGAGGCATGGAGCTGTGGTGTGGCATTCACACACACACACACACACACACACACACACACACAACTCACTTTACACGAAGTGCATGCAACTGAGTGAAAGAAGCTGCTTATGGGTGTTTAAAGAGGAGATTACTCCACAGTCTCTTCTAGGAACTGCCCAGTGAGTGTGTGTGTCTGTTGGCTAAAGCCTGAACAATGTGTGTGTGTGTGTGTGTGTGTGTGTGTGTGTGTGTGTGTGTGTGTGTGTGTGTGTGTGTGTGTGTGTGTGTGTGAGTGCTTGTGCGTGTGTGAGAAAGAGAAAGTTTCTTGTAAATATTTGAGTGTTTCGTAGTTAAACCTCATGGTCCTGATCAGTATGTATGAGTAGTTACCTTACTTTGACTGTATTTTATGGTAATTAAAAGCATATGTGTGTGTGTGTATGTACGCGTGTGTGTGAGCGTAACAGTGAGATCTTTTATCTCCAGAACAATGATGCCACAAATAGGCACATGCCTCGCTATTCTTGTCCTCTCAAGGCTCCTCTGGCGTTCTGGTGGATGTACCCAGGCATACAAGGGGTTAGGGAGAGATTTGGAGTACGTACATGTGCACGGCCACATGCACATACATATTCGTCTGTGCTCGTGACTTTAAGTTTTGTTAAAAAAATTTTGAACCCCCACATCTAAAACATGTGTCTCCTTTCTAACAAAACAGAAAAAAGCCTTTTCAGATTAAAACACACTGTTGCATACGAGCGAGTTTATTGGCAATTCTGCGCCTTTTACTTAGAAATTAAATTTCAGAGGAGGGAATCATTTGTGTGGTTGCATGCCAAGCAACACACAGCAGTTTTTTTTCTTTTCCATAACGCGTTTTGTCTGGTTTTGTCTATAATAAGACCTTCAAGTGGAATGCCAAGCACCAAACGCAGGGCTGGACTGTTTGCTTAGCAGTAAAAAAAAAAAAAATCAAGGGAAATAATCAGCAGATAACCCAACACTCCACACATTCTTCATTCTTTGTTCAATTTTATCTCTCTGCTGGGTGGTGAGAGGGTTTAATGCTCCATTATGATCCTCTACACTTGGACCGGCTGTAAAAATCCTTTTCTTTCCAGAAACATTATACTTCCTCCAGAGGGGGTCGTGATGGAAAGGCGCACCTTCGGAGCCAAAGTCGGCACACCCTGAGGTAAATGGAGCGGAGGGAGCTGATTGGCCCAGAGCACCTGAACCAAGCCGGCACACGACAGGATGAGGGTGTCGGCATCCTCCTGTTAAATGCTTGCTTCCTGCTGTTTTGCTGTTCTCTTTCTCCTCTTTCTTTTCTCTCATCCCGCTCTTCAAGCAGGAAGTCATTGGAATGGAAAAAAGAGTTAAATGAAGATGGGGAGGGGGCCGTGTGTTGTTCCAAACAAGCCGAGCCAAGCCCTGCCCAAAACTGCAGCAGCTAAAAATTCCTACAGATAGATAAGTTAGTCAGAAGAGGAGGAGGAGGAACAATGGCAGGGATGGGGTGAGAGATGAGATGGAGGAAGGGAGGAGGAGGAGGGGAGATGAGGGTGTGTGTGGGGGGGGGTCTTCTCTAGGGTCGTGCTCGGAGGGCGTCGGGCAGCACGAGAGGCAGGATGTTATGGTTTATTCAGCCCAGGAGTGGGGGCGACGTGGACAAGGTGTGCCTTGCCCTCAGCACCAGCCTCAACGTGATTTATAGCAGCGCTGGCAGACGCCTCTGTCCGCGGGGAAGTCTTTGAAAAAGCTGGGAGTAATTTGCATGGATGTACGCCCGTGCATATACACAGCATAGTATGTGCTTCGACGTGCACTTGTGTGTGGCCTTTTCATGTGTGCGTGCATTCACTTTATAGGCTGCCGGTTTTTTAACCTGTGGTTGGAGCATGTTCACGCATGGCCCAACAGAGGAGCTACTCTGATTAATTACAAGCTACACACATACATTACAAGCTATATAAAAAGGCCTGGATCCTATAGGCAATGCACAGAACTGTGATCACAACAGTGGCACCGATATAGAAATGAAATACACGGCCGTGGAGGAAGAGGTATTCAGATCATTTACATTGGTAAAAGTAGCATTACCACACTTTTAAAATACTCAATTACAAGTTAAAGTCTTGCATTCAAAATTTTGCCAAAGGTGTTAATGCAAAAATGTACTCAAAGTGCATTGTAAATAATTTCAACCTGGTTCAACGTACATATGTAAGTTTCCCCACGGCCTCAAAAAATTTGAGTTAAAGCAAAACTATGTAACTTTTAAAGTAATTCTGGAGAAGGACAGCTCACTTTGCATTAAGGTCCAAAGCCAAAGACCCAATTTGGTATTTGATTTTTACGCCATTTGACGACTATTTGACCAATGTTAGCTCAGATCGACTCCAGCGCCCCTCAACCCTGCAAAGGATAAGTGACTGCAGCAATGGATGGATGGAAAGAGACTCAACAATCAACTATCTTTCTGCAGAAAGTTACATAGTGTTGCTTTGACTGAACTTAGTCTGAACAATAAACAAACCTCGTGTTCACCGTGCTATTCGGTCTGCCACCTGGCTCGGTGAAAAGTAACATTTGAATCACACAAAGTAAGCGCATCTGTCGTGCAACCAAAACAGGAAAGGTTTCCACCGGTTGCTACCCCCGGGTAGTGGTGGAACAACTGGATTAACTGGATGCTCTACATTTTCAAAGATGGAAGGCAACAAGGGATAGAAACTGAGGTAAAACAAGAGTTAACAGACGGGCATTTACTCGACAGAAAGCGCTCTGGTGTTGTGTCAAAGTCTGTTCCCCCGTTGATATGTGCTTCACCTTACCACCCGCAACTTGAGATGGCTCCAAACCGGCATTCTTTCTGCCAGATGGAGGTCGAGGCTACGTCCAACTGGAATTTGAAAAGTTGAAAAGTTGGATCAACAACTGCTCAGTCACACTGACAAGGAGGAGTGGACACAGGATTTACTTTTCCATTTACATTCTCCCATTTTGAAGAGGCAGTTCTTCACTTGCCACAAACATATTTAATCTGCTCCTGTTGAAGCCATTTTGTTTTTTATCAGTACAAAAACATGACTAAGGGTTAGAATAGCCCAGTCGACCGGAAGACGCTGTTGGCATTTTACTCTTCAAAATAACAGATACGTTCAAATTTTGAATGTCGTATGTACCATAGCAACGTTTCTACCATACGAGTTATATCACGTTCACATTATCTGAGCCGTCTGTTATGTAGCGAGAGGAAGGGGTTGGTGCTACAACTTGGCAAGATGGCTACTAAGCCAGAGACCACTGTTCGAGACAGCATTTTGAGTCAAGTTGCAAGTTTCAGATTTCTGTGGTTTTACTCTGGCGTTTCTGGCATTGTTTCCATTACTGCATGTATTACAGAGCAATTTTCCATGATATCCATTTGGTCTCTGGAGGGTTTTAATTGTCGGCACTGTGCGCTGGGTAGTCTGCTAATATAGTGATCATGTTTTATTTTATTTAATAAGTTGAGTGAACTTGCAGCAGTTCATTCATTCTCAGCACTTTAAGCCAAAAGACCTCAAGTGGGAAGTCTTATCCATTCTAATGTTTTCTAAAAAACATAAACTAGAGATTTTAAGATGCGTTTACTTGAAATTATTAAAAATGGATCTTGATTCCACTAAATTCTTCCACTTATTTATTACAGTGTTGTGGAGTAAAAAGCATAAAGTAGAATAAAATGGAAATATGTAGGCTGACAGAGCCAGAGATTGCATTTTTGATCAACAAGTAACAAGTAAACAACACTCAATCTCTGTGTGTGTTTGTCTGCCTGTTTGTGTGTGTGTGTGTGTGTGTGTGTGTGTGTGTGTGTGTTTACGGGCCAATTATAACAGCGTTACCCTCCCACTGACCTCCCCCGAGGCAGCCGAATCTCCTCCGGTGTGAAAGGTCGGCGAAGGGGTCAAGAGAGGGTCGCCAGCGAAAGGCCCCTTTGGTGTTCGGAGGGCCCCTGCTGGGTGCCGGTCCCAAACATCCACAGCGGGGGTCAAAGGTTACCCAGATACATAAAGCAGACAAAAGGGTGCCAACAGGTACAAGACGTGTGAATGTCCACTGCTGTAACAGGAGAGCAGACTGTTGCAGAGAGCTAAACTTATAACTGGAGACTAATGTGTGTGGTGAGAGAGGCACTTTAAAGCTACTTAAGCCTTGTACATGTCACTTCATACCCTATAGACGCCTCTCTTTATAGTATTTGGGGGAAGTGCAGAAAGGCTGAAGCACAGGTAACTGATCACTAATTACTCTTAATTGCCTCAGTCAGCTAGAGAAAGCTCAATGTGTGTGTGTGTGTAGAGAGAGAGAGAGAGAGAGAGTGTGTGCCTGTTAAACAACCATATAGTCGTAGCAGCTATTAAAAACTCATTAACCTGCGTTTTATTTGAAGCCCCCTGCCCCCGTCCATCATCCCTCTAATGTATTTTCCGTGAGGTTTTTTTTTTTTTTCCTCCTTCAGATTTAATTTAGCTACTCTTTGATTATACGACCCGCCTCTGTTATTGTAGGATATCTTCTCCTTTCCTTGTAATTTTATTTTATGGCATGGAGTGAGTCGAGTACAATACGCCCCCCGGGGAGGACCACTTACCTCCACGCCAACAAATATAATTACCGCTGATCAGAGGAGCGAAAACAGACCGCCGCTTATCTGCCACAGCCCTAGTTTTTTTTCTCTCTCTCTCTCAGCAGTGTAGTCGCACTGGAGGATGATGGCTGTGGAAATCTAAAAAAGCACAAAAAAAAAAAAATACCGCATAGAGCAGAGGTAGAGGGATCGCTGCCAGACCCCGTTTAAAAAAGTGGAAATTTGTGATGCTTTCTTTAAGGACAAAAAATCCATTGATTACAGAAAAGTAATCGAGACATTACATGAATCACTTATACCTATTTAAAAATTCGGCAGACAAAAATGTACGTTTATTCAAATGTTATTCCAACTGTCATAACTGTTATCCCTGTATTCCCTCATGCGTCTGTCAAAATAGCCGACACCGTGGGGCGGTAGCGAGCACTCTGGGCAAAATCTAAAAAGTTGATCCACATGTCGAATACATGCACTCAAGCCAGCTTGGATGTGCGCCGGATGTAGCCTACCGATGGATCACACATTGTCAAGACTTAATTCAAGTCATATTCAACAAAATATGCAGCCCAAACAACGGCCGCGTCAAAATTGCCACATTATTGAACGGAGTTCGGCGTGGATTTTTTTTTTTTAACTTCGCAGCCGATGGAGCTGCTGTGACTGTCCGCGGCCTTGCCGTGAATAAAACAGGCTTAGTTACCGCCAGAAGTAAACAGCTAAAGTCCTTTCGTGTTTACCAAGTAAAGTCCTCTGCTCCATGTTGACAGGTGAGAGTTCATAGGAGCAAAGTTGGTCCCCTCCCAATGGAGCTGCCAGCCTGACTGTGTAACCCCCAAGAAATGGTGAGTGTGTGTGTGTATGTGTGTGTGCCTGTGTGTGTGTGTGTGTGTGTGTCAGACAGAGGGAGAGATAAACAGGGAGAGTTGCTGAGGGGGCTCTTTGACTTTGAGCGCATAAGCCCTTATTTCATGGTGCCATTGTTTGTTTTAAGGACGTCAGGCTTAATACAGTTCCAGGCGGTTTCCCAGCATGTCTGTCCGCCCAAGCACCTCCAAGGCGCTCGTGCGCGTGCTCACGCGTGCGCGCGCGCCCTTCATTCCCGTTGACTTCAGCCTAACCCCATTTCACATGAATAAAATGTGTGCACTTTCAAGGTTGTCCGTGAGACATGTCGAATTAAAGTCAGACTTCAGGATTTAGTCTTTTTTATTTTCTGCTTAAAAAAAAAAAAGTCAAATAATTTTCCAACATCACATTTTTACACATGGCTGCGACTGATGATGATGTTTATAATATATCCGTGGTTTTAATGAGTTTGACTGCAGCCATACTCCCATCAGCCTCACTGAGCAGCATTATTTTAATTGCCTATTATTTCCAGTGCAGGCCGGACATGGAGCTTTATTTAATATTAGAGCAAACAGGTTTTTTTTTAAAACCACATGTTGAAAACTGGATTTTTAAAGCGTTGCAATTCTGTATTTTAACACTCAGACTGTGAGAACTAAATGTAGAGCTGATCCAGAGAGGGTGTGTGTGTGCGCGCACATGTCAGTCCTCCTATATGAGTCCATCTCGTGGCACAAATGCATCCATTGCGCATATTATTGTTATTGATTATTTATCATTAGTTTACTCGGTGTTTGCTTTGTGTTCCCTGTGTTCCCATTCTGCATTCGTCGCGTTCCCTTTACATTGTGTCATACATCTGCTTCTGCAACAATGGTCAATACCCATTGATGCAAATAAAGCATATTTGAGCGAGAGTGTGTGTGTATATAATATGCAGTGTTTCTCATTGAATGCGTAAAACAGGCCACAGAGGATGGCCAACCTCCCTCTCTCTCTCTCTCACACACACACACACACACGCACACACACACGCCTCCATAATCACCACTACTTGTAGCCTAGAAAGAGGGATGTGGGTCACCGGGGTCCACACTGTGCCAGCTATCACAGCCCTGTAGCAGCCAAGAAGTAATATCACTAATAATAACATCTATGTAAATTCCTGTCATTTCACTATTTCTTACATTGTGTTCAGGTCAGGCACATGGAGGCTCCCTGTTTGTTTTTTTCTCCCTGAAATGTGTTTTTTTTGCCTTGATAACAGAAACAAGTGCGATATTATATTTTCCTCCAGCATCCTCATCTTTGATGGTTAAAGCTGAATACATTAAGTGCTGGACATGAGGCCCAACAAGGACTGTAGAGGCTCTGAGAGTCAGACGCCTACTCACTTATTACACTCGGACAAATCCTGCATCCTCCTCTCCTCCTCTCCTCTCCTCTCCTCTCCTCTGTCCTGTCTCCTAAACCTTTTTATTCAGGGACCCGGAGACCTCTCCGGAACAAAACAGCTTTTAGCGCTACCATCTCTCTCTGCTTGTGTTTTCGCAAATAGCTCTCTCTCTCTCTCTCTCTCTCTCTCTCTCTCTCTCTCTCTCTCTCTCTCTTATTTCTCAGAAAAAAAAAAAAGAAATGTGTGAGTGAAAAGAAATGGAGCTGTTGCAGGAGCTCATCAAGTCATTATCTGATTAATGCCATGCCAGGAGATTGCTTCTTCTCCAGAATCTATCAAGAATAATTCATGTAACTTAAATGCAGGTGATTTCAGGTTGGTTATGTTTTCAGTTTGCTCCAAAAAATAAGAGGAAAGACGAGCCATCAACAGCAGCAACTAACAACAACAACATAACAATAATAACAATAATAATAATAATAATAATAATAATAATAATAATAATAATAATAGAGAGATAGTTGACCCGTCGTTAATCCAAATTAATGCTGAGGAAAAAATAGGCCACTGGCTCTTCTCCACTCCGGCATACCATCACCGCGTCCCCGCGCTAATATCACTTAATTGCGGTCAGAATGTGATAGAAAGCACCTTTTATAACACCTCTGGGAGATATATTGCTATCACACCCTCCCTCCTTCTGCTTTTGGGCCCAACTCTAATAAATATGTCAATAAATTCAGCCATCAGTGCGCAATGCCAGAGCGCACTATCAGTCTTGGGCATCGAGGTGTGTCGAGCCAAAAGAGAGGGGGGGAAAGCGAGTTTGAAATAAATACACCGAGTTGATCCACCTGGAATGGGCCGCGATAAGAGCAGCCGGTGTTAACCACCACGTTTCCTCTACACCTCATCCGAGTCTTCCTTTTCCAAACACGCGTTTCTTTAATGTCCCGGCCTGTTTTTCCAGCCTGTGTGCGCACCGACGGCACCCGGGGGAGCCGAGGCCAAATCAGCCACACAGGCCAGTAGAAGGGGAGCAGGGCGGCCGGGACACCTGCTTTGGAAAAGACACTCCAGACACTAAAAGTTTGCTGACTTCGTTGCATTTCGTTGGTCCCAAAAAAACACTTGCTCGCGACATGGAAAAGAGACTCGCCTTTTCCTTTCTGGCACCTGACAGAGGGAGCATATGGAAAATAAGATTTATCGTTAAGTACTTTGGGATCCTGTTTGTGCAGAGGAGGAAAAAAAAAAAGAGGAGATTCTGCGTGCAACAAATGAATCAGAAGTGAAGAGCTGGAAAATAGGGCACAGGCACGCTGATCTGATGAGAATAACGCGTGAACAAGTTTTTTTTAATGGCTGCAACAAATTGATTCACCAGTAAAAAAAATAAAATAATAATAACGTTAATAATAATGTATATTTCGTGCGTTCGTTATGAGATACATTTAAAGGTGATGTGCTTAATACGAGGCTTACGCGCTCTCTAATTGCAGAAACGCAGGCAGAGCCAGATGTGACCTGCTTTATCCAGAGATGTCGTGAGAGCCGATGCAAAAAAATTATTCTCATCTGTAAAAGATTAATTCGAGTGGCACAAAAACAATTATTTCCTAAATTATATAAATGACAATTTGTGTGCGTGTGTGTGTGTGTGTGTGTGCACCTGTTGTAAAGGTAGAAGTGGGGAAATAATTCCTGTGCGCAAAAATAAAATAAAAAAAACTGCAGCGTAATAATAAATATCCAATTTGGAAATAATGCAGGAGGATGAGGGCGAGCGAGCAGTCATCGTTTCATAAATCAGAAGCGTCAGACGGGTTGGATCAGATGTCAGTGTCCGCAGGGTTCAGCCTCACAGGTGGGGAAGGTTGAAAGAGAGAAAAATCTAATAATTCATTTAAATCTTTAAATTTGCGAACATGAAAGTGGATTTTTTTGTTGTTGTTGTTGTTGAATAATCATCTTTCATGACAGGGCAATCTTTACGCGCGGGGGGGGATTGTCGTTTTCAGTGGCAGCAGGGCTGCAGGATCCGAGTGACAGACGTTTCATGATGATATTCGGCTCTTCTCTGAGCGTTTCAACAAAGAGACGTTTAGCTCTCCTCAGATATTGGCTCTTCCCCGGATAATCTGAATTCCAAAGCAAAGCTCGGAGCCTCTGTGCTCGCTTTGGCTTGTCCATAAAAATCAGACTTTTCGCTGCGGACCAATGAGAAAACCGTGCACGTAAAATATCTCTACATGCCACTTTGAACCTCCAATGCCCGAGTGACCCACTACTGTTGTTCCCTCTGAGAAGCTGCACGCTAAATATGCAGCAGTTGTCTTTGCGGTGAGGGGGGGAAAGAAGAAAAAAAATAGAGGCTGATGTTTAAAATATAAACCTTATTAAGAGATCAAATTACAAAGTTGGCAATCGAAGCATGCGTCAACACGAGCGTTAAAAAGTAACTTTGAATCACACTGCCACAAGGAAGAAAGCATTCGCATTAAAACCTCACAAAACTCCAACTTTAAAATATAATTTAAAGTGTCATTCATCTTAAAAATGTGTCTTTATGAGTCACTGTAATAAATCAACGTACAAGCGGGATTTAAACTCACCGGTTGCCAAAGAAATCTACACATTTTCTGTGTTTTCTGATTCTGATTTTCTCCTCTAGCTCTGACACTTAGTATATTCACGATCTCTTGGAACCACTATTAAAAAAAACTTCCCCATTTAAAGTCTTGAACATGAGAATAAACCCCATAACAACATGTAGACTATGTGTTTTATTGCGGCTTAATAGTGTAATGCCAAAGTGCGGAACGATTCTTACTCGCGCAGTCGCTGATTTGGGAAGAAAGAGATTAGTAAGAGTGGTATTTCCTTTTTTTTTTTTTTTTTTTTTTTCCTCCTCCTCCTCCTCCTCTCTCTCTCTCTTTAGTTGCGTGCTCAAGTCCCGTTCTCTGGTCAAGTTCAGTGCGTTGTTCTCCGGACCCCGGACGGACGCTTCTTATTGGTAGGCTGCGACGGTTACATCACCGCCGCTCGTGACGCGCACGTCTTCCTGTTTCCTTCAGCCGCGTCTTAAAGTGAATCTTTAGTGGCGGAGGAGCGCTCCAGCGTTCCCTCTGCATCCAGTGCGCCTCGGAGACGCACAGACGCAGACGCTCTCTCTCTCTCTCTCTCGCTCTCTCTCTCTCTCTTGCACTCTCTCTATGTCTCTCACTCTTGTAGTCACAGCAGAGGATAGAGGGAGAGATCGACGCGCAAGAGCTCTTTTCATCTTCTATATTTTCCCTATTTTGTTCCTTTCGCCCGCGTCGCTGACTTTATTCCAGCTCTTCCTTCTCTGAGAAACTCTTACATCCCTGTAATCCAGCCATCCGCCGAGCTCTGCAACATATTCCCTCTCTTCTTTTTTTTTTTTTTTTTTTTTTTTTGGTCGCCGTTGGAGTTCAGGTTGTCCCCCTCTTCATCTAAAGGGTAAGTAACCTTGTCCTCGGATACCTCCCTCTCCTGTGCTGCCTCGCCTGCGCACGGTGGGCGGAAAGAGAAAAAAAATAAACATCATTAACGAGGGGGAATTTATTCTGGTGATCAGCAGCTAATCATATCTATAGGGCATTATTTGCTCTGTGTCGTTCCCCTCATCTTGATGTGTGGTAAGAGTTGCGTGAGCAGCCCGTGTGTATTTTTTATTTATTTATTTGTTGTTGGTGTTGCGAGGATGATTTGCGGACGGTAGCCCAACCTTCCTCATCAAAGCGGCCATCAAGTTGATTTGCAACTTTTACGAAGTAAGTTTGGGAAGCTTTTTTTGTTTTGTTTTGGAGACGTGATGTAAAAACGTGAGTTGATTTACAGACGCGTACTGAGATTCACCTGTGTTTGATTTGAAAAGCGTGTATTCGCTGTTACCTCTTTGTCCTGTGGGCTCAATCTTGTTGTAACACCCCCTAAGATGCCTTTTTATCGTCACAAAATCCACAACCGGGCGGTTGCGGAGCTTGTCAGTCGCCTTGTTTGGTGAATTTGGTGTTTATCTTCTTACTTTTTTTTTTGGACAACTGTGAGAAAACGCAGCCGGTCGTATTGTTGTCAGTGTCCGCAGCTGTGTCTCTGAGATATCTTAGTCCATCCACTGACCAGCAGATGTGCCAAGAAACAGTCAGGTCTCTGCTTTAGAGCGTAAATGTTGTTGGACTTCAAGTTTAACTCGTAAAAGTTACAGAAACTGGGCATTATTTTAATTCAAGACACGTTTCGCACCTTAACTTTACTCTTTACTTTGTTCAGCTGAAAGTTTTGTTTCGGGAATTGAAAAAAGAAAAACAGGTTTACGAGGTTTTGGTGAGCTTGTTGTTCACAGCTTGGAATTGTTGAAAGGTCTTTAAATGAGAGAGAGACGGAGAGAGTGAGTGCGCATGAGCAATGGGAGACAGGTGCGCCGTCGGAAAAGACAGGTGCTGGTGACTATTTCAAGCTCATTGTTAAGATCCTGAGGCGGTAGAGTCAAGTTTTTTTTTTTCTTTCTTGGAGATGTATCACCTCTTGTCTGAACTGCTGGATATGGCTGTCAAGACTTGAGCCCAGGCCATTTATCAAATGGTTGTATTGTAGATTAATGTTGTGACTTCAGAAGGAGGAATTATTCACCTCTTATTCCAGCAAATTAGACAATTACAGTTTTATCTTGTGAGTTTACAAAATGTCAATTTCCCCAAATGTTTTTTTCAGAGTGAGAAACCTGCTTATGCTTGTCCGCCTTGTGCGGTGCTTCACACAACCCAGCCTCTAACAAAGCCAACAGTAAAGTTGTGTGTGTGCGCTCATGTGTGTGTGTGTGTGTGTGTGTGTGTGTGTGTGAATGAAAAGAAAGAAGACTTGCTTAAAAAAAAAATACTTTTAGCATGCAGCAAATGTGTAAAGATGTTAAAGTTTCTTTTAGTCGGAGCAGGCAAATAATCGGGTAAAGAAAATGTTTTTTAAATCTCACTGGAGGTCAGTTTCCCCCGTCACTCTTCAATTTAGATGTCTCTGAATGGCTTTTGTCTGAATATTACAGCAAAATTAAACATAGATTTGAATCAGTCTTTTAAAATTTCTTTATACAAATTATTTTTTTTCTTAAAATCTACCAAAATCAGTGTAACATTTGAGTTTATGTGCTACCTGTAAAATTCAAGTCAAGTAAAGAGTGTATGTATTACATTTCTGTAATATTTTATTATTCTTTACCGAGTCTCGATAAGGGCTGGTGTTTTCCTGACGAGTGTAAAAAGAAAAATGTAAATTGTCGCACCACTTTCACGCCGTTAAGAAACATCCACATATTTATATATTCACTAACCTCTTTAATTTTTTTTTAAAGAGAGGCATACAGATTAAACGGTCTAATAATATCACTACATTTGAGATTGGATGCATCTGATATGGCTCTGACTAAGACACTGCCACTGCTGCTTACATAGCATTATTGATGCAGGCCTGTACTGACAAAACGTTTTGCTTTCAGAGGGGCATTAGGGTTTTTGTAAGAGCGCTTTAAGTTGCTCCTTGCCAGAGTTGACCCTTGTGACCTATTCATTTGAGCAGAATTAACTGCCCTTGCCAGATGAAAAGACAAACAAAAAACACAGAAGTGAGCTCACGCTGGCACCAAAATCAATAGGCCTATTTTGTGTTTTCTTTTATGTGCCACTCTCCCCATTGCTTAAGATATGATGGCCATATTGATTTATGTGGACACAGGACTTGCATTTTAAAATTACACAACGTGTGAACATGGTTTAAAATAAGAATATTTTGCTGATCTAACCAAACGATATCTCAATTACTAAATTTAGGATTTAATAGTGTATCAAAAAAGGACATGTACAACATGCACTCCCTCCCCTTGTACGCGGCATTTTTTAAACACTCTTAACCTTATTTCTTATTATTTTATTTTGTGAATTAATAGCTCGTATGTTGGCTCACACCGCACAAAAATGGAAATGAGGACAAGTACTTAAGTAATTATCATAATTTTATGCAGCTTTGTGTTCCGTGGGAACTGGTTCAGTGTCGCGCGGCGTGTAACAGGGGACAGGATAAAATGTAGGACTTTGCCCTGGAATGTCGAGCCAAGGCCTAATTCTGACCCCATCTTGCCTGCTCTCTTTACCCCTCTGTCACTGATCCTTACTGCCTGAATCCAACCACGGGTGTCCCTGTCCTTGTAGGAACATATATGTCGGCTAATACAATTCTCCTGAGGTTGACAGATTTTCATTGTTTCAGCCTCTGAAAAGCTTTTCTGTTCAATGCAGATTTAGTCCCGACACTGAAGTGTTCTAGGACATGTCCTGCCTGAGTGAGTGAGTGAGTGAGTGAGTGACTTAGAGTCTAAAAATATATCTCACTCTAATGAGTCATGTATCTGTGAATTTTTGCCCACAGGTACTCAGAGGCTTTGATCCTAGAGGACTGGGTTTGTGGGATATGGCCCAATAGCAGCAGCCCGTGATGCCGGACCATGACAGCGACTCCCTCCTGAACAGACAGACCAAGCGAAGACGTGTGGACATTGGTGTTAAGAGGACCGTGGGCAGCACAGCCTCCTCCACAGCAGCAGCCACAACAGCAACCACTGATAACATTGCCCGCGCCAAAGCAGCCATTTTCAGTGCCATGAACTCTCTGAGCTCCCACTCTCACCACGGATCAGACACCGACTCCATGGAGTGCTCTGTAGTGCAGCCACATGGTGGGCCTGGCGTTGTATCAGCCAGCGACAGTGAATCCAAGTCCAATGTACTCCGAAAGCTACTGAAGAGGGCCAACTCATATGAGGATACCATGATGCCCTTCCCTGGCACCACCATTATCTCCCAGCTTCTCAAGAATAACATGGCTAAAAATGGAGGCGGACCCGAGAGGGGAGAAAGAGGGGACAGAGGTGATAGGGACGCCGGCTTCCCCGGATCAGGGCTCTCCAATGCAAGTTCAGATGCTCCCCAAGAGGATGCATGCAGTAACTCCTCCCAGGACAGCACCCCTCAAGAGTGCTTGTCACCGTTTGGTCGTCCTCCAGGCCTGGCCACCTTTGACATCGAACGACTCAATGATGAACACCTGCGTGCCAAGAGAGCCCGTGTAGAGAACATTATACGTGGTATGAGCCACTCACCCAGTGTGGTGGTACCTGCTGCTTCCCGTCATGAGCGTGACCATGAGATGGATGGAGATAGGGACATGGAGTTAGATTGCCCACCCCCTCAGTCCCAGCATCAGGCCCCCAGCAGCCCGCGGGGCGGCGAGGTGTGCAGCAGTAGCAGCCGAGAGAACAAGCGTAAGCAGCGTCTGCCTCAGCAGCAACAGCAGAGCTTCACCCAGCTGGTGTGCCAGAGGAAGGAGCAGAAGCAGGAGGAGCGACGGCAACTGAAGCTGCAGCTGGAGGACATGCAGAAACAGCTACGCCAGTTGCAGGAGAAGTTCTTTCAGATCTATGACTCAACTGACGACTCAGAACACAATGACCTCCACAATGACCTCCACAACGACATAGGAAACATGTCTGAGGACAGCCCAACCCGGTCTGACACCGGCGGTGATGATCGGGGTGGAGATGACTTGCGCTCTGACAATGAAATGTCTGACCTGGACCCGGGCCATTTCCTAGACAGGGCGCGGGCATTGCTTCAGGAGCAGGCCCTGCTGGACGGAGAGAAGCCAAGAAGAGAGGGGCTCGGCCGGAGCAAAGCACAGGGAGGTCCAGGCTCCTCCATGCATGCTGAAGGAAAACAGCTGGCAGAAACACTGAAGCAGGAACTCAATTCAGCCATGACGCAGGTGGTGGACACAGTGGTAAAAGTGTTTGCCAAGCCTCCACGCCCTACACCCCAGCAGGCCTTCCCCCCACTATCCTTACCACCTGAAAGATTTCCCAATGTTGTCAATGGAGACAACCCCAACTTCCACACCGCCAACCAGAGGCTGCAGTGCTTCGGTGATGTCATCATTCCCAATCCACTAGACTCATTTGCCAGCATGCCCGGGATGCCAGGCGCCGCCAATGACCAAACCGAGGCGCTGCCCTTAGTCGTGAGGAAGACACCCAGTGAGCACCACCACCAGTCCTCAGCTGTGGGTGCACATGGTGGGCACCACCATCCTGCCCTTCACCCCTCCTCGCTCTCTGCCTCCATGGGCTTCAGCCCTCCATCCTTTAGACACCCCTTTCCACTTCCTCTCATGGGCTACCCTTTCCAGAGTCCCCTCGGTGGGCCCACAGGTGGCTATCCAGGAAAGGACCGCTCCTCACCAGACTCCATGGACCTGTCCCGGGAGACCACCAGCCTGAGGACCAAGATGACATCAGGTCACCACCTTGTGCACCACCATCGCTCTTGTTCACCAGCACACCCTGGCAGCACAGCCGAGGGACTCTCCCTGTCCCTCATCAAGTCCGAGTGTGGTGATCTCCAGGACATGTCTGACATCTCACCTTACTCAGGCAGCAATGTATCCTTTCAGAAAATTTGTGTGGTATGTGTGTGTGTGTGTGTGTTTTGAGGAGGTTGAAAGGCAACAAGTGAATATGTATGACAGTGACCCTGATGTTTTAACTCTACGTGGTCCAGTTCAAACCAGCTCATGCTTGTGTAAGCCAGGAAAAATCTGATTCCAGGTGGTAATTCCCTGCGGAGACAGGTGCGAACATGGCATCAAAAGACACAAAGAGTTAAAAATCAAATCTTTTTTAGCCCTTTTGAAACAAGCCTAAGAATCTGAGAAATTGTTGATGAATCACTTTTCCTCCCACTGCTGTTCTCCTCTCCATTGTACTGCATTGTTGTATTTATTTTTATACTCATACCTCTTCCTTCTCACAGCACCGTACTGCCTTTTCTTCCATCTTCAATCCTAAGTGCTTTAAAAGCTTTCTTGTCACATATCACTTACTCACAAAGATTAGGGCCCCCATGACATTTACTGCCCCAATTCCCTTTATGAAAAAAATAGCCCTGAAAGAACAAGGAGGGAGATAGCATCCTGAAACTTGGCACACAATGGTGTTATATAGCCTCCCTTATAGTTTAACCCCAGTGTGCCCCAATCATGCCCTACGGATAAAGAGGCTATCCCCTATGGGAGGCTCAAATTGAATCCCCCGGAGACTCAGGACTAATAGCTTAAAGAGATACATTCAGGCCCTTCTCTGTTTCCCTTATACCTCCTTAGTCCCCAAGTATTCAACACCCCTTAACCCTTATGAAAGTTTGATTCGTGTCACACTGGTTGTCCTTAGAAGGCTTTGTCTTCAAGTCATTAACATTCATAACATGCTTAAGAAATTAATCCAACAGCTCTTTCCCTGTTGAGGCTTTATTAGTTAAGTGAATATGTATATTTAACACCTTAGCAGCCTTGTTTTTGCTCTTGCATGTACCTGAGTGCCGAGCTGTTATCGAGTGTGTGTGTGTGTGTGTCTGTGTGTGTGTGTATACACTTCTGTGTGTGTATGTGCATGTCACAAAAGGTTCGCCTGAGGACTCAGTAAAGATGTATATTTATGATTGCTTGTGTTTTCTCTTGTGTTCCTCTTATCATCCATCGCTGTTGTAAAAAGCCCACAATCATTGTCGTTTCTTTTCTCTTTTTTTCATTTCATAAAGATCTGTCAACAGCCCGGGGGGCCCTTCGGCTGTTGCTTGGCAGCCAAATACTTCTTTTTTTGTTTTCCCTCCCTGCAAACCCCCCTCCTCCCTGCCTTTTCTTTGAAGCGGACGTTAACAGGTGTTTGCAGCGAGCTGTTTATCTTTCATTACCTCGCCTTGTCTTGTCTTCTGACCCAAGGGTGAACGCTTTCCAGAGATCCATAATCCTTTGCTTCTACGGGCTCCCGATGGAGGGATGAAAAGAGAAAAGGGAGAGAGAGACATACAGAGACTGAGAGAAAGTAGAAAACAATCAAACAATAACCACATATGCCAGATGCTGTGGCTTTCATTGTAGCATTTATAAATTCAGGGCATTAACAGATGTATTCCCCTAAATGGAAAAAAACAGGCGTGTTTGTTGTTTCATTTTTGTTTCCTTGAGTTTATTCCACAGGTTTAGGAACAAAGTTAGGCTCTGACAAGATATCCGTTTGTTTATTTTTTATTACAATTTGCATGACATTTATGACTTTATTTGCATTTCTACTCTTACAGCTGGTTCCACTGATGTGGATTTTTTTTGATAATTCGTTTTTTTTTTTTTTTCTGTTTTCCGGAGCCTCAGAAGCCACAGACAGCTTGTCAGACATTTTGCGAGGTGTGTTCAAGTTCACCAGCTCTCGGCAGTGTTGTGGAGCAGATGGCTGCTATCAATTTCCTCATTTGTTCTCAGTCCGACTCCAAATATTCTTGTCCTTACACCTGGAATTAGGAAGTGGAGCAGCTATTTCCCTCTCATGACTTTGGGCTTTGGGGAAGTGTTGCGAGAATGATGATGTCTTGTCAGATGTGGCAGGCGAACAGTGGGCCAGCTGGTATGAGTGCACCATCATGACAAAATAATAGCCTCGCACGCCACCCCTAAGTCCAATCACAATTACATTTGCAAGCTGTGAGTGAATTGGAGATGAAAATGCCTCATCAGGAGATATGAAGCTTCTTAATTGTCGTCTGAAGGGAGGTGATATTGTGTTTATGGCTGGAGAGGTAAAACCTCGCCGTCTTTGTTTTAAAATAATTTTTAATTTCTGTGATAAGGGGAAAGCGATGCTAATCCTAATTGAAAAAGCAAAAACAAATTAATCTAAGTGTAAGTGCAGAGCTTTCACAGCGAATAAATCCCACCTTGCCTTTACTGAAAAAAAAAACAGCTCTCTTTTTCTCTCCCTCTGCCTCTCGCTCTGTCTGAGGATCCATTGTATCCCCTCCACTTGGAGCAGATGGTGTGGTGTGGAGAGTGAAGTGCTGCTCTTTTGGCCAGGCCTGACAGAGTAACACCAGTCTGCCAGGGTTTCCCCCACAAGACCCTCGCTGCGTATACAACTAACTCTCCCTCTCTCTCACTGAATCAGACAAAGTAGACAGGGTCTTTAAGGAGCCAACCCAGTGTGGTTCAGCATTTGCTGGCTTTGCTGTGTAACCCCGAGGCCAAGGGCAATCCAATCTAGCAGCTGATGCCTTCCTCCTACTCTATAGTTACAGCTACATCTGGACACTTGACTGATTTTAACGATCGCAGCCACCCCTGTAGATCATAAATAATGTCAAGCAATGTATTTTGCCCACTCAAGTGTAAACAGTCTTCATGAAAACTTGGGGCTGTATCTTCTGTGTAATTTAAAGCCCTGTCTTGCTCCTGCCTGATGAGAACCCTTGTTGAAACGGCCTGAGGTTTTAACACGCAGCCCGCCCCCCATCCCCATTCCCTTTTCAATGTCTTATCCTCCAGATTGATATTATCAGATGCATTATACGGCCGTTAATTCACCATGGAAATGGCTTGGGCCATTCGGTGGCGCAGATGTGTTTCAGTCCCCCATATCGCTGGCTGTGTCCAAAGCCTCAGAGCCCCTCTTCTCCTTCTCCTCCTCCTCCTCCTCCTCCTTCTTCTTTTGCTCCTCCAAGGGTTTGGCAGCGGCAGAGAGGCTGGGGGGTAGGGGTGGAGCAGAGGGAGGAGGAGGGGGATGTAATTGAAGGTTGGAACCATGCTATCCCTCAAGGTGCCCCCACCAGCCCATCTCCATCCTCTCTCTGCTGTTCAATCCAGGCGATCCATTAGGAAGACAAGGCCTCTGACATGTATTTGAATACGGCCTGTGCGAGTGTGAGAAGGTTTTTCATGTTGCTCGGGCCAGTGTTTGGGACTATCTCCTAGACCTTGTTTTGTCACTGATATGACGCCAGCATCAGACAGTCATATTCAGGCTTGGCATGTGTTGTCGCCAAGCCATTAGGCCTTCTTGCCCGTCACTGGCGTTAACTGCTGTCTTTGTCTGTGATATGCAAATGTCTCCTTTTTTCTTCTTCCTTTTTTTTTCGGGTGGAGGTTAGCGCGGGGTGTAGGCAAAGGCGTTTGCTCACTTTGACTGTGAAATGAGCCTCCTTATGTAAAAGCATCGGCTGTAGTGCTGGCCAGCGTTTTATTTACCGTGACGCTCTCACACCTGATACGGCCGATGCTAATTGCAAGCAAATGGTTCTGCTTTGGTGCACTGTCTTCAGCCAGCCCCCCCCCCTTCAGCAGCCTTGCACTCATGCCTGGAAGGAAATTTGGTTACCCATCATCCAAATGTTACTGCCAGTAACTAGCATGCACATAGATATTTGTGATAACATCCGTAGCTACAGTAAGCCTGATCTACCATAAGTTGTTTCCCTCCAAACAGTTGTTGATGTCCTTAATTGCGTTCATGTTCAGATCCAAGAGGGTCTCTCTCCCAATCACCTGAAGAAAGCCAAGCTCATGTTTTTCTACACCCGCTACCCGAGCTCCAACATGCTTAAGATGTTCTTCTCTGATGTCAAGGTAAGCGTTTACAACCTCTTTATCCATTATCTTCTTCACACACTGTCTATTTGGCTATTTTCTTTTAGACTTGACTTCTTTTGCTGCATGTAACAAGTCTAAAGATGGTTAACACTCTGTTGCGTCTCTTTTCTGCCTCTTGCCGCTTTTCTACCTCGCACAACCGTCAACGCACCTGCTTTAAAAGGGGAAGTTTGAGTTGTAATTTGGGATGTGCTGGCTTCGGCTGCCGAGAACAGTGTACGCTTGTCTGTCTTGAAACAGGGCCCTTTCCCTTCGCTTAAGTTATGGTTTTATGCAAAAGATGAAAGAAGAGGAAGTTGAATGGGTTTACATGAGGGAGCTGGAGAGCCTATGAGTATTCTAAAGATAAAGAGCGAGATGAGTAATGGAGGGTTGGAGAGGGCAGAGAGGAGGATGGAGCCTAGAGACGGAGGAGTGGTTATCCGAGCAGGTGTAGGGAGGATGGTTTGATGGAGGGAGGGGAGAAGGGAAAGAGTCGGTTTGGGGGGGGAACATGGCAAGGATGAGCGTTGGCTCCGCCGGGAGTTTAATGAAGGAAATTTGGAAAACAAAGAAGCACAATATGTAAGCTGCACAGAAAAAAAAACAAGAACAACAACACAATGGCCGTTGTAGTGTGTGCGACCGAGTTTGTTCGTGTTGTTGTTGTTTTGTGTGTGCGCGCCCCTCTCGGACCATACGGAGGGGTAAACACTGTGACATATCCAGGCCATCTTATTCAAATCAGAAGATAAAGGTCCCCTTTTTTCCCAGCTGCCCCCTCTGTGGATGCCGTCGCCGCCAACCATAACTCGAGGGTCGTTTTTTCTGAATACAGTTAAAAAGGAGGGTCGGCACCTGCACACGTCGTTCCGTTACAAAAACCCTCGATATTAAATCATCCCACTGATTTTATATTGGTGTGATATTTGCTGTTGAACAATCGCACCGACAATTAGCATTTAAAATGCGAATCACTCGTTCCACTGACTAATAACTCCCAATGAGGTGGCCTCCTCATGAATGACCTCATCAGATCCTTAAACAAGGTCAAGATAGTTAAGGGGATTATGAGTCAAATTGGTTTGTTTTTGTTTTCGGGAGATGACAATGGACTCAAGCTGTAAGTTTGTAGACATGTATGGGAATGAGACTGACTACTGTATCTAATTAGATCCAGCCAGCATGGCCTCTTAAGCGAGTGGGTGTCCTCAGACATGAGTCTTGAAGGCTAATCAGGTCTCGACTAATCAGGTCTTGACTGTCAAGAACCTAATGAACGTGGGAAGTGGGTTGCCCTAACAAGTGGGGGACGCCGTGGCAGTTGTTCCCCTTCATTAAGCGCCTTTTTAAGACTATTGTGACTTTTGTTTGACTTTTGGTGTTTGTGAAATGTTATGACAGATGCGCCATAATACCATTGTTGGTGCTGCTAATGACGGCCTATAGTATCATCCCTGGCTTTAAGACGTCTCATCATTAATGCAGATATTGTTTTGATAGAGGCTGACAGATTAATGAACAGATTAAATGAAGACTTTCAGTAAATTAATAAAGTCAGCTGAAGTTCTTGCCTTTGTAAAGAGATACGCTGTGCTGTAGATTAATTACAGCCTGTTTAGACATTGATGCATTGTCCTCTATTTTTCAAGCAAACACAACCTCACACACACCTTGCTTTCTGTGGCTCTTTTAGCGGCAAGCCTCAGTATTTGGGCCAGTCATGTGCTGTGGAGTAGCGGAGGTCAGGAGGGTTTTCCCTTTTCTATATGTCATTCCTTCTCTTTTCTTTTTTTTCGCTGATGGTGTGGCATGGTATGTGTGCCTCGGCGGGGCCGGGGAGAAAGAAAAGCCAGCCGCTGGATTTGAGTCGCCGCAGTAACAAAAGCCCGCTTTCCAGGGCCGCTTTTTGTGTGCAGTCAGCCAATAGGCAGCCGGAGATTATCTCCCACAATTCACCCCTGCGAAAACAGGAAACGTTGGAAAGCCCTGATGACTGTGAAGGGGCTTACGAGAGAGAGAGAGAGAGAGAGAGAGGGAGAAAGAGAAAGAGAGAGGGAGTGAGGGAGAGAGAGGGGGAGGCCCGTACAGGC
Source organism: Pagrus pagrus (assembly GCF_965226575.1). Classification (NCBI taxonomy): domain Eukaryota; kingdom Metazoa; phylum Chordata; class Actinopteri; order Spariformes; family Sparidae; genus Pagrus; species Pagrus pagrus. The sequence goes on from NC_140200.1 coordinate 10,205,480, forward strand.
TTCTGTGTCTTTCTGCTCTTCTCTCCGGTTGTTCTGGATGTAGCTTAGCACTCTGAGGTCATCTGTGTGCTTTCTGCTCCATTGTTGACCACTATGTCAGGGAGAGTGTTGGCGAGAGACTCACACTTTCATCCAAATGCTTTTCAGCGAAACGTTTTCACCCTAAACGAAAAGAAGGAAGTGTAAAAAACGGTTTCATTCCACGTATTAATAAATTGGCTGACGTGTGCGCAGACGCTCAAAGTGCCCGGATACTTTTGGCAGGCGACTAATATAGTTTAGACCAAGGATACTTGAGTGTTTTCCTTTTCTGGACTTAAGTATGCGCCTGTGCATGAGCAGAACATATGTGTGTGTATGCGTGTGTGTGTGCCACTTTCTATCTTGCGCTGTTAGCACTAAGCGCTGACCTTTCACAGGCTCTTGAGTGTGAGTGTGAGAAACACGCTCTCGCTGTCTCTCTCTCATCTGCCTCTCAGCCAGGCACACACACACACACACCCTTATAGACACTTATATGCTCAAAATGCAGCGCGTGTACAGACACACACGCATACACACACACACAAAGTTGTTATACGCACCTATATGCACAAAATGCAGAGCGTCTACACGCGCGCGCACACACATTTTCCTCGCTGCAGCTCATGTGTGTGCTGGCTGACCCCTGCCAGCTCTGATTAAGGAGCTGCACTGATGTGCTCCTTTGAACCAATCCCCTCCTTTTACCCTGAACACACTCGTCCTTAGCTGCTATCAGGGGTCCTCTGTCCCCCACCAGCAACTTAATGAACCAAGACTGCTTGAAGCTGCATGGGGGACTTGCCAAAACCGAGTCCCTGAGTGAGCTGGGAACAGTTGATGTGGATATAATATAATTTAGTGCGTTTACCTGCAAGTACAGTAAATATTGTATGTTTTGTGCACTCCGTGCTGTGATTGAGCCACAGTTCAGTTCACTTGCTCAGGCCCTAATACATCTTCCCCTGAGCTGTCGGTATAATAAAGTAATCCTTGTCCAAAGTGACAAATCTATCCGTCAACTCGGCTGCTGTGACACCAAAGGTCTCCTGCATGAGCGATGGTAACTCTTTCACTGACTTTAATCTCAGTATGTAGCGCTCGATCTCGCACGCACCTCAGGTGCGCGCACGCACACATGCTTGCATAGATCGGCGACCAATTCACTAATGTCTCAGATACACAGGCAGTAAGACTTATTCTGATCTTATACACGAGGTCGGACAACTTGGATGAAACAGTGTTGTTGTGCGTGGTCACACTCCGACTGTCTGCTACATTGTGTGGGTTTAAGAATAGCCCCGTGCAGCCGATGTATTTGTAAGTGTCAGTAGTTTGTTTGTTTGACACTCCGATGTCACGACCCCAGCTTGCTGACTGCTCACGTTCCGACCCTCCGCCCCCCCCCACCACCACCCAGCGAAGCGCCATTGTCCGACAGCACTGACCTGCACCCGTCCTCCTCTCCTCCCCCCCTCCCTCCCTCATTTCCCCATTTATGCTCACCCTGCACTTTACGACAGCCACCATGCCCCCCCCCCTCTACATACACCCTCCAAAACCCCTGCCAAACAATGTCAAGCGGACTTATTCTTTTCCACTCCGCCATTATGTCATCTGCTGATCATTCCAGAAAGGCACGGCGCTCTCCTTTACCCCCCAATTCCACCACCACCACCCTCCCCCCCGTCCCACCTTGGCCCAACTCTTTCTCCCCTTCTGATTCGCCAACTTTTTCCGCCTGCCTTCGCCCGTCCCGTTTGCCTCGCCCTCCCATCTTCCATGTGCTTGCGTGTGTTTGACTGCCATCCCACATCGCGAAGAGTGTGTGTGCATGTTTGTGCGTGTCTGTGTGTTGTCGAACAATAGCCGGAGCCTAATCTCCATGTCAAAACCGCTCTGCCTCCCCAGCGAGCAGTCCGCTCAGCGTTTAGTGGCGTTTTGTCCCCCCATTCTTCCAGCACCACAAAAAGACCAGAGGGGAGGGAGGAGGGAAGGCCTGTGTGTGTGTGTTTGTGTGTGTGTATGTGTGGACGAAGGGTGTGGGTGATGGTTGAGGGTGTCAAGCATTTCACATGCTAGAATTTTGAATTCGAGAGATGAAATTTCTGTGAGTCTCTGAGCGTTTATTTGTACATTTTTAAGGATTAAGAGCTTTCAGCGGGGCATTTTAGAGTGACCCAGCTAGGCGACTACCCTGATGTCCTTATCAAGTGGTTTGGATGTTTGGACAGTGTGTTTTCACTGCTGAGGCCAGGCGGAAAAAGAGCCGGGACCAGCCGAGGCTCTTAATAGGTTTACCTCGTCCCATTGAATCCAGCAGAGCGGGACAGATCAGATAGCCACAGTCTTCTCCGCTTTACGCTTATCATCTCCCTCTTTCTCTCTCTTCCTCTTTCTTTCTTTTGCTCTTTTTCTTCTCCTTTCTTTCCGCCTGGGAGGTGCGGAGAGGGGAGGAGAATCGGGGTGTAATTGGTGAACGGGGTTAAGTACATGTTTGAGCCCCCTGCGGGCCAGGGCGCTTCAGATGATGACTTAATCGTTTTTCTGGTCAATTATGTGTTTGCGGTCTCGCGTCCACCACCCCCCCCTCCTTCCACCTCTCTCACCACTCTCAGGGTTATGATAGGGGGGAGGTCTGCTCCCAGTGGGGAAGATGAACCACACACACACACACACACCCTCACTCACACACACTCTCTCCCGCCTCCTTGCTAGCTGTCTTACTTAATGTCTCTATTATCTTCCCTCACTCCACGACCTGTGTTCTCTCTTGCGCTCGTCTTTAATCTTCCCCACTCTTTTTAAGTTATCGCCTCACGTCTCGACTCCCTGATGTGAACACGCTCTCATCCTCACACTTCCTTCTACTCGCTCATACCTAAAATCCACTGGCTTAATAAAGATTAGACATGGCAGCCTTCCCTCTACAGCGATCCCGTTGATTTCCACTCAAAATGTCTTTGGATTTCAATAATTCCGGCGCCCTAACTCTTCCCCTCATCTCTCGTTCCAGTTCAATCGCTGCATAACCTCCCAGCTGATCAAGTGGTTCAGCAACTTCCGGGAGTTCTACTACATCCAGATGGAGAAGTTTGCCCGCCAGTCCATCAACGACGGAGTCACCGGGAGCGAGGAGATGAGCGTCAGCCGCGACTGCGAACTCTTCCGAGCCCTCAACATGCACTACAACAAGGCCAACGACTTCGAGGTAAAAACACACTTTCAGAAAATGTTTCAAAAACGTTCTCAGCGAGGAGGAGGAGGAGGAGGAGGAGCTGAGAGTGGAAAAAATAGACGTCGAATTTCACCTGATACCTCGTGATGCAGGCGGGTAGTGTGACACCATCTCACTGTGTCCTCGCTGTGACTGTTCTCAGTGCTGAGTTCAAGTCTCTTATACATCCTGCTGCACTCGGCACTATAATGTGTACCATCGTCGTTCTGGGAAAACCATCTCGAGAATAGTCAGATGATTAGAGCTTTGGGACGATTCTCTCAGAATATTCTTTGCTTAATCCTACAGTTTTTTTTTTCACAACAATTCAAACAGATACGTTTCACTGGACAGAAATAATACGAAGAAAATATTGTTTTCTAAAGCCAGGTACGGTAGATATGTGAGGAACTCTCATCCGATGAGGAAGAAACTTTACTGACACCTTGCACGTTTTGCCTCTTCCCTTCCCCTAATTCCCCTCAGTTGCTCCATTGTGTGTGTGTGTGTGTGTGTGTGTGTGTGTGTGTGTGTGTGTGTGTGTGTGTTCGAGAAACCACCCTTTACTTCCCCAGTCCTCATTTGCCTATCATCTGTGGCGAGATGTTTGCATGTGTGTCTTCCAGTGTATTGTAATCATAAATTTTCGGCAGGCAACTTCACCTTTGATATGTTTCATTTTTCACACTTCCTCCTTTTGCCACCATCCGTGTGTGTGTGTGTGTGTGTGTGTGTGTGTGTGTGTGTGTGTGTAAAATGTGTGTGTGTGAAACGTTCCAGGATCGCCAGTGCTCTCTCAATGTCAGCTGACAATAGGCCTTTAAAAGGCTTGTGTTAAGAAGGACCTGGAGTGATCTGGGTTTGTGTGTGTGTGTGTGTGTGTGTGTGTGTGTGTGTGTGTGTGTGTATTGGTTCGAGAGAGTCTATGTGCGTTCGTGTATGTGTGTGAGTGTTTTGTTGTTGCTGCATTTCCCAGTGTCCTGTTCACCTCGAAGGGTACAGCCGTCCCTTGGACCGGCATGGCATGCTGGCAAAGCACTTCTCCAGTGTGTGTGTGTGTGTGTGTGTGTGTGTGTGTGTGTGTGTGTGTGTCACTTTGAGGGGGGAAAAAATCTCACTGTTATCAAGGTTAAGCGTCCTACTGTTTTAGTGAGAGGAAGGGGAGAGAAAGAGGGGGAGAGGGGGAAGAGGGAGATGGATAGATAGGGGATAGAGGGTGAGAGCTCGGAGACAAAGGAGAGAGCGATGAAGGGAGGGAAGGAGAAAGGGAATCGAGGGGAATGGAAAGGGGAGAAAGAAGGGTGGAAGGAGGAGAGAGAGGGGGGAAAAGAGAGATGACGTGCAGGAGAGAAGTGCCCTTGCGAGCAGTGGGAGTTTTGCAGCGCTCACATTTAAAGTGCTTCACTCTCTTTCACTCTGTTTACGTCTATCTCTCTCTCTCTCTGTCCGTTATTTGTCCACTGGGGCTCCTCTGTGTGCACCCAAACACACACACACACACACACACACACACACACACACTCACACACACTTCCCCACATCCATCTTCAGCTCTCTTAAGGGACGCTTTGAAAGACTCTGGCAGGCAGAAGCACTTGTATATATGAGGTCTCAATAAGTCCATCTAGAGGAAAGAGAAACGACACGATTCCTCCTGTTTGGCTGCTCCTGACCACTACAGGATTGATTTGTTTAGCGATTTAGGAATAAGTTTAAATTTAGAAACAGAGTCAACTTAAAAGGGGGCTGAAAAGTTTGGATTTTTACACCACCAGCGTGCAAAATTGACTCCCAGACTGTAGAACATTTTTTAAAGAATAATAAAAAAACATTTTGTTTGTTATAATAGTGAAGATTTCATTTTTCCTGATCCTGGAATCAGGACTCATTTTCTTTTCTCATATTCGTATCAAATTATGATCTCACCCATGACAGGAAATGCAAGTCCCTGGTGGAAAATAATATCCAAAAGCTTCATAAAACTTGATTTTTATATATTTATATACGCCCTTGTTTTCGGGCACACATCTTGTTTTGTTCACCTCCCAAATATATTGAGTTTACTGTTTTAAAGGAGTAAAGAAACCAGAAAATATTCACACTGAAGAAGCTGTAATGAGAGAATTTTGACTTTTCTCAAACCTACGAATAGATTATCAAAACAGTTGCCGAGTAATTCAATAGTTGACCACTAACTGATAAATATTTGCAGCTTTAAAGTAAAACTAATGACTTTGTGCATTGAAATAAGTACATTAAAGGTGCACTATGTAGTTTTGGAAAAGCAATTCATAAACTCAGGAAAGGTCATGTTTACAATATTAATGAGGTAATAATACGAACTGAGAAATATTTATTAAACCGTAAATAAATAAACAAGCTGTTCTCAGAGGAAAATAAGGTCCAGAACACTGTTTCAAGCTAGAAAGGTGGCAGGGTCCGCCACATATAAACAAAGTAACACAGTGGGAAATTGTGTTGTTTTGTTTATTCAGTTTATCAAGTCAGGGGAGTTTGTTTATTTACTTTGCTTAAGCATGAAAATCAGTCAATAAAGATGCATAGTGCACCTATAAATTAAAAATCAAACTGCATCAGGGTTATTTCGCAGAGCAGTCGAGCTAAAAGCAAACTGGAACACACAACTCAAAAGTAGATACGTTTTTGAACTAAACGGATCTAAATGATTCTTGGACAGGTTTGACTGACTCACTTGAGAAAAAACCCCGGATAGAAACACCCTCTGGCAAGAGAGCGTGAAAATCCCCCTAAAAGGAAAAGTTTGCACGTGTCGCCCAACGAAAACATCCAACACCTTTTCCCCCCCCTCACCTGACAAACCCCTTCTTTCTGCGCCATATCTCAGACAACGCTATCATTCTTCTCCTGGCACCAGGAAGCTACTGTTGAAACAGGCTTAAGGGGAACAGCCTATTTGCATACATAAATGTGAAAATTTGCAAGAAGGCAGACAGAGAGGAAAAGAGTGAGAGAGGCCAGGTGAATAAGTCTTCTGTTTGGCCGAGGAGCTGCAGCAGAGGTGGAGGACGGAGGGAGGGAAGGTGTTTTGCATATTAAGGTTTTTTTTGCTGGGCAGGTGTCTGAGAGATACAGGAGCTGATTAGAGTTCAGCACAAGGAAAATTTGCCCAGCCATGCAAATTCTAACCCCCCTGACAAACCAACCGCCTTGGTGAGCACGAAGACTCTGCGTGTAAGTGTTTGTGTGTGTGTGTGTGTGTGTGTGTGTGGGTGTATTTGTGTGTATGACGGTGTGTGTGAGTGCGGGTGCGTGGGTTGTGTGTTTTGTTGCTGTTTGATGTTTGTGTGGGAATGGTGTGTTTGTGTGTATTATGCATGTGCGCGGACACATTTGTTATGTTTTTCCGTCTTATATGTGCGTGCGTGCGTGTGTGTGTGTGTGTGTGTGTGTGAGCGAGTGAGTGTGTGTGTGTGTGACTCATAGAGGTATTGTGGAGATGGAAATGTACTGGATGTGTATCAGGATGCCCCCAAGGCCCTTTTCTGTGGATCTCTCCCCTTTCTCCTCCACCTCCTCCTCCTCCTCCTCCTCTTCCTCCCCTACCTGCCTGCACCACCACTTGAAACAGGAGCCTACGCAGATTCAGCATGCACACACACACACACACACACACACACACACACACACACACACACACTGAGTTTTCCCGTTGCCAGATTCTGCATCATCAAAGTTCCATCCACCTTGGTGGCGTCTTTGGAATGAATATGTCCTCTGTTTCAGTGATCACACACACACATAGACACGCACACACACATAGACACACACACACACACACACACACACACACACACGTCTGTGGCCTTTCTTGTTTGATGCTAATCTGCTCTGTCACTGTGCTGGCCTAATACGCTCCCCATCTCCCTCCCAGCTCCTCTTTTGTCGCGATTGTTTCCCCTTTTCCTTTCATATCCCTCCTCCCTCGCTCCCTCTCGTCGTTCTCTCTTCCTTCTGTTGCCTCTCTCCTTTCATTCTTTCATCCTCCTCTTTTGCATGTCTTCCGTTATCCCCCCCCTCCTCCTCCTCCTCCTCCCCTTCCCTCCGTCCTCTCCCTCGCTTTTTCCCCCCATTAGGAAGTTTTAATGGCATAATTGTCACATTCCTTCTGGCACAATGAACACCAGCGGTAATTAAAGAGCTTGCCGTTAATTACCTAGACCCCGGCTCTACTTTCCTCTTTTCTCAGCCCCCCTCCTGATCCCCTCTCTTCTTCCCTTTCTTCTCCGCTTCTCATTCGCTCTGTCCATCGCCATCAAAGTCTTCCGAAAACACACCCGGCCTCCCAAAGCCTTGACTTTGAGCGAGCGAGCGCTTTCATGTGAGGACTCAAGTGAAAATTCTCGCTTAGTGTCCTTTTCTTTTTTACTCCGCGGCCCCCTCTGTCTGTCTTTGAACCCCCCCCCCCCAATGACAACACACATCATCTTTCATAAGACAGGAATGTGTATGACCTGGTAATGGGTTAGACACAGGGAGAGAGCGAGAGAACGAGAGAGAGAGAGAGAGAGAGAGGTGGGGTCTGATAAAGAGGCAGTTTTATGATGGCTCTGGGAAACTCTCAGATTTCCATAAGACAGAGCAGGCCAAGTTTCCTCTGTCAGTGACCACTCCTCCCACAGAGGACACACACACACTCACGCATGCACTCAAACATGCACACACCTCGGCATTTAAAAGAGGAAGTCCCTATGATCTCTATGTGAGAGGGAGGTACCGGCGGTGAGAAGCCTTCGTCCACACACACACACACACACATGCGGGTATCGTGTGTCCTCCCTTATCAGCTGCTCTTTCTCCTATTAGAAAGACGTCTCACTCCTTTTGTCCCTCTTCCTCTTTTGTCTGTCCATCCGTCTGTCATCCCTCCATTTGAATCGATAACGCCCTTCCACACACGCGCGCTTCTCCGCTGTGTTTTGACCAAACAGTGAAAGAAAGTTTGACTTTTTTTCCACCCTGCCTCACCCCTCCGTCATCCTCTCTTTTTCTCCCCAGCTTTTCCTCTCTCCCTCCTTCACCGCTCTCTCTCCGTGTGTCTCCAACTCTCCATCCATTACCAGAGCCACAGAGAGCTGAGAGCAGATGCTGTCTGTCCAACCGCCGTGCCCCATAGCATTGTGTGCTTCACCTCTCCTTCCCCCCTCGCTCCCTCGTTCCTCCTCTTCACGTCCCTCTCGGGGCTCCATTTGTTCTCCACCCAGAGAGGCTAATGTCTGTTTTCTCCTCCTCCTCCTCCTCCTCCTCCTCCTCCTGCTCTTCCCCTCCCTGTCTTCCTTCATTCCTGTTCTTTTTTTGGGGGTTTTCTCACCACGTAGATCATGTTTGTGTGTTTGTGTGTGTGTGGGACGCGCCTTTGACCGGGGTTCGACCCCAGGGAATTTGAGGTGAAAAGGTCACGGCCGTTGCACTGGATGCACGGGTACAAAGACACAGATACAGACAAGTGTAAACACACGTAAGTATCTAAAAAACACACGCTCGCACACAGGTGTGGTGTTTGGAGTAAAAGGCTCTAGGGTTCTCTTTGAAGAGCGACTGAAGACAAAAGCAGGTAGAAGATGGAGAAGAGAGATGAAAAAGCTGGCGGTATAGATTTAGGTTCAGAGCTGCCAAAAATACAACCGATACAATTTGCCAGTGGGTTTATGTCAACTACACACACACACACGCACACACACACCTCACCTAACCCGCCTTCTTCCCCCCTCGTATCTACAGTACCTACTGTCATTCCCCTAATCTCTATCGTTCCCATTGAGAAAAGGTTAAAGTGCACCAAACTCCCCTACATGCGCATTCATCATATACAGCAACAGATAACGAGTCCTTGCTGTCCTTGTGTGCCCACACGTCATTGTGTGTGTGTGAGGAAGCAAACACACCAGCTTCACTTTTCTACAGAGACGATACAATTAAGGCAGTAATGATGACCTGAGGAGAGGAGCCGTCTTATGTTGCGCGCCCATATTTATCACTTGCAACGTGAACTGAATCTCAGATGTGATAGATGATGTACACGGAGTGAGATGCCACTTATTTACAGAAGTCTTGAGACTGTGCAAAGTCGTATTACTGGGATGCTAATAGGCTTGAAATGTTGGTGTACCCACAATTAAAAAAAGAAAAAGCATATTTCCTCATAGAAACTCCCGCAGATAGCTTTAGTTTTGTCTACTGCAGTTTGGGTTTATCCATCCTGCAGCACAGTGGAGGCGAATATCATCCCATTTGTGGCGCTCACAGCTTTTCAAAATGTCTTTTCAGAGACAGTGTCCCCGATAGTCTGAGTAATCTTCAGAACACTGTCAACCATTTTCATTGAAACTGCTTTCTACCGACTAAATAATCCTGATGGAAATTGGTGACAGTTTGTTCTGAAGCAAAACTAGGACAAATAAAACCAAGAAGTTGGTAAGAAAATGTGTCTTTTTGGGTGAAGCAACCGCTTGAATGCACAGTAAGTAGGGGTCTCTCAATTAAAACAAAACTAAAGACATACACTGTAAAATATTTACTTTATTTTTATAGAGGAAAGTAGACTTATAATTTGAAGTTGTTAAAAAATTTTAGCTTGTACAACTTAAATGTAATAGTTCACTTGATAATTCTGAGGTAATCGCTTTTCTGACTTTTTCAAAGTAAAGTCAACTTTTAAAATTAAAAGTATTTCAAGTTAATGCCTTCACTGTTAAACATTTGCAACAGTTGCAGATGAACATCTGTCTTACGTGACTCAGTCAGAAATGGTCACGGACGAGGTTACGTTTGAAAGTTTTTTCTCGTTATGTTTTAGTCACGTTCACTGACTTCATCTCCAGGAAGTTATAGCTTCAGGCAACCAAACTAAAACGCGCCGTTGCCTTGAGAAAACGTACCATTTCTGTGGATTTAAAGGACCACTATGCAACTTTTTTCAGGCCTATAAACAAACTGACAGAGCTCTCTTGCAATTTGCAAGAGCTTAAATGAGTTTTTAACGAACATTCAGCCTCATGTTCACATTTTTATTTGTGAAGATTAGACTTTTAATGCAGAAATGTTGCATATTATACCTTTAAAGAGAGTCCCTACCACACCAGCGGGTTCACTGCGGTCCCTGTGGCAAACCTCTCAACAAAAGACCTTAAAAGATCCTAACAAATCTGATATCATTTGATATCACAGCTGTGATGTGAGCGTCTTTTTACGACTCGTCTTGGCTTTTTAGTGCTCTTAGTTGGAAGAGTTAGGGTGAAGAAAAGAATAGAGCGCAGGATCATCTGCTTCTCAGTGAATAGCCGGGGGCTATTGAGGGCCCCTGTTTGACGTAGCCTGACAGGTCTTTTCTTCACCGCGTGCTGCGTGTGTGCGCTCACATGTGTGTATGTGAGAATAAGCCACTTTATTCGGCGCGCTGATTAAATGACCAGAGCCGTGTGTAGAGCCTGGGGCGCCAGGGGTGGCAAGGAATCACTTAAACATAAAGAACTACATGATCCCCTCTCTCCTCTTCTCACCTGCTCCCACACACACACACAAACATATCCTCTCACTGCGCCCGTCCAACACTTGACTCTCCCTCCTCCCTGCTTTCCCCCCTCCTCCTCCTCCTCTTCCTCCTCCTCCCTTCTTCTCCCCTCTCCTCCCTCCTTCTGTCCCTGGTCACCTTGTGAGGGGCAGCCTGCTCTGTGGCACAGCTGCTGATTATGTCATTATTTCTGGACCATTTTGGTCTCCCTCCGTGTGTGTGTGTGTGTGTGTGTGTGTGTGTGTGTGTGTGTGAGACTAATGAAGCGTGGCAAAGGGACTCATGCCAAAATGACCAGGGCGTGCATCAGAGCTGCAGATGTGTCAAAGCAACCCCCCCATTCACACACACACACACACACGCACACACACACTTCCCATTTTCCCTGCTGATGCCAAACTCTCCCTCCTTCAATCCAATCTGCAGTTTATTATTTTTCTTTCTTCTCCTGCCATCTTGTTCTCTCACTTGCCCTTCCTTCCTCTCTCCTTCCACCGATCCGTCCATCCATCTTCCATCCTCCCTCCGTCGCAGCAGCTCCTTGCCCTCCATCCTTTATTGTTTGCCCGCCCACCCACCCCGCACCCTCCTTCCTCCTCCCACCTCTCCCACCCTTCTATTCTTCCTCTCCCTCCCTCCCTCTGTTCTCCTCCTCTCCAGATGTCCTGTTCCTATCTTCCAGACTCCCTTGCTCCTTTCTTTCCCTTCTGCCTCCTGCTCCCTGAGCCGGGTTGACTTCCTGACCTCCGGAGGCCCGCCGTTACATTGCTCCGTGACCCCCCTTCGCTCAGATCGCTTTCTCTCAGCCTGTGCTGAGCTCAGACGATGAATTTTTGAGTCTCTAAACAAGTGATTTCTGGCTTCCCCTGCTGTTTGCGATTCTTCTCAGTGCAGATTATTTCTCTCTCCGTCGCCCGCGTCTGTTGTTTGGCTTGATATAGAGCTAGCAACCTCACCACAACCCCCAATTTCTATGAAGCGAGGGGAGGAAAGACATGTCAGAGAGGCCCTGATATGATATGAATTCTGAGCCTGTGTGTGTGTGTGTGTGTGTGTTGGGGGTGGGGGGTTGAGGCAAGTAAAGGTGGAGGGAGGAGCGACGAAGATGGGATAGGAGAGCGACTTCATCAGCGTCTTTGACCCTGTCCTGTCCTTGACTCCCCGGCGGAGGTGCACCTTGAGAAGAGCCCATGTGACGCTAGTGATCATTGCTCGCAGACAGCAAGACGCACACACAAACACACACACACACACACGCACATGTATACACAACAGCCCCTCAAGGCTCCACGTTCTCAAGGCTATCAGTGGAGTGAGGGTGGCTGGTGTTTGCTCAGCTTTGAGGCCCGTTTCCCGTCCCAGTAGTCGCGTAAGCACGGAGAAAATCGCAAGCCTCGCGGATGAGAGATCTGAGAGGCATTCAGGAAAAGCGGAAGGTTGAGAAAACTAAGAAAATGAAGGCGCTTCAAAAGGAAACGATCCAATGAAGGATCCACTTCGGGTGGGTTGGACTCTTCAGCCATGGTACAGTCTTATCAGCGGGAGAGGGGGCTGAGGGGTAGGAAGAAAGGGGACATGGGTTGTGTTTGCCTAAAGTGACAGTGCGGGCCAAGGGCTTATCAAGGCCTTTGTAGATTATTGATCAGAGCAGATACGTGAGGCACAGGGGCCCGCGTGTGTGAGTGTGTGTGTTTTCGAGGTTCGGGAAGCTCTGGTTTGGCTCACCGAAATGTCACACGCCCGCTCAACTTCAGTTTCCACTCTTGTTTTGAAACGCCTGTGTCGCCGTCAGCAGAAAAACGAGAATATTCTTAAGATACGGTCACCGCGTCGTCTCTGGCATTGCAAAATCTATAAATTCTCTCTCCCACGCGGACAAACAAACACAACGACAGAGAAAGCATGGGAAGTGTTGGTATTCCCATGCCGAAGCCGGGGTTAGGAATTAACCTGGCTGGCAGCGAGGGCTCCTGTTGTGTCCCTGCATTTCATCCTTCAAGGCTGCAGCTCGCCAGCACACACGCTCTCTTACACACACGGCCTTATCTTCCAGGGTCTCGTCTTGTTTGGCCAACGCTGTGCAAATAGAAGGTGCAATACATCTCCTGACAGTTCCCAAAAGCAAGGGGGGAGAAACACGTTGGCCAAACAAACAGCCAACCCTGAGTCACCGAGAGAGAAGAGATTTCTCAGGCTTTACCGAAACACATGCAAAAGACACACACACACACACACACACAGAGAGAGTAGTGTGTGTAACAGTAGCCTTTATTTGAGAGCTCGGGCCTCTGGCTACCTTTTTTAAACGTTTGTCTAAGCAGTCTTAAGACAGGGGCCGCTGCCGGACTGAATAGCTCCCAGCGAGCCGTCCACAGGCTCCTATTGTCCTCCGTCATATTTTATTATCTCATCAAAAAGCAGGAAATCCGATTCCCTCTCTCTGAAAAAGAGCTTATCCTTCTGTCTCAAAGCAACCTGTCACGAGAGAGGGAGATGGAGAGAGGTGGAGAGAATGGGGGAGAAGGGGGGAGTCAGTGAATGAGAGTGATTAACCGCCTCATCGCTGCCTCTTGTTGAGGTCTTTCTTTCTTTCATTCTTCCTTCCTTCCTTCCTACAGACCACAATGCAAAGGTTAGGGAAACGTGTGCGTATTAGACACCAGCCTTTTCTCCTTTTGCTGATTCTTTTCTCCCTTTTTCCCCTCTCGGTCTTCCTCCTTTCATATTGTGTTACACAGGGGATGAGAAACAGTAATATCCTTTTTCATGAAAGCTTTTGTTTTTTTGGACCCCCCACCACACACACACACACACACACACACACACACACACACACACACTTCCATCCTCTCCACCTTTCTCGCACCTTCCTCAGAACAAAAGCTTTTATTTAATTTATCGAAGGCCGTGCGATTGTATCATCAGAAAGTAAAGCCTTGCTCTTGTCATTCAAATGTACGTATGACCTGGCAAACAGTGTTTTCCGTGCGTTACCGCTCTGGGACACTGATCAAATCTCTAGGTCGTGATTAGGTCATAACCCTTCTGGATAAAATAAACATAACTGCGGACAGCAGCCAGGTCGCGCCATCGTCCATATTGACATAAAATGATCACAGAGAAAGTTCGAGATAACAGGAAGTTGTCTTCGTAAATTTACTGCCACACAGCTGTCGACCGAGAGCAGTCTGAGCTTTCTTACGTCATCATTTTCCAAAAGCTCAGTTTCTAAAAAGGCTCTTTCAGCGGAGAAGAGCGTGCAACCGAAAGCAGTGCGTTTTTCAGATTAAGCCACCACACGCGTGGACGCACTCCAGGTCACCTCGCTTGCCTTTTCCAGGCGACATCCCTCGCATCGTACTTTATTTTCCTCCGTCTCGTCCTCCCTCCCTCTCTCCTCCCCTCTTTGTACATCTGTCCTTTAATTTTGGGCTCTGCTGAGAAGTTGTTAAAAAGCCCTATGAAATATGTATGAAGGATTGTGAGCCACGCGATTGGCCCCATTTACCGGACAGCCGAGCGAATGAACGGCCCACACTGGATAATCCCCCACAATGCCTCTGGAACAAAGGCCCAACAGCTGACCCTAGAGAGAGAGATGAAGAGTGGGGGGGAGTGAAGGGAGGGAAGGGGGGGGGGAGTGAGCGGGACAAGGGAGGGGTTGCAAACAGTTAAGGCTCACTGCTGGACAGGAGGCAGCGCCGCTCGCACACACAACTCACACGTACTCGCAAAACAAAGGCTTGTGGGACAGGAATAACTCCCTCTGTCCTGTCGCTGCATGCGCTCTCTCTCCTTAGACTCTTCTCAGCCCCTCCTTCTCTCGCCATCGCTCTCTCTCTCTCCCTCCCTCCCGCTCTCGCTCTCTCGCTCGCTCTCTCAGTCAAGAGGATCTGAAATACCAATACCCTTTTCTCCTTGACATTGCTTTCTCCTTGCAGTCAGCGTTTTGCTGTCCTTTTATAGTCAAAACGTCAGGAGAAATTCCATGCAGGAATATTCTTAGTAATGCGGCACTCCCTGCGTCTGGCGGCCAGGGCGCTGCGCTGCACCGGCCCGTTAGCCGGGTCTTTTGGGAAAAGGGTGCGCATGCCCACACGGACGCTCACAGCGCATGCACACAAAGTTGCCCTCGCGCCGGGGTCATTGTGCCAGTATTTCAGAGAGGACAGCAGTCCAAACAATGAATTATATCCACTTTCTATCGCACCAGAGGGGAATTCAATATTTGGGGAATTGGGTTAGCTTGTGTGTTTTCTCTCTCTCTCTCTCTCTGCCAAATGCACACACACACACACACACCACACAAGCTCCTTATTCACGACTCACCTTTTCACAGTGCACAGAGATATGCACACACACCAGACACACGGGCATCTTAGCCTTCATTCATCACCCCGAGGGGGGCGGGTGGCTGTCCCATGTGTGTGCAAGTGTGTATGTGTGTGGGTGTGTGAGGAGGCATGCCTGTGTGTGTGTACATGTCCGTCTGTGTGTGTTCCAGTGGCCACTAACCTTGCTGTGTCCTGACACTCCTGATGAGTATCTGCAGGACACTGGAGGAGAGGAGCGGAGCGGAGTGCGCACTGTCAGGCATTTGGGCAAGCTGCTGTATCTGTGTGTGTGTGTGTGTGTGTGTGTGTGTGTGTGTGTGTGTGTGTGTGTGTGAGACAGTGTGTGTTTGCGTGTGTGCGAGCATCAAGGGAGGCGGGCAGGGAGACAGTCAGCATTATCCAAGCAGGTGACCCCTGAAGGCTGCGTCGCCCTGGAGCTTTGAGTCGAGGAAAGAGACTCAGCCAAACACACCAGGGTAGCTAGTGTGTATGTGTGTGTGTGTGTGTGTGTGTGTGTGTGTGTGTGTGTGTGTGTGTGTGTGTGCAGCGAGCATTATGTAGAGTTCTGTAACAGTACAGGATGTGTCATCTCCTTGGCACAAGGAGGTGTGTGCACTGGTGTGTGTGCTCACGCCTGCATGAGTGTGTGCGTGTGTGTGTGTGTGTGTGTGTGACAGAGTGTTGGCTTGGGGGAAGGTGTCACAGATCTTTGCCAGACTAATCATCTCCATGGTGTCGGTGAGCGCTGCTGTCAGGGACACTAAAGAGGCGGCGTGTCTCCCCGTTCCCAAAGCATTTAGTACTTCCTCTTTCGCCAGCACCTCTCCGCCGCTCTTCACTCAGCTCCGCTTTCTTGTTTGGTCACAGATTTACAGTGGGACTCATAAAGATGTCACGCTCGCCGTGTTGTGGGGAGGGAAGTGGGAGGTGTGAGAAACCTGAGAATTCACAAGAAGTGACTTTTCTCAGGCTGACGCCTCAATCGGCTTTTAAGGAAGTAGATACTCGAGAGACGGGAGATTTATGGTTTTACATCCACTGTGAGAATATGAACGTAGTCTACAAGGGAGGAGATGGCAGTGTTGAGCACAGCGCATGCAAACACGGCAGGTAAATGATGGAGCTGTGAAGGGGAAGGGAGTTCGTTCGGAGATTAGACATTCATTTTCTGCGCAGTCAATGTTAGATGAACGGCAGCCACGTCGAATTGTCCCGGTTCATCAGTATGAAAGATGAGCAACTGTGTTAGAAAATGTGCAAGAAAAGAAAAAGAGGAGATCATTTCGACGCAGATAAAACTTTCTGCAAGTCGCATCAATTCACATGATTGCCTGACCCAATCACAGTCACAGTGTTCTGTTCATAGTCTGACACAGCTCTAGTTTGTTTCTCCGACTGGCAGCTGTAGCTGAGGCTTGTGGGTACTGTAGTGTTTACAGACCGATGAGAAAATGTGTTAAAACTGTGGCCTGCACATATGATGTCTAACTGATCAGTTACATTCCTGTTTTCCTGTGCTGAGATATATTAAGGAATGTAAATTAAATGTTGAAATATAAATTTATAGTGACAGAAAAATGCTTTGGGAAGCATCATAGTGCCAGAAGTAGGGTTTTCTTTTCCTTTCTTTTTCCTTTTTCCATATTTTTATGATCAATGTGACCAGAGAATCGCTTTTATAACCATTATAAAAGCAATTAAAAATGAGAAGACAGCAGGAGATTTATCAGATTATCAGAACTAATATTCAGCATTTTTCCGATGATCAGAATCTCAGTTTTTGTCTTTGTCTGATTGCAGATAAAATGCATTTCTTTGGCTCTGATGCAACAGCCTCTCTCTGTCTATAGCCACCACTCTGTGGTCTCACTCATTGTCCCGCCCACAACACTCTCTGATTGGTTAGCATGAAAATTGAGTAGTACTTCAGGTACTACTGAATATTGACACTATTTTTAAAATATTTACTGCAATTGTGTAACTGTTCCAAATATCAGTTATGGATCGCCTTCATTACTAATTATCAGTATCTGTCGATCCCTAATTGTGACTGCGTGTTAAATCCTGATTCAGCTCTCAGAAATCCATGCCCATGCACTCTAAATGTCTCAGCCTGCTCCGAATTTGTTTTGTCTTCTCTCTCACATCATATTTCAACAAATGAGTAACCGTTTCTTTCCTTCCTGTGTCTCTGAAGGTCCCTGATCGCTTCCTGGAGGTGGCCGAGATCACACTGAGAGAGTTCTTCAACGCCATCGTGGCCGGCAAAGACGTGGACCCGTCCTGGAAGAAGGCCATCTACAAGGTCATCTGCAAACTGGACAGCGAGGTCCCCGAGGTCTTCAAGTCCCCCAACTGTCTCCAAGAGCTTCTACACGAGTAAATCTCTCCCTCCTCCTCCTCCTCCTCCTCCTCCTCCTCCTCCTCGCTCGACGCTTTGCGCTTTTTATATTTTCTCTGATTTCATAGAATTTCAAAATGATATTCTCTTTTTGTTTTATTTCCATTTCCCCAACTTTACTTTGGATTTCCTGTTTTTTATTTTAAACTTTTTGAATGTATGAAAGTTATGAAGTAGCATTCCCAATCTGAAGCCTCTGTGGCAGTTCCTAAATGACCTAGCTATTGTGTTGTTGTTCTTCTATGATAATTATCATGATGGTTATAATTTGTTTTGTTTTTCTATGATTCTGAACTGAAGAGACTCTAATCTTATCGGGTGTTTTTTTTTTTTTTTTTGGACCGTGTGAACCCTCATCCCCCTTTTGGCCTGTTTTATGATCGACACTAACTCCAGTCCTCGGTGCGTGGAAGGAGTTCCCATTTACACAACTAAGAACATAGGCTGGGTTCCCTAAAGACTTTACTCGAGGCACCCACGGGGGGCGTCCCCCTTCCTTTCCAGTGAGTGTCCAAATGAACTGTGCTCGCGAAATAGACTGTGCTACTGAAGACGTCCCCAACAGGACACTCACACACACTCACACACACACACACACACAAACAAGGCCTAGTGAGGTTAATGACTGGACTAAGACTGGACTCATGGTACTGGTCTGTACTTGTCTGTGGGACTTGGACTGGTTTCAAATAGCTACTGAGCTCTACCATGTTTTGAAGTGTGTTTTCCCTGCAAGTAGGGCATTGTGTTTATTGGCTGTACATTCTTATTTTGATTATTATTATTATTATTATTATTGTTGTTGTTTATGATTATTATTATTTGTCATCACTGCTTGCTGAAGATTGGCACTTCGAGATTTGTTTGTCCCTTGATGCCGTTGCAGAAAAAAATAAATTATTGCTATTAATATTATTCCACGAGAGTTTAGATTCTGAAATATTTTACCCCCCTCATTTCCCATTTTTCTCCATTTTTTTTGTTTGTCCATCTTTGAAGTGGACTTTTTTTTTTGTTTTGTTTCGCCTGAAAAGTGTTTCGATTTGGGGTTTCAATGGAGGGCCAGAGTGGGCTACTGTAGTGGCTAGCCTTTCCTATTCTATAAAAGGAGAAACACATGAAGTAAACATTTCAGAAGTAAAGAAATATGCAGATGAAGTGCGTTTTTTTAACGGCTAAATTTCCATAGCCACTCCAGCTTTCATAACTAAACCTCGTTCAGCTATCAAGTAAAACTTATTATTCTAATTATCCGTTGAGGATTGCTGAACATACACAATAATAACTGCATAGTTTATTGTCTTTTTATAGCTCATGTGTGAGATGAAGTCAGGCAGGCTTTAATTGCGATTAGCCTATACAAGGTGTAAATTACATTATGAAGTTATTTCAATAGCAGTCGATACTTGAATATATCAGAATACTGTGGCAATCTAAAGTACGGTGTTGCTGAAACAATACATAGATACGAATAGAAGCATCGCGGAGAGGAAGATGATTCAAGGAGGGCAAAGAGAGAGGTGAATATAAGCTGAAACGGGCGTTCATTAATTCTGCTTTGAGTGGAACTTCCCCCACAAACAAGAGAGACGCACACCCCGCTCCTTCCCTCCATGTTCACCTGCCTCTGAGTGATCCAGCTCCTCTCTCACCGCAACAATACGAGGTCAGAGGTGAGCACTCACCCCAGGGGTAGATGGAGAAGCTCTCAGCACTACAAAGAGCGGGGACAAAGGCGCAGAGCGAGGAGCGACACGCACCTGAAACCCTCCACTCTGTCCCGCCGTCCCAAACTGGCAGCTTTTAAAAAACCCAAAGTGAGATTCTGTTGATGCCACTGTGCCCGGTTTGTTAAACGCCATTCCTTTCACGTTTTAGATTCATATCCCACACTTTCCACTTGTTCATGCATTTCTAGCGTTTTATTAATTTTTATCCGCCCTCTCAGGCTTTTAAGCGTTTTTAAGAAGCAGTTAGCGTTAGCTGCCCTTTTGATGAGGTAAGTTTGGAGCAATGAGAGGACTTGAATGCTTTTCTGGAGTGCGTGCGAGCTCGCCGTTGATCTCACCTTGGCGACATTAGCTTATAGTGTGTCTGTGTGTGTGCGTCACAAAAGATCAAAAGGGGCAGGTTGCTTAACCTGCTGACTTGTCTAAGCGAGACAAAGCGCCTGACAAAAGGAGGCAGAGAAAGACGGAGAGCTACTCCCTTCATTATGTTCCCCCTTCTCCTCCTCCCAGGACAGTGTTTCTTCTTAAGATCCGGAGCCCTGAGAGAGCGAGTCGGACATATTTCTCACTGAAGGATGGGCATGTCTCAGAGTCTCAAAGCACCAGCCAAGGGCTCTAAAGCGCCACAAAACAAAGGAGAAAGGAAAGGACACTTATCTGATGCACAGATTATTATCGCTCCACACCCTCCCTCCCCTCCTTCCTGCAACCCCGCCCTGAAGTTAAAGAGTTCCTGCGCCTAAAAAGATTAATTCAGGATAATGAAGACTTATGTGCAAAAAAAAAAAAAAGATGGATTAGCAAGACCTTAATACCACGTTGAGAATATTTTTGTCAAGTTTTCCTTTTCTGGGGTCGTTAACATTATTGAAATAAATATATAGCCTTTTTTAAGAATTGTAAAAGATAAATTTATGGGAGAAAATATATACAGTAGTGGAAGTTCGTTGGAAGGCACTGTTAGAAATTGTTTCATAAAAGAAAGCTCAAGGGTATTTTTAGTGACGGCTTTGTTTAAATCTGTATTCAGAATAAGTGAGTTGTTGGTAGATTAGGAGCAATAGTTGTAGGTTTTTTGCAGGTTTTGTGACCACTTTTTCCTTTTTTTTTTTTTTTTTGGTTTCCTTACCTTTTTGTATCTTTGTGCTGAACGGCTGTCTTCTCGAGATCGGAAAAAATACACTTGGAATATGTTTTCAGAGTATGAAATATTGTTGTTGCTACTGTAAATACCGTCAGGATGAAACAAAGAATAGCTGTACAGTTTTTTTCTATTATTACTGCTAGAGAGGGGTGGCTAAAAAAAGAAGGGTGGAAACAAAAAAAAGAGGGATGACCCGCTCTCTCTAAGTGGACTCACAAAAACCCACAGAGGAGAGGATTTTGGTTGTTGTTTTTTTCCCTGCCATGCCTTTAACGGGGGTCTGTTTCCCGTCGGCAGTGCCCTTGAAGTTGCACCAGCATCCGTTTCTTTAATTTTTGCCGACAGAACGATGCATTACGGCGAGCGGTCGGGTAATGATGATGTCACGGAGCGGCCCGTTGGCAGTCTGCGGACCACGTCTCGTCCACAGAAAAACAAGGGGCAGACTCCCGCCGACGTAGCTCTAGGTTTGACCCGGGAGAGAGACAGGAACTCATTGTCATCAGACGAGTCATGGAGGGGACACGCGTTGTACAGTAACAGTTTGATAATAAAAAAAGAGACTGCAGACAGAAAAATAAGTGATTTATAACATTTTTTACCGGGTTCAAACAGTTGGAAAAAGTTTGGACTTTCTGTGGAGTTTCTGTAGGCTTTGCATTGTGTGTGTGTGTGTGTGTGTGTGTGTGTGTGTGTGTGTGTGTGTGTGTGTTGATGTATATGAGTGTGTGTCTGTGTGAGAGAAAAGACCGATTATGAGAACCTGTGAACCAGTGAGTGACACAATTCTCAACACTGTGGCCCCTCCCCCACCCCTGGGAGTACCATCCTGACATGTAAATGATTCTCATTAAGCGTTGGCAACGTGTGTTTAGTGTGCGTGCCTGTGTGTGTGTGTGTGTGTGTGTGTGTGTGTGTGTGTGTGTGTGTGTGTGTGTGTTGCGATAATTTCCTCTGATCTGTTTTCTGACCTGTTTGAAAGGGGTTTTTGTTTCTCGATGCTTTCAGTAGTAATTCTTTTTTTTATTATTATTACATTGCTCCTCTTTTTTCTTTTATTTGTAAATATCAATGATGTGGACTTACAGTGATAAATACTGCCTTTGTGTAACTTAGCAATATGTTATGTAAATAGTGTTTTGTTGATGCTTTTTGTATGACATTATTATTCGATTCTAGTGCAGTAATTCCAACTGGAACAGCCATGTTTCAAATACAGTCTGAATAGTTACACACAGGTTGTAAAATACAACTCGTGACATGGCTGCTTTTTTTCTGTTATTGGTGTCTATTTGTCTTGCAGATTTTGTGTAATTTATTGGTTTAATTTATCCTAATTTATTTGATGTTATTTTCTTTTGTTTTTCAAACAGGGAAGGCTGTACTGCATTTCATTGAGTAGAACCCACTTAAAAGAAATTCTTATCTACCGAAAATTGAATTTAAAAAAATAAATAAATAAGCGTGCTCATTCGTAAAAATTGAGATCTTGGCAGCTAAATGGAACTGGACAGTTTATATAAAAAAAATAAAAGGTTGTTATGTTTTGTTCCAGGACAGGGCCGAGGGTGGGCTAGAAAGCTAAAAACTAGTTTGAAGCAGTTTTGTATTTTTCTCTTGAGATTTTTTCCCCCCCTGTATTGCTTTGGCCCAGCCCAAAAACAACCAGTAGTCAAATTGCCTTTCGTGCCTTCACCCTCTATGAACTGAATGTATGTGCAGTATATATGCAAGCTTGTGCAAAATGAATAAAAAATGGAAATAAAAATGAAAAAGAGAGTAGAAATGGTCTGGTGTTTATTGTTTATTAATATCATACTACAATCCATGTTTTGTTTGTATGTATGTGTGCAGGTGTGTATGTGTTAAGTCATACAACGACACATTAACTTAGTATCTCCTGTCTCGTTTATGAGCTATTTCAGTTACAACTACTTTACTGACTACAATGTATGTCCTGTATGTATTTACTGTACAGTTACTGTGTGAGTGAATCAGTGCCGCTCTGCCCTCTGAGTGATTCAACGCACTAATGAGGGGTTTGGCAGCAGAGCACCAACCTCCCAGCCTAGTTTTCTCCACAGACGAGTGCAGATGCCGCCTCATCGAGATAAATGCAACAATCGCCATCACAGGGACACGCACACGCAATCACTGAAGTCACCTCTTTGATCTGAAACGCTACAGATGAAATGAAGAAAGCGCATTAAAGATTTCCCAAATAAAGACAAGTCAATCAATTAATTAATCTGCCAATGTTTTTTCTTTAGAGATCATTTTGCAAAACTACTGACAAATACCTGTAATAATTTAAAGATTTAAAGCTATTCTGTTTAATGTCAGACATGATGAAAGAAAACACACCAGCTCCTCGTAATTTAACAACCTGGAACCAGATGAAAACATCTTTAATACTTCTAAAACTGATTATCATAATAATATTTTCAGATTAAAGGTGCACTATGTAGTTTTGGGGGTTCTTCATAGACATATTTATTTATTTTTTCTTTCGTGCCTGAGAAACTAAAGAAACAAACTCTTTGTTTTCGTGACTGAATAAACAATCTGACCTTAAAAGGACAACACAGTTTCATACTGTTACTTTGTTTATATGTGGCGGACCCTGCCACCTTTCTCGCTTCAAACAGTGTTCTGGGGACCTTATTTTCCTCTGAGAACAGCTTGCTTATTCAGTTATTGAAAACAATATGACTATATTATCATCTGAATTTAAATTCCTCTCCAAAAACTACACAGTGCCCCTTTTATCATCAGCTAATTGAAGTAGCTCCACTTGTAGTACGTCTTTGTGTGTGGTCGTGTATGTGAAACAATAAACTTCTAATAAAAACGGACAAAAACGTTGTGACATATTTTTTTAAGAGAAAATGATCAACACATTCTCTTTATGTTTTTAGGTTATTGTATTTGCTGATGATTTCGGGGAGTCTTTAAAGAAAAACATTTTTTAAAAGGTTTTGTGTGTTCTCTCTGCGTCATTTTGCTGTTTTCCTATCGTGACCTCCGTTGTACTTTCCACCACGCCTGCCCGTTGCTCGGTTCCTTTTCTTCCTTTTGTTCTTGCCTGACTGCTTTTCTTTTTGCTTTGATGCTCACTTTTGGAGTTGCTTCTTTTGTGTCTTTCTTGCTTGCTTGCTTTTATTCTTTTTTTTTTTTTCTCTCCCTCTCTCCCTCTCACCGTGTTCCTTTTCCCTCTCGTCCTCCGCCTGCCTCCCTCCGCTTGCCTTAACCGGAGGCTACAGCTCCTTAGGTTGGGCTGAGACAGCATCTTTGTACAACACCGACCGTCTGCTCTGTAATCAAATACCATCTGTCGCTACATCTGAAGACTCACTCTCTCGCTTCCTCCATCACACACACACACACACACACGCACGCACGCATGTAGGCACACACGTGCACATACACCACATCTGTGCCTCCCACTCTTGAACAGTCTGTGTGTGCGCTTTTTATGTACAATGACCCGTGTACTTACAATCATTCCACCTGATTCATTCTTGGCCTGCAGGGAGGAAGTCGCTGGAGTCACTTTCACCGCTTCCTGTTGTTTTCCACCTCTCCCACTGGGGGTTCAAAGGTCATTGTCTTCAGGTATATCCATGTTTGTTCTGTGGCTCTGTGTGTCAGCAAGACCTTGGCTGCTGTATCAGACAGGAGATAGTGGACTTTAGTTCCTCAGTCTTAGATCAACGGCCCACTATCTCAAAAGGCTGCCAGCCTTTCCCAATGTTTGCCCAATGTTTGTCCCTGCTCCGGCACAGAAAACGTTGACACGGTCCCCAAGGTCCCTCTCCAAGTCCCCCCCCTCCTCCTCCCTCCCTCCCTCCATTCGTGGTCGCCTGTTATCACACGCTCAGGTTCAAGAACGTTTTAGTTTAGTGTGAAGAGTTTGTTCTTTTCAGGCGAAATCGCTAATGTCTTTACATTACACTTAGTGGAAAGTATGTGTTACGTCTTGACACAGGTGGAGTATTTACAGCACGCCAACCCATCATCAAACAGAAAACGCTTTGGTAAATATCACCACACACATGCACTGATGTAACCCCCCGTGCTGAGGAACCTTTGTGACGAAGAAACACAAGGACTCAGGACCTCATTTCGATTTCTTCTCCGTGCGATCCTCCTACAGTAGCAGAGACCAAAATGAGCTGTCCAACGTTTGAACCGTTTTGACACCTACATCTGCAAAATGACTGTGGGCTTGAAACTAAAACAGCAGAATACTGTTGAAGTTTGTCTTTCATGGATGTATGTGTACTTCACCTTTTATTTGCTTAACAGTGCATTTACATCATTATTGCACCTGGGATCAGTGGTGGAATGTAACTAAGTACATTTACTCAAGTACTGACTTACATGCAAATTTAAGGTGATTGTACTTCACTTGAGTATTTCTCTTTTATGCAACTGTACAACTAATCTCCAGAACATCTCAGTGATAAATATACATTTTACTCCACTACATGTGTCTGCCAGCTTTAGTTACTTTTCAGATTACATGTTTTCATACCCTGCCAGTCCAGGTAAAACCATGAATATTTGCGATGAACTGAAGGATGAATTGTCTTAATTGGTTGCAAAGACTTTTTAAAGATCCCCTACACACATGTATCAAGGCATACAAAAATGTCTCTTATTTGTGTCTAAAATGTTTTTGTAGGGAAAAAAAGTATAATTACCACATTGAAAGCCTTAAAATGGCACATATTTCTTTAAATGTTACGATATATTAATATGCAAATACTTTTAATTTACCAATTTTGACTGCTGGACACAAGCTGTCTCCTACTTCACTGTAAAGTCCATTCTCAGTTTATGAGCACTGGAGGATTTCGGTTTTTCCACATCACACAGGATTATTTGTGATGTCATAAATCATGCTCGTAGGCCCGCCTCTTAAAATCAGATTTTCAATGAGCATTTATCATTCTATACAGTGAAGCTCAAATATTCAACTGCAGGCACAAGAAGAAAAACAGTGTTGACTGCAGGGCTCAATAAACTATTTAAAAACCCTCTTGAATTAGCTGGAAAATGCACTGTCATAACTCTGAAAACAGGTTATTTGTCTGAGACCTTTTTGAGATACGTGGTCCTCACAGGACAGCAACACTACAAACATATGATGATCTTATCGAATATAAGCCGTTGCTGTAGATTAAACTACCCAACAGTATATAAAGAGGTTAAAACGAGCTCAACCTGAAATGCAACAAACACACAAATGCAGCAGTAATATTAATACAAAAACATCAGATATACTAAATAATACTGAAACAGTGGCAGGGCCATTTTCACTGTGAGTGAATTCTGCTGATAATACTTACATACTTACAAATAATTAAACTCCTCACACAAAAAAATGACTCCAGTTTCAATCAAAAACCATGAAAACAGATTTTCCACATTGCACAGATTGATGGATTCATTCTGCATGTGTTCGTAATTAAACACTGGATTTCATCTATTGTGGATGGAGCAGCACACTGGTCTTGTGCTCCAGAGCCACTGGCACAGTGTGGGATTAACTCTGGGCTGCCCACATTTGGCATCAGTGATGGGGACACCTAGTGGTCAGTATGTGCAGCTTAAACTCAGTGTGTGCTTTTTTTATTGATGTCTTCTTCATATCGTCTACATGCAGACTTTTCCATTCTCGTGTTTGTTCAATTTGTTCTTTATTCATTATCTCTTGATTAATTTGTTCTGTTTTTCCTCCCCCCCTCTTTCCTTTCCATCTCCACATCACTTGCATGTGTGTGCATGTGTGAATTGGAAGATTCCAGTTGGACAGATCATTGTGCCCCCTTTTTCCTCCCAGCCTCTTTCTCTCTCTCCCTCTCTCTCTCTCTGGAAGGCTCCAACGCAACTGGAGCCTCGGAGGCTCAAGAGAGGAGCCTGGGAAAGGAGGAACAAAGGGCCGTCCGTCTGCAGCCATCACCACTCCGCACCTCCTCTCCTCTCTCCCCCCCCCTCGTTCTTCCCTCCCTTGGTCCCCTCGCCTCTCTTCCCTCTCCCCACTGGCCAGCGCCCCAAATTAAGACTTCAGACAAGAAAATGGGCTCAATAAAAAAGGGAGAGAAAGCGAGAGAAAGAGAGAGAGAAGGAAGTCCGTAACAAGCCAAGAGGAGCAGAGCGACAAAGCCTCTGTTGTTGGATGGCAGGGCCCCTCTGTCGCTCTGCGAGGAACTGTCACTGTGTCAACTTGGAGCCCTTGTTGCGGGTAACACAAACACAAACCATAATGAACACACACACACACACACTCAGAGCACACACGCACACAGGCAGAAACATGCTGCAGAGGACACCGCTCACACACTCGACTAAAAAAAGGCTGTACAGTGAGCAAACTCACAACACGTACAAATCATGCCAAGAACACGCTGATGCTCCAAAATTAGTACAGACAGTATAGGTGAGAAGACGGCAGCGGTGAATCCCCACAGCACACCTTCGTTTTGACTGCCAAGAAAGGTGAAGAGGGTGGAACTTCCCTTTAAAATTGGATGAAAGCGAAAGGTTTGTGAATGTGTGCACATGTGAGAGAAGGTAGACAATGGCGGGATAAATGATATATAAATGATATCAGGGCACCTATTGATACAGGGCCTTTAAGGTGCACTGGGGGCCCCAGGGGCAAACACCTGTTACGGGGTCTTATGACGCACACGCACATACAAAACACACACAAAACACACAGTAGCGAGGCCCGTGCTCGGTACATTTCTCAAAGAAAGATCAAAGAACTGCAGGTACACACTCCTACACACACACACCTAAAAAAACACAGAGTGACTTCAAGAGTAGAAGTGGTCACGAGGTCGGGGAGTGTGCGTGTACATGTGGGTGCTCGCATAACAGTGCATCGGGGGCAGAGATAGAGACTGAACTGGTTTGGCTTCTTCCAGTCTAAACTGGGTCTAGTGGGTCCAAGACAGATGGCACTCAGGGCAAAGCCGGTCTGGGCTCTCTGTCTCTCTTTCTCTCCCTCTCCCTCTCTCTCACACACACACACACACACGAACACACATCTCTTTTAATAGCCATTATTGGCATCCTTTGCCTCTTCCAGATCCCTGAATCAGAAATCACAGAGGCCCATTATATTTCCTATTGACCCATTTGGCAAGATGGTGGGAGCATCGAGTGCTGGATTAAATCGAAAGCAGTTTATAATCCAGTAATTCTAATGTTTTAATTACTTAGATGAACAGGAGGTGTTTGAGCAAAGGCTAATCTCTGAGACATAAGGGGGAGAGAGAGAGAGAGAGAGAGAGAGACAGAGAGTGAAAGGGAAAGAGAGAGAGGCGGGAAGAGATTTGTCTTTCTCCTTTGCAACACACACACATGGTCTTACTCGTGGAATATTATCGGCGTATTAAAGTTTATCACCTGTTATTGTCACAGATTAAAAGATTCAAAGACTTTATCGTTCATATTGAGGTGAGGCCCGCAGAGTGGAGGTGGGAAACAATTATCAAGCTCAGATGTCACCATGTATTGGTATTTAATTCACAATCGACTTGTTTTGACCCCACGTGCTCTTTTTCTGTAAAAATCTGCATTTTTATGCAAAATTATCCGAGTATCTTGAGTGGCATCCATGGCTGTAACCGATCCCGCAATTGTCTTTGATAGCCACCCCTCCCGTCAATCAGGCTGGAGGACAAAGGCTGCTAAACCAAGGCTGATGACCTCATGCCTGGGGTCTGCTCCATACCGAAGGGGTCTTAACACCGTTCAACTTGCCTTTTGTGTCTGGGGCCGTTTTTTTGAATCGCCTCGCACTATCTCTCGAGGCTCGGGATGCACGCGCGCACACAAACACATGCGCCGATGAGCCAGGAGTGAGCCTTAAGACAAGGGGTGACAACCGGGACAGCTGCAGGGGCTGGAAGCCAGTCTTAGCCCCCACCACCACCACCACCTCCCATACCGCCTCCAGCCAGCCAAACAAGCCATTGTTTCTGGCCAGGGCCTTTGGTATTTCATTTGTCATGAAATAGATACGGACACGGGACTACCATGAGGCTCTTTTTCCAAAAAAGAAGCTGCTACTGCTGCTGCTGTGGCTGCTGAGCCCAGATTGTTAACTCCCTTCATCCTTAACCTTCTCGTGGAGCTTGCCCCAAGCACCCTGCTCTGAACTATTAATAAACCTGCTTTTTCCAAGGTAGAGATGCAGGGAGGGGGTGGTCCATAGGGTATTGTTCTCCGAAGGGGCGTAAGAAGAAAGAAAAAGAGAGAGAGTGAGAGTGTGGGAGGGAGGGAGGAAAGGGAGGGAGGTTAGCTTACGTGCCAATCTGTTTTTGTCATCCTTTATGATCTTCATTTTCTCAGGTTTCTCAGCGGACATTAGGCAGGTTAGGCCTGTGAGCCAGGTAGGTCATCAACGTCCTGCTCAGCTGTTGTCAATCTCTGCTGAGAATGAGTTCGGTTTCGTGGGTATTATAACAGAGGGGCTATATCAGCCTCCCAATAATTGGCCAACCTTTACACGTTCGCATGGCTGCTCGACGCTAAGCTGTTTGCGCATGCCGCGTCTTAGAGCAACTTTCAACACGTAGTTAGCGGTGTAAAGAAGGAACTGACAACATACAGCTGCGCATCTCATGCCGTTTATGAAAACACAAGAGACCCTTAGATCGTCCTTGCAGCTCCATCATCTTTAAGTCCTCAAGACCACGAGAGTTCATGGGCATAAAAACAATACCCTTCTATCTCCGTCAAGGGCATTCCTTGGCACAACAATAGGACCATCTCCTCCCCCGTATTTTCCTTTCCTCCCCTCCCTCCTCATTCTCCAGCCCCTCCATCAAAGAGCATTCCAGCTCCAGAGCCCCCCTAAGCCCTTCACTCTGGGCCTGTCCATGTGACACGGCACGCAGACAGTCATCTTTAAGAATTGATTCACTCTGGTATCCAAAGCCTATGGAGCCAGGCTGCCAAGATACCCAGCATAGGCTCCACTCATGGGGTCCAGGTACACAACAGCTGCTCCCTAACAATAAAGGCAAAAAATGGGAGGCACTCGGGGGAAGATGCAGCCCTAACCTCCCTCTCAAGCCTGAACTGGTCACCTTGAGCCAGTTGTTGCCTGCCTGGCTGCCTTCAGAGACGACACAGGATCGGGTCCAACTTTGGGATGAGGGTGGTGGAAGGGGGCGGCTATTGAAATGAAATCATATTAAAAATGGACAGAGAGAAAGAGAGGTGTGGGACAAAAGAGGAGTGGAGAAATATTTTACCCTTCCTTGGAAGAAGCAAGCGGTCACGGCTGCGCTACCAAGATGGTACCGAGCGACACATGGAAGACCATAAATAAGACGGTGGCATGTTGTTTTCTTCTGAGGCGCATTGTGTAGCCAGCTGGAGGTCAAGTGAAGGAGATGCAAGCCCATCCCTGAAACCTCACACACGTACACACGCGTGCACACGGGGGAAGTAACAGCGGATGTGTCGTGATACTACGGAGGGAGATCACAAATCAAGCAGAAGGAGACAGGGGAGATATTACAGCACCTGAAGTGTTTCCATAAACTCCAGTGTACCAAAGCCTTGGGAAGTGGTATCACTATTCAAGCAGGTCCTGACCCACACACACACTGATTTATGATGATACAATTTAGCACATCATCCATCATAAATAAAGGAGATTAAATGAATAGACTGAGGGTGTTTATATAGTAATTCCACCCTCCGAAATTATGTATACTGTTGAGCCGCAATCTGAAAGCTAAGATTCCACGACGGTTTGGGAAAGAGAAGGCAAAGTTATGTAGAAACGTAAAGAGATAAGAGAAAGAGGAAGCGAGAGACAGAGAGAGGAAGAAGAGGACGGAGAGGAACTTGGCATCGTCAGTCTTCCTGTTAAAACGGAAAGGCAGAAGAGGGGAAAGCGAGAGCGATGGAGAGACAGGGGGAATTTACCAAAGCAGCTCAGGAGGGCCCTCATTACGATATTAAACAAGATTTAATAAGTGAGAGTGATTTGATGAGGTGATTATCCTGGCCCATTAATCAAGCAGGCTTCTGGCCTCGCTGTAATATGGCCCATCTTTCGCCCCTATACCAAAGCCTCTTTAGACGCTGAGCTCCTTACTGCACTAACGCCGCTTCAGAAACAACACCAGGCCAAAAAAAAAGGGCCATATTACGTCTCATCTCTCGAGCCTGCGGGTATTTTCGATGCTCACTCATCCCTCCACCTCCCTGTCCGCTCCTGTGGTGCATCTGGTAAATTGAACTCCTTAACATCTGGGTCAGAAAGTAAAGTCTTATCAGAGGGAGCCGAGAGTGATAACTGGCAGTGATAACGAGAAAGCATCTGTTGGCTTTAAGGCTTTTGGTTTGAGAACAGAAGGAAGTTGTGCGGATTTCGCTGGATTGTTGGGTTTTGTAGAGAGGTAGGGAGAGCGTGTGTGTGCTTTGTTTTTGTTTGTGTGTGGGTAAATGTGTGTGGATGGGCTGAATCATAGAATGCTTCTTAGGAAAATGAGGTACAAGTTGCGTGAGGACATGAGAGAGCCAGCACCGTCTGCTGGTGATGCTCAACCAGGTCAAAACTCAGTGATAAGGCTGGCAGACCACATGAACAAGGCCTTCTAGGGCTGCGAATTTGTTGATTGGGTAAAATAGTCCAATTAATAGTCTTCGAATTGTTGCAAAAACAGTACAAATCCCATAAAATGGTCAAATCCCAATAACATAAAACAAAGAGAAAAGTATAACAGCATTTTTGACATGTGTGCTCAATTAAGTAGCTTAAACAATTAATCCACTATCAAAATAGATGGCGATTATTTTCCCGTCAATTAACTAATCGTTTCAACATTAACACATCATTTCTGTGTATTATACAGTCGGATACGTACAGAAAATTGGCCCAAATACATTTCAGTCACTTGCAAAAACTAAAAATTATTACAGCATATTTGGAGTTCATTTATGTGGTATGACATCGCTCTTCCGGCTTTTTAGGCGATGAGGTTTGTCCTCATTACCAATCTCCAACGTGGAGACTTTTCAGTGATGTTTCCGACTTTTGGCAAGTATGCCCTCCAGGGCCACAAGCTGAAAGGGATGACGCATAAACAAAGAAACTGGCGTGAACAGGTAAGCTGAGGTGTGTCTTGTAAGCGTGCAACTTGGTCCTTCGGCAGAACAGGCTTTATCAATGTGCAGTCGGACTTGTGCATTTAAAATGTTGTTATAATCGTTTACTTCTGATGGTTCACCTTTCCCTTCATGCAGCCATGTTTGTGTAATGAACTGCCTTGAGGTTCAGGTGGGAAAACACCAATATTACATGTTATAATTTGGACACTGAGCACCGTCCACAAATGAGTCATTTTTCCTCTGAAGTGCAGCATTTTACAGTTAAGTCTGTAGCTCTTATTAGAGAAATGTATCAACCACCTTTCAAAAATGAGTTTGCTGCTTTTTTTTGTCACATCGGATGATAGTAAAATGAAATATTTTGGTTTTGGTCTGTTGGCTGGATTAAACAAAGAATTTGAAGGTGTAACATTATGATTGTGATGCACACTTCTCACAATTACCTGTCATTTTATAAACAAAGATACTGATCAAATATAGAAGAAGAAGAAGAAGAAGAAGAAGAAGAAGAAGAAAATAATCAGCAAATGACTCAATACTAAATGAAACTCTTGGTTGCAGCACTGTGCTCGACTTAAGCTTTCACAAACTGACTGCTGGTTGAATCACTATTGTGCTTTTTTGCTCAAAAGAAGAAGCAAAATAGACTTTTATGTGTGAATGCTTTAGATCATTGCTGTAAAAGTCTAGACACAGGTAAATCCTATCATTAGAGCACAACAATAAGACATCCTGGAGACACATTTGGATCTAAAGCAGTATCATTTTCTCCTCACAGTGGAGTAAATCATACCTCTAGGGCAACCGTGTGCCTTCAAAACTTTAACCTTCAGTGGGTACACCGACTGAACAAGTCCAGTCCGGCACAGCCCAGATCCACATATAGCCTCAAGAGTGGGAGAGAATAGGTATTACAAAGACAGCCAACCCCCCCAAAAAACATTTTAAAAGCTCAAGTGGAAGAAGATTACCTTAAAGCAGGCGTGGGACGGAGCTTTTTCTGGGAACTGCCTGAGAGTATTAATACAATAAGCACAGAAAATATAATACAAGAATGTTTTTATCAACATAATCCGGAGAGATGAGGCCGAACCAACCTGGAAAATAATCCCAAGGAGAAGGTCCCCTGGTTATCTGTCATCTGGGACACACACACACACACACTTATGGACTCATACACTTTGTCTCGTCCTCGCTTCAAATAATCGACAGATAATCTTCAGGAGGACGTCGTCTCATCTTTACTGTAACGTCCCCCGCAGCGGTGAGGGTCGGGAGGTCAAACGCTGGGTTAAGCTATCAATGAGAGGTCAGCTTGTTAGTGTTCCTATTAATATCACATCTTTGATATGATACATCATCCTTATTTGGACACTGGAAATGTAATCTGTCTGCTATCATCCTGTATCTGATTTCGACTGAATTTAACTCATCCTTTTTTAAAAATAAACCCATGCATTAAATTAATCCACTTTAACCCCTGTCCATTACATTATTTGGCCATATTTCATATCATCCTATTTAAATTTGTCTCTTTGTTATGTTTAAAAATGTTGTTCCAAACCATTTCTTTGCCTCACGTGAAGCACTTTGGATTGAAAGGCACACATTTTACTTCATAATAAAACAGTTGTATGATTATAATAAACCAAATAGAGGAGTGTAACTGTCATTTAGGAACAGCTCGAGGGAAGAAAGTAAGGGGTTTATTTGAAGGACAGATACAGAATTTGCTAGCTGACACTCTGTAAGACAATGTCGCCTTGGTGAGTAACTTTCTCTCTCTGTCGCTCTCTCTCTCTCGCTCGCTCTCTCTCCCTCCGTGTATCTAAGCAGCATAATTTGAGTAAATGACAGGGGAACATCTGCTGTGCATAAGAGAGAGGCCAACACTTTAACATGCAGATGTCTCTCTCCATCTGCATTAATTCAATAATTACCGCAATGGAGGGAGGGGAAAAAATCTTTTTTTATAGCTTAAGACAATGTTATCTGTGCCAGTTGGTAAGGGGAGGGCGAACGGGAGGGGTGAATGAGTGTGTGTGTGTGTGTGTGTGTGTGTGTAAGTGTGTGTGTGGGTATGTGTGCATGTGCTGCTGGAGGTTTGTGGGAGGAGGGGTAGATTATTACACCATTTAGCCAGAGCAAGCTGTCACATTGCGGAGAATCTCACTAATTCCATTGTGCCCTTGGTGAGTCACTGACAGACTCCAAGTGACCGGTGATGCCTCAACGCCACCACTTGGTCACCGAACGACCAACCTGCTCCGCTCAGGCTGTAACTGTGTGGTTCTTATTTTGTGTGTGTGTGTGTGTGTCAGATGACTAACGTGTATTTTAATGACTGCGAGCATGTGAGTGTGGGCTTGCATGTGTGCTTGCAACCACATTGTAACTAAATTAACAACCTGCCTCACTCCAGTGTGTGTGTGGGTTTGTGTGTGTTCGCACGTCTGTGCCACGTAGTGAGGACCGGAAGTTTTTAACCATTTACCATTTAACCACATTTTTTTAAAGTGATTGTTGTTGTTAAAGGCTTCATTACAGAAAAGTGATGCACTTTTCTGAACATCCCAGACTGTCCTACTTGTTCTAATACTTGTCTTTACCCACTTAGTCATTATATCCACATTACTGATGATTGTTTATCAAAAGTTTCATTGTGTTAATATTTTGTGAAAGTACCAAAAGTTATTGTTTATAAGGCCATAACACCCAGCCCTGGTTTGAAGAAGGGCTGTCATGATTAACCTGTATGCCGAGAAATGTTATATCTTAAGAAACTAAGATAATATTTTTATGTTGTTAATAAAACACATATGATAATATTGTCTAAATCATACATTGTCTCTGAAATCATTTGTTTCCTTCATTCTCGCTTTGTCATAGTTGGTGGCAGTAATGCAATTTAATAGTGTTTGCCATAAAACGGAAAAATTCAATCAGTGTAATCCTTCGTTTTGTACGCTTTTCAGTGCTTTCTCACTGATTTGGTTATAG
The DNA here is from genome assembly GCF_965226575.1 of Pagrus pagrus. Taxonomy (NCBI): domain Eukaryota; kingdom Metazoa; phylum Chordata; class Actinopteri; order Spariformes; family Sparidae; genus Pagrus; species Pagrus pagrus. The sequence goes on from NC_140200.1 coordinate 10,240,024, forward strand.
ACTCTCTATCCACCTCCCTGCACTCTGTTTTGTTTGCAATGTATTTGTTAAAAAAGATACAAAACGTAAAATACACAGAGGAATTAATTAAATATTAATTTGACTGATAGCATTATATATTCCTTTTTTAAAATTCTGTATATATCTCAATAATGTTGTTATCTTGAATTCTTGAGGCCACAATAATCTGCTAACAAGGCAGGCCCAGTTTGACAGCTCAGACTTGATTTAAGAGTTAGGTTAGAATTAGGTCTAGGTTAGGTCAGGATAAGGGTTAGGCATTTGGATGTGACAGTTAAGGTTTGGGAAAGGGGCCAGGGAATGCATTATGTCAAATTTAGAAGTATATGTGTGTGGGTGTGTGGTATAGCGCAGCCCGTTGGACGATGTCTCTGAATCCCCAATTGAAAGGAGCAGCGGCACAGTGGCAACACCTGAGAATGGTAGGTCAAGGCTTTGGCATACTACAAAATCAGTCCTTATGACATTTAAAATGTCAGGCAATCATATTTTGGCTGGCGCCATCCATTACAATGAAAATATTGGGCCAAGGAGAGCATTAACATGTAATGGTTTCCACTCAAATAGAGCTTATTACTTTGGTGAAAAAGGTGGGCTCGAATATCTCATTTTCATCAACGGCATTTATAAAGCAATCAGACAAATCTGATAATAATGTCCTTGTTCAGATTAAATGTGGAAAACTATTTCAATGATAGTAAGAGGTTACTTTCTGCTCGTTAAAGACACTCATAACCGGGAATTTTATTTAAATCATTTACCTGGGGGTGGGAAAAAAAGTACAGTACTGCAGCAGCAGTAGCAGGTTGTCCAATAGATGAACATTTGTTCCAGGAAAATGAATACCGGAGCGCCAACAACCTGTGAAGGCACATGACCTCCCCAATAAAAGGTCACACTGTCAATAAGTGGCTTACAGACACACACAAACAATTAGGGGATGTATCACTGTACATATACGATTACACACATAAATAAACATACAACCTGACATAATACCCGTAAGCATGCACACGCTCGCTCGTACAGCCGCACACAAACACTCGCACACGTCTGACTCTTCCATGCCTGCTAAACATAGGGACAAAGGAAAATATCTGTATACTTAGCAGGCCAACTTCCTTTGATTGCAGCAGTGCTGTTGTAGGAAACAATGCACAGGCACTATTAATACACCAAGGAGAAAGAGAATTCCTCTTAGAGGAAAGCTCAAAGGAGCCACCAGCCAGGCTATTTACAGACTGACTGACTGATTGGATGACTGACTGCACTACACTTACTGTAGTCTCTGCATCTTGTCTTACTCGACTCCTTTTTTCTGCAAGGACTCTGACATGCTGACACATGCAGTACGCTGTGCATCGGAGAGGCAGTGCTACATATTCGTGCACAAAACCTTCTATTGTGCATTTTGCTGACTATTCCGGCGATGAAAGTTTCAGTGTATCAGATTGAAGCAAGTGCACGAGGAATGTAACAGATCTCTTCCACTGCTGTGTCGCATCCACACGCCTGTGACATTTGACTGGTGGTAAATAGCCGCCCGGCCACACTTATGATCGCCTCTCCTTTCTAAAAGTGCCCAGTTAAAGAGCATCAAATCCCCACTCGCTAAACCCACACAAGCCCAACCTTCATTAGCATAGCTAACAAACTCCCTGAAAGAGCAACAGTGAACGGAGAGAACAATGGCAGTCTATTAAAGGGGGAGATGAGGGGGTGAGTAGAGGGGAGGAGGGGGGAAGCTATTGTTCTGGTCTTATTTAGCCCTTGGTGTCACCCTGCAACTGTTGTCACTTCTAAGTTTAGCCGGGCGGCTGAAAAGGACAGCGAAGAGAAGAAGGAGGAGGGAAGAATAAAGGAGGAGAGGAAGATGGAGGACGGAGGGAGGGTGAGAGGAAGAGGAGATGATGAAGGGCGGAGGACAGAATGGATGCAAATGGAAGATGGAAAGAATGTAGAGTGATGTCAGTGTTTGAAACCCGGAAATGTTCACAAGATGCAAGTCTAACTCAAGTTTCAAGTCTTATCAGCCTTGATAAATATATATTTACAGTCATTTCACTGCAGTTTAAGTTTATCCTTTCACAAGGAAAGGATCAGACTGAGCAACTGTGTCTGTGAAGTGCATTAGTCTATTTCAATAAACAATTAACAACCAAATTGTTTTAAAACAGCTTTTTAAGCCAGCTAAAGAGCAAGAATAGTGCTCCTCTGACTAATCACATAATCAATCCTCTGACTAATTTGTTTTATAAGCTACTTGAATGACACTGACAAGCAGTCAGCAGAGTGCGACACCTGAAAACACCGCCCCATTCAGAAGTCCATTAAGTTGAGTCTTTTTAGGGCAGCAAGCAACAATTATTTAAATTACTAAAACTGAAAATGACTATTATAATTCTCCAAAGCCCAATGGTGAGGTCTTCTTCATTTGTCTGACCAACAGCCCAAAAACTCCCTCACAAACTGAAGCACTCTACAGAACCTGTAGGCAAGGAAAGAGATTTTGGCATCAGGAACGTTTCATGTTTATGTTTGCAGTCTGTTAGTGGTCCGAGTAGTATTGACTAATCCTGTTTAAGCGAGCTTTGGTTGCATTCAGGTAAACAGTCCATGTGAAGAGGAAAAGAGGCGGAGTGTATCGGCTATCGACTGACCGTGATATAGCTTTAAAAAAAATATGTGTCTGCATATGTTACTTGTGAAGCAATCCGGTTGTAGACGTTAGTCCAGGCTCTAATCCCCAAATTCAAAGGTTGCAACTTATTGGACACGTTTCACAGAAGCCACTCTGAGAGGATTCAGGTCTGACAGCCTGGCGGGTGTACAAGTGTGTTACATACAACCCTGATTCAAAAGGGTTGGGATGCTGTGTTAAATGTACAACAGAAACTAAACACAGTACAAAGACGATAAATATTTCATGTTCAAACTAATAAACTTTATTGTTTTTAGGTAAACACAAACTCATTATGAATTTTATGCCTGCAACACTCAAAGTGAGAAGACCCACAGTGTCCGAGCTTCTTAGGAATCTGGTTGTACAGTACACGCAACAACTGAACAAGTCGTTATGGATGAGTCAATGTGCGCCCAACTCAATTAAGATCAATTGCAAGCCTGTGAAGTTTGCAGATCAAATGCGACTTGAGTCAAAACTCTCCAAGCAATGCTGGAACCATATGAATCCAGACTCCCCTGCTCTCAAGGTCTTTTTGAATTTTCTGAGTCAGGAAGTGTTGCACAAAGACACACAAATGGAGAGTTTATTTCTGTGTGTTTGTGTGTGTACTGAGAAAACAGAAACAGCAGTGTCGGCGTTTGAAAGGCATGAGAGCAAACTAGACTACAAACAGACGACCAAAGGAGCCAAAAGAAGAGACGAGGCAAGACCCAAGAAGAAAGAGAGAGGGAGACAGAGGAGGGAAGAGGGAGACAGATTAGCCCAGCTGTCTGCTCATAAAGCGGCCGAGGGGTGAGGCGCTAAGCCCTCCAGTGAAAGCAGAGCTTAGGTGGGTGACACAGGGCAGTGGACCCCACTCAGCCCACAGTGGCCTACAGCGTAGCGCCTGAGCCAAAGCAAAGACACATGGATAAACAGTGGGAGATGAGGCTCCGCGCCTGCAAAGCCCAAAGGGCTAAGACGGCCGAGCAGGCGAGCAGGCGAGCAGGCAGGCAGGCAGGCAGGCAGGCAGGCGTCACATTCCCCCCCAGCCAGGAGTGGAGACAGGGGGGTTAAGGCTTAAGGCTTGGCTCCCTAACTGGCTGACAAGGGAAGAGGCAGGATGCTAGACACTGTCTCAGTCAGTGAGTTCATCAGACGGAATGTGGATTTGCTGTACGTTGCCTGGGCTCGGCTCAGGAGAATAAAGGAACGATTACACAGGGTCTTGCCATGCGCCCCCTCCCAAAACAGAGCCCAGAATTATCAATTACTCTGTCCCCACCCTCTCCACTGGACGCAAACACACAGCAGCGTCCATCTCTCAGGCTGTGCCCTGCCGATGACCCCTAGTTAGCACGGCGGCCTGGGAACGGCATGTGATGACAAGGTCATGAGTATGAAGCGAGGAGGCCTCCGTCCACCACTACCGCAACGCGGGAAGTAGCAGAGGTCCTTAACTGCACTGGATTTCACACACAACCCTCGTCCGCGACCTCGTGGCAGAGAGGCATTAGCAGCTGCCGTTTTTACGAGGTCCCCGATGTGACAATGCACCGGGTATATCCATCAGCATTATGGCCATAAGTTATACATACAGTGTCTTCTAAGGGTGTAAAAACAACCAGAGTGCTAATGTAGTTTGATCCTTGAAGAGGTGCAGGGTGACGATGTGCAGATAAATTATGAGACAGTAAAAGTGTAATGGCTGTGCACACAGTGGAGTGGACTGAGAGGGCAGAGCAGTTCAAAGCAATCAATTGTTTACTAGGCAGAGTTCTGCAACAGGTACGAGTCAGCGAGGGCGAGCGAAGCAGGGACAGGAACGAAGGCTCGACCGCTAAAACCGGGTGTTAGATTAGACAATCTGACAAATGACCGGTGAATAAAGGGCCGGTGTATACGCAGGAGAGCAAGTCAGGGAATGGGGAACAGGTGTGCTGGTGAGTGAGGGGATCAGGTGACTGGAGAGAACACACTGGGGGCAACTAGAGGGCAGGTGGGGAATGGCAGGAATCTGAAATGACAGGAGAGGTTAATGACTGGAAATATTAGCAAAATGACTGAACAGAGAAGATGTGGTGAGCCTTTGTCTTCCTTAGATAGTTGCCTGTACAGTACGGTGCCCCCCCCCCTGTGTCTGCAGCCATGTCTGCCTTGGTTGCAGCATTATTTACAGAAGTGATTAGCTTTAATCACAAGGAATGAAGATTAACTTTCACTTCACTGTCATCCCACCATGCTCTGGGAAGACGTCAAGGAAACATCACTACATCTTACCTTTCTATTTTTTACATGTGAAATTGGTTCGCAAAGTAGCTTATGTAGCATGTCAAAGTTTTGTAAGATTTCCTCAATTAATTTTTTTAACAGCTCTGTTATGAAGAAAATGTCCTGGAAAAAAGCACACTAGGCGTATTAAAACTTAAAAGGCATCCCTACAGTATTTCCAAATGAATCTGACAATCATTTTCTCGAATCATCATTAATCATTATTACCTACAGCCCAAGGTAGCGTTGTGTTTTGTCTTGACATCTGTTCTGTCCAGTCAAAACCCGAAAAAAGAAGAGCTGTCAAACAAATATAACAAAGAAAAGTGGCAAATGTTTTACAGTTTAGGACCTGAGAGGGTCCGGCAGTTCTGTTTGGAAAAATTAACTCCATTGATGTGTGTTGAGGCGGTAAAGGAAGGCTTGCTTCTGCACATATGTGTCACTAAGTGCTGCATCGTAGGCAACTGGACTTTCAGTGTCTTGAAGACGTTTCACCTCTTATCCGAGAGGCTTCTTCAGTTCTAACGACTCTGAAACTCAGAGTTCACACGTGAAACGATTAATCGATTATAAAATAGTCTGCAATTAATTGTCTTTTGAATCGACTAATCAATTAATTGACTTATTAGTGCTGCTCTACGCGTTACAACATTGAAATAAAGCCAACAGTCACGTCGGAAAAGCTGGACAACTAATGTTTTATCAAAAAAACTGCTGATGAATTTCCTGCAGGTCAACCCAGCAGTGCTCCTGCCATCTGTAAATAAGAGCAGTACAACTTCTCAGGTACATAAGTTCAAACGTACAGTGTTGAATAAACCCAGTACAAATGTCACACTGTTTCCATTAAATTTGAGATTGTACCACAAAAAGAAGCCCTGAACTTATCTCTCAGACCAAACAGGTCAGGCCGACTGTATCTATTTAATACCTCTGTCCTGTCTCTTATTCTGTTGATTTTCCCTAACAGGGTTTCCTTGAGAACTAAATCTACTTAGGATTTATTGTTTCTTATTATTTCTCGTCATTGGAAATTATAATCCTTTCACCTAATCCCCCTCTCCCTCCCTCTCTTTCAGATCATATTCATCAAGATCATCCCCTCTGACAAAGCAAGAAATCAGCACAGCGGGGAGGTCGTACGAGAGCGCGTACTGAAACAGGGGGTTTCTTCCTAATCAAATCAGGTTCCTCTGATGTAATCAAGACGAGACGCCAAAGACGACCACATAATCTCCCAGGGACATGCCTCTCTTGCTTGTGCGTTATTAAAAAATGAGGAGGAACAAATCTTTAGATTGAAAGACTGGAAAAATGGAATTATAATAAATCAGGGGGAAACTGGGGCAAGGTTGGATAAAGCCTTCAGATACAGATGAGGGACAAATCTTCACAGTGGTTGGTGCTTGTATGTGTTTATGTGTGTGTGTGTGAGAGAGAGAGAGAGAGAGAGCGAGAGAGCAGGCGTGCATGTGTGTAATGTGCTTGCACGGTTGCTTATGAAATATTTCAATTTACTCAAGATCAAGTCCCTGACCTGAGCACCGTCTACCTCTGTGTCAAAAACCAGGAGCGCTGGTCGTCCCACTACGACTCAGTCAGTGTTGTTGGATAATCTGTCTGGATGCTGAGGTGACCGGTGGACTGTGATGCATCATGATGGGGCTCCTCCATCATCTGAGGGTGCACTTACGATTAGCACCCACATGATGGCAGAATATGACAAAAGTGGACACCAGAGGAGGGAACTTAAAGGCTCTTTCTATTAATCTGTCCTGCTCTGACCTCCACGAGGATCGAGGTATACATATAATTCAGAGCATGATCAAGGTCGGTGTTGTTACAGTTGAACTTCAACTTCATGAATGTATTTAGTGAACTGAGGTACAGTTACGCAGGAGCCGCAACACAAAGAATGAGATTGTACAATGAAGTAGGCCTTAACTGACAAGATGTTCTTGGCCTTCACCACCAGGTGGCCTTATTGAACTGCAGGAAAAAAGGACCAACACTATGAAGAGATGGCTTGAGGGTTATTCATATGACAACAGCATTGTTGTTGTTCTTCTTCTTCTCTGTGTTTATTGGCGGCTGGCAAACCAACTTTAAAGGTGCATACCGCCACATACTGTGTGTAAATGCCACACTTGTTAAGTCAGCTAAAGCAATTTGTGTTTGTATTATTTTTTCTATTTATCGGCTATAATTTCATTATCTGCCGATAACCGATATAAATTCTCCTTTGTCAGACCGATAATTTATCAGTCCGATATATATCGTGCATCCCTAATCACAATATATATATATGGACATCACGATATAGCATCAAAATATTGATATTAGATGATTTTATCAATATCACCCACTTATAGCGTATTACATCCATAGAGTGATGGTTCCACTCAGCATAAAAGACAGAGAGAGGTCAGATTGGGTCAATTAAGAGGGACCGGTTGAACTAAGCAGTCATTTTAGCAGTGGAAGGTTTCACACAAATCATCTTAATAAATAATTTATGAGGTAGAAAATGCAGTATTTCATAAATAAAGTTAATAAATGAGGATGTTCAGTATTCAAGTTGTAGTTAAATAAAACAAATAACATTAAAAAGAAACAATGCATGCATTAGAAAAACATGACTTATACAGACATAAAAACAGGCAGAAAGAGGGAAGATTTATCTGACTGACATTATCTGATGTTGAATCCCATCATGGAGATGAGATGAAGAATATGAAATGTTATAAGTCCCACATGACTTGTTCCTGTGATTGTTTGTTGACAGGTCATCTCTCTCCATTTGGCTAAAATAACACAGTTAACTAGCTGATGTGGTTAGCAACACTGGAAAACAAGTTAACACTCTCCGTTGTTTCATCAATAAGTCTGCTGAGCTTCATCCATCACTGCTAACTAGCTATCACTGTAGCTGTTGCTGAGATTTACCAGCCGCTAGGGGGCGCTGTTTCATTTAAGGCAACCAAAACAGGTAGGAAAACAACAAAATAAGAAATGAGTGTCATCGTGTGTCATAATCACCAGTGATCTCGGTGATTATTCAGTATTTTGATTAAAATGATGATAAAAAGTTATTCTGAATACTAAGAGGGTCCTGGCTTTCTTTCTCATGAAATTTATACTGAATCTTGTCTGAAAATGGTCATTTTAAAGGTTTGATATATGTTTAACAAAATAGTATGGAGGCTCATTTCTGCCAGTTAAACAGAAAAAATAAGATGAAAACTAAGCAAAAAATCGTAAGATTAAAAAAACAATATTAAAAAACATGATTATGACATAAAAATTCTGAGTATGAGATAATTATGAAATAAAGAAATCTATATTTTTAATAGATAAAAGTCATAATTATGAGATAAAAAAAGTCAGTTATTAAATAAAAAAGGATGATGATTATGACTTGTAAAGAAATCATGAGGTTAAAAAAAATCTAATTTATGAGATAATTATGAGATTACAAAAAAGTCAGAGTAACAAGATCAATGAGTCATAATTATGACATAAAATGTCAGAATTATATGATAAAATAGACAAATCTATAAGTAAAAAAGTCATAATTATGAGATGAATCTAAATTAAGAGATAAAACATCACAAATATGAGGTAGAGTCAAAATAACTAGATTAAAAAGTTATTATCATGAGATAAAAGTCATAAATATAAGACAAGAAATCAAAAATTTAAATTATAAGATATAAAGTTATTCAACATTTATCTTATAATTATGACTTTTTAACCCAAAATTTCGACCCTTTAAGTCATAATTATAACTTACTGTGAGAATATTTTAACAAGTCAAAGTTTCTTTAAGAGGCGCAATTGGGCTTCCGTACATAAGGGCGTACAATTTAGAGAGAAAAGTTAGTCTTACTGTCTGTCAAACAGCAACATGGGCTCTGTGGGTGTCAGTGCGGACTGTCACTGGGAGGGTGACGCCCCAACATTTGGCTCCGGGGTGCCACATCCCACTTTCTCCCCCCCGCGGACAGCGCTGTGGAGGCAGATCTGGCCATGAGGCTACGTCCCCTCTGCTCTCCTGGGTCCCTGCGCGTAAAAGAGTCACTGTTGGAGTAAGAGGCACGATGACGGGCAGCATCGAGGGACTCGAGAGGTTTGACAGTCCGGGGAGAGGGCGAGGTCTCCGCGTTACCAGAGCCTTTAAAGTTGGAGAGCTGCTGTTTTCCTGCCAGGCGTACTCTTACGTGCTGTCAGCGAAGGAGAGAGGCTTCTACTGTGAGTGCTGCTTCACCAGGTAAATCACTGGTTATCTCTGCGTGGCACAGTCCCATCTGAGCACGGGTGATTTTATCAGGCAGGCTACTGTACAGTGACACCTGCATCATTAGCCTCATTTCATTTGATTAATCTCTAATCAGATCTGATTCAGTTAAAGATGCTCATCCCTTTAACTGCTCATTACTTAGCAGTGTAATGGCAGCCAGCCTCTCCTTAAAAGTCTATTTTGGTTATGTGGCTCATCTTTCTGAATGGAGGTTCATCCTGTTCCTCATGACCCGCCTGGCCTTTCTATGAGTGCTCAATGTGTGAAATGGATCCTGTTACCTCAATGGCATCATGATTACATTACGCAGCACCTCTCAGCTCTATTGTGGCTAATGAAGGGCTTTTAATTGGAAATAACATATCTGATAACCGACTGTGCAGACACATGCCACTGTGTCATCTTTAAATCATTAAGTAATAAATACAAGTGCATACATTCTCCCGAGGCAGTCATTCAGCTCCTCACTGTCATCAATATAAAGGAGTTTGTGCAGGAGTCTGGATGTTCAGAGGGATGCGACTGGTTGCACTGTGCAGTAGCGATTAGTCATCCAATTTTGATAATCGATTAATTGTCTGAGTCATATTTTAAGAACAGATGGTCAAAAGATTTCTGATTTCAGCCCCTCAAAATGTCATTTCTTTTCTTGATTAGTCGTCTATCACAGAAAACTGAATATCTTTGGGTCAAAACAAGACGTTTGAAGACATCATCTTAGGCTTTGGCTGATGAATAATTAAGCAAGAAAATGATGAATCGATAATGAAAGTAATTGTTCGTTGCACTCACCTTTCACTGTACTGAGTGAGAACACAATTAGCTATTGTCCATATTCGCTCTCAATGGCAGGATATCAGCCTTTTTATCACTTTCTTGAAGGAACCCATGTCCGCAAAACATGGATGGAGGATGGGTCTCAGCCCTGAATAGACCCCATTAACTTTTGGTGCAGATGGGCCTTGTCAAATGCATGTGACGTTCTACTTTGGTAAGGTACTATGAGGTTTGAAGCTGCCATGATTTGGCCTCTTTGATGCGCACGATCATGTGACAAAAAGTTGATGGTCGAAGGTGAATTCATCTCCACAGTCTGGTTGTAACCCCCTGTTTAACCTGAAGCATTTCTTTCTAACCTACCTTCAATGTAAGACACCACATGGTTCAACGGCTCGGGGATGTTTCGTATAGCTCGCTTTAATTGGCCGCTGTAGAAAAATCAATCACCGTGATTTCTGAATGGACTTATGGACTGCTTTACTGTTTCAGTGTGGTAGAGAGACAGCTGCTCCTTCATAAGGTCAGCTCTATTAATACCACAGAATGTTTTAAAGCCCTTCATTGCTATCAGTTACGACAGGCCACCAGCAACTGCTGCTTCTTGTCTCGGAGAAATGCAGGATGTTTAAATATCCATACACACACGCCTACACGCTCGAGCAACTTCCTACTCACACACAGACAGATACTCCGCGAGACAAGCGACAAGATAACTCGCTATCTTCTGACGTGCGATGTCTGACGTTTGAGTGTCGTGTGTGTCTGGGAAAGTAAAGTATGTTAAGGATGTGTGAAGCTCTCTCGGTAACTAATAGACTCTGATTTTTTTTTGTCATTTATAGGAAAGAAGGTTTGGCACGATGTGGGAAGTGCAGGAAAGCCTGCTACTGCAATGTGAAATGCCAGGTAGGAAACAGTTGCTGGAGGGTCAGCATCACTCTGTAATGTGATGATTCCTGTGTAAGGAAGGGGGTGGGGTGAGATAATAGACGCTATACTGAAGCCCACAGCGCCAACCTACTTTTCAGCAGCTACTGTGTGTTGATTGATAACTTGATGACACATCAGAAAGCAAGGAAGGAGCTCGGTAATCGTGACTAAACGTAACGTAAATGAAATTTTAAGACGTTAACCTCGTCTTTGACCATTTCTGCCTGAGTCACGTCAGATACATTTTTCATTCGCAACCATGGCTGTTTAACAATGAAGACAACAACTCCCATGATCCCACACTCCGTCGTGACATCATCAATCTACATCTTGGTGTTCATTGTTCTGATTGAGAGACCCCTTCACCAAAAATGACGGACTGTACGTTTAAGCTTTATGTAGTTTAAAGGTGCTATTTACGAGAAAAGTTGATTTTTTGAGTCTCACTCCCAACTCCAGCATAAAATAATAATAATAAATAATAATAATAAATGAATCAATGGGTGTTATTTTAACCAAAATATGGGGATTTTAACATAGTAAGGTGAAGTATGAGCATGATGAGACACATGAAGCGATTTGTGCGTGATTGTAATGCAGTCAGTTTGCATATGGAGGGGTAAATGCGCGAGGGTAACATTACATTAACACAGTGTGGAGTCACATTCACCATGCTGCTTAATGCGGCTGGTAGTGCAGCTCAGGGGCCATATTCACCAACCGTTTTGTGGCGGTGGGACCTAAACTGTAAATAGCTGAATCTACTTCAAACCCCGGGGTTGCTCTTTTCTGTGTTATTATAATATGCGTATGTTTGTGTGTAGAAAGCAGACTGGGCCATGCACAAGCTGGAGTGCTCTGCAATGACTGCATTCGGAGAGAACTGGTGCCCGTCAGAGATGACCCGCCTGGTGGCCCGGATCCTCGCCAAGAAGGTCGGACGGTTGATAGAAGACACAGTGTTGTCTGGCTCATGCTGTGGTTCACTGAGGTCATTTTTGCTCATCACGCTTGTTTCCACAGAAAGCACAGAAAGAAAGATCTGCTTCTGAGAAGATCTTGCTCGTAGGAGACATGCAATCACGTGAGTTATTGCTCTTTCAACACACACATGAATTAATGACCAGCTCTCTGGGGGACAAACCCTTATAAACCCACCTGAAAGGAGATGTACAGATTTAGTGTAAAGTTTCCAGAGTCTGTACTTCAGTCCCAAGTGTCCCGAGATATCCCTCTTAAAAAAGCACAACCCATTCAGATTAGACTGAGGGAAACAACCACGAGGGCCCATCTATATATATCCTATAGATGTGGGTCAGATGGCCGTTCGATGACATAACAAGTGTAACATCTTGAACGAGAGGCAGGAGCACTTGAGGCTAACATGCCTAAAGTGTCAGTGTGGCTGCAATGATGTTGGATAGAGTTAAATGTACTGTAAAAACCCTTTTGTCGCTCCAGAGGGAGCTTTGTGATGTCTGGTAGATTTTATATAGTTTACAACTACTTCACAGAGCCTTACAAACTGTTGGCTCACAGAACGTAGTATCAAACCATAGACTGTATATAAAGTCCATGTATTAAACCTGCGCATATTAGATAAATGGCTGTGATTGGCCCGGGACGAGTGGAAGTCTGTCTCCATGTGAGGGGGTCCAGACGCCTCTTCAAGAGCAAATAAAACATGAGCTTGCAGATTTGCCTGGCTCCCAGTTTAGCAATATGGTACCCTGCAGCTAATAGTGTTAAGAAGAGTGTGGCGATGTTAGCTGCTTAAAGAAGCACATGGTTTTGTCAGCGTGCCCGTGTTTGTGTGTGACTCTGATCTTATGTGTCTGGAGGGAAAAGTTCAGCTCTCCTTTGAAACGCTGAATCAGTGTGAGCGTCTGACGAGAAAATACTCGTCATACCACTTTCATGGGTCAGGGACAAGACCCACACACACACACACACACACACAAAGTGACGTGGTGACAATGTGTTCCTGCCTCGGCATAGTGAGAGTGACGGGGGGAAGGAGAGCTGTTTATCCCCGTCTATTTACAGTTGTTAGAGGCTAACAGACCGGACCTGATGAACACTTTTCCAAACTTTTTGGACGTCTAGTCACATTGTACATACAAACACTGCAAAGAGGTTGAGGGTGAGAAATGATAGATAATACACATTTAGGATAAGATTTCCTACAAATGGACTGCACCCAAACTGGTGCTTCATCTGGGCAAAGAAGGTCTTTCCACTTTTGGATGGTATGTTCTACTTTGCCGCTGCCTAACTTCTTAATTACAGTCTGGCATAAGTTTTATATCAAAATAAATCATAGTCTAAAATAAATATGGCTAAAGAGATTGCACGCTGTCCTTGGTAAATACACTCTTCCCCTCTTCCTGTAACAGACGTGGAGGACGTAGATAATGACAAAAGGGAGATGCACGAGGGAGATGTTGCTGCGCTTCATCGTTTTTACTCCAAACATTTAGACCTGCCCGACCATAAAGACCTGCTCACGCTCTACTCCCAGGTAATACACACACGTACACATTAATGACTGTCTATGATGATGTATATACTGTATTCTGGCAATTTGCAAAAATGTGCTTGTCCATGATTTCCCCAACAACCACTACAGTACAATTGGTGTAAAACAAGTGGAAGATTGGTAATCTAATAGTTTTTTTCCCCCTCCCCTCTGTCCTTTATTCACAGGTTGCCTGTAATGGTTTCACTATAGAGGACGATGAACTGTCCCACATGGGTACTGCAGTCTACCCAGAGTAAGAAGGAAAGCTCACATGCATACATACGATCACATTATCACTGCACTGTTTCAACAACACATGGAAAGATACGGTATACTACACAGGACGTTTTCTCCTCCTTACGCAGCTTCTTCTGTGGTTCTCACTTTGGATGTTCCTAACACCTAATCACCCGACGTTTAACAAGAAGTTTAAACTTGTCTAAATGTAAGAAAACACTCAGAAAACAGTCAAAATTGAGCATAATTGAATCTTTAAAGTTAAACATTGTCTATAAAAATACTTTGTGGATTACATCTTGGACGCAACCCCCCTTGTTACAATACACAATAAAGGAAAGGCAAAAACCCAAAAAGCATAATATGACCTCTTTAACTGATGCTGAATGCAACATTTGGCAGTATTTGATTTTTGTTTAAAAGGTCAGTATTCAGAGCGACATGTAACAGATATCCAAAGAGACCAGATGGTCACTCCCTATCAAGACCACTTTCTCTCTCCAGTTGGTCATTGGGTTGTAAAATCCTCCCCCTGCTGTGGCTGTTAGGTTTTTAAACTGACTGTGTGAAGGTGAATTTGCACTCTCAGCTCATTTTTAAGCTATTTCCAGCCTGCCACCCAGGTAATTGCAAGGTAGCTAACATATTTCAGCGCGTACAGAGAGGTCTTGGGCGTCCTCGAGACCTCTCTGTATGTTCAGTCGCAGCATAGCCACTGAAAATAAAGTGGTTATGTCGCTCTGAGCAATAATAAGAAGGCACTTTTGCTCCCACTTCATTGTGAGAAAGTAGAGAACTTGATTTGTATTCTTGACCCTTTCTTTCCTGTCTGTCTCTCCACAGTGTGGCACTGATAAACCACAGCTGTCTGCCCAGCGTCATAGTCACCTATGACGGGACGTCGGCTGATGTTCGGGCGGTGCGGGACATGAAGCCTGGAGATGAAGTGAGGAAAGGGGACAGCTGCTGTTAGAGGGGGTTGGGTCTTGTTTTTTTTCCAAGTGTGTGTGTGTGTGTGTGTGTGTGTGTGTGTGTGTGTGTGTGTGTGTGTGTGTGTGTGTGTGTGTGTGTGTGTGTGTGTGTGTGGAAAAAGCAGCCGTGCTTATTCCAAGAGGGCAGAGAGTGTGAAACATTTGTCTGTCTGTGAGCTCGATTTGGTGGATCAGCCTGCTGCGAAACCAAAGGACGAATTTGTAAACTGTAAATTAAATGATACGCTACTTCCTTATCATCTTCCCTTAATATTCATAGGAATCAATCAACTTAAAATGATCTTTAAGCCAAGGTTTGTTTTCTATGATTTCTTTAAAGGAGCATTTTGTGAATGTGCTTATTCAGTTGAAAAAACTTTTAAGGGGGTTATTTGCTGGACTCTTTCTTGGCCTGGCACATTAACTGCCTGGAGTCATCACCGCAAGGTCGCTTGGTAATCAAGGTGAATCGGTTACTCTCCATAGGGATCAGGGTTGTTACTTATAGACAGAGCCAGGTTAGTTTTATCCCTGTTTCCAGTTTTCTAGGCTGCTGACAGTTGCTTTGTATTTAGTCTACATACAAAAGGGTAGTATCAGTCTTCTAATGCAACTCTCAGTGAACAACCAGTTATCCCAAAACGTCAAACTATTCCTTTTGAAAGCTTTAAACACACTTGACAGGTTCTGGTCTCACTCTCGACACAGGTGGTTTTGAATTAAAACATGGATGAGACAGTAGCTTAAAAATAGACGAGCCTTAGAAAACTTTGACATCAGGATTGCGAGATTAAAAAGCAGAAGTCTGAAGGCTTTGGCACGAGCAGAGCGTAACATCCCTGCTGATGTACAATCCCGGCTCAACGGCAGTCTACTTATCAGTGTGTCACAACAGCACTGTGAATAAGAGTGCGTGAGGTCTGAAGGGGGGATGCAGCAGCTGAATAAAGAGGCTAGTGGGGGTGTTTTTAGGAGCTTAGAAGCTTTCTGGCTGCAAATTGAGATACTGAAGAAAGATGAAGGATGGGGAGTGTGCATTATTTAGGATTCTTGTGCGTTGTGTGTTATTCCCACCTCTAGGTGCTCATCAGCTACATAGACCTCCTCTACCCAACAGACGACCGCAACAACAGGCTGAGAGAGTCCTATTACTTCACCTGCGACTGCAAGGAATGTAAAAGCAAGTCCAAGGTAAGACGCCAGAAGAAGTGCTGAGTGAAAAAATGACATGCATTATTCTGCTTGACGAACACAAGTGGGACCATTTTTGTCAGTCATTACTACACTGTAAAATTTAGAAACTGCTCCTAATGCTCGGTGTCCTGTCTTCACCTCCAGGACAAGGTAAAGTTGAAAGTACGTAAGAGGAGTGAACCCATCGAGCCTGAGGTCATCAACAGCATGGTGCGCTACGCCAGGAAAGCCATCAGAGAGTTCCGGGCCTTCAAACACACAAAAAATATCCTTTAATGTCACCTAATAACGCTCTCTTCAGTCCAGTAGAGTTGTGATTTGTGATTCTGAGAGAGCAAAACTCACGTAAAGTAGCTTCCCAGACTCAAACATCTGAATATATGATCAGAGGTCACTTTGACATGTCAGTCACTGGTGTTGATGCAGCCTTGACTCTGCGGCACCCCCTGGTGAGTTACTGGAGATGTGTGAGCAGAGCCTGGACGAGATGGGAGCCGTCTTTGATGATTCCAATGTGTACATGCTCCACATGATGTACCAGGCCATGGGGGTTTGTCTCTACATGGAAGATCCAGAGGGAGCTATCAGATACGGCGAGAAGATCGTCCAACGTTACAGGTGCTAAGAAACAGTGAACAGTAAAGGAAGATGCTTATTGCAATTATTTACCTGTTTAAGTGTAATCACTGTGTGATCTCTTCCCCAATGCAGTAAGCTGTATCCAGCCCACTCTTTGAATGTGTCCTCCATGTACCTGAAGCTGGGCAGACTGTACATGGGGATGGAGAGGAACTCGGTGGGCATCAGCGCTCTCAAGAAGGTAACCTGACCCCAGCTGAGCTTTTACACCAGACTCTCATACTCAAATATGGCAGCTACAAAGCACTTTTAACCAAGTGAGCATAAAATAGTGATCTGCTGATAAAATCATTCAGCCTTGGTATCATTTGAAATTTCAGCACCAGTTTTTAAGCAACATTTCACTTGTTTTTCGACAAAGCCCATTTTTTTTACTTAACAAAAGAAGCCTCCTTCTCAAATGTTAAATGTTAGCATCTGTGTTTTGACTATAAACTTTGCTTTCACTGTGAATTTTCAACTCATGTCAAAGACAAAGCGATCCAGTTGTCTTTGCAACAGCCGCGCCAACAATTACGGTGATATAAATACATGTAAGTTGGCACCAGGAAGTAGTGAGGTGTTATATACCCAGACCTCGTAATCATGTGCATACTTTCCTGTTTTAAAATTAGATTTGTTTGTGTGTCTTCACAGGCGATCGCCATAATGGAGGTGACTCATGGGAAGAATCACTTCTATTTGAAAGAGTTGCGGAAAGAGGCCAAAATGCCGAAAAATTAAAGAAAGGATGTGATGCAGCTGATGTCGAAGGACTGCATACACTCCTCTGATGAGGAGCTTCACAGAACTGAAGGCACTTTCTACTGTTTTTGGAACGGAAGCAAAGATGGAGAGCATTCGTGTTTTTCTGATGAATACATTTCTTGGAGATTTAACTTTTTACATCAGTGTTATCGGTGCAACAACTTATTAGTTTGCTGAATGTAGGACACTTTTGTACCAGAGATGCATTTAATGTTGAGTTCTATGAAAATCTGACATTGTGGACGCTGCTTTTTACTCATGTTGACCATAAACTGTAAAATCCTTCTCCACATTGTGTTTGTTTTGGCTTGTGATTGACACGTCAGCTGGACCCTGTCATCCATCAGAGTCCAGTTGTTTACAATGTGTGCAGGAGGTCAACCCAACGAAATCCCTGTCAGCCAATCAGGACAGCTGCCTCACCACAAGGGGCCTATTAAAGCTGCAGAATGTGCCTGAGTCACAACGGAGGGCTGGGAAAGAGCAGTGTGTTTGCATTAACACCTCGCGCGAGTGCTTTGCGCTAATTGACGTCTCCATTACCGCGAGGGAAACACTCTCCACAATCACAACACCAGCTAAAAGAAAAATATTTTTAAAAAATCTCAATAAATGAATTTGTGGCCACAGTCTTAAAGAAAATAAGGCTTTATTGCATAATAAGCAAGTACGACAGCTTCATACATGTCTGGGGAAAGAAAAACAAAAGACTTGATGCACTGAAAACGCATATACAAAACATATGTACACATACTTTGAAAGGTATTTGGGAGTTTTGCCAAAAAAAATGAAGGGGAAAAATTAAATATTAACAAAGAGTGGAATGCCGTGTGAGAAAAAAATACTGTCACGAAGAGAACAGAAGTGCAACAAAACACTTAAATGTCAAGAGAGCATAAAGCTTATACTTACTTGAGAATATATATACATTAAAAATATAAAAACGCATGCATAGTTTATTATGTTGCGGTATTTTAAGGGTACCAAGTCAAAAAAAGGAAAAAAAAAAAAAAAAAAATGAAAGAAAACTATATAAAACATTTGTAGAAATCTTTTCTCACATGCCCGTTATGTACAGAGTTACTTTGGACATGGCTGACTTTGCATTACGATCCAGAAAAAAAAAAAAAAAAGTATATTAACATAACATGTAAAGGGAAATTCTTCAGAGTGTATTTTGATAAACAGGAGCCAGAAACATGGCAACATTGAAATTTATCAGGTTCAGATCAGACTTTGAAAAATGGCTGCCTTTATTTTCATTATTTTTTGGGGCAATGTCACTTTTATACTATCATCCTTCAAAAATAAACCAAGAGATCAGCATTATGCCACTGCAAAATCCTTACCGATGGGTTAGGGAAACGATTTTGAAGTGTTGTTCTCATTATAAAACATTAAATACTGATTTAAAGATTTAATCCTTGAAAGGGAAAAAAACAAGGCAGCCAGGAGGCATCTCCTTGTCTCATGTTTCAATAAGGCACAGTGATACAGTATGTACAGTATTTGCTGTATAAGGACACAAGTCTCAAACAGTGAAATTATATTCATAAATTATCTCAAATTCACTGGACAAACTCATTTTAGACTTTTGAAATGCTTTTAGGTAAGAAATGTGATAAGTCACACGTGATCACAAGATGTTGTGATTCAAAATACTGCGAAAATGTACTTTGTGCGTCTTTAAGAGGAGGAGGGATCTTAATAGAAATATATCAAATGAGGCAACTCCATAAGGAAATGTGAGCAGACCTTTTGACATCGACAAGGAAGGCTTTCAGGAAAATGTGGTCATGATTAAGACGAGTGATGGAAAAAAAGATCCCCAATGCTCCTCCGTTCAATAGCGAAGGTGACCACAGTCTTGATAGAAATAAATAAAAACATTTGTTACAATGTCGAAGTAAATATCTGCTGTATTAATCAATACTCTGTTAAAAATAAAGGAACATTTTAGAACAGTGATTCAGAGAATACTTTTGTTTGGCAAACTCTTTCAGAGTAGAGAAAAATAGTCATAATACTGCTGCCACCTACTGTTCATGCAGCAAAGTGCCATTTCTAATAACGGCTAAATAGTGAATGAGAAATGTAGCAGGCAGACTTGAACTCTCAGAACACACACGGGGACAGACGTACACATTCACACCTCACACATGCAGTCTCCACACAGAAGGACCAGGTCCAAGGTTAAAACCCATGGGGGGGAAAAACATCTGAATACACTGATTAGGAGAAATGGTCAATTTCTATACAGGCCTACTCGAATCCTTTCCTCCCATGAGGTGAGTTAGTGTGGAAATACACTAAGATTTCCATAAACTGCCACATAGATAACTCAACATGAATCTCTGTATCTGTTCCAACCAGCTATAAGTTGTACTGTATTTCTTTTTTACAGTCCTCGTGCTAATTTGAAGTACCGTTGTCGTCATCTGGTGCCGTTCTGCCCCGTCATGTAAGGTCAAAGGTCGGGATGCCAGGCTCAAATGAGGCGGGAGTTCTTGAGGAACTGGATGAGGACCTGGTAGACAAACTTGTACTGGGAGATGGTCTGCACCATCAGCATCCTCTGCTGCCTCAGCCCTGACAACATGGTGGGAACCTCCACCGGCTGGGAAGAAACAAAAGAGAAGAGGAAAAAACAAATTCATTAAAGTTAAATTACACTGCCTCCTCTCCTGAAACATGCATTTGTGTTTTCTCCCTAGGATGTTGAATCAAGATGTCCCATTATGGTCCAAAACAAGTTTTACCGACGTCTAGGATGTCACGGACACGACATCACTGCCTGGACAGCGTTGGCTCAGTACCTTGATTTGATGGTCTTAATACTTGAGTAGTAATGTGTATATAATGTTTTAAAAATGTTTCTTTTCAACAACTAAATATTTAATGTCAGTGATGGCAAAAGAAATGACCCAAACTTAATTACAGTCCAGTCAGACGCCCTGACTGTAAGCCCGCTCTCCACCCACCTCATTGTGCTCCAGGCAGCTGATCATGAGCTCAGTGAGGATGACCACACCGGTGCGACCCACCCCGGCGCTACAGTGCACCACCACAGGTGGATTGAGGCTCTTTGAGGTGTCCAGCATGGAGTTAGTGTGTCTCCTCACGGACTGGATCTCCTCTAGGTAGGCTGCAGGACAGGAGGAAGGAGACACAGGCAAGAGGTTGGCAGGTTGGCCTTCTTTAAAGGAATCACGATTACACTTATTTGCTGGATAAGAATATGTGAAGCTAGAACCAGGAGGCCGTTAGATTAGCTTAGTTTAGCTCAAAGAGTGGATGCAGGTGAAACAGATAGCCTGTTAAAACGACAACTTATCGTTTTTACAATTCAGTTTTGTATGGACTAAACAACAGAGCAAAATCTGAGCTAATTACTTTTACGGATGCTGGTAGGTGTTTCTTTTAACAGTGGAGATCAAGCTAGCTTTTCTCTCTGCTTTAAGCTGCTCCCAGTCATTATAAAAAGGTTGAGCTAACTACCTACTGGCTCCAGCCTCATACTTACCACGCAAGAATGATATTCATGTCAAACGCTCTTCAAGACGGTATATAAGCAAATTCAACAAAATGTCGAACTATTCCTTTAATTAGATCATCGCTTCCTGTTCACAAAAAACACATCACAATCACAATAACGACGACACAATCCCACTCACAGAGGAATCCCTGGACATATTCGGGGCAGCCCTGCTCAGGCCAGTCGGTGTACTGCAGGTGCCAGACCGTCCTCTCCTGGCCAGACAGCAGGTGTTTGACCTTTAACCCTGTGGTGGCGTAGCAGCCCGAGTCAGTGCGGAACTTGGTGGTCACCTTGAACTTGCCGTGAGTGGCCGAGTTGTGTTTGGAGCCCAGTTTGGGCCAGTAGCGGTGACTCTTGGACCTGCCGCCCTCCTGATTGGAGGACGAGGATGGGTTGGTGATTGGAGGGAAAGGAAAGAAGAGAAGAAGAAAATAAGGGAAAATAGACACATGCCATTAACACAAAGACGCGGCGACACACACACGCTCCTGTTTCTCGCACCCAGACAGGCGCCAGCTGTCGGCCGCTGAAAAATATCCACATCTGCTTGCGCCATGTGTGCATATGTGTGTGTATGTACCTCCTCGGCAGTAACCATGGCGATGACGTTGACCCCCTGCTCCCACACCATCTGCCAGAAGTCGGCACAGGTGTTGGCTAGCGGGCCCTGGGTGGCAATGTAGTGCCACTCCTCCCCTCTGATCATCACCTGGGAGAACGCACACACAAACACACACACACAAAAGAATCTATTAGTGCACGTGGAGACGACAGCTAACAACAATCAGCGTACACGCAGGCAAACAAACAAATATGCTTACTAAAGACCACACTGAGCCCCCAGGCAGTTGCTGGGTGTTTTTGGCTCCTGTGTACCGGTTTTTAACTGCAATATATAAAACCCGTACCTCTGTGGAAACAGCACAATCATGACAATCACTGACACTTGCTTAAGATAACGCAGTTATAATAATAAATAAAAATATAAAAGGGAGCGGCGTTGTTTCTTTGCTTATTTATAAGAAAATGTAAAAAAGAAATGGAATAAATATATACAACATTTTTACAAGTGGCTACAAGTTATTACAAATAAAGGGGGGAAAAAAAAAAATAAAAAACATTTACAAACTCTGCTCTTCTCTCCTCTCTGCTATGTGTAAACAGCCTGCGGTTTCGTTGCTGAATCTTTGCCGCATGACTGTTGGTCTCACTATAGTCATTCACTGCTGTCCAGTTCATTTATTCAATTTAAAGTTTATTACAGAATGTGGTGAGAGTTAAGGGTTTTGGCAGAACTTTCAAAGAGATATTTCAAATGAGTAATAAAGTCATCTTGATGAAATATCACAATATTAAGCTTAGACCTGGTTATTTTTTTACTGACTGAATCATGTGTTGCAGATGATTCGTTCAAGGATCATCAGAAATGTGAACGTCCAGTGGTAATTTCTGTTTTTACAGTTTCTTGGGCCATTTTTTAAAGAAATAAAACATGCCTGTCAAACCTGCATGAGAAGTTTTGGGGTTTCGGGGGTTCTGAGAATTAATTTGTCCTTCTAAAAGTCCAAAATGTGAGCAGCTAATTTAAACACACTGACAATAATCTCATCCACCACTGGAGGGCAGCATAAATATCCTTTTTCATCCACAGTTTGTGTCTTTTCCCCTCATTTATAAAACTACCAACCCCTTCTTTTCAGCTTTCTTCAGCTTCCCCTCATTAATAATCATAAGGCATCACACAGCACTGAAAAACTTCCCATCGTCAACACACTCCAGCCACACAGACTTGAGAGTGCCATTACATAATGAGCATGTCCCAGCTAATACCTCAGGCCACCTCGTGACTGTAAACACTGTATTAAGAGTTGATGGGGAATAAACAAGGCCTTTTGTTCTGCGGCAGTTACCTTAAATGACGGGGGGGAAGTAAGAGGGTTACACCGTGATAGGCAGCGACTCAGTGCTGCTTTGGTGATCGCGCTCGGGTATGCACACAAAATGCAAACTCATGCATACACACAAGCTTGTGCTCGCGCGCTGTTTGCAACTACGCATGAATAGAGGGGCTAGTGAGAGCAGCTCAGGTTGACTTAAGAGGGTTTGGAGTTTGGACCACATTCTTTGGGAATTCCACCAGCTCTGTGAGCTTAAAGGCCCAAACGGCCTTCAACAGCTGCCTTTCATCCTTTCCTCCGAGACGTTCGCTGCTCAGGAATGACCACAACAAAGACGACAGAGAGCTGAATGTATCCAGTTTATGCTCTTTGTTTTAATTTATGTTGTATGATGTGGGTGTTGCAAAGCACTGTGAGACTGGAACTGTGATGAAGAGCCGCAACATAAACTTGAATCTTATGAAACACTTTGTGAAATGTTCTAGCAGTCACTATAATTGTCTTCCCCTATATTAGTTCACACTGAAAGCTGGCAGATGATACAGTGTGGTTTAAAATCAAGGTTGTCATCAACATTCAATCTTATATGATGTTGCCATTCATAGGTGCTTTCATCCATCTGTTTTATGAGAGTTTTAAATTTGCACATAAAAATCTGAGTGGTAATGCTGATAATTAAATGAAAACAGAAAATAAACTTTTTTAGGCTTAGCTGAGGTGGAAAATGTGGAGTACTGATAAAAACAATATGTGACAAAGTGCAATGGAATCAGAGTTAGTAAATAATGAAACATATATTCCAGTTTCCATCATGTTTCCTCCCTCTTCCTCTGCAGTTGTTACCCGACTGGAGGACCAAGTGAACCAATGAACCAACTCCCAATATTCACATGACAGAAGTGGATGGAAATGCACATCCATTCTCCTTTTTCCTGGACATTTGGTTAAAATGTGTTCTGGTTATTTCAATGTTTTCAGATACACTGAACGCTTCTTTATAAATTTAGCTACTTAAGCTAAGTTAACCTTTTAAAAAGGATTTTCTGAAAACAATGTTCGTGAAGAAGAACAAAAACAAAAGAACAAAAAGGACGATATTAACTTATTTATGTAGCGAGACCTTCGACCTTTCATGAGTACACACAGTGGAAGCATCAGATCAGGGCTGCCAGTTGTTTTTGGCCCGCCAGATGTTGCTGTCGCTTTTTGTAAGGTTAAAATCTCTATAATATATAGGATTTTTACATTAATTATTTCTCAGAAACTGAGCACCGTGAGCAGAGTGGCACTTTGTGCAGAAGTCGGTCACTAAGGGAACTTGAGATCTTATAAGCCCTGAGAGGCTAAACATTTTTTCTCCTGTTTTTTAATCATAAAAACAGGAGAAAAAAACATTTAGATCAGCCTTAGAAAATGGATCACAACCATTTTTTTTACTTGCCTCTCAGGGCTTCCATATAATGCTTAATAAATAATAAATAATAATAAAATGCTTCTGGCACGTGATCCACCATTAAGTTTCAGTGTTGACGCGCCAAGAGAAAGAGTAAGAGCACTTCTGCGTCAGATAAGTTTCATAAAAGTCCCTAATTCACTTTTACACTTTTACCCTTGACCCCTCGAGCGCACCTTGATATGCGAGGCGTTGATGTAGCCCGTGTTGTTCTCCTTGTTCGGTACGAGCTCGACCCGATTCTCTTCATACGGAACCACGTCACGGAAGCGGTTGCGCTCTGTGTTTTCGGGCAGAGTCGCCGTGGTGAGAACGCAGTCGGCCCTCTTCTTGGGAACCTGCTCGTACTCAGTGAAGACCCGCTCCTCTTCCAGCTTCAACTCCAAGGTCTTACACTGGAAAGAAAGAGAGAGAAAGAGAGGAAGAAAGAGAAAGAGAGGTGGGGGTGTTAGTCATTGAATACCAGGGAACACATCATTCAGAGGTTTCTCTTTCAGTCCCCAAGAGGCTTTTATTCATTTACATTCCACCATACCTAAGAGACTATTCAAACCAGGGGGATCTCATTATAATATACGTCCACATCGCTAAACTCTCGTCATCACTCACAGCTCAACACTGACTTCTATATCAAAGAACTCAAAGTATGCATAATGCATCAACACAGCTGTAAGAGAGCAGAATACGCAGTGATCCTGGTGGGGGGTTCGTGTTTACTAGGCCAGTCATGTTTGAGAGGGCAGCATCTCTCTCTCTCTCTCTCTATCTTTCTATCACTCTTTCTGTGCGGCTCGCTCGCTCGCTCTCTCTCGGGTCACATTCTTAACATACCGACGGGCCTAGAGGCGATAAGCACCACCATGCCACGCGTTCCACAGCCCACTTAGGGCTTGCCCCCGTTAGCTTAGCAACAGTCGGGACAAAGGCCGGGTTTCACACCTCCACACTCGAAAAGGGAGCAGACAGACAGTATTTGTGAAATGAAATCGTCTGTAAATGTCTTTCAGATTTGCAGCCAAGCTTCTTTTATCACTGCCGCTGGGCGTTTATCCTCCAATCATACAAGGAAGATGTGTGAATTGAATGAGAAAACTGTAAATCCAGAATAGCAACAGATGCATAATCGGGTTGTGTTCATATTTCCAGTCTAAAATTGTTTATGTACTTTTTGAACAATCGTGAGTCAAAAAGATCTTAAAAGCTTATTTTATCACCATGATACCATAAAATCACAGAATTTACAACTAATAACCTATAATCTTTAAATATAATGCATCCAAGGAGATTTGGGTAATGAGCAGCAATGAAAAAATGGAAATTATTTCCACAACAACACCTTCATTTTTAAAAGTTATCACTTATCAATCAATAGCACGTAATGTCTCACTACAAAAACATTTTCTAGATCTTTCAAAAATACTTCCTGATACACATTTAAAGCCATGAAAACAAAATCTTACCCGTTCGTCCGTGGCAGACTTGGCGCCTTCCTCCGCGGGACTCTCCGGGACAGGCATTCGGGCCACGTAGAGGCCGTTGAGGGCGGCCATCATCAGCGGCCTCTTCATGGAGTCCACGGACATCTTCTGTCTCTCCAGCGTCTTCAAGAGAGAGGAAAATCCCGGTGTCATGCTCAGAGGTACCGGCAGCATTTGCGAGACTGACTGACCTGCGCTGGCCTCAAATCGGTGAGCGTGCACATGTGTGGAAGTAGGTGGGGAGTATTTGCGCATGCATGTGTGCGTGTGTGTGTCCGGTTTGTAGGGCAAACCGGGCCGTACCAGTCGCCTTGTATCCGGTCCAAAGGTGTGAACTAACAAGCCCCGTACACAAAGCCTATTCAAGAGCAGACTGCAGCTTCTTATCCATCTCACTTCGGCCTCGACTTAATTCTGATGCTTGTTTTGTCCTTCCTCTCATATTTATCGTTCTTTTAGTCCTTTGTTTATTCCCACCTACCTCCTTGGCCTCCTTTTCCTTACAGAACACACGCTCCCTCTGTCACCCTGTCAGTCTTTTTTTCTCTCTCTAACACGGCAGCCAAACTCTGACCCACATTGCGCGGTCCCTCCTTCCTCCGCGGATTACCTCTCCTAATCTCCGATGCTATTAAACCTCCAGGACAGCTCCACCCTTCACCTCTCCACCTCCTTCATCCCCTGTCGGACAGTCAAAACAACAGCTTGGGGGTCACTAGGGGTACCTTATAGGTATGAGATAAACAGGCTGGTATAAATGAGGGACAACAGCTTTTGGAGTTTTAGATGGAAGTAAAATATTTTGGCCACACCAGGTCACCCCTGAACAGAGAGGTTTATACCTACTAAGTGAGGCGATTATATGGTTTAACTTATACCTGGACTCTGGTGCCGTGTCAAATGTTTGTGCCTTAACAGAGAGCCGAGCTAACACAGAAACACCCAACCCAAAGAATAATCTGAGGGATTTATAAGGGTTTTAGCTGCCTGGGGGGACTCAGAGCCTAGTGCTACCCTCTCAGGTGCTGAACCCCGGATTACTACTAATCAGGAGCTATGAAACTAGCTAGCAAACAACAGACTGAAATATTTAAAACTGTACCAGTATGGTGGGGGTTTTGTCAAGTACAAGATGATGTTGGGCGCATAAAGTTTTTTACATAAAAATTCATAATATGACACGATCGAGCCTGTTATTGACGCTATGTTTGTGTATGTTACTTAGTTATAGGGCTGCAGCTGACAGTTATTTTCATGTATTTTATCAAATAACATGTTCATTATTTTAATCCAAATTAAAGCTACATTATGTAGACATTTTGTCTGATTTAAATTACAATTGGGTCCTTTAGGATCCAGGTTTTAAAAAGCAGTCCTCTGGTCCAGCATCACCCTTCTATAACACTGTAATGGGCATTATGGGCAGTTCAAAAACAAATGATCAACAACACAACCAGAGATATCTCCTGTTTCATTCTTCTTCCTTTTCAAAACCTGGCGCCTACATTACCCACAATGCAATGTAGCCACTGAGTGACAACACTGGAGGCAATTTATCAGATTACATGCAGCTTCCTCTGGAGCCACACAAGGCTTTCTACTACTTTTTTAACAGATGCAGAAACAAAAACAAGCTAACCAATCGAGGTAGCAGTAAACCAACAACTCCCGTGTCCTGCAAGGTAAAATTACTGTTTTTGCCAAAGGAGTCTGGTGGCATTGGTGAGATCTATATAGCCTTCGGAAAGTGCTGTCGGTACTCCTGGTGATTCTCCAAACTGGGGGTGGGACAACTGGCATCTAGCGGAGGTAATACCCTGACTTTGGATAAGTACCTCATATAACCGCAAATCAAAAAACCCAAACTATGCCTTTAATCTTCTGTGGAAACATTTCAGGACTAATAAATCACGTGGATTATTGAAATATGTGTTGGCACTGGGATAAAATAAATGATGAATGAAGGAGAATGATTGTCTTACCCTTTGAGCGAACTCCCTCTCCACAATGCTGTCTTCTAAGGAGAACATCTCTGACACCGGCCTCTCTTTGACCGGCTCCTTCCTCACCCTCTCCTTCACGCTGGTCAAGTCCGGTTCTGAAATGGACGGACCCAAAACTGCTCCATTCACCCCACCCTGGTCCCCACGGGTCAGTGTCCCACCACCACCTGCTCCACCACCACTACCACCACCTCCAGGCCCACTTGGGCCCTGCCCAGCTTTGAGCCCTCGGCCCTGGGCTTGATTTGGGTCCATTGGTCCCTGGTTGCTCTGGGGTCCTTGATTATGGTTGTGGTGGTGGGTGTGGTTGTGATTGTGGGTGTGGGTTCGGATTTGAGCATTGCTAGGGTGTCGAGGAGGACCAGGGTACTCTGGAGGGGGTTTGTTGGGCAGCTTGGCCAGAGCAGCCTGGAGCTGAACGCTGATATCCTCATTGAGTCCTGGGATTTGAACATCCAGCTCAGGCCTCTCCTCTTCCTCCTCCTCCTCTTCCTCACTCTCACTACTGTGTATGAGCATGGTCGCATTGGAGAGAGTCTTTTGATGCTGGTACGCCACTGGCCCAGACGGCGCTACAGAAGCATCGGGGGCTTTTTGGGCAGGCATCTGCATGGGGAGCTCTTGCGACTGCTGAGGTGGAGGTGGAGGCTGCGGTTGTGGCTGCGGCTGAGGGGATTGGGGCTGGGGTGGAGGGATGGATTGAGGCTGAGGGGGCATTACATGTTCTCTGAGAGTGTTCCTCCGATGAAGGGGAGCATTCATGCCCTTCATCACCATGCCCTCCATCCCTCCTCCTCCACCTCCTCTCATGCTGCTGATCACCTCCATGCTGTGTCTCTTGCCCAAGGTGGAGCGGTGCTTAGCAGCTGCAGTCAACGGTTCGCTAACCTCCTGCAGGGACTGGTGCACCACTGCCGAGCTGTCCGGCTGGAAGGTCTTGACCGACAGCTGCACCATGCGGGTAACCAGCTCCGGACTGCTGCCCGCAGTGCAGCGGTGACGGTGGCTGGCCAGGTCCGGGGTGCTGGTGGCCGGGCGGAAGGAGCTCGAAGGGTATGGTGGAGGAGGGCGTGACATGTGGTTTCTCAGCATGTTAGCTGTAGCTGCATAGCTTCCCGCATTAGTCCCCTGTTGTTTGGTATTCGCCAGCTCGGGTGTGCTGACAGTGTGAGAGATGGAGCTTCCTGCACCTCCAACCCCGCCGCTGCCTCCACCTCCATTAACACAGGGTGAGTGACAGGGGCCCTGGCTGCTGGCTGGTCCTCCCTGATGAGGGCCATGGGACACAGGCTTACTGTAGCTGATCTGTAAGTTGAACATTCACAGAAAAACAGTGTGAGATATAGAAAAGACCAGAAATTTTAAAAACAATTAAACACAGAGCATCCACCTCTCTCACCTGTGATGTGTACGGTCCTGGACTGGGCCCCAGGCCATGATAAGGGCCCCTCTCCCTCATCTCTGGCTGGCTATACACCAAAGCCTCAGGCTGCCGATAAGCACAGGCATTACTGATGTTCAGACTGCGCAGCGACTGGCTGTGGAGGTCATGGTGAGCGGGGAGCATGCGCCGCTTCTGCCGCATGACAGCATCGTACTCAGGCGTGGGCCGGTAGGACGGAGCGATGATAGCGCTGTGGCGGTGGCTGGGGATGTAATCCGGGCGCATGAGCTCACTGCCGGGGATGCTGAGGTTGGAGGACATGGGCGAGGGCGGGATGAAAGTCTGGGAGTGATTGAGGGAGCTTAGGCTGGGGCTGCTGTACATGCTTCCGTTGGGCACGGTGCCGTTGCGGAAGGGAAAGTCCCCCGGGCAGCGGTCCAGACTGGTCTCTGACTTGTAGTAGGGGTCGTCATGGAAGATACTATCTAAAAATCAAAAGAGGGAAAATGAAAATAGATTTTTTTTTTTTTACAGATTTTGAATGTTTTTGGATGATGTGAGCCAACCATAACCCTTTAAACAGCTCTACTAAACCTAACCCTAAACACTTGGTGCTATACGCTTCAGTTTTCCATAAAACTGATACTGAAAGAATACAGAACATGATGAACCAATAACAACACAGTACCTGGTAAATTACTGGGACTCCCTAAAAACTTGACCGCCTCAGCCCGTGCTTTGAGTGGACGTTTTTTCAATCATTTGTGTATTTGACCTCTTAAATGTGTGCGATAAGTAATGTTTTTTCAAATACGTCATCGGCAGAATCTTGTGATTGGTTAGTGTTGGTTTAGTGTAACCCTAAAATTCTTCGTGTGTCCTTTTGGGCAAACCTGATTCTTTAAAAGTGAAAGGAACCGACGCTGCACCGAGGGAGCTTCGGGTGTTTTCCAGTGTTCTGGTTTCATTTTTAAAGCTGTCGATCAGCAGTAATTGTGACTCCCTCAAGGTATTTCTCATGTAGCGTAAATCTGAACGTGTCCTTCCAGTAGCAGAAGTAGTAGCAGTAATACTAATTTGGATAGATTTGGAAGATTTTCTTCCCACCATAATGAAGGAGACAGTGGTATGCATGTTATCCCTCTTTATTCAACAAACAGAGCATTCTCTCGTGTGAAACTATCTCAAACCCACAAGCAGGCAGACGTACATAATCTCCATCCAGAGTGATGCCTGAGGTCAAACTACAGAATGATCTCACACCCACACATAGTAGCACACCCAGAATGTTTTTCCACTCGCTCTGCTTTACTGTCGAGCCGACGCGAGTGAAGCTCCTCGGATTATAAGGCGGACTGAGTGTGTGAACGAGTCAATGAAAGAGTGGAGCACAAATGAGGTCACCGCTCGGCACCCCCGAACGTTGGGCTCTAATTGGCTGGGAGATTGTTAAAATACAAATGGGGCTGTGAGTCACACGCCTGATGGGAAAGACACAATTAGCTCCATTCAAATGCTTCAGTTATTATCAGGCAGGCTGAGAGCTTCAATCACAATGTGGTCAAAGCAGTGAGCTGGAGGCGTTGAGACTTAAATGTATGTATGTGTGTGAGTGTGTGAGTGAGTGAGTGTGTCTGTGGTTTTACCTTGAGAGCTCTGCGTGTCCTGATAATGCTCTCCATACTGGGAATGCATTGACTGGAAGTTACAGGACTGGGGCCGCGGCTGAATGAAGAAACACATTAAAAGTTAAAAGGACACAATTACTTGTTCCACTTAATTAAAGCTGCGTTTCCACACAAAGCACACTGAACTTTAAGCTCCAGGAACAACTTTTCAAGGAGCTAAACGGTTCCCTTAGCCTGTTGTTGTCTGCCTTTCCATCGCAGTCTATAGACCTGCAAAGGTTCAAAAAGGTGACTGCTGTTATGACACATCCCTTTCGCAGACTAGTGACTAACAAGGACTTGGTCGACCTGTCGTCTGGTTTCTTCTGTAACTCCATGTTGATGTGTGGAAGCACATTAAATAACAAACTGGTTTGTCGCTGTAGTTTCTTAAAAATAGAAGGATGAAAAAAAAATGCTGCGAGTACTCATCCATTCAGAAATGTTCAGCCCCACCCCAAAGGTTCCTGTACCTTCAGAAAGGACTTCCCCAATCAGGGAATTTTTGGAGGAGAAAATAATGTCCCCAGATCTTAATTTAGACCTGCGGTGGAAACGCGCTGAGTTACTCCAAAGGTTCCTCTTCCTGGGGAAAGTTTCTGCAGTGGAAACGCAGCTTAAAGGAAAACCAGGAATGAAAATTCAGTCATTATCTATTCACCCTCATGGTGGTGGAAAGTCATGCTAACGATTTCAGCTTAAAAAAATGCAAATAACGTCTTTTCAAATCACTTTGGCATCTCAGGGCTTCTTGAGACATGGATCACACCATTTTATGCGTTTTTGGTTGGTTTTTTTTCACATTTTAAAACAAGTCCCCATCTACCTTAGTTGTTTAGGAGAATCCTGCAAGACTGTTTTGCTGTGAAGCTCCAGAAATGTTTTGTGGGCTGTGAAACTTCACCTGACTTTCCACCAGCATAGGGGTGAGTTGATAATGACTGATTTTCAAGGCATGAGAAATTAAAGCCATTCCTCCACTTTGCTTCTGTCTTACATCTGAACAACAGGTGACTGTGACCGACTCGGATCCGCTCTGGGGCCGCGGAGCTGTCAAACACCAATACACCAGTGCCTGCGGTTCTCCAGACCGACATCTGAGCACTCCAGGGGCCTGACTGAACAGCTATTGTGCCACATTTAGCTGAGCCATTGTCTGGCCAGCAGGGAGGGAGAAGCACAAATCACTGCCTTCATTGTCGCACCGGAAATCAGACCAAGCAACACCCTTGCAAACTTTTCCAACAACACCCACCACACCACCAACGCACGTTAAAACCGAGGCTCCATGGCACAATTAAGAGCTGCCCTGAGTGGGAGAGCCGGGGTCAAATCTCTTAACCGCAGCTCGTTTCTGTCTTCCCTTGCAAATTCTCCGTCTGTCTCCTGGCTTCTCTTCTCATTTGTAGAGGCCAGCGGCAATAACAAACAGGACTGCGTCAAACCACTGAGCAATAACTCGATGAAACATATTAAAACAAAGTGAGCAAATGACTCTGACCGTACCAGAGATATGCGGTGGGTCCAGGTGGGTCGCCTCCTGATCGGTGCAGGTGAGTGAGTGGGCCTAAAAAGAAACGAGGTGACAACTTAGAAGATGATTCACAAACTGAAAGTGCTGTGAACTCTGTGTCATCAATTCAAGATTTGTTGTAGAGACCTACAGCTTGTTTTGGCATTCATTTTTTTTCACATAACCTTCAAAGGGTTGGTGAATGCTATTTTAAAGAATCAAATGACAGATATAAAAGCGTTTTAATGGCCTTCTGCTGTCCTCAAGACTCACTCTGCACAGATCTTGTTCTGTTTGTAGAATTTGTGTCTGGCCGTGAAAAGACGAGCGATGTACTTTGCCATTTCCATGTCCTCCTGCAGATACGAGCACACAGAGAAAACATTAATATTTTCAAACGTGCAAACTTGTATTCATAGCAACTCAAGACCGAACTTGGCCCCGTGTTTGTCTCCGTGCAAGGATATCTGAGAATGTGTGTTTAACTTCCCACTGGAAACCTTGTGTGAAGCGTGCGTGTGCGCGTGTGCAGACACAACACTCACCATGTGAAAAATGATGGTGTCGTCTCTGCTTGTTATCTCCACTGTGATGGCTGACTTGTTGTGCGCTATGGTGCCAATGTCCTTCCACCTGTCACACGCACAAAAATGCACACAAGGATTGAATTTTCCCACACGAAATTCATAATGTTTTCCTGCATATTCATTCCTTTGTCTGATACACACTTCCTCATTATCAAAGATAAAAAAAATGGATAAATCAACTTACTTGTGGAGCATGATGGATCTGCCGTTTCTGTGTTTGACAAACACCCCAATGAAGGACACGCCGATGAAAATATCGTTGGTGTAGTTGTCCTGCCGGGGAAGAATTTATATCATAAGTTGATTTTCGCATACTAAAAGAAAGAGGTGTGTTTGGGGGGTGATAATATAGTAAAACATAATATAATATAATTAATCTACCTTAGCAGGAAAGCTCTCCTGACCAAAGCCGTCCAGTTTCTCCACCTCCTTGATGTACAGCAGCTCTGCCTCAGCTGTCTGCATTCGACTGGAAAGCACAGACAGATTCAGCGTCAGGTACAAGGTATCCCACTGTCTCTGAATCGTTTTCTCTTCTCTTTTTCACACGTGCACACATGTACATACAGTATCAAACAAAGCTAGACAGTACCAGTGACTTTTGTGCTCCTCTGCAACTTTCTGGGTCCAGTCCTCCAGCACCTCGTCTCCATTAGGCCAGTTCTGAGAGAGAAAGGTAAGAGAAGACAGGTGATGGAGGATTAACCAATCTATTTCCTCAACACCCTAGCAGCTAAACTGTCGTCAATGGTGTAGCAATGAACAGCACTCGTCTTGCAATAAAGCAAAGTCAAATACAGTTTCATTAATGCAACATGCTTGGTGGCCACTAGGTCTTTATCTCAGCCCGTACTGTCACTCACATTCTAGCTTGTTCTCCTTCTGTTTTCTGTCTGTCGCTCAGGTATGCAGAGGGAGGAGAATGTGTGCCTTCAGGCAACACACAGACACACACACATATATTTGAAGAGTGAAGGTTTG
Organism: Pagrus pagrus; assembly: GCF_965226575.1. NCBI lineage: Eukaryota > Metazoa > Chordata > Actinopteri > Spariformes > Sparidae > Pagrus > Pagrus pagrus. The sequence continues at coordinate 10,273,805 of NC_140200.1, forward strand.
AGGACTCACCACGGGGAAGAGCACGTACTCCCTGAGGAAGTCCTGAGACATGAACTGAGTGAAGTCCCCGAAGTCGGCTGGAAAACATGAACACACGTACATTTGTTAATTTTCCTACACGTTTTTTTTTTCTCTTTAAATCCAGCAACTAGCTACTTTTTTGAGTGTTGTGTTGCCTCCACATGAACATCCCCTCGTGTGATAATCACAACCTCGTAAGTCGGAATTTTCTGAGTGATGAGAGCCCACGAGTTGTGACGTGTTTGCTGACATTTTCAAAAATGTTCTCAACTTTTGTATGCCTTTGCATAAAAACTAGCGAGCTTGCTAAACTGTTACTCTCAGTGGTCTCTAGACGCTGTCCCCGCGCAGCGTTCTCAAGACTCAACCACTTGAATGTTCATGTTTTAATCACAAGCTAAGGAGGGGGAAAAAAATCCTTGAGCAGAAGCTTCTTTTTAGCTTAATTGGCTAACAAGTAGGTAAACTAGCTACCCCCTTTATTCTGGTCCTTGTAAGTACTCGAGCACAGAAGTAATATCCCCACCTGCACACCATCTAACATGCTCAGTCCTTCAGAAAGGGCCCCTGAGTGCGTCTTATGTGCTGTTCTGCTGTCTGTCGGACAAAAGGAAGTACAGCGCGGGATCCTCGTCTCCCATCAGATAAGGGTCTTCCTGATGCTGCTAAGGGCTAACCTTGGAACTAGCGATAAGCTAACTGTCTGTTTACATTCCCCCTGGGACACAGACAGCACCCAGGCACAAGACCGCGGAGATGGATGGAGGTTGTGTGTGTATGTGTGTGTGTCAGGACTGATACCATAGGAACTCAAGTGGACTGGGCTCTCCCAGTGGTATGCAGCCATATTAGGTAGTGAAGTCAAGATGACCTGAGAAAGTGTGAGTTTGTGCTCACTCTTTCTCTCTTATGCCGCCTGTCTCCGTCTGGTAGATTATTCACATGGGATGTTTGTCCATGCACGTGTGTGTGTGCATGCGTGTGTGTCTCTTACCTTGTACTGCTAGGCCAGCTAGTCTGATCCCCTGCTCTACTCCGCAGTGGAGACGTCCATCCAACACCTCCTTCTTCACCTGCAGGTAATACTGATACCTGGACAGAAAGACAGAAGGGAGAAATAAAAAGGAAGTGTTATTCAGATTCTGAGGATGATTTGTAAGGCAGGTCAAAAATGCAGTTTAAACAATTAGCGTTTGGAAAAATATTTGATCTTTGTAGTCCACAACGTTGATTTATGATCGAATATCTGAAATGCAATGAGAGTGCTAACATACTAAACACTGGTCAGCGAGGGAAACATATCATGCTTTCTACACATTAGCATGCTACTGTCACTGTACACATGTTAACATACTGGTGTTAGCATGTATCTGAATGTAACACTGCGTCTACATACAGCCTTATAGAGCCGTTAGCATGACTGTGGCCTCAATGCTCAATCATGTGGTGTCTGAATGATTAGAAAAATTAGCTCCTGACAGGGAGAATTTACATGAACGGCCCTGAATTCACAACAACAACAACTTTGAAAGTCTGTGCAAGGTTTTGGTAAACAACTTGATGTCATAAACTCAAAAACATGGTGGATGAAAGTAAATGTTTGGTTGATGTAACTTTTTATATTACATATATTCATGTATTGCACATCATTAATATAGTATGAGGTTGCACGTGTTAGTCGATGTCCACTTAGAGTGACTTACATTAGTTCAAAAGGATTATTTATGAGTATTAACCCTGATAACAAGTCAGGTAAAGTAATATTTTCGTGGTTTTAGGGAATGTACTTGTGGTGCAATAAGTCTGGGACAAAAGCAATAAAGGGCTCCAGGGTGCAACACATATTTTGTTTACTTATATAATGTATTGAGACATTAAAATGTATTATTGGGATGAACCTTTATTATGTACCGGTGCACCTAAATGAAAATGTTGGGCACACCAGTGCAACCAGTGTAAAAATGTTAGTCTGAACACATCTCTGAGTCCATGTTGTTTCCACATTCCACTCAAAAGCTCATGAACACACTGGAGTTGGAAGAAACTTCCCAACTCAGGAAATGGGATCATCCGAGGAGCACGTGAAAGCACTAAGACACACAACAGCCCCTCTACCGGCTAAACTGTACAAAAACTCTGACAAAGTGGGTGGCAGCATATTAGTCTTCAGAAACTCACCAGAATCTGGTCGGTGGTTACTGTTATTTTTCCAACTCGCCACACTGTCTCTGAACACCACTTATAAAAAATCGAGTAGGAAAACATGATGGGTTTTTAGTTCGACACATCTCTCCAAAGAAAGTAAGAAGAGCTGTGCTCGAGGCGTTGCACATTAGCAGCTGAAGGATTGCAAACATCCACCGAGACACCACAGAGAGAGAAAGAGAGAGAGAGAGATGTGTTTCTTCTGCTTCTGGTTTGTGCAACAGAAAAAATGCGTCAAGACAGTATTGGCAACAGCATTAGCCGGTTAAAACAATACCAGAGAAGCATGTTGCAGAATCCAAGTGAGGAATGAGTGAATCACCTCTATTTGAAATGCCCGTGACTCATCTCTGACTTGAGAGGAATGCCAAATGTACACCAGCAGGGGCCAAACAATATGGTTTATAGGTCTGTTTATAGGACGTTACATAGAGCTGATGCTAATCAGGACTGAGTTTAATCTTAGTTAGGACCAACACAAGCTGGACAAAAGACAGCACGATCATTGCTGTGCGAATGTGAAACACTGTTTTTGGGCAGTGGTGGTTTTGCCAAGTGTAAGCTGATACGATGACACTGTTCAGATGATGTTGGGCCTTCACGTAACGCTGTGAAAGTCCCAAAACCAAGAGGCCAAAATACCCCGAGCTCCTTAAGTTTCTGAGCTCCTTTTGTCCACTTTTAGCTGTGGTCCAACTGGATGTTTGTCTTTTGAAGAATGGGGGCGGCCACACAGGAGGAAAGGGAGAAATGTCAGGGTGACCGAGCTCGGCTGCGTAAAAACTCGCACACCGTTTCCTGTTTGATGCCATGGTGACCGCAGGCCGAGTCTTTCCAATGTGGGCTGTGATGCACCTTTTTTCTGTCGTGCACACGCAGTCGCACACAGCCCGAGAGAGCTCCATCACACGGCTACATCGGGCCGTGTACATGCCAGAGTACACAATGTGGAAACCACTCTGCTATACATGCTTAGTCATTCACTCTCAAGCACATAATTTTGAGCTGATTCCTCAGTTCCTACAGTTTCTCTCCCCTTGTTCATTCATCAGCTCCCTCTGTACTTAAAGCTGAACCTCACAGTTTAAGAGTTGTGTGCCCTCCTCATATTCTTCTTCACATTCTCTCCCCCACTTCTTCTCCTTCTCTTCTTTTTTGAGCTCCACTCAGCATACTCCCGGGCCTATAATCTGACCCCGCCCTCCTCCCTCACCCTGTCATTACACCCGTTGGCTAAGCTGCCATTCCGTTCCCGTGGCAACCCTCTAATTAGCCAACCCCAACCGCCGCGGCTGCATCGGGGGGGGAGGAGAGAGGGGGGGAGGAGCCTGATGCGGTCTGAAAGGGGGAGGAGCCTCGCGGGACACAAAAACCCTTCAAATGATTGTGGACTTTGTTTTTACAAACTCTCCATGTTTTCCCAGCGCTCTCCGTATGGGGTCTGGGGAAATGTTGAGGTCGACAGTGGTTGGTTCTCATTCTGAGGTTCAATGGTAACAACATGATGGTGTTTATACATAGGCGAGGCCAGCGGTGGAGACGCGGACGGTAAACTGTTAAAATAACTATGAACAAGTGAAAGCGTGACAGTAAAAAGACAGCGGAAGAGCCACAGAACGAACAGCGGTTCCCAACCTTTAAACAAACCTTTGTTTTCTTGTGTACGAAACCTGCATATGTCTACATGTTGTGACCAGTTTATTTTTGTTTCATTTGAATACTTTTTACTGGCATCAAGAGGTGAAATGATCCAGTACAACACTAGGACTGGGCAGTATGACCCATAATCTATATAAAGATAAATTATCAGACAAGATTACAAACTTAAATATTGTAGTATAACAAACTCTGAGTTGCTTCATGATTTGAACTAAAGTATCAAAGTTTACATAGAGTCTTGTAGAGCACTTTATCATAAATAGGGTGTGTTAACTGAGTTAAAACTCTTTATAAACCATTTATTAGGCAATTGTTAAATACAGTAGTTGCAAACGGACTTTTATGAACCTTTACAATTGCTTAGTAAATAGTTTATAAAATATTTAATTGTTCATTAACAGTGAAATAACTATTACCTTAAGTTTAATTAACGATAAGTTCACCATTTACTAATGATGGTCATTATAAAGCGTTACCTAATTGCCTTTCTAACTATTTTTTATCTATGAATGTAACAATTATTTTGTTCAACTGTCTGTTTATAGACATTTCAAAGTAATATGAGTAAATGGGTGTTTAAAATGTAAGTTCACTGTAAAGCCATGCAAGCCTCGAGTACTGTAATGCATGAGGCTTACAACAACATTGACAGGCGCCTGGAAAATGTTAATGTATGAAATCACCCTCGCCACATACAAAATCCACATGTTGCATATTGAGGGGCTTAACTACAGAAGGATATTCATCCACTTGTACATTAACATTTAAAAAAAAGAAAGACAATCCTCTCCTTGAATACGTTAACACTTTGAAAACAGACAATGATCATAACATATGTTGGGCCTGCAGAGCTCCAGCTACCATTTTCCAACAGGGTTTACTGTGTTAGTCTTTGCAGAAACAGTGTCCCCATTACTCTGGATGATCTACAGAACACAACGTCGACAGTTTTTATGGGACTATTTCTTCAGCAGGAAGAAGTTCTGGTTAAAACTGTCACAGTGAAGTCTGGGGATTATCCAGAGTAATGGGAATGCTGTTTCTGGACACGTACTGCTATGAGTCATTTTTTTAGTGCTGCGAGTACCAGGAATAAAATTCCTTTTACCTGCACGGGGACACTTATCCCGTAAACCCTGGCTACTAAAACAAAAAACCACGAGAGCTCAGTGAGAAAACATATTTATGTGACGTCTGTCTTTGATACATACGTATATAAAAAATAAACAATTCATTATGTCTTAATATTTGTTTCACAACTTACAGTGTAATCACACTCTGGCCTGTTACTCATGAAACTACACATACATCTCCACAAAGACGTCATTAAGGGCAGCACACACCTGGCACGTCTGTTAGAATGACATCACTATGCCGTAATAACAGGTGAACATACATACATAGACATGAGGTAGAGCTTTCCTCGCTGAGAGTTACTTGTGACTTCCACCATGGCAGAGTGCTCTGCTGGCACTCCAGGCAGCCACACAGGCACAAAGAGCCCTTTATATGCCCACGCATGTTCAAGCCCCGCTCAAGACATGCTGCCAGATGTCCAAGTGGCCCCGGACAACAAGCCTGCGAGCATATGCGCATGCATGCATGAATGTGTGTGTGTACATATGTCTCCTCTACCCCCTCCACCTCTGCAGTGGTATGACCCTGACCACCCCCTCAGCCCTGGATGGGTCCAGACGGCTTGTGTGGGAGGCAGGAGGATTTCACTTTGAAATGTGTTGAATCAGCAAGGGGCACAACAGAGTACAGCTGTGTGTGTGTGCATATGTGTGTGTGAGTGATAACTAGCTGAACAAAGCTAGGATTTCAAGGCTGATGGTGCTGTTAGCCTTGGGGGCTGCTCAGGCCAGCTGGCCTCGCTCTGGTCAACAGCTCTCTGTTTAGGTTCCTCACTTTCTCTCTCTGGGCCACTTTGCCCCTCCTTCATATCAGTGAGATGGGAGCAACAGAAGGCTGCAACCACATACACACACACACACACACACACACCTTCTGTAAAATGTTTGTGTGCTAAAATCCAAAGATTTTGAGAAAGAAAAGGAGAGGGGTGGTACAGGATATCTGGTTACATGTGAGTGATATATAGGAGGAAATACGGGATAAGTGCATGAGGCGATTCAGGGACGAACACAGTGCAACCAACTCTGGATGATACAGTTAAGCACTAGAGCTGCAAAGATCCATCAATGGGAAAATATATATATATATTTTAATTGTTTCAGTCATTTTTCAAGCTCAAAACATGAACATTTGCTGGTTCCAGCTTATTAAATATCAGGATTTGCAGATTTTTTGTCATTTATGAAAGTAAACGAAGCAATTTGAGGACGTCACTTTCAGCTTCTGGGAAAGTGTGATGAGCGTTTTAAAAAAATTCTTTTTACATTTCACAGATTAAACAATGAATCTAATCTAAAATAATCAGCAGATTAATCGAGAATAAAAACAATCACAGACAGAAACACGGAGAGACAGAGAGCAGTTGTCCTGTCTCTGTACAATAAACAAGGTAGTCCCCCCACACTAAAAACACTCCAAACAACTCTGATTTATAGGTTTACATGGGCGGCCTAAAGGACCATTCTGACTTACAATCCTCCAGTGTTCCAGCAGCCCTTTGCTGCTGTGGTTTATCCTTGTGGCCATGTTGGTGTAAATAAAGCTACAAGCATATGGTCTGAGGCATTGTTTTTTTATTAGCTTCAACACTGTGGAGCATGCACATGTGCACTAGCATTTAGTGTGTTGTTTGTTTGTATTTTAGAGAAGGTCTGGAGAAAGAGTGAAACGTCTCAACTTAAAAAAAACTAATTAACATTTTTGAAGTTTTACAAGTTCATAATCCGACTATACACTTCTCAAATTACAGCAATATCTGCAGCTATGAGCATAATTGCATTAACATAACGGAGAACAGTGTTTACATGGGCTCAAACTATCTTGCGTTACTGCTATAATTGCTTCATAATTGGATTATTGGTGTAAATACGTAGCCAGTACACACACACACACACACACACACACATTTCCGCCCCCTGCTCTGGGTGATTTTCACAGCTGCGTGGAGGGAGGAAGAGAGGGAAGCAGAAACAGATGAATGGATGGACGGGAAGAGAGCGAGATCTAGTATCAGGTTACACATCAGTCAAACACTGGGCCTCGAAGACCTGACCACATTATAAAACTCACATTACTTTCTCAGTGAATCTCATTTGCTCAGACGAGACAGAGTCAACAACACTTTGTCTTTCTGGGTTCTGGGAACAAGTTGCGATGAATTTGCGATCTGTTTTTCCCGTAATTTAATTTACTGTTTAAATGAACAGCAGTGACCTACATCTCGGCCGGTATACAAGAAGAAAGACTCACAAAGTAGGATAGTGGTCGTTTTCTGATTTTAAAAGCAACTTTCCTCGGCGAAACAGTAAATCACGGCACCAATGTCCCAAAACCCAAATTCACTCACTCCCACTCTCTTTTTACGCACAAGCGCAAACATACTTTTCTATGTGGACACATAAATATGTATAAGTTCCAGCGAAAAACACACACAGGCAGCAAGCTCTAACCGCATAAATAACAAGGTGCGAACCCAAAGCCAAGTCTCGCTGCCAAACTTTTACTTTCTCTGTCCCCACTTGTCTTCCTCTCCGCCTCTCTGGTATCCTTCCCTTCCCCCTTCATCACCAGGTGTGGAGAAAAAGGTTTTTTTTATCTCTGGATGCAACCCAAATAGGCCATAAGTCAATAAATTATCATTTTAAAAAGAGGGCTGCCAGTTTTCACTGTTAACATTCCCACGCTGATTTATGGACTTCTCAAAGGAAAGTAGACACAAACATGCTTTTAACTATTCGCTAAACCCTTGATTAGGTCTGGGTGATAAAAGAAAAAAAATGTTTTGAACTTCAAAATAAAAAAAATAAAAAAAAAGTTGTGAAGATTGTTTTCAACTTGAAGTGAAGTGGGGGGAAAAAAGGAACGGGGCTTTCAAAAAAAAAAAAAGCTTGCCTCGGGGAGCGTGTATGTTCTTACAATGTGCTGTATTGTGACTAACTCTTCTGACAGGGCTGCAGCTGGCTTCTGAGAGGATTCTTGGGGGAGTGTGTGCGAGCCGAGGTGTGTGTGAGGTGAGAGAGAGTGTGTGTGTGTGTGTGCGTATGTGAGTGTGTGTTTTGTAAACCAGACATCCCCCACCCCCACCGCCTTTACCCCCAGCACTTCTGCTGCGAGGAATGTGTGGTCCGCCTCCTACGCTGGACGGCTGTGCCAACATTCCTGACTGAACAGAAAAGGAGAAAGAGGGAGAGAGAGGGAGAGAGAGAGAGAGAAAAAAAGAGGAGGACGGAGGGAGCGGGAGATGGAGATTAAAAATGTGGGACTGGAGTGATGTGGAGATCTGCTCTTGATAAAAAGGAGTAGGGGTGACACTATGTACAGGGATTGTCAGAGAAAGAGAAGGGGGGGTTGTGAAAAAGAGGCGGCCATTGTTCCCTAAATTGCCCCTAAGGCCCCCATCATAACCCCTTCAACCCCGTACACACACACACACACACCATAAAAGCCCACAAGGGTTTCCTGGAATAGCATCCCTTCACTAGAGCAGATCCTGGCTCCTGTATAACGGACCTGCGCACACACACCTTCTAATTACTCCATCACACATACACAATGAGTTTATCAGGCCAATCACTAATAACAGGATGATTTCACTACCGTATTTTCAATGTCTAGTACTGCCGCTAGAAAATACCCGGGAAATTCAGCAGTGCAAATGCTTCACACGCTCTCTCTTACACACACACACACACCTTAAAAACTAACTCCGGCGTCGAAACGTCATGCTGTGACCTGCAATCGACCTTTCCCACATTCAGCCAAGCAGAAGCCGCAAATTCACCAGCTTGGTGCGAGGCAGACCTGCAGAGTGTGTGTGTGTGTGTGTGTGTGTGAGAGAGAAGGAATCTGAGATGGCAGACTGTCCACTACACACTGACCCCTGGATGCCCTTTTCACAGCAAGCTAAAGGGGCTCATTCACACTCCGTCTCACAAACACACACACACTGTGGTATTGGGAGAAAATGGCGCTTTTGATAATGCAAATATACCTTCTGACTGACATGACATCAGTCTCATGGATGTCAAGCTCATCCACGCTAAGTTAGGAAGATGACAGCCCCATTCTTAATCCGGACTGCTCAGCTCTGATCGAAGTGAATGTGCCTGTCTGTGGTCTTGATTTAGTCTTAATCTTGTGTCAGCTTTTATCCTATTTAGACAACATCTTCCTGTGTTTTTACACGGCCAAGTTGAAGTCAACCAAACATGTCATGCGGGTAATAAACAATCTAATCTTGCCTTTGTGTTCACACCTGGTATTTTTAATGTGTTCGTGTTATCCTCAATGATATTGAATCTCGGTCCTCCACATTCAAACTTAAAAAAAATCCATGTTTTTTGAGTTTTTGAGTTAGAGGGAACTTATTAAACCGTCTGGAGCTGTGTTTATGACAAATTCTTCTAAAAAATTAAGAATTGTAAATTCAGCAAATATATAATCCATAAACTTATTCCTTATTTTGTATAAAAATATGGAGTCTCTGTCCCAGCTAGCTTCTCTGTGACTAGATACATTTGATGCCTTGTTATCAGCAGATCAGCTGCACAGATAAGTGCAGCACTCAACATCACACACCATGTTGGGCCATTTCTCACACTCATAGTGCTTTCATTTTTTACACAGTTTAATTGATGAACACATCTTTTGGTGTTTTCATGGCACCGAATAGAAGTACTATCTAAAGTAACTAAAGGCGTGTCTCTTTATTTTTCTCTAAATTTGAACTACCTTTATTTAATGTTAGCTAAAAAACAATGTTATGTTGTTACGCCTAGCATTAACATGTGCTTTTCCCTCATCTGGATAATGTGATCTGAAAGTCTGGGCCTTAGTAAAACCTCTATTACTATACTATTTTAGCCTTGTTTTAGGTAATGAAATCTGTCTTTTAGTCATCAGATTATATTGAACAGTTCAGTCAATCTAGTCTGGGCAAAGCCATTTATGTTTATATTATTTATTATATTGTGAAAAACACAGGTAGACTGATTAAAAATGCAGCGCTGCAGAAAGTCTCTGGTCTCTTAGTAACATTTTAAGGAATACATCCAGATCAAGGTGTATGGCTTTTAGCTGGTTAGCTCGTTAGCTGAAACACTCACTGGCATTTAGGTAAGTAAGGTAGACAGACAACACATTCGGAGATTCACAATAGCTGGCCTCTTTGTAGACGGATGGATTTTATAATGGTACAAGTTGTCGTTGTTGCAGGTGAATATAAAGTAAAAGCATGAGACACACTGGTTATGTGAGTGTCTGACAAACTGCAGGTAGTGTTTAGAGACTGTTTACCTGGTGGCTTCTTGCTCCAGCCGGGAAACACTGGGCACGTAGAACATGACTCCGAAGAAGAGCAGCGGCTCATTGCCAAATTTATCCAGCTGCTTCTTGAGGGGTTTCTCCAGCTCCACCCAGCGATGGGCCGGGGCCTGGGTCTTTCCATGGAACCACAGCCCGAAGTAATGGGTCTGCAGCCGGGGGGGAGAGAGACGGAGGGAGCGTCAGTGTGGCGCACGAGGGGATTGAGACAGGAAACAGGTCAAAAAGCAAAGGAAAGAAGGGAGTAGAGGTGAGATGAGGAGGAAGAAAGAAGAGGATGAGTTGTGTAAGCTGGATGGAGAGATAAAGAGACCAGAGGGTGGTAAATGGAGGAGACAAAGCGTTGGGATGGGAAATGGGGGTTTGTAGGGATGGAGAGAAATGAGTTCAGGAGGGAAATTGGAAATTAGTCGAGAAGCATACTGGGGATAACTGAGCAGAGCAGAGAGGAGATTAATAAGCAGCTGAAGCACAGCAAGCGCATATTTCTCCTTCAAATCTGATCAAACCTTTGACGTCAGCAGCATAGCTCCATTAAACATTAATATTAGACCAGACTCGTCGATCCTATCTCACTAAATCAAAATGAAGACCAAGCCTCTTGCCCATTATGTAATGCAGAGATTTAAAAGATATTTGAAAAAGAAAACACAATTCAGCTTAATAAACAGCAAAAACAAGATTCTGAAGTAGCAACATAGGCCTTCTCAAGTTTGACTCATTTAAACTGGTGAACTCCTCAGAAAACAGCTCATCTAAAACAAGAGTGAGAGGTGTTAAGTTCAAGGTTAATTTAAAAATAAAGTCTAATCTTGTGGTCACGTTCTATCCTTGTTATGTCTAACTTTTAATAAAAATCTATAATGTATGCCCTTAATGTCAGTTTTTCCCCACAGTGTTAAAAACGCTGTCTAATATAAAAGTATTTCAAGGTGTTGAGGTTAACAACACTATCTCATGATAACGATATATCAATATACTGTCCGGTCCTGACGATACTGATTTAGTTTGGGGTGGTTTCTTGACATGATATATAATTAAATCCTATAGAAGCCTGTTTACATGGATATGTGGGAGGTTTCAACATGCTGTGATTTGCAACATGAGCTCATTTCCTGTCGCGAATCAAAACAAACACCATACCTGCAATCCGTGCACGGGCATGCGAGAGCCCTGCAGGACTTGCTCATTTTATCTGCAGTTCGGTAGAGACAGTCATTTGTGAAACATGACACTGCTACCATTTGTGATCTGTGTGCGAGCAGTGCTCACGAATGGCTTTTGTGAAACAGGCCGCTGACTCGCATTGGTGCCTCTCCTGAGTAAAGATATCACCAAGTTTGCAACTTCACAGTTTTAGCTCCCGTACACCTGTTTTGACTGCATGGTTTGCCTCCACTGTAATGAAAGTCATAAAGATGCAAGCTGCAGCTGCAAGGGCCCAAACACTCCTTCCTCACATGCAAACAGACACACACTCAAGGCCTCAGGTGGAGCAATGATGAAAACAACAAATTCAGACGGACACACACATACACTGCAAGTCCTGAGATAGCGTGCATGCACGGAGGCAGACGGAGGCTGAAGCCGAGGCGTCACACCGCCTTATTTATAACGTCACTGACACCTGGCAAATACCACAACACTGTGTGAGTACGCACAAGTACACCGCCCCTCCCCGCCCTCTCCCCGCTGTCGAACACTCGTATTCATCAAACTCAATCAGTCGTCACACATTCTTTCTCTGATCTGTGAACAAACTGCCCTGTCGCACACAAAACAACTCCACATCGCAGACAATAAAAAGCCCCGTGCAAAGCTGGCCACAGGGAAGAGAATGTCCCTGGCATGAGTCTACCTGAGTGCAGAGCAAAGTGGTGGTTTGACTGATGAAGGGAAAGAAATTAGGGGAACAGAAGAAGAGGCAAGACGAGAGGAAACACAGAGAAAGCATGGACAGGAGGGGTGGAGTGGGACAGGGGGATGAGCAGTATCTCTTTCTTCTGCAGTGAAAAGAGGACAGAGGTAGCCACGCTTCGTTAGAGACAGACAAGGACCCCGCAGGAGAGAGACAGCAGAGGGCAGGGAGACACACACTGGGTGTGGGGAGAGACGCGTGGCGATCATACACACACACACACACACACACACACACACACAATCTGACCATGCATTCATAAATGTGTGAAAGTCAAATATTTTTGTTCCTCTGTATGCTTGACATGGGGGATTACCAAGGATTTGTCTTTGTTTTTTTTTACATATAGTTCGTAAGGTGATAGCTTGATGTAGATGGCTTAAGCATTAACCCACCATGATGTCACCCACTGATTTGTTGACTACCGTTTTGAAGCCTTAAGTTTGGCATGAAGGCGTCGACGTTTTGGTTTTTTGAGAGCCAGAAGTGACCGCATTTGGACAAGAGAGTGGAACTGGGGGGGAATTTCTGATAATGGAGAACACGAGGACACGTGGCAGCGACACATTAATCACAAGGTAGCCACGCCCTGAAGCACACCCTGCTTTATGGTGTATTTTACTTAAATAGGACCATAATTTACAAAATGAACATCACGCTGTGTTAAAGAAGACTTAAAACTAGCAATTGAGGCAATAAACTCATCAGGAAACTGTTTACTGAGGTAATAAATCAAGCGAGAAGTTTGGTCATTTTCCCATAGACTTTTATACATTTTGAAACCAGTGGAGTTCACTGAAGAAGAATCACTGAAACTCTTTAAACCTCGATATATGCACCTGCAAGAAGAGCAGTTCCTTGTTCAAATAAAACAATTGATTGCTGAATTGTAACTGAAACAGTCAAATAAAGCTACAAAACATGAAAAAAACAACATGAGTCTAACGGCATGTACTAGGGTCACATAATAAAGCACTTCACCTCCCGTAGCTCCAGCCTTTGGGCCACCGCCTCCAGACATTCCTGTCCCGTGCTCTCCACTGACAGAGTGCATTCAATCACATTGCTGTCCAGCAGGCGAATCCGTGTCACAAAGTAGTTCTTGCTCAGGACGTTGTAGCGCCGTGTGCGCCGCAGCTTCAGCCGGAAGGGCATGGCTGGCTGGAGGTCACGGCTGAGTCAAAGGTCAAAAGTCAGTTGGGAGCAAGCAAGTGGAGAGAGGGGTGGGCGGGCTCTATGACCTGGCCGCTGCCCTCCTCACTCTCGCACGACGCCAGCCACACCACCGGGTGGAAAGATGCACCCTGGCAAGGCGCTGGCCCATTCCCAAAGATGTCCGGAGAGGAGGAGGAGGACGATGAGGAGGACGAGGAAGAACGGGTGCTGTGGGGGGGAGATGAAAAGAGAGGAGGGTTGGTCAATAACTAAAAACTCTCAAAACTTTCACATTTCACATTAGAGCCAGCAGGAGTTCAAAACATTCATGGTGCCCTAATCAGTAGACATTCTTCCTATCAAACCCTCCCACGTCATTTTTTTCCAGTTTTATCACCCTGCCTGGCTCGCATAAACAAGCAGAAACAAAAAACAGACGAGGCAAGCAGAATCACCAGCAACAACAGCAACGGCGGCGGAGGCGGAGGCGGAGGCGGCGGCGGCTACAGTGCTACGATGTTAGCAGAGGCAGGAATCGCACGGTAGCAGACAGCTTTATCCCTATAGTTATGGCAGCTGGGCTCTCTCCAGCCCCATGAGGCCCGGCGTCGGGCAAAGCTGGTAGACAGAGGCAGAGATGTAAGGCTATGGATGAATGGACATCAAACGTCCGAGAGCAGACATCCATCTGAACCCGGCAGCTGGCTTTGAGGAACTAATGGAGCTTCTAAGTCTCATATCTGCCTGTGTGGGAGGCCTTTCCTTTCCTTTTTATCTCCCCCCTCTCCCTCTCACCCTCTCTCTGTCCGACTGCAGCACAGTGCCAGACATTGTAGCGTACAGTGTAGTGGTGTGTAACATCACACACACATGCGGCAGTGGCACATATGCTTCTTCAGGCACGCTCGTTGTCGGCTACTGCCACAAAACAGAAAACGCGAATTCATGTTGTCAACAAGAAGCTCGTGAAACTGTTAATTACTGCAACACTATGACGACGCACACACACACACACACATGCACGCTGTGGTTTTAAGGTTGAGACAGGTCTTTGGGGAACACTTTGAACACATCTCTGGGTTAGTCATCAGTTCTTAGCTTTCATGTCTGTGATGATGAATGAGCTTTGAAGTCGGGAACGACACACACACACAAACACGAGTGTATTTACTCTATATATTAACACCTGTAATGTATATTGTCCTCAACAGCGAGAGGCAAACCTAAGGAACTTTTCACACAGGTTATATCCTACCTTTAATTTGGGGGATTAAACCAGCAAGAGATTTTCTTTTGCGTAATAATGCCGGTGTCAACAGGAATTAATTCAAATAGCTAAAAGCGGTGTCATTTTAAGGGTGGTGGCCACTTTGTAGCCTTGTTCGACAGGAACTAGACCACAAATCCCCAAAAAAAAGGCTCCACGCCCCCTTAGCAGGGAAAGAAAAACTTCTCCGTACAAAAACAGCGACAAAAACTTCAGGAAAGTGCATGAACGTGGGGGGACGAAACAGGAAAATGTGTTAAAATGAAAAAAACTTGGTGGAATAGAGGCATAAAAAGACCAAAATGTGGCACGACAATGCTCCAGTGATCAGGAGAGGAGAAAAGGGGGGGGGGGGGGGGGGTGGAGAGGGAGAAGGAGGAGGAGTAAAAGATGGAGTGGATGTGTTGCTTCTTGTCCCGGGCTCTGGCAATGTGCTGTTGATAGTCAGCTTGGACCCCGGCCCAGATTCCTCTCTACCCTGACTGGAAAAACAGAGCACACCTGACACAAGTATGCACACACAAGGAAGGAAAGTGTGTGTGCATGAGTGTGTGTGTGTGTGTGTGACAAGGCTGAGTGAGCGGGAGAGAAAGACCCAAGGGGGTGGGGAGTCTTGAATGAGAGCGAGGACAAGAAGCTACAAACTGCTGACTTACAGCCGTGTTGTTTGGTACGGCTTAAACTACGCTCGGCTTTTGTAACAGCCGTGCCCCTTTGGGAGCCATAACACATTCCTTACTCCTGAATCCATCTGAGACAGCTCACTGTAGTGTGGCATCATCCTATTCATGTGTGTGTTTTTTATTTTTTTTATCGGGCGTTCATGCCAACACACACACTCAGAGCGAGGAAGCCACAGCAAGTGAATAATTGGGCTACATCGGGCGAGTAAATCAGCTTCGCTTCGGGATATGTGGCCACCGTGACCCCAGTTGTCACCTAGACCCAAACCGCAACCCCTCTGACCCTCCCCCCCCGCTTCTGTTTTAGGGGAAGTGACATCACAGGTTGACGGTAAAGCCTCCCCGAAATGCCTCAAGAAATGTTCCCAAGCACACAGGCCCTGCGAGATCACTGTCAACAAGTTAAACACACAAAGACACAAATAAAGACACATACTTTCACTGTGTAGTGTACAAACATAGACATGCATGAACAGGGAATACCACAAACACACACACAGGATCACTCACACACACACACACACACACACACACACACACCAGGTTCTTCAGAGGTTAGCCAGAGGACCAGACAGCAGTTAGTGCAACTCTAAACTAGTAATCAGTGGCATGGTTGGGAGTGTGTGGTTGAGTAAAGCCAGACAGACAGACAGACAATAGCTTGGGACCGAACCCACTCCTCGACACACACACACACACACACACACAAAAAGAAAACGCTGCTTCAACACCGCTGCAGCGACATTCTCTCCCGACCGTCGTGTTTATTTCCAGCGCGCAAAAACAGCGTATACGTTTATGAATTTGCACATTGTAATTTTGTGGCGTGGAGAAAACGTGAGGGAAAATTGAGGGAAGAGGGTTGTTTTTCTTTTTCAGGGCAGCAAGCTGTGGCTAAATATATAAGAAACCATTCCCATCTTTTGTTGTGTTTTTTCTTTATCCCCCCTAGACTGATGTGGTGAGGGGCAAAAAGGTGAAAATAAAAAAAGGGAGATCTTTTTTTTTTCTGTTTGTGTTTGAAACCACATCACCACAAGTATATCCTTTCTTAAGCACTGTTTGCAGATGCTTTTTTTTTTTTTTTATGAATCAATCAAGATATAAAAGATCTTTGTGGAGTGCAGGAGCCACCTAGTCGATTCATAAAAGGTGAACAAAGAGCAACTTCGAAAAGATCCTTTCAATTGAGCAATACATTAATGAAGTCGTGCATGTGCTCCCATGTAAAGTTAGACAAGCAAACAACGCCGTGTGTTCTGTCAGCCGGCATCAGATTCATTCGTGTCAAGTATTTTTGAGCTTGTGTGTCACAAAATGTCAGCATGACAAATTTCAACAAACAAGACAACTGACTGATTATTTCCTGAATGTTGTAAAGTGTGTGGCTGGGGAATGGAAATGCCTTTGTTTGATACAAAGAGAAGTAAATCATCAGAGAAACGGGGAAGTTAAAAGGAGGCTGAATGACCTTCACTAAACTCCTCCCCCAAACAGCCGTTGTCCAATTATAGCGTTGCAACTGTAATGGGAGGGCAGTCCTTTCAAACTTTGGGATTTCTGCACATGCCAAAGTGCTGTGCATGGTTTTCTAGTACGACACATACAGCAAAACCAAACATACAAAAACGTAAGGGAAAAAAAAAGTGTGTGTAGGTACTCTTGTGTAAGCTGCAATCGTTAGCGTGCCAAGCTAACTAGCTTTCTACCAACAGCAGTATCCCAGCTCTTTCTTCCAGGGCCAAAGCAGGTTTGCAAATTTAGTTTGATGGGTGTCCGGTTACCTATAAAAAGCCCTTTTGCACAACTGGTTAGTTGCTGCTGGTCCTTGATGCTACACTATCACAGTTTAGGCTAACTTTAGCAGCTCTGTGCCGCTCTTTAGGCTGCAGTTTACACTCCAGCCAGAGTAACAAAATCATGTTACATCTGAAAAACACAATCCCGATAAACACTTGCAGTGTTAAAATGGAAAACCGCTAAGTTCAGTTAAAACAACGGTACGTACGTACGTAACATTGTTATGTTAACTTTACACCGCAACATATTGTTTCTCTATACCCGGGTCTTCAGAAGAGATCATCACTTCTTGCCACGGATGTATAATGAAAACTGGACCATTACCATTAGATCGTGTAGCCTATTTAGCCATAAAGTGAATAATAAAAAACCTTTTACAGGCTTCTCATTTTAAAACGAGTCAGCTAGAAACATTAAAAAGTCAGCCAGAAGATGACTTTTTCAACCGACCCATGCAGCTATCATTAGCTTATTTAGCGAGCTAGCCACAGTTGATAGAATCGCCTGTGACAGTTGTCAACGTTCGCTGGCTAGAAGTCTACTTTTGCCTGATTGGCCTGAAATAAAGCACCCATTGTTTCAAAAATGACTAAAAAGTGTAAAGAGTGATAAAACTTCCCCCTGTTATTACTGCAAACTGCGTCATGTACAGTGCGGGAACGCCGAGCTCGACAGGTGTAGCAAGAGTAACTGATGGGGGGCAGGGATTTACTGAACAGTCAGACATATGCGTCAACAGCTGACAACATAAGGATATAAAATCTGTTAAAAAACAATGTTGACTCGGGTTTCCCCCTCAGGGCGTGATGTTTTGCTGCCAGTCACCTCTCAGGTATGGATTCAGCACATCAGGCCAGAGAATAATAACCAAAACAAGCTGTGACAAACACAGACAGCCCGGCAGCATTACACAAGAAAACCACAACCAGACTGCTGCTCATCCGCAGGTGAAACACTGAAGGAAATCATAACAACACCTAATTTTACTTTAATAATTAAACTATTAATTTTATTACTATATAAAACTATTCCCGAGCATCTGCTGGACCTGTTGCTGCACGCGATCCGTCTCCCTCTCTCTCTCCGGGCCGACCCGTCTGTCGCTTTGCTCCATTCACATCCACACAATAGCAGGAACAAAACAGCACTTTGTCGCCTACTGCTAAGACCATTAGACGCAGGCCTCCGAGAGCTGAGGACGCAAGTGTAGCGTGTGTAACTCAATCAATCTGATCTCTGTTGCTTGTCTCTGTCTGTAATACCACCACCACCACCACCACCTCCCGTCCACCCCTCCTGTTACACATGAGCGCTGTAGCAAAACAAGCAGGTTAAGTGCTTCACAGCTCGCAGCCGCTCTTCCTCCAGCGTACTCTTTTTACAGTTTGGTCTACGAGGCTGAATGAGGCCTGGATCAGGTAGTAGTGGAGTGGAAGTTAAGTCTTATTTACAGGTTATGTGCTCAGGGTGAAAATAATATTCCTGTACAGTGTTTTGCTTTTTCTGTATATTCTGCTACTGGTGTATGTGGAAAAAGATGTCACAAATTCACAAAATTAAAGGCAGGACTTCTGATGAGGTGTTTCAGGAGCACTGTTTTCTGTGGGAGAGAGCAGTTTGCATAATAGCTCTCCTTTAATTAACACTGTCAAATCAGAATTGGCATAACTTGAATTAAATGATTGTTCTACCTTGCTATGTGTTGAAGAACCTATCCAGTGACTAAGCCATCTGTTACACTAAGCAGAATATTGGTAAAATATTATCCCACCAACATCTGCTTCAAAACAGCCAGATTTGTCTCTGATGTTTCCCAAAATCGTCTTAGGACCCTGATCCTCTTTTGTCCAACCGGCTCACCGCGGAGCTGAGACGAGCTCAGCACTGAGATGTTTTGGGGAAACACGGCTCTGAAGTCCACACACATTCCTGGTGAGCCAAAGTTTATCTGAGTAACATCAGCTACTCGGGGGCTGACCCCGGATCAGACTTTATCCTCAAACTGTGTCTTCTTTTGCTACGTGCAAAAGCACATACAGTGAAGGAACATGCACGCACACACTACACAGCAACTCTGCTCCCAGCATGCCTCAGGGACAGCAAGACACACCACAAGGGCCCTCTTTGTTATCTGATGCTTTGGCCATGTGTGTTTCTGTCTGACCCAGTGTGTGTTTGTGTGTTAATGTAGTTTCATGCTTAAAAAACACAGTTGACTTTGCTTATACTTTTCCTCACCCTAAAAGGAACCTAAATATACTGTACGTTCCACAATATATACTGTATGCTTGCACACACACACACACACACACACACACACACACACAAACACACTGTCTGCCACATACAAACACTAGCAGCTGCAAACAGATGGTGGAGCCAGGCGGGCAGACAGTGTGTTTCCAGCGAGCGCATCTGCTTTTTCACTTTCCAGCTCTCTCTCTGTTTTCTCTCGCTCTCTTTCTCAAAGACACACACACACACACATTCTCTCTGCTGTATGAGAGCACGGCGACGGTGACAAACACATGGAGTACAGTGTTCGCACAGAGGTGACATCCAGACGGCGAAGGAGTCTTGTCTGTAAGCTTTACACACCCTCTCTTTCCCTTCCCCGTCTCCCCCCTCGGTCTCTATCACACACACACACTTGCGCAAGAAAAAAGTGGTTTAAATAGGAGCGTAAATCACAAAAGCTGCAGAATTGTTCGTATAACCGAGAGCAGATTTCCACATCTTGCATTGTTTTGTGTGCAAGCTCTGCTCAAGAAAGATGAGAGGATAATTTAGCAGCCAAGTTTAAGTACATTTAATTTCTTTCTACAATCCTGCTACTATAAGCCAGTGCAACATCTGGCCCTATTTTAAAGTTGCATGCATCTCCAGGATTGCTCTGACCAACAATATCTGCCACTAGTAGACGATTATTTAGCCTGCATGCACGGATGTTGCATGTATTTACTGCCAATTCCTTGTACCATCCAGCGCAATAAGAGATATCTGTCTACGGATATTTTTCAGCAGTAATAGCAGCTAAACGTACTCTCTTACAAATGCTAACTTTTCAACTTCTGCCACTTTGTAGTTACAGCTTGGACTGAGCTATGGCTGTAGACGGACAGAGGTGACTGTTTATTATTCTGATAAACCGATGAGTTGTTTGGTCTATAAAATGTCAGAAAATTGTGAAATATGTCAATTGGTGTTTTTTGTTTTCTCCACAAATGAAAGATAGTCAGTCTACTGAGTAAAGAAACCAGAAAATATTCACATTTAACAAGCTGGAATCAGAGAAAATAGGTGGCGATTAATTAACTAGCAGCTCGAGAGACAATCCAAAATCTTTTACAACACTACATACATTTTCTTTTCAGACTCTAGACGATGAACTTTGCAGGATTAGCAAAACAAACTCCACTGATGCTCCTTAAGATGATAAACCATGTGATTTTCCAGCTCCACTTTATTTTTGTGCAAGTCTGACACCACACGTAACCCTAAATATCATAAAAATGAACTTGAGGAAAATAACAGTGGTGCTAACAGTGTTTATGGGCTGCAGCGCTGTTAACAGTGATAGATAGGGAATGCCCAGTGTTTCAGGCTAGCATCGCCGTCTAAACACTGTCACTCGAACATGAAGAGGGGGGAGGATCAAAGAGGGATGCAGCTCAACACTGGCCAGAGACCGCCGCTCCAAACCAACAATGACGTAGCTCTGCCGACTCATCCCGAGGCAGTTAAATCTGAGGATTGACGGGATGGAAGCGGGTAGAGTTTGGAGATATGACCGAGGGAACGAGTGCAGCGCGTGTTTCTTCTAAATGCAAACAAAGGGTCTGTGATTCCCAGCAGCCGAATGAGAAAATAAAGACTTCAGATAAGTGGAAGGGAAGAAGAGATGACACCAGTGTTTCTCCGGCTCTTATCATGTTGGTACAGTTGGTCAGGAGAAGCGGGGGAGGGCGGGGGTGAGGATGGAGGGAAACGGGGTGAGTAAACACGGACAGCGAGGCCAGATAGCGGCTCCACAACAGAAACATGGGACCATCAGCCGTCGGCCACCATGTCTGCTCCTGCCAAACCACGGTGCTGTTCACATTTTCCATCCCCCTCCTCCTCCTCCTCCTCCTCCTCCTGGGAACCACATCACACTCACACAAATTCAACTCCACACACACATGCTCAATCACCAGAAAGCCACTTTGTGTTTTCTCACAGCTGAACCTTAAGGCACTAACACTAAACAGGGACCTCAACAGCAGCCAGTTTACAGGCCTATGAAAGCAGCAGCACTTTGGGGTTTGCTACTGCTGACATCCGGCCGGGGAAGGAAAGGGAAGGAAAATACGAACGTTTAAAACTTGAGATCAAGTAGAAAATGTCTCTGATGATGCTTTATTAGAGGTGGGCTACACAGCGCACACACTTCCTCACGAAATAACCCAAAAAATATGTGTGTTACGCGTGCGGTTAGGCCACATGATGGGCTGATCACAGGGGGAGGGGATGAAATGATTTAATCGAGCGGCTCTTCTAAACTTTCCAAATGTTATCGGATGGAACGCATCAAATCATGATAGTGAAACGAGTGATGACACATCACATGACGTTGCAATGACAAGGTTTAGCCAGTACGTCAAATTGGCTTTGGGGTGAGCCCTTGAGCAGAGTTCAAAACACCGATCGTCACGTGAAATGCATGACTACAGAGACAATGTTTGGCAGTTCACAGTTAATTGACTGATTGGTTGATTTAAAGTACTAGGCTGCTAGTATTTGCAGCTAACGTCCAGGAACTATTGAGAGGCTCCACGATCCCCCATTGCTTTTTAAAAAGAAATAAGGTCCACTGGAGCAAACAGAGATGGTGGGACTCTCCCTACTCGAGGGCTCTGGGTCTGACCTGCCGTGAGGAGGGGCGGGGCCGCCGGTGATTGACAGCTCACCCGTAGCACCTGCCTGGAAGGGGCCTAAGGTGGAGTGTGGGAGAGTTGGGCAGGTCGCGGCACGCTCTCCGCTCTGTTGTTGTCTGCCAGGCTGCCAAAGAGCACAGCACTTACACAACGCACACACAGATCATCTGACAAAAGCAACAAAGTTTGGATACACTCACCACACACACACAAACACAAACACACATGTCACAAACACAGCTTACCTTCCTCAAACTCAGATGTATATTATATTTATATGAGTGAGCTAAAACTGACAGTCATGTTGGAAAGTTTCATATACGGCTGCAACTAATGACTTTTTTCATTAGCAGTTAATCTGTTGATTATTTCTCAGTTGTTCGACTAATCATTTAGTCCAGTGTTTTTCCATCTCGGTCCTCTGGGCCACCTGCCCTGCATGTTTTAGATGTTTCCCTGCTCTGACACACCTGATTCAAATGAATGGGTCGTGGTCAGGCTCGGCAGCGCTCGATGACGGGCCGATCATTTGAAACAGGTGTTGTGGAGCAGGGAAACATCTGAAACATGCACATAAGGACATATGGAAACAGTTAGTTGAAATGAATCAACAACAGATTTGATAATCGATTGATCTTCAGGAAATGTGAAATGTCATTAACTGCCCGCCACAGCTTCCTGCACCCAAAGGTGAGATCTTCTATCTGCTTGTTTTGTCCAACCAACAGTCAAAACTCTAAATTAATTCAATTTGCAATGATGAAAGCAGAGAAATCTGACATTTGAGAGGCTGCAAAAACCACATTTTTGGCACTTTTGCTAGAATATTAAAGCCTAAAGATTAACCGACTCTCGTAATTGTTCTTTATTAATTTTAACTAACAATATCAACAATAAAACATATTTTTAACATGCAAAAGGGATGTTATAAATAGGATAAAGGATGACTATTATGTGAAAATCAATGATTAATAACTTCCCTTTGCATTACAACAACTTGACATTATTTCATCGCAAATCCATTCAAACTGCGAGAAGCCACAGATGTCGCAGCCTTTTCCAATGTTTACATGAAACCGCTGCAGTGCTGCGTCCTTGCAGAATAACAAAAGAAAACCGCAGGACGAGTTCGAAGGAATTCCATATGTCACTTCGCTCTCAGTCAAAACTGCTACAACAACAACCAACAATAACTTTTTTCTCCCTCTTTCTCTTCCTGTGCTGCCGCATGAGCGCTTGACCAAAATTACAGGTGTGTTCGCCCCACATAGCAATCAAATGGCCTTTAGACTCAAATGACCGCTGGCTGCACAAACAATAGCCACTTTTCCTTTTACATGCAGGCTCACATTATACAGTAAACACCTATTATAATCGTCGCCAATGACCTTAAAGAAAACATGCTTATAGGACTCAACGAGGTATTTTTTTTTTATGTTTTCAAGGATGACGGAAGGATACAGAGAGGGGGGGTATGGCCTTTGTGGAGATGATCAGAAAACATGTATTAGCGTGTTTAAACGAGCCTGATCATTAGAGAAAGAGGAGCACAGATGGGAGACTACAGGAGATCACACTGATTTGACTTTTGGTCCTTTAAATTCTCCACCAGTGTTTTAAAAGTGCTGTGTACTCCCAAGCCACTTGCTCTGGCACCATATAATTTACACAGCATGCCTTTGAGCTTATAAAGACAGCCAGATGTGTGTGTGTGTGTGTGTGTGTGTGTGTGTGTGTGTGGATGGCCTACGCCTCCTGCAGCTATGCTATATTTGCCTTCTCCCCCTTTTTTTTTTTTTTTTACAGTAATGTTAGTAGTCCAAGGTGCCTGTCCAAACACATCTTTTACAAACTCTCACACAAACATGTATGCACACGGCTCAACAACAAAGTGATACGGTCATCATCGCCTGAGTTAAAGACACACACACACACACACACACACACACACACACACACACATGTCATCCAAGATTACTGAACTATCATTAAGCAACACTGACTCTCTGGATGACCTCGTGAATTGTCCACTGCAGGCCAAGTCAAAAGCTTTTTCTTCTGCGGAAAAAAAAAAATGTGATTTTGATTGTAATAACAGAGTAGGGTCTAGATAATCCAGCTGGTGTAAACTCAGCCTGGCATGTGCCAATTTGCCTCCCCAGAAAGATGTACAAACTGGATCCTAAAGGAGGAGGAGGGGGTGCTGCAGAGGGCTCCATACAGTGTGTTAATGTAACTCCAATGATACCTCCACTGGTTTCCAGTTTATCTACAGGCTCTCTATGAAATCACAGCCAGCAAGCTTGTCCACGTCTTATCAAGTGTAGAGGAGGACTGAGGGCTCTGTCTGTATTTTAATGTATGTTTATCTGCTGGAGGACGGGGGTGGGGGGGGGGGAATATTTGGGATCCCCTGTCTGCCCTACGTGGCCAAGCCATTTGGCCTACATTTCAAACAGCGCTGAGTGAGGCTTTAAAAGAGTGTTTTCCTCTACTTAACAATCACGACCAAGCATAACCACACCAAAAACTGTACTCCTGGAAAAGATTTTTTTTTTTTGTCTTTGCAGGATAACTCACCCCTGGTCCTGCGCTACATGCCGTTTTTTCTGCTCCCCGCTGGAGAAACTCCTCTTTTTTTTTTTTTTTTTTACTCGACGGCGTTGAACCTCACAGCAAAAACATAATCCTCGTGGCGTTTTCTTCCTTATTCTTTCAATAAGTTCCCATGTGGACAACAAAAACCAGGAGAGGCTCAACTTTCAGGAGGAAAAAAGTCGCAGGAGCAAAAGAGAGTCGCAAAAAAACCTCAGTCGTGGAGCTGCTCTCAACTCCAACTTTTTTTTTTTTTTTTTCTGAAGTTTTCAAGGGTTTTTTTTTTTTTTCTCGGAGAACAAAAATAATTCAGTCGCACATCAGAAGTTCTCCAACTTGGCCGTGAATACGAACGACGTGGTCTCCTTGTGTCGCAGGGACTCTCCAGTATGTTTATAGTAGTGGTCCCTCTAGTCCAATGGAGGCGTTCAGGACAGGGGGAGAGAGGAGCATATGCTGCGTTCACAAGCCGCGCAAAGTGTCGGAATCGCCGGGCTTACGCCGAACGTTCCAACAGGGAGGTGTAAAGCGAGACAGATGTGAGAGGTCATGAGATGATTGACAGCACAATGAAACAAAAAACTTATTTGACTTTTCTCCAGTCCTTTTCCTCGTACGTTGCAGGATCATTTTAACGCCACAGATTACTAAAATGAAGCTAATAATCGTAAGGTAGTAATCGTAGGTCAAAATTTGTAAGAAAGTACATTTTTGAGTCAAATACTGTTGCTTTGGGTTTCCCATTTCATCAAATATTGGACCTTTGGGATGGCGGGCCGACCCAACCTACAATCCCAAAGCGTCATTAGGCTATTTGACGAAATGGGAAACCCAAACCAACAGTATTTGACTCACAAATTAACTTTCTCACAAATTTGACTTTAAATCAAAACTCTGACGTCTTACAATGCCTTCTCGTCTTGTAGGTCGGGTCGGCTGCCATCCCAGAGGTTGAGTTGGGAAACCCAAAGCGTCAGTATTTGACTGAAAAACCTACTTTTCCTACTAATTGGACCGAAGTAAAAACGTTTAAAACCATTGTTGTACAGAAGGCCTGAGCAAAAACAAGGAGGTTTAATGTGTTTGACAGTTAATGGCAAAAGTACGCTAATGGTTCAACATCTTGGGAAAAGTTATTTGCTTCTTGCTGTGAGTTAGATGTAAAAATGTATACCACACTCGCATCTGTATGGTTAAGATACAGCTAGCAGCCGTTAGCTTAACCTGGCACAAAAACTTGATTTGCCCTTGTTGTCAGTCTAAATGCTAAGCTAAGCTATTTACATTCTCATCCAACTCTTGACGTGAATGCGAATAAGCATGTGTACTTCAATTTTTAATTATTCATTTAATAGACTAATTTGTTTGCCCACTGTCACACTCTTAAAACATAGCCTATCATGCTGCTTAGTGGATAAAAGAAACAAAAAAATCCATCCTTGCTGTTTTTCCCTACTGAAATACCTGAACAGTGAGTGTAGGCTGGGTGCTACATTCAGGAGTCCTCAGATGTCGCAGCCGTGGCGGGGACCGTGAAGGCAGCAGCGGGCCCAGATGCCTCCGCAGCGCCGGCCCCTCTGCTCTGACATCAGACTGCAGGAATCTGAGGAATGCCGGGCTCCTGGGAGAAGTCCTCCTCGTTTAATGGTTTTCCAGGGGCCACAGAGGTGACTAAACGTCGAACAAAGGAGGTCCCCTCACATATTTATGTCCCCCCTGTCTGCCTTTTGGCTCGGGATGAGTTAGGGCCTCGGTGGGGCAATTTATTTGCATAAGCTACATTTTTACAACATGTAGGCTTTAGGCCATGTATAAGCACTTTTTACACGTTATTTCACTAGTTTATTTTTCATATATCAGCCTGTGTGTGAGTTGTCCCATGCAAGACACTTTATAGCCTAAATTAATTTATATTTTTTTATCTTAAGTGTGAAACATAAAGTGTATGTTGACTTAAATTAGTTTGTGAACACACCAAAAAGGATAGTATGTGGTGGTATGTATGAAAAGGGCCGTTGTAGGTACATTAAATCAATGTAAAGGGTCACATTTAATGCTTAAAGTTTATCACCATCATGCTGATTAACTGGGTGTGCTATTTATTACAGGAGATGGACCAAAACAGTTTGAAATGTATTATATTTACATATAATAATTGAATTAGTTTAATTTAAGGGACTAAGTTATATCATTTATTGAGACACTTTACATTGAACTTATGTAATGAAATAAGATGGACATTTATGTGTAATTACTAAACTTAAAGTTATTGTTTTAGGGGGAAAAATTGAGTGTATGGTGACATTTTGTTTGCCAGTTATAGTGAAACTTTAAAGTGTCTTTAAAGGTGTGATATGTAAGAATTGGCCACCTGTGTGATTCATTGTCCAAACAAATGGGGGGCAGCGTATCACCTAACAGCTAACTGCTGCTTACTGTAGGTGCTAGTGGCCGTCATGTGTCAGCTTTTTCTCAGTGTTTTTATTAACCCTCATATTCCCAGAAACAATGACAGACACGACCTCCGAGTCTGCAACGGTGTCCTTGTCCCTGCAGAAGTTGTCGGCCTGTTGTTAAGCATCTTGCGTGTATGTTTGTATATATTCGTGATCATTTCTTCCTCCTTGTTTCTGTTTTCACGGCCTATTCCGCTACCTCAAACCACCTTAAACAAGTCAGACTTTACCACATTTAATCATCTGCCTTCGCTGAAATACACCGTCACCCACTCAGTATCATGCTGTTATGAGCCTTTGCGAGCGGGGTCCACAGTGATCTCATTATGCCTTTTCAAAGCGAACTCTGTAAATACCACAGCAATGATTCATCATTTTTTATCCTACAAGGCTGTCACAGGAAATGTTAATGGTGCCACAGGAGAGTAAGATATACAGGAAATAGAATTACCATCCTACAAGTTTATTAAACAGGTGTTAAAGTGATCTTCTGCTCGGGATGACTGTTTTGTTTCATAAGAGAAAAAGTAAAGGGATATATCTTACTGTGATTTCACAGTATTGCGGTCCTCTGATTATTACAACCAACATCATTTTTTTATGTTTGTATATGTATTTGTTCCTAATCTATTGTGGATAACAACTGAACTCTGGGCAGAATAAAGACAACCAAGCCTTATTTGTGACCAAATTGCAGCCTCTTGTGGCCGAAATGCAATTTACAGCAGCCCCAGTAACTACTGTAACATTTTCAATAAGCTAAACCAGAATCAACTCTTTTACTAGTAATTGTAGAGCAAATGAAATAATCCAAATAATCTTAAATCTAATAAACACAGATTGCATTGACTTGGTAATACCTGCATTGGTGTGCAGTCACATCAGGCTTCAGTCACATGATGTAATCTTGTCTCCTGTGTAATGTGATGACGTGGGATTATTCTCTCTGTGGGAAAACAATTCTTGCAAGCATTTAATAGCAATACTTAAAATTCATCACTTGTATTGTAAGCAGTATCATGTATTTTGCTACCTGGCTGACCGCCTTAAATTTGATAACACAGTGAAAGAAATGGAAGTTGGTGATGAAACCTACCTACAGTAGTTTTTCTTGGCCCATCCTTGCTTGGTGGTGTATTATTAATCAACTTTTACAGGAGAAACATGACCGCACACGAAAAATGTCTTCAGCTAACAGACAGTAGGGTCCA
This sequence comes from Pagrus pagrus, assembly GCF_965226575.1. Classification (NCBI taxonomy): domain Eukaryota; kingdom Metazoa; phylum Chordata; class Actinopteri; order Spariformes; family Sparidae; genus Pagrus; species Pagrus pagrus. The sequence goes on from NC_140200.1 coordinate 10,302,150, forward strand.
AAAGTCTGAGACCACTAATGAAAATACTTTTCATTTTCAGTTTTGCATTTGATCTGAATGAAATACTATATTCTTTCTCCTTACAAATTATATATCAGTTGAACATTTTGAGTGAAAAGTTGATTCTTTCAGAATGCACATAAATCTCAAAATGTCTCTGTATTTTTAATGTTTTGAGTTTTGCTGGGATGATTTTCGATCTCTCAGGAAACAAAAACTGATGTATTGAAATTCTGATGGTCTGATCACCGTGTGTCTGCATGAGCGTGCACCGTCCCTAAAACCATCTAGACATGATTTGACACTAAGGAAGCTTTGAGTGATTATGTCATTGACAGTTTGACTTCAAATTGTGCAGCTACAGTGAAGATGAACAAGAGAAAAAGTGAGAAAAAAAAAACCTTAACTGGACTGGACTGGACTGGACTGACAACACGGATGTCCTGTACAAGAAGGGCCAAAGTCGCCTCCGTCTGCTGAGGAGACTGAAGTCCTTTGGGGTGCAGAGGACATTACTTCAAACATTTTATAACACTGTGGTGGCATCAGTGCTCCTTTATGCAGTGGTCTGCTGGGGAGGCAGCAGCACGGACAGGGACAGGAAGAGACTAAACAAACTGGTTAGGTGGGGCAGCTCTGTCCTGGACTGTCCGCTGGATTCCAGCGAGGTGGTGGGTGAGAGGAGGATGTTAGCCAAGCTGACGTCAATCATGGGCAACACCTCTCACCCCCTGAACCAGACTGCGGAAGCTGTGAGCAGCTCTTTCAGCAGCAGACCCTTGCACCCACTGTATTTATACTCTATCTATTTTCTATTTAACTTTATACGTATTTGTCTGATTCTTTTTCCTGTACTGTTGCACCTTGAGCTGTTGTAACAAGTTCATTTCCCCATTGTGGGATAAATAAAGCCTATCTAATTTAATCTAATCTAATCACAGAGTAGGTGTGGAGGCCTGAGTCTCAATAGACCAGAATGTCCTGTACTCAAAAGAAACATTTAATTTTCAGAACAGGTTTAAATTGTTTTTTGCCTTTCTCCAGTGAGGCAACTCTGTTACCACTGCACTGCAAATCTTTACATTTCCAGGAGAAAAGCTTGGGCACATTCAGGTATAACGTTGTTGAGAGGCATTCTGTGATATCATTGAATACGGGAGACATGGTGAGCCAGAATAAAGACAAGTGGAAACAACATAAGAATGTACAAGCCCAGCAAATAACATTAAATAGAGGGATGGTGCATAAGAGTAGAGGCAAATTCCTGTTTTTAATTTGCTTTTTGAAAAGGGTACAGCAGGGTGTGTCAACTACCAGCTCCGAGAGAAACAATATGTTTTTTATTTTCTATTTTAGGACCTTCGGAAAAAGGCAGAGGACTGCGCTTCTGGAGGTCTCCTGTGGGAGATGCTGTGGGCGTGTAAAACACTGCCATCGCTGTAATGAGACCTTCAGTCCTTTTACGCCGATTGTGAATTATATTCTGCCTCACCGACATTAAGGTGGTTTCCAGACACCCAGTAGGCTCATGTGGCTCTCCCTTAGGTGTTCGTTTACATTTATAGTGGGCAAGAAGGAGAGAGATGTAATAGAAAGAACAGAAATTGTCCTATAAGGCGTAATATAAATGTTTGGATGGTCACCAGCAGGAGTATAAAAGCAAAATATCTGATTGTGACTAACTGGAAGTGGTCTGAGGGTTGTAGATCTTGTTTAGCTCTTTGTTGTTGCTGAAGTTATTGTGCACTTTATTATTTTTGCAGTGTCAGTTATTGCACAATGTGGGAAGCCTCTGATTTTGTTTTGTTTTTCTTTTAGTATGAAGCTGGTAAGACTCACAGCTACATAAATTAGGTATCCCTGCTCTGTATTTCTCACATTAAACATGCATATGATGAAGAGCTTTATAAATAGCCTGTTGTGAGACAGACTGAGACAAAGGAGTCAATAATTTTCCAGTAAAACTTCCCAAAAAGCAGCCAGTCAGGCATTTGAGGCTTTATTTTAAGAAACTTTATTTAAAAACCTGTAAATTAAAGTATGATAAGGAAGACCGTTTAGGTGAAAATAGAAATACAGCATAATATATCAAAAGCAACACATTCATTACACATTTCATACATTTCAAGTCAGATGGGAAACATTGTGTGCTGCTGACATCCTGATCGTGTAATAGTGGTTTGTGTGGCGCTCCAAAGGAACAGGGAGTTATAACGCCATGTCCTTGAGTATTATTAACATCTGCCACATCAAACCTTTGGCATCGGACTTGGACATCCTGTTCTCTCAGTTTGTTTAGGTAAAGGATGTCTCAAAAGAAACATTAAATTAGACATGACTGACTTCGTGCACAACTTTCTGGTGCAGATTCAAAAAGTATGAAGGGCATGAAAAATGGAAAACATGAAACAACTGTGAAGCAGTAGTGATCGTTTTGATTTTGAAAAAATCAGGAGGAGAAGCTGCAAAGACAATGTTGTAATCTGGACTCTTCTCTGTGTTCATTTGAAAACTACAACATATTACTGTTGAAGAAAACAAGCAACGGGCGAACCAGACCGGATATTCGTTTGCACGGGACACAAAGAGCCATCTCCGGTGTGAAAGTCCTGTGTTTGTTGTCCCTTCTCCTTGTGCAGACTTTGTCACTCTTTTACTACGTCACCTGATCTCCTCCTTTGCACCCAGCATAATTACTACGACCACTAGAGGTCGCCATCTGACAGCAAATGTAAATATGGGTTATATTAAACTGCATTAAAATGCTAGAGCCAACTGCACGATGGGTTTAAGAAAGATCATATTATGATCGTCACAAAAGACTTACTTCCTGTTGGCAGCAGGTGGCACAATAACACTTATTTGCATCTAGACGTCTTAAAAACTTGAGGGAGATTGTACAATGTATGCTTGAAGTACAATAACATCCTGTTTTATGGCGAAAATTTGAAATTCACCGCACCACCATGGGTATGACATGAACACAAAAGTTTAGGTTAAGGTGTTTACAGCTCCACTTCCATTTCACCACTTCTAATGCCTGTGTTTTAAGTATTTAAGCTCCTCAAAAATGTGTTGACACACAGCCCATTGGAGTGAATGTGAGTGTGTATAGTTGTTTGTCTCTATGTGTCAGCCCTGTGATGAACCGGCGACCAGCCCAGGGTGCATCCCGCCTCTGGTCCAATTTCAGCTAGGATCATCTCGAGCCCCCTGTGACTCTGAGTAATGATCTAAAAGAGAGAAAACTTAGCTGGACTTGGCTGAACTTAGTTTCCAAGGACAAAATGACAAAGTGAGTGCCAGTAAACAGTCAAGTTTGAGTAAAATTCATGATCAGTTATGAGAGAGGTATGGTGGTGAGAAAACGAGAACTTGTAGGCGTTTCGTTAAACTGTATCGAACTTGCAGTAGGTTCTGATATAAGCCGGCATGTCTTTAGGTGCCCAAAAATACGTCTAGAGGTAGAATCTGACTACTTGCTGAGGCCACGGCCACACATCTCTCTCTCTTTGTTTTGCTCTTTCATCCACACTGAGCCAGTGTTTCCCGCCCACCGCAGCTCACCTTTTCTAAACGGCTCCTCCAAGGTGACAACAATGAAAACACCTGCCTCGCACTATAGAGTGGTAGGAGAAAAGAGAGCTTTTCAAATGAATTGACACTGTACAACCTATTGCAGCATATAAACATGACTTCTCACTTTTTCTGCTTGAATCTCTTCTTTGAACCTCGGCTTCTTCCTCCCACGACACAAGGGAGGAATTGAGGCGTCGCACATTTGCCAAATGGGACATTCCTCCTCGCTCGGGTAATATTTCGGAGCGACGTCAGCCGATTCATGACGCACAGTTGCATAACCCGTCACTGAGCTTGAAATGGACCTCTCTGGATAATGAGAAAAGCTGCAAATACTCCACATAAAGTCGATAATTGGTTTGTAAAAGGTTACAGGTACAGTAAGTCTATTCCTCTGAAGCTTAGGTGGCCTGTTGCAGCACTAACCGACGAAACAGTCGATGTAATATCTGACGCTGCAGCTTTGGGGGGAAATAATTGGGCTCATCTCCTCTCTATGATTGAGCAGAGATGCACTTGGAAATGAACAGAGGACATCACAAATAGAAGACGCCTAGCTGGTTAATGAGTAAACAGAATTGGAATGAATTAGATTTTTATTATTCACCAAATAAATGGAACAAAATGGGACATATGAGTCAACATATGACACATTAATTGAATTTTTGGATGTGTCCACACCAGGGCGGATATGTTTATTATTTATTTATCTGTTATCTAATTATTCTGTTCTCTCATGCAGCTTGACAAAACAATGGAGGCCCAAACAAACCGGACCAGACACCTGGATTAGGCCTGGAAGTGTCCATAACACTCCAAGATGCATTTAAAGAACTGGATCGAAGATATATTTAGTGTCTGGGTTGTGGGCTGCAACATAGACGAGGAAGATGAGGATGCCCAAATGATGCTTTGGGATTTATAATCCAAAAAGACCTCATGGGGCAGACCTTAATTGATACCCTGGAGAATGGACGAGCAAGATGAGGAAGCATTACTACCTAATTGGAGAGAATCCACTGGGCTTTCAACAGGCTGCAGATTTACTGTTGTTCCACTCGGGTTGTATACAGGCTATACTGAAGCACAATTCAAGGTGGCCATATTCACTTGTTCTGGAGCTTCTCCTTCAGCCAATGTAGTTTGCTCAATGGTTTCTCATTGATCTGTTAAACTTTCCGTCGTTGTAAGCACCCAGGGCTCCTCAAAAAGTCGCCAGAATAAATGTTGCCATTGTACATTTCCGCAAACCACGGATATGTTGAAACTTTATGTTTCTTTATGTTGCAAATTTATGTTGTTTTTTGGTCATTTTTCCATTTTATGTTGTGACAGTGCTGTGCTTATTGTCTAGTTAGGTTTAGGCAGAACACACCACCAGGTTAGATTTGGAAAAGATCATGTTTTGGCTGAAAGGTGCAACATGAAAGAATTCATATTTCTAACAAAAAGGGGCAGCATCACCTGATTAACTGCAAACTGTATTCTTCTTATACATCCATGACTGTAGCTACTGTGAGCTTGTTAGCTCAGTTAGCCATGCAGCTAGCAAAACTGCAAAGGGAGTGTTGGTGTTTACCCCACTAGCACAGGAGCTTTGGACCACTGGGAGAAAGAAGTTTTCAGATCCGGGTTTACTGGTTAGCATGCTAATTTGAGTAGATATCTCTTCAACACAATACACTGACATCTTTGACATAATACCAAAACGGTGGTTTCTTCACATTCCTTTGATTCATTTAAGTTAATTTTTGAATGTTTTAAACTAATTGTCTTACATATTGCACCTTTAACTGGTTCTGTTGCTACAAGCCAGATCTTTGTTTTCGGCTGCAAATTGTCCCAAAGTCTCATTTATAATGTCCTGTGGTATTAGTTTTAGTATTAGTTGAGTTGTCGAGTTGTTGATTGCCTTGATGTCTTCTCCTCTGTGCCTTTTAGTGACTTAATGTAATCACTATTTGTAAATAAATAGTCAAAAACAGGACCGAAAAAAAAAAAAAAACTGAAAATCTGAGTGGATTTCATTCTATATTCTTAGTACAGTCAAAAGTTTTGGTTTTGTTGTGTACATGCAATGCACGGTCATATGTTATAACCTAATGAGACATAATAAAGAAAAAGCTTTCCATTTGTTTTAGTGCAAACAAAAAAGCAGTGAAGGTGGAGCCCCATCTGACACATAATCAGGATTTGTTACATTTTTGTGAAGTTCCCACCAGAAACAAATCCCCATTGGGAAGCACATATTCTCAGCAAACTAAACATAACCAGAGGGTGGTCTTGGATTTATTATAATGAATAATTGCTTATATTGTACAATTTTATTACACTTCTGAAATTGCATAGTTTTTATAAATGAACATTCCCGAAGCAAACTCACACCACAACCATGACATGGTGAGCATGCTAAGGTATTTCTTCTTCTTCTTCTTCTATCTGACATTATTCTCATAATATCAATGTTATCCTTAGGGAGGTCTACAGCCTCTCTTGTTCATGTAGCACTATTGTTGTCGTTGTATGGACCGAGTGAATGGGAGGTGATTCATTTCATGCCTCTTTGTTTGTATTGATTTCCTATTTCTACTCCACAAGATTTCAGAAAGAAATATTGTACTTTTTGCTTCAATATGTTTATTTGATTATATTTTTAAATGACGTTTTGTTATAGATTAAACTTCCCTCCAGTATTAATAATTACAGCTGAAATGCGTCAATTGACACTTATTTTATTCACTATTTTAGTCCTCTTACATGCAAAAAATGCTAAACGTGACGGTTCCACCTGCTCAAACATGAGGACTTTTATTAAACACAGCAAAGTGAAGGTGTCACTTTGAGTCCTGGTTTTACAAACTGAACAATTGATCAGTTCCAGAGAAAATGATCAAATGATCAGATTAATCCATAATGAAATTAATCATTGGTTGCAGCACCTTATACAAAATAGTTAAAAAGTGTCTTCGCTTGCACTTTTTTGAGATTTGGGAAGGTTAGTGCTGCATACAAAGTACTGTCAACACCAACCAGAGATAGATTTAAAAAGGTTTTGGGTCTCTAAGACAAGTATTTACTGTACAGTCGAACTAAAGAAATACAAGGCCAATAGTCCTGAATGTAAGCAAAATGCTAGAGCCAAAATGGGACCATACACTGCTCTGTGCATGATATTGTTTTTCGACAAACATCATACAGCATGAGCATGAGGTCACATTTTGTCAATTGAGTTGTATTAAAGCATTTCGTGTATCAGAACGCTGCATATTGAGACAAATATTTGTTTTAACAGCGCCGAAAACGAGCCATATGTCGCCATCATCTGCATCTGCAAAGGTGAGATCTGAAAACGTCGGTCTTTTCCCTTCAAACTCTGCAGATTGGTGAGATGATACCACTTGTATACATGGCAGTTGGTTAAATGGCAAAATCTTCGTTAGGCAGTGATTCACATCCTGCACAGCCTTGTCTGGGGGTTGTATTATTATTATTAAGCTGTGGAAGTAAGCAACATCATCAGGGAGGTGAATTACACTAAGTGCTGTTGGAATGCATCATTTGTTTTTGACCTTTATTTATCCATCGTAGGGGTGGCTTAGCAAGCATCCTCTTTTTATCTTAGCACTCATTCCCAGAAATGACTCAAATTCACAAGCACGGGGCCCACCAGAACAAACACCACCTGCAGAGGAGGGCCACACAGAGGTTAAGTGAGTTAAATCTATAAAAGCTTTGGCACTTGTTGCTGAGGGAGAAGAGAGTCACTCCCACTTCTGCCCGTCCACATTCAGGTCTTAAAGGTCCAGTGTGGAGGATTGATGGAATATTACTTCATGATTATGTTTGTGTACAAACACCTGAAACTAAGAGCTGTTGTGTTTTTGCTACTTTTACTTATGTTTGTATATACGTATATTGCTAAAATTATTCTGCATTAATTTAGAACTGGAGGAAGGAGATCGGAGTCAGCTCAAAATTCAAACAAGGGTTTATATCTTGTACAAGAGGAGCATTCACAAAGCAACACGCAGGTCTGTTACAAAGTGAAGACTCAATGTCTGAGGAGAAACACATGGTATTTATCTGTCTCTGTGGGTGTGTTCTCATCCTGCCCTTCTGTACCTAAAGTAATCACTCACACAGAAGGAAGTGATAATATTGAACATACATTCAGTACCTTGAGTGATTTACTCAATACAATTACATGTGCCTTAAAACAATACAAAGGGTCACAAGTTACAGGTCACAGTTCATATTTAACAGTCTCTATCAAGAGGGTTGTGTAACATCAATTCACATTCCTCTACATGTACTACAAAATTCTCATAACACATCCCTCCTGTTTATGCTGACTTTAAGCATAATTATAACATACATTTTGTAGAGTGTGAGAACGAAAAACCCTATCAGGCAGTTCAAAACATTCTAGTTTACCATTATCTTTCTAGATAGGGAAACTCTCTCATGGTTCTGCTGCCCCGGCAACCATGCACAGATACTCCATTTGACAAAGTACAGAAGTTACATATAAATAAACACAAATTCAAAATCATTTTGATTACATTGTTACCCCAAAACAAAACATAAACGTCCTCACCAAGCTAGTCAACCCATCGGGCTTGGCTATGGACCTATCCCTACCTATCTATACTATCCCTTGCACGTAAAAAGAATAAAAGAAATGGGGTTATTTTCAATATGTACTCAGTAGAATAAACACTTAAACAGCAATTATCCCCTAAACTGTGGTGTCCTTGTCTTCATCAAACAGGTTACCATATAAATCATCATCTGTCAAATCGAATGTAACATTTTCTTGCGCTGTATTCTCATAATCCCCTCGGTTGTCATCAATGGTGGGGACCCTTTCATACAGAATCGTTGTTTTGGTCACGGCGGTGTCAATGAGTCTCTGTAACAGTCCTCTCAAACAAGGAATACAACATCCACAAGTGATTGGAATAGCAATCATCATAGCTTTTATAGAACCTGCCCATTTCCAAAAATGTCCTGTAACCATCCTGTCAGAGCATCATCGAAACCATAATTTTCAGCTAATTCTACAGATAGGATGGTTAATCCATCCAATACCTTAGTGGTGCTGCCATCAGGTGCTGTATTTATTAGGAATAAATGTACAACACATATCTCCAAACATTCTACATACTCCTCCTTTTTTCAGCCAACAACATGTCTAACGCCATCCTATTCTGCCATGCCATTAAACTAGTCTTATCTAAGTGTTGATGTATGCCCCAATTGCCTCCTCAGTAAAATTCAAAAATCTCTCTTAAATAATAATAATAATAATAATACATAGGTTTTATATAGTGCTTTTCTGGGTACACAAAGACACTTTACAAGAAAAATACAAAACAAACAGACAGTACATACATACACATACAGGGACTCAAACAAAGGTAGATAAACAGCAATACAAAAATAAATAAATGAATAAAAAGAGTAGACAGGAAAAATAAGGAGAGATGGTGGAAGATGATTTTGTCAGGTCTTGTAAGTGATGTTGAAGAGATGGGTTTTGAGATGACTTTTGAAAGATGGCAGTGAATCAGAGTTACGGATGGCCAGGGGGAGGGAGTTCCAGAGGGTAGGGGCAGCAATGGCGAAGGCTCTGTCTCCTGTGGTGCGGTATTTGGTCCTGGTGATGGGGGTGAGGGTGTTAGTATCTGCAGAGTGTAGTCGGTGAGGGGGAATGTGGCGATGGAGGAGATCTGTCAGGTTTGAAGGGGCAAGATTGTTTAGGGCTTTGTAGGTGATGAGGAGGATCTTGAAATGTATGTGTTGTTTTACGGGAAGCCAGTGAAGTTGATGGAGGATAGGTATGATGTGTTCTCTGGAGTGGGAGCGGGTGAGCAGTCGGGCAGCGGAGTTTTGAACATATTGCAGCTTTTGAAGAATAGAGGAGGGGAGACCATACAGGATGCTATTGCAGTAGTCGAGTCTGGAGGTGATGAATGCATGAATTAGTGTTTCGGCAGCCGGGAAGGAGAGGGTGGGTCGGAGGCGTGCTATGTTCCGGAGGTGGAAGAAGGATGTCTTGGTGACATGGTTTATGTATGACTTGAAGGAGAGTGTGGGGTCCATGTAGATGCCAAGGTTTCTGACCAGGGGGGAGGGAGTGACAGAGTGGCCATCGATGCAGAGTGAGAAGTTCTGGGAGGTAGGGAGGGTGGATTTTGGGCCAAAGATTATGATTTCAGTTTTATTGCTGTTGAGTTTGAGGAAGTTGTGGTTCATCCAGGTTTTTATGTTGGTAAGGCAGTTGGTGAGGGTGGAGAGAATGGCTGGAGCGATGGTTTTGGTGGTGATGTAGAGTTGAGTGTCGTCGGCGTAGCAGTGAAAGTGAAGTCCATGGCGGCGGATGATATGACCAAGTGGGAGCATGTAGAGGATGAAGAGGATGGGGCCAAGCACTGAGCCTTGGGGGACTCCGTGTGAGACAGGGGTGGTGTGGGATTTGTGATTGTTTATGGCAATGTAGTGAGATCTTTCAGACAGGTATGAGTCGAACCAGGAGAGGGCGGAGTCGGTGATGCCTATGGATTTCAGGTGGCTGAGGAGGATGGAGTGGTTGACGGTGTCAAAGGCAGCACTGAGGTCGAGGAGGAGGAGAATGGTGAGGGAGCCGGAATCAGAGGAGAGTAGGAGGTCGTTTGTGACTTTGATTAGACCTTTGGCACTCTACATTCTCGAGCCCAATGTCCAAATTTGCTACAATTGTAGCAGCTCTCATCTTCTCCAAATCTCCGTCCTCCTCGTCCTCCTTGTCCTGCTCCTCTGCCGCTCCCTCTCCAGCCTCCACGATTAACATTGCCTCGGAAATACACATCAGTCTTGGCTATTTTTTCTCTCAGTACATTTTCTGCATGTACTGCATGGTCGGTGGTAGCTTGTATCCCAATATTTGCTGCAAACACTACTTTCAGTCTCTCTAGGCAGATCAACACACCTTCATCTTGCTTTACCATGCACCTTAATATTCTTTCTGCCTCTAGAGTGTTCAGCTGGAAACTTTCACACAATCTTTCAAATTGTTCCCTAAACTCTCCTGTGTTTTCCCTCGGGTGTGAAACGCCATATGCTGCGTCTTTCACGTCACCCTCTGTCCATGCTCTATACACTCTAATTGTTGCATGTTGCCCATCCCCAGCTCTCGAGTTAGGCATTTCTATCATCGGATACGATTCGTCTATGTCATCATTTAAACTCACTGACTAGCAGAGAGTGTAGGCATGGGAATAGGATTATAAACATCATACCACTTACCCAACCTTGTTGCTTTCGGACTTCCTACGGCCCTTTCTGTCGGTGTAGGAGCGGAGAGAGTAGGCGCAGAGAGAGATGGAGGGGGAGGAATTGGAGCTGCGGCTGCGGCAGGAGGTGGTGGTAGATGAGGGTTGAGGTACAGCGGAGGATTAGGATGGAGACCCAGAGGCACATAATCGCCATCTTCCTGTTTATCTCGGCTGGAGTACAAAACAGGATAACATTTATTACCTCCTGAATCTTTTTCCTTTTCCTTTTTCTCTTTTTCTTTTTTTTTAATATATTTTACATTATCCTGTGCCTTTTGACCCATTCGTTTTACATCTCCTTCATTTTGAACCTTGTCAGGTTCACAACAACATTTACAACAACTATTACTATTTCCCATTTTGATCCCCTTTTTAACGTTATTTTTTTTATTCTACCGGTCTTTTCATTTCTTTTCCTTCCTGTGGGGACTCTAACCCTCACTTCTATAGGGACTCTAACCCTGACGTCTTTTTGTTTTCTCAGGCCTAAGGGATTAATTTAAACTTTGTCCTTCCAAAGACAGTTTTCTTAGAGATAATTTGTTCTCCCAAGTCCCTGACTTGCTTTTTCCAATTAAGAGATACCTGCTCTCCCAAGTCCCTGACTTGATTTTGTAAAATTTTTATTTATATATTTATCCAATTAAGAGATACCTGCTCTCCCTAGTCCCTGACTAGATTTTTTTTTAAATTGATATCCAAATTATAAGAGATCCCTGATCTCCCAAGAAATGAAGAAATGAATTCTTACCCTTTTTGATGAATTGAGCCCCTGACTCAATGTTTGCCTGGCTGGTCCGTCTCCCCTCTGGTTAGCCCCGTCACTGTCCCACTCTCCAGGGGACCTAGCCTCCCTTACCAAACGAGGCTTTAAGAGCCCTGCGGTGGAGGTCTTTTCAAGAGTTTTTAACTCTGCCTTGCAAGGTCTCCAGGTCCTCTGGTGTGGAGAGAGAGACAGATGTTGGGGCTCCACGTTGGGCGCCAAAGTTTTGTTAAAATATTTCTGCGTTAATTTAGAACTGGAGGAAGGAGATCGGAGTCAGCTCAAAATTCAAACAAGGGTTTATATCTTGTACAAGAGGAGCATTCACAAAGCAACACGCAGGACTGTTACAAAGTGAAGACTCAATGTCTGAGGAGAAACACATGGTATTTATCTGTCTCTGTGGGTGTGCTCTCATCCTGCCCTTCTGTACCTAAAGTAATCACTCACACAGAAGGAAGTGATAATATTGAACATACATTCAGTACCTTGAGTGATTTACTAAATACCTTACATGTGCCTTAAAACAATACAAAGGGTCATAAGTTACAGGTCACAGTTCATATTTAACAGTCTCTATCAAGAGGGTTGTGTAACATCAATTCACATTCCTCTACATGTACTACAAAATTCTCATAACATATATAACAAAAGCTCAAAGATCATTTCTCAACATTTTTTTTTAAGCAACAATATGTAACTTACTGGTCAAAAAAGTCATGAGTCCGATCCTCAGGGCATCAAATTCAGAGGCTCTAGGGGTGCCCCTGTGGCTCGGTTGGCGGAGCTGTCTTCTCACCACACAGGCTCAGGGTTCAGGGCTGACCTGTGGCCCTTTGCTGCACGTCGTCCTTCCTTTCTCGCATCCTGTTTCCTGTCCCGGTCCGGCGCCAACCTAAAAGCATTAATATTTGAGACTGAACAATCAACGATCTTTCGTCCCAAAATTGTTTTAAAAGTTACACAGTGTTGCTTTAACAGGGCGTCAAGGAGCTTTCATTTTTTTTTGTTGTATTATTTCTGTGTTTTAAACTTTGTTTTAGTGCTATACCGTACCACCAGACTACAGAGCAGCTTCTCTCCTCAATCTGTGAGACTTCTCAAGTCATCCTCAGGGCTCCACCGTAAAAAGATAGACTTCATTTTATTACTTTTCCAACCCAAATAAGTCGGACTTCGATCCGGTGACAGGCATTAAGAATAATTACAAAACTATAAACAAATAGCCTATCGTCTCACCAGCCCGGTTGCTAGGATTTAATGTTAGCAGTTAACGTTTCTGCAAACAGATGTGTCTATGATATGTGTAGCAAATGTGGCATGTCACATTTACTTTATATGCTTGTTGGCTGACTTTCACATCCGGAGGTGGAGAGGACAGTGTTGGTGTTTTTACAGCCAACAAAGCTGCCATAAGTCAAGTCACACCACTGGATATTTTTAAGGACACCTGGGGATACTTTTGATACGTTTTTGTGTCATTTAAGGAGACCCTCAGACATTTCCATCCATGTTTGGGGCGACCAAAACAGGTATTTAAAGGCAAACCATGATGTTTCCCAAACCCTAACCAAGTGTTTTTTGTGCCTAAACCTAACTGGATCTAACGTTCAGTCGTAACTTATCTTTGGTTACGTAGAAACTTACTTACTAAAATATTTATTCTGGCGATTGAGTTGCTTCTCACTGGTTTTCTCGTAAGCTAATGCAGGTTAATAGAGGCCCCTTTTTCTCAATTTTCTTTTAAAAATGGGAGTAGATGATCAGAAAAGTAACATTAAAAATGTCCGTTATGGGTAATATTCAGTGGTAAAAATGTGGCATCAAAACTGAATACAAAGTTTGAATCTATCCACACATTTCATGTTATTCAGCTCATTCAGATTAATTAAAATGCTTTACAATAAGACATCACAAACGTGAGATAATCTGCTCAGGAAATGAAAATGAGGTTGGGCTATTCTGAAGTGTAAATCAACAGGAAATCACTTGGGTAAGGAAAGGCATTTGTCTATTATTTTTGTAGGAAGGGTCAGAGGAGTGGGGCCAATGAAAACTGTGTGATGGGTCATTGGAGGTTTTATGCCTGTGCAACAAGAGCTCACCCAAAGTTGAACCAAGAAAAAAAATCATGTGTTTGATATATTGTTTTTCATAGGAAAACATTAACCCGATACATTCTTTAAACTAGAATTTACATTTTTGCACAAACCTTAAATAATATTTCCATCTTTGCCCTGACCCCCTTTGGAAAACACCCTTTGTTACTGCAGTGCACTGAATCCTGAAAAACAGTCTGTGTTTCTTTGCTCTGATGAAACAATCCAGCATCACTGTGTCCTCTTCCCTGCCTTAAGCCATGATAAGCAACAGATGGATTGCTGTGAACAAAGTGTCTCTTCATAACGTTATCTGCACTAATAACTCTTAAAGATTTACCGTCTCCTGCTCCACTGTTTTTGTTGCTGAGCTACACTATGAAATAATAAATTGTATAGTCAAAGGAATGTGGATTATCTGTCTGGAATCTGGCATCCTGACACGAATGAGTAATGCAAGTAAGCCAGACGTTTATTTCCTCTCTTAACCTTGTTGGCGCTTCAAAATGGGCACAACATTTAGACACGGTGGCATCATGTGATTCTATTTCAAGGTTTTATCATCAAAGGGAACACATCTGACCTGCAGGAGAAGAAAAGGCATGTTGGTTCTAAGAAAAGGGGAATTTGAGGTCAATGAGCTGACTTCTCCCCCATTAAAAGTTTGTAACTGTGGTCGGACAATGGGAGGACAGCTATAACTGATCCTCTGAGTTGGGCAAGTCAGTGATCGGTCAGAAATTTTGGGAACTCAATCCAAGTTGATGATGCTGATGTTTTGCTGTATAGTCAGCATGTTTTGTCTTGTAGCTGTGTTTTTTGTTTTGATAGAGTTGATGGAGAAATTTAAGAAGCTGCACACTGTCCAGAATGGCACTCATTAGAGCACATACCCCCGCCGAGGACCAGTCCAATGTCAAAAAAACAAAACATATTAAAATCAACTAGATCCAGATTTGAATTTGGATCCGCATCAATCTCCCCATCTAGCAATTATTATTATTTAATCATTTTCTATTTTATAGTCATAACATTCAACAGAACACCCCAAAGCATACTCTACTTTGAAGTATTTTAAAAATATAAAAATCTACAAAAACCTAAAACTTTATTTCAATGTTTATATATTTATTTATTCATTTTCAAACATAAACGACGTTAGCTATGCTTTTCTTATATGACTTATCAATTGCGTATGAATACCAAAATATAAATGGACTCGCAAAAATATATACCTTACTAAATTATAATCATGAGTATGATAATAATCATGTTGCACTTAAGTTATTTTGATGTGCATATAGGGGCCCCCCCAAAAAAGTTTGCCCAGAGTAATCCGTACATTAAATCCGGCCCTGGTTATGTGACGTTATCGTTAAACATTGCTTGTATTTCACGTATGTAATTTTTCCACACATCACGTGGAGTAACAGATCGTCTTTATTGTGTCCACAGCCTGCAGGCACGTGATTGTCTCTCACATGGAAACATGCAGATACATACAATTAAAACGTGGTGATACATACAGTACGTAATACCCTTACATATCTCTGCACCTACACACCAATGTACACATTTACTGTAAATGTCTGTACATAGTGATTGGTAATATTCTGCCGGAGGGGGGCAGAAGGGGCAACCTTTCCATCAATTTAATAAGGTGATAAAAATGTGCTATGTTTAGGTAACAGAGGTAGATCGGTTCATTGAACAGAGGCGGTTAATTTAAAATGAATCACAGCATGACTCATGCTTTGTGTGTTCGTCTGTTTATTTATACATTTTAATCACAAGATTGCTTGATTACTGTACATGATAACGATGCGGCTTTGTACTCGAAGCAAACAGGTAACTGTTGCCACTTTGAACATGTTACTGCATTTATTCTTGCTTTATCCTCCTTAAAGGCGTGGTGAAGGCGGGTTGAATGCACATATTTGGAGGTTGCTGCGAAAAGACTGAGTCCTATGAGAATAAAACGGATCAATCAGTGTCTTTTACAGCAGACACTTGTTTTTGGAGTTGCAATGTGCACTCCTCTTGTCCTCCATTAAACTCCCGTTCTTCTGTGTGGGACGTCCTTCTGTGTTATTCTTTGAATCTATACACTTGTGGCAAACAGAAAAGGAAGCTAAATGTGTGTGGTAGTGGCATTTAATAGGTGAAACAAAAATAAAGTGATTTTCTTTTCAACAGCAAAGCCCTTCCTCTCATCAAGCACTGTGTGTGTGTGTGTGTGTTTGTGTGTCTTCTCCATTCATGACCGCCAACCAGTGAGTCAGGTCTTCCTAATGAAGTTTCCACACAGGGTTGCATGGACACCTTATAAACCAGAACCACAGAAAAACCATCCAATCAGTCAAATTGATTAGCACACTTCACTGAGTCTGCTCTCAGAGATTAGGACTGACCTTCAGAGCTGGGATTGACAAGAGTCCTATAATTAGGCACAGTTGTTTCCATCACTATAAGATGATGTAAACATCCATTCAAGAAATTTACCTCAAAGAGTCCTCAAACATGCCAATAATCACTCAGCATGGATGATTAAAGCTGCCGGAGGAAGAAGCAGAAGGAAGAAGAAAAGGAAGCTAAATTGACAACTACTTCACTAATGCTTCACCTGTTGTCCTGTGACGCGAGCTGCACCATTGATTAAAAAGTGTGTGTGTGGGTGGCCTTTCACACCGACCGCACACACAAACACACACACTCACACTCCTCCCCATCCAGAGAGGAGCAGGAGACCCCTCACCTCAAGCACACCCCTCAGGCCTTGAGACTCAGAGCTCCACACCTCGTGCGTCTATAAAAAGAGCTTTCCTCCACTGAGGAGGCAACAGCTAAACCCTCTCGTACCGAGCATTTCATCACAGAGCAGAGAGGAAAGCAGAAGAGGAGGGAGAGGGATCACAGTGAGGAGTCGCCACTCTGGAAGATCTGTGGACAAACGGAGGGAGAAAAACAAGAAGAGAGGAAAAGAAAGCGTCAAGAAAAGGTAAAAAGAGAAAAAAAATGTTTTGTGGACTTTTTCGGATCAAAATTGTGCCTGATGGTTGTCAGCTTCTTGTTTTTTTCTGAATGCATGAGCACTGCTGCATTGATTTACCAACTTATTGACTGATTGATGCAGGATTTTCTGACATTTTCGGGCTGCATTTGCTCAGTAAATTACAATTCAAGTGGATTTACATTTTATAGCCATAACCCAGCTTTTTGAAGATATATGCACATTTGTGTTGTGTGCATTGCTTACATATGCACCTCCAAACACAAATCTCACATACATACCCTCTAAAAAAACACCATTTACACATATGGTTTGATTCTATTTTGATTGCAGCTTTCGGGCTTCTTTCATCAGAGTATGCCTGTGGAGCGCAGGGCTCAGCTGAGTGACTCATACTGTAGGAAGAGTGTAGACGAGTCTCTGCCAGAGTTACAAAGACGATGGCCCACCAAGGAGTCACTCCTCGGAATAATAGAGGAGGAAGGAAGAAACAGGATTCAATTAACAGACAAAGGAAAGAACATAAACTCATCTCCTGTCGGACATTAAATGTGCCAAGATGATTCATATTTGTGGGATCGGGAATCAGATGACTACTAGATTGCTTAAACGTTAACTTTACTGAAGTTTAGTTACATTTTTACTCCATTAAATGAACTCCGAACAGATTTAAAGGTGCACTGTGTAGTTTAAGATCTTCATTGACTAAGTTTTTTATGCCTAAACAAACAAAATAAACAACCTCTCTTTGTTTTCATGACTGAATAAACTGAATAACGGAAAAAACCTTAAAGGACAACACAATTTCATACTGTTATACTTTGTATATATTTGGCGGACCCTGCCACCTTTCTAGCTTCAAGCCGTGTTCTGGGGGACGTTATTTTCCTCCGAGAAACAGCTTGTTTATTCAGTTATGGAAACATTTCTGAGTTTGTATTGTAACCTCATTGATATTGTAAATATTAAAATCCTGCTTTTTAATTTCTTTTCCAAAACAACGACGTGCCCTTTCAATTTCTAAAAAAATGTCAACATGGGAAGGGAGAAGAGGCGTTTGCCTGGTGGAGATGCGTCATAAGGAAAGCCATTCAGTGTTGTCATCCATTGAGATAAATGACTACTCTTAAATGTGCGAGACTGTATAAACGCAGCCTCTTTGTATGCGTCCATGTGCATTGTGCATTGTGCACTGATCTGTCCTTGAACTGGCACAAAGGAGACATTTGCCGCCCACTTGTCGCACAAAGCGACTTTAAAGCCAATTCACTGCACTGACCTTTTGATTCTTAGCTGCAGATCTTTCTATTAGCAGGGGATTCGAAGCCTTTTCACAGAAGTTACTATATTTATAATGTCATCGTTGTTTTGTGTCCTTGAACAGCTGTGAAGGGACTGTAAGTGAATTGAGATCTAAATCGTCACGGGCTGTATGGAATCGATTATGCTCGGCTTTTTCCAAAGCAAGACGGTCTCCAGGGCCTTTGACTTGACTTGAAACAACCTCCAGCCTGACATCTCAACTCAGCTGCAGTTTCAGGTCTATCTTCCCTATTCAAGGTGTAGTCATGACACCTAACCTGTGAGTCAGATCCACCTAATGAAGTTAATACCGACAAAAAACAATGCCATCAGTGAAATCTGTTCCTGTTTACTGCACAACCGATCTCACGTTGTTTTAATAAAGAAGTAATTCAATTATCATTTTTTCCAGGATTTTTGCACACAGCAGCTCACAGCGGCTCTTGTTTCATAACTTCCCTGCAAAGAATGTAAATGATGCATTAGCACATTGTGTCCAATGTCACTGCTCTTGAAAAACACAAAAGGCCCTTTCTGGGACCAGCTTTTGGTGTGTCTGTTCTGGCCTATGTGTAGTAAAATGGCGGTGCAAAATGGTAGGGTTATTTTAAGGTCACCTAAACATAATAATGAATATTATATTCCATTTGTACCCCTGAAGTCCCTGCAAGCCTGCACACTGGACCTTTATGCAGCTCTGTTATGGCTATGTCAAACATTAAGGCCATTAAATAACATGATTACAGGCATGTTTTTGTTGTTGTGTTTGTGAGGTAAACATTTAACCTAGCGCAGGGATGGCGGACTCTGCCACTTACAATAAAAACTACTGAAGCGGTAAATACTAAAGATAAAAGTCATATAAAATCAATAAAATATGAAGGCCCCGGAGCTGCTTTCCAAAAACAGTTGCATGCAATATGCATACAATTGAAACATACCACTTTGCTATTACATTGCGCCTTTAACTCTGACCCTCTCTCTCATATATCACAGTCCGTAGCGGCAAATTTTTTACGTAAAAAGAAAAAGTATATGATTTATTATTCAGCCTTACATTTCAAAGTGCTGTTCTCTGTCGTTTGTTTCTCTGTCAGCTTCATACATCTGCCGATGAGCTGTCTGTGCTCTCTGTAGTTCAGTCGATGTGTGGATTGTGGGTCAGTATAGCCAGAACTGCATGCCGGTAGGACATCCTTGGCATACTGCACTTGACTTACTACATATTGGGACACACTTAATGTTTTCTGACATATTAAATTGTAGTATAAGTGCCCCTTTCTGTTTTCTGGCATCAGTATTTGATGATCTGGTGATGAGACCCAATAATCAACTATCTTTCTCCAGATTTTGTTGCTATCTTTAAAGGATGATTCTTGTGCACTGAGCCTGAAATCCTCCACATCAGTAGCACTTACATAAATCAAACACTCAAAGGTTTTTACAGGGAGGTTTGCTCATATATCATAGCCTGATTTATATAACATTAGATTTCCAAAAATCTGATGAAAATATGCTTTTTTTATGGCTGTTGACTGATTTATGGAAGCGTCCAGTGTTCAGATTTCAGTTATGGAAATGTATCTAATCAGCTCATATTTAATTAGATGATTTATTTGCATGTTTAATCATAATATTTCAGTAAACTTGTAAATATTCATTTTAAGAGAAACATTTGATTAATGTGGTGCTGATAAATGAGGCCATATGTAAGAGTTCTGGTTTGGTGGAAGGGGACTGTTGACTAATGGCTTTGTGCTCACAGTAAAACAACTGACCATGACAAACGCAGCTACAAATCCAGCAGTTATCTCACAGATAGTGTTTAAGCAGGTCCCATTATGTAAGGAATGGAGGAAACTCTTATGCAAGTGCAATGATCAAGAGACACTTTCAGTTTTTACTTCACAAAAGTGGCAATTTCCTCCCATTCAGGCACAATTAAGTGAATATTTGAGCCTGCTGGGACTGTGGTGGTGTTATTAAAGCCTCGTCTACGTTTTGAAGAGAGGCAAAGAGAGTTTCCCTGCTCTGGCTCTACTTACTGCTCAGCTCATAGCCTCACCTGCGTTTCTGTCCTCCTCACCAGGCTGAAGATGGTGTGTCTACGTTGGCTGTTACTGGTGGTGATGGCGTACGTGTGCGTCCCCGGGTTTGGATCGGAGTGCAAGGACAGCTCCATCTGCAACAACCTGAGCAACAAGGGGAGGATACTGGTAGGTCAAACTCTACTTATGTCAACTATGGTGTTGTCGTCTTTCTATTTCTTCTCTGTCATGAGGCTGTTCCTCACAGGGTGATTCAAATACAAACAAAACCAAGACTCAAAGAAAAATGGAGAAAGAGTCAAGAAAATAAAATAGCGTAAGAACAATTTTGAGCTTCAAAATTCATTCTTGATTTTTAACAACAGCAACTGACAAAATAAATTTTCCTCAAGGTCCATTTGGTTGCTCCTCTAATGTCCTTCAGATGTGTTTCTGAATCTTTGACTCAGCTTTAAAGCCAACATGGATGAAAAGTCAATATCAAGCTCAGAATTTTATTTTTACAACATTTTTAAGGGAGACCTGATGACGAAGGTCAGCAGCATGAAAAGACAGACAGTGATGGAGTGTAACTAAGTACATTTAGTCAAGTAATGTACTTAAATGCAATTTTAAGTTACTTGTGCTTTACTTGAGACTTTAACTTCCACTCCACTACATTTTGGAGGCAGAAGACTTTTACTCGCATTACATTTGTCTAATAACTTTAGATACTAGTTACTTTACAGATAACGTGCTCTTAAATTAATTAATAATTTTACTAAAAACAGAACTGATTCTGAAAAATGCTGAATATCAGATCAACCAATCAACGCCAATTCACAACAAAAGTAATCTCATGACACTTTCCAAATTGAGCAGGTCTAGATCATAATCCTTGATTAATTTATCTACAGAGACCCAACATTTCCCTCATGAGCAAGCACTTGGCAACAGTGGCGAGAAAAAAAAACGCCTTGCAGGCAGAAACCTCGTGCAGAACCGGACTCAATGGTGGGCGGCCATCTGCCTCAGCCGGTTGGGTTGACAGAGAGATTTATTTATTTATTTATAGAATTTATTTGTTTAGGAAACAGGGTTAGGAAAACATCATGTTTTAGATTAAAATACCTGCTTTTGTCAACACAAACATGGCTTGAAATTGTCTCGAGGTCTCCTTAAAAATATCCAGTGGTTTCACGCTTGCAAATGTTGAACCGCAGTCTCGAACGGCGGTCACTGGCTTGACAACCTTCTCGCCTTTAACTCCACCACCACCCCCTCAGTCAGATCATAAACATGTCATGTGAACGTGACGTGACATGTACGAATGTAGCCTATGGCACAAACAAATGTGAAGGTATCAGTGGTTTGCAGAAGATTGCAAAGATTTTATCATGGCGACTGGGCCTATAAATCAGCATCAAACCTAGTGCATTTTAAAATGTTTTCTGTGTCTCTGTGATTCCCTCCATGCAGGACTGTATTCCCCTTTGCATGTCTGGGATCCAGCCTGAATTACCAAATCTCAGTGCATTAGTCCAGAAGGCAAACAGTGATGATGACCTCTTACTCAGCATCCTTCAGACCAACCTGGACCCTGAAAACAAGATACCAGAGTCTGACCTGAAAGCCCAAAACGACCGCAGACGCTCCTATTCAATGGAGCATTTCCGCTGGGGAAAACCCCCTGGCCGTAAACGCCGGCCTGTGAAGGTTTTCGCCTCTTCTCTGGAGGGAGGCGGCTCTTCGGAGGGCAGTTTCCTCCCTCAGTCTCGCAGACAGCTGAACAGTATCGAGGATGAAGCAAGGGAGGACCTGACCAGGGAAAGTAATCAAAACCAGGAATTGCTGAGGGCAGTGGTCAGCTCTAAGTCACAAGTCCAGTTGAGCCCGCAGCAGAGAAAAGATGGGACCTATAAGATGAGTCACTTCAGATGGGGGACCCCGACTGTCTCGAAACGTAATGGCAAATTTATGAAGACGTTGGAGGAGAAACCTCTGAGGCAGCTGACCAAGCTCTTCAGGAACATTTTATTCAAGGATCTGCAGAGGATAATGGTGTGAATGGAGGATGGAGAGGAGTAGGAGAGTCTAATAGCCATTGCATGTTAGTACCTGCAGGTCATTTATTTTGAATTACAGGAACTCGTCACTATCATTAGCATGTTGTTAAATGTCTTTTCTGGACCAAATGGTTTGTCTCATTAAAACCTTAACTAACCATAAGAAAGGAGGCAGTTTTATGTTGAATAGAAACAATGATGCACCCACACACTGCCTTGGCCTTCTTGGTCTGACTTGAGTAGGTCTTTCTTGTGGGAAATGACATTATTGATCCAGAAGGGAGTAAACAGAGAATAGTATTCCAGGGCAGGAGGTGGGTGTGAATGAGAGTATTTAAAAATCTGTCCAGTTTATTTACAGAGTGGTATCTTTTTTTCCCCCCATGTAATATTAAAGATCTTTCTGGCAAACAATAATGGCAATTGATTTAATTTGATAAGCACGGACTGACCAGACAAATGGCAAAACATAAAATCTAAAACAATAATGAACATTTTACTTACGTTTTACGTTACTTAGTATTCTGTGTTTGCAGTCAAATGTCTTGCTTCCTGCGTCTCAGGCAGATCACATTAAACAACATTCTTCTTCATCACAATCATCAACAACAGAATTAAATCAGACGGTTTGTGGTTACAGACAAATTTATTGTACAACACAGCAACATCACTAGCATGCAAAGTCAGGTATGACACTCATAAGGCATTTTCTCCATGTAAAAGCTGCCTTTGTCACTAGGTAATCCAGTTTTTAAAGTGCAAAGTTCACAGAATGAATAGATTTGACCTACAGCACTACATTGTAAACAGATCTATTAACCAGACATGTAATGACAAAAGTAAGGTTGGATTACCGCCAGTTAATATTACATTACACTATGCAATGACGACAAGCACACCGGTAGATTTACAGGTCTCTGCGAAGTCGCAAGATGCTGAAAAGACAATTTTACATGGTGTTACTGGAAGGTTTAGACAGCTGCACATTGCTCTTAGATAGCTCGCTCTTCACTAACGTGGTGCGAAGAGTCACTAGACGAAAAAACTGTAAACTGTGTTTGAAGAGTTTGGTCTTGTGTCATGACAATAAAGACACACATCTGCTGCATGAACAAATACACTCACTCACACACCTGCACTGACAAAATGGTAGACAATCAGATACACTGGCATGTGTGGACATAAATATTACATACAGAGGACACTACATTGTAAAAAAATGATGAAACTGTAACACATGACAATCAGGGACAAACCAGACCTTGTGGATTACATTAAACAAGATGGTTGCGACACATTTCAAGCCCGATGCCATTAATTCACAGAAGCGCAGGAGTGGGAGGGGGCGGTCTCTTACAACATCACAAAACTGACCCATCACAGCACCACGACAACAGAAGGTACGTTTTGAAACACACAAAAGGATGTGCTACCAACGGTTGGGCCGCGTTAGCCAGGCTAGTGCCAAATTATTGCCATTATACTTTGTTTTCATACCTGTGTGTGTGCGTGTATGTGCACACAAAAATGGCTTTTAGACTTATTTAAATCTTGCTGAATGAGTATGCACTACCTGGAGGCGGACAGGTCATGACTCTGGTGCTAAAATCTGTAGCTAAAAACGAAGTTGAATGAGTTTTCTTCAAAGATTGTTATCTACTGGCCTTGAGACGATGCAGATTTCTACTCTGGGCTGTCGTCGATGCATCTTTTTGATTTCCATGTGTTGCTTTGTTACTGATTTGAAAGCAAGATTTCAACAAGTAGCTTCCTCCCTCATCTATGGACACAATCAGTGCAGTGGCAGTCTAAAATTAGAATTAATATACAGCATATATACAAACACAAACATCCCTACTCTGTACATCAGCTTAAAGATTTATATATTTCTCTGTATATACACATTTATATGGAAAGGAGAAAAATAAAAGGTCCCTAATTTATCCTCTAGTGTTTGATCTGGTAAACATCACAGTAAACACTTCAGTTTAGTTTAGTGTGGACGTGAATGTGGCGTAGTGTGTGTTACATTGTGTATGCTTGAACTTGAGTCACCTGTAAGGCACACTCACTTTGGAAGGGACAGCACACAGATCGACAGTTATCTTTCATCGAAAACTAAAATTAGGAGCAGAAAATAAATGCCAGGCAAGACAGAAAAAGCACTTTTGGCTTACACTAAAAAGGCAAATAAAACACCGACAATAAGATGTTTGAGAGCTGAGTAACATTAGATGGGGAATAGCTTCATAATTCTATCCGTATTTCATTTTAACATACATAAAAGATACACAGACAAGTAAATTAAAATGCATCTAATACACATGAACTCTTCCTGGCTATAAAATCAACAAGCAAAAACATAAAATGACATGAGAAATAAGCAAGATGGGTCTAATTTTGTGATCGTGGGTCGTATGGCACCCTGTAAGGGTCAAAAGAATAGCAGTGCTATAAAAAATGTCCAGTTACAGGGCATGCAACGAGTCAATTCATCCTAAAGCCAATAAATAAACTTTCATCCTGTCACTCAGTTGGTCCGCACAGTTCTTGGCAATTTCTAATTTGAAAGTCCAGCCAGTGGAGTTTCTACAGACGTCTACAGAAGGGCGATAAGTAAAATTAAACTTTGTTTTACTGCTGCATTTATTGACGTTAGCCGGCTTGTTTTGGCAGCAAAAAAACAATTGTCAGCTAAGTTTTTTCAACTGGCTTGTTCTTTAGTTGGCTTCAAGCAACTGCGGTTTCCTCCTCATCAAGATGCTTTTACAGTGAGGATCGGTTCATCCCATCCCCCCTCCCCAAACTCCCTTTACTGTCCTCAAATGTTAAATGTAACTTCTCTGTGGACTGTCTGCTCTAGTACACACAAAGGTCGGGAAACTTCATCTCGTAGATGGGGACAGATCGACTCTGGCTTTGGCCGTAACCTGATGAGATGGTTCCAGATGGGCTCGGCGGGGGTCTGAATGGGAAGAGGAACAATCATCATCATTGTTTACTTAGTGTCACTTTCACCCTTTCAAAAATTAACTATCAAACAATTGCAATGAGCATTTTCTTAATTTTTAATGTTTCTTACCTGATTGTAATCTCAAAGATCTGATTGAGTTTGCTCTGCAGTAGCGTAGCCTAGAAGGGACAAACAATATTGCATAAGACAACAGTGCAAAACTTCAGCAAGGGATTGAAAAATAAGGATTTTAAAAATAAATAAAAATTTGTACCCTGGCACCGCAGTGGGCAGCTATCTCCTCGAACGGGGCCTTCTGAAACTTCTCCACCACTTGTCTCCTCCGTTCCCTCTCCTGCTCCTCCATACCCACGCTGTCCACTAGAGGGAGACACAAACAGTATTAAATTTCAGTAATGCTTTATGCTGTATGTCGATTATGTAGCATTAGTTTTTGAGTTATCTTTCTTACAGTAGAAAGGAAAATCACAACAATTTATTCCCCAAACATTGATTTTTTTCTACAACCATGTTTTGGCAGCTTATGTCCATTACTATTGTGTTTAATATGTTTGGTTATTTTCTTTAGTTTCAAACAAATAACGTGTGGTGATACTGTGTCGATTAGTTTGTAATTCTAATGAATACTTTAAAACCACATAAGTAAATAAAAGAGCGACGTACCGATGGCGTTTTTCAGGGTTTCAAATGTGATCTCCTCTGCTGGTGTCCTCTGCAGGACAGAACGAGAAATATAGAGGTTAAATATCTTGAGAGGTTTTAAACTTCCTGGTATGTTTGAGTTCTACACCATGAAATTACCTCCTCTTTCTCTGGACTGTTTCGGGACTCCACCTCCACCTGCAGTGAGATGGTCTCCCCAATACTCTTTCTCTTGGATAGACGGTCCTCATCTGGAAACAGAGTGCAGATATCTTTCTTTTTAAACAGAAACCTCTTAGCAAATCATGTAAAATGTGTCAAATTGCAGAGAGATTTTGATGGTCCGGCAACTCAATATAAAAGTGAACTGGCACCCTAAAAAGTTGCCAAAGTTAGTGAAGAATTATCCTTCAACTCAATGATTTTGGCTCAAGCCCCAGAGCTGATGGAGCGTCTCTCAAACGAACACTAAATCCCCCACTAGCTACAAGGCAGAGGTTCAGCACTGCATTTCTTCACAGGGATCAATAAAGCACCCAGACAAAGTTGTAACACGCTGCCAGGTCAATAAACATTTCCATTAGTTATCATTATTCACTTGGAGAGAGGAGCACATTAATCACTGTGGGAATTCCTCCAAATTGCCACAGTTGACTTTTTGAACTCAGTGTGACATTATAACACAATAGATGTATTGTTTGAGCTCCTTACCAGTATACTGGGGGACGTAAGGCGTAGCCAGTCTGTCTGTGTTATAACCACTACCTCCGAGGACCTCCGTGATCTTCGACTGGAGGAACAAAACTTCCCCTTCTACCTTCTCCAGTGAGGAGGGCAGCCTAGGAACAAAGAGGTGAATTGTGTTAATAGTAAACATTTACTGCCATACTGCACATGATAAGATCAAATTGAAAGTTGGTATTGTTTGTGTTTGTGGCTGGGTCATACTTTGGATTATCAACGAAGACATCCTCAGGCAAAAGGTAGGGACTTTCTTTCTGTCTCACCTCAATCACCTGAAGGGAAAAGGAGGAAAAAAAGGCAATTTAATGAATGAGGTTATTGTTATTCAGACACTAATACGTGTATGACGCCAAGGCTCAGACCTCGTGAATGTGCTGGCAGAAGGCTGGGACGGTGGTGAGCTGGCAGATGAGGTTGAGGTAGGCTGCGGCGAGGGCGTGAACAGCACAACGGTTAAAGACAGGCATAGCCTCGTCGGTCGACAGAGCCAGGTCCTGCACGGGAAACACAGAGACATCAGCAGTGACCTCTGAGGAGCTCAACCACACAAATTCATCATAACTTCTAAAATAACTTATTAAAATGCTTTATGTTTTATGAATCTTGGACTGCGCCCACACCTTAAACCTGTCTTGTTATATTTATGTTTTATTTATCGTTTGTTTTTTACGACTCATCTTTAAAACGGTCCGTCTGGATTTACCTAATGTTTTTTGTTTTGGCAGTAATAACAGGCAATGTCATATTTATTTCTAAACAAAATAAACAAACAAGTAAATATCACACATCAGTACCTGCAAGGCGAGCGCCAGGCGAATGAGGTCCACCACCACCTCTTCGTTGGCTAGCTCCACGCTGAGAAGCCCCAACAGAGCGAAGAGAGTCTCGTAGTGCTGCCGACCGCTGCTCTGCTCCTTACAGCCTAAATAGATGTGTCTGTACAGCTGCTGGCCATGCTGTGAGGAGGATAAACACAGAGGATGATGAGTCAGGGGAAGACAGACAGATAGATAGATTTAGGAGTGTAAATATGTTTGAAACCAAACCTTTTTCATGAATAAGTTGTCCTGTCTGGAACACTTGTCAACTTTGAGCTTGAGCACAGAGATATCCGAGATGATGCTGCGCAGAAAGAAGACACAATCATTAGCACAAACTGTCGCTGAAGTAGAAGCTAACTACGAATTGGGCCCTATAATACACACACACCTTATGTTGGAGAATTTGGGCGTGTTGTCGTGCCTGTCGATGAGACTGAGAAGAATTTGAAGCACCAGCAGCCGGACCTCTGGATCCTCTGTCAGCGAGAAGGACAGCAGCGGCTCCAGGAAAGAGCTGGGCAGTGCTGTCAGCATGTTGGTGGTCTGGAAACCTGCCGTCACCTGAGAGATTGATGATAACAAACATGGTTTATAATGTGCCAAAACGTGAAGATAATTCATGGAGGGGTTGTGGCTTTTGGCCTTTATAGCATGCAAGCTACATATCAAGTCTAAGCACATAATCACAGGTTTTAAGTGCAAATTAAGTGCAACCCTGACTGATTACACTTCATTTAGTTCTTGTCTACAGTTTATTGTGTCATTGTGGTAAACAAAGCTCATAGAGCTGTTATATTAACTCCTTTCCTAAAGTGTTAAAAAGCACAGACTCAAAGGGACATACATGGACACACATCTATCCTTTCTATTTCAAGTTCATGTAACTGGTGATCATCACTGTCTGTGCTTGTACCTTCTGCTTTAAGCCCACAGTTTGTAAACATTCTGATTTCATAATAATGCTAAATTGAAAACATACCTGGACCAAGGACTTCAGTAACATGACCTGGATCATCCTGGTACCTTCAGGCCTGAAGGAAAGCAAATGAAGATACAAAAACCCTTTCATTCAACATTCAGCCAACACAGATTTGCTTACAACGTACTGCTCACTGAAAGATGGAATACGTGAGACAGATAATTACATAAAAACATACAGCATTGTCTATACAAGGGGAACATGTGTTTGTGGGATTTGAGATCAGCTTACCCAGATCCTGTGGAGGGCAGAGCTGGGTGAACCCCAGGGACAGGGATCTTTCCCATAATGAAGAGCATGACCTCTGACCTCTGGTATGTTGGTAGAGTGTTCGCAAATGAACCTGAAAGAGAATGAGACGGAAAGAGATATGAGCATCATGTGGATAAGAGGAGAATTTGGAGCTACGGGGAAAAAAAATACTGGCATGTACAAAACTAACACATGAACACCCAGAGGCAAAAATACAAGCACACGTGAGATAAACTGAAGCACCACAGACAAACTGTTACAGCCCAGGAGTCTGTCTTGCAAAGCCTCCCACACAGACACACCGCCCACAGACTCACCGATGGTCCTGATGACAGCCTCCTGCAGCTGCCTCTCCTCGTGAGCTTTGATTATCTTGGTGCCGATGTTGATGTTGCCGTCATAGGAGCCGGTCAACTCGTAGTCCACACTGAGGCGGAGCTGCCGCAGCAGGGTGTTAAACACCTCCAACACCGTGGGGCCTGCACACACAAGCAGAGGATAGTTAAAAGAGTAATCCATCTCAAAAAGAACACTTACATCCGATGTATCATGTAGCTGATCCCACTTACAATGTGCAACCAGGTATCAGAGTGTGTATGTGTGTACTGTGTCAGTCTTCTTACCTACAGAGCCGCTGGCAGCGATGGCGGCTGCCTCCAGCAGAACTTCCACTATCCCAGCTCGCACTGTGGCTGAATTCTTGCTGTTAGCATCCAGATGACCGAGAAGCTGCTGAATTACCAAGTGAGAGTGCTGGGACTACAGAAGAAGAAGATAAGGAATGAATGAGTGAATGAAAGCGGACTAAAAGAAAAAGAAAAATGTAGGAAGAAGGAGAAAGAAATAAAAGGTATTTCATATCCAGATACATTTCCCAATATAGCACTTTTTAAGAAACTTTAATTGTTCATATAAATGACCACATGGAAAGAACTTTCATTACATTTTGAATTATAGTCTATACTCAACAAGTAAAAGGTACTTATTCATGTATGATTATTTCTGTTCTTATATTTCAATACTTTCTTTCAATTAAAATGAAAATATCTACGTCTGAATATGAAAAAGGTAAATAGAAAACAGTGTACAGAAAACTGTACTTCTGTGGCTCTCATCCTTAAAAATACAGCTGCTTTCTTCATTAGTAGTATGTTTTATAAAGAAAAAACACAGCTCTCTTTTCACAACAGCAGACGAGCCACATGTGGAGAAGGCTTGCTGCAAATGACTTAGCTTGTCCAAAGGATTAAAACCAACGTGGTAGCGACTGACGGTGCCCCAACCTGGTGCACTTACAAGCTATTACAACACAATGACGAGTAAATAAATGATGGAGCATAACGCGAAACAACAGAAGCTTTTCTTTTCTCAGACAATATGCATCGTCATATGAAACAGCCCTCATAGAAAATGGTAGAAAACTAGTGAGTCACTCAACCAGGTGGCAGAACTGAAAGCTATGGAGATGAAGCACATCACTTGTAGTTTTCATTCAGGTCCAAAATTCAATCTGAATTGTGTAACCGTCTACAATTACATAAAACAACATCACACAGAACGTTTTATGTGGACTTGGATTGTGGTCAATGGAGTGAAAGAGAGAAAAAACATGGGGTGAGTCAGAGGCCTTTGCAGATCTGTAGGCACTGCATCACTCACCTGGATCGAATACATGATGATTTTGAAGCAACGCACTGCAAAGGTCTTTCCCTCCCATAGAGAGTGGTTATCTAAGTGCCTGGGGGGAACAAAGACAGCAGGAGAAAGATAGTGAGGATACAGAAGATGTGATTATATAGTGCCAGTAGTGACTGAGAGCAGCGAGGGGTAGAGAGCAAATCTGTAGTTCTCAAAAAGCCCAGACATCAAGACTCCATATGTATTTTTTACATTTAAGAAAGACCTGCACTTTTTGACAGAAAAATATAGGAGTACAGGAGAGTTACTCACATATACTCGTGTTGTACATGAGGGCACAAAAAAATCATATTTAAAATATTAGTTTTGTATTGTTTTTCTCTTACGTAGCACAAATAAGCTCAAAATTATTTTTGTTTTGAAACCAGTTTTGTAAAATGACAAATAAATTAACCTTGCACCTTGTATATTACAACGTACTGCAATGTTTATAGTTCACAATCAATAAATCAAGATTTTCGTTCACATAGAGACAGACAGGTGCAGGTTGAGCATGAAACAGATAAAAACAGAGGCAGTGATGGATGGACAAGAGCTGGTCTCACACAGCACATGACAAGTGAGATGGATTGAAGGGAAAATTGAGTGAAAGCTAATAATAGACTGTTCAAATTTTACAATAAAACTGCACAAGAAGCTGGTAACCTTAGACGGACTTACAAGGTCCTGAAAGTCAGTGTTTACAGGAAACATCTTTCAGTGGACTTGGATGTTATTATCCGCATCAGCTTTTAAAAATTGGCTGCCTAAAAAAACTGTATAATCTTAAAAATGTACTCCTGCAAGCACACGACACATGAATACATATTAACATATTTTATCCACAATATTCCTTAGCAGATCTGCTGAGCCTCCTACTTATATTAAACCCAACAACTTCAGTGAAATATAAAGCAGGAAGGATGACAAACACTGGCTGAGCTGCAGGGAATGGAGCCAAAGAAAAGGTGAATATACAACAAACAAAAAATGTCAGTCGGAAAAGGAATAGGTGTCGCATTCAGTGACAACAGAGAGAGTCGCAGACAGCGCAAGAAACAACGAAAAGCAAAGACACGGGCTCAGAGAAATCCAAAGTTAAATGAAAACATCATAAAAGACGACCTCAAGCAGGATAAAGCTCTGGAAAAGAAAGGAATCTGCGATGTCTTGTCACAAACACAACTACAACTGTAATAAAATTACAACCTCGCAGGGCAGACCTCAATATAAACAATCCTATATACAAAAATCATGCACTCGCATCTATTCAGAAACAACTATGTAACCTTGCATTGACCTTGTCGCGCCCCCTCGGGCCAATCAGCGCACAGATAAAAATGCTGCAACACAGCACTGAGGATGCATCCTTCCTTCAGGTCCGGTCAATACATCAACAACATATCACAAAAAGAGGTTAGGTCTCATGTCAGGAAGAGTGTGCGTGGCTGCCTCACTCACATCAGCACGGGCGTGACGGCGTTCTTGATGTTGCCATAGGCGGCTCGTCCCAGGAGCTCCCTGAAGCAGCGCTCCGTCAGCTCCACCGGGCTTTCCTTCTCCTTCTCTGACGCCTGCAGCGGAGAGGGGGAGCGGCTGGTGGAGAGCGATGCAGGTGAGAAAGAGAGGAGAGGAGAGAGCAGGGGAGGGAGGGGAGAGAGAGCGAGAGAGAGAACAGAGAGGAGAGGCAAGAGTTTGAAATCAATTTGACTCAATAACACAAAGCCTCAATTTTTTCACACAAAAACACTCTGCAGACTGCTGTGTCACTGCAGCCTTCGCTCCTGATGCAACTTTTCCCTCCGCAGTTTGTCTGCAGTGAAAATTAAGCGACCGTGTTGCCCGTCATGTGTGCACACATTTGTATATCGCACATCTGTCATCACCACAAGGGATATGTCTGCGTCTAAGTTTGTACATGTGTGCAAGTGTCTGCGTTGGCACTCAGACCGGCTCCAGCCTTTCTTTGTCTCATGCATAGTTAAAACCTTCGCCATAACTCTATCTTGGTCATGACTGGCCTCGGGTGGTCCACCAATGATGACATTATTTATTTAAGAGCCTGACTCTTTCATCTCGCCGGCTGCTGCTGTGGAGGAAATGTGACTTCCTGCCGCTCAGCGGCTCCAAAATCCAAAAAAAAAAGGAAACAGCAAAAGGATTAATACGACGGTTTAACTTTGAGGGCACGGACCTACACGAAGCCATTTTCTTTTAGTGCTGCAAATGTAGAAAATGAGATTCACTTGATATAAAATGGTTTAGTATCTGTTTAGCCACTCTCATTGACCCCAGTCCAATTGAAAAGTGCATTTTAAAACACCCACAGGAGTTCTGAGCTCACCCCAATAGCCTCTCACTGCACAATTTCATTGAATGATTTGGAAACTCACAAGGAAATGTTTGGCATGAGGATAAATCAGCATCATCTCAAAGTTTATTTGGCTACTGCAGTCTGACCTTTTATCTGCTCCCATCCATCACTTCACAGAGGCTGTTTATGAGTGTGTCAAAGTCATGTTGGCAAGGATCATTTCTGATAAAATTTTATGCTGAGGTAATACCTGGTGGAAAAGTACTTGGGGAATATAAAGCCTTTGCACTCACCTTCATACGACATTAAAGACAATCAATCATGCTGGTGGTTCAGTTTTCTATAAGCGCCGGCTGCCGGCCAAACAGCTGGCTGGCTTTATTCTATACATTTTTGATTCTGATAAAATAAGTTTCAATTCCCTCTGCATGTACATTTTATGACCATTAGCGTCCAAAACAATGTCAGCATGATGGAAAAAAGCCTGTCTCCCCATTCTGTGCGTTCATATAGGTTGAGTCCTGCCTAGTCGAGAGCAGAGAGTCCTCTTCAGTCTTTGACACATATTAGGAAAATAATTGATGACAAAACACAGTAAGAACTGCATTGATTGCACAGATGGGGGGCATCCTCACTAGATGAGCTACTTTGGAAAACACCAGAGGCAGCAACTTGATGACTGCACAGTAAGCATTAAATAGTCTACTGAAAGTGCTGCATTTTCCATATATGCTACACAGATGCTGAAAAGCAGAACAGAACCGTTCTAGAGTTCAAATACTTTAAAGGAAGGATTCAACTATGCTTCACCAAATTATTTTCAATCTATGTAAATCAAGTTTATACAACAAGAAGTTATAAAGTAGTGAGTCTGGTAAGTCATACTGTTTAGACCGCCTGCATGTTTAAATAAAATATTGATATTTGGCACCAGTGTATTGATAATTGTCGCAAGTGGAAGCAAAATGATATGTTGACATAGATATTTGTCTATTGACCAATTATGCAAACTAGTCTCAGATGCCCCAAATCATAACAGCTATCAGCAGACTGTGTGGGAGAAGCCTTACCATAATTCGCCTCATTTACAATTAGGTAGGCATCTATTAAGATTAGTGTATGTGATGGAATAGTAACAAAGGCCACCAAATTTGGGTTTGTGCATGCCCCCAACCCCCCTAGCCACTTCCCACTACATTGGAAATACATCATGTAAGACAGGGCCCAGAAAATGATTTTAGCACCTCCAGAAGTAAAACTTTCTCCACAAATTAGACTCAACTGTCAGAAGACTTTGCTGTACTTGAAGATGATCTTTAAATGAACTTGTACATGTGCTCAGGGATTAATGTAGGGAAAAAAGGCACCATCTGTGAGTTTAATTAGACTCTGTACTGACTGCTGTGGATTTAGGGCTGGTAATGACTGGCTAAACTCAGTGTGGGAGGGAACAGAGGATACACAGCAGGGGCGGGCCTCATAACACACACAGAGAGAAGGGAAGCTGAGAGGGAAATATGTCTCTCTGTAGGAGAGTGTCCGTCTCTCTGCCCCTCACTTTCTGTCCATCCGTCTCTCTCTTTCAATAACCTTCCCATTTCCATCACTCTACTTTCTATTATCGTTCCTCTACCCAATCTTCCAATGTTCTTCTCTCTGCCCTCCCCCTTTGTTCCCCCAACCCTCAGATGTCAGCATTGACGTCAAAGTCAATTTCAGCATGTGGGATACTGCCAAGAGAGGGAGGTTCTACACTCTGCATCTCTTTGCCTCACTGGCAAACCCAAATCCTTGCTCTGTTTATTTTCCACCCATTGCACTATTTCTGTCCATGGTTTCCCCCTTTTCTCCGACAGTTCCCATTGCCTATCTTCTTATGTCTCTGTCCTTGGATTCTGCAGGTGGGGCAAACAGATGCCCATAAGGGAAGCGGAGCTGTCAGATAGTTCACTCAGTAATGACAATGATGATGAATGACGCGGACAGCCAGGACAAATATGGCCTAACGTCAGACAAACAGCACCAGTCTGCTGCAACACAATGGCTCTGGACTGTGTGACCGGGGCACGGCGGGTCAACACTGACGCACATTTTGGGTCATCAGCTTTCTCACCCAAATGATGGCCCAGCCTGGCCTGCTGTGTGAGGATGACATGCACCACATTTACCTCCCTTAAACTGCAGTCAGGATGTAATTGTGTATGTCAAATGTCCTTCCACTAACGTACAACAAAAAATAAAACACCAGTATATATAAATGCTAATTTAAAAAAGTGCCTAATATTCAGCCTGCTTTGGTAGATCAGATATGACGTTCACTTCCACTCCATAATCCACATTATCACATCATACGATCATATAAGTGATATGATGGACACTGTGGAAGGGAACAATTATCCAGACAAAGTGATTTAAAAATACGCTAGGATTAACATGAAGTGTCTGGGTACTATAAAGAAGGGCGGGGTCTAATGAAAATGTGGCTGTACTGGCGGGAAGAAGCCTCACCAGTTGCAAAACACATAAAAATGAGAATGACGTCATGATCGATGATAATGAAATTGAAATCGGTCTCTTGCCTTTACCTCTCTTTAAAGTTTCCCAAATTAAATGACATGTGTATAAAGGGTGTCCAAGCAAAACTCTTGCACAAATACCACTAAGCACAGTCCTGATGCAGGTACCTAGTAGAACAGTGACGGTCACTCAAATAGGCTGCAGAATGCTCAAGACAAAACAAAAACAGACCAGAGATTCTGGCCTTACAATCAGGCCCTGTCCACATGTACACAGGTATTTTTAAATCAAGCTTTTTCTATGTGTTTTGACTTTCTTACACATATAAAAACGCTGTTTTAGGTCAGAAACATTTCAGTGTTTACATTTGGACAGGCAGAAAGTAAGAAAACAATTTTATTACCTTTGTCATTGACTAATCTCGGAGTATGTTATGATATTGGAAGATGAAAAGATAGCGAGAACCAAACAATGGGACTGCTAAGAACAGAAACAGAAAATCCAATTGGTAGATGTTTTCCTTGTGAACACTCACCTTTCTGTACGCTCTCCACTCTGCAGGTTGAAAAGCAGAGAGGGCACGATCTTGTCCATGTGCTGAGGGTCCCAGATGTTGGCCTGCAGCTCATCATTGACAGTCTTTCTCACAACACCCTGCAGGCCCTTGATACCTGCCATGCGGATCCTGCAGGGAACAGACATAAAAAATCATCCAACTGATAACTGAATCTATAAATGGATGATTATATTTAGGAAATTATATTTTTGTCTAGTTTTCAATCTGCTACCCTTTCGATCCGCAAAGCTACATTTAACTGTTCAAAGATATTTATTTTTGGCAGATGACAGAGATAACAACAAGCTTAAACACTTTTAGAGGATTTGTTTAAGAAGATATTAAAAAATGCTCTGGGACAGCAGCAGTCTAAAAAAAGGACTCCCTGAAGTAGTCTAAAAACAGCAGTTACTGAATAATTCTGTCTCTAGTGCGATCGAGCATCTGTCCACTCACTTGGTGCGGATGTCAGGGTCCTCGTAGCTGGAGTGGCACATCTCACTGAAGCGTGACACAAAGAAGTCATAGCTGCGGTGGTATGATGGTGTATCCTCTTCTATGTTGGCAAACTTGACAAACTGAGAAGGGAAGAGCAGGCGAGGAGAAAAAAGTAAAATATGATTTCATATAAAACTGAATCACAACTGTAGAGGTTTACAGTAATAAGTCTGCTCCTGAAAGCCCAAATTTATTTCAATCTGATTATACACTAATGAAATAACTGTAAATACCCCATGGTGAATATCTCCTAAATTAAAGTCAAACCACAGCGCCATAACATCTCATTAAGAGTGAAAAGCACAGGGCAGAGGGAGGCCCTCCCACTGGGCTGGAAAATGTCACCATTTAAACACCCTGACATTTAGCTTCACAACACTCTCCGATTAATAAATTATGGACTGAATTTCTTTACAATCGAGACAGACAGGATACCACCTGAAGCAAGAATTATAGAGTGAACATTGAGTAGAGCAGATGGTAATTAAAGTACATAAATCCCCCCAAAAAACAGGCTGGATTTCAGTAACCTAAAAATGGAAGGCTAAGAAGCGGAGAGTTAAGGTTGAAAGTGAACATCTAAAAGAAGACCCTTGAGAATATATTTCCTGTGTACAAAATGAGTGTTTGGAGTGGTTTTGAAATTAAACGAAGTGCCCAATTAAATGAAGTGAACCCTTACTGCTTGTGAAGCTGCTTAGCTGCTGCAGTAAATTGCTGCAGCAGTTGATACCTTGAAGCTGCCCAGTATTTTTTTAAGTAATACTGGGCAGCTTTCAGGGATTCAATGTATCAGCTCTGTCTGCTGAAAGAAACTTTCTATTTAATTGAAAGCTTTAATAACAGGGTCTAAAGCCACTGGCGATAGAGACCTGAAATTATATTTGTTTTGTTGCGACCAAAGGCTAAGACCCCTAAGTCCTTTCTATCACCGAGCAAATCCAAATAAATAAGGCCAGCTGTCAGAAACACTAACTCAGGGACTGATGTGTTGGATTGTGTTGGAAAGGGCTCTGCAGTAAAAGGTTTTAGGTCAGTGACACAGAGTGTGAGAAAAACTGGCCGGGCTTGAGAATCCTGTGGTGATAAACTCTGTAATCCGCTCCTTTCACCTCTGTGTAGCACCGGTCTGCTTCATATCGCTCACACGAAGAAGGAAAGATACCATGTGGTAGTTCCACGGGAACTCACAATATATGAACAGTTGTATTTGTGATAGAGCTGCGACGATTAATCAATTAATTTCTGACTATTTACAACAATTAATTTCTCTCTTAACTATTACTGTTGATTGATTAATCAGTTTTAGTAATTTTGTAAGGAAAACAAATTAATTCCAGCTTCTCAAATGTGAATATCTTCTGGTTTCTTTACTCCTCTATGACTGAATATCTTTGGGTTGTGGATGAAAAACAAGACATTTGAGGACGTTATTTTGGTCGTTGGTCCACACTGATGAACATTTTTCACCATTTTCTGATATTGTACAAACCAAACATTAATTGAGAGCATAATCAACAAATTAATCAACAATAAAAATAATCATTAGTTGCAGCACTACTGTGTGAGGAAGCACAGGGTTTTGTCTACCCTGAGTGTATTCATGGACCGATAAATTACAACCCAATCAATATCTCCACAGTTCAACAACAGACACCCTGAATGCAAAGCTTTAAACGAGCAGATGCTGCAAAATTCCCCTATTATTGGTCGTGGTAAATACTCTGTAATACATAATTAATTACGCAGTATGGCCTTGCATCTGTCCTAAAAACACACTCATGAGTGTTATATTGGAGATTGATAGCACAAAGATTATGAGCGAGAGGCTGGCGTGTCTCATCAATCAGTGTATCTGACCGCAGAGCTTTGCCAGTATGGTGTGCGGCTGATCTGATTTCCTTTGTGTCCTCTGCTGACCCAGGCGACAGCGCTGAGAGCTACTCTCAGCATCAGAGGATGCTCGTCACTCACACTACCTCTGTCCACCACTCTCTTGCTGAGCTCTGATCTTCCTCCAATACTAACTCAGTATTACTCTGAGTTACTCTGAGGTTAACGTCTTTGACTTTGTGCCATCACATCATGAAAGTAAATGCACCCCCTCAACTTCTGATTAGATAATACCTCTA
Source organism: Pagrus pagrus (assembly GCF_965226575.1). Taxonomy (NCBI): domain Eukaryota; kingdom Metazoa; phylum Chordata; class Actinopteri; order Spariformes; family Sparidae; genus Pagrus; species Pagrus pagrus. The sequence continues at coordinate 10,340,418 of NC_140200.1, forward strand.
AATCCACTGAAATGGGTCGAATCGGATGAGACAGAAAAGCTTAGAAACTGAGGCACATTAGACACACATTAGTGAGCGACAGTTTGAGGATGTGGGTATCTATCTAAATTTATACCAGTAAAAGAGGCCGTCTTAGCTTTTGATGTCCAAAGTGAATGGTTAGGCAAAGGTTTTTTTGACGATTAAATTATATTTACAGCACAAATTTTGTCTGTGTTTTGCCTCAGATGTAAAAAGAAACCGTACATCCTTAAATGAAATCACACAAACATCATCATTTATGTTGTAACTGTTATTACTGTTGTCCTATTTCCCACATCAGTCTCTGCTTACGGTTGTTTTTGCTCTCATCTATCCTAGCTTATGTCTGTTTTTGCAAGCTGTTCAGTAACTTACGTGTCATGTCTGTGCTTGCTTGTATTTGCTTGTTGTGTAGTGTTTGTCTTTGCTTCATTGCACTGTAACTTTCTCTGCTTTTATTGTTGCCCATGTCTCTCTGCTTTTACTGAAAGTGACATATGTTACATCATGAGTGTTGTTTTGAACATGTTTCTGGCCGGGGAATACAGATGGAAACTAGAGGCTTGGCTAATTCTAACATATTTACACTTTGCACTGTCCCAGAAAAATAAAGTGGATAAATAAAAACATAAATAAAATCAAGTTCACTAAGAGTGGATTATGCATTACTGTCTCCCTGAATCAAATAAATATATTTCAAGACATATAAAGTTAAACCTCAATTGATTTGCTTATTCTAATGGTAACCACTCAGGCCCTTTTCCATCAAGTTAGCTCTGGTACCTGAACCAGTTCCATTCAAGATTAATTGAACCGTGGTGCTATCGAGCAAGCCAGCCCACATTTCCACCAGTTTTTGAGCAGAACCGCTGCAATCAAGGATCAACAGCAGCTGTTGCGCAAGGGAAGCAACTTTTCAGGTTCAACACCCATTTATTTTTGTTTGAATGCTCCAAATGGTTCCAAATTACATGCAACAACTGTGCTGGAACTGGTTCAATGGTGATTGAAAAGCGGTAGCAGTGTTCTCCAAAGTTTCAGAAAGAAGGAACAAGCCACGCGTTGTTTAACTTGCAAGATTTTCTTTGATTCGTTCTTTCATAGCTGCAAAACTATAAAACATCTGATGGACACTGGAAACTCACAGAGTTGGTTCCTAGGATCTGCAGGTTGGGTTTGTCGGACTCGAGCAGCTTGCGCACCATCTTGAGGAAACTCTCCACAAACAGGTTGATGCTCTGACAGTGGCAGGCCATCAGCAGCTGGTCCAGGGCTTCCATGGCTATGCACACATACCTGAAGAGGAGGGGAAAGAGACAAAGAAAATTCTGGTTGACACCATGTGTTGGGATATTATATAAGGATAATAATAAAATAAATGCATACAATCACAATGTCTACCTACTTACACAGCAACAAAAATCAAAATGCAATAAGCTCTCCCAGACAAACTCTGGAGACTCGCACACTGTGCAGATTTTAGCTGGACTCTGCCAAGTGTAAATGTAGTCTGCACAGGCTGTGTGCACTGGAGAAATGCTTCACAGTCCTAGTCATGAGTCATATAAGAAAACAACTTCTGTGGCACATCAAGTAAGCACTGAGTGTACAGAAAGATCACCATTGATCATCCCACACATGTCATATTGATTTTGTTTAAGAAAGAAATGACAAATTTGCCTCCGTGTTTACAAATTCTTGCCAGGAAGAATTTAACATATTAGCTTTATAGGTGCTGAATTCCAATCAGTTAACTCAACGTGCTGCACAAAAGAAATTGTTCAGTATTTGTCAGAGTGGAAACAGCTCAAATGTTTTTTGAAAGGTTATATTGAATGACAATTGACTGGTGATGCTCACCCGTATCTGTGTCGGGCCACATCCCTCGACAATCTCTCAGACAGGTAGGCTCCGATACGGTCGAGCTTCTCCGGAGCTGACAGGGCGTAGAATGTCAGCTTCTCCATGTTGGCCTTCACCAGCCCATCCTAAGGGGGGTGACAAAGGGAGATGGAAAGAGAGTGAAAAACAAGATGGAGGAAATCATAAAGTTTTATGGGCTCATTCACATGATTTAGTCACTCTCAGGTCCGAGGAGATGTAGATTAGGCTGGTGTGTCTGAAAGCAGCTGGTTAAAACAAAAGGGCTATCTGAGGTAATCTAATAGAGTGTGTACTGAAGCATGTACTTTTCCTGAAAACCCAAATTGTAAGGGTATAAACTAGATCACTAAGTTTCACCTCCTACTTTCCCCCTTGACCTACTTCACTGCTCTTCAGTCCGGTCAGGAGGAGGAGGGAGCTAAAAACATCTATAGTCCAGGGAGATCCTATTTAGATTCAAACACAAGCAACAACGTGCCGTCCCAAAGAAATTTGGGTAAAGACAGTTTTCTTCCAGTGAAATGCTAAGATTTGATAAGATAGGACTCTAACGTGATGGACACATGAGGACTGCTAGGATTTGTTGGAGGTATACACTCTTGAGTACCCTGTACATAGTTACGCAAGCAAAGTTGTCATACATGGGCAGAAAATCATTCATCATTTACAAAGAAACCCAACAAGAGACTATTTATAGAATGTTGGAGGAAAAACTTCCATTGGACCAACAGATTTTATTAGTTTTATTAGATATTGCTCTATAAATTCTGTTAATAGAATAAATATTGTGTGGTCGAAGGTGACTTATCAGAGAAGCTGAAGAAACGGCATATCCTCTATTAAGTTTCTTCTCACCACAAATCATTTTTTAAGTGGGCTGTGAGGATTCTTACAATAACATCTGTACAGATGTTCAGCCCTGGCAGTGTGAATGACAGATCAATAATGAAAACTTTTCTGTCCTGTTTTTCTCCTCTCTTTGTTTGTATCCTTTAAAAGTTTTGTTTGAGGTTCTGTAGTTACTAGTTTGAGAGCAGGTCTTGGAAGTCTATTTATAAACGGTGGCAAAATGATATGATGGCTTTTCTGACATGATTGAGTCTAAATTCTTGTGTAAATTAATCAAGCATTATGGAGGCTAAACCATAGCAGCAACTTCATGTGATTATCACAGGTTGCCTTTATAGCATGTATTAGTCTGCCCTGTCACACAGAAGAGCATACTATATTAAAACAACAATTATTAGAAAAAGGGTTAAAGCTGAATAGATTGGACTGTTGGCATTTTGTTCAGTCAGGATTGGATTTAACAGGATGTGAGTGTTTCTGTGACTTCTTGTACAGACTGAAGGCTGCAGGAAACTGTTTGTCTTGACTCCAGCTCTTTGTCACTGCCCCCTGCTGCCACCGCCTGCTCGAGGCGCAGCTCGTCTCCAACAAGCCTAACCTCTTCCGTGAAAAAGGCCTATTACCATACATGCGAGAGAGTGCAGGCAACATTGCTGGCAAAGCACTTTGCTGAAGTCATTTTGAAGTTCAATCTCTAGCTCCGTGGCATCGCAGTTTCACAGCAGATATTTTTTGTGTATGTCATTGCAGGACACACACACACACACACACACACACACACACACACACACACACACACACAGGTGTAATTTACAACATCAAAACAGCTGACTTATTCAATTCAAGATTTTTCAGCTCTTGGCCTATCTTTTGTGTATGCAGCCACATTAGCATGGCTTCCTGGCATATACCTAAATGTGATGGGGGCCTAATTAATCCTGTGGTTGTCCGACAAGGACAAGTCAAAATGTCTGCTTTAGAAGTGGGGCCTATTCCTCTCATCAGAGGGTTATTTTGGAGATCAGCACAAGGCGACAGCTCTGCGTCTGTCTACTTCTCTAAAACATCCTGTGGCTAGAGTCCATTATCGATCGCACAGTCAGAATATTGCAGCTGGCTATAAAACAACACCCCTCCAGTTGAAAAGCTGATTTTTGGCTTTTGCTCATTAGAGTCAATCATGTTGTAGTTCTGTAGACTCACAGTACAGACTTTTGCAGAATTTTAACAGAGTAAATCAAGGAACGGCCAGGACCTAATACACTAATAAACTGATCCAGTTTAAACTAGTAATGTACAAACCACTGTAGGGACATTTGTTTTCAGGAGACAGAAGCAAGGAAGACAACTTATATTTAAGCACCATACCACTAACTGTCTGGGGGAAACACTGAAATACTGTAAATGTATATATCCACACACACCCCCACATGCTCCCACAGTGTGACACACTTCTGAGTAAATGCTATCAGACACCTTCATTATTCCCAAGCTGCCAGGATGCAGTTAGTTACAGTTACAGCAGCTTGAAGTCAAACTTAGAAGTCATTTTTGAGAGCACAATGAGCAAGTGCACCTGCAAGCACACAGAAATGAGGTCTGTGTGTACTTTTATACCCCGTGTATTGCAGTTTTGGCCACAGATCTTAGAGGTAAAGTGGGTTACTGCAGTAGCACAGAGGAACTTATGAAGAGTTTCCTCTGCAACAAATCAGCTCCATCTTCACCGAAATTAATTCTCTTTAAGAGTCAGCTGCACCAGATCTCAGATAATCTGAGAAAACTGAAGCAAAGACGGGGCCTGTGGTTTGATGCCAACAGCTTTGAATAAAATAGTGAGGTATGGAGGTGGTTTTCTGATCACGTCTACCTTGGTCTTCCTAAACCTAAGACAATATAATAACATGGTGTTTATATGAACCTGCTTAGGGACTGCAGATGGAAAGCTTCCAGCTAAATCTAATACAGCACAATATTTCTCACAATTTCTCCTCGCCTTTTTGAAATATGTGATCTGTTGTGCACTGTTCTTGCATAAATTCAACTTAACCTATATGATTAGATAACAACTACCTAAACACAAATGCACAAAATGCATTAGAAAGATACACACAATCATACAGAAGATAGAGGAATACCTGTTCGGGTTAGGCAAGGCATTACCAAAGAAACAGAAAGTATCGCTTGAGCTTCTCACCTCTGGGTCTTCTGGGAAGATGTTGTCTACCAGCCTCTTGTACCGAGGCCTGAGGGCCCCGCAACAACCGCAAACCCCTAAAGAAGGCAAGAGATATAGAGGAAGAAAAACAAGAGAGAGGGTCAAGTTAACTCATGCAGTATGACTGACAGAAATACAATAAAAATAGAGAAAGAAATATAACAAGTAAACACGTCTTCTTCTATCGTCCCTTTTCTGTCGCAGTAAAATCCGTCTGTTCTGTGTACATGGAAGAACACAGTGCCTAAGTAACATAGTATGTCTTAAATTGGCCACTTGTTCCAAAGGTAAGTGTCAGCACTGTAGGTAGGGTAATTACAGTGATTTAAAGGCAGCACCTAATAATAACTTGACAATAACTGCATCACCACAGAGGTAGCGGTGGAAATATAAGGGCTGAAAAGTAAGACAGGGAATAAATGCTGTAGCAACCGTCAATTGACTTGTCAGCGAGGAAAACACAGCTGCAGCTATTAAAATAATAATGGGTAAGCTAACGAGCAAGTACTGACAACAGTCTTGTCAGTACTATAGTTAATGTCATCTTGAAGTGGCACACTTGAATATAAACGTACACATGGTTAATTTAATAACTGTAGGCGCCGTCATCTAGCCTGCTGTGACAGGTAAAAATGATTAAGTGAAGTGTAGAAAAGCAGGGTGTTTCCTAGTGAACTGCTGAATATGAAAAAGAAGACAAACTGCACCATCAATCGCTTTTCATCAGACCAGTTTGAAAAACAGAGCAAATATCCACAAAACAGCATAGTCAAATACCCTGCCAGGGTACAGAAGTTGCCAAATGTTGAATTAAAATCACTTATGTCAGTACCGGCGTGATGCCATCATTCAAAATACCAAGTCCAAGAATAAAAACATGAAGATGTGTTCATTTTTATGGAGATTCATGTAAACAGAAGCTTGGCTAAGTGAAGGTAATTCTGTGCAAAGACAGCTGAGAAGAGCCAGATATGGAAAGAATGTGGTCACAAGATAATTACAGTCACAACAATGCTGCTCAGATAACACACACGCACACACACACTCTCTCTCTCTCTCAATGCAATCAGGATAGCCTTGAAGAGAGGGGTGCAACACACTGAACAGTGATTTTTCTGACTTTGCATTGAGGAGAAAGCAGGCTAGGCAGCATAGAGAGAGCTGGATTCTGACTGGCTGAGGGAATTCAGCAGTGGTGAGTCATAAGGAGACCCTGGGAGAATGAAAAACGGGAGGGGGGGGATAACTTCCAAAAACCCCAAATAAATAATCTAACCCTTCATACAGTTGCGAATAACAACTATTATCCTAAAGATTATTACCTTCTTGCTTACATCAAACAAGGATATATGAGTTTAGGAGTCACAAAAAAAGTAGGTCATTATGGTTTCAGCAATGCAGTGAAGGTAAATGAAGGATTTGATAGCCTGACACTTGAACAGACGTGTCAGACAAAAGCATAACAATCTGCAAAGAAACAGCTTTTCTTCCTTCCTCCCACCCAACGTCAATTTCCTTCCCTCTATTCTCCCAAAGGAAAAACGTTTCATTATTCATCATTTTAGTTTGCTTTTACACAGATTGAAATCCTTCTTGCTGACATGGCACAAAATACATTCTGTAAGCACACTGACCAGACATTAACAAGATTACCAGCTATTTGACATCCCGACATCTCACAGTGTACTGCATCTAACATACAGCAAATTATCTCTCAACTCGTGACACCAAGACATCACATTTCTTCTTTTTAAGCACCACCAGAAATGTGTAAGAACTCTGAACTAACCAGAGCCAAGCAAAGCCAGTGATATGTATTGTGCCTCATACTGATCAGTAAGAGACATCCAGCCTCCTACAGGGACTAGATTGTCCAAACCAGCTGTCAACTAGTGCTTCACATCCTAAAATTCATTTTCTCTATAAAAAATGGACCAAATGGGCATATTTCACACAGACAAGGGAGGCAATCAGCTGCCATGTGCCTGACTCACAAATGCAAATGGATGAGATGAGCCTGGCTGTAACACCACAGCAAGTTTCCTGTGCAATACAACTCATTTTTCAGTGATATATAATCAGAAAAGTAAGGATGGGGAATAAACATACAGTACAAATGTGTACAGTATAGAGTACAAAGATCCCACACACAAATGTTTTGCTGCAAACTAACTATTTTCATGGTGGAATCATCTGTCAACAATTCTCTCGAATTAATTGATAAACCACTAATTCTATAAAATGTCACAAAATAGTGACATTTTGCTGACATCTCGTGAGTTGTTGCAGGAAGACAACAGTTGAAACGTGAGTCAGAGTTGGAGAGAGGAGTTTGGAGTTTACCTGGAGGATCGACCAGCAAGAATTTATTTTTAACTGATTATAACAATTGAGACGAGGCAACAGCTGTAACGCACTATAAGCTCACCCTCCAAGTTTTCAGAGGGAGAATTCTCCTTTTGGAGACTGGTATTTCTGGTTACAAAAAGGTCCATCTCTGCAGGAATCTTTTATGTAATGTTGTCGGACACTTACAATAACAACCTCAGCTTGTCAGTGGCAAAAACAAGCACTTTCAGTGGACATAACTTTGACAGTTGGAGTTGCCCCAAAGGATTACGCTGCAGCCGTTGCAGCCATTGCAGCTGTGTCACCAGCTGAAGCGACCAACTGGACTGATACCATTCTTTTGGTAAGTATTGTGGGAGAAAAATATTATTCTCCAAGGTCATTCTGTCCTCATACGATAGGAGGTCATACGTATCCTGTACAGATGTTTGCTTGATCAAGTTTGTATAAACTACTTCAACTTAAGTCATCGGTGCCTCTGAGTCTTCTTCATCTCTCCTGAATGGTCAAGCGAGCCGAAATTCCACAACAAGCATGAATCATTTACACACCAAAACATATAAAATACAAGATCCAGGTTTAAAAATATGCTTATTTATGGGTAAAAGTGCTGCAAAGCAGGTTTAAATGAGGAATTGTATACTCAAGTTTGATATTTTGGATCATCCCTTCACACATCGATGGCACCAAGCTACCAAACTGGCCTGACCTTCAGAAGCCAGTGTCTTGTCAAAGGACACTTACACATGCCAGGAGGAGCTGAGGATAAACCCATCAACCTAAACCACAGCTGCCCCAACAACACTCCTTCTTCAGGGCTATGCTCTTACATTCACTAGCCTTCTGGTGTGTTATCAGTGACCTGCACCTGGGAGGAGAGCAGTGAGCATAAGCGGGACGTCCTTGAAAAGCCCTTTAATAGAGTAAAAGGCATCTTTAGTGTCTTAACCACATAAAAGTGTTTGTTTCAAGCCTTACTGTCTGTGCTCTAAAAGTTCAGCTAAAGTCCACAGCAGGAGTCCTGCTGGAGCTCAGGCTTATCTCTGAGAGCTGTATGTCTATTCATAGTGCTGTTCCTCTCTCCTCCATCACTTCAAACACTAATGAGGCCTTTGCACCCCTTCCTCCCTCCCTCTGTCCCTTCCTCCTGCACCCACCCAGCCTCCCTCCACCATCTCCTCTCATCGTTGCTGTATTGGCCCGGGGCCTGAGTGTAGGAGTCGCCGATGAATTAATGCAGCAGGTCCCAAGTGTAGAGAGGATAGGGTGGAGGACAATGAGTGACAAAGACACGGGCAGCGAAAGAGAAAACGAGACATGGATGGAAGTGTGATGGGGGAGGTGGACTGTGATGCACTGAATGAGTCACAGATTAGTGCTACTTATTGCATCTTCTCTGTCCAGTACAAATCTGTCCTGTCCTCTCTGTCAGCAGGAGAGGGAAGAGATTTTTTGGGAGGAGTTAAGAGAGAGAGGTAACAGGAAATATTTTAGTTTTGTTTTTTTTAGAGGGAAAACTTCAGTAGTGCTATTGTGCCAACAATCCATAATAATTCTTAACAGCTCAGTGGGTGTAGCAATTTACATATTATTCCATACTCCTGTGGTGCACTGCAGGCATCTCCATTTTCCATTATGACTGCTATAATCAAGGTCTATTCATAGGTTATGTTCTTTACTTTTTAATTTTGTAGCATGACCTTAAAGTTGTTGCCTTTGGTTCTTTTTAGGCGGGCCGGGAGGGCAATCACACACAGTGTTAATATAAACTCTGGCTGTGTATCTACACAGTTTCTTGAAACAAAAGTCAATTAATCTTAAGGTCAAAGAATAATACATTTTCAAGAGCTTGATAAAAAGCAGTTCATGTGTTAATGAAGCTCAATATTCAACATATCCTGGTCACTTTAACAACGTTAAAACCACTGACAGGTGATGTGAATGACATTGATCATCTCGTTACAATGCAATGTTCTGCTGGTAGACCCTGGGTCCTGGCATTCATGTTGATGCCACTTTGCATGCACCACCCAGCCGCACACTGTAGCGGACCAAGTAACGTGCCCCCCCAGTAGGATAATGCACTCTGCCCCAGTGCAAACAACTGCTCATGATGGCATATGGCATCGACACTGCCTCCAAACACCTAAGATCCCAATCTGATCAGGCATCCATGGCATGTGTTGGAACAAGTCCGATCCATTGAGGACCTACCTCGCAAACCACAGGACTTAAAGCATCCAACAACCTGGTGAGACACCACAGGACACACCCAGAGGACCTGTGTCCATGCCTCAACGGGTCATAGCCAAGTCTGATCCACGGTGGGGCCTGCATGGATCCGACTTGTCTCGTCACATCCCATGGATGCTTGATAGGATTGGTATCTGGGGAAATTTGAGGTGAGGTTGATGCAAAGAATGAAGGCTTTCCAGCACATTGCACTGTAGAGAGATGATGAATGGTGTTCACTTCAGCTGTCAGCCCTTTTATTGTTGCTGCTAGGCTTGCAACTGTGTGAGCTTTTAATGGTATGATAACCATCTTAGAAAATGGTATTCTTTAACATTATAGTGTTACACAGAAGGTTTTTTTTTATTTGAACAAACATTGTATGAAAAATTCACAAAATATAAACACAACTTCATATAAACATAAAATATGTATATATTTAATACCAATAGTACAGTATTAACAGTCCATTTTCATTCCATGGTATACCTTAACACCGGTATACTGCTCCTACTGCAACTGATCGGTGTGAATGCAACACTAATGCAACTGATGATTATTTTTAGACGTCTCCAATTCAAATTTCTGTCAAAAGAAAAGTATAAAACTCAAAGCTATTTAGTTTATATGACATGAAGAGACAAAAGCAGCAGAGCGTTAGATTTAAGTGCTTTTCACATTTTTGTCTGATAAATGACTCATAACTGTTGCAGATTAATTTCCAATTGACAGGTATTCACCAGCATAATTTAAAACATTAACCTATTCATTAACAATACTGCTTAGTTTCAGAGTGGTGCTAAGTTTGTAAGTAAAACAAAAAAAATAAAATAAAATAAAATAAAGAGTTATTTTGTGTTTCTCGTGTTGGTAATGATGGGTTAGTTTAGAAAAAAAACTAAGCGCGAGCAACAAAGTGGGTGGACATGAATTTGGATGACAGTGGTGAAAAGCACACATAGGGGGTCTCACGACATCCACCCACTCTGCATGGCAAGCTGACAACACTTTTAGGGGCTGGACACCGAGATCCTCTGCTGCTCCATACACACTCACACATAAGCCCACACACAAACAAGCTCGCACACAGGAACAATGAATTACTGGTTGTTGGTAGACAGAACAATACAATAAAGAGAAGGCGGACATCTCTGCAGCCTGGTTGCACCAGAGTTGGGGAACTTTTGACTATTCTGTTACTTGTTTCACTGATTAGTGGCACATCCATGCCCACTGAAATTATCTGTGCATATGGGGACACATGTGAGGGGTCTCCACCCCTTAAATTACCACAGGAAGGAGCCAGCCAATCACAATGCTATTTTTGTCCTTGTAACAATGGACTGGTACATTAACAGATTACACTCTCCATTTCCCCCAGGATGTCAGCTTAACGCTTTCACTTCAGATTGAGAGAGAGAGAGATAGCGAGAGGGGAGAATAAAAGTGCACGATCAAGTCAGAAAAATAGGGGCAAACTAAATAAATACACAGCTCTAAAGGCATGTTTGTAAATGACAATAGTTAAATAATCATCCTCACACTTACACAAACACAGTCAAGTGTTAATAGGAGCATGGCTCTTAGGATTGCAGATATCAGCACTGGAGATGCAGTGATTAACCGATTTTAGCATTAAGCGTGGTTTAAAACGTCACAGTTTTGTAACCATGAAGGATACAACAAGTAAACAAATAAAAACAACTGCTGGTGCAACGAGCAGACTGAAAGCGGAACTAATAAACCTGGTGCACCAGCTCAAATGCAGTGCAGCAAGAAGTTCAGGTAAGCATAGTGACACACACTGTCGCTGACCTTGTTTGTGTTTGAGGGGGACTACAATAGCTAAACAATGGCTAAGGCTGAACACCAAAGCTTCGTCTCCACCAACGAAAAGCACCTGAAGTAGTTGGTATGGGAGCACTTTGGAAGAATATACAGTTGGTTGTTCAAGAGGACCAATATCCGATTTCCTCAACACTTAGCAAAAAAGTTGCTGCTGAAGGTCCAACACTTGAATCAACTTTGTTTTTATTTGATCATTTTTGTACTGTATTGTTTCTGTTTCGAAAGACAACTAAAAAAAAAAAATGCCAAAAAAGAGATGTTGCAAGCAAGGACTAAATACAATAATTAATACATTAAAAGCATGAATCTGTGATTTTTCCTTAGACTATAACTGTATTGTATCCCCACTCACCACTGGACATTAACACACCGCAAACTAGGGCTGAACAAATAATCAAAATATTACTGAAATCGCAATATGGCCAAGTGCAATATCAGAGTTGCATAAAAAGCTAAAATCTGTCACAACATGCCATTATAAAAAGAAGCATCATGTTGGTACAGAGATCCCCTTGCATATAAATCATATTCTCCAGACTGAGGGAAACATGCCTGTTTGGTACAGATCTCAGCAAGAATTACAGCATCGTTGTTTTTCAGTGAAAATGAAATGCAAAAATTATCATCTCCTACTAAAATGGTGACTCATATCAAAATCATATCATCTGTCAAAATAAACACATTGGAGTTTATTTGCACATCAAACCAAACCAAAAAGGTTCTTCATTAATGTCTGAAATGAAAGGAATTTATCTAAAGGAATGGTCAAACTAATTAAAAGCACACACACGCACACGCACACACACACACACACAGGTAGTGTGTGACAAGTAGCCCAGCGTATGCTGCAGTGTCATATCTGCACCTGCTGTTCCAAAGCTGCTCTGTTGTTACTAAAATCACATGGCTGACAAGGAGAGTAAATATAGTCCTGATGCCCTGCAAGGAGACTATCAAACACACTTTGGATCTGTGTGTTTGTGTGTGTGTATATTAGTGTGGCTGAGAGACAGACAAAAGTCGTCACTACACATTCAGACCTCAACCTTCACCTGGCGTCATTCAAAGCACTGGTTTTACTGGCCGCACTCACAAACACAAACAAGCAAACAGGGCACACTTTGTAGGCACAGCCATGCTGTATATATATATACACACCTGTGCAAAATTCATGACACTTCTCATGATGGTTACAAAGCATGTTGCCCTTCAGGGGTGTTCTTACATAACGGAGCGAGAGGGGGGGAGACAGACCAAGTCCTGCTATTTTTACATCAGCAAACAAAGACGGTCAAAACATCCTTAAACAGTGAAATGCAAGCACACGGCCGAATCTACAAACATGCAGAGAGAACAAGAGGATAGGCGAGGGGAGTCTGAGCAAATACTGAATAATGAGCAAGGCAGATTCAACAGCCAATATGCACATAAACTGTCACTCAATGAGGTGAGGAGAGGTGGTGAGTCTCGTGGAGAAGATGCCGATAGCATTAGGGAAAGCGTGACAAAGACTACGAAATTTTTGTCACTAAGGCATGAGCTATTCAAACTGCATACATCACCACAACATGAATCTACCCCCCTCTTCTTTCTGTCACGATCAGCTCTAGCTATTGAGAATGTATCTTCAAGCTATTGACATGCACACACACACTGCATGCACACTTTGCAGAGGCAGATGTACACTGTATACATTTTTTTCAGCCATCAATCCATGTGCGCCTGATTCAAAGCACATATTTGATCCAGTGTGGGCGTGTGGCAGCGAACGCGGCTGGTGTAATGCGACCAACATACTGATGAACAGACCCAGCTGCCTTCAAATCCTTGTGACACAAGGCCAATCTGACACGCTATGAATCACAGTCTAACAGGCACCAAAACTGGGCTATGAGGGACTCAAGCCCAGAGCATCATTTCCATACAGTGGCTCACCAGCAGCACTGCACAGTGAAGCCTTACCGAGCTCGATCGGCCAGTGTGCATTGTCTACGTTGATGATTCATTAACCTACAAACTAAAGTCTGTGTCCATCGATAGTCGGCAAAGCAAAGCTGACTACATTTTTAATTAGTGCTAATCAATGAACCATATATCAACTTGTCCCAGTAATACCTTAGCGACAGCAAACCATAATACCAAGGGCATTTTCTCATGATGTGAACATTTTACAGAAATGTGACCCATCTAACTTTAAGCAGCACATAAAGTACGTTTCCCGGTTTCAGGGACACATTAATTTTTCATGTGTTTCCTAAAATATTAGCAAATCAGGAAAACCACGATGAGAAAATTTAGCATTTGTACAGTAAGCTTCATAAAACACATGGAAGTCGATAACACTGATAACAGCAACAGTTAGAATATGTTTCAAGTGCATGGAGCGCAACGTTAACACGCCAAATACAACAGAAGTTAAAAGACAAAAATAAGACAAAATAAGTATCTATTACCGAAAATAAACATCTTCAAAGCAGGGTCTTCTTGTAAGCTAAGACTGTAATTTAATAAAACTGTATCCTCATAAGAGTCCAAGTTCTCGTAACATGCTTGTAGGAGACATTTCAGTCTAGTGACAGCTGCAGTCCATGACGAGCTCCGAAGAAACGTGTTTTTAGAATGTAGGAAAACAGGCTGAACGCTGGATGCTTCACATAACTCGCATGCTTACACAGATGAGAACACACACACACACAAATGCAGGAGAGACTATTATCCTTACCGTACATCGATCGTGATGTTGGAGCCTCTCACGACAGACGCTTATGTTTCCTTAATGCAGCTTCAGACGCTCATACAGACACACTGCCGTGCCAAGAGGCACTGAAAACGCACACAAAACACACACACACTCTAGGATAAATGCCTGCACGTGTGCTTGGAGCTAAAATGCGCACCGTGATTGGTGCAGAGCCTGGCTCGATGCAATGATTTACACACACTCTCTCTGCCGCGCAGATACACACACACACACACACAGGGTTACACACACGCGCGCGCGCACAAAAGGGGGCTGAGAGGCAACGTCAGAGAGAAGCGTGCCGTGATGACCTTGGATTTTCCTGTTTGTCTTCTGCAACAGCGCTCCTTCTAAAGGGGGCAGTGCAGATTTTGCGTGCAGGCGCACATACAAACACTTATAATCATTTCTCTCAGTTGCACAGAAAGAAACAGAGAAAGGGGAGGGGGGTGAGAGAGAATGACAGAGAAATGTACACCACGGGGATAGAAAGGGAGAAGACCTCCCACCCACGCAATCTCCTTTCTCCTTCTCTCCACCCCCTGCCAGCATCGCTCTTTCCCTCCTCTCTCTCATTAATCTTCCCATGCCTCTTCACTTCCTTATTCTCAGTTTTTCCTTCAAAGCTAATAAGACTTTGTACTACATTTCCTTCCGTTTCGTAGCCTAATACCAAAATGTATTGTCCCCTTTCTTCATTTTGTCAGGGTTGAAAATAAACTTTTTACTTTAACCTCCACAATGGCCGCCTAGTGGATACTTCAAATACACCAGCCATATTTCTTTTCAAATCAGTCACTTTTTTTTTTATTACAATCCAAGGTTAGCAAATGTGTGATTATATAACCGTGTTTACTGGCAATGCAATGCAAAACTGTGAAACGTTCAAGATGTCACGGTTTGCTTATTCTCGTCCAGGTTTCATTTTCTAAAATCGTAGTGCATGAATAATACTTTTCAGCAGCTGGCTCGCCCCTTTCTGATGACAGAGTGTCACCTGCACATGAATGCACCACATGAGCAAACCTTTCAAATAGACTCATGCTTTTATCTGCCTCACCACACAGCCATAACAGTGACAAATGTAAAACCAGATATGATGCTCACATAATTGGCTCTAATGCACGAGTTTGCAGCGAAAGCATTAACCTAATACTGCTGCAGCCTCCACGTAAAAGCACGAACGAGCGCTTGAAATAAAGTGCATCCCTACTCAACCTTTTTTGGTTCAAGTTTTTTTTCATTATTCCAAATGCCAGTTTATAGATAACAATGCATGAATTTTCAAGACTTACTACCAGCATTAAAATGATTTTTTGTAAACATATAAAAGAGAGCAATACAACTAAGATCCATTATAAAGCTGGGTTTTGCAATTACCACAAGTGCTCAGCTGTCATTGATTGAACAAGGAGAAGAGAGTGGGCTACAACAGGGCTGCTACAATGAATTAAAGATGATGGGGAATTGTTCTCAATTCATAACTCATAAAAACAGATTCTGTTCATCCTTTTAGTGTATCATACTATCACTCGCTGTATTTCACTGCAACTTGAGGCAGAAATATATGTGATACTTAAAGGGTAACTCCACCAATGTTACACATTAAAGTGTGTTTACAGGTCTTGGGGGAGTTACTGCATATGTGAAACAAGTAGTATGAAGTGATGGAGCCTCCAGTTATGTCACTCTATAGCCAAGTTGCATTGTGGGTAATAACACAGTTGGACTCATTATGTACAGTTTAAAAACAAAATGATCAAATCAATACAGGAGAACTAGAGATATTGACTTTTGCTACGAGTGATATCAATGAAGGCAATTTATCAGATAACATGCACCTTCCTCTGGAGCCACACAAGGCTTTATACTACTTTTCTAGCTGTTTTTTTTTTTTTTTTTTTACATACGCAGCAGTCTTCCCCAAGACCTGCAAACACACTTTAACACGTTAAATTGGTGGCATTCCCGTTTAAACTCCTCCAAGAAAAATTCATCTCTATGCTTAGTGTGAATTTCTTTTTTGTTTTTTTCCTGTGGTGAATAACAGGGGTCTTGCTTGAATACAATACAAGAATCAAGCTTTGTTTTCCTTGTTCTCAAATGCCAGAAAATCTGATTGTTGGCGTGATAATAAATAGTCCCTGTTGAGCTAAATGCATCTCTTTATGATGGAGGAACAACTTTCAGCTTGATCCAATGGGAAGCATTTGCTCATGCAAGACTTTATGAATCAGGCAACATTAAGGCAGAACGTAAAAAAATGAAAAAGGAATGAATGAAAGTTGTCTTTAATAAACACTACTCAACATGTGCCAAGTACCAATTTCAGCCAATGTCCTTTTGATGTTGGCCTACTCTCGCGCTCAAGTACCCTCTACAAACTGTGAAATAAGCTGTATCAATTTTACAGGACAGGAGGCAGCTCGGGCAAATCAAACCCATAAACAGCAATTTCCATTTTCGAAATGACATATTTTTGTCAGGCATCGCGGAACCACAGGGAAGAAAACAAGTTTTCAGTGGAATAATTCTCTGTTTGTGCCACTTAGAAACTGAAATGGAGCCAGTGGGAGAACAGAGGCGATGGTGTTGTCACTTACCCTTGCCAATGCGATGGTCCAGAAGGGTACGGCAGTCCAGTGCCAGCCTCTGAGAGGCCGGGACATCAGGCGCAGGCAAGGGCATGGCAGGCAAACAAACACACACCGGCTCACAAACACACACACACACACACACACACACACACACACACACACACACTCAAACACACACTACTCCTTTCATAGACAGAGAAAACCTCCTAACAACGCCAAAAACACGGATGTCACACTACAGGCAGCAGACTAAATATCTCTTATTCTTTGGTTATATATTTTTGTGAAACAGGCCTCCCAATACTCACAAAAAATTAACCGTCTTCAGTTTCACAATTCCTTGTCAGACAAACTAAATGCAAAAAGGTACTCACATGCATCAACAACTGCTCAACTTGGCTGCAATAAACACAAGACACCTGCAAAAATACACTTCTCTGTCAAGCCTGAACGGAAAAAGCCAACTCCAAACTTCCGTGTGAAGCTTCACACTCAAACAAACTCACAAATTAACTGTCCCAGCCGAGCACCAACTCCTATGTCCCTACCTTGAGGCTTCTGAGTAATTTCTGCTGGTACATACACAGATTGACCGTATTAACAAAGAGATTAGCGATTAGTCCCTTCTATAGCAGCTCTGCTCTCTGTGTGCTGCCTCTCTCATTAATAAACATCTCACTGACACAATGGTCCTCACTATCCACCCCAAGTCCCTCTCTGGGCGAGAGACACAGGGAGACACAGAGAGAGGAGGGTTGAGACAGGCAGAGAGAGAGGGGCACTGTGGGACAGCCATTCAGTCAGTGGGCTTGAGGTTCAAGGAATGTGGCAATCAGCAGATGCCAACACAGGGAAAATATCTGGTGAGTGATCTCTGTGCAAATTCACACATGACACACTGCACAGAACAGACACATCACATACAAACACATGTCTGGATCACTGCTGCAAAGTATCTCTCACAAAACACTGTACGAGTCAGCAGTGAGTGCGTTTGGATTTGGATTAGACAGCTCATAAAACTAGCTGTGATGTTCCTCTGCATTCATTCCTCCATTCTACTTTTGGAGGGTCGTAATTACGCCTTCAGGTTTAACACAGGTGCACGATAGTTTGGTGTTGCCCACCTGTCATGTCGGATGCTTGTCACAAGGCGGCGTTGCTCTTCCAGGTTCACAGTGGCAGGGAGATGGGTGGCACTTCACCCCGAAAACAGGTCTCCGCCGGCGCGTCGAAAATCAGGAAAACCGCCGGATTGTCATCGGCCTGTGGAAGTCAGTATGCCCGAATTAGCCGATGCGCTAATGAATATTGTTGACATTTTAACATGTTAAAGCTTATTAAAATATGGAGCCAGTAGGTATTAACGTTAACCTGACCAGTGACAAGCAAATGGTGTAATGCAACATATTTTTACTTCCGGGCAGAAATTAAAAATAATGACAGTTGCCGGTAAAATAATAAAGGCAATGTTAGCAATGCTAGCTGTCCCAGGCTTTCATATAGCCTAACTGTGTCTCCTCATGAAAGCTGAAGTGTTTCGATACTTTCCCTTGTTTTCAATCACGTTTAAACTTACACATCTAACAAGGCTAGCACATATTATTGAAAGCTAGCATCTGTCTCAGCTAGCCTGTTATGGGAAAAGCGCTAGCAGCTAGCTACGTATGCTAACGTTAGCTAACATGCTTTACAAGAAGCCCCTGGCTGGCTCTGAACATCAATTAGAGTCAACATCCATTTACTTACCATGAAGTGGACGAAATTAAAATCCTTAAATTGTGTGTCATACGGACAGTTAACGTCAGCCACCTTGACTAAAGTTTAACTATGCCAGAACACCATACATTTAGTTAGTTAGACCAGCGTTACTGCCCCCGTAGCCACCAGCTGTTAGAGGCTAGCTGTAAGTATGTGACAGCCCACCACAGCAGCTTTAGTCATGTTTGAACAGTCTAGACGTCCAGCCCAGGAACAGGAATGGAAAAATAAACAGCTTGTCATGCAAATCCTTTGCCAGATGTCTGACCAAATAATTGCTTTGACATTACAGATTTATGAGTGTATTGTAATAATGTATTTTTAAAAATCTATGGGTGATGTTACTGTAATGTCACCCCAATATAGCTAAACTTGATTACAGTGAAATATGCTGTTATTATTGTGTAAAAGTAAGCAACAGCTTTAACTTTAAAAGTCAACAAAACATTAATAGTTATATCATTTATGGGATATAAATGTATTTCCTAAAGATCAGATATTAATGCTGTTTCTAAAGCAATATTAATCTTTTTTGTTGCCATGCATTACTTTGAGTTTAAACACTGCCTGCAAGGATATTTCCATTTCCCCAGAGTTCAAGAACAAAGCCCCTTCTCTTCAATCAGTGAATGCTGATTCTGATTCACTTTTAATTTCTTTAATTCCCGATCATATGTCCTTTATGAATGCACAACTGTAGCAAAGTTAGCCATCGAAACCTGTGAAATGCTGCCTACATCTCCGAATTGATCAGCAATGCAAGAGTGGATAAAAATAAATGATTAGTGAAACAAAAATGCAATTCAGTCTGAATATCATGCTGTAATAAGACTTATAAAAATGTTTAAAATCAGTATTCTGTAAGCTGTGTCTGTGAATGAGACAGCCTGATTTTGTAACAAGTCTGTTTTCTGCCAGTTGGTGACAGCAGTGAGTCAGGAGATCTAATAGGATTGATTGTTATGAGCAAAACAGTCTGCATCTTTCTGATTATCATCATGCCTAAAGGTGGTCTGATTGCAATAAAATCCCCTAAATCTAAATATTTTGCAGGACAGTATATTGCACTTGGTGTGCATGAGGTCTCACATTATCTGCCACCTTTTCTGAAGTCTAAACTTGGTGCTTCTCAGTGGTCCACTTAGCATGCTAAGGCCTGTAATTCCCAGGGTCTCTTAAACCCGCTAAGCCATCAGCCAACACTGAGTCTGTCATGTGGCAGTATTTTGGTCCTGTGTGGCGTCTCTCTACCAGTTCAGCCCCATTAGATGGTTGTTGGTGTAGGACTCTTTTTTAAATGAGATAAAACCTGAGTAAGGTTGAGCTAATTATGTCTAAGCTAAAGCTCAAAACAAGGGAGTCTTTTAGACTTTTGGGCACAGGGGCTCTCTTGTCTCATAGTGTTTTATGTTTGTCAGTTTCAAAATCTTTTTAGTGATGACTTTTGGTTCTTAAATATAAACTGATAATGAGCTTTTTTTAATCATCGGTAATGTGGTTATAATGACTAAGTACCTAAAGTCTTGGTAGCATTGGAGCAAGTCCAACAGTCTAGTTAGTAAAGAAAATTACATTACTTGATTGATACTGGATTTTTGGGGCAGATGATTGATTGATTGATTCCTATATATACCTAACTACACATTTTAAAATTATCTGTCAAATCAGACACTTGTGATAAAGATACTCACATCGTGGAGGAAGGACATTTTACAGGTTAGCAATAAACGTTAATGTCCAAAATGACGTCATTGCACTGAAACAGTAAACTTCACTGGGAAATTTAAAATGATAAACTCTCCCAATCATCTTTTCTCTGCTGATACCCATTTTTGCATCTCTGTGCCCGTCTCCACTTTCATGAGCTTTCAGCAACTGCCAACAAAAGCCGGCATGCTTTCCCCGTCCAACTGTAGTCTCGGCCCCGCACACACAAGCTTACACAGCACATTTGTGATGCCCCACAAACAGACACAAATAGGCCTCTGTCCGGCATATTTGAAATGTTTGGCAAGCACATAGGCCACAAGGTGCATGAGGAGGATCAGCTGATTACAGTGGACAGCCAAAGCAGTTTGCCTTAACACTAATTAGCTTCTGCTCTTAGCAAACTAATTCATCCTAGCTCCTCCCTCAAGTGGACTCAAGTTCACAGGCACTCCAAATAGAGTGACCACATAAAATAACGCACGTGGTTGGAACTGGGGAGAGACATTCACAGGCATTTATTTGAATTGCTTATAACGAATGTAAAGGCTATGCTATATTAAAACTATCTTCAATGGTTTACTCATTCCCTCTCCTTGTTTCTAGTAACAGTGACCTCTCATTGACCATTTTTAGGTGCTTTATTTAACGTTCTTAACCATGCCGATGTGGTGGCAGTTATAGTGGAACTAATTGCCTTATAGACCTGGCCGGCTATTTTTAGACGCACAGTAATCAGCAAGAAAGGTCTGAGCTCCGCGGTTACGTTGGGACAGATGGGAACTCATTACACCAGCCTAAGGGGCCCTGTGCGTTTGCGTGGACACAATTAGCAAAGCAAGTCTCAAAAACTTTAACCAGCTTACAACCACAGGGACCACAGGCCTGCTGATGCTATCAGCCCAATGAGTGCTGCTCATCATCATCAATACTGAGGTCTGACTCTTTCAACGCACCTCGTGTTCTGGCGGATATTTTCTTCTGTTGGTCTGCGTCTGATTCCCAGTTTCTTAATCTTGTTGATATACAATGTTCTGTTATGTCATGTTTAAAACAAAAGTATACTACCAACAGGTACATTCTTGAATCTGAATAGTTTAATCCATCTCATATGTTGAAGGATAAATAGTGAAAACAGCATCAGAGGATAGGTTCATCCAAGAATGAAAATTCAGTCACTATCTATTCGCCCCCATGTCAATGGAAAGTCTGGTGAAAACATTTTAGGAGCTTCGCAGCAAAACAACATTGCAGCATTCTCTGAAACAACTGAAATAGATCGCAAACCGATTTGATAAAGGACGTTATTTATACCTCTTTTAAGGCAGTCACTGTAGCTGCTAAGCTAAAGGCGTTAGCATGCACCCCACCTGAAATGGGTGCACAAACTCAACCAGGCATAGAAGGTTTAATCAATTTTGGACTTGGATTATGCTGGAAGAGCTGTATGGAGGCATTTCCTCTTGTTTTTCTGTTGTTTTTAAACAAGTCCCCATCTACTTAAGTGGTTGAGGAGAATGGTGCAAAGCTGTTTTGCTGTGATGCTCCAGAAATGTTTTGTGGATTGCGAAACTTTAGCAACTTTTTAGCATACAACAGTATGCCAGCAAATTTCAAGAAACATAATGCTAAGAACGTTTGTGCATTGGTTACAGATAAGTCCTTGCCTTGCCCACCATAAGACAAAAGACACTGAACAGCATATAAGCAATAATTTAATCAATCAATCATCTACAGTGTCCAGCCTCTGAACACTTTATTCACAGGTAGAAGGAGATTAAAGAAAGTAGCTTTCATAAGTTGAATGTTGTTGTCTTTGTATGCCTGAAACATAGAGACAAGGAATATCTTGACATCGCTTCAGCTTTCAGAAAAAGCAGGTAAAACACTTACTTTAAATGCCTTAATGAGTTCCCCCATTAGACTGTTCTGAATCCCGCTGAGAAGCAGCTACAGATGAAGTTGTCTCATGCCGTATCATAATTGAAGGGAAACAGCATTTTTAATAACGTCTGGATTGATTAGTTCCAAATTAACAACCTTGTTAGTCTTCATTAGATGAATGTCCCAGAGCTTAAACAAAAGCTAACAGCTCCATTAAACACAATCAAACATACAAAAATGCATTTATTTTTTAGCAAGGAGACCAAGATGCACAAAGAGAGAGCAAAGGCAAAGTAGGCAGCAATTCTTCTTTTTATTCCTATGATTTGGGAGTAGAGTTTAGGGAAAAGAAAATTGCAGAGTGTGTTAAACTAAGAGTGTATGCAAAAGCACTAAGCGTAATGCAATTTAATTTAAGTGTCAACCCTGTTCCCAAACGATCTGGCTGACTTGGCCAAAGGTTGAGAGTGTTGCGTTCATCTTGGAGTTGTCTTGGTGCCAATGATCTCAGCTTTGCCGGCCAGTGAGAGTGGCTGCTGACTAAGTAATCCTCTTTGCACTCCTCACTCCTGCAGCTCTGCTTCGTGGCTGACTTCATTTCAAAACAGTCCAGGTGGTGACCTACAATCCTCAACGCGTCTTGGCTCGACCTCTCTTCATCACTTTTGCGAACTTCATCGCGGTGCGGACTACTTCAAGTTTCGTCTTCACTCTCATGGATTATGCCTTAATTTTCAGATCTGCATACGATTCCTGTGCGATGGAGAAAGAGGATTATGACAGACTGGCCAGACATGTATGGCAAATGCTGGACATGAGAAGTAGATACACACTATGTAAAACAATACAGGTAGGTTTTGGAAACACACAACTCTCGTTTGTCAGACCAGTAGCCTTTGTTTGGATGAAGTCCACAAGACTGAACACCTTGGTCTCACATTGAAATTTTGCTTTACTCTACAAGTGTTGCTGGAGTTTTTAACCTCTCCAGGCTTTTTCCCTTCTCAATGCACCTTGAAACCAGGTGAAATTGTGCCAGAAAACCTTACTCTGCTGCTGCACAACTCTTGTTTGCCCAGAAAAGGTGAAAACTATGTCATACAAGGAGCCTTAATTCAAATATTTTATGTATTACAGCGTAATTGATATGTTTGTTTACTCTTGTGTGTTATAATGCTCACTGTGCCAGCAGAATAATGAGTGATCCTTCCACAGCAGAGAGACTTTAATGTTTGCTGTGTGGTCAAGCTGATAAAATAAAAAGCTCACAGGGCGAATATCTTCAGCTGCCATAATGACGGCCTTAATTAAAAACGCAGCTCTTCTGATATGAAGTGTTTTATTAAATCCAGTCTGTGCGGTGTGGATACATGATGAGAAACTGACTGGTGACAGTGGATTGTGAGTGGGTGGGAGAGGAGCATCTCGAGCCAGAAGGACCTGGAGGAGTTAAACTCTGGGCATTAACCAGCTCAGGTCTAAATCTGGCCACGAGATAATTTGTTGGAAAGCCGCCCTTCTGCTGGCACACACTGTGTCAACACGTGGAGCCTGGCTTTCTCCAACAGGCTGAACATGTGCAGCGGAAATCTGAACGCATAAATCATCATTTTTTCATCGAGTTTAAACATTTGATATGATTCCTTTTAGAAGGTGTGGACACGTTGTTTTGGTCCTGTGTGGCCTACAGTATTTTCACACACAATATAGCAAAGATTTGACTTATTTGGCGTTCAAAATAAGTTCAGTAGAAAGCATCAGTATAGCGAGATGATGCTGTTGTAAATTTGGAAGTGGAGGTGGTGATTATCTCAAACCAGCGATCATCAGAAAGGAAACAAACAGCGATTTGGACCAGAATCTTACAGCTTTCCATTAAAATTATAAATGTATACAATAGAAAAATGACTTTATGAAACCTCCAGTTTGTAATTTACTGAACTCTATGCTTGAAATCAGTGTAGTGCCGCTGTAAGAATGAATATTCATTATGTTGATAGTGAGAGAAAAGCAAGTTATGACCTAAAGCAAGTCTGACTCATCACTAATCACCATCTTTACCTCTTTTGTAATCACTCTTCCCACTCCAGGCCGCTGCCTCCTCCTGATCTGAGACCAGCGGATGAGGTCAGCTCAGGTCGTCACCATGGTGACCTTTGCTGAGACGACACAGGTCTCCCCGATGGAGCTGCGGGAGCCGACTGTCCGGACCGCGACCCTGTCCCCCGGGCTGAGGCGGAAAAAGATGCTGTGGCAGAATGCTGTAAAACACATCATTATTCAGCAGGAGCTCAGCGCCCAGGTGACTCATTACCCCAACTAACAATGTACATTTACTCAAGTACTATACTGAAGTACTCTTCATACTTGTACTTCACTTGAGTGTTGTCTTTTTTTTTTTTTTTGATGCGTGATTTTTAGATTTTCAGTTTACAAAACAAAAACAGACTTGAGCAGTACAGCTTAACCCCCTCGTCCCCCCCCTACAAGGCCTCAATTTAAGAAAAATAAATAGATAAATAAAAATAAATTAAGAAAAATATACATTTAAAAAGGTTTCCTGCAATTCCTGATATGTACATAGTTTAGCGGTTATCCAACAATTTCTAAGGAACATTAAAGTGATTACACATGAATTAATCAATTATTATTATAATAGAATAATTCTTACTATATTGTTCTTAAACAGGTCATTCTGTATAATGAGTACTTTTACTTTTGGTATTTTAAGAATATTTTGATGCCACTACAGTACATGTATTGGGTTTTATAATTTTTTTGTATATTTTCCTCTACAGAAGTATGAGGACTGTGTGTCCTGAAGGAAACATGGTATCTTTTAAACCCCCGCCTTGTTTTACACGGGACAGCTTTTTACAGAATGCCAAGAAAATTAAACCCCATCAATTCAACCCCATGTCTGATGATATCTTGTTTGGTTGGTTGGTTGGTTGGTTGGTTGGTTGGTGGGTGGCTCATTGATTGTTTGGTTGGATGATTGGCCCGTTGATTGCTTGGTTGACTGGTTTGAGCTTTTTGATAACTTCTCAGGGACTAATTCTTGGATCTGGTAAATTTTGAATGGTACGGGGCTATGGAGTTTGATATTGGATTGGGCTTGAATGAATTGAATGAAGGGCACTGTTGGGCCTTGGCAGCGCTATGCCTCTACTGAGTGCCATTCTAGTTCTAGAAATGGTATGATGACCAGAAAAACTGCTCTAAACACATCTCATTTTCTTTCATGCCTGACAGGTAGGTGTGGAGCCGGCACGTAAAATCTTTGTGACGGACACCTACATGGAGGAGATCAACAAACAGATCCGCAACAAGGGCTCACGCGGGGTCACAAAACGCCGCTCGTCCACATTCAGAACGCATCCATCCCAGGCCCGGGGTTCCAGCTGCACGCAAAACAACCTCTACGCCAGCGATGCCGACTTCTTTGTGCACTGGGGCCGCACAATTCGTGGAGTCTACATACCCAGCCTGAGGCACACCTTCAAGTCTCGTGACCTGGAGAAACTGTACGAGCAACACTACTCCCACCAAAGACGCAACTCCCTAGCCATCACCAATGTAATCGATGCAGTGGCCAAGCTGCACGTGTTGGTTCTGTACCTGGCACTGGCTCCTGAGGCCGTCACAGACACTTTTCGTGGCTACCTGACAGGCATTTTCATGGTGTTAGCTACAGCGCTGTGCATCATGGTTTTAACCTGCAAAGACTCCATGTCCCCGCGGTGGCTTCACTACGCTGGCCTAGTTAGCTGGCTTTCGCAGACCACGCAGGTGTTGGGAGGACTGGTGTACGGACTAGAAAAAGACCCATCGTGGTATGTTCTGTTCACTTTGTTCGCCACATACACGCTGCTGCCGTTACCTCTGCTGTGGGCCATGTGCGCCGGCTCGCTCACCTCAGTACTGCACCTGCTGGTAGAAATAGTGCGCTACTACAATGATGCCATGATTTTGAGAAAGGTGAGAAAATCAGCCAACTAAACTGAAATCTTTGTTCATTCATCATTATAAAACCAAAATAGCTTTCCCTCATTTCTTACTTTAGTGTCAAAGTATATTATAAGAGAAAATATTAATATATTTGATTCATTACAGATAAAGATTCCTTCTTTTTATTGATACAGTTATACAGTACTTCCAATCTAAAGCTGTTCTCTATATTCTCTACAAGCCTACTAAACATATAGATCCCTCATGTTAATTAAAAGAAGAAGATGACTCTATTTTCTATTTCTTATCCTCTTCTTAGCCCACATGCAGTGGGTTTTCCTGGTTAAAATGAAGTGTTTGAATGCAAAATCTCTCCTGGGTGCAGGTGTTTGCCAAAGGCCTGCTGTACCTGGGTATGAACACAGCTGGCTTGTTCATCCACTACCTGACAGACCACGCCCAGAGACAGGTTTTCCTGGAGACAAGGCGCTGCATCGAAGGCCGCCTAAAACTAGAACAAGAGAACCAAAGACAGGTACTGCTGTCGTTTATATGGACACGCTGTGTTACGACCAATGTTTACTGTTATCACTGTTCTCCAAGAGTGCACCCTGAATTATCTTCCAACCCGTATATATAAACAAGCATGATTCTAGTTTGACGATATATGATACGTGATTTTTCCACAAAGGAGCGTCTGGTTCTGTCGATCCTGCCTCGCTTTGTTGCCTTGGAGATGATAGGTGACATGGGCACTTTGGAGGATGAACTCAATCCTCACGAGTTTCACAAGATCTATATCCACCAGTACAAAGACGTCAGGTACACAGACACACACGTTAGTAATTAGGCTTTAGTAAATACGTCTTTTATTTTAATGTTGTTGATGATTCTGAAGGACCTGGTGTCATCCTTTTCAAAATGCAATCTGTAAATTCAGTATCAATGGGAATCTCTATTACTTGATTTAAATGTGTGCGTTGTTACGGTATCACCTCAATCCCAACCTCTCTCCTCTTTGCAGCATCCTTTTTGCAGACATCAAGGGCTTCACTCTGTTGTCCATGAACCTGTCGGCCCAGGATCTGGTCCGAACCCTCAATGAGCTCTTTGGACGCTTTGACCGATTGGCAGATGTGAGAATTTGAGCTCTTGTTTGAAGATTGACTCATCGGCACAACTTCTGTTCCATCAACAATTTATTTTCTCCTTTTTCCTGGTGTCTCATCTCATCCTCATCACAGGAGCACCACTGCCTGCGGATAAAGATCCTGGGAGACTGTTACTACTGTGTGTCAGGGGTCCCGGAGCCATCGCGTGCCCACGCCCATCACTGTGTTGAGTTGGGCCTGGCGATGATCAGCACCATACAGTCAGTCCTAACTCACTGGAGTTCATTATCAATAATCAATTTAATTTCATAATCTTTAAAGAGCAGGCGGCAAGAGAATGATGTTAAATTTACTACCCACCAACACCAGGTATGTGCGGAAGCAGCTGAAGTTCGATATGGACATGAGGATTGGGATCCACTCGGGTTCTGTCCTGTGTGGCGTGCTTGGCCTGCAGAAATGGCAGTTTGATGTCTGGTCCTGGGATGTCGGTATTGCCAACATGCTGGAGGCTGGGGGGATACCAGGGTGAGTGGGCTCTGCAAGTACGAGTGACCGGCAGAGTGGTCCTTCGATCCAAAACATGTGATCTCTGCTCGGGTTCCCACTAGTTTTATGTGGAGCCCCCTAGATCCTGTTTTTCCTGGTGTGGTGTGAATTTCTTTAACTTTATAAAATTGGTGTTAATTTAATTAAACTGCTTTGCAATATTGCAGACCCTCCATAAGACAAAATTGTATACTGTACTTAGAATAAGCCCTCATTATTTAATTTAAAGGGGCACTATGTTGTTTTGGAGAATTGTAATATTTACAATATTAATGAGGTAATAATACAAACTCAGAAATATTTATTTACTAAACTGAATAAACAAGCTGTTCTCAGAGGAAAATAAGGTCCCCAGAACACCGTTTAACGCTGAGAGGTGGCAGGGTCCGCCAAATATAAAACAGTATGACAATGCTGCACCTCTAATAAGATTTCACATTTTTGTAAAATTTTGTGTCTTGCTAAAAGGTGCAACAGGGATACAAAGTACAAAAGCATTAAAATTCAACAACGTGCATAAACCCAAACTTTCTTACTTTACACTAAAGGTAAATAATAAATGTCTTCTCGAGAGCATTTCTCTGTACATCACCGAAAGCTTTCTCTGCTTCTGTTCACTCTCATCTAGACGCATCCACATCTCGAGGGCGACCCTGGACTGTCTAGAGGGCACCTACCAGACAGAAGAGGGTCACGGCCGTGACAGGAACGAGTTTCTGCACAAACACAACATCGACACTTTCCTCATCTGCTCTCAGGAGGAAAGGAACAAAGTTGACCATGCCGAGCCCCCCAAAGTCCTGAAAACAACTCGAACCTGGAATCCAGAGCTGCCCTTTGGGAATGCCATTGACATGAACAGTGTAAGCGCAGGGATACAAAACTATTGATTACAAGTTTACCTGCTCCCACCTGATTGATCTGACACCATCATATTTTTTCCTAGCAGATCTTGGCCTCCTTTACAAACGGCTCGGTGCCCAACATATGGCATTCCACCTCCAAGGAGATTAACAAACGCATCAAACACGCCATTGAGGTCCGAAGCAGCGATCGGATGCACAGGAAGCACATCACTCCACTGACCCTGGTGTTCAAAGACACACACATAGAGGACAAGGTACGCAGGTGTAGACGCTGGTACAGGCAGGAAACTACTAAGTGTAACAGAGCAAATGATGTTGACTTTGATCTCTTTTGGTTGGTCCAGTTCTCCCAGATGAGAGATGAAATGTTCAACTCCAACCTGATCTGCTCCTTCATCATGCTCCTGTTTCTCATGGCTGTTCAGGTGCTCATTCCTGCACCCAGGTAGGAAGATACCAACATTGTCCAGTTGTGGGTGAATGGGTAATTTATGACATTTTATTTGAAGCTGAACTAACTTTACAGTAAGATTATCTGGTCAGCCGTCTGATTTTTCCCTGTGAACCAACAACAACAACAGGGTAAAATAAACTTGAAAAAGAATGTGATGCTTTTCACTTACTTACTTTAACAGCTGAGAAGTCATGGATTGCAGCTTTAAGTTATAATACATGTATCGTTAGAGTTAACTATATAATTTGTATTTGAAGATACTGAACAATATAAAAAATTAAAGCAGCTACTGTATGTGTAGGATCTGTTTTTGTTTGTTTTTTTTACTTTGCCATCTGGAGGTTGCATTGAGAATGACATGTTTTTAAAAAATCATCCCACATCTCCTTAGACTCTTTCAGTGCATATGTCTCACACTTCACCTCTTAGTTCTTGATTCTACGTTCAACTAGCATCTGTACTACTGTACTCCCTTCCTCTTTCTCTCATCCTCCTCTGCTGTTCCTCCTCTGCAGGCTGTTCCCAGCCGTCCTCCAGTTCTCAGTCTTCCTGCTTGCCTACATGCTGCTGCTGCTGTTGGCCCTGGCTGAGGAGTTCAAGTGGGCTCCTGTAGCATTGCAGCACTTCTGCTGCTGGATCCATGAAAACAATAGTGCCCGCAACCTCCTCACCCTCACTGCCATTGCTGTGAACTTTGGCTTGGTCTCTACGGACATGGTGAGAGTCCGAACAGCAGCAGGACAGATTTATACACATGGAAATGTTGAATAGAGTTTATTTTCCTTTTTACGCTGGAGAGTTTTCCACATGAAAGCGAAGATTGCAAATTATAGAAATGTCAGGAAATCCAGTAGAAAGCACAGTCAGTCACTTTCATATCTCTTCCTCTTATTTGAATAATCCCCAGTTTAAATGTAAATGCAAAAAGGAGAGAGTTGAACCTCAATGCTGACATGGAAAGTATTCCTCAGATGACAAGAAAACTACGCTTCCAGGCACTGATTGGCACCTCAACCCAAAATATAACTGAAATATGCAAAAACCAGCTCAAATCTTTAATACGTTTAAATACAAATTGTGTTTCTGTTTCATTGTGACACGCCTTCGTTCAGACTTTTGTCAGCTGTCAGAGGTTTTATGTGATTTGCATATTTTGTGTCCAGGTGTGGTGCATTCTCACAGACACAGGTGAGGCTGATGTAATGGACAGAACCAACACAGCGTCTCGTACGCTCACCGTCTGCACTTACCCCGAGGTGAGGACAGGTCAAACAGACATGCAGATAAAATGTAGTAAATGTACTTCAAGAAAGTAATGTCATGAAAATTCATTCGTCTCCTGTGTCTAACATCTCCTTCACTGCCTCCGTCTCCTCAGGTCTTCGTATTGAGCGGGGTGATCGCCATGGTGACCTGTGCCGTCTTCCTGCGTCTCAACTCTCTGCTGAAGCTGGCGGTGCTGCTGTTGGCCGTGGCTGTCTACTCCTACCTCATCCACCTGGCATTCCTCACACTCACACGTCACGATATGCTCCACAGGTCAGCAGCAGCTCAGGCTGTGGGCACACAACTGACATTTCATAACATTCACTGCGGCGTCCAACTTGATCAGGCTTTGGTCAGGAGCAGATCGCCGTAATCCAATTATGGTAAAAGAAAAATTCAAAACCAAGTGTTACCTCGCCCTGAGGGAGGTACAGGATAACTAACTTAAGTTTCTTTTATTGTTAGATGTGATGTGTGTTTGGAGTGACAAGTGTTGATCAATAATGCTATCCAAATAATTATATGTTGTGACCATTTCAATTCCAACCCCTTGAGGAGTTGAGATCTTTGGAAGAGTTGATTGTAACTTTTCTAAATGCTATTCTCAAATAGCATGAATTTGGATTGGTCAGCATTTAAAACCAGCTTAAGTTGAGTGAAATGGGACTGAAAAACATTAAAGGCAGACTGCAGGAATTCAAGGGTTTGTACTACTCTCTTCCTTCCTTACTCGTGCAGTGAGGAAGGAAGAGAAAGACCTATGAGGCTTGAAAGTAACACATTTTAAATGATAAAAAAAATTGTTTTACTCTGTGTGTACACCCATACTACTATTGTTCTGATCATCTCTGTATCCAATCTCTCCTCACTAACGTCTGCACAGGTCTCACTATGCCAGAAGAAAAGGAATTTCCATCCTTCTCATGGTCATGTTTATTGTTGCTGTCTTCTACAATGGACGGCAGGTACTTGTTTAACCTGCGTGCTGCTTTCTCTTTCTTTTTTTGTCGAATATATTAGTAGATGGGTAAACGAGTGTGTTGCACGCAGGCAGGTGACCTCTGATAGTTTCATCTAACCTTTACTTTCCAGTGGGAGGCCACTGCCAGACTGGACTTCCTGTGGCGTCTGCAGGCCCAGCAGGAAGTGGAGGACATGAGGGAACTGCGGGAACACAACGAGTGTCTTCTGCACAACATCCTGCCTGTGCATGTGGCGAGACATTTTCTGGACCGGAGCAAGCACGATGAGGTGCAGAGGAGCTTCTACCTACACCATCATGTCAAATGATTTGGCCTTCATTGCCTTTATCAAAGGGCACAAAAATATAGAGAAAATAATACAATTGTGTTTGGAAATGTAATTATTTAAATGCTGATTGGATTTTCAAAAATACATTGACTAAATGTCGTACTAAATAAATCAAGTCTTTTTACTAGTTAAACAAAGAAGAAATACTCAGTAAAGATGAAAGTTTGTGGCAACATTTTCATTTCAGGAGCTTTACTCACAGTCCTACGATGAAGTGGGTGTCATGTTTGCCTCCATCGCTGGCTTCAATGAGTACTTTGAGCAGAAAGAGATAAAACATGAAGGAGTGGACTGCCTGAGACTTCTGAATGAGATCATTGCTGGCTTTGATGAGGTATGAGTATGGGCCAAAAAAAAATTATTTGTGCAAATTAGTATAGTATTGTATAGTATAATTTTGAGTATAATTAAAGGAGACATATTATGCTTATTTGCAGGTTCGTGATTTTATTTTGGGTTACTACTAGAACAGGTTTACATGCTGCAAAGCTCAAAAAACATACCAGTTTTCCTCCTCTGTCTGAAACACTCTGTTTTAGCTGCTGTCTCTTTAAGGTCCCCCCTCCTGAATACCCAGTCTCCTCTGATTGGTCAGCTCACACATGCCTGAGCCAGCACCGCTAACAACAACAGAGCAGTTGTACTAAATTATTATTATATATTTATTTATTTATTTTTGCTTAACTAACCGCTGGGTATAAAGTTTGCAAATGTGTGACTCTGTGACGTAGCGTGATGTCACAAGGTCGCGGAATTAAAGGCGGGACTACTGACGAGGTGTTTCAGGGAACAAGTTTTCTGTGGGAAAGAGGAGCTTCTGTTGGTGCGTTGACATTTTAAACCGTCAAGATGCACAAGAACCTATATAAAACAACTGAAGGAAAGCAAAAAAAATCATAATAGGTCTCCTTTAATGAAAATAAAACAAATATAATGGGATTGATTGATAGTGCATAGCTCAGCTGCTATATATAACATTTTATGTAAATGTACCTCTTTATCTCTGAATGTTTCTTTTACCAAGTTGTTGGAGGAGTCGTACTTCCACTATGTGGAGAAGATAAAGACTATTGGGAGCTGCTACATGGCCGCCTCTGGCTTAGCTCCAGACAGACAGGTGGGAGATCCTTTCCACATCCTTCTATTCTTCTTGTTTTTGTTTTGACTACATTCGATTTCTACCTCTCTCTCTTGCATGTTTCTGACCGTCAGTCTAACTCTGACTTTTCTCAGGCGTGTATGGATGAATGGAATCACCTGAGCGAGCTGGTTTTGTTTGCGTTGGCAATGCAGGAGACCTTGAAAGAGATTAACAGGCTCGCTGCCAAAAACTTCCAGCTGCGTGTGGGTAAGTGGCTAACCTCCTACACACACATTAGCAATGGATGGTTGATATAAACGACTCTCTGCAAGGATTTTTGGTGTCGTAGGCTTAATTGTAATTAAATTCATTAAAGCGAATATTGTATGGCTCCCATGGGTCCTTGAAATCCTTGGAAGTGTTTGAAGATAGACATAAATAGAAGGGATCAACCAATGGAGTATTTCCATTTTCTGCTAATTTATACTTAGTTTCTTTGCAGATTCTGATTTTTCAGTGTTGATAGGCTATTACTCATGAAATGTTACCACTCAGTAAGTGTTGTGGGCCAGAAAGTCCTTGAGAAGCTTTTGAATTTCATGTTGAAGAAGGTGTGGGAACCCTGATCATGTCTGTGTTGCACTTGAAACAGGCATCGCTCATGGGCCAGTGATCGCAGGGGTGATCGGTGCAACCAAGCCTCAGTATGACATCTGGGGGTCAACAGTGAACCTGGCCAGCCGCATGGACAGCACAGGTGTGAGCGGACGCATCCAGGTGCCCGAGGCCACGCGCAGGATCCTAGCAGAATGGGGTTTTATCTTGGAGCTACGAGGAGAAATCTTTGTCAAGGGGGTGAGTGGCTGAAGGATGGAGATGTGTTTACTTTCATTTGTCCTTAAACATACCCTAACACCTTCCAAAATACTGATGTGTTACTGGATAGGCTCAAAGTTCAGTCTGGTTTGGTCATCAGGAATAAAGCTTTCGTGAAACTGCTATAAGCTTTTCTGTTACTGCAGATTTCTCATGTTGACGTGCATCATTTTTAATGTGAGGGAAAGAAAGAGAGAAATTTTGTTGCATCCCTTTTGTGGTCAGTTGCCCAAAAGTGTTGTTAAATTTAACCGTGTGCATGTTACAGTCAGAGTCAGAATCAGGTTTATTGTCAAGTAAGTTTTCATATGAAAGAAATATGCCTTGTTATATTGATGCATAACAATAACTGTAGAGAAAATAAGAAAGTAGAAGGCAAGTAGCGCAGAAGTATTATAGGAATATGTTCAGTTTATCATTTTCTTTTAATGAGTGAGCTGTTTGTTCAGAGCTGTGCAAAATACTGACGAAGGAAATTACTTAAATCTTCTGTTTGAACCCAAAATTAGGTAAGCTTTGTACAGTCACACAGGCATTTTTGATTGGCAGTTGTGATATGTTGTATGTGTGAGAAGTAGAGTAGAGTAAAGCTTTTATGACCCTTAGGGGCAGTCTGAAAGCACACATGTGAATGATAGTAAAATGAACTAGAGACGATCTATCAGCCACGATTCAAGTTGTTCATGTTCCGACCTATGACTACTCAGTAATCATTACTACATTATTACATAAGTACTCAGTGCTCATCTGTCAGCGTTCAGGTGTATTCAAACTCGGCCTTCATTTTGATCTCAACTACACACCTGTAGAGTTTCATGATGGCATCAAAATGAATATGTACTAGGGGCTTAAAGGTTGGGGGTGCCACCACCCTATTTTCTGGCCCCCTTGCTCGGACAATGGCCATTTTTAAACTCAGACTCGCACTTTTAAAGTTTCATGACTGTATCTTGCACGC
Source organism: Pagrus pagrus (assembly GCF_965226575.1). Lineage (NCBI taxonomy): Eukaryota > Metazoa > Chordata > Actinopteri > Spariformes > Sparidae > Pagrus > Pagrus pagrus. The sequence continues at coordinate 10,374,932 of NC_140200.1, forward strand.
TGACAAAAATCTGTCCACAAAAAAACACAAAACTGCCGCCGATACAAGGACCACATTATGCAATGATGACACACACACACACACACACACACACACACACACACACACACACAGACTTGCATGGTGAAAACATTACCAGCCGATGCTGTCGCAGCTGGTGATGCAGCTGGTGATGATGGCTGATTTCCATTTAGCTGTTTCAGTTTCAGGGTGCCGGCATTTTGCATGTTGGCTCACTGTCACGCCATCATGACTGACTGGGACGTTTGGCTAGAAGAGGGTCCACTGGTAATGTTGTTAGTGACACCTGTTCTTCTACCACTAGAAGTCAAAATGTCTTCTGTAAAAAAGGGTCTGTTCTAATCTAATACACTGAATAACGCTATAAATTTAAAATATATCTACAGTTTGAGAGGCAATTTCCACAGTTGACATTTTGCAGGTCATAGCAGGTGAGCAGTGAGCTATCTTATTGATCCAGCATGCAGAATACTAGGGCCCTGAAACTGACTTAGCTGAATCCAAATCAGTTGTTATTCATTGAATTAGTGAGACCTGTGATTTTTCTGCTATGTCAAAATAAATGCCATGAAAGAAGGCTGTTACCTCAACAAACTGACTGTGGATCATCAGCCTGAGAGAAGGTCTACTCAGTCAGAATAGCTGGAGTGGACAGCTTTAAACAGCCAATACTAATCAGCACAAGTGTGGAGGTTAATTCTACTTAACACAAGAGGACAGTGACACAAGGGGGACATCTACTGGTGAAAGATGATGCATCACTGTTCCAGAATACGATACTGATGCATTGTCTCCCTGTTTGTGAAGAGATCTTTGTAATAAAAATCATGTGGGTCATTGAGAACCGCACTTTGTGACCTCTGCCGTCTTTTCCAGGTGAGCGAGCAGCAGGGGAAAGTCCGCACCTACTTCATCAGCACCATGCGCAGCAAGATGGCCAACATTGCGAAAAACGGGTGCCTGGGGGGGCGGACAGGTGGACGCATGACGCTGGCAGGAGTGGTGTTCGGTCTCGTTCAGGCCAGACACAAAGAGAAGCTGAGAGAGACCAATGGGGGGTTCGGTTTGACTCCCTGCGCCCTGCAATGCTGAGGAGACAGCACTGCAGGTAGAGGAGGACACAGGCCTGCCATATTGTTTTTCTGCTGTTCTACAGTTTTGTTGCTTTGCCATGACTTACTTAGCTGCACAAACGGAGAGATGGGTGTAGCTGTTAGCCTTTGTTCCCGTTTCATCCATGACTGTGTCCTCCTCTGCAAAACAAGAGGAAATATTAGAGGTTTGGGGCTGAATTGTTCTTAACTGACACATAAGGGAACTCATTCATGGGCCTCTTTTAGTCTGCATCTTGAGAGCACTGCTTACAGTTTTTTTACTGCCAAATCTACATGTAAGAAGCACTGTTTTTAGTTCATTTTGTACAAAGTTAAAGAAGGCCAACAAGTTTTTTTTTTTTTTTGTGGTAGTCCTCAGACCTCAAAGCCAAAAACACAGAATACCTCAAAACAACCAGCTCAACCTCTCATAGATTACCAATGGCCTATACAGTACTGACTAGTGTTTTTTACTCGCATCATTCTTTCCATTTTTTTGTATTTTAAGTTGACACGTCATTACTACTCACCTACTGTTATCCAAACTCCAAAATACGTCCCCGTATTTCTCTTTATCACCATTATTCAGCAAACAGAGGCCCCGTTATTTATGAATCGATTGCTGCTGGGTTTATATTTTAATTCCTTCTTCTGTAAATACTTAAATCTGTGTAGAGCATTATTTCTTGTCAGATTTCATGTCACTGTCAGTGTTGCTCTGGATTTCTGAGATTTTCGTCAAACATCCGACTGATCTCACAGTAGCCAAGTTTTCAGTTTTGCCCCAGCATGCTATTACTCTCACGTCTGTTACTTCATTTCAGTCACATTTCCAGTGTAGCAGTGAAACTCTAACTTTCTGTTGAACCAACTTTAATGCCAAAACCACCTCCCATGTCACAACCCTTCTTGTATGCTAAAACCAAAGGATGCAGAAGGCTGTTTTCATGTGTGTTGATGACACGTCCCATTGTAGGCCTGATACTTTGTGTCACCGTTTTACATAAAACATACCTTGTCCCCGCAAGTTGTAAAGAGTTTTTTTGTATTTCATGTGAAGGATGAAAAGTTCTTCTGTGGGAGTTATTGGAGTTATCAAACCATTTATCCATGATCAAAATGTCATCGTCCATTTCATCCATTTATGTCGAAAAGTTTGGTTTTCTGGAAATGTAATGTGTAACAACAACGGGATGACACTGTGTTATTCATTTTTTCCTTGTCTGACATTTTCTGCTAATAAAACCAGTAATGACAACAAATCTGGTGTTTTTTTCTTCTTCTCATTTTAACTGTGAACATGATTCATTCTGATGTATTCAAGTATTTGGGTTTCCAACATTCCTCACCCCAAGCACAATTATTTACGCATAATTGATCTTTTCTTCCAGCTGGACAGGTCTGTATTTAAGTTTCTTGGGTCCATTTGCAGCCACTACAACGAGGAATAGACTACATGCATACATTATTTAAATAGAGCAAATTGTTTTGTTTTTTTTGTTTGTTTTTTTATTTAAAGCAGAAAGTCGTGATAACAATGAATACAAGTAGTGTCAAACTCAACTATTATGCATTTTCTAAACTTTTTGTTTTTTTTGCCATAAGCCGATTCTTCTCTCAGTTATCTGGAATGGAAATCATCCTTTATAAACAAAAACAGTTTCATGTGTGGCCCCTGTATGCACAGTGTGCACACTGCTCTGACTCCGGACGATCCCTCTTCACTCGATTAGCTCTGGCTGCAACTCGCGCGGGTATTCTCCTCGATCGTCAATTCTTAAAGATGGATCACTCGGTAGATGTAAAAATTGGTTCGTCTTGGCTAGCTACAGGACAGGAGACATAACTACTCTACAAAATAAACTTCCTGAGTGGCTCTGACACAACCAGCCACCTTTAAAGAACAACATATAAGGACTTTTATGATGTATGATTCATTGAAGCAAGGTTTGGTCAGAAGGGCAGTAACCAGGATTTTAGAAATACCAAGATTATAAATCAGAACACACTATCAGACTCCTACATTGTGAAATTAAGCATTATTTTTATTATTCACCTATATTTTCTGTAAATGCTGTCTCTCATCTCTTTGTATAAATGTGATATGTAAACATGTCAGGGGAAAAAATAGAAAATCAATCCACTGTATTTTGATTTAACTTGATTTGTTGTCTAAAAACAATCAAATAAACAGATATTTTGTCCCAAAAAATATCAGAATATCTCATCATACACCACCATGGCAAAAATCACAAATCTTAAGTTATGTTGGAAGTCAAACTCAAACTTTGTGTTTATGCAATGCATGTTTATTTTATAGTTTCATGTCTATTAAGTAGTATTCCTACACCTTCAACCTTCTACACCTGCCATAATATACAACAGAGCTTGAAGCTTGACAGCCTGGTTTCAGAAAACTCTGAGTGTTATTATGTTGTGATAATCTCCACTCCAGAGAGCTGCTTTGTGGGGGAAGTTTTGGTATCGGGGGAAAAGCGGCGGAGTGAGAGCTCCTCGCTCGTATCTTCCCTCTGTGATGCCCGTGCAGGCACGCGGGTTCCGCTTCTGTGCTTGTGCGTTGATTGTTGTGGCTCTTCGTCATCCGGAGAAAGTTCGCCCCGCGCTCGGTTCGTTTTATTTAGCGATAATACTGAAGAAGGATGGCCGAGTCTCAAGAGGACAAGCTTTACAAGGCGGAATACGCCAAAAGCGGCCGCGCGTCGTGCAAGAAATGCAAAGAAAACATAGCGAAAGACTCGCTGAGGATGGCCATCATGGTGCAGGTACGTAGCGACGTCTGGAGTCCATCTGAAGAGCCCTGCTCTGCTAGCTAGCTAACCACCACTCTGCTATATTCTGCACACTAGCTGGCGTGTTCTGCGATAATAGCGACTGTTATTCAGCTCGCTGGAGTTTGATAACATGTGGTTTATAGTGTGGTTTCAGTTGTGTCAGCTCAGGCCCTCGTTAGCATTTAAATGGCTGACATTGTCTCTTGAGTCTTGTTCACAAAGAGCCGTTGAGCCCTCCTCAGTGATGCCCCGTGCTACATGTGAAAGTGAGACTCACTCCCACGTTTTTCATGCATCGTTGGGCTGTGCGTTGGAAATAAAGTCGTGCAAATGATGTGCGAGTGAACCAACAATCGCAGCAGCAGCATCATCGCCACAATGTAAAGTGTGTCTGCTGCCCCACAGAGAATTAATTAACTAAGAGGCTCATAGAAACCAGCACAGACTGAGCCTCCTTACTCATGGCCTGTGGAGCAGCTCCAGATCTTCAATTACTTGTCTTTCCACTGTGAAGGCCAATAACACCGGATCAATATGTTTAAGGGGCACATGTTTATGACACTTTTATGAAGGACTCTATTTGAAAAAGCCATACTTGTATGTCAGTGTCAAGATAAGCTTTTATTTGTGTTCCTGATTAAACTGGTCAAATTGCCACAAATAGCATTGTCATGGTGACATTGTAAGCATTTGTCAGACAAGTATATAGCTTATTAAACATGCCATAAAGGATGCAACTAATTGTTATTTCCATTGTTGGTTATTCTCTTGATTAAAGGTGGACTATGTAGTTGTTGGGATGACATTTTAATCAAAAGAGAAGGATCATCATTGACTGATTTTTTTTTTATGCCTTACCAAACTAAATAAACAACCTCTTCGTATTCATGATTGAATAAACTGAATAAATAAACTGACCTTAAAGGACAACACAACCTCACACAGTTTCACTTTGTGTATATGTGGCGGACCCTGCCACCTGTCTAGCTTCACACAGTGCTCTGGGGATCTTATTTTTCTCTTTATTAAAAAAAAAAAATACATTTCTGAGTTTGTATTATTACCTCATTAATATTGTAAAGATAGAAATTCTGAGTTTGAATTTCTTCTTCAAAACTACATGTTACCCCTTTAATCCATTTGTTGTTTGTTCTATAAAATGTCAGAAAATGTTGATAAGTGTTTCCCAAAGACCAAGATAATGTCCTCAAATGTCTTGTTTTGTCCACAACCCAAAGATATTCAGCTTACTGTCATAGAGGAGTAAAGAACCAAAAAATATTCACATTTAAGAAGCAGGAATCAGATCATTTTTACCTTTTTAATACAAAAAATACTCAATTACTCACAACTAATTAATTATTATTAAAAATAGTTGACAATTAATCAATTAATCATTGCAGCTCTAGATGATATCAACTCAAATTCTACAAATTAAATTTACAACAAAAAGTTTGCTTCCCAAAACACAAGCAAGTTATTTTTCCAGTCACCTAACCATTAAACATGAAGGGCACTGTATTATAAGGAATAGCCCTTAAATAATAACAATAATGAGCAATATAACAAACATCTTAACCTGCCTGTTCTATATTAAATCAGTCTACCTGCATGTACCTGTGCACACAACGATTTTTAAATCAGTAAATTCTTGCTCACATAATGTTGTACACTATAGGTTTTGTTATGAGACAGTATGGTCATAAATAAGTCCTTATACATAAGGAATAATCTGCACTGAGTGTCACAAATATGTCATCCGTTTTATTTAATTAAAGTAAATGGATCATAAAAATAGATCCAGGAATCTTGTTAAAAAAAGTAAAAAGTAAAGATCTTTCTTGTGAGCCGCAGTTAAGACACATTCATAGGTCCATTTCACAGCAGGTCATCTTATATTCTCCGTAAACAGACTGCGTACTACATTTTTTCTGTTTGTTCTTTGTTCTTGGCAGTCACCCATGTTTGATGGGAAAGTCCCCCACTGGCACCACTTCTCCTGCTTCTGGCAGAGAGCGGCAGCTCAGTCCACGGCTGATATTGGTGGGTTTTCTGACCTCCGCTGGGAGGACCAGGAGAAGGTCAAAAAAGCCATCGAAAGTGGTGGAGCAACAGGAGGTGAGTCCTCGACTTTTCAGCATTTCATTCGCATACATTCACATTCATTCATTCACATATTAAAATGTTGTATCGCCATACACAACAAGTGCAGTCCCAGTGTGCCTTCATGAAGAGTATAGAGGAAATAATTTGTTTAGTAACCTTCCTTAGTTTAGCAGCTCAATCTTTTATATTCAGATAAACATAACCTATTACATTTTACATTTGTTCATAGAGACATCTCTGTATACTTTCATATCTCACAGAGGTTTGACATATATTTGCTTTCTGGTCACCACACCTGGTGTGTATATAAAGTATCTATACGTTTACGACTTGTCATGTGTTAAAATTAACGTTCTGTTGAACAATTTGTTCTGGTTAATAATATTATCCTCACAAATCTTGCACATTGTCAATGAATCTGCTGATGATTTTCACAAATAATCAATTAATCGTTTAGGCTATACATCTTTTTAAACAAGAAAGAAAAATGCACATCCCAATTTCTCAGAGCCCAATGGCAAAGAAAAGTATCTTATCCTTGGATCTAAGGAGCCTGGACCAGCAAATGTTTGACATTTTTGCTTGGCAAAAAACATGTTTGTCAAATGAATCCACTAATTGTTGCAGCTCTTCACTTTTACTTTTGGTTGACTTGAAAATGACAATTGGATGACTTCGTTCTTGTAGGAAAAGGGGAACAGAAGAGTGGAGCTAAAGGAGAGAAGACACTGAACGACTTTGCGGTTGAATACGCCAAGTCAAACCGCAGCACATGCAAAGGCTGTGAGCAGAAAATAGAAAAGGTTAGCAGCCACTTCTTTTGCACACAGGAAAACTATTCAAATGTAAGTTACACGTAACTAATATAAATACTATCAGTGTTTTAAATCTGACATCCTCTGGCCTCTCTTTTAGGATCAGATCCGCGTATCCAAGAAAACTGTGGACGCAGAGAAGCCTCAGCTGGGTTTGATCGACCGCTGGTACCACACGGCCTGTTTCGTGAGCCGCAGGGAGGAACTGGTCTTCAAGCCTGAATACAACGCCGCCCAGCTGAAGGGTTTCAACGCACTACGGGCAGAAGACAAGGAGGAACTCAAGAAGAGGCTCCCCGCTGTCAAAACTGAAGGGTGAGACAAAGAAGAAACAATGATACACTCTTGTGCAGGTTGGGTACTAATATTAGCATTCTCTATCATCACCACTAGCTACATTCGAAGCTTCTCTGTCTCCCACCGCCCTGCAACACAAAAAAATAGCTTTGAAGGTGTCCCTGTAAGCCGTCATTGTGTATGCATACAGGAAGGGGTTGACAGCAGAGTTGGCGTGTGACAGGATGATGGCGGTAAGCAGCAGCTCAAACGGCACGGGGCAGTGTGGGCAGAGCAGCAGGAAGCAGTTGATTATGTGGAGCGGGATCCAGCAGATTGTGAAGAGGAACAGAACGAGAAAAAGCGACGTGGCAGTTTTCATCTCTCGACGCATGCTGGCTGCAGCCTTCATCTGTCCCTCCCCTCTGCCTCTCTGCTCAGATGCGATGCGCCTCACCTGCCGCTTCACCGTGACGAAAATTTGGGCGTAGATGAGGAACATGATCACCAAGGGTGTCAGCACACAAGCAAAGAAGTTGAAATAGACCATGTAGGTCATGTCCACCACCAAGACAAAGAAGCAGTAGCCGGAATCGGGCGGTGTCTTGTGCCAGCCCATGAGAGGAACAAGCCCAATGAGAAAGGCCAGCAGCCACATGGTCAGGATCACCAACACAGCGTTGCGAGACGTCATCAGGACCTGGTAGCGGAAGGGCATGAAGATGGCCACATAGCGCTCCACAGCCACCGCCAGCAGACTGAAGATGGAGCTCTGGGTGAACATGATTAAGACACTCAGCATGAGCAGACACAGGTAGAGGTTGTGACGAGGCAAACCGATGTCAGTCAGGATGGCACAGGGGATGGCAATGGTGCCCACACAGATGTCGGCGACCGCGAGCGAGACCAGGAAGTAGTTGGTGACGGTGCGCAACTTGCGGTTGATGCCCACGGCAACACAGACGAGTACGTTGCCGATGGTGGAGAGAAAGGCAATAACGAGCTCAGCAGTCATGTACGCCACATTAGGGGAAATTACAATGTCATCAGATGGAGGCAGGGAGTAGAAAGGAGTGGAGGAGTTCAAGAGAGGAGAAGACGGATGGGATGAGTTTCTAGTGTAGCGGTTCAGCATTGCAGTGCTGCTCTCCATGGTTGACCTAAAGAGAGAGAAAAAATCAAGTTACAGGTCGAGATTAACTGCTCAGTGGGGCGATGAAATGCAAGAAAGCAGTAAAATTACTCACCAATCTACAGAAGTATAGTTCTGTTTAAATCAAGGGTTATTACTCAAGATACAAAGGAGTCAGTCGTCGTTATTTTGCCAGCAGCCATCCTCACACTGCACACCTGTCTTCACATTAAAGATCACATGCACTCTGATGGTTGCGGTTTTATAGAATTCCCTTCTTCCCTCTTGATGTCAGTTGTTGTCTGATTAGAGATGTTTGTCTTTGTTTTTTCACTCCAGAGGATCAGAATGGATCACTGCTACGGGATGGTCATTAAACTGACATGTGTTTGGCCTCATGGGAATGCTATTAAATATGTCTTGTCAGGGCAGGGTTGATGATATCGGCCTCGACACCTGGGATTGTGGGGACATGTACCTGCTTGTTTCCATTAACTGATGGGGCCCTAATGAATGTGTCTAATGAATGAAGGTGTCACACTCAGACTTGTTTGGCTATTTTCCAGGATCCCTTTTGGCCTCATTTAGGAAGTTAATTTGGATGTTTTTCATCCTCTTATTTGTGCCTTATTAAGAAAACAAAACAACAAAAGTTTGAAAGAACACTTTTTTCGCTTGTGTTTTGCTCTTCAGTAAGCGCAAAGCTGATGAGGTGGATGGAGTATCAAAGAAACAGAAGAAGGAGCAAGAGGACGAGAAGAAGAAGCTGGAGGAGCAGTTGAAGGTACAGTTTAAGTTTTAGTCGCTTGTTTTTAGTAAAAATCACATAATGGTTGGTAGTTTTTTTTTGTAATATGTTGCTCTGTTTTTGTTTTTATTTTTGTGCATCTGCAGAACCAAAGTCAGCTGATTTGGGGAATCAAGGACAAGCTGAAGAAGTTTTGTTCAACCAACGACATGAAGGAGCTGTTGATTGCAAACAGCCAGGAGGTTCCCTCTGGAGAGTCCAATGTAAGAGAGCCTCATCTTGATTCACGCTGACTGCATTCAGAATTATTTTAAAGTATTATTGTGTGTGGTTGCACCTGTCATTTAGCCATTTTCTTCTTTCCTGTATATTTTTATTTTTTGTATGCTCATGTATTCTTATTTATTGATGTAATGTAACATGACATGGTTGCAGTATCATTTTGCATCATTAACCATTTTTTTGTTTATTACTTGTTTAAAAAATGTCTTGTTAGTTAGTAGTTACTGTTCAATGACCAGAATGTATGTGTGGTTTGATTGACAGGTGGTTGACTCTCTGGCCGACGGCATGGCTTTTGGTGCTCTTGAGCCCTGCAAGGAGTGCCAGGGTCAGCTGGTGTTCAAGGGTGACGCTTATTACTGCAAGGGGGACATTTCAGCCTGGACAAAGTGTGTGTTCAAAACCCCAACACCCATACGTAAAGACTGGGTCACCCCCAAGGTAGGTCACCTCATTTCAAGGCTCCTGTTGGTTCTTTATTTAGTAGGATTATCTGTGCTGAATCACGAGGCGGTGGATAAAAATAGAACATCCATACAAAGACAAGGAAAATGACACACTTATATATTCTGGTTTTATCATTTTAGGAATTCCATGAAGTTCCCTTCCTGAAAAAATTTAAGTTCAAGCGACAGAACAGGCTTTATCCAAAAGAGGCGGCTCCCACCCAAACACCTACAGCAGCCAAAGCAGAACCTTTGGCAAGTGCATCCAGTGCCCCGCTAGAGCGACCGCTAGAGGGTGCAACCTCAGGTGAGTGAAGAAACATGGACACAAGATAATCAGAATGACTTCCATACATTGGTATTGTTTTAATTTTATAACTTTGTAAAATCTTTGCCCATAGACAAACCTCTCACTGGTATGAAACTGATAGCTGTGGGCAAGCTGAGCAAGAACAAGGATGATCTAAAGGTTGCTGTGGAGGAGCTGGGCGGAAAGATTACCAGCACAGCCAATAAGGCCTCTCTTTGCTTCAGCACCAAGAGTGAGTAACCAATCAAAAAATGAAAAGAATTGCCAATATGTGGGCCAATCAGTGCTCTCAGTTCCTTTTACTGAATTGTATTTGTCTTCTTTATAATGTGTGATGCAACATTTTCACAGAGGAGGTGGAGAAGATGAGTAAGAAAATGGAGGAAGTGAGGGACGCCGGCGTGCGGGTGGTCTCCGAGGATTTCCTCACAGACATCAAGTCGTCGGGTAAAGCCATGCAGGAGCTGGTCTCCCTGCACGCCATCTCACCCTGGGGTGCAGAGGTCAAAGTGGAGGCTCCAGCGCCGTCCGTGGCCTCCAAGTCTGGAACACTGGCTGCCAAGAGCACAGGCAGGGTGAAGGAGGAGGAAGGTAAAAGATGTTTGTTGCCTTTCTTAATGTGCTTATAGATGTTTGTGTAAATGTTGGGCCACGATTCATCGGACCGCTATGTTCTTTGGTTTGCATTAAAAAATAATTGCATCTGTACTATTACAGGCAGTAGCAAAGCCAAGAAGATGAAGCTCACAGTGAAAGGAGGAGCTGCTGTCGATCCAGATTCAGGTAGCCACAAGTACCATGCATGGATTTTTTTTTCATTTCTGTGCCTTTTTATGTAGCCTTGGCTGATGATTTAAATTTTTGTTAGGTCTGGAGAACAGCGCTCATGTCCTGGAGCAGAGTGGGAAGATGTACAGTGCAACGCTGGGTCTTGTGGACATTGTCAGAGGAACTAACTCCTACTATAAACTTCAGCTGCTAGAGGATGATGTACAGAAAAGGTTGGTGTTGCACACTTTTTTTGTTGTTGTTGTGAAGAGTTGAAGTTGAAGTGCTACTGTTTTGTCCGAAAATAATATTAATTGTGTTGAAATAATCATTCTAACTCCACTATCTTTTACACTTGCTCTTTTTTGTGTATGTGCAGGTACTGGGTGTTCAGGTCATGGGGCAGAGTGGGCACCACAATCGGAGGCAACAAGCTGGACAAGTTCCACGACAAGAACTCTGCCATGGACAACTTCCTGTGTGTCTACAAAGAGAAGACAGGCAACAACTGGAGCTGCTCCAACTTCACCAAATATCCTAATAAGTTCTACCCCCTAGAGATTGACTACGGACAGGTAAACACAGCACACGCACACACAGCTAGAAAGGAGATTTCCTCCAATATGTTTTCTGTATCTGAATGTGGTGTTCATGTTGACATGACAGGACGAGGAGGCAGTGAAGAGGCTGACAGCCACCGCTGGCACCAAGTCTAAACTGGCCAAACCTGTTCAGGAGCTGATCAAGACAATCTTTGACGTAGAGAGCATGAAGAAGGCCATGGTGGAGTTTGAGGTGAGACTTGTGACGCACATGTGAGAAAGAAAAGAGTTAGACTGATATAGTTTGTTACAGCCTGCATCATATCCAGAGTTTAGTTCAATTACTTTCAAATATTGCAGTTGAATGCAAATTATTTGGCAATCATTGTATTTAGTAACCCAATCCATTTGTTTACAAAAATGTAATCTGATTACTTAAAATCCAACACTTTAAATAAAAACTAGACAGACACAAAAATTATTTCCACAAATATTCCATTCTCACGTTAAACATTACATGTAATCTATTACTACCCAACCCTGATCAGGTCACATCTTCTGGCAATGTGGGGCTCTTTTGTTGAGAAGCTATTTTTTGAAGTGGACTAAAATATGATAATTGACTTTGCTCGCCTATGTTCCTACAACCAAAGCCTACACTATCTGTCCTGTCTTGTTGTGTCTTCACTTAACAAAATCTAGTGTAGAGACACTGCAGTGTAAAAGAAAATCCACATCTCCATCTTAATAGAACATCTCATGTTGTTTTACGTAAGGAAGCACATCTGTGAATACCTTTTATCTGGCCTATTCAGATTGACCTCCAGAAGATGCCCCTCGGAAAGCTGAGCAAAAGGCAGATCCAGAGTGCCTACGCGCTCCTAACTGAAGTTCAGCAGGTCAGTAACCGACACACCAGAGGGTTGTCTCACTACTCACCTTTCTATTGGAATGACTCTTTGTTTCCTCAGTCCCTTTAATTCAGATAGATTCTTTAATTTGTGACATAACTACAAGAAGTGCCTCTGTGCTAGTTGTTGGGACACAATTTGTAGCAAACAAAATCTTTCCGTTAATAACGTCATTTTTTTTTTTTATCATAGGCTGTGTCAGATAGTATGCCTGAGTCTCTGATACTGGATCTCTCCAATCGCTTCTACACCCTAATCCCTCATGACTTTGGTATGAAGAAACCTCCGCTGCTCAGCAACCTGGACTACATTCAGGTGAAGACACAAATCCTGCTGTACAATTAAGTCTTGTTTAATAAATGGATCTCATAACATCCAGATAATCCACTGTTCAGGCTAAAGTTCAGATGCTGGACAACCTGTTGGATATTGAAGTGGCCTACAGCCTGCTGAGAGGAGGCGCCCAGGACAATGAGAACGATCCCATCGACATTAACTACGAGAAACTCAAAACCAAGATCGAGGTGAAGAGTCTTAGACAGTGTGGAGAGATTGTTTTTTGTGTCTATATGGAGAGATCACAGTATGTTTAAAATTTGTTTCTCCACAGGTTGTTGACAAGACAACAGATGAGGCTCAGATCATTATGCAATATGTTAAAAACACCCACGCTGCTACACACAACACGTACACACTGGAAGTGCAAGAAGTAAGTCAATTTTGGGAAAAAGCAGTTTTAACTTGACAGCATAAGTCTTTGTTTCTAATTACTGAATCTATCACAAACTTTATGTCAGCTCTTTGTTGTCCAGCATGAATTACCATCTAATTTTTTTCCCATATTTTAGATCTTCAAAATTTCTCGAGAGGGAGAGCGCCAGCGGTACCGTCCCTTCGAGGAACTACACAATCGCCAGCTGCTGTGGCACGGTTCGCGTGCCACCAACTACGCTGGTATCTTGTCTCAGGGTCTTCGCATTGCTCCTCCAGAGGCCCCAGTGGTGAGTTATTGCTTGTGGGCAACCAAAAGCTGCACCTCACCCCTATTCTGAAATGTTTTGAGTTGATATTCCTCATTTTCAGTCCTGTATTACATTCTTTCTTCATTTTCTGTAGACTGGTTACATGTTCGGCAAAGGTGTGTACTTTGCTGACATGGTGTCCAAGAGTGCAAACTACTGTCACACCTCCCAGTCAGACCCTGTTGGCCTCCTTCTGCTTGCTGAGGTTGCTCTCGGCAACATGTAAGTGACCCACTACGTTCTTTCAAAAATTGCCTAAACATCAACCTTTTCTTGTGCTTCATGAATATATGAAGATAATGTTAATTAATGTCTCATTTTTTAAAACGCAGGCATGAATTGAAGAAGGCCTCCCACGTTACAAAACTACCCAAGGGCAAGCACAGTGTTAAAGGTGAGAAAACATAATGGATCACTGCAGAAATATTTTTGATTGTTTTCTACAACGTTTTATAGGATTTGAATTTTATTTTATTTCACTACTGTGTGAGAAAGGTGGTGATATTTTTATATTGTGTTTAAAAAAAACAATTCAATCTCAGTGAGAAGAAATGTATCTCTACACGACAGGCTCCCCGGTTTCTTAACAGCATATGTAATCAGTGAAGTGGGACTCTTAATGAGTAAATGTTATTATCTTGAAACCACTGCTGAATTCTTTTAAGACACAGTATTCACACATAACCACCCATGTACTGTTGGACCACTGTTTTGGCATAGAAATATTTGCTCATAATTTGTAACTTAGCTGATTTTTGTATTGTATTTTGTTGAATATTTTGACATACTGACATTTGGCAACTCAAGTGCCTATACTTTATGGGAGTTTGGTTTGTGTTCTGCTTCAAACTTTCATTCATTCACTTTTTTCCTCTTGCAGGTCTGGGTAGAAGTGCTCCTGATCCAAGCGCCTCTGTCACTTTAGAGGGGGTGCAAGTGCCTCTGGGAAAAGGAACCCACACTAACATTGATGACACAAGTCTACTGTACAACGAGTATCCTTTAACACTGACCATCTGGTTTATGAATTTGATGATATATTTGCCAAATCACTCAACATTTTTCCTGTTTTGCAATATAATTGATTATTTAGTAGTTTGTAGAAAATGGCAGAGTCAAGACTTCCTCAGTACATTTTCAATCTCTATAAACGGATATCTGAATATGAATGCACACTCTGTAGGTAAGGGACAAGATTTTGGCATCAGAAGCATTCTGTTTTTTGTTTCAACAGGCTTTGGTTACGTGCAGGTAAACAGCCCTTGAGGAGAGCAAAAGAGGCCAAGCACATTGATTAAATGCAATCGAGGGACCCAACATTTGATGATGATTTAGCTTTTTTTGTTGTCGTTAATTTATTTGCATTCATATGCAGATGTATATTGAAGATAAATGTTGTTTCTTGCATCTTAGGGGGCCAATCAGACTGTAAACAATTACTGGCACACAACTGGCCATTGCTGCCAGAGGCTGAATAATCTTCAGAGGAAAGCTGATGTGTTCTGAGACTGGTACATATTGTTCCAACTGAATAAACAGACTTTTATTTAACTCTACTTTTCCATAACATGATGTTTAGCCTGATTTTAGAACAATGTATCCGGATAGCTGTTTACCTATGAGTAGGTCTGTAGTAATATTCATCATAGTTTGTGAGAAGTTTTCTTTTCCAACCTTCAGATCCTGAGGTAAATCACTCACTGTGTTTTATACCTGAATAAAATTGGCTTTTCTGACATAATCAGACACATGACCTTGCTGACTCAGGCTGGTGGTCGCCACTGACTCAGTTTAAAATTAGGAATTGAAACTTCTCTGTTTGTCGCGTATGTGTCATAACAAAGTCCTCCATTAATGTATGATCTCTTACGTTGGATAATCTGTTTCTGTTCCCTTATCAAGTCTTTATGTTTTTGTGAATTTTCTATTATTTCGTTGTGTTGGTCAAATTATCTGTATAGTCTTCCTTAACCACTGCTCCTCCAGATACATTGTGTACGATGTAGCCCAGGTTAACCTGAAGTATCTCCTGAAGACCAAGTTTAACTACCAGACGTCCCTGTGGTGAGAGGGACCCTTTCCGAAACCCTCTTCAGTGAAAACAAAGACCACTGTTGCCTCCAAACGCCGCAGCTTCATTCTCTGCAACAGAAGATGTTTGGCAAAGGAGCAATGCTACACCATGCTTTACAATGGTCATTGGAAATCTCTAGTCACTTTATTGCTTTTTCATCAGGTTTTCTAGCTGCCAGCCTTCCTTAGTGATGCATTAGGTACTTGAATACCTACTTCAGACTTGCTCAGAAGACAGACACAGAACACAGTTCAGTATTGTGGTTGAAGCACGGTGCATATTACATAGAACGGTTGTAGTTTGGAAATGGACATCAGAAAATGTAGTTTTCCGTCTCAAGTGGTGATCTTGACTTTCAGAAAGATCTTAGTTCTTCATTCTTTAATAAACATGTAGTTAATAAGGAATAGTACTGCAACGGTATGAGTTTCAAGTTATGCAGACCTACACAAACCAATGTTCCCCAGTAAAACAGCCACTAAAATGAACATTTTGTAGACTGTTGGGTTCAAAGATACTGTACAAGGTTTGACATGTATATATTTGTTTTGTTGTTTGTCTCTCAAGCTTTCTTGCTGACTGAAACTGAAAAAATAAACAATGTGGTTAGTGTTGACGCCAAGTATTCTGTAAAAGAAACGACTGCCATGGTATGTGGTACACTTTTTCTTAGTGTTTTTCTTGCTTACCTCCAAACAAAATAAAACATTGAGTACTCAAAATGTCATGCCTTGTGTTTTTTAATCATTTTATTTTCTTGTATTTTGTATTTTATTTTGCATGTGAGTTTTTTCAAGGAGATATTTCATGTTTCTCTCAGGGTCAATTACTTAAAAGTACTCCAGGAGGTATGAGAGGACTTCATCAGGGTGGTTACGTGGGCTTGAAGTTGGATGTAGTGGGGCATTTGCACAGAAATCATAGTAATTGTAGTTGACCCAGTTCCCCATTTTGAAAGAATCCAATTGAAAGCCATTTATATGCTGGATGTTGCTTTGTGTTGCTGTGCATAACTCCAGATGAAATCCCTTTCCCAACAATGAATTAACATTTAAGAAAACCTCTGTGAGAGTAGCTGGAGAGAAGTGCTGTGTGGAACAATGGAGGGATGCTGAGTGACTTACAATATTGCTTATTAAGCTGTTTTCCTAACGTTTTAAATGATAAGTTGGATATGTCTATAAAGTGAACACGATTCTGTGCATGCATATATAATACAAAGTGATTATTGGTAAATTATAGCAGTTTTATTTCTTAAATCGCCCTCCAGATAGCGTCCCGACCCAGAATGCATTTTGACAAGGTCTTTGAAAAAGCGGCGCGGCTAATTCAAGATGGCGGAGATGGACCAGCTGTTAGACGAGAGTGAGTAACAACACAAATTCAAGGAGTTTTGCAATGTAAACACGCAGCGGCCCCGTTGTGATAAAATAAATATTTGTGGATAAACTATTATCGTTGTCCATGGAATGAATATCGTATGTTTTGAGCAGAGTCCATAAAGTCATTTTTAGACGCAAAGAGATACCGGTCTGTCCAAGTCGGCTAACGGTTGTTAGCACGAGAGGCTAACCATAGCTAATGTTGGAGTTGAGCAAGTTACTTTAGCTCAACTGGGTAAACAAATAACGTTAGCTTAGCTGTGAGCTAACGTCTACTAGCATTAGATCATACGCAGCAATAACAAAAGGAGTACCATAACGTCTTTATTGCCAAAGTTCAAATGCTAGCTACTAGCTATCTGTTTTGCTGGGCAATATTTAACTAGTCTTCCGTGACACCTTCCTTGTATTTAACGTTCGTTAGCGCTGGTGAACGTTCCATGGTAACGCGTTTGGTATGTTTTGATAAGCATACCATAAGCTGGTGGGAAACTAGCTAACTTTTTGGCTATTCTCAGCTGAAATGGTCATTTCAGTCGATGTGAACGTTGCTAATGTAACTCAATATTATCTCCGGGTTGTAACCTAGTATAACGTTAGCTTGTGTAGCTCATTTCGTTGACATGCTCTGTCCAGCTGATGTTATGCCCGTGCTTGACAGCTGAAATTGGGGGTTAAGGCCTAACTGACTGCGCTAGCTTTATCTAACTTAAGTGAACCTGTCTGTATGTTGTCAGTGTTTAAAGGGCAGTGTCGTAAGCGTCAGCAACTTGCAGGTGTTTTCCTTGTAGAGCTAAAACAAGCATATCATAATCACTTAAAACTAAAGAGGATTTGTTTTTCTAATACTGTATATTGATGTAGCACAATTTGTTCTCTTCCCTAGGCTCCTCGGCAGAGGCTCTTGTCAGTCTGAAAGGTATGTGGGCAGTATTTTTAGCTGTCTGTCTTTCTGTACATTTGTTCTTGGCGTGTGAGTATATTGGGAACTACTGGAAACTGGAGTCAAATTCCTTGTATGCCAAAACATACATGGCCAATGCATGTTTTTCTGATTGGATCTTTCCTGCATGTAGCTTACACATGCCATATGTTTCCTGATTGAAAGTGTTCAAAAATCAAGGTTTACAGTGACAAACCACACTATCTTACATTTGTGTCTGATGTCTTCTGTGACCCAGTGGAACTAATTATCCTACTTTTGCTTCTGATGCAGTTTTGTTCCCATATAGGAAAAGATTTTTTTTTTTTAAATGTGTTAAGACTTTATATTTCTATTATCTCTTCCAGTCTCAGTTGTAAGTGGAAAATTAATTGACATCTTCTGACATTTGATAATAAGTAGGTCTCACTGGGTTCTCATATCTGGTATTAATACACTGTATTAAACAAATACAATCTTTTTCTTTATTTTTTATTACAGAAGGGAGTTTGTCCAACACTCTGAATGAAAAGAACAGCTTCCCAAGAGCTCACAACACCAGGGGACGACATTCCTCCCTCACAATGGACACAGTAAGAGACGTGGTGTTAGTTCGTCAGTATGTGATACAATGCCAGAAAGGTCGATACAAACCTCACACAAACTACCATCCTGTGGCCTCAACGTCTGAGTTTAACTAAACTCAGACATTGTGTTGATTAAAATTGCAGGCAAACATTACTTACATCACAAAGTAGTATTTGCAGGGTTATTGTTTTGAATTGCATTTTATCGTACGTGTGTTAGAAGTTCTGTCTATCCATATTCTGAAATATTCTGAAAACTATGGGCATTTACACATATTTGAGCCACTGCCCTTGTGTATACACTGTATATATTGACTCTTTTTGGCCACAGGATGAAAAAAATCCCAGAAACTTTCACTGGTTTGAAGGATTGTAATGAACCAACTTTGTGTTTTCTTGTATAGGAATAATAGTCTAATATCTGCAAAATACAACAGCAACATAGTTGGCTCTGAATTTATGATTTGAATTATAGCATGACAACATGATAAATTGAATGACATTGTCTCTGACTCAGTAATTAAGGGATTCTCATTTGATGTGGAAGTGGTGTTGTTGATTATATAGTCACTGTCTGTTGATGATTTTGTCAGCCACACTGCTTTCTTTGCAACTGTCTTTTCCAGCTGAACAGTTAAATATATTCTTCATTAAGTTTTTTTCACACCAGTGTAATTTGGAAATGCAGATTTGGAGGGAATTTTATTCCATTTTGAACAAAATAAAGTAGTAGGCAGTATTTTTGTATGTCAGTGGCACAGTTTGGGACCCTTCCAGAAAAAACTCAACTCAGACTGAGGAAAATATTTTCATTTTTATGAGAAAATTTCTGTCCTGGTGGTATGTTATGCTCTCTCTGGGGTGTTAAATGCGAAGCTGAGTGCTCTCTTATTAAAAAACAAATATTGTTTGAACATGTTTTCCTGAATACATACAGGGTATGCTTGATACTTCATACTATTGCCTGAATCTAGTGCTGTAGTATCTGCATGGTTGCATTGATTAAATCAAATGTTGTCCATACATGAGGCAACTAATATGGCTCTGATTCTTGTTGGTATTCTTGTTGGTACTTTTCATCAACTCCTGTCCACAATTGTCCTTACAGCCCACACGGAGCTCAAAAAGGAGCCGTTTGTTTCGGGACGAAGATGAACAGCCCCAGCAGCGTCTCCCTTCCAGATCCCCTCGGAGGAGCCAAAGGGTCAGCACCACACCACAGGTGAAGACTACTCACCATGACAGTGATTCTTAGTGAAAAGTTAAAATCATTTGTCCCGTCCTACTCTCCCAGATCTTTTAAGGATGGTGTAGAAAGTTGGCAGAGAAAATATTCAGTAGATAGTATTTCTCCATGGAGCTTGTTTTGGTTCCTGAAGTTGCCTTGTGATTGGCCCTGAGCTGTGTGGGGGTGTAGGTGCTCTCCAAGATGTATTCAACAGCGGGGGTGAATGTATCACTGAGCCTACCTGTGCTGCAGCATTAGTTTACTATTTTATATGTAGTTCATGTCTTAAGCAAAAACAAAATAGTATTGTCTAGTTCTTTTAGCCAACACAAGCAAAACAAGAGGGAGCTGGTGATTTTGTCCCCCATCACATTTTTATAATGTTATATTGTTCTCTAAGATAAAGCACAGAGCTGTAATATCTGCCCTATACAGCCTGCAGAAGTCAATCCTCTTTGTCCATCCAACTAATTGTGTTTACATCTTCACCATTCACCATTCCTTGCAATATTTAAAACCAATCCACTTAAAAAACAGAGAAGTCTACATCATGATGTTGAGAGGTTGTTTGTTGTTTCTAATCAACTACAAGTGGAAAGTCAATGGCTACATTCAATATCTGTGTTGCTATTTCCATTTGCTGCTCTTCAGTAACGCTTAAAAACTCAACAAGCACAGTGAGGCTGCAATAGATTTGCAGCTTGTCATAGAAAATCAATTGGAAGCAACACATGGGTTCCTTTGTTGTCTTTTTATGCTAGATCATCTTGTGGTTTGCTTGTCATACACTTTTCATGTGAAGCAACAGCACACAGCAAGTGTTTTGTTTAAAGTTGCTTTGTAAAAGAAAAAGTATCAGAAAAAAATGAGGCTGCTACTAAGTTGTTAGATAAAAGTAACAGACCGTGGAGTAAAACTTGACTCCATACTGCTGCCTCTCCTTTGTTAAACAGAAGCTGCAAAGCCAATGAGGTAAACAAGCCTTTTAAAAATGGTGCTTTCTCACCAGCCGCCTGCTTCACCAGCCACTCAAATTACTATGAGAAATTTACAGCTTTGTTGTCGGAACAAAAAGTTACGGCTGTGCCTATGAGTGAATAATTTGTGGGAAATCTTTACAGCTGCCGTGCTTAGTGGAAGAAAACCTATGTGCCTGTATGTGGAATAACTGTTGTTTTCAATGTTTTTCTTGACAGAAATTTTCTAACGTGGTCACACCAGATAAAAAGGCGTCCCAGAAAATAGGGCTGAGATTAAGAAATCTTCTTAAGCTACCCAAAGCTCACAAATGGTGCATCTATGAATGGTTCTATTCCAATATTGACAGGTAAACTCTCACTTTCACCTTGATAGACAGCAACTATTAATTATGATTAACTGTACTCAATTCAGAGATATTTCAGAGATACTGTAATTACATTGCCAAATAATCTCCCAGAAAAGATTTGTATGTTAATATTTCTTTTCTTTTACAGGCCTCTCTTTGAGGGCGACAATGAATTCTGCCTGTGTCTCAAGGAGTCTTTCCCCAACCTGAAAACAAGAAAGTTGACAAGGGTTGAGTGGGGAACCATCAGGCGACTGATGGGGAAACCTCGACGGTATGCTGCAGTCTTTAATCTTTGTGCCTCTACACATAATTTTCAGTCATTTTGTCTTCAGTTTTGTCTGACATTTTAAAGTCTGTGAAATTGTTTTCTCTTTTTTATTTTTATAACACCTCCTCAAACAAAGACTTAAAATAATATGCTTTGTTTTCCCATTCAGGTGTTCGTCTGCATTCTTTGCTGAGGAGCGGACAGCGTTGAGGCAGAAGAGGCAGAAGATGCGCCTGCTGCAGCAAGGAAAAATGTCTGATGTGTCAAATTGCAAAGACCTTCCAGATGAAATCCCCCTGAGACTCAATATAGGAACAAAAGTCACTGGTAAGATAGATGGAATGAAAACACATCACTGACAGCAGTGTACAACAGCCAGACAAAACTGTAAAGCTATCCAGTTTCAGCTTTTGCTTTATGTCCTGTCAAAAACAATATCACAAACAATATTTTTAACTATAACTATGTATTGATCAAATAAGAGAGCTGTTAAGTGTCAAGGACCATAAATACATAACGTTATGTGTAAATTAATAGCTGTGGAAACCCAATAACCCTCAGGTAAGGCTGTTCCATGCGGATCTCAAAATATTACCAGTTTGTATCCTCATTTTGTTTTCTTTTTGTTCCACAGCTCGACTCCGAGGCGTCCATGATGGGTTGTTCACAGGGCAGATCGATGCAGTGGACACCAGCGCTGCCACCTATCGTGTCACTTTTGACCGCAGTGGCCTGGGAACACACACTGTGCCTGACTTTGAAGTCCTGGTAAGAGATAAAAGCTTCTGTCTTTATTTTTACAATTCACATTTTATCATAAATTATAGGACAGTCTTGTTAACAATTGTTGAACAAGAAATGTATCAAAGTACCAAGATATACAGCAGCTGTACTGAACGAATATATGATGCATCCGGTGATTATTGTGTTTTCCAGAGCAATGAGCCCAATGAGACGATGCCCATTTCAGCCTTTGCCCAGAAGCATCGGACAACACGCTACATGCAGAACCTCATGACTCCGCCTAGAGGGCCTTACCCGTCCGCTACCACTCCTGTCCTCATGGTACTGTCAACTTGCATCCAAAGACAGATGTGTCTGTGTGTGTCATCACACTGTCCCAGCACATCAATATTTGACCATTGGGAATCACACTGCAACTACAGAAGAAGTCTGTAGAATGAGTGCAAATCTCTTCCAGTTGGTTGCTTTCGAAGAAAAATGACTTCATTGTCTGTTTTTTTCCTCGTAATAATAGGACAGTGACCCTCTCATCAACCAGTCACCATGGAGGAACAAACTGCCAGGTGCTGAGGGAGATACTCTGGGAGGATTTCCTGTCAAGTTCCTTGTCCAAGTGGTAAGTACTTCCTGTCAAATGCAAAAATCTCACATCCTAAAAATGTGGACGGCTTTGTCCTAACACATTCTTTGTCTGTTTTTGCCCTGTGACCAGACAAGGCTGTCCAAGATTCTCATGATCAAGAAAGAGCACATCAAGCACTTGAAAGAAATGAACACAGAAGCAGAGAAAATGGTACGATCAACATCATTTAAAAATAGAAGTTGCTTTATGAAATGTTCCTGAGATGCATGCATCCAGCCTAACTGAAATTATGATTGTGTGTTTGTGTTCAGAAGTCGTACTCGATGCCAATTGACCTAGACTTCCAGAAGCGATATGCTACCACAGTGCTTGAGCTCGAGCAGCTCAATAAAGATCTCAACAAGGTGCTTCATGAGGTTCAGCAGTTCTGCTGTGATGTAAGTCAATAGATACACTTCAGTTCCATCAATAATTATTACACCTGAAGTTAAGTACAGGAAAAAACCTGTGAAATTTCATGACTTGTTTAGATATTTCTAGCATCTTACTTCCTGCTCAGTCTTTGACCATTCTGAAATAAAAGAACTAACAGAGCATTGACTAAGATGTGAATCATTCAATGTGTCCGTCCAGCTTGCTCCAGATCAGGGCATGGTTCCAGCCGACCACCCCACGGAGCTGCGGCGGCGTTGTGAAGAAGAGGCCCAGCAGATGGTGCAGCTGAGCAACTCGACGAAGGACGGACAGCAGAGTGTGACCAACCCCAGCCTCACACACCTCATCTCCCGCCTCACGGCTCTGCTGCTACAGATAAAGGTAGAGGATAAATAAAAGTTCAGCTCCTGCTCAGGAGGAGAATGAATATATGCAGTGTTTTTGTTTTCACGTTCAGAGGTTGGCACAATTTTGGCCGCAACATGAATGTGTTCTTACGTCTGTTGTGAACTTTCTTTTGAATATTTGTATGTAGACAGAAGAATGTTTAAATGATGAACTTGTTATTTGATGGCCTATTCAGTAAATTATTTTGTCTCATTTGTTACAGTGTCTGGCAGACGGCGGGGACCTGAATTCATTTGAGTTTAAATCTTTAACAGACTCTCTTAATGACATCAAGGCATCGATTGATCCCTCCAACCTCAGGTAAAACACCCTGCAGTGTTTCTAACTCCACTTCTTCAGTCACAATAGGCACAATGATCCAAGTCAGTGTCTCTACTCATCACAATTCAGTAAGCCTCGGAGTACTGAACATTTCGGTAATGCTTAAGTGTAAAGGAGCAATTTGTGAAATATGGCCAGAATTTTAGTTATAGTTTAGTTACATTATTAACAGAATGTGAAGAAACAACAGCGTTGACACTATGTCTGAGACATCTATGTACTGTACTGTGTAAATCCTTACTTCACATAGTAAGATGTGAAAATATGCCATCTATACACACTGTTTTCACCTGCTGCTGTTGTCCGACTCTCAGTTGCGTCTCTCTTGTTACACACCTCTCCTGTCACCAAAGTAATACTCATAGTCGGAGCTGCTATAAATCACCTGTGTACTTTATCTCCTGTTGTCAAACTGACCTGTCTTGGAGGCTGCATTCAGTCCCAGTTTGGTGTTCAGCTGTTTTCAAATAGTTTTCACAACTTATGAGGACTTACAAGGGCCATTATTATCTGCTGAGTAACACTTCTCATAATGACCTTTTACTATAAAGCATTACCAACATCTTCTTATACTGTTTTCCTTTTTTTCTCCAGTTGCTTCCAGAATAATGTTGAGATCCACGTGGCACACATCCAGAGTGGCCTTAGTCAGCTGGGCAACCTGCACGCATTTGCAGCCAACAACACCAATGCAGTCTGAATACCTGCATCATCCACACCACAAGCAGGTGCACGCACACACAGAGTTGTGGGCCATTTTACTATCGTCTTTTGAGATGGTGCTTTCACCTGAACTGTTCAAAGGCTTCAAACAAAAAAAGTTCCCGTGGATGTTGTGAACCACCACCATGCAATCTGAATGAGGATGTCCCAGTGAAACGACTCGGAGCCCTGCCCAGACTCCCGAGGCTTTGTACTGACGGGAGGGAGGATGTCATAAGTGTTTTACCCACCCATTTTAGTGTATGAAAATGTTGGTGCACCCAATCGAACACAAACCTGAAAGAGTCTTAAACTGTTTCCACAAGTTCACATCTCCAAACTCAATGGTTATTTATTGGTTTCATGTGCCAAACATTGATTCTTACAGTTTTTATAGTCCATATTTATTTATTTTTGAGTAGATGTGTATGGTTCTGAAACGATATTTTGCTATTTCTGAAGTCCCCCCCCTGTAAGTGTTGTGTTCTGTTGCTCCACTGATGGTAAGCACAGGGAGGCTAAAGAATGTTTTATAAAATTGTTTATTGTAGATAATTGTACAATATCTCTGATTATTAGGACTATTGTCAACATTTCTGCTGTGTATTCAGAAATGGCTTTTATAATTTTGTGTGCACTGAAAAGAGATTTTGGTATTTTTATAAAGGAGAACTCTGGGGTTTTGATGCCTTTACTCCCTAAGACGATCTTAGCATTTCCATATTTGGCATGGCTGTTGCTGCAACCCCCCCACACTAAGCCTGCATCACTGATGTAACCTCTAAAGTCAAGTCAACAGTTTTTCCTAGAGAATCTCCTTTTTCAGTTTTGTAAAGTTGTATATGAGAGTGCCTCAGGGCAGTTGTATATAAATGTTTCCGTCTTTTTATATTAAACATAATATTGCAAAGCAGTCTTCAAGTTATTAGTCTTTATTTACACATTAATCCAATTAACAGCTTTCTTTTCAACAAATCAACAGATTTATTACTATTTTACAATAAATACAAACAACTGTATACTGCCTCTTATGATACACATAGTTTTCTTTACACCAGCTCTGATGATGCATCACATAAAGCCTCCAAAGCCAGCCATGGCCTCGCTCTCCCAGTCAGAGTCTGAGTCGGTGAAGTCCTGTGCCTCAGCGGCATGGATCGGGGAGAAGTGACTGAACCCGTCCCCTGCGGCCCTCACCCGTGGATACTGGATTTGGCATCCATTATCCTTCGGTGATGACCTGCTGAAGTTATTCTGGGTCGGGATTGGGGGAATCACGACCTTCATCTCCGGTCCGATGGTCTTGTTAGGTGGGAAATTGTCATACTCCACCAGAACCTTTGCACCCTGGTTACCAGTCATGCTGGCTTCCACCTTGGGGACATGCTCGTTCTCCTTGGGATACAGATGGACATTGCAGCACGGGACGTTAACGCTCAGCTCGTGTTGTCGCATCTGCTCAGGCTTCACTCTGGTTCCCTCTTTGTCGTAGATGCAGGAGACTGATGTTTGGTCATAACTGCTGGGTTTGGTGGGGATGCCGGTTCTGTGAGTATCCTCTGTGTTTTGGTGCATTGTGGGTCTGAAAGTGTCCTCAAGGCCAAAACCTCCTATCCTGTGTGCCTCTGCTGTATGATTGTTGTCATAAACTGAAAGAGAAAACCAGTGAAAGGAGCAATTAGTTGTGAAATGATAAAACGTTTTCAAGCTACTTTTAAAAAACTTTATTATCTTGGATGACATTTAGTCAAGCAATCTGACATTATCATTAACAAATGTGACTTAAATGAAAGAACTTGAAAGACTAAAGCAGGCCCACTTGATGCTCGAGTGAAACATGATCCCAAATTGAAACAATCTCAGACTGATGGTTACCTTTCTCTGGGCCCATCCTGCTCTGGAGCTGGCTGAAGGGGACAGCTGCAGGCGGGTTGGGGACCTTCATGGACACTGACGAGCCGACCTGGCGACGAGACTTGGCCCTTCTGTTCTGAAACCACACCTGGAATTTGCAGAACAAATCAACGTGAGCACATTTGAACCAATTATGAAGAAAGGATCATACCACAGTTTTGTATCTGCCATTTTACATTTGAATTAAACTCCTCCATTACCTGAATTCTGGACTCCGGTAGCCCGGTCAGAGCCTCCAGTCTCTCCCGGAGGTAGATGTCAGGATATTTAGTGTCCGAGTAAACCTTCTCCAGCACCTCGATTTGCTGCTGGGTGAAGTTGGTCCTCTTCCTCCTGTGAGTCAGGATTGCCACGCATTTATCCGCCCTTTGCACAGAGTTTGCGGAGCTGAAGTAGTTTGTAACATCTGACGCTACGTAATCTGCAAAGAAAACGCACAAATCGTTAAGCAAACAACGTTAGATACGCAGGAGCGATAGAAACGTGACACTGGACTTTGTGCGTAAATTACGCACAGCGCTGCCAGACACCCACCTGAGTTCACCATGTTGTTCATCTGCAAAACTCCTTCGTGATACATCTGGAAGTGATTCAGATCTCCGAGGCGCATATTCCCATGAACTGAAGACATGATCCTCGACGTCCTTACCTGCAGCGACTGACTGAGTTTGAGTCCTGCACGCTCGCTGGGGTTAAATCCTCCAGCGATCAAAGGTGTGGTGCTGCCAGTACGTGTGAATGGGCCGACCATCAGTGCCGGCTGGCACTGCAGCGGCCGTGCAGCAACTTCAGACGTCTGCAGGCCGCCGGAGGTGTGAAGGGATCACACCTGGGACGCTGGAGCGGCCGCAGGTCTCTTTAAAGGGTCTTTAATGGAATCTGCATGCTCAATACACATCGGCAGCGAAAACATTTATCCGCTTTGGAATGGATGAAGCAATAATGGAGCTGTAGCCTTCAAAGAGAGGCAGTCGGAAACTGCCATTTCCTCAACGAGTGGAGCCTGCATGCACAACATCCTTTATTTAGACATTTACAGTGT
Organism: Pagrus pagrus; assembly: GCF_965226575.1. NCBI lineage: Eukaryota > Metazoa > Chordata > Actinopteri > Spariformes > Sparidae > Pagrus > Pagrus pagrus. Next base: position 10,402,137 of record NC_140200.1, read on the forward strand.
GCATATTGTTTTTATTGTGTTAAGTGGACTCTGTGTTGTGCATGCAAACTTAAAACGATGAACCTTTGCGCATTTCCTGGACAATATTTCTGCACATTCCTGTACATACTGCAAGACTTTCTTATTTAAATAGTCACATTGTAAATACTGTTTTGATTATTATCTTTATTATTGTTTGCTTCAGTTGTTCCTATACTGATCTCATTATTTTCATACTTTGTTGTTTGTCTATTTAGAAGTGCTTTTATTCTTTATTTTACTTCTATTATTTATTTTATAAGTGCTTTATTTCTTTTTCTAGTATTGTTTATGGTCATGCACCTACACACCTAAGACAATTCCTTGTATGTGAAAACATACTTGGCAATAAACACTATTCTGATTCTGAGTTCAGAAAGTAATACATTTTCTGCCGTATCTGATAATCTCCACTAAAATGTCATATTGTTTTCCAAGAATATAAAAACATTGACATATTTTACCACTATGTGGCTAGTTTCATATGCTCTTTATGCATTAGGTGTTTGTGGATATAATTAAATATATATCTGATACACAATATTAAGTATATTTTATTAGGATGGCAGAGAGAAACTTAATATATTAGTAGAAGTGTTCAAATAAGTTAAAAGAAAAGTCATTCAAAATGTATTTTAAGTTTTCTGACTGGATCTGTTGCAGATCATCTGCAACAAGTCAGAACTAGGATCAGAAGTCAAGTCATTCTTGTAACAGTTTCCCTCTGTTAAACATCTTTCCTTTAGGCTTAAATGTCAAATAATACGACTTGTGTTCTACAAAGATTAAGGTCTTTAGTTGTCTGCTCCTCAGTACTGATGTATGTAGGTAATCATCCTTCCTGCCCCCTTTTCAGCAGCAACAAAGTTCATCTCAATACACAAACCTCGGTTCAAAAGTACTCAGGAGGAGTGGGCACTTGTTATTGAATGGGTCACCTTCCTTCATCTGATTCAAAGAGGGGATCAAGTCAGGAGGTCAGGTAGCAGCACAGACAGACTAATTTGTTCACACATATTTGGACAAGACTTGCAGGAATGAGCTTTTCACAGTTTTTATGCCGGGGTGTTTTTATGTACATAGTTGGGCAATCACAGGCTCAGTTTCCTATAAATCATTTTTAATTACTTTGGGTGTGGAGTGATGTGATTATTGCAACATAAAATAATAAAGCACCACTTTATTATTATTTATTACCGCATCTGCCTGGAACACAGCTGTAACTGAGCTGACATAATTTGGGAGTAGATGACATCTTGGCTTATATAAGAAGTTGGCATCATGCTCCTGAAAGACAGTTGCAGCTTGGATCTAAAAGGGTTTTCTTTGGTTATTTTCTTCTTGATCTCTGTGGGAAAATGACTTGACAGGTATTGTGTCATTTCGCAGCCACAACAGCACTTATTGATCTCTGTACTTTGTCACATACAGCTTTGTTCAGATAGGACATGCTTGTTGGATGAGGCATTCACAGTTAGCAGGGTGGCTTTGTCTGAGGGACCCTAATTGGGTATTGCGTGTGTGCACAGACCAGATTGCTATGCTAAAATGAGGCTGTTGAAGTTCCTGATCTTTTGTGATGGACTGTGACAGGATTTCTGAGAGCTATCTTCAGATTATGAAACAAACAAACGCCTCGTACGTTGATCTGTGACCAAAAACTTGAGTAATGGATAATGAAAAATTCAGATTTGCATGTGCAGGCAAATAAAAATGCTTTTTCACTTAGTGTTTGCTCATGGTCTGAATTTTCAACTTGGCAGTCCACGATAAAAAATAGACATTTTCATTCTATCAAAAGAGTTTTAATTTGATTAATCCTGATATATTGCAGTTAACAGACGGGACTTTTAAACATCAAACAGTAAAAACACTTTGGGATTTCTCCTGGCCATTTCCAGTTGGCAGCTGACTCTGTAGACACAAACAAAAGCTTTGACACCTTTAAAGTCTGACCGGTGTTTAACCCACAGTTTACCCTGACCACTATACATTTAAGTGCAGCCAGACAGGTAAATTATCCTCACAAGTTTGCAGGTATATGTTAAAATGTCAGCTGTCTTATGGACCTTTGTTATGAGTTCAGTCTTTGTGTATTTGAGGGATGTTTTGAGGAACTAAAGGCCGCATTTGTAGGTTCCTAATAGAAATGTGTGCTTAATGTTGAAGGCATATTATTGATCACAAGCAGTGGCTGTGATGATTGTTGCTGTTCACACATCTACACACAGAAATGTGTATGTTACTGTAATAAAGTGCATTCATATCAGAGCTCGACTGATAGATCACCAAGGCTAATACACTGACAATTGATATTAGCTTATTGGAGACAAACTGGCATCATTGTAACAAGAAATAAAGATGTGTTTGAGGTCATTTAGGAACGATGTCTCAGTCACACAGTTTGTCCACCAGAGATGACTGACAAGTTTGGATAAATGGATCGTACGTAAACAGAATATAGGACGAAAAACTTGAAGACATGAGATGAATTGGATGAAAAATGTAGGGGTCGTCTACTGCAACCATACTAAAGTGAGTTTTTGTATTACTTTGTTTTTTTAAAACCACTAGGCTACTTTTACATACAGCAATGATGTTCCTTTGACATTAATCATGAGAAAAAGAGGGCATTTGCTTTGTGAAAATGTGATCGCTCAAGTAAAACTAACAAAAACAAAAAAATCACAACAGATGACATCCCACAATTATGTTATTTGTAATCATGTTGTTCTCAAAATACAAAATATTATGGAAAAGATTGTGTTTAAAGGGGCACTATGTAGTTTTGGAGAAGAAATTCAAACTCAGAATTTTAATATATACAATATTAATTAGGTGATGATACAAACTCAGAAATATTTATTTTTGCCATTACTGAATAAACAAGCTGTTTTCAGAGGAAAATAAGGTCACCAGGACACTGTTTGAAGCTAGAAAGGTGGCAGGGTCCGCCAGATATAAACAAAGTAAAACAGAATGAAACTGTGTCCTTTAAGGTCAGTTTGTTTATTCAGTTTATTCAGTCATGTAAACAAAAAATCAGCCAATGAAGATCTTTCTCTTCTTATTAAAATATCTTCCCCAAAACTTTGTAAATGTAATTTCCCGAGTAAAATTAACAAAAACTACAAATGATATCCCACAGTTATGCTATTTATAATCATGTTGTTCTGAAAATACACAAAATTATGGAAAAGATTCCATATAGAAATAAAAAGACTAAACTTTACTAAAACATTACACACCTTAAGAACAGAACTTTTGTTTTATTATGGGTTTTTTTGTGCTAGTTTTTGTTCATCATATTTAGCATTCAAACAATTATTGGCGTCATTGATATCAGTATTTATTTTTTAAAATTCCATTATAGAAATGTACAAAAATTAATATGAATTGCGTCAATTCTTACGTAAAGAGAATATGCTCAGATTACGTCAAATTTAAAGACACGTATTTAGGTGTCTTGAACTACAACAATACTACAGTGAATGTTTTTTTTAATTATTTTTCTTATCATTACTTTACTTACATACAGTAGTGATGTCACATGAAAAATTATCATAAAATGTTATTTATTTAGATTAACAACGAGGACATAATTTCCCACATGACATCGAACAATTAAGTTTTTTATAAAGTGTGGAAAAAAATAAATATTTTTTTAATAGTGAAGGTTAGAAAAAAACCCTTACTGCTGTAAAAAAAATATCTTATCTCTTAGGCTTCGTCATTATTTACATCGAGAGAAAAAAAGAAAAAGGAAACCGGAACTTCCGCCAGGTCTAAACGGAAGTAGGTACGTGGCCGCTTCAGCTGACAGTCTACATGATGGCGACAGAGGTTCAGAGCGGCGACCTCGACAGTGCTACTTCCAGCCGGCTCGAAGTTTCCATCGATGGCCTCACCCTCAGTCCCGACCCGGAGGGCGAGCAGGGCCAGGTCGAAGAACCGGACCCCAAACCCGCCGAACCCGAGACCGATACACCGGGTGCCGCTGGAGGCGAAGAAGATGGAGAGACTGGCAAATCTGCGATAGAGAGGAAATGGGGCTTTCCTTTGCAAGAGCTGTACGGACTGGGCCTTAAATTCTTCAAAGGTATCTTACATTTATATCAAATATACAGCTTGAACGTGAAGCTAGCATCCGAACCGACCGTTAAACAGAGAGACGAGCCGCTTGCTTGTCGCCGAGCTTAGCGGTGTGCTAACATTAGCTGTTAGCTGTCACCCGGGGCTGCTGCTGTCAGCCGCAGCTTTACATTAGCTTCATAGCTAACACCGCTAACAAGCTATTAGCCGGCTGTTAAAGGGTAAAACAAGCTCGGCACTTCCGAGTAGTCCATTTGTGGCTGCGTGGCCTGAGGACATTTTCATCCGGCAGTTTGCCTGGTGCTGTCTCCTCTCTTTCTATCTATCCGTGGTTATTGGCAGAATGAGCTGGCGTGCCACGTTCCCACTGCTCCATCAGCTACTGTTAGAGATGTGATGCTAGAAGCTATCTGAATGATGGTTTATGGTGATTTGTATGGGGGCTGTATACACGCCCTGCCCTGTCAGAGCTGCGATGAATGGAGCCTGTTCCTCCCTGCTGCTCCTACTCCAACAGGAAACCCAAGACAACACGCTAGTGCATTAGTGCTATTTGTGGTTTCCACACATACACACACACACACACACACACACACACACACACACACGCATACATACATACATACATACATACATACATACATCCAAAGCTAACTGAGCCTTAATGCACTTTTCTTATATGTTGCTTCATCTCAGTTCATATCAAAATGTGTGAAACTGACACCACAATGCAGTGAATAAATACACAATTCCTGTACTTTGCCTTCTCGTTGGTATTTTGTGTTCTTCGGTGAGACAGATATCATGATGTGTTGATTATCCCAGCATCGCTGGATCTGTTTTTCATCTTGGACAACACATCGTGACTTATATTGTATCGTAAGTAACTCTGTGAGTCCTAGAACAAACTGGTAGGCTACTTAATCTGGACAGTCTGAGCTACTGTGGTAGCATTAAACATTGCATACTTGCTCTATAAAGACAACTTGACAGCTATAACATTGATGTAATTTTAATGAGGAAAGCTTCATTTTAGTTCTGTCAGTCTCACTAATTAATACCAGTCACGAAAGCTCAGCGTTTATAATACTCATATGATATATCCTGCTCGCCTTTAACACAAGGTGTAGTCAGTGTATTACTTTGGAAACATACTGGACACGTTTAAGCAGTTTTGAACATCGGGCAAAATCACTCGTGATGGCTGTGCAAACAGGTTTGGGCTTGGTTGCCACTCTGCAATAGTAATCTGTGCCTTGTACTTCTAGTCAGTTGAGGGTTGGGTCAGATTGCATAACTTGAATACATAAAACTGATTTATGCCTCGTTTAGGATTAAATGCATTTCAGCATGATTGAACTATCATGAGGTTTTTCTTAAGTATGACTGTCTGTGGTCTTTGCGATGGAGAACAGCCACAACAATCAACATACTAGTTGTTTTATGAATTTGATTGTAGTCTTGGACTAAGATGCCATATACTCTACTATTGTTTCTACGACCATGTTGTAAAAAGACAGCATTCGCAAGCACTTGTCCCCCTGGCTCATTAAGACAAAAGAATGCAAACTCATAGCTTCCTCATTGCTGCTCTCAGATAAAGATGGCAAGGCCTTCCACCCCACCTACGAGGAAAAGCTTCGACTGGTCGCTCTGCACAAACAGGTGTTGCTGGGCCCTTATAATCCTGATGCTTCACCCGAGGTCGGCTTCTTCGATGTTCTGGGAAACGACCGCAGGTAACCCCAGCACACATCTGTATGCATGCCTCTCAGATCCAATAGTTGGAACCATTCCTACAGCTTTTACATTTGTTTTTGTTGTTGAAAAACTGAGCCAAATTTGCCTAGCTAGTAGCTACCTATCTTATTTATCTTCACCTCCATTCTCGCTCTGTGTGAAGGAAAGAGTGGGCCGCCCTGGGCAACATGGAGCGGGAGGAGGCCATGGTGGAGTTTGTCAAGCTGCTGAACAAGTGCTGTAACCTCTTCGCTCCCTACGTCACCTCACACAAGATCGAAAGGGAGGAGCAGGAAAGGAAAAGGTAAGGTGCTCCACTTCAGTTCCCCTGAGACAGATCCCTCTGCTACAGTGTCTAAATACAGACTCCATCTCAGTTTGTCCTCTGTGCAGCCAGCCAAACTGTGAAGCAGCACCAGCAGGGGAAATGTTGGACATTAATTGACTGACAGTTTATGAAATGTTTTAATGGATTTAACCATTTGCATCGTTTATATTTGTTCCACTCCAGGAAAGAAGAAGAGGAGCGTCAGCGGCAGGAGGAGGAGGAAAGGGAGCGACAAAGGCAGGAGGAGGAGAGACGGAGGCTTGAGGAGGAGGAGAGGCTGAGGAGAGAGGAAGAGGAGAGGAGACAGGCAGAGGAGGAGAGACTACGGATTGAGCAGCAGAAGTACGTCTGTCTCTATCACTGTGTGTGTTTGCATAATGTGCTCGGGCTGTCAATATATCAATTTGACTTTTACATGATCATCACGCTCTCCTGACACTGATATCTACAGGGCCATTGTCTTCTCAGCCCTGGAGGGCAGTCAGGGCACTTTAGTGGAGTCAGCTGAAATCTTCATACTCAGCACAACTCTTCTCTCTGTGTTATAACCCTTAAACTTTCCACTGCCCATCATTGTCTCCTGTCTGCTTCCTGTACTTCCTTCCTCACCAACTCTTCTCCTGTGTTCTGTTTCCAGACAACAGATAATGGCGGCATTAAATGCGCAGACAGCAGTGCAGTTCCAACAGTATGCTGCTCAGCAATACCCCAACAGCCCAGAGCAACAGCTGGGCCTCATCCGACAGCTCCAGGAGCAGCACTACCAGCAGTACATGCAGCAGCTCTACCAGGTCCAGCTGGCCCAGCAACAGGTACTGTGTAACACAAACAAAAGGGATAGACTTTCTTTGATTGATTTTTATTTTGGGATTTTGCAGTTAGTAAAAAAAAGTTTGAGTAAAATTCTCTTTTAAAGATACACAAGATATTGAAAATAGTCACAGAACAACAAGCCCAAATGCCTGCAACTGAAAAGTTCTGGTAACATTTTGAGATGTTCACGTATATAAAAAAACAAACATTTTGTGCTGTTGCTAACAGCACCTTGATGTGAGAAAACTTGCTGAAAACATTATTTACATAAACTGTTTAAAATGCAGAACTAAACCTACTGTAATAATGAGGTACAAACTAAAGTGTTTGGTTTGCAGGAAAGTGCTTTTTTTTGTTTTTTCAAAATGTTAACAAATGTTAGAAAAGAATGTCAAGCTCCTCGAATAATCATGCTGCATTATGATGAGCGCAGTATTGAGCAAACTCATCAGGATAATAATTGTAGCCATTATGCTCTAGAAACCTCTCATTCTTTGTTTAAGTCCCTGGTTTGATATTCAGTGTCTTTACTCAGCGTTGTCTTCCTCATGTCCCAGGCGGCCTTACAGAAGCAGCAGCAGCAAGCTGATTTGGTGCAGGGCACCATGGATTCTAGCGGCTTCAACAGTGGTGAACCCATCCCCGCCTCAGCAGCGGGACCACTGTGTGCAGCATCACCGCCTGTTGGAGAGGAAGTCCCCACAGTCAATGGAGGCCAGTCAGACTCTTACTCGGAGAGCATGGACCGGGAACCAGAGCCCGAGCCGGCTGAGGAGGTCTCGGAGAACGGGCCTTTATTAGGTGGGTGGGCTGATGTGTCTGTTTTGTTTAAAAGTAAAACACAAACTGTGTGAACTGATTTCATGCTGATAGAATCTACATTTTGCTAATAGTGCAGCGAATGGCTACAGGGCAGAGAGGGGAGGGGGGTTTGTCAAACAAACAAAGCTTTACACTAAATCTGAAACCTGATTCTTATCTGCTGTGTCCTTGTTGATGTGACCTGGAGGGCAGGGAGGAGAAGAGCTGGAACAAGTGTTACATGATAGTCATCCTACCACACATTCTGTGTACAGCAGAGTAAGCACTCACACCAGAAGTGAACAAGGCCTTGGTCTGATTCCAAAACATACATCCTGAACCAAATTATTCCACTTTGACCGGCCACGAACTCTCAATGTCATGTTTTGGGGAAAAATGGATGGAAAGCTTCGTATGCAAAAACAACTCTTTGCCATTGGTCACATGTACTCGTGTGCTCTTTTGTTTCTCGTGGTGACGCGCATAAACTGACGACATAGGTGGCCTGTTAGTTGAGATCTAAGTATGCTGGTAGGAAAATAACTCAATAGGAAATAAGACTGTGATATTTCTTTGCTAACCTGCATGAGCAGATTTTATCGTACATGTTTACAACAGATTGTAAAACTTCTCTTGTTCTTTGATCACAGCAGACTCCCCGCCAGTCATAGCTGCTCCCTCCATGTGGACACGGCCACAGATAAAGGACTTCAAGGAGAAGATCCGGCAGGACGCAGACAGCGTGATCACAGTGGGGCGTGGCGAGGTGGTGACAGTGCGCGTGCCCACCCACGAGGAGGGCTCTTACCTGTTCTGGGAGTTTGCCACAGACTATTATGACATCGGGTTCGGAGTGTTCTTCGAGTGGACGGATGCTGCCTCTGCTTCGGTCAGCGTGCACGTGTCGGAGTCTAGCGATGAAGACGAGGATGAAGAAGGTGAGAATGGGGGTGGGAAGTGTGCAATGTTTCTGATACAAATATTGTGCGTTCAGTGTTGCTGAATCAGCTGGTGGTGGCTGTTTAAAAAAAAAAAACAGGTCATGATGAAAATATTTGTTTAAAAGTCAGTCAAGTCAGTTTTACTTAGCTTGATGTTGTGTGTGGGGGGTATGCTCTCCCACTGTCTTCTCAAGAATTGAAAATGAAACTTGTTATATTCTCATAGTTTCACTATTGGACTCTCATAGTTTCACTATTGGACACAAAAATATATAGATGGGTCTTGAATTCCCTATTGATCTTAGCAATTGCGATTGATACCATATTGTACATACTTTGCTATTCAACAACATGTCAGCTAGTCATGGTAGCTATTTAATCTTCCATCTTTGCCACAGAAGCAGTTGCTTTCAACAGAAACGTCTGTTTTCTCGGTTTATTTCTGTTCTACTCGTTTAGTTCAGGATTTGCCTACACCATAGTTAAACATCTGGTAGTTCCCTGGTGTGAATAGAAATGAATTCTCACATTATATTGATAAGACATGAGTTGGGTTTGTTGGTTGGCTGCACAAACAAGCTCTTTTAAATGTCAGTCCTTCTCAGCTCCACTTTTCTTTTGTTTTTTTACAGGAGATTGTGTCACATTTAGTCATGTATCTATTCGGCAGTGTGCAAGTTTTGTTTAAAATTTGACCCCCTAAGTATGAGACTGATACCTAAAAGGACTTAATGATTTGTTTAATACTGTGTTCGAGCCTTAATCCTTAGTGCACACTGGAAAGTCGGAAAAACTGTATTGAACTCAAAATATATTTATTCGGGATAATTTTTCTGCAAATTATAATTTAGAAAATATAATTATGTGCTTGCAGAAAATGTTTTTCAGTGCTCAAAATATCTCATTGTGTGCCGCGGACTGAGGCACAAATATAACGTCATAGTATTAAGGTTAAAATGGAAACGGACAAGATCTGCCTCTGTAGGGTTTCCAAGTGATATCATAGTCTGCGCAAAGACAACTATATATTTTTTTTTTCATCAGAATCGCAACTACCAACAACATGACTTTATTCAATCATTAAGTGGTGGAGATGTAAAAGCAGATTGTAATGGTGCCTGACTGGTTCACCATTAAGCTTTCATTTTCCCTGGAGAGATTTTGTGCCTACTGGCAGATGAAATTGCATAGCGAGGTTTATAGGAAAGAAATCTAAACACTGATGGTGTCATTAGTCTATAGTCATTACATCGTGCAATCAATATTTACTCCATAATGATACGTTAAAGCAAAAACCTTGCCAGTTTAATGACAGCATTGTGTAATTACAGTGAAGATGAGTCTCATTGGTGATTCCCTCCTGCTTACTCCAACTTGATACATGGTTGTCCACAGGTGAGCCTCCCAGCGAAGAGGAGAAGGCGAAGAAGGAGGCGGGGAAGCCCCAGGTGGATGAGATTGTGCCGGTGTACCGGCGGGACTGTCATGAGGAGGTGTACGCCGGCAGCCACCAGTACCCCGGCCGCGGAGTCTACCTGCTGAAGTTTGACAACTCCTATTCACTCTGGCGCTCCAAGAGTGTTTACTACAGAGTCTACTACACCAGATAAGCCTGAATACAGACACGGGGGGAGCCAAGGAGTGTGTATGTTCATGTATGTGTGTGTGCATAGGTGGAGATTTTTGTGATGGCAGCCTGTATGTGTGTGCGTGTGCATGTGAGGGAGAAAGTGATACCAGATCTATTCTGGACAAAACCACCAGAGGGTGACAAAGAGACACATCTGGAGCCCGAGTTTGGAGATTGGACTAATATTTTAATGTACTGTATGTGTATGCGTGTCCCAAGATACACCCATGCTAGAGCCTGTCATCGAGCCCGTGGAAGAGGAGTGTGTATTCCTGTTGTATATTCACCGCCTGTCCTTGCTGCGCTCACATAGACCAAGCTGTAGGACTTTGCTCTCATATTGTATTTCACCACTTTTCACCCTGGGCTCCTCTTCTGTCACCACCCCCAGCCCAACACTGTCCAACGTGGCCTTGTGGCTGTTTCTGCCCTGAGTGACGCTTTCGTGACCGCGAACGGAAACCCGGCGAGTCCTGCACTCCTGCGAGCCAACTGTTTCCTGTTACTGTAGGTGGTACCGGTGGTTGTTAATCCCACAAGAACACAACGATGAAAATCAAAATGATCTTGCAAATGTACTTCATGACACTATGTTTTCTGTCACACACACACACACACACACACACACACACGCATTAAAAACACCAGTGCACACAAAGTTAATCATCCTTTTTTTGGCTGTGAAACAGTAGTCTGTGATTCTCTTCCATAGTCGCCATGCATACATGAAGATCTGACGGGATGATTAGTGGAAGCAGTGCTCTTTTTTTTCGCTTAATCTCGCGTTAAAAACAGTCCGTTTTTCACATTTTCTGTCATAGTACAATCTGACTGATGTTTTGATCTTTTGTTTTGTTTGTTTTTTTGGAGTGTACTGGCAAACTTTATGAAGGACAGGCAGGAAATCATTCCACTGGTTTCTGGTGAACTCCGAATGAAGTGTTAAACTTTATAAAGTCGAGCATCTCGGTGTGTCATACGGAATAAGAAGTTTAAAAAAAGAAAAGGCTAAATAAATATTTGCTCTCCCTCTCCTCTGCAGATATTTGTTTTATCTGTGTGACGCTGTTTCAGCTTGTTCTTCTCTACAGCGGTGTGCCTGCTTCTAAGGATGCACTAAATTACCGATTGTCCCCCTGTTCATCAGTTCTCTCTGACAAAAAAAGGAGCTAGTATTGAGACAAAAGTATATTATTATTATTACCTGGGAGGTTTTTGTGTTTTATCAATGTGTGTTTGGAGATGCTGTACTCAGTTCTGACACACCTAACAATAAAAATCCTATGTTTTGGAGGTCACGACGCACTGTTACGTCTTTGTAGCGCTCATACGTAAAAGAATCCATCACAGAGTAAAGTGTTTAATGTTGAGGTTTTTTTTTCATCCTGGTATGAATTAACTCAAAATGTCATCTCAACTAAGGTATCGTGAATAAACTGAGATTACTTCTGTTTGTGTTCTGGGTGATGTGGTTGCTTACTAACTCAGTTGTGACATCCAAGTGTATTCCTTTTTCTTTTTTTTTTTAAAGAGTTAATTTGATGCCATAATTTAGATTCACTGTCGTTTGCTTTCACATTGCATATGCACGCTGAAGTGTACCAACCACGTGGCTGCATTATGAGCAACATGTTCAGTAGGTGTCACATATTTGGTTTGACATGTTCACTCTTTGAGGTGTATTTGTACATTTTTTCTGTGTATGCAACCAAACTTTAAAGACGATGTGGTGGAAATAACTGAGTAATCCTCCAATGTCCTTTCTGTGAGTGTCGATTCATTATTTAATTCGAGGCCACTCCTGCCTCCTATCCATTCAGTGATTTGTGTAACAAAATGTCACTACTTATGGCAAAACCAAGCCAGAAAAGTTTAAGAAAGTTCCCATATGTTCTGAAGTGTGATGTTTGTTTTTCTTAATGCTCACCAAATGGTTTGAGCTGACTCGTTCAAGCCTTGTATGTAAATAATTCTACAAATAAGTTTATGTATGGGTTTTTAGATGTGGAAGAAGGTTATGGTCTGGAGAATCAATGCACTGTAAAATATGGTGAATGAGATATATATGTATACATTTTACCCCGAATGAAAGTCCAAAACTCGTAGGAAGCATTAAACTGTAAGACTCTGTTGACAGACATGACAGACAGAAAAGCTCATCTTTTTGTATTGTTTTGACTTGTTTGGATCTCTTATGAGTTACAAGATCTTTTTGGGCATATATTTAATCTTGATTAAACTTATGTTCATCTCTAGAATTGGATGGTTTGTCTGCTTTTCTATTTTTATTTCACGTGATCTAACCTTTATAATCACTACTGTATACATTCCTGGCTTATTGGGACTGGGCCATCATTAGTTTCATTTGATCCACCTGTTGTCTCCCTGGTATGGAAGCCCATTTGTGCCATTTCAAAAAAATAATGAAAATCTCAGCTTGATTAAAATATTCTCATGTTAAGTCATGATTATGAGATGAAAAGTCAAAATAATGAGATGAAAAATTGTCATAAATCAGACGTGATCTCATAATTATTTTGACGTATCAGCTCATCACCATGGGAATATTTTCCATCAAGCTGAGTTTCATCTATTTGTTTTTTCTTTAACTGGCAGAAATGGGCATGTCTCACACCAGCAGCCAAGTGGAAGTCCTCTTTCAGTTTCAGAAGATAACCTTTAAACAGAAGTAGGAGGTAAAGTTGGCATGCGAGGACACAAAACAATGGCCTTGGACCAACAGAAAAATATTAGCTTGTTCCTTTTTTTCCACCAGTGGTGAATGTGTCATCCTCATGCTGCTTTCCTGTCTTACATGTTTTGTGCTGAGGAAAGGACAAACAAGGATGTAACTCATGCGTAACAGGACAATCTATGACTTCCATTTTGCACACGGGATGAGCAGAGTTAGGGACAGCTGAATCAGCCCTTTTTACACCCCAATATTGGGTAACTTGTAACTTTAACTATAGTGCACATACCAGCTGGAGAGGAATTTACAGATTCCCAGTCAGTTGAGTAATAAGAAAACATGGACAGTGGAGACGCATGCCAGGATTGGATGGTTGGGTGTCACATTAGAGGCTCCCTTGAAGTTGCTGTGTTCACTTGAAGACACCAGGGGGCATGTTAAATGCTACACAGACACATTTTGCCAACTGGACATTGTTAGCCAGACTTTGAGAAGAATCCACTGAAGTAAAGCTGAGCTGGATGAATGGTATGCTATCAATGATGACAGGAATTTAAAGAGCAGTGGTGGGATGCCAGGCGGTGGACTGCACACAGGCCCTGGACAAACATGCCTTGTACACACAAAGAGGAGATAAATCAGAGACAAGTGTTCAGAGAATGTGTTGTCCACTGGTTATTTTAAAAGCTATGAGCAAACAACTGACATGTCCTTTGTTTAAAGTAGGGGCGCTGAAATTGTAGGCTAATGGTACATGGGACATTTCTAAAATATATATAAAAAAACGTACATTTAGCAAGTTTAAGAGTCGCCATATAATAACAAAAATGCACACTCCCATGGGATTTTTTGCGGGTAAGTACCCTGCAAATATATGTCAACTTACTCTAACTGGTGTTTAATATTGTAGCTATAGGCCTATGAGCTGTTAGTTGAGTAATTCAACTATATTCTACACCATAACTTGGCTAGCTAACTGTTATGTCACATCATTACAACAACATGTCATTTTAGTCTCCTCATTTCTCAATTTATATTTTAATTAATAATTAGCATCATGTATTTTAATAATTATTCAAGCTAGCTATAGTGCTACACTGTAACTTGGCTAGGCTAGGTTAACAAACTATAATGTCTTTTGATTAGACCAACAGTACGGAAGCCCTAAAGGGCCATGCATTCGTACATTTTATTTCCTCCGTTTTCCGTGATAACGAGTTAATTTCATTTGTTTTCTCGAGATCTCAAGTTATTATCTCAAAATAACAACTGCCGTTTTCCCGAGATAACAGGATAATTTTCTCAAGATATGAAACTTTGTTTTCCCGAGATAACGATATAATTAATTTGAGATCTCGAGATAATGACTGTGATATGATAGGCCTGAGATTTCCATCACACACAAGTGGCATGGCATGTCAGTTAGTCTCTCAGTCATCATCCGGTATCCATGGAGACGCCCGGGTCCTCGTAGCTGGTCAGCTATGTAGTTAACGACGACATCAGGCTCACTTAGATTGCGCCGCCGATATAGCTGAAGCCTTGCTAACCGTCTTTTTAGATTACGCACACTAATGTGTATATTATCTGTAATAGCAAGGCATAATGCTATTTCAGCCTGTGTCAGGCCTTGATATAAAAGATATGTGATGCGGTGATCGATATGCTCCTGCTCCTCTGACATTGCTACACTGAATGATGTTTCCTGCAATGATTTAATATACTACACTATCGTTTTGTTTCCTCAAGATCTCGAATTAATTATATCGTTATCTCTGGAAAACAAAGTTTCGTTATCTCGAGATCTTGGGAAAACAAAGTTTCGTTATCTCGAGATCTTGAGAAAATTATCCCGTTATCTCGGGAAAACGGCAGTTGTTATTTTGAGATAATAACTCGAGATCTCGAGAAAACAAATGAAATTAACTCGTTATCACGGGAAAACGGAGGAAATAAAATGTATGAATGCATGGCCCTTTAGGGCTTCCGTACATATGAATTCATTCAGATTTAATTAACTTTCCCAGACCTATTAATGTGTACTTAATTTAGCACGGTATGACAATTTAATTAATAAATTAATTAACTTAATTAATTAATTTTGAAGAACTGTAGTAAAAGTGAATGTAAATGACATAGTGGATGCATGAATGTCCCTCCGGCTCCATTTGGAGGGACTCCGGTCCATGTTTTCCATCAGACCGCTCCACTGGCTGCGAGAGGAGGCAGGTAAACCGTCCTCTGTGTGTGTGTGGCTCCGGGTCCAGTTGCCACAGGTGGTTGTAGTATTTTCCGGGTTTTTACGAGTACTTTCCCCTACTTTTCCTTGTGTTTTTTTCTTTTCTCTGCAGGCTGCGCTCTGTCTGGTTGAATTTGAATAGACTTTGGGAGGCAACGTCTCCAGTGTACAGCAGCACAAAGTCCCCCCACGCTTTGAAAAACACAAAATATGGCGGGATTGGAGGATCACAGCGCCTCGCAAATTAAACCAACCGCGGGAGGGAGACGCGTCTTGGATTTGTTTTAAAAGCTGTGAAGGTTTTACGAACAGTTCTCGGTCCCGCCTGGAGTTAATGCTATGAAATAAACATGCCCTTTCATCAGAGGAGCATCGAGCCGAGGCATGTGAGTAGGTTGTCGGCGAGGGATGGCAGGACACCGGTGGAGGAAAACGGGAGGCGCAAACTCCGCAGACCCGTGTTGTTCTCGTGTTTGGACGAGGTCGGCTGTCACACGCTGACCAACATCATACACCAACTTTCAGACCTTTCTCGACATGCCAGCGACATCTTCCTGGGCATCGAGATGGAGGCAGGGATGGTGTTCAGGAGATCCTGCAGGATCCAGGGGAGGCTGCAGAGGCTGCAGGGGGACATCCGCAAGCTGGATCCCAAGAAGATCAAAATCCGTGAGTTTGATGGTGGACGTGTTGAAGTTTGAAAGCTAAATATCTGTCCTCATATTGGGAATATTGTATTTAAACAAGAGGAGTCACTTTAAACTTTACATTGGCAGTTTTTCTGTGGTCTGACCTTGAGTTAATCTCCACCTGGAGATCCCTGTTGGACTCTTTGCAGTGGAGAGATGGTGGTCATGTCCAAGGTGAAGGTGTCACATTTTGTCCAGTGAAAACAACCAGTGACCAGTGTCTCCTCCAGACTTATGTTAATAGGGGTGTTGGAGTCCTGTCAGAGATGATGGATCTCTCTCTCAACGCTCTCACCATCTGTGTTCAGGTCTTCAAAGGACACCGAGATCACAGGGGAGGGGATTACAACCCATTTCTTCTCGCTGTTTTATGCGTGTAAACAAAGTTGGTCAACACAAGATAAATGGAAAATCAATCGTCTCTTTACAGCAGCCTGCGCTTACTTAAGTTTGGTGATTTGTTTTGTAAACCTGCCTCCTGTAGTCTCAAACACAGAGGTTACATATTAACTCAGACTTTGGCTGGCACTATGGCGACAGCTCAAAAAAATTGATTTATAGGTGTGCGTGCTCTGATACAGACTCTCTAGTAAAGCATTTGAGTAAGTACATATCCGCCACTATATACCACTGCTTCCTCTTTAATAGGTCGTCACCGGGTACTGTATATAAACAAGGTAGTTAAGGGATCGTGTTTCCCATTGATTCCCTGTATGGCTTCTTTGTTAGTCTAATTTCCTCAGAAATACGTCTCAAAATAAGATTTTCAGGATGAGCCCAGATTCCTCTGAACACGAGCGGAGGAGGCGGTTTTAAAAAGTTCTGAGTCAGAGCTTTTGTTTCCCTTTTACTGTCCTTCTTCCTATCTATTCACCCTGTGTTGGGTCTGACCATGACTCACACACAGATTGAAAAACTGGTCGCAGCTAGGAAAAAGATAAGCCGAGCAGACAGTTCCCAGACACAAGCGAATGTGATGTGTGATGAGCAATAGATTGAACGCAGACCGATTGAGGGGGTACCCCGCTACGTGACAGCTACCAGACACTTAACTAATCTGCAGTGTTATCGCATGGCATGACTCAACAGCTCCTAATATCTGTACCTGTCGAGGTGTCGATGCAGTCCTACAGTAGGTGGGGCCGGGAGTTGCTTTTTTAAAACTTTAGGCCGTCCACGCAGTCGTTGAGTGGAGGTGTGAGAGAGGAGTCTGGTATGCGGTGCGTTGCCCAGCCCCAAGGCCAGCGCTGGATGCACAGGAGCTCTGGATTCCGGTTCATGACTCTTTATCTTTCCACACAAACAAACACCTGTCTTTGAAATATGGCTCGCCAAGCGCCCTCCAGCATTTCTCCAGGAAGAGAGTGACGGATTTGAATATGTCATCATACAGAACAGCTGGTTGAGTTGGTTTTGAATGAATGAAAATGAATGTGTGATGCAGATACAAAGCATTCGTTGACGTGTAATAGTGTTGCGGAGCCTCCTGTTACTCTGTCATAAACACACCTCACTGCTTTTTATAGCTTTTTTGATGAGACCAGGTATTTGAGCAGGCCTAAAGGAATGTGTTTCAGACTTAGACCATCTTATAGCTTGCATGTAGGCATTTCACTGTGACCCCTCGCTCTTTTGTCTTCAACTACTGTTGGTCCGACTCTAACCTCGGGTCGGAGATGGATCATGTTACTGGTGAGGGGCCCCTGTATGCTGGGGGACTCACCGAGGGAAGGGCGCAGTGAGTGTGTGTGGAGCCTGTTCTCGCCGTTTGTCTGCCTATGTGGTCAAATTATCAGGGCAGTTTGAACAGGGACATGATAGTCAAATGGGATCTTCTTCTCTGTGCATCTCATGCCACAGCTAATCCATTTGTGCTGAAGTGCCGGTCACCAGGTCGGAGGTCGCTCTCTCCGGACTCGGAGGGGAACACATGACACTCCAGAGTCAAGAGTTTAAACAAAGTCTTGTTTGGCTGGCTCTGGTTTCTGCTGCAGGCCGACAAGGGTCAGCTCAGCTATGGCTGGCTAATGGATGGCTACTGCCACACCCTGATCTATTAATGAAATTAAAATGACTGGGAGTATGAAAGGACACTTAAATCTGACACAAACGCTGGAACAAACAGCAAGTACTCTGTGTACACTCCCAAGGCGCACCATGGCAACGTCATGCTATCTGTAAATATGAGAAGACGGTTGGGAAGAAGGTTTATAGTTCACATTTGCAAATAAAACTACTTAAAAACAGACAGGGTTTGTGGAAAATGTTGCTATCAAGTAGTATAACACATGCTAAAGTTAAATAGCTTTCAGCTCAACTCTGGATAACCCCGACATTGTGTCCATAGCAGTGAAAGGATTTAGGATCCTGAATAATTTATCTATGTCAGACTGCCCTGAATGCCCGTTGAATCATCCAGCTACAATGAAAACAGAAAAAAACATAGATTTGCGTCACCCATTGTAGGCGCTCTCGTGTTATGAAAACAGCAAAATACTAAACATGCCTTGTCCACAATGTTGATATTTCTATTGTGATATGATTCAGGATTAGTGGAAATTATCATTTGGGCGTTACAGTTTTAATTTTCACTGAGAAAACTGTTAAAATCATGATGATGTGACATTTGCTGGGGTTTGTACCAAACAATCATGTTTTTTTTTACTTTTAAAGAACAAGATTTGTACGACAGGGCATCTCCTGCACTACAGTGCTTCATTATAATGCTGCTCTGTCACACATTTTACCTTGCGATTTAGATATTGCACCTGGCCATGTTGTGATTTCGATAATATTTCGATTACTGTCCTCCCCTACTTCTATGCATTAAGAACTCCCAAAAGAGCGGCGGGCGGAGGAGAGCAAGACGTGGTTGCAGTCAGGGATAAGAAGACAAAGTCAGAGGAAAATGTTATTCATATTTATTAAACCAAGAAAGATGTCTCACTGAGATTAAAAATCTTAAAATGAAAACGAATAACAAATTGCTGAGATGAAAAGTATCTTTGTTTAGAAACGTTTTAAATGCATCCAGCGTGACCATCTTCTGAAGACTCAGACAATTTTTCAACTGATTTCAGGCAGAGGGAGCCGCAAACTTAAATGTGTTTCTGGTTTGCCAGTGTGTTATTCATAATTTGATGTCATATTCTGATTTACAGTACGTGTGGGTTCTAGAGACAGTCACATGGATCGTATTGTTTGAAAGAATGCATCAAAACTCGGAGACCACTGCTTTTGATTGACGACCATATTTCTCTCAAAATAGTAAATTCTTTGCCATGACAGCCTAAAATTGCACGGATTAAAGGACCTTTAACACTGACATGTCACAACTTTGATTTTTAGATGAAGTGTGTTAAACTCTAAGTCTCCTTTGCCAAATATAGCACTGAGTTGAATAGGGAGTAAGCTATTTTAGCGATGAAAGTAGGTCGAACTAGTGAAGGTTAATTGGAGTTAGAAGAGACTTCGGGTCTCCCTGTCAGATATCTTGATGCCCACTAGCTACCTGCTGCTTTGGGGCTCTGACACACACACACATGCACACACACACACACACACACACACACACACACTGAGCTGAAAAAAAAAAAGGCAATCTGGATTGGACAAATGTTTCCAGCTGACCTGCTGATGTCCACAGTCAATCTTCCTTTGAAAGACACACATGCAAACTGTCCGTGCATTCCTCCGCACATCAGTTATTTATAGAGGCATGTCTTTGCCCACTGATCTTTCATCTGTAGCATGCTATCATGTTTAGTGTGTGTTGCTGTGTTCAAGTGCTTCTCAAGGACCTGTGTGTGTGTGGTTTGTCTGTTGATGGACCTTGGACCATGAGTGTTTGTGCATAAAAAGTGCTCCCCAGTAATGTTGATAGTGAAACTACACTGCTTGAATGGGATCCAAGTTGTGCCCCTTATCACACGGAAAAAGAATAACAAAGCACAGTCATGCCCAGATAAACTAATTGCTGTTTATCATTTTTTAGCCGTCTCTTCCTGTTTGTCACACACACACACCTCAATTGCCCCCAGTCACTATTCACTCAGGCCTGCCATGGTTCCCTCCATTCATTGATAGAGAGCAGTCATTACGCAGCCAGAATCCACAAGTCAGTTCCCACAGGGTTCGTTCCAGCGAAAGGAGCCTGGCCTGGTTCTAGAGGTCGACCTTGTCCCATGAGGAACAAAAGAGACTGACTGGGTTGGGAGGGATGGAGAAAGAGGGGAAAAAGTGGGAGAAAAAGAGTGGGAAAGGAGGGATATTATCATTGAACTGCATCTGACTTGGACTGTTTGAATGCGCGTATATATGCAGCCGCCCTCTCTCACGCCTCTGTGCAGACTGCCCAGGATGTAGACGCAGCCCTGGCGAGGGCACAGAGGAGTGTTAGGGAGTGACGATGCAAAGGGAGTAACAGGGAGAGATGATGGATGAATGCTAGTGTTGTTCTGAAACCTCTCTTATGTATTTGTCTTTGTGTATATAGCACGCCCTTCCCTTACCAGTCTGTAAGTGCATAAAACACTTGTTGATCATCACATGCAATGCTGCCTCCTCTTAGCGCTGTCCCACAGTACTCCCACTTATTAAACTAAATCTGTCAGAGACGGATTTGCTCTTGATGGTATGAGACAGTGAAGTTAATAAGAAAATGGCTAAATTTAGCACTGCGCGTGTGTGTGTGTGTGGGACTCAGTGTGTCTAAGTCCTGGTTTGAGTGGTGGTGTTAAGCATGTGTGGAGCGCTAGGATGTCAGCGAATAATACCTCGCTCTATGACATACGCTACTTTATTTTACCAATTGTTTCATGCCATGCCCATTTGTTTATCGCATTTCATGGCTATTTTTGCACATAGTAATGAAAGTAATTCTTTCAGCAAGTCTTAAGTTATGAGAGGCTTTTAATTTACTAACATAAAGTGCCGTAAATATAACTGAGTATTGATTATAACCAATGAAAGAAATGGCAGAAGCTGTAATTTCTTTGATAAATGTTTTACCATATCGTGCAGCCCTAATTGCCATACACAGCCTAAAGTCTCTGACGAGATTTAATCATGGCTGTCCACAAGCACACACACGTGCCACGTTCACACACTCGGAAGAGCCAGATGCCGGACTTGCAGGACGTCAAGCCGGCAGTTGTGGATGCTCTAGTGTAATCCAGGGTTTAACCAGCCAGCGGGGAGATGAGCAAGATTTAATTCCCACTGTGGTGACCTCTGCTTGGAGGAGGATCCAGAGATGGAGCAGGAGACACCCCTCCATCTCCTGGAGTAGATGGAAGTGTAGATATAGTTGTAGATGCAAGCACATGTTCACTAACGCACACTTTTATTAGCAGCACAACTCCTTACATTTTATATTGCAAGTATCCTAGTGTCATTAAGCAGTTTTCAACATATTAGTGTGGTATAACTGTCGGAATTTATGCACATTTGTTTGTATTTTACATTAGCTGCATTACAACCGATTTATTCCATTACTGTACATGTTTAAAAATGGTGTGCTTAAAGAGTGCAGTCCCAGAGTTCAAATTGAGGTTGTGGTCCAGATTTTACACAATTATTGTTTTGGCGAAACATATCACCGATATCCAGATGTTCAGGTCCAGTTGTATTTCCTCTGGAGAACCAAACAAGAGCTAAAGTGACAGCAGAGAGGAGGGGAAGTCTGTAGGGAACAGATGAGCCTGAGCTCGGCTTTGACTGAAATTAAAAAATAACCAAATTTGCCTTTTTGAGGAATTGTATATTTCTCTACAACATCTGACAAAACACTTTCACGGCTCGCGTCGAGTGAATGGGACTCTTTCTGTGCGTCTGTGCACAGATGTGACATGAGGTTTCAGCATATTCCATTGTCAGCCACTCTCCCTTTTCGCCTCCCTCCTTCCTCTGTTTTAAAGTCTCTTCCTCTCTCGCCTCTCTCTTACTCCCCGTCCTATATTTCTCTCCCTTTCTCTCTTCCTGTTGTTTCATATGGCTTCCAGACCTTTCCTCTGTCATCCCTGTCCATCCTCTGCACTTTGATGTCAGCCCTCATACTGCTACGCTGACCACAACAAAGACGAGGCTCGTGCTTGCCCTTTATCTTTTTCTCGCTCTGTCTCCCTTATAAAATGTGTTTTGTCTCGCTCTATACATCTGTTTTGTTGTATCTCTTTCTTTCTTACTTTTTGAGCCTCCTCCATCTGTGCCTTTATATCACATCCTCTCTTTGAATGTGTTTTGATATTCATGAATGTCAGGTTGGACCTTTTTGTGGCGGTTTTAATTATGTGATCAGGTGCTCTGAGGATTGGTCGTAAACCTTTCTGATCCTTGCATTTAGACTCAATTAATATACTGTAATTACACAGCCTGGTGAGTGTGAGTGAGCAGATTTACTTAATACTATAATGTATCATCATACAGATATCTCAAGAGTAGGACACAGCAGAGAGGTTGTTGGCATCTAATGTTTTTTATTGTCTATAGCCGGGAGTGCTGAGTAGGGCAACAGAGAATTCATGAGAAATGGATGTCAGTTTCAGTCCATAAAAATCTATAATAGAGGCTTATTGCTGCACACAAAAAGAGCTTTAAATTGAAGCACTTTGGCAGCTTTATTATTTTTCTAGCACTGGGTGGCAAACATTGACTGCAGCAGTTTTTTGCAGTAACCTGGAGCACACTTGTTGAAACAATCGGGAATTGCTGTAGTTAATTTCAAGTCGCAAAATGACGAGATAAGTGCTGTAACGTTTGATTCACTCTGTGTTTAGAAAAAGTCGCCTAATGATCTTGCTAAAATCACTGCCTGATGTTCACACCGCTCCATTTTTACAGCCAGTTTGACATGTACTGTGTAATTTAGGTCAGACCATCATTGAGATGCGCAATGATGCTCATTCCCAGCTGTTTTTCCAAGCAGCTTTGTTCTGTGGTCTTTGTGATAGAGATTGTTTACATCTGTTGTCCTTTGCTACAGTGAGCCTCATGTCTTGTTTTTCGTTTTATCACCATCTTAAAAACGTATTTTTATGAGCCTTTAATTTCAGATTTAGCCTATATCCTGTAGCTTAACCTCTGCTCATAGTTTGTCAGGCTTTTCATGACAGTTATCCATTGAACCTACAACACAATGCTAGCTATTGATATACACCTTCACACAGAGCAACATCTTGGGAAAACCCCATGTTTGTGGTTGGTATAAATGGATTTAGCACATGGAGTCACAGGGATGCAACATGGGTGGTTAATGGTTATTGTAACTACAGTGTAACTGTACCATAACAAACCTGTCTGGGGCGTTTCATAAGGTGCATACATGGAATTTACACGGGGGACAAAGGGGTCCGGACCGCCCCCAAGGGAGAGTTGTCCACTTTTCAGAAGGACCAGATTTGAAAAAACCGCAACAGACTTTTTACATTTCTCATGTCTGAACTGCAAAGCTTGGAATTTAAATGTCTTAAAACAATACACTTTTTTGTCTCCTCCACTTTATTAGTTTTTAATTGCAAAAAGAAACAAACAGTGCACCTCAGAAGATGGTTGTCTGTTTGACACCCTGGGTTTAAAACTTTTTAGTGAAATAAGAGAATATATGTGCTTGGCAAAATACATTACTGATGAAGGGCTAATTAGCCTACTAATTAAAGGATCAAAGGGCCACCCGATGAATAGGTCTGGCCTGTAGCATTGTAAACATAAAATTTTGAGTAACATCATAACATGCATTGAAAACACTTGTGCTAATAATAGATACAAAACAATGGGTCAAGCCATCCTTCATATACACCTCACAGTGGTTTGGTCCACTGCTTACCAACCCCACACCTTCCCACACATTAGCGCTTGGTGTGAGTGTCTACTATTTCCAACAGTGAGATGAAATAGCTGCCCCTTGTTAAGGTGTCAGAAGAAACAAAACTTACCCGACAACCACTTTTGATGGCAGCAAAACACAGGATTAAGCACATCCTGTCTAATATTACAGTCTAGTAGTGATGGGTACGGCAGGTGGACAGACAGACAGACAGACAGACAGGCAGGCAAACACACATCCATATAGTACATAATGACATATTGCAGCAGGTGGGAGCTCATCTTACAGGAACATAAAGGCTATTGTTATCCCACATCTGCACTTTACTGCACTCAAGGCCTGGAAACACACTGTGCACACTCGTACACACACACACACACACACACACACTCTCTCTGTGACTCCGTGACCGCTGCAGGAAAAATAAACAGGGATTTTCTGCCACATCTGTCACTTGTGCCACTTAACAAACGCTCACATGGAAACACAGACGCAGACGCCCATGCACACAAGCGCAGTGAGTGATAGCGTCCTGCAGCCATCCTCACCATTCACTTTTGATATGCATCAATATAGACCTCCTGAATGTAGACCACAACGAGCCAGGGCTTCTTCTGAATCCGTTGTGAAAACTAGACGAAACAAGCAACAGTTGAATTTGGGATCAAGCTGAATATTTGCAACTCGGCATGGGAAGATGAGACATTAGGGTGGAGCTGTGGCTATATTTGTCTTGGCACATAATTCCTTAAAAAACAGCTGGCCATTGGCTCTTTTCAGGCATATTTTTAGTCTTGCAAACAGACAGCTTGAATCTCGTCAGCTGAATAAGCAGGCTGACTAACAAGTGTGATTGAGGTTTTGTCTCAGGCAAGCAGACAGTGTTTATTATCTGCGGGACATCATTTGTTTATTCTGTCATGTGCATTGTGCAACTTGGTTATGTCTCTGCCAATTATGTGATGGAAAATTCCCAGATTTGAGTCAGTTGAGAGTGTCAGCAATGTTAGTGTAGATGGTGGTGGTGTGAGGAAGGGAATTATGTCCCTGTTGTGTGAGAGTTGTGCCCCAGGCACTCATTTAAGACAGAGTGGTCACCAGGACGGTCTGATAGTACCACCAGCATCATCTAAATGCTCTATGAATGTCTTGCCAGAGTCTTAATTTGACAGTCAATATCCAACAATCCAGTAATTCTGATAGTATTGAGGGACACCATAATTAACTATATTGATAAAAATGTGAAGTTTTGACAAGCTTGTTTCTGTTTCAAAAAGCTTATCTTCCTGTCTTGGTCACCGCCCTGCCCTCTGTGTGTTTCTGTCAGAGAATGGCAACACAATCTGTTGTCCTCAATTCCTGCCAACGGTCAAATGGTCCATTGTCAACATGTTGACCTGGGTTATTATATATACTGTGTATTCATACCCCACCCCCCTCCTACATAACTCCCACATACAATACACATGAGTGCATGAGGTATACAGTATGGTTGTTTCTAGGAATGGAAAGTGTAAGCAATTTCTTTGCCCTAACAATCAATAATCAGTTAATCATTAATAATGTATGAAATATATTGCACGTTTTTCCATCAGACAGCCGTTTCAACCACTGACATGATCTATCTTTGATGCAAAATCAGAGTTGGCTACATTAGAGGTTAAAAGAGACTGAAAATCAAAGGATGATTGTTTTAGTTGAGTGTTTCCTCCTTGTCTTTCCTTCACTGTATTGCTGTTACACTTGATTCAGGGTAGGTCAGCACAGCCTTTATTACATTTTCATGAGTTGATGTGACCTCACAAAGACATTGGAGCATTTCAGCATATGTTACATTTTGTCAGGATAAATTGGGAGATTCCCAGAACGTTAAGTTTCTCTGTGTTTATTCTCATTCTGGCTCTTTGTTTGGTTTGGACATCTCAGTCTGCAGCTGGACACTTTGACACAGTCTGAAGAAACATGTTTTTGAGTTCACCAGACACGCACACACACGCACAGAAGGTTTCAGTCTATTTATTTACTGAGCTAATTTGTCCATTAATTACTCAAAATTAATAGCCCATAATGTGATGCTTTTTCGGTCTCCCTGGAATGCTATACGCCGTGTGTGTGTGTGTGTGTGTCTGAGAAAGCATCTGTCCCTATGAAGTATGACATACTCCGCACAGGAATCCCCATTGACTACTGAATCTCTGTAGCAGCTCTAACTGTCTGCCTCATCCACAGAGACCTCATTGTGTGTGTTTTTGTGTGTATGTGCACGTACATGTGTGCTCGCTCCCTTTAAAGCTTCCATCCATCAGTTTTTCTCCTGATACACAGACTACCGCTGCTCAAGCACTGTTTACACGGCATGTTCCTGTCTGTGCTACACAATCGCTGAGACGCATCCAAACCACTCGTTGTGTAATGTACTTCTCCTTTGCCCCATGATGAACTCGCATATGCGGTGACATAAAACACACATAGTGTTGCAACGGTTATGGGAGTGCTTTAATAGTCTTGATGCATCCTAATAAACGTGAAAGTTGCCTGAAGGGAAACATAGGTTGAAGGACTGGTTGCGGCTTGTGCACACACGCATCCACACTCAAGCAGAACAATAACTTGGATAAACACACAAACAAGTCAGTTGCATGGAAGCAATACTGTGGGATCATAATTGTGCTTTGCAATACATCATTAGTTTATTGATCGAAACTCATACGAAAAAAAGTGCACTTGGTTACCAGACAGTTTTACAGCCATGTCAACATGTTCTTAAAGTGACATTAAACGCAGGTAACAGGAACAAATCACAGTTTGGTTAATTTCAAATAAAAGGCCAGTGAAAGTCGAAAGTTGTTCATAAGGCAGTAACATGTTGTATTCATTGTTTTCACAATATGTTGCATAGTAAGGAAAGCCAGCCATTTTTGCTTTTACCTTTGCGAGACCACTTGATCTTGTGATCCCTCAAATCCGTCTTGCCAGGCTTTAAGCTTTGCACATGTGGCTGAATACACAGTGGTTGAAATTGTTTTTGCTCTTCTCTCGACTGACTTCAGTAAGAGAGTAAGAGCAAATTAACCATCGGGTTCTGCCTTTGATCCGATTGTTTGAAGTCTAGCCCGTGATCGACTATGATGGGAAGATGGTTCGTCCAATCACCTGCCCTTTTCCAAACAGTGTCTGGCGAGCCTTTCCGGGTAGCTCTGTGTAACAAGCCATCTGGTGCACCAGGAGTGGCAGATATTTACTTACTTTACTTTAAAAAACCTTGACAGTATGTTTATATAGGATATGATATACCTATTTAAGATTAAATGTCTGGGTAACTGAAGGGAAAAACAAGCCTCTAATTGTTCAAAATTAAGTGATTAAAGTGATAAAGCAAAGTTACATACAGCCTGAGGATGTGTTGGATATTTAAACACAGCAAAAATTAAAAAGGAATGTAAAAATTACACTGCAAAAAGGAAGAAAAGCTGAAGAAAAAGACACTCAGTGCCTCAGTACTGCAAACAAACATGTTGCATCATTTGCGATTAATACCAAATTGCAAGAGGGTGCGTCACAATTAACTGGCATTTTTATTTATGTGGCTCAACTATTGATTAATATGCAGAAAACGTCGCCTAATAAGTTTACACACACCTAAACACTTGTGCTGTAATCCCACACATCTGCATGATAGTGTTCTCCCAAACATCCAGCTGTTTTGTGCAGATGCCCATGTGCACAAGAAGCACGTGTGTGTGTGTGTGTGTGTGTGTGTGTGTGTGTGTTCGAAAGAACAAGAGAGCACATTTAGAGAGAACCCTCCCATGCCACACAGTGAGAAGGGATTTTCGGAGTCAGTGATGGGGATTATGGGGAATATGATTTCATACGGCTACAGAATGGTTAATCTCCTTAAGCCCTGCTGGAGTCTGCACACCCATTCCTGTTACTGCCCAGCAATGGAGGCAACGGGAGAATGTACGATGGGAAACAACCAGCGTTTGTGTGTTTGTACATGTGTCTTACCTGTACTCACACAGGTATCCACGTGAATATGGATATGAGTAATCGCTTGCCTGTTACGTGAATGTTGACATTTACTTGTTTTTATTATATCAGTGAGTCACTATAATCCAGGTTCCAGTGGAGCTGTGAGTAAGTGCTGCTCATGTACTATGGCCACGGTGCCATTTAGCTGTTGCTGTTGTTGGCCTGAGTTTTCTTCTGTTAAAGACGCTGAGGTTTGTGCCGGTCTGCAGATTTTTCAGATTATAAATATAAACCTGCCTTTATCCTGTCCAAAAACTTTCCCAAGACAAATGCGACTGTCCTGCTCTAAAAGTGCCTTGCTCAAGGTATTTTAACGGTTGTTTAGGGAGTAACAGTGTTGGGATTTGCATGGTCAAAACTTTTGGTCACAAACCAACGTGTCTACTCTCGAGGCTGCTGCCAGCTTGTGTCCGGGTATATTGACTCAGCTGTGTTTTTGACCTTCTCGTTCTGCGTGTGTGTGGAAGGAGACCGAGGGGGGGTGTTTGTGCGTGAGCTAGAGTGAGTGCAGCAAGCCATGACCATTATAGCTGTTTGATTAGGTGTGTTCCCTACCCCTAGGTGTTTTTTCACAAAAGGTTTCAGATGCACAGAGATGGTTGGTTTAACAAAGCTTTCCGTGTGGGTGCTGCTCACTAATGTATGAATGTTTTCAGCAAGAGAGGGAAGTTTAATTCCAGTTACAGTTTTATAATAGTTCAATCAATTCGATTCGATCTGTATAGGTGAGGCTTTAACCACTGCACTGCACAGAGAGTCTGTTAAAGGCGCTGAGACTGTAATTGTGAAATGACATAGTAGCAAAATATGAAGTCATATAGGCAAAACTGAGCTGTAAAGTGCAAAAACAGTTTTCAACTGAGGCTGCAACTAATGATTTCTTGATGAATCCCCTTATATAGTTTCCAAAATGATCTGATGATCAGTCCAACATTCAAAGTTTTGTGTATCATGTAAGGCAAAGTATATAATAATGATAATATAACAGGAAATTTCTACAATGGAGAAGCTGGAATAATGTATAACCATTTCTACTTGCAACAAAATGTGGCGAAAGATGGAAAAAGATGTTGAGTCTTGTCCCCAGATTGTCTAATACTGACACTTTGGGCTGCCATCCAACCCGAGCTGCCAATGCAAAGCAGGGCTCCAGGGTGCAGCAATTTTGGTCGCTAAGAAATGTAATTAAAATGTGCTAATGGGTGCACTAAAGTTATATTGTGTTGCTTCTAAACAAAAAATGTTAGGCACACTTGTGCAACCAGTGTAACAAGTTGAGTAGTGAGCAGTGCTCTCACAGCATTTGTTCCAGTTTTAGGAATATCAGTCTTTGTGCAGTGATGCTTGTGTATCAGGTTACTATTATTGTGCACCTGTCAGTGGTGTCATCTGGGCTGAAGTCGGTTGGAGGGCAGTTTCATTCCTGTTGAATCCACTGCTGTTTGTGAAGGATCAGGTTCCCACCTCAGAGCGATGGGCTTTTTGTCTGTGTTCAGGGATTGTTTGTTTCAAGTTGCACTGTTTCCACTGTAATTGTATGGAGTGGTGGTGCTCAGGGTGTAATTTTAGTCCAGCTCCTCACTTGCTTTGCTTCACTTTATTCAAATTATGGTTGCAGAAGCTGCGGTGCTTCTTTTCAAACAGACACTGTGTGGGAAACTTAGCTGTTTGTGTGTACAGTATATACAGATAGACTTGGATTTATTTAGGTGTGTATTGTGCATATTACTGAATATTAGACCGGTCAGATGACCTTTTACCTTTTTACAAACACTGTTTCTTCCCATTCTGAATGCACCAAACCATCGTTAACTGTCTCTCTCTAACACACATGCACGCACACACACACTCAACATAATTCCTTCGTTTGATCCGTCAACCTCAATGAGGCCCACAGAAGCTAACAAGGCAGCACCACATAAAAGACTCCCCCCCCCCCCCAAAGCGCCCTCAACCTAAAAAATGTGCCCCTACTGTCTGCTAGAGTCGAGCTGGATTCAACCTGTCAGCTGCGTCTCCTACTGTCGGGGCCTCACCTTCCACTCCACCCCCAACTCATGGGACTGTTGGAAACACTTGGTGTAGAGGGCCAAAGGTCCTGGAAGAAGACGGGGTAGGAAAGCAGGTTAAGAAGCTCAGTGAGGGCTCTTGGCCATGGGGAGCAGAGGTCCTCTGGGCCCCTGATACCCTGGAGGTCTGGAGATGAGACTGAGGGTCTTTGTTGTGGGAAGACTGAGGCAGTGATGAGTGGTCTGGATGGAAATGTCAGATCCCCTAGGGCTGCGAGGGGAAAGAGAAATCCATCAATCTTTCTCTTTTATCAATCATTTATGAATAAGTCTGGTCTTTGTGCCGCGTCCTGCTATCTTTTCACCAGATTTACCATTTTGTTTTTTATGTTATCTCCTCTTCCAGTCTGTCTTTCCTTATTTTTCTCTTTCTCTTCAACTGCTGCTCATATACATTTCATAAAAAACAAGAAAACACAGCACTGTGACCTCCATCCTCCTCTCTACCTTCAACATTTTTACTCCAACAACTGTGGAACAAATCTCAAACTTTCACCACTATTGATACAGTTTGCTGTTACATTTAAAGATACAGTTTACACTATTGTCAGAGAAAAATTTGAACCACATTTTTGTGCTTCTGCAAACACTGAGAGCAAGTAAATATGACAAAGAAAATCATGGATTTATCTTGGCTCCTGTTCCCAGTTGGCAAAATCAGTCAGATTCATCATGCTTTGGCGCTAATTAAGTAACTAATTGAATATTTACAGGCTCCCAGAGCAGTGTACTATATCAGCCATTATAACAGGGAAACAACATTTTGGCCTTCTCCATGGTTTTCATACAGAAAAGGTAGAGACTTTCCACTGAAATGTTCTCCTCTTTGCCTTTGAGTCAGTCTTTAGCTCATTGCGTTTCCCTCCTCTCCGCCCCTTCTCTCCGTCTTTTCATGCATCTGTTCTCAAAGTGTTTTTTGGACCGTTGTGCCGTTGAGGCTGACAAGTCAGACAGGGCTATACACAACAGAGTGAGGTAAAATAGAGGCTAATTCTCTTTGGCAGACCGGCGCAGTTACACACAGGCCGATATACACACACGGGTTCTTGGCCAGTGTGGAGCCCTCCCAGGAGCAAGCTGACCATTCTGCAACAGTCACAACTCAGTGGCTCAATAGAAAGAGAGGGAGCGGAAAGGAGAGGATAAGGTGGAGGAACTGAGAAGGTCAGAGGGGATTAAAAAAGCACCAAACTGAGTGTTGGTGACTGGAATAAAGAGTAGTTTTGGACTGTACTTACTCCAAATTTCTATAGACCCTTCTTCATCCAACATTATCAGCATTTCAGCATCAGGGTATTGCAGTTGTTTGTCTTAAGTTGCGTTTCCCTTGATCCATTTATCTCTAACAGCGGGGGCCTTGACACTGGCTGATGCTGCATCTCGACTGTTACTGTAAAAAGAGTAAAAAATAAGATGAGGGTGCTTTGAAAGTATCCCCAAATATAAGAATGTCTCCCTGTAGAGTGCATACCTCTGCCAAGGCCCAACCCTGCCGCCAACTTTTCATCAAGATTCATGCATTATTCCCTGAAGGATTTGCGAAAATGTCGAAAAACGCCCTGTTTAGCAATGTTTATCCCTTTATCCGCACCAGTAGTTTATGGGGTCTATTCTGGGCTTAGACCCATCCGCCATCCGAGTTTCGTGGAAACCTGTTCAGCAGTTCTTAAGTTATCCTGCTGACAAACCAACTAACCAACAAACAATCGGACACACAGTTGAAAACACAACTGTTATTCCTACACAGGAAAAAACACCGTATGCGTCTTAATACTACATTCATATCATTTTTGGCCGCTCTGTTGTTGCACATTGCACAGCTGAAATTCAGAGAGGGGGCGAGGTCAGGAGGCGAAGGGGCAGGGTGACTGTAGAGAGGGAGGACAGGAGAAGGGAGTTTATGGTAAACAGCCACTAACAACATAACTGGGTGTCCTAATTGGGCAGGGAGGAGTGTGTGTGTGTGTGTGTGTGTGTGTCTGTGTGAGTTTGAGAGAGAGTGAAAGGTTCTCCAGGAAAACAGCTGTCTGCGTGGCTTCAAGAGGCTAGGGGGAATAGGTCAGAGGGAGCCCCCATAACCAGCTAAGCCGTCTAAACACACACACACACACACCCTCTCGTCTCCTCACCATATGGGAACCCAACCCAGTGGGCCTTTCATGTGGTTGTGGGCTGGGGAAGGGATGGGAGGGGAGGCAATTTCAGGAGCGGGGATGTGACACACGAAGTCTGAGCAGTTCTCCTCTGCCACTCCTCCTGCTCGCCTCATCCCTTTGTTTCTGCTCAAGAATTGCACAAGTCGGGGTGCATTTTTCTGCTCAGGGGTTTGAAGCAATAGAGCGGTTTGTGGTTTGGGCTTCAACCCCAATAGTTCCCCGTTCTCTGCCAAAGTTTGGGCGGAGTGCCTGGGTGTAGTTGAGTAAGTTTTGCCATATGTGCGCTTAAGCAATTAAAGGTCGCACCCCAATATTTTCTGAATGGCTTTCTTGCCCACTCATAAAAAAACACTGATGTAATACAATTAGCATTGGCTAATAATGTAATTGGTCATGTAGCTTCTAAATACATATATAGAGTGAACGTAGCCCAAGAAAATGGCATCTACAAAGACTAAATTCTAGCTATCATACAGCACTGTGAGTCATGTGTTGAAAATCAGGTTTTATAGTGATATGTGGTGCTGTCCCTCTCTCTCTCTCTCTCTCTCCTCTCGTTTAATCTCTTCCCCCC
This sequence comes from Pagrus pagrus, assembly GCF_965226575.1. Classification (NCBI taxonomy): domain Eukaryota; kingdom Metazoa; phylum Chordata; class Actinopteri; order Spariformes; family Sparidae; genus Pagrus; species Pagrus pagrus. Next base: position 10,434,776 of record NC_140200.1, read on the forward strand.
ATCACCCAGCCGCACACAGAAGCCCATTGTATGAGCTCACGTCTACCAGCCGCTCGTAGCATGGCGCAGACGGCTTGAAGCGTTGTCACACCGTAAGTCAAACACACACACACATATACACACACCAGTTTGCTCTCTGTAGCTGGTTTTTCCTTGTAGGTCACTGGGACACTGTAAATGGAATCAGGTCACATTTTCATACACCCATGTAGAAAGATGAATGTAGAGTGTTATGTCTCTGTTGTAGCAGAGTTCGTGTCAGGTTTCCAAACTTTGCGTTACCCTTTTGTACATGAGCATGTTAACCTTGATATGAATATCTTGTTTCGGCACAAAGATCATTATCTTTCCCCTCTGGTATGTGTGCGTGTTTATGGTTTTTCTCTTTTTTATCTTGTGGCACCCTTCAGCAAATCTGGCAACTCTCTTCATTTCAGTTTATGAGTTTTTTTACTCACTTGCTTTGTTTCCTGTTGATAGTTATGACAGAGACAGCCCTGAGACTGATGGAGAAGAGCTCTGTATTGTGGTCAAAAAGAAGCAGTGATTAGCTGCGTTTTATGAGTAGCCTGTTTAATTATTCCATTGCACTGTTTGCATATTGTGTCAACATTGTCGAGGCCAAACATGGAGGTGATTAGTAACAATAAATCACAGAGGAGACTGGCAGAATTTTTTTATTAGTTAGGCTTGCGGCCATGATGTATTCTGTGTGATTGATTGCTTTATGGCACCAAATAGGAAGAGTAATTTCCTCTATTACATCTTTGGTAAAGCTTAGTTTCGTCGTAAAGCCAGATGGCAGAGCAAAATAAATTGCCTGATGGAATAATTACTCCCAAAATTTCTGCCGTCTTGAACAAAGTGTAAGGAAAACCCCCACCAGTCAAGAACTGACCGACACAGCTTACAAGAAACTTTGCTTTGACAATCAATCATTTTCCAGAACATTTCAAACGTAAAATTACCCTCTGGAGTTTACTTGTAAGCAAACCAAAGTTATGTTTACAATCAGTGTTACTCACTCAAGAAATGTCATTACAGAAATGCCGAACTAGGTTTGAGGTTATTCAGATCCATTACAGTTTGTCCACCAGAAAGCGCTGACAGTTTGATTTTATTAATTTTTTTACACTGTATAATGTTCTGCTCGAAAACAAACCAAACAAACCATCCCCCTGAAATTGATGGTCAACTAGGGAGAAGACGCTGTGATGGATATGTTGGAAACAACAGACTATTCAGTCTGATTGTACAGTGTTAGAGCGGTGCTTCTTCCCTCACAAAAGATCTTTGGCTGAGTACAAACTCTATGATCTGCTGCTGGCGACCTTTGTCATTTTAACTGGTGAGTGACAGTCAGTGTGGGCTACAAACCGAAAACCTTATTGCCTACATAAATGTTACGTAGACTGCTCTCAACAAATGATAGTGTTGGAGTTGAGTTAATCTGTGTATTTTGCCAACCTCAGTGTCAAGCCGGCCTTGATAAAGGAGGGCAGTAGTATAGTAGAGTACAGTAAGAAAAGGAGCAGATTTTTGTTTATTTTTGTCACTCTGGATTTACTAAAATATGGCTGGATTGTCCCTGATACCGCTCAGGACATCCTTACAATCAACAGGCATCGCTCTCAATGAAATGCATTGCAGTGTAATGTCGAATTCATTCATGGACACACTCACACACACTATCATCGCTCTTATCTTGTGTTGCCAAGACTTACATGTAGTATTTGACTAGAGCTGAACCCCCGGAGAGACAACACAGACACAGTTGCTGCTGCCTTTATGCGTGCCCTGCTACTGTGGGGTGGTGACATTTACTGATAGCACTCTGTTGCTGTCTTTTCTCTGCTGCAGCCCTTTTCTGACGCTGTCCAGACACACATGCAGAAGTTCATAGGCACATACTGCTGTCTCATGGTGCAGTTACTACCAGCACTAGTGTCAGATATCAGGCCAATGGGTACTTGTTTTCATTGCATGTTTGGATTTTTCTGTCTGTGCTCATTCCTTCCTTAATCCCTTTGTTTGACTATGACGGAGGAATCGTGGTATTCACGCATGATCAGATGTTTCTGAGCTCAATCGAACATCTTGATTGCTTCATTCTGTAGTCTCCAGGCAGCTAAACATGTCCTCCGTGTGTGTGTGTGTGTGTGTGTTTCTCTCTCTATGCAGATGTGTGTGTGCACCTCTACAACCTCAACTGTGTTTCTGTGTGTCTGATTAAAGGCCTCGTCGACTTTTCTCATGTTGCTAATGAGTGTGAATTTGGCATCGAATGTTGACGAGTGTGAGAAAAAGGTCTGGTCACACACACCCTCGGTGTGGAGACAGAGTTAGAATGCAAGGCAGCCCATGTGGCAGTGTTTTCACTCCGCCGTGTCAGTTCGGACCAAACCCATTCAACCACAGCAGCACAGCTTCACTGTGTGTGTGTGTGTGTGTGTGTGTGTGTGTTGGCATGTCAGCGTGTTCATATTCAAAACACATCCTTAATGATAGTTGGCCTATTCAGCATTTTTAGACAGGGTTTGAGGTTGTTGTGTTGTTTACTCTTTGACTCTGATTCTTCTTCATTTAGCTGTTGGCTCTTTTTCCCTTCTGTGTTCATATTGATGTTTCTCATTTGGTTTGCGTGTGTCATGCAGCTATTGTGCTTTTTCTCCGAGGATTTTTTTTTTTGGTAGGGTTAAGTTAAGAGACATAGGAAACGAAGAGACAAAGGAGGAGAGGAAATGCATAAGGAATATAAAAGGAGGAAATCGTCACTCTGTGGAAATGTTTCTACGGTGTTTGTGTGTGTGTTTGTGAGAATACTGGTCCACAGTTTTGGCTAGCACGCTCTGATTTTTCACACGTACCAGATTGTTGACATGCACACTCCGGCAGACCGAAAAAAAGTTTAAACGACATGTGAGAAAAGGAGGAATATGTGGTAATCAAAGATGAATGGAGGATTTGAAGGAAATGATGGATAGTGAGATCAACCAAGCCACTTTAAAGACTGCAGTTGTGCTGGGATTTTCCCAACATGCCCAGCTTTTGTGCAGCAGGGCTTTGCAGACAAGATTACAGTAGTTTGCTGGTAATTTTGCTGGTATTGAAGTTAACCTCCTCTCTCTGTCCACACTTTGGTCCATTAACCATGAACTAACCCTTTGTCAGAGATGCATTTCCCAGCATCCTGTGGGAGATGGCGCTGTCAACTACGTCCTCTTCCATTTCCTGCCCCTGTCCCCATCCTCCCTACAGCCCCGGACCCTTAACCACACACTCAGAACCTGAGAGGAAAAATGCTCTTAGTCAGACAGCTGTCACCTCCCTCAGATGGTTCCTTCTGATTGTTCCCTCGTCCAGGGCAGCGTCACCAGCCACAGGATGTGACACGTCTCACGCCGCTGTTTCCTGCTGAACTGGAAAAGTAGAACAGCAGTGATGAATTGGTCGGCGGAAAGGGATAGTCAAAAGGTTTCCGGAGCTTTGCAACTTATGATTAAGGCAAACAATGTAAGCAGCAGTGCTGAGAGTTGTTCACACACATAATTACATTTTTCACTGACTTTAAACATACTGTCGGTCGGAGTTGATTTTACACAGACTAGCTTCAAATGATGTGCAGAAGACACGTGGTTACAGGAAACAGCAATTATTGTCCATCTCACTTATCGAGCCTGTTTCTTCTTCCCTATCTTTTTTGGTTCAGTTTGTGTTGTTTGTGAAAGCCATCCATAATCACATCAGAAGGAGAAAGCTCTTTGTCTGCTTGAGGACTGGAGAGGAGTGGATGGAGTTGATAATGACATGGAAGAAAACTAGAGGGAAAAAGATGGGAAGGATGATGCAGAGACAAAACAGTATGAACGAGGTGAAGACATTTGCAGTTTTAGGGTGAAGATGAACCAATGTTGCAACCGTCAGTGAGCACTGCTGGCACTAGTCAACCCTTGTCAGCAGCTTTGTGGTCAGTGGAGCATGTAGAAACGTTGGTGGAGCCCGTCGACGAGAGAAATCACTATGATCAGCTATACATCTAAGCGAATCAGAAATGGAAGAATAAAGGGAAAGCGTCTTGAGCACGTTGCTTTAAAATTCTTGATTTCACCCGTTCAGTGCAGTTTCTTAAATTTTGTTTTGCCTCTTCACCAGGGCCATTTGCAACTTTCTATCAGACATATTCTTGAGTAGAAGTGGCTATATTAACTATATTATTTTAAAGGATGAATACAGGCTAACACTATCTCGTGGTATGGAGACTTATTTCCTCTCCACAGGCACAGAACATGTAAGCTAGGTGGTCGGCGGCTGTAGTCTTGGCAATGTGTCCAAGTGCAGCTTTTTGGCCAAGACACAGGTGAAATGAGGCCTTGGTCACCACTGGTTCTTTGTTGGTTTGGTTTGTCTGGTCCCTTAAAGAGACTCACAGCCCTTCCAGGGCTGCAAATGCTCCTAAACATACCTACCTAAAGACACTAAAATATGCATATGAAACTCAGTGATCAAAGTTGAGTGGACATTTAACTTTTACCCAAAATTGCATTCGTGTGTTTGCAACTAAAGCCTTGTGCAGGCCGCGTTCTCCTTCACCACTCAAATCAAATTAAGCCTGACCATTCTTTAGGCTTGATTGCTCAGCAGCTAAGTCCTACAAAGAATCCATTTCAGAAGTGTGTATCAATGTGAGTGTGCGCTTGAATGTGTATGTGCCGATGACCCCCGACTTGAAAGGAGCCTGATGACCCGTTAGAAGAGCGTACGGGCCATGCTGCATCGCCCCGGCAACAACTGCCACCGGCAGATAGCATCCACATCACCGTAGCAACCTTGGGGTTGGGAGGTAAGGGGCCCCCTTGAATGCACCACTCCCTCCTCACACACACCCCTCTTTTCTTTGTGACAGGTTTTCGATTGGCCAGCGTGTGTGTGGGCTCTGCACGCGTGCAGTGATGTGGTGCAGAGGTTGCCAAGTGTGATTGTGAGTGGGTGTGTGTGTGTGTGTCGGTGTGTGTAGTCTTTAAACTGATGTTAGCAGCGCCATGGTCCTTTTATGGGGCCAAACTTTGCGCTATGTTTAGAGCAGTGTCATGACCAGATAGCATCATGCCTGTTAAAGGGATTAGGATTTGGAGCCGGAAGCAGAAGAGGAACCCCTATGCAGGTAGGTGTGTTTGTGTGTTTTTTGGTGGGAACGTGTGTCTAGGCAAATCATTTGCTTACTCTCGCACATGTTCACAACTAACTCTCGAGGAAGGATGAAACAGCTGAGGATGAGACGGGGAGCTAAATTAGAAAGAGAAATGTGTGAACAGTGTGAAGTGGGATAGAGAGGAGGGAGAGACAGAGAGACAGAGCGTGTGAGAATCATCACTTAGTGCAGTATGTAGACTGTGAGCGTGCTTTGTTCAGGCTGGTTTGGTAGGATCAGGATGACCTGGTAAGGAGCAGCAGGACTCTGGAGTCTTGGACTGAGTTGAATGGAAACTGATGCAGAGACAGACGGACAGGCCACTTCAGGTGATTTTTTCAGGCTCTCTTTATTGCTCTGTATCGGAGATAATAGGTCTTGGAATGTGTGATAACAGGTACTACAGCGTTACTTCTTTGATCTGAACTATTGTGTCAAGACGGACTGGTCCAGTTGGCTGTCCCTAAGGTTGTGCATTGTCAGATGAGTATGACATTTTTTTTTAAATCTGACGCACGGATGTTCAGATAGGCTCTAATGATGATTGAGGGATCAACAGTTTCACAGTTGGTGTAGCCTTTAGTCCGGTCTGGACTGGACAGTAGTAGCGCCACAGGATGACATTATTACGACAACACACCCTGACTATTTACCTTCCATCATTTAAATAATTTACCCTGTATTATTGTATTATTAATTAGGGGTTTTATATTTGGAAACACATGATACACTACACCTTCCCTCCTGCAGTAAACACACAACTCACTGTTGAGCCTGATGTACACTTTAAACAGCAAGAATTCACAAGATTAAACTTTTTTTTTAAATTCATACATTATTTCATTAATTACATTTGAACCACATGCATTGAGGACCTATTTTCTGTTATGCCCTGATACACTCGTTTATTTGATACATCTAGCGTAAATTTGATGCAATTCAAGACAGTCCAGCATTAAATGCAACACATATACAACTTAAATAAAGCTGTGTCAGTGGGATGTTGATTATTGTTATTTCGGAGGGCTGTAATATGGGATGCTGTTGCTTTATATTGATAGGTTTCTAAGGATTTGTCCACCTACATCAAAAACAAGAGGCTAAAAAAACCCTTTGCAGTGCTATTGTATTGGATTAGATTTAATAATCTAACTTTGGCGTATCTTGTAGTTGAAATTCTGCTTTCACTATATAGAAACACTCTATAAGGAACACTTTATATACGTTAAAAAAAACCAAAAAACTTCCTTTTGTATTATATTTCACACTCTGACGTTATAACAGTAAGATATGTTGATAGTTTGACTGAGCAATAGTGACTGCTCATTCATCCTTTGTGCAGGTGGAGGAAGGGTTTTAATGATCATGCTGCAGTTTCTCCCTTTCTCTTCTCTACACACACACACGCACACACACACACACACACACGCGCGCGCGCGCGCGCACCCTCCACCTCCCCACTAACAACATATCCAAGGTGTGACTTTGCCTATTAGCAGTGCTGCAGTAGTATTCATCAACACATTTCTCTCTCACACGTCACACTCTTGCCAGTTTTTCTATTTAAACCCACATTATCAGTTGCTATGCATTTATTACCATCTCCCTCTCTCCAGGTGAGATTTTTATTTTTGTGTCTCAACATGCTTTTTTTTTTTCTTCTTTACCCCTTTCTTACATGAAGTTTCTTTTAACAATCTTCAATCGTCTAATTTTCTGGTTGGTTTGGTCTTTTTTTTTGCTCTTTTAATCCCTTGTGGAAAGTTAAGTGCTATCATAGATTGTACACAGCTCATATTGAACAACCAGATTCAAAACATGGTGCGTTTCTTTGAATCTTGAATGGGATTTGAAAGGTTCACACTAAAATGAACCTCAAATCAGATCATCCTTGAGATGCAGGCAAGCAAAGATTCAAACCAACCAACAGACAGTGTTGTTATTACTAGTAGACTACCAGAAGAATTTGATCCGTTTGTAACTGGAGACCATATCAAGGAGTCTATGTCTGCAGTTGATCAACCTGTTTGTGCACACTGAATTAAGTTAGTGCGTGTTATCGGCAGCATGCAGGATTCTTGTGAAAACTAGTAAAAGTACTCCTGTGTCACTCCTCCTTCACATGCTTGTTTACCTTTACTTACCTTTTTTCCTTACCTCTTTCTGAACTGAGAAAAGACAACTTGTTGGTGAATAAACAGTCAAATTGATTTGGGATTAGTCACACATCTTTTACGTATCTCTCTATCAGTCATCTTCATGCCCTCCTTCACCCTCTCCCTCTGTTCCTCCTCCTCACATCAGTCTTAATAACCTTACTGAGAACTGACTCATACTGCGGACGTGAACAGAATGTTTTGTTTGTCAAGAAGGTACAGCACCTCTTCTTCTTCTTCTTCTTCTTCTTCTCCTTATCTGTTCCTGTAGCTTGGTCGCTTTATTAAAAGGAAGATGTTGAACTTCCTTCATTTTCAAAGCTTTAGCTCTTTCTCAATTTTGCGTTTTTGAAAAGTGTCAGAAATCACTGCAGACCACATCGATGTCAGTATAACATAAACAGCAACACACAGCCTTTACTGTGACCTTGAGTCTGGCTGCCAGTAAACGAAAATGTCCACTCTCTCCACAGATGTTATTCACAGGATATTTAAAGGCTTCTCGACTCTTTATTATCTAATGTTTTGACAGCTCTTGATAAGCTTCATAGATAATCATACATCTTCATTGATCTATTCAAGCTTCTTATTAAACGGTAGGATAAGCAGACATGTCGTGACACGGCACACAAACACAACTCTCCTGGGGGTTTATTTGCATATTATGATCTTGTTGTCGTCTCAGTTGATTTAATTGTTGCACAACATATGATACAGACATCAAAACTTCCTGACCTGTTATTATAATTACTTACAAACTGGTTCTGTAACTGAACCTGAAATGATGATAACACTTAATTATTTGCATGTCAATTATGCTGCAAACAAAATATTTTAAATAGCTTCTGAGGTACTTGGACAGACATGTATCCTGTAAGTGAGACGACATACTATTGAGGTCACGGTGATGTCTTTAGATGACGTCTTGCCTCGGTGGATGAACCAATAATGGACACTCTGTTTCTGAATTACCTCAGACATATCAAGTAATTTCTGTACTGCAGTTTCTTGTTACAGCCGACACACCGATACTGATAAATCTGCAATAAGCTAAATGGGTCATCTAAAGTCTGCTTCTCTCTGCAAAATGTTTCTCCAGGTTTCAGTTTGATTTGAGTATGTGGAGAGGTTGAAGACATTTCTGTAACTGTTGTCCCTCCGGTGCAGCAATAGCAGTGAGGACCTTGTGGTCGCTCTTCTGTTCTCCTACCGGCAGTGGTCAAATGAAATACCCACTGAAGTCAGAGAGGAAGACTGCCTGTCTTCCACTGAACGCTGAAAACCTACTTTTTCAGATGACACCTTGAAACCCTAGCACTTACTTAAATCTAAAAACACGTATACTGTAATATACTGAACCTGTTTTAGTGGTTTGATGACATCCTTGATCCTATCAAGTTCAAATCAGGACTTTTCATCGTGATATGAGACTCTGTATCGTCTTATATTTTGATACTTTTGCTATGGCATATGTGTTGTCTTCTCCTGGTTTTAAAGGTGGCAATCCATTAAACTGATGTCGTTTTCTAAACTTAACAGACTGTTCTACTTGTTCTAATACATTTCTTTACCCACTTAGTCATTATGTCCACATTACTGGTGATTATTGATCAGAGATCTCCTTGTGTTAATATTTTGTGAAAGTACCAATAGTTGTCCCTACAACATGACTCATTATCTTGTGTAAAATGGCAATGTATGTTTATAGTTTTGTACAGTGGAATTGTTGTGGCTTGTTGCTGTTGCTATTTGGGAATGTGACCTTGCTGGATTCTCCGCTGATCAACACCTGAGCGTTTAAAGAAACACCTGTTGACAGTTCAACACAGAGCGAATCTGATGAAGCAACATGGAAACACGTAGTTCACTCCTTGTTGTTATTGATGTACTTTTTAATAAAATAGTGTCAGTTGTATCCTGGTGTGCTGGAAAACTGATTCTCTTTTGTTTTTGGGTGGTTTGCCCTGTACTGGCTGTACCCAGGGGAGAAGCTCTGCTGGGCATGGGGTATCTTCCGTTTATCGATATTGAGGTATTTAGTCAGAAACATAGCGTGCTTTTGAGGAGAGTTTTTTTAAAAGCGATATCGTCCAGCCCTATTTTGAATGCATTTGTTGTAAGCCGTTTGTTTGCCAAATGAAACTATTGTGCTCTAATGTTGCTCTCCTCTTCTCTCCACATGGATTCATTCTGGGACCTGACCTCTATCCTTTATGACCCTGCATCCACAACTCAACAGGTAAGTGCTTTTATTTGACACACTCAGCATTTAACACTGCCGGCCCAGATGTTTTTAATATAGTCACTTCACCTGCTCTCTTCTTTATTTCTTCATAACCACATCTATCTTTGTCTCTCTACTGTATGCAATTTACAGTTTAAACTCCCCACAGACTGTCCTAGTCTATGATTTATAGATTTGTTTTTTAAGTGATACCCGAGGGAGGTGGAAGATGTACCTTTAGGAGTGTGGTTAAATGAGGACAGCGGTGTTGTGTGTTAAGAGTGCATTTTGCTTGTGTGAAGAAGTGTGTTTCTCATGTAGTGGAAATGGCCCAAGGGCTGACCTCTTGATGCGAGAACGTGAAATATTGCCCGGTGTACGTGTGAGATCATTAACCTCAGTGTTTTGTCAATGCTATACCATGCAGAGCCCACAGGCGCCGTTCTGTTTTCCTCTCTCTGTCTTTGTATAACTCTCACACACACATGAATCCACAGTCGTACACACTCGGAGCGCCTTTGGTAACCACCCACAGAGACTCCAGTTCCTTCAGCTCAGCCATAAAGTGTTTTCTCACTGTAGAGCGCCGACCTGCTCTCACACCCCTATGACCCATATCACTTCTCTTCACACTGGTCCTCTTTCTCTCTCACAAACAGCCTGCAGCTTCGGCCGACTTGTCCCACCAGTCCGACCGACCACTTAGATCCCAAGATTTACAAGCCATTTTTATTATTCCAACAGGAAAAAAAATGTTTTTGTTAGGAAGGGGAACCTCCACTTCTGGGTCTTTCAAGGGTCTGGGAAGTGCACAAAGGGTCAGTGAGGTGTTGAGAGCATTCATCTCCGCACAGTTTGTTGCTGTGAAAGTCAGTCTTCGTGTGCAGTCTATTTTATCCTGTACTGGGTGAATGCGAATCGATCAACATCACAGTAAATGTGCCATTGTTGGCCAAAAGGTGAATTTGGCAACATGTTGAATTGGCCATGAAAAAACAACAATTTTAGACATGATCATATGGATGAGGAATTATCATGAAGTACATTGAACACAATCTTAGAAAATCTGTTTAAATGTTTATTTAATCTGAAAGTATCCGTAAAACATGGCCTTTAGAAAAGGAAAGTAGGAATTGTATTTACATGTCGGTTTTTGCTGTTGGCAGTGGGTTGAGATTGAATTGACTGAAAAAAGTGTTTAAAACTTAAGATAAATCACCACAGTTCAGTTCAGTTTGGCTTGACTGAGTGTTGTGAAGATGATCATAAAGTTGATCAACAAGCCATAATTTTAAATTACCAATGAACACTTAAAAAGCAGTTTAACTGGAGCTGACAGCATGTAATTCATGTGTCAAGGAGCCGCCTGGGTGACAAATATTTCTCTTCTTTATTTTCCGATTGTAAAAGCCAATACTCCATCATAGATATTTATATATGTTGTATATCTGTGCGTGCAGATGTGCATGTGTGTGTTCAGGTGTGTGTATAGACTCTCCAGGGCTTTCTTCCTTTGAAATGAGGTTAAGTGTGTATGTGTGTTCATGCGGTGTACTGTAGTGCTGACGGCTACATTCAGACTCATCCGTGTCTCTACATGTTATTAACTCTCCTATTCTCAGCTCATTATATGAGCCTTTGGGCAAGAATTAAATGAACTGACGAGTGTTCAACTGTGGAGCACGGAATATCTTTTTGAAGCTTTAGTTCTCAATGCACCACAAAATCTAAAACCAATAAATCTATAAGCCCCTCAGCATTTCTCTATAGACATAAATATTTATGATTAAATGGACAAGAATCAAAGTCATTATTAAGCCAATCAGCACCATCATGGTTGTTAGTTTGATTTAATCTGATTAGGAGTTACACTCTAGCAACAATAACCCTTTATTTATGTGCACCTCCAATGGTCCCATTTTCTGTATTGGGAAGTTGTTCTTCTGACCTCTTTTTGACTTGTTATCAGGATAAATGATAACAATTTCTATCTAAGGTCAAAAGTATTGATACTTGGATATTTTTTCAATACCACGTGTTTAAAAGAATTCGATTTCCACATTTGATTGTATTGAAGCTAAATACACTTTTAAAAAACAATTATTATAATTATTATTATCATTATTATTTTTAATGTCTTGGTATGTTTTCAGTACATTTTTTCAGCTCTTCTACGCTCATGACTTTTTCGGTATTTTAGTATCGAATGTGTGGTTTTTTTATACAAGCAGTGTATGGAAGTTAAAAATTCTAGTATTATATATCTAGTAACTTATTTCTAACTAATGTAGGTGTCTTTGCATCACATGTGAGCAAAGAATTGATAACCATCAACCCAACATTTATATTCATCTGCACATTTCTGTGTCACTTTTTCAGATCTGGGGTCAGGGTTTGGTGAGAGGCAGGCTTGAAAAGTGAATGGGAAGGATCAGAGGTGAAAGTGTCCTTGGCAACATTTTTCAATTGTTCCTTCAGGGGGTGTTTAGGAGCCTGTTTCCTGGGGGTATATTTGCTCTGTACGGACACTTTTTCGGATCTCGGGTCACGGTTGGAGGCAGGCTTGCAAAGTAAATGGGAAGGATCAGAGGTGAAATTTGACTAAGTGTCAGGGGCACACCCCCAGGGGGTGTTTAGGAGCGTGTTTCAGGCCATTTGGAGGCAGTTGGCACCTATTTGTATTGACACTTTTTTTGGATATAGCGTTAGGGTTTGGTTAGAGGCAGGCTTGCAAAGTGAATGGGATGGATCAGAGTTGAAATTTGACCAGTAAGGGGAAACATAAATATATGTTCATATAGGATACCATGGGTCATTTTAATTAGTTGAATGAGCAAAATGGCTTTGAAAACCTGAAAACCTGAAAACCTGACAACCTTTTATGTGACTGACTCAGATTCAGCGACAAAGTTATTACTCCATGCAATTATCTGACACTGAAGCAAAGCCAGTTGTGAGGCAACAGTCTTTCATGTGGGGAAATGTGTAGCCATGGCCTGGTGCTTTAATGATGGAGCGACTGTGTTGTCTAGACAAGTGGGAGGTGGAGACATTGTCCCTAGAAACCCAGCGACAGAGAAAATGTCACCCACAAATAACTATATTTACACTTTTGGCTGAACTGAAGCTGTACCCTTCACTTGGCTGAGCGAGTCATTGTTAGTGTACGGTTGACTGACTTTTATTAAGGTTCTGGAGACTGTTGAGGCTACTGGGCGCTGAATTATACAGGAGTTGTTTAAACATCAGTTGTCTCACTCTGCCATTGAAGGACTTTTGCTTGTACTAAATCATTTGTCAAAGTACAGATATGATAGTACCTTCTTCTTGGCCATTTCTTGTCTTAATCTTTCTAACAGCAGCATTCATGGATTTTGGTTTGTCAGCTGTTATTTTCAAGTGTTTGCATTAGATGCATTGATTCCTACATTGGACTGGTTGGTCCATCTTCTCCCCTCCAAGTTGTTTTTGGCAGTCAGCAGCATGTCACATGTAGCCAGGACTTAATGCTGAAGGGCTTTCCCCGGCTTTCAGAGAGCTTGAACCCGTAACCTCAGGATGGTGGATTTTTCATGAGATTAGACTAGTGAAGTCTCAACACCGCCATCACGCTAAATCCATGAAAATATTTACAGAGCAGTTCGTTGCTGGCTGAAAATGTTTTCATCACGAAGAGCTTGCAACTGATAACTCTAAAGGACCCTCATTTATCAGGTTTTAATTAGCTGGAATTAGCACATATTTTCTATCCGTGAACAGATTTGTGTCTGATTTTATGAAAAATGTGCTTTATTATAAAATGAAATGATAATGCAGTATGAAATTAATGCACCTCAATAGCGGAAGTTAAGTTGTAACGACAGGGCCCCAGACTCATTTTTTTCACTGGTTGCACTGGTGTGCCTAACATTTTCACTTAGGTGCACGAGCCCATAATTTAGGGGCATCCATTTATACATTTTCATTATATATGCAACAGAAATTACGATAACCTCAATTGTTAGGTTGCACTTGACAGATTTTTGGGCGCATGTGTGACCAAAATAGTCGCATCCTGGAGCCCTGTATGATGTTTTGTGTAGCTCTTGCGGGGTTTAAAAGATGTGGTATTTACCAGGCAGGGAGGGTCTAACAAAAGACGCCAGTGTGTGGCATTTTGGGAAGTGTAGTATCCAGTGTTCGTATTTTAGGCACTCAAAATCATGATTTGTCTGCCTCTGATGCTGATTTTGTCAACGTTTTAAGGAAAAGTCCATCTCTAGTGAGTCTCCCAACTTAATGAAGATCCAATGTAAAATCTCCAGAGTAACTCCATCATAAAATAACGTATAGTGTGTCAAGCATCTCGAAAGAGACTGAGCAGACAGTGATAGTGTACATCAGCCAAAGAAATGCATCCGCTGGATGAACAGTCTCAGGAAGATAGTCTACTAGAGAAATTTGTTAAACACTGTCATTTCATTTATTATTTATTTAGAGTAACCTTTGTATTGTACAGAGAGACCAGCTTTAATGGAGGATTTCTTCCCAGGTACCTTTGAAACCTAAACCGATTTTAACACAGTTAGAGGCCCTGGAGGAAGAGAAGGTACCAGTGGAACTTGAGATACAATGAAAAATACACAATACCTGTTTTGGATGGGGCTGCATTTCATGTTTTCATTCTCCTTTGGTGGAAAAACAATATTCTGCTTTGGTTAGTAACTAAATATGTGTGTGCTCATATGATGAGTGTAAGGTGCGCAGTTTGAGCGGCGGAGAGTTAGTTCACAGATCAGCGTAAATTCATGTGGTTGTCTGCCGGCTACAGGAGGTGGTCACTTGACTGGATTTGAAGTGTGTACAGACGGACACGCACGCTAGTACAAGCACATACCTGCAAAGACAAGTATATGCAAACACATATACAGAGATCAGTGTGAAATGCACACCCAGACAGACAGACGCCTGTACACAGACATAGACACACACCTGTGAGCAGCTACACAGACACATGCATGCAGAAAGACAGGCATGAAGACTGAACACACACACACACACACACAGCGGGAAAGTCCCTGTGTTAGTGCGCAGTGGGTGGGTGGCCACGACCAGTGGCCTTTGGCTTTGAGTCCGAGGTAGGCCGAGAGTTTGTGTTTCACCCCCTCAACGCAGATACACAAAGACTGGCTGTGTCTGAGAAAAGAGAGATTAGACGAGGAGGAGTGAGGTCCGCGGAAAGGGGGAGCGAGGCGGAGAGAAATGTTGAAACGGTGATTTCTGGGATTCTTGAGTGAGATTTGAGATCAACAAACAAAGACAAGCGAGTTTGGGAGGGAAGATGAGCCTGAGACAAAGGGAGGTGGAGGGATGGAGAAAGACAGATGGGGAGAAGGAAGGAGGGAGAGAAATGGAGGGCGGCCAGATGGAACTCCGCTCTCAAACTTTTGACAGCTCGTGGGAGGAATTTCTTTGGGGAACTCTATTTCTGATTGGTGTGTGTGTTTGGATACGTGTGTGTTTTGACAGCCATGTCGCGTTACATGGTTAATCATAGCACAGCAAATACAAACTCCCTCTTTGTTTATATTACTCTGTGGGTGTGTTCCACTCAGACGCTCTATTTTGAGTTGATCTATTGTGTGTGTGTGTGTGTGTTCGTCGTGCTCGTCCACCATTACACCCATGGTTTGTCTGTAATGTGCCTTGAAACCCCAGTGTGTAACGGCTGGAAGTCAGCGCTGCCAGCTGGTCTGGCCAGCAACTGCTGATCTGGATTCTGGATTCTGCTCTTAAATCCCTCCCTAACAGGTTGACTTGATTTGGGAGCTGTTCTTGGATCAGGAGTAAGGAGAGTAAGCCAGCGGCGCGGAAAGAGGTTGCAGACAAGAATCTCTGTGCGTGTGTGTGCATTGGTAAATTAAAGCTGGTCTCAGTCCAGCATTTAAAGAAGGCTTGTGCTGGGTTGATGTAGTGCTATGAGCCAGGATAAGAGGGATGAGCTCAGAATAACGAACGATTTTGCATGGTGTGTGTGTGTGTGTGTGTGTGTGTGTGTCAGACAGCTCACAGCTGTAGAGGGCAAAACGCCAGACCCAAAGTTGGCCCCTATTGTCACGGTAACGGTCGGCCTGCCGTCTGCTCAATCAGCATAATTGACTCGGTCTCTCACTCTCGCTGTCTTTTTGTCTTTCATTTTCTGTCTCAATCACTTTCTCTCTCTTTGTTGGTCAGTTTCCCTCTCCCTTTTCTTCTCTAACTGACTTTCTGCTTCTATCCCCTCCTCCTCCCTAAATCAGTGTTGATGCCAACGCTGAGTGTTTCTGGAAGAACTGCAGATACAGACTGCACACATACAGGCATGATGGGCCACACACACACACACACACACTCCAATGTACTACAAGGCTGCTGCTTCTGTTATTTCACACATCCTGGTTTTTATGAGAGTTTTCCTCTCACTTGTGTGCTCGTTAAACGGCTTTCTTCATGTAAACACATGGCGTTTAATACTCACACCTCTTAGCAGGCTGTAAATTTGCACACGCTGATTAAAAAAACACCTTTGCTTTCATCTTTTTTTTTTTTAATATTCCGCTGTTCATGCTTTTTTTTTTTCTTTATTTGTTTGTGTATCTTTTTCTCACATTGTTTTGGACTCACACTCGGTGTCAGACACACACACGCTCTCGCACAAAGAAAGAGGTTTCAGTAATAGACTGTGGCACCTGTAGTACGCAGGCCCCAGTGGGGTTTGGTGGGCGTGTTGCCAGATTGGACTCCTGGTGGGCTGCCAGATTGGCTGTCAGCACATTAGCTGAACTTTGTCTTCGCTTCTGTCTGACTGTTCACCCCTTTCCCTGGGGAGTCCGGCTTCATTTCGGCAAGAGATGAATCCTTAATGATGTAAAACCATGGCCTAGATGACTTGTATAAAAATAATGTTGGTTCCACATTATTACCATCTAAAAATGCAGATGTTTCTACGTTTGTATATTCTTTTATTGTCCAGACGCACTTTTCCCATTTTTACCAAATAAACATGTATTTTTAAATCTGGAGAACAAGATTGGTTGGCCTGGACATCTCTCATTATATGCTGTTTTGTCACACATTTTACCTTTTATCAAAAGATTTGAGAGACTAGTAGTCACCCATATGGTTGGATATTACAGTGAATGGTAGGGCAGCAGGTCTTATAAATGGCAGTGACAGCCGGAGCAACACTGACTCTGCTGGAGCGTCACTGTGGGAGGTCCCTGTTGAATAGACGCATGTGTTTTGTCAGCATGGAGCTTGCTGTTTTCACAACACTGCACATGGACATGACACAGCATCCACCTTACACACTTGGAGAACAATACACACAAGCACACTCGCAGTCATATGTGCAGGGAAGACATATACGCACGTGTTCCTTCATAAAGTGTCTACAGGAAGTGGACTCTTATGTTCAAGGCAGTCATCTTAAAACTGAAGTGGAGTCAAAACATATACTTGTATTTCCGTATTTGACACGTTTACAGTATTTGAGCTTGTCTTCATGTATGGGCATGTGCGTTGAAAGTGTACATTCTTCTTTCCTGACTGATGCTTCCCCACAAACAGCTGCTTGTCAGACTGCTGTCACCGCTCAGGTTTGGGGGGAAAAAAAAAAAACAGCTCACATGCACACACACACATTTTCTCAGTCTTACCTGTGAGATTTAAAAACAGGTTCAGCCACATGTCAGAATAACACAAGCCCAGTTATAACACTGTTGCAATGACAAACATGCTGCCCAGCAGTTCATAATTACACTTGACTGGCAACAACTTTTGTCTGTCGATCTATACTCTCAAAGCTCATCATCAATCACTGAATACTAAAAATATTGATTATCTGCCCTTATTACATTTTGGATTTTGATGTGCATAGTGGATTTTCTTCCCTCTGTGTGTGCACAGTGATTTATTGGCATGGTGATATGCAAGTTTGTCAAATGTTTGTCTTGTTTCCAGATTTCATACTGTGCCTGTTCAGTATGAAGCACTTTAGAGGCTGAATAGCAGAAAGTAAAGGTTTCATTAATGTGGTTATGTAATCCTAAATATGTCTTCTCACTTCACTTCACTTGCAAATTTTCACACATCACCCACAGTCCTATTCTTACATACGTCAAAATTCACCATCTGTGCGTGATTTTATGAATACTGTAGTCTGCGTGAAAACTTCAATGCATATGCAAACCACATCTGGCATCAGGTCTGCAGGAAAAGCTCCTCCACTCAGGCATGACTGATCAGGAATGCACAGAGCCGACCGCACCCTTTCTCCCCTTCAACCACTGGACGCAGGCCTGTTGAGTGTATGTGCGTGTGTGTGTGAGTGTGTGAATGCCCTGCTCAGATTACCGGAGTTCATTTGTCTTGTAAGCTGTAGTGCCACTCCTTTCTCAAACTTTTTACTCTATTCATGCTACAGTATCACCTCATTCCTCTCTTCGCCTTTCGCTCTGTCTCTTTCTCTCGACACGAACTAACAAAGACAAGGTGTCTCAACTCATAAATCTACGGCGTGAACACAGGGGAGTCTTATGAACGCTACACATATGATTATACTGGAAGAAGTGCTCTCTGCAGCCCTCATGCTGGACTCGGCTGTTTTAACAGATGTGGCTCAGACGCACACACACAGCCTGTGCTTCCTCCCTGTCCTTTGTCTTGACGATGGTGCATTCGTTGGTGCAAAAAATGCTGAAATACGCCGTGTGTGCACCAAAACAATGTGACCGACTAATAGCCGTGCTGAAGCTTGGAGTCAGCTGCCACTTTAGGGTCAGGAGTGAAGGGTCAAAGGTCAATACCTGC
This sequence comes from Pagrus pagrus, assembly GCF_965226575.1. Classification (NCBI taxonomy): domain Eukaryota; kingdom Metazoa; phylum Chordata; class Actinopteri; order Spariformes; family Sparidae; genus Pagrus; species Pagrus pagrus. The sequence continues at coordinate 10,453,173 of NC_140200.1, forward strand.
CTCACTTTTCTCTTTGTCTCTGTGAATAAACTGCACTCACACATGACTCTAGATACACACATGTATGCACACACACACATTCTTAATTGCATATGTGTGAGACTGGCGCTCTGAGCTAAGCTGGCAGCTTTTACAAGAGAATAATAGAATTAAGTAACACACACACACACACACACACACAAACACACACACACACACAGTGCTTTCTGCTGGAATAATAGATGTTGGGATAATGGAGCACGTGGCCAGAGGAATGAGGGGATTTGTCTTCAAACCAGAGTGAATTGACAAGAGTTGACTCCAGGGGTCTGGACCAGCTTAGTTGCTCTCTAACAACTCCACACAAGAACCTCTGTATGTGTGTGTGTTTGTGTGTGTGTCCTCGCAGGGGGTGTTCCAGAGGCCAAATATAGTCCTCGAATGTTTGGAATAGCAGTGTTATCCCTGACTAAAGATTGCTATCTTTGCACACACACACACACACACGCCCATAAACAGGCCGTGAGATAGTGTTGTTTATTGATTGTAGTCTCATAGTTAAGTGTTAGGCATGTACATAAAAACACACACACATTCACACTGGCGCACAGTTTTCCAGCCCATTTAACTTCACAATGAGGACCCAAGGCTACACTGACCAGCAGGGAAGACTTTTACTCCGCAGAGGAATTTCAGTCTGATGGTGTCCCCATGTGGTCGGACATAGTAATTACACCTCTAACAAGGCAGTGTTTAAAGTCCAGCTGACATGAAATACCCTGTTTAACCCTTTCAGATCACATCCACTCTCATATTGTGCACCTATTTACTAATAAAAAACAATCATGTCTTTTTCCCGTTCAAGTTTAAGTGATGAGCGAGTAGCACAGAGCTTAAACAACTTTAATTAATAGTTATTTCACTGTAACGAACAATGAAAAGCTCCACAAACCATTCTTTATTGTAAAGTTGCAACTGATGTTTATAACACGTTGTAAATGGTTGTGTAGTAAATATTGTGTAGTTCATCTATAAAATGATCTGATATTTATAAACCATTACAATTGCTTAAAAAATGGTTCAAAAGCATTTCATCACTTCTTAACAGTTAGAGTATTAACTAAAGTTTAGTTAACTGATTGTGTTAATGATGGTTATTATAAAGTGTTACCATTGATTGTGTTCTCAGTTATGTTAAGAAATAGTGAAAAATGCTAATTGCATGTCCAAGGTGGCATCTTCCAGTGCCCTTACCCCAAGATATTGTTTTAACTATCATGCATGCCAAAGAAAATCAGCACATTTTAAAAAGTTCTGCATTTTTAGTTGCAAAATTAATTTTAAAAAATGTGAAATATTTTTCACTTTAACAGATAAGAACAGATTAATTGTATGTCGTTATTTATCTGGAAAAACGATACATTAAATACGTGATCATTTCTTGTGATAACAATAACTCTGATTAAAGAGACTTCAAAGCTCCTGAGATAATAAGGGGCCTTCAGAAACACTTTCCACCGCCACCAGAGGGCTGTTGCTGGACTACCGACGCTGCCCTGCCCTGTTCCACCCTGCCCTGCCCTCTGGAGGTCTGAAGTTGCCAGGCAGCTAACTTGATAGTGTGACATTTTATACTGTGACTCACATTCATCTGTTATCATGTGGATAAGTCAAGTTTGTTTCCTGTCATCTGCTTCCGCCTGAGGCTTAAGGTTTGATCATGGTTGAGTTGCATCAGAATGTGTTTTCTTCATTTGAACGGATGGAGTGTGTGTTTGTGTGTGTTTGTGTGTGTGGGTGTGTGCTCGTTCATCCATTGTTCTGAGAGATCAAACAATAATAATTAAGGTCAACCTCACCCCAACCTCCCCACCTCCCATCATTCTCAGTGGCAGTTTAAGTGCATCAAGCCACCATATGAGGTTAGTCTATGGACTCTAGTGACCCCACAGGCGCTCAGATGGCTAACTGAGTGAGTAAGCCACACACACATCACAGCACGGTATATGCATATGAAAGCCTGTGGTAAATTTTCCCCTTTCATGCCACACACCACACAACATATGCAAGCAATATACATCAATTTTATCCCCCATGCACAAATCATGTGGGGTTTTTTTGACATACCACATAAACTCACGTTGACATTAGAAAGACAGCGTCTCGTCTGTATTACTGTCAGTGTGAATGACGCATCACCTCTTTGCAAAGCCTCGTGGGAGTCTGAAGAGGTCGCTCCTTGCACTTAAGTTACCACAACACAATTTAATGTTGCTTTTTGTCTGCTGCGCAAATCTGGTGCTCTTTATTAATCCTGTTAATGTAAATGATGGCTGGAGGAGTGACAGTGAAGGACAACTGTAGGAGGACTTGAAAAAAATGTGAGGTTTCATACTTGAAATGGAAAGATGTAAAGAAAATGAAGACAACTTGACTCTTGTTTTTCGTTTTAACAACATAAAGAGGAATAAGAAGATGAATGGGGCTGTCAGACATGTTGCCAGTTGAGGTGAAGGCTGAGCTCTCAGGTTCAAAAGGAGGTGAGGGTTCAGAGTTCGTACAGGTCAAACAGTAGTCAGGAGGTGACAGCAGATAAAAATGTCCTTAGTGTTGTGTGAAGATTAGAATAGGATACAGCGCACACTCAGGAAGGCAGTTTAAGGATGTGATCTCATCTCATTAATGTCTTTGCAAGTCCTGATCATTTTTGTCTTTGTGAACCTCGCCGCCCTCAGTCCTTGATCCTTTTTCCGTCTCCTGCAGCAGCCTCCTCATACGATAAACACCACTTCCCCTTATTTAAATACTGTGTGACAAAGTTACACCAGACTTTCAGGGCGCCCACGCACATCTGGATATCGAAAATAAGTACCCATAACATGGTTTCATGTAGATATTATGCATGTTGTGATAACTGTGAACAATAATTTCAATTCCATTCCAACGCATTTCATCATCTATTTAATTGTATAATCTTTTAGTCGATAAAATGTACAAAATATCATGAAAAATGCTCCAAAGTGATCAAATTGTTTCTTTTGTCCAACCCAACAGTCCAAAACCCCAAAGATTCTTCATTTACTGTCATAAATGTCAAAGAAAAGCAGTGAATCCTCACATTCAAGAAGCTGGAACCAGCAAATGTCTGACTTTTTTGTTTGAAATCAAAATCAGTTGTTGATTAATTTTCTCTCAATTGAACAATCAATTAATCGATTAACTGTTGCAGCTCTACTTCACAGCAAGTGCATTTGACAACTGTTGCTTGACAGCTCACATTAACGAGCCGGTGTGCACAGTCAGAATTATTTTACTGATTAAAAAAACACTCTTTATTGCCCAGTTTTAATGTGCTAATAGAGATTTTGAGCCATCGGAAAAATACAGCTTTCAGACAAGCATTCTGAGTACCATGGAAGCACAGTTCTGCACAAATGCAGTGGAAAAGACGTTCAGTATGTTCGCACTTTTGGGGTGAGAGAGAGGAGAAGACGTGCAGCAAAGGGCCACGGGTTGGAATCAAACACAACCTCCGTTCGTGGGGCTCACGCTCTACAACGTGAGCTACCAGGGCGCCCCATAGTATGTACGCATTTGCTTGTATACACTACACAAATGCATTTGTATGTGTGAGTAAGGGGAAGAGGCCCTCCTTACTCCTTCGGCAAGATTCCAACACCTCCTGTAGGCACCTAATATAGAACGTACAGTACACACATACACACATGGGTTGAACATACTTTCCTTGACTTACATTACTTCCCTGGAGTAATTTAAACCATAACTGATATCCTAAGGCTAATTTTAAAAAAGAGTACATTTTACAGTCATCTGAAACTGAGTTCTCCCAAATCAACAGGTCTGGCTTGGAATTTGTCTCTTAATGTGGCCTTTTGACAAAAACACACACAAACACCAGCTCCCATATAACTGTCACAGTAAATGTGGGGTGCCGTCTGGTAATAAAAGCCTTCCTCTGCGGTGTAGCTGAACCCCTGTGTTTAACTGGCTCTGTGAATGTGTTACTGCTGAGAGACACACACGGTAAAACTGTACTTACTGGGATTTGGAACTTGGCAGATACACTCAGCCAAGACTTTTTTTTCCTCCTTTTTTTTAGTGGGGAATAAAGACAATTGTGGACTTGCAGACACACTAAATAGTACTTTTGTGTGTTCTTTTGACGGCACTTTTCTGCATGTGTTTGCTTCACGTGTTGCATCCAGGTAGGCTTGTTTATCTGCTATATTTACCCGTCGTGTGACAGTGTCTGGTCAGTGCGTATCGATGTCAGGCCTCTGATGGGGCTGATTGGGTTACTTGGCAACCAGGTCGCTCTCATGCCACCTTCTCTTGTGTGTGTCACGCAAACCGGTGACGGCATGTTGAGCGTTTGTGTTTGTGTGTGCACCAAGGTGAAATTAATACTCTTCACCTTTGTGATGTTTATTTAGCAGGACATGTCATTTTGGCGTAGCTAAGATCTCTTTCATTTTGAGTAAAATTACAGGATTTCGTTTTTCAGAGTTAGATGATTTATCTTAATCAGCGCTTTCAAAAGACTGTCTCATTCACTTCATCCACGTTGTCATCTGTAGTTTTGTGTTTCTTCTTACTTGTTTTTTTTACTCAAATTCATAATGCAGGGGTGTTTGAATCTAGTCTATCTTCTAAAGCCCTTTATTATGATCTGATTTCATGTAATTTAGCTTTAATTACACCAGTAGCTTAAGTTTAGCCCATCTCTGTCTCGTCTTGTGTTTACTTAGCCTCCGTTCTCCTTTCTCTTCCAAATGGCTTTGCGACCTGTACAGCCTGTATAATCAGCAGGTTGTTTAGGGTCTGTATCATTTCTGCTAATCACTGCCACGTGCCTCCAATGATATAATCACATCATGACGCTTGCTGTCACATACTGATTCCTTGATGCTATGTGTTGCCTGGAACCTGCAGTGGCTGACTGGTTCTGAAATGATGCTGTTGCAGATTAAGTTGCTAAGATGACATCTCCAAAAGTGAAAAAAAAAAATCTAGTAGAGCTCATACCTTTGTCAAGGCAGTCCCTTTTATTTCAATCAAGCCTAATTCACTATCAAGGGAAGCATTTAAATCTGCTCTGGATCTGGATTTTTATTTGGATCTGCATCAAATTTACTCACTCAGAGATACTAGCCACTAAAGTGTCATTAAGGTCCATGTATTGTTCCCTAAGAAAATGACGAAAATTTTTTCTTTGGTTTGGTGGAAAATCTGTTGTGTAGTTTTTGTGTAATCCCGCTGACAAACCAACCAACAAACACACAAACGGACACGGGTGAAAACAAGGCCTCCAAACATAACTTGGCAGATTTAATAAATAGACATTCTCTTGTGTATTTACATCAGTAGCAGTGGTAAACATTTGAGCCATATAGACCCATAATTTGACTCATGATCAGCTGAGAAACACACAAAGTTTCGATTTTCCATCAATTAATCAAACACTATTTATATATTCATAATAAGATTTTACCTCTACTTTATAAAGTAAAAAAAAAACACGATTCCTTTTTTAAAGATGAAACATTTGATCGGGGTCTTTGTAGATGCATCATTAGGCAACAGCTGAAAGCCGTCAAAGGCAATCTTGATATTCTCTTCTGACCAGAAGCAGCCAGGCCAAAGCTGTTAAGCTTCCACTTCTTCACTATCTGTAATATTGATTATTGTCGCTGCTGTCTCTCCTCTGTGTGCAGCTTTAAGGGAATGAACACAAGGATCTTTATGAAATTGACATGAGGTGGGGGTTGAACCAGGATGCTGACCTCTTATGATGACCCCTGACTTTTCAATCCCCTCAGGGAGTTAGGGTACTAAAACGGCTTTTCTTCCTGAAAAGAGGAAATCAATAAACTGAAGTGGTCCTGACTAAGTGTCTATATTTTGCCCTGTATTTATTGTAGATTGTCTTTTACACTGGCTTGTTGGTGTGAATCTAAAGCGAGGTTAATCATATCCTCATCATAGCCAGTTAGTATGTTGACCTGTGTTTCAATCACTTCCTTTCATTTCATATGTGAGGCGGTCACTTTTAACTGATCCCTTTACCGCTGCACAGTAGACAGTAATGTAGCTTAATTATTAAAATGCCTGTGGCGTTAGGTGTCATGCATCAATGAAGGCAAACCTCTTTAAATGTATATTTGTGTGCGTGTGTGTTCCATAAGTTAGGCTGCGACATCAGTAGCAGGCAGTTGTCCCTTTGTGTAAACAGCAAGTGCTGAGTTAGCAGATTTCCTCTCTAAAGGGAAGAAGAAAATGAGTTCAGGGACGTGTCAGAGCCATGGGGGTAGACGTCTAGGTTTACTACCACATCCTAGCTACAAATGTAGGATCGGCTTTCAGCTGTGTAATGGATCCACAAAAGGAGATCCACAATAAGAAGTTAAAGCGTCAAGTCAGTGCCTGAACAGAAGCTACTTCCTCTAACTTTCCAATCCTCAGGTCTAATCAAGGTTGTGCAAGTGGGGACAAGGTAGTGAAAGGGATTGATTAAGGAATGGGATTACTTTTATACAAACACAAAAATACACACATGCACACACTTGCACAGTGCTACTTTTATTGTCACACCCTGGTGGGCACATACTGCCTCTGCGGTTACACTTGGGTGGGAAAACTCCACCTTCCAAACATACTTGTATTTTCTTGTTATTTTACTAAGGAATATACAACATTTGCATAACAAACAATATCACATCAGTGCTTTCTTACATGTTTGCCGAATCAACCAGTATTGGGTGGGTGTTTTCACCACCCTGTCATTAAACCTTGTTTGGGGTTGTCTTCAGTCACGTAAAGTTTGTTGTTTAACCAGTTGCCTCCAGCACCTCGGGCAGAATATCAACCGCAGTAATGCTATGAGTGTGTCACACTCTTAACGTACAGTATATTTAAACACATAGCTTAAAACGGTTTTAAAAAGTAGTGTTTTCCTTGTGCAACTGGCGTTAAAATGTTTAATTGCTACCATCAGTAGCTGTGGTGAGGCTGGATTCAAAAGAAGCACCTGAGGGACTGGAGACGACAAGGATAACGAGGAAGGTAAACAGAACTGGGGGGAAAAAAAGGTGCGAGGGCGGGAGGAAAGCTGCAAAGGAGGGAGAGAGGAGTGGTTGCCATGCCGGCAAACGGATGGAAGGGAGGGGCAAAGATCAGGGATCACAGAAAACCAAGAGAAAAAGGGAGGGAGGGAAAAAAGGGACGGGCTGACTCATATTTCAGCACCGTGGCTCCTGGGGTTGGGTGTAATCCTAACCTTACACTCACAACACACAGTCAACTCCTATAGGCAGTCATGCAATTGCACTCTTGAGGACCAACCAAGACCAAACTTCAGGGAACCCTCACCAGCACATCGGTCTTATAAGCCTGTCCATGCGTCACACTGCTTGTGAGTGCAGCAGGTGTTGGCTTCCCTTCCTGATTCATACTCCTGCTGATCAGCTGATTGGAAATACAGATTCAGACGGCTGTCAACGCCGGGACTTTTTTTTACAACATCAGCATACTTGGCATGCTTCTTCTTCATCTACCAGTGACGGTGATAGACCGGGGAGTAGTGCGGTCAAAACAGCACGGAGCGGAAAGAGAAGTGGTTGACAAGAAGTTGGACGACATTCTCTGGAAACCCTAAGAGGCGGCGTCATCTTTGCATTTGCACACATAATAGAGGATCCCTATTTGGAGCTTGTGGCGGGAGGATTTCATATGTGTTTGTGCCAGTGTGTGAGTATGCATGTAACTTCATCAGGCTGGGAATAGACCCAGGGACGCTGGAACCTCTTTAACCTCCTGGTCTTCTCTGGCGCTGAGACGGTGCGTGTCAGCTGGTGCGTGTGCTAACAACTGAAGATAATAGCTCTCGAGGGTACGCACGGTTGTAAACAACAACCGTTGACTTGCCGTGATTGAAAAGTATCTTATGCAATTTGGAAACCTCTCTCCACCCTGTCAAGCACCAAGAAGGATTATTACAGCCTACATTGAGTGCACACAGATAAGCGTGCGTCTGCAGGAGGGGTGGTGATTTTCCAGCTTGCTGGATTGCTTAATTACCCCTTTGTGGTTGGGAATTGCGCCCAGAATCTTTAAGCACAAAGGAAGCGAAGAAAGGAAAAGAGATGATTTAAGTCTGACTTTTTGCTTCTGACAAAGAGATGAATTGAAGGAGAAAGCGGTTGGAAGTCGAAACTGTCCGGGTTACAGTCACGATGTGGAGCTGTGCAAAGAAAGTGAAGGAAAACTGGGCTGAACTTCCACCTGGAACTCATTTAATTCTTAACATAGAATCTGAATAGTTTGAAGCATTTTAGCATGTGTGTCAAAAATGTTTGGAATTATCTCCATCTGAGTAAACTTGGTGTTTAAGACAGTCGGATCCTACACCTTCCCATCTTGGACTTGCTTTTCCCTGAATCAGGATGAGAGGGGACAGGAGGTCCTCTTCCTTTCGAAGAGAAAAACCTGCAGGCCTGTCCCGCGCTCTCAGCTGGCTCAGCGTGTCCACCCTTTCCCGCCAGAGCAGGCGCATCTTCCACAGCCAGAATGAGCTCCACGCCATCCACAACCGCCCAGCGTACTCGCACACTCACCTTCATGCCGTGGGCAGAGACAAAGAAGATGATGATAACTGGGTGTACCAGCCTCAGCACAAAATAGGTGAGAGGAGGAAGGACCGACAGCAATGAAGAGTTAATCTACGTCACTGCTTTATGATTCTGTTTGTCGTGTGTTTCTTTAGATGCGCACCCACTAAACCATGCTGTACGTTTGTCTTGGCTGCATCACAGCTTGTTACAATGCTCAGAGCTCATTTGAATGGATTTGTGTTCTCGCTCTTGGCCAGGAAGTCAGTGAATGACTTGTTTACATGCACAAGCAAAGCAAGAAGTGGGTCACTGTCTTTTTATGGCCCCTTGTTCTCCGTGTCCACGTCCGTGGCACTTCCTGGTTGCTATAGGAAGCGAGCAGGAGGTTGGAGTGCGATCAGTGGGGCTGCTATGGGGTCAAAGGGTACTTTGTGTGTGCGATAGGTAAACAATGATGTGTCAGGCCGGAAATGAAAGGTGATGTCACACGCATGGTGATGTCACAGGCTGGTGGCGATGTGGGCGCAGGGTTTGGTGCCAGGGAGAGCATGCGTCTGTGCTGAGGCTTGCATAGCCCATCACTCAGACCAAGTGTTGATACTGTCGAATCATTTGTTTTCTTCAGTGACGTTTCTAGTTTATATCTGGACATCATCTGCACTGAGGTAGGAATGTCATTTATACTTTGCTCGGTACCTCAGGGGTATTGTGTTTCCAGATTGGGCTCATTATTTATTGATCGGTAGATTAGTTGTGTGTGTGTGTGTACATGTATGTGTGTATATTTGGTCAGTGGTGTCAGTAAGGCTTTAGGAACAATGGACGTAACTGTAGCCTAACCTTTACCTGAAAATGGAAAAAGACACCAATGCTGCACTTCAGTCTCAGAGTGCTCTTTATTAAGTCTGTCGTCATCTCCAGCAGCAGTGGCAGGTCTTTTATCAGCCTTCTTGATATTTAGGCAGACAGCACCTTCTTCGGGAACTTTCTGCTTGGGTTTACTTTCTCGCTGCCATCCCAGGAACATTTATGAGCAGAGGAAAGATTTGAACGTGGTTGTACGCTTGAATGTTTTTCTGTTTGATAAGCAACTGAACCAAGAGGAAACACATCAAGTTTAACAACTTATTCATTGATTCTGACCAGAGAAAACAAACTAAAGTTTGGAAAAAGCCATTTGGCCAATTGCCATTTTCTTTTTACAGTTTCAGATTATCATTTTCGCTTTATTAGCCAGTATGACAATGATCTGACTCAGTCGAATTAGCTGCTACATTGCAGACTCCCATTGTCTGTAGCCTCCCAATGAGGGCAAAGCTGCTGAAGTAAGATTTTCTTCCTAACAGGGGAACCTGCAATACATGAAATGAAGTAGTTCAGTCTCAACATATGCAACATTTTCAGGCTTAGTGTATTGTTGGTGTTGATTATTTTAAGAAAAAAAAAAAAAGAAAAGTGTTTTTAATACATCTCTTGTTGCTTTAAGCCAAAGTGAAATGGTTCCTAAAGACACGTGGAGCTACCTAAGCACAAGTGGCCACTTTGCTGCCTCACAGGAATGTGTTAGCTTGTGGCTGTTTTCGCTTATTGCATGTCTCAATCCATCCTAGTCACTCTGTCACCTCTGAACCTCCCCCGTCCTAAAACAGCTCAGGGCTGCACATGGTTAGCATGGTTTGAGGTCCTCACATTTTTCTCAAAGTCAAAGGGTAAGTGCTGCAGTCACCATTATGGAATAAGGGCACTAAAACCAAGGCTGTGCATGTTCACCACATTATGTTAGTGTATAATTGGTGTCTAGGTAGATATTCTTATGTTTGTTACAGATCTCATCTCTGTTTGATCTATCATCCTTACTTATTTTGAATCTTTCTAACTTTTTTAACCGATCTTATTTAAGTCCTTCGCTTTTAATTTAATGGTCTGATTTGATTCCCATGAATTATTTGTTAAGTATCGTCAGGAAGCAGATTCAAATTGGTGCATTTCAGTCTATGATAGTTAAGCACTTAGTTGTTAAATCATCAAGGAAGGAAGGGGGAGTGTTTATTGATTTTGTTATATTAGCTAACGCATGGCTTGGAGATGGAGAGAACACACAAGAGGATGAAGAAAGTAGGCGGAACAAGGCAAATAACACGTATTAGTCTATGTGGACTTGTTTTTCGGAGACTGATCCTCTCTCCGTCTTTGTTTTTTTCCAACACACACACACCCTCTTTTTTTCTTTCTTTGCCTCTCTCTGTCGTACACACAGTCTATATCTTTTTATAGCTAATTCCAGGCCAGAGGCAGTGTCAGAGACAGGTCAAAATAAAATTATTCCATCCTTAGCACACACACACACACACACACACACACACACACACACACACACACACAGAAGCGTACACACATACTGTACATATGCACACTGCACACCACACAGAGGAAGCGATTCATAAGAATATCTCTCTAGTTTGAACCTGAAGTATTTATAACATCTGGATCTTGCTTCTACACGCTCGCCAGGCCCCATTACAAGACACATGGGCAGCCGCGCACCGTGCCTGTGTGTAAATATAGCCCTAAAATGAGTGCCTGTGGCTGCGAAGCCTGCAATTTTGGTGCAGCCTCCAGCTCGACTGGCTGGGTGTTTGCCTTGGTTGCCACGGTAACGGGTGTGCGAGTGAGGGCTTCCTGGTGTGGTTCAGCTTGACCTTCCTATTGGGGCAACTCTGAGCCAATCATGTGTAAGAGAGCAGTCTGTTACCCAAGCTGCTATTGGCTGTCATGGCATACTTAAATGACTTGAGGTGGATCAACATCACTGAGCTGTGACTGGGATCAGAAAATGATGAACACAAAACTAATTAAATATACCTTGTCATGTTGACAGTTTCCTAAAGTCAAATTATTGGTGTATGATATTCTTTATCAAGGTGGATTACAGGAAAGAAAAACTGGACTCAATGTCATTTTTCACCAGAAAGAATTACACTGGCAATTGAGGATTTAGTTTAGTTATTGTGCAGCTGGTGAACAGCGCTCGGTTTCCCAATTACATGATGTATAGTAATAATATGAACTGATTTTGATAGTAGATTGTTTGTGCAGTATGGCTGCCTCTTAATAGTTGGTGATTTGAGTCATCAGTCGAGAAGATCCTGAGTCAACTCGTATTTTTTCAGTCGAATCGCTCCACTTTTGTTTTCGAGCTGGGTCACGAGGAGCAACTTCATGACAGGCTGCAAGCTTTGTTTGCAAACTGAGTTGCAAAATGACCACAAACGAGCAAGGCAAGGCAGCGCGACTCCAGTCTGTTCCCTCTGCTCTGGTGATGACTGCCAGTTCAGTCGGCTAAACCACTTTTGAACCAGATGGTAGTAAAACCTCCTACACTGCAATCCTCTGTGACTGACTTTTTGGCTGTCCGTGCTATCACCAGCGTGGTCGGAGAGATGCTCTGTGGAGCGCTGGGATTTTATAACTAAACTAGGAGCAGGGTGCACACTTTGACTTTTTCTGACCGTGTGGAAGTTTAATGTTTACACAGAAGACAAAGAAATGCATTAAAACATGAGTCTTACAGGTAAAACATTGGACTCATGTATGTGATATTGATTGGAAGATAAAGACTAATCTAATCTTGAAGTTGAAAAGCCAGATTGATTTGATGAACAAAATTCTGAGTCTGGTACAGCCTTACTGTGCAGTGAGTACAAAACATCCAATATGCATATTGAAGGGATTAAAGTAAAATACTTGTACTGATCAATGGCATTGAAACTAACTAATACACAAATGAACAAAGAGGAAACTTATTTACAAGCATTTAGTACTTTTTTAGCCTCTATATTTAAGTTTTCAGTAGATGGCAGCATGGGTAGAGAAGAACAGAGGTCTGTGACTTGCAACAAAGGTTCTTGGCTGGAATATACTGGTTTGGTATGCATCTTAACCACCAGACCAGCAGGATGCCCCTAAGATTTAATGGCTTTTTTTGTTTTATGAGACGTTCCTGGAACTGGCCCACCACCGTACATAATTTGTGGTACTTTTTCCTGCTGTGAGCTCCTCCTCAGTTTTCTTTGTGCAAAGTCTTGTGGGACAACAGCGCACACAAAAATCAAGACGATTAAGAATGCATATTGACGTCTCACGTACTCAAAACCTGCTGAGATTCAGTATGTAATGTAGAATTAGGACACATTTATTTTCTGATGCCCAGCAGAGAAAAAGCTCTGCCCATGATGCCTGAAGCCTGTAGGTGGCAACAGTGGTGAAGGAGAGGCGATGGATTTATCACTGATGCAGAGCTGTGAGGATTAGTTGATTAATTGTTTCAGTCAATTTTCCGGTTCCAGTTTCTTAAATGTGAGGATTTTCTGCTTTTCTTTCCCACTAAGATAGTGAATGAAGTGTGTTTGGGGTTTGAACTGCAGATTGGACAAGATAAGGACATTGGAGGTGCCACTTTGGGCTCCGGGAAATTGCTATGAGCATTTTTCACATTGTTTTGTGACATTTTATACACTTAAAAATGATTAAACTGTCTTCTCTCCTCTCTCTCTCCCCTGCTCTGTCACACACATACACAGACGCACATTAACCTGATCAGTCTCCTCAATCAAACCTATTGATCCTCCCACGTGGCTGTACGTCTGAATCAATTCACGGGCCGGCATGATGGCAGTTCTGGAAGGCACCTCCTGAGCCTGAATCCCTGTCTGGCCTGTTTGGTAGCTAAGGATGTTGGCTTTGCATGATTACTTTACTGCTTCTTAAAGCGTATGCTGTTTACATGCTGCGAGTCGCCACATGAAATGAACTTGGTGACTCACTGAGATTTCCGTTGTTGGCAAGTAGGAGTGCACCATGTTAACATGCAAACTGGGAGATTGAGGGATTTAGTCGAATTTTCTGATGTGTTTTTATGTATCTACAGTATGTTACTGTGAATTTCTGCTTTTTTTTTTATTGGACATTCATTAGAAATTTAGGGCAACGACATATTGACCTAAATATTTACCATACCTTGGCACTCCAGTGTTGTGGCTGCTAGGACCAGAATTGGGTCTCACATTATAATTTTCCATTAATGAGCTGTTTATGGTTGTTTGAAATCTGTGTGTGTGAGGTGTGTAGTGACATTTAAAAAGGATTCAGAAGAGACCAAACTCTTGTGTAACACTCGTTTTTTTAGGGGCTTTGGACCAAAATTTCCACACACACACGCTCAGCGACCACACACTCATCATCATTATGTAGTCCATGTGTAAATCCAGATTAGCAGATGATAATTCGCTGTAGGGGGGTGATGTGATGTATAAACCAGCAAGGCCTCATTAAATGACAGACATGGAAATCTGGTGATGTGGCCCACAGCCCAGGGCGCAAACACACTCCTACTGCATGCAGATATATACAGTAACACACTTATTACACGCGAGAACGATATATTAAACTGTTTCTAACCACCTTTTCTCTTTCTTTCTCTTCTATGTGCTGACAATGACATGGTGATTTTCAGGTAAGTCGAGTCTTTTGCTCTCTGATCCACATAACCTGCTTTTTATGTCCCTATCAGCTGATCCCAGATCAGACCTACTGTATGCCCGCCACACATCTCAGTCGAGTTTTAGCCTGCATTAAAATCGCATTACCTCGTATTTCCCCACTAAAATCCAAATCTCTGACGTGCACCACCCACCTTGTTTTGTGTCATATTGCATGTATCCTATTACCATTGTATTATGGGATCTAATCCGCGAATGACTCGATGATGAAAAGCAGAGGTAGAGGATGATTTTAGTCTGTAAGGGGATAGAGGTCCAGAGGGCTTATGTTGATACCATGTACTGATGCTGTCCCAACACAATCCAGAGGTGAGAGATTATAATCCTCGTACACAGGAGCTGTGCTGATGTCATTTGAAAGGAGATGATCTTTTTTAGTCACTCAGTACTGATCAATCTGGTCAGATTTGTCCAGTTCCAGGTTCCTTCCCATCGCGTGTCTAACTGTTCGTGTCTGCAAGCGTCATGTTTGCTACAACAGGCTTAGTTCTTATCTGCGTGTGTTGTTGAGTTTTATCTTCTGACGCAGGGTTTCACGGCGGACAGAAACAACATGTCGTGTTTGTGCTGTACTGGACAGAAAGATGTACAGGCACGCAGTTGCCGACTGACGTTTAAGATAAGATGTTATCTATAATGGGGCCTTTGACACGTTTCAACCTTTATGATAGTGTTTTATTCTAGACAAAGACTGTGTTTTGGAGCGGGACAACAGTGGTCAGTTGGAATGTCTCTGAATACAGTCTTTATGTGCTGCAGTTACAGTACAACTGCTGTTTAACCAGAGGACCGTGTTGCCACGCAGGCCAGTGCTCAAATTCTTCCTGGAGACATCAGACTTCACAACTTGAACAAAAGTACATGATATTTTAGACAACCTTTTTAAAGTACAGTAATAAATACAACCGAATTACCAAATATGCATGTTTCTCTATTTTGATCTGCACCAAAAGTTAATGGGGTTTTATTCTGGGCCGAAAGACATCCTCCTTTCAAGTTTTATGGAAATCTGTTCAGTAGTTTTTGTGTAATCCTGCTGAAGAA
This sequence comes from Pagrus pagrus, assembly GCF_965226575.1. Lineage (NCBI taxonomy): Eukaryota > Metazoa > Chordata > Actinopteri > Spariformes > Sparidae > Pagrus > Pagrus pagrus. Next base: position 10,468,384 of record NC_140200.1, read on the forward strand.
CCAACCAACCAACCAACCAACCAACAAACTGACACAGGCATGTTTCCATCAACGATTGATGTATGTCCTGATTTGTTTGATTAATTTGGCTGTGACCATTGCATTTTGTCATTTAGCAATACTGGGCTGAATACTTGGAGATTTCTGGGGGGATATTTCAACTTTTATTTCTAAATTTCTTGTGTTTTGTTTTGTCACTTGGCCTTTATCCCGTAACCTGAAAACACCAACATTTTCCTCAGTGAAGACATTAATACTTTACAGTTCAGTACCTGCCCCGGCCTCATGTGAAAGGGGGCCAACATGACGTGATTGTTTGAAAATAGAAAAAGAAATTCCACCTCTCTGCTTTTATGGTTTCAGCTTTGTGAGAGAAGTGGTCAGGCAAACCTCGAGTGTTTCTTCAGGATAGACGGTTTTATGGTGAAGGTTATAGTGAAAGCCATTTTGAGAAAAGCAACATCCAATTAAGGTGGAGGTTTGATGAAGTCAGGATTTATTGTCTGGTTAGGTGGCTCTATTCAGGGATTTGTGTGTTTTTAACTGCTGATTATTTCCAGAGTTGTGTTTTTGTGGCATTTTCATTTCATACACTCTTGCAGAGGGGCTCACTTACACCATCGCACACACTAGCGCCTCACACACACGCCAATCAGGCCTTAATTGGTGACATCTGGTCGAGGCAGACGTGTCATAGCCTGCGAGCCGTTCTGCGGTGGGATTAACATGTTCGTAACACACACACTCACTGTAGTATGTTTCAGTAACTAACTATGACTGCTATCATATGTTATTAAAACCTAAAGGATTATAACCTAATGTGTAGAGTAGTTAGAACGTCCCCATAAGCCTTTATGATGCTTTAGGATGACATATTTTTGCAGTAGTAGTTGTGAGTAAGCATTATAACTTCCATGTTTAACTGTCACAATTGCTATAATTACTGTGACTATTATTATTATTATTATTATTATTATTATTATTTATATCATAGCATAATCATGCTATTCCGCATATTGCTTTTGTATCTGCAAAACATGATAAATGTACAACATTTATTATCAATTTATGAATTAAAATGTTAAAATTAATTAATTAATCTCATATTTCCAAATCTAAAGACGTTCAATTTTGACCAGCACAAAACGTTTTGCAGTGTACATTGTGCTCGAGTGGTTTTTTGACTTGAAGCCTCACCAGCCCTTTAAGCAGTAACCAGCTGTGTTTCTGCAGTGTAAGAGAAAGCCATTACAGAACCTCATTGGAAATCAATGGCATGTTGTATTCAGCTATGGGATGAGGAGTGAGCCAAACTTTGAGTTGACACATTCACACTCTGTTGTCACTTCGCTCAGATTTTGTCACCTCGCAGCCCCCATTAAAGGAAGATTACGCTTCAGTGCTAATTGTGTATTGATTTGTCATTGGATATTATTTGATGAGGGTATTTACTTCTTGACTTTTCAAGGTTGGTTTATAAAATTCTCTTCCCTGTTTGATTTTTGTTCTCTCTCTCTTATAAATGATCTTTTTTGTTGATATAGTAATACTGTAAGGGCACTAAAGGGCACTCTTTTCTCAGTTCAGGTGATCTACGGTAAGAATTGTTACTGTTTTACCCCTCGAACAAGACAGAAGTAGCAACTTAACCCCCAAAGCCAAATATATTTTGACATGGTATTGTTTTCACAGTTGGCGATTGAGTCAGTGTTTCTGTCTCCCATCCGTGTGATGCTGCTGGTGATTCAGAGCAACCAGGGTTGAGGGTTGGGGATGCATCAAGCTTGTAGCTGCTTCTGATAACAAACAGTTGAATTGTGGGGATTAAAGCGATTATATTTGATCAGCGCACAATGGATCGGCCTCAAGCCGGGGCCCCCTGCCTCCCTCTGAACTGCTGACTGCCCAGATTCTCTACAATCACAATCCTCGACGAGGCTCGCGCTCTGTGTGCGTAATTTTGTTTTGATTTTTTTTTTGCCTGCCTTAATAAGAGCATTGATCTTATTTCAATTAATTTAAATACTAAATGCTTGTGTGTTAACTTTCATATATGCATTAAGGGACATTAATCATGGGGTGACATCATGGAGCAGCTTCAAGAGTTTTAGATTGACGCTGAGCTTCTGCCTCTTAACACCGATGGGGCGGAGAGATGAGGGGGGATTGTCAGCGTGGTGGAGAGACATTCAGAGATGCAGAGAGAGAGCGAGGGGGGAAGCAGAGTGTCGGGGGGTCGCAGAGCAGTTTCCTGCAGTGTGGAAGTTGGCTAGCTGCCACTCAGAGCGTGTGTGTGTGAGGGGAGAAAGAGAGCGAGGGAGGGAGATGGCGAGAGAGGCAACGGGAGAGAGGAGTGTGTGTGTCGGGATCCGTGCGTCTGTGTGTGAACGCTTCGACCGAGCGCTGTAGAGAAAAAGGGAGAGGGGGAGAGAGGAAAGGAGTGCAAGAAAGAGGAAGAGCGTGAAGAGGAAGAGCAGAGAAAGAGACCGGTGTTTTGTTTCTCGTGGATAAATGGGGAAATAAGTGAGGAGCCATGTTCTGTCTGAAAGGTAAGTGTGTGTGTTTGCATCACGCCGGTGCGAGTGTGGGACGTCTCCTCCAGACTTTCTGAGACAAAGAAAAGTTGAACTCCATCTCTCTCCCATGTGTGTGGAAAGTAATCTCTGTCACAGCAGCTTCCACCGCACAATATCCTTCCTCATGTGTTTCCCTTTAGTGAAGGGAACCCTCCTGTTTCTCTCTTTTATCATTTCTTCCTCTGTTCTTTTTTTTTCGTCTGTGTCTGACTCGTTCAGGTTCACTGACTTTAATCCCACCTCTCCTTTTTTTTCCTTTCTATCTGTTTGCTTTTTGATCACTCTGACTTCCTGGTTCCCTCTGATTCATGTTTGACTTCAGTTGAAACAAAAGAGGCACTATTGAAATCTGTCTGCGAAACTCGCTATTTGAGTTTATTTTAGCTGTATGATACGCGCGTGTTTGTGTTTCTGAGTGTGTGCTGTCCACGGTAACAGCTGGCAGAGCAGCAGTTGCTGGGCTGCCGTCCTGCAGAGCTGGGCCATGTGTTGGCTGTGACTGGACTGACCAGTTAAAGCGAGATAAGGGGGAAACTGGTTCCTCTTTAATAGGCAGCCTCATTTTGCATTTTGTCGTTTCTCATGCACTCTTTAGTCATTGCTTGTCTGTATAACAGTATGCTTAATGCTCAGTGTATGACTGTGTACGACTCATCCAAACAATGACTTCACCGTCAGCCGTGTATCAGTGATGAAGTCATGAAGTCGTCCAGGCCAGATATGATGTGTGAAACAAAGGTTTTTTAGCCTTCTTTATCACAATGTGTAAGTTGATGCACAGTTGTTAAGAACATCGTGATCATGTTGGCGTCTTTATGTATCATGGATCTGAATTTGAAGCCACAACACTGTGCAAACTTACTCCCTTTTCTGATTTTTAATATCATGAACTTTGAAGAACATTAGTATGATAATTCGCCAAAGTTTTGAAGAATAATAGCCTCAACTTTAGCCTAGTTTAGTAAACGGTCAGCCTAGGTTGTAACAGACTCTTCAAATGCAGAAAATAACAGAAGATTTGGAAAGCGTTATGAATTTCTAAGCTGAAAAATATGCAGGAACTCCCAGATGAAATAATACATGGAACGCAATGGTGCTCAGCTGCGTCTCAATAAATGGTCCAAACTTCTCTTATCTCGGTAATGAGGAACCATTCCTCTCGTGAACTCACAGATTTTTTTCATCTTTCTCTGGCCTGTAGATTTATGGCTTCCAGAAATGTGGTATTATAATCTGAACACTGCGACTTTTCGTGTTAATACCCCGGTTCATCAGCTGTACACAGTGATTTATGTTGTCAGTTAAACAGTTTCCACACTGTGTGACTCTGGTCAGATTTGATGGAGAGAAACAGATGTGGAAGTTGTGTTGGAGAGAGAGAAAAAAAAAACAGTTTTGTTAGATGAAGTAATTGCCTGGTTTTACTTTGAATGTTTGACTGTGTGACCAACCAGACAATCGAATGGTAGCAGGATGGAATTTTCCTTCATGCATGCTCATAAAAATTCATTCTTTATGTTTAAAAGTTGCCATACGTTCATATACGCTGCAGTTAAAGAAAAAAAACACCACTACCGGTTTAGGTTTCCAGCTTCAATTCATTTCAAGCTGACCCAGATACTGTGCATTACATTAAACGCTGTGATCCGACCAGTAGATTACTCTACATTGGTTGCCAGTAACAAAATGCCTGCTTATGTTATGATTTAAACAAGCCCTCTGTTGCCAACTGTGGGGCAGATGTGACACATATTCAGCCCGTGTTCCTCCACATCCAGCTGTGGCTCACTCCCCCTCCTCTCCCGCGGTAAAGCCTTGCATTTCAGTGTAAGCCCTTTGCTAGCCGGCCAGACCACTTGGTGTGGCTTTTGGTATGTTACATAAGTCATTTCTGCACTTGAGCTCCACTCCAGTAGAGTTTGCGAAGGAGACATTAGATGGGACTCAGTAGGGATTAGCTGGAATGATTTTGGAAAACTCGTGCTCACTCAAATTGGAGGTTTCCTGCAGCGCGAGGTGTATGGAAATGTAATATATTTCTGTTCATGTTAGTGAGTTTAAGCCCTGTCAAGCAAACATATTGCAGAGAACTCATCCCACCTCCTTGTCGTGAGGTCAATTAAGGTCTGCTCAAGCCATGTCCAATCTGGAACAACATGTCTTTGGCTGAGTTAAACTTGCTTCAGTGCTCCCTGGTTTGGTTTTCAACCACTTGGATGTGTGAGCATTATAGCGGATTCAGATGTTTTGGTTGTGGACAGCAGTTGAGGGGGAAGTGCAGATGTGTCCATCCTGGCAGACACAGATGCTACGTTAATGAAGTGTGCACTTGGACTGGATCGAGTATTCGAATAAGTCTAAGTCTTCAGTCTTCAGTCAGTTCACCCAAAAATGAAAATGTTAATATCCACTCACCCTCATTCAGATGGACAGTTGGGTGAATGTGACGGGTTAACTGCTTTTTTCTTATTTTATATCATTTTATATGTAATATATTTGTGTTTTGGACTGTTGGTCAGACAGAACAAGACATTTGAAGACGTTGGCTTCGACTTTCAGAGCTTACGGTGGGCATCTTTCACTAATTTATAAACCAAACAATTAATATCTTAAATGTGGGAAATGATCATCAGATTAATCTATAATGAAAATAAAAATCCAAAAGTCTTATCATGTTGAATTAGGCTTGACTTTCAACATTTGTAAGCCAGGGTGCAGATTTACTTTTTTGTCCAGGACACAATATCTATAATTCCAGCCTGATGTGTTGAAATGTATCTGTGTGTTTATGCTGCTGAACGTTGAAAGAGTTACTGATCATGTAGAGATGTTTGCCAGCGTCTGTGTAATTGACCTGCACATGTGTGTGAATTAAATTCCAGGAATGTGCGTGTGTGTGTGTGTGTGTGTGTGTGTGTGTGTGTGTGTGTGTGTGTGTGTGTGTGTGTGTGTGTGTGCGTGTGTGTCTCTCACACACTCTTGAGAAGACAGCAGGAGCCCTGTGTGTTTTTTTTCTCCGAGGCAGCCGTGTTAGTTTCGGCCTTCAGGGCAGTGACCCACATAGCTTTATGTCTACACCTATATTTAACCTCAACTCCGTCATGGCATTTCACTCAGGATTATCACCACCTATATGATACCTACACTGACAGAACAGCTCGGTTATGGACAAAATTGATGAGTGGTTCTGATCTCAGGTGTTAATCCGAAACATTTATCCATTATTAACGCAGAAACATTAGATTATTGCCCTGTTTTGCTTTATTTTGACATCTTGACAACTTCCATGTATTTTTTCTTTTATTGGATAGTGACAGGTGGAGAGGCAGACAGGATGTGGGGACCCTATGTGATAAGGCAATAACTTTTTCCTCTTGTTGGAAAAAAAAATACAAATCAGAGATACTTTTGGATTTTCAGGAATCCAAATGTATAAGTAAGCATACAAGTATATGAGTAAACAAAGTTGTTGACAACCTTTATTTTAGCAACCCTTGTCAAAGTTCCTCCCTCCCTCCCTCGTTAACCCGGACAGTCCTTCAATAACCAACACACCTGTGCTGTGTGTCTATAAAGACTGTGACCCCTTGACCCAGTGCTGACCCTCTACCTTCCCTCTGGCCTTGTGGGTAGCGGTGTTGATGGATTTTCTCACACTCGTTGTGGCAGGCTGCTTATCTCCAGTGGAGGGGAAGAGGGGAGCGCGTAAGACAGGAGAGAGGTGTTGAAATGTAGACAGCAGAATACTCGTTTTCAGTCACTTCAAACGATGGTGAAGCGCCTGACAGAGAGTCACCCACTAGATCGACAACATCGAACTTAAATCACAGTCAAAAACCGCAACGTGGCTGGATAATGGACCTGCTTTGCCTAAAAGGTCGAAACGATTAAATGAAATATTCAAATTGTAGGAGGACCACATAAGTAAATCATACAAACTTGTATATTAGCATGAGACTTTGAGAGGAAACTTAGATAACCACTGTAAACAAGTCTTCCAGAGGAGGAGGAGATTTCTGGTCTTGATAGGTAAACAATAGATGGTGATTTTCCAATTGCCTGTGAATGGACTCCAGTGAACCTTTTGTCTTCTCAAAAGAGTTTACAAAACAATGGCTTTGTGTAAAGTTTAGAAATTAAGAAAGACGTTGGAGTGGGACTTTCTGTATTTTTAACATGAGACAGAGTTTCTGAGGAGGCGAGTGTTGAGCTGTGATGTTTCCAGGGACGGTGCTGGAAAAGTTTTTGTTGTGGGAGAAGTTTGAAAAGACAATGGCCGACTCCCTGTGGATGAGGGGATGACTTCCCCAGACAGAGGACTAACTCAGCGTGCAGGTGCTCCTCTCGCTCCATTCAGACCTATGTGTATCCATGGTTACCATTGTCCCGTCCCCAAAGCCTTCCGTTTTGGCTTCCCCCGCTCCCAAAGACACACACACACACACACACACACACACACACACAGTCTACGTGCACGTGAGAGTATTCACAGGCACACCGGAGAGTTTATATGCATGTACAAACACTTGCATTGATACATACACAACATGCACTGTCCCGACTTGGACACAGCATGGATGTTGCATTGTTTAAGAATTGTGGTGCACACACACACACACACACACATACACACACACACACACACACACCTCCTTACTAGTAATAATCCTCATTCATGGGCAGTGGGCTGTGAGAGTCTGACCATGCATGCTGGGTCTGGGCAAGACCTGAACATTCACCGCCAACTTAGTCACACAACATCCGTTCTGTATGTGTATATTCACACATGACTGTCCCCACCACAAACATACATGTTGCTGCTTGTAAAATGCCTATAATGTCTGTTTGTCACTGTAAACACCCACTGTTGTGATGTTGTTATGTCTGCGTGACTATACACCCCTGATGTTGCTCTCTGTGTCAACTCTATGACCAACCGTGTCTATGTGTTTATGGATTTAGGGCAACAACAGTGTTACAGTGCAATGTAGGCCACAGTCAGAATCTTTTGGCTTGTCCAGTGGGGCTACGTGTCCACACACTGTTTTATATGTGTGGGTGTGTGTGCTGTGGTTTGTCCATTATGTCCTGTGTGTGTGCAGTGGTTTTGGTTTTGTAATCAGCTTGTGTGTTGGCTGACTCACAGCGCTGTGGAAATGATAACCATCGGTAATGGCTGTTTCAGCCTCTGGCTATCTGCTGAGGCTTTGGCAGGATAACAACCGCACTCATACACACAGAGACATGCACACAGTCTCTCCCTGTCACCCCAAAGTTTAAATCGGTTTATGAGTGTACGAGGGCTGCAGCTAGTGATTATTGTCATTATTGATTAGTCTGCAGTCTATGAAATATTTAAAAATGTGAAATAAAATCCATCCCGTTTCCCAGAGTTAAGGTGATTTCTTAAAATGCCTTGCTTTGTGTCCGATTAACCAAAATCCAAATATGTTCAAAAAGAAAAAGAAAAAAAAACTGTGCAAGGCACATCCAAGGCATTGTATTGATGAAAGGGTTTTTTATATGGTTAATATATATGTTAATGAGCTTCTTCAGGTCATTGGGTTGCTACTCAGGTCAATTTTTGACATGCATTCTCAATATTTTTAAGAATTTCAGTATGAAAAAAGGTAACCTTCCAAATATATTCACTTTACAGTGGCAGAAAAGAGAGAAAAGCAGTGTCCTCAGATTGGACCTCCTGAAACCAGAGATTTTTTGGGCATTTCTTCACAATTTTGACTTAAAAGAATGACTGAAATGATTATTTGATATCAAAATAGTTGCAGAATATTGTTCTGCTGTAACTGTTTCAGCTCTGAAGTGGCTTGAGCTGTAAATAGAATCATCACTTTGTTCGTCTGTTGTGTAGCACAGTTATTTGCCACCACCAGAGGGAGACATTTGCCTCAATATTCTCATGTAGTTCTTGCCAACTTTATATTTTTCTCTTTTCTTTTTGTTCCTGTTTTATTCATTTTAATGTCTGTATTTTCATTGGTTAATGGGCCACCACCTGTAGTATCCAGTCTTCAGTTTTATCCTACCTCCCACTGGTCTTCATCCTATTAATCTATCTGGGCACATCAATTAGCTTAGCGTGCCTCACAGTCTGGCTGATTAAGGATCACACACACATACACACCCTAACCTGGCACCCGATGTTTTTTTTACCACTCGTGACTACCGTCACCCTGTGTTTAATCTCTGTGTGTCTATGTTTGATGCCTATCTTTTTATCTGGTGTCAATCTGAGCCTCAGACTGTGCTCCTCTTTTCAACTGCAATAACATTCATCAAAGCTTTGAAACTGGTGTACGTTTTGTCCGATTCAGAGACTTTCATCTGGATCTCTGTACTTGGTCACACCAGTCAGCTGAGGGTAAGCCTGAGGAAGCTGGTTGATATTTGGCCCACATTCAGCTTTCTTCACGCTGGAGTTTTGCGTCATCCGAGGAGTTAACCATCTGACACACAGCACGCCAATGTCCTCTTGAACTTCCACACATTTGAGCATTGGAGGTGATGTAGTTAATTATCTACAGCCTGGTGTCCATCTGTGTTGTGTGTGTGTCTGTCACAATCGGAGGCTCGGGCTGGAGGATGGATAATCTGGGTTTACAGATTAGAACAGCAGCGTTGAGGAGCAGAGGAAAGACTAGAGGGAGGAGGAGCTGAGAGGAGAGGAGAGGCTGTGTGGACGCCACTGAGCAATGATGGTCTCGGATAGGTGGAGAAAGAGCGAAGAGGATGCTCCAAAACAAGACAAACTTGTCTGAACACTCTTTTTGAGGCACCGTTTTTCTGTAACCTCTCCTCTTTACCAGTTGCGGTGGTCACCATCTTTCGCCATGAGCTTGTTTCTTGACTTTTCGTGGATCTTCTTTCACACAATTTGTGGTGATGCTTTGGGGTTCCTTTGAGCAAAGGAAAACATGCTTTAACCACAGGTATTTCCAACAAGGCACTGCCCTTTGTTTTTCAAGCCTTATTTTTGCATCTTTGGAGTATTTTTGAAAGTTCTTGTGGTCATTTCTTGGGGTCAGAATTTCTGTTTTTGCAAGCTTGCCAGAAATTCAACTGATAATCACGGAGGGTTTTTAATAACCTTTTGCTGCAATAGATTTGGGGAATATTTGTTTTGGAGTTAAATCTTGTAATCTGAAATTGTGCACAGCCTTTCTTTGTTAGGCAAATCAATGCAAGTCAATAGGACCCCCTGAGAGAGGGAGAGGAAGGACAAAAACAGCAGGAGGAGAGAGAGGAGGAGACAGAGGGGGGATTGGGTCCCTTGTGGGTTGCAAAAACCTCCAAACCTCCGTCCTATCTTCCCAGAAAGCGAGGGGGAGGCCTATTGAGAGTTTGGGAGCAAAGGGGGGAGGTCTCCCAAACACAGCCCTCCATCCCACCACCTCAAGTGCTTGTCCAAGGAGAGAGGGTCGCGCAAAAAGGAGGTGGAGTTGGGGGCTTTGGTCGTGCATAGAGCAGGGGAGGGTGGGTGTTGGGGGGTTTAGGTCTTAGCCTGGGATGATCACATACGTGCACTGCCTCTCCTCGGAGCCGGTGGTCAGCTGCTGGCACAGGGCCTGCTATGAGGACCCCCCTGGCGAGAAGCGAACTCTGTGCTCCTTCCAGCCCGCCAAGAAGATGGGGAACAGCCTCCAGCACCAGGCCTTCCCCAGCCCTAGACCGGAGGGCGGCCTTCGCAAACGTCTGCTTTCAGTGTCAAAGGTCCATCAGAGGCCGGACTCTCTCTGGACACCGAAACCGCTGCATGGACCAGACACCAAAGGCTCACCGGGGAAAATCTTCCTGGATGGCAAAGGTACAGACTAGAGAGCAGAGCATATTCACTGTCATGGAGTTTGTTAGCTGAAGTTTTGGAGTTAGAACAACTGTCAGAGATTTTAAGTATTATCTAGTTGTGTCTCTGTACTCCAAACTTTGTCTGTAGCTTTGTCCCTTCTCATCTTAACTACAAAACAGTACGATAGAGATTCTTGCCTTCAACTTTAAAGCTGGACTACCTAGGTAGCAGGTCTCTGTGAGCCTCTTACTAAGGCTTAACAGACTTAATATGACACATTGCTGTTTTGCTACAGTAGTGATGGTGGTATTTGTGTTGGCTGGGAAACAGGCTCCTGCTTCAAAGAGAACTTAAGACACCTGAACTGTTTGCGGTAATTAATTATACACTGTATGTCACAGTGCCAGAGAGTCACGACATATGCGATGGAAGCTTTTCCCAAGCCGGGCTTTGTCTCTTCTTATTAGCTGATTTCCGTCCTCTTGTAACTGAGTCCCGTCTGTCTTCGTGCGTGCAAATGTGCATCCTTGCAGAATCAATGCAAGATTGTGGCTCTTTGACCTCGGAGACCTTTGGCCTTTGGTGTGGTGGTGGGGTCCATCAGGCTGGATGACCCTCACAGAAAGGCTTTCGTGAATACTGTCATGTATGCCTGAATACGTGACCTACTGTATAGCACAGCATATGTGTTACCGTATGTTTGTGGAGGGATTAATGGTGGGAATCTCTTGAGACCTCCTGATTCGATTCTATTCTGATTCAAAGGGCTACAATGTGAATATAAAGGGATTATTGCTGGATTTTGGTGCATCAAAATGTATGATTTGCAGACATGATTTATTTATTCTTTCAGTGTAATAACTTGCAAATTTTAAAACAAAGCATACTTGTAATGATCCGTAGATATAATAAATGTACGTCCATTATCTGTGTTCTCAAAATATTTAGTTTAGTAAGACACAACTTGCATACGGTACCCTTCAACTTCATAGGACCAGAAATGCTTCCACATGCTGACTTGCTAGCTGAGGGTTGCCAGTCAGATTTTATCCAGCTGTGTTTGCTCAGGCATCTTCGCCAAAGCTCTGGAGGTATCCTAGCTTAGAACATAAACATGACGCACGTGTGTATGTCCATTACATTTCACTGTCCAGTTGGTTCAGCCATAAGGAACGTACAGCCGATCTTACAAAATCATTACCTGCGATCGTTATATCAAGATTTGGGTTTTAGATTTCCAATTATTGTCTCGTCTGCATCGAGAACCTTTTTTTCCCTCGACCCCAGGATGGCATCTTTCAGTTCTGGTTTATTATATGCATATTTAATGACTTCCCTACTGTGCTTGGACGTGTGCTTGAGCATGCATTTATTCACTTGTGCACTCATTAGGTGGATGGCTGTATAGCCCCTGTGTGTGCATATTTGTCCTAATGAGTGTAATCCAATGATGCATGCTTGCATCAAAACCATGCTTCACTCTCTTCTGGGACAGTAGGACATCATAACTCCCCTGGGTGGCCACCCCTGGGAACAAGACACAATAGCTAGCAGCTGGAGGTGATGGGCCGGGCCTGCAGGGAAGTGTAACAGAGATGACAATATCGGGGTGATGGAGCTGACTGGGTTACAGAGGTGACCCACTTTCACCTCTGCCACTACATAAAGGAGCCATCAGGGAGATGTTAGAGGGTGATGAAGGATCTGTTGGGTGATCATTGTTTAGTTGTGGGATACTTACAGATATGATATTACACTATAAAATTGCTTAGTTAAAGTTAACAGGAAAATCAGAGCTAAAGGAGCTACTTTTTCTATGCTTAAAACTTTTCTAACTAGTTTTCTGTTTTAGTTAATAGTTATTTAGTCTATCTAACCACTTTAATAAACTACTTCATAATGTCTTTCTGCCTCTACGGTTATCCAAAATGGAATCCCTCATTCCTGTGCGTTTACCGTAACAATATGCTGCCAGACGAGTGCGGCCCGTCCTCACGCCTGCTTTGGCTAACACGTCTTGACAGCTCAAGATGTCGCCACCATGGGTACAGTATTGTCTGGGCTCTGTAGGTTGAATCAACCTCCCAGTCACTCTGTGTTCATGCACGGCTGAACAGACGACCCTCAAACACAAACACGCTCAAATTGGAGTTTGGCTAATTCGTCCTTTGTGTTTCTGTTTTCCTGTATGCATGCCCCATGGTTTTTTTTCCATTTTTCTCTTCCTTACTCTTTGATTCTTTACATCAATCTTTATTTTCTTACAGCAGAATGGCAACGCTAACATTTTTTCTTTCAGTTGACTTCTCCCTCTACCCTCCTTGTATTTTATATCAGTGTAGTGGTGGAGCAGGTGTTCCTCCGGATCCCCCATAATCCCTCAGTGGGAAGGCAGGTTCAGCTATCGACCAATCAGTGCCAACAGCTCCCAAGGGAAGTGCACCTGAGGGAGGCCAGGCTTGTAGAGTAACTAGATGAGGCCAAATGAAATGGATTGGCCGCATTTATAGGGGGAAGCACTCCTGAAAATCATTTAGGGTAATATAATTGTGGCGGTGGGACTCAGGAGGGCTTTGGTCTTGGTTTCAGCTTTTTGTCATTGTGTCCCCTTCAGTGTTTCATTCACATACACTACAATTCCCGTCTTTTCAAGGCAATAAAACACTGTAAAGTAGTTGAAGGTAAACTTTCCTGCATTAAAAATTAATGCAGTCATGATACTGTAGGCTGGATGTCAGATTAAAGGGTCCATGTGATAAAAAAGGAGAAAAAGAGCCTCCATTTATCTCTTCCTTACTCTAATCCTCAGAAGGTTTTGAAACAGGAGACAAAAGAAGAAACAAGCTTAAGGTTGCCCCAGTTTCTCCTCTCTTTATTCCTTCCGTCAAGTTACTCTAAAGAAGCGGCGAAATCTAGTCTTGCTAATCGGCTGTCAACAAAACCTAATGAGTCATTTTTCTCATCCTGCACACAAAAAACATCCAGCCCAAGCAACTCTGGGATTTTAAGGGATTGAGGTGAAACCATTCATGCCAATACAGTGAGATTTGCTGGTTGCCAATTCAGGGCTTACTGCTACACTCATGCACACTCAAACATAGATGAGTAAAGACAAATGCACCCTTAGTCCTGAGTGTGCATGAAAACCCCCCTATTAGCAGGTTGGAGGTGGCAGAACAATGGAGTAGAGAGCACGACACACAGCTTAATGAGACGGAGAAAAGAAGGGGATTTCTCTCTCTCGCACACACACACACACACACTTTCGGGAATTGGGGGGTCACTGGGGTTGCTTGGGGTCGTTCAACTGTAAAATGGGTTAAGGCTCTGTTTCTCTTCAAAGCCGCTCTCTGCCTCGATCTCCCGCTCTCCCTCTTCCTCCCGTTCATTGATTAAGTCTTGAGCCCTGTTTGCGTCTGCGTGTGAATGAGTGCGTGTCTGCTCGTTTTTTCTTTTCCATTCATCCGTTCTGAATTTAAAGGCTACAGCGGTCCGGTCCACATCGTCTCCGGTCTACGTCTTTTTAGACATTTATTTAGTTAGGAGATAAAGGAGGTAATCAGTGGGTAATAGCTTGCTGTGTGTCTAACAGATGGAGACCTCTCAGCTTGTTAAAGGCCTAATAGGTAATGGCTGGCTAGTGATTGTATAAACAGGTGCTCTTCCATCATGTGTGACCAGTGGCTAATGAAGTCATCACTGACAAATATTGGGAGGTAATTGAGTTGTGGGGAGTTCTGTCTGCGCATGTGCATGTCGGTGACTTTAAGTTCATTTGTCCATAGATCCTCGGTGCTCTTTCTTTCATGTTTTAATCTTTGCTGCTTGATGGAGTCAGCTTTAATCTGCGCAGGGCTGCGTTATCTATTAATTCATCTTTTTGTCAAAGAAATGTCAGAAAATAGTGAAAAATGCTCATTGTAATTTCCCAGACACCAAGGTGAAATTGCCTGATTAATAACAACATGTTAAAAGTTGAATTGTCAATTAGCTAATTGCTTCAGCTATAATAGCAACTCAGTTATTTTCCTGCACTTCACTTCTTGTTTATTTGATAAGCTTTCATAGGAAAAGCCTACCTGACAGCCAAGGTGTTAATATCTGTAATTCTTGCTTGTACCTGCAAGATTTCTGAAATAAAAATGTATTTGTTGGTGCTCAGTGAAATTCAGCAAGAAGCATTTTATGCATTGTTTCTTTTAGTTTGGAGATTTCTTTTTTTCCTTTTTAATATTGTAATATGTGTAATGAAATTAAAAGAAATCAGAATCACAATAATTGAAGTCAAATCCCAGTTTTGTCATTTAGACCACAAGCTGAACCTGGAGCTAGAGTGCTTCCAGGGAGCTGGTTTTGTCTCTCAGTGTGTGTGTGTCGCTTGCTTGACAAATTGTTGTGATAGATAATCTGGTCAGATTAATAGTGTTGGTCTGAGCTCAGCTGGCTTTTAATTTGGGGAAACTGGAGGCGATGGAGGAGGAGAGAGGAGAGGAGTCAGAGAGAACAGAGTTTACTTAAGGGGGGATCAGGTGTGAGGAACCCTCACAGCACCATGTGTGTGCAATTGAGTTTTACTTAATGGGTTAATTATCACATCAGGACATAACAGCCAGATAATCGGTTGAATCAACAGAGACATTTATCCATATATTGACCCAATGTGTCAAACACAGGGAGGTTGTTACAAAGCTGAATGATTAACTGATAGATTAATCAGTGATTTCTGATTTCTGAAACAACCATTCAGTTATTCAAGAAAATAATCGGCAGATGAAAGATTTGCAATGACAATAATTGTTAGTTGCAGCCCTCATTTTGCTTTTGTTTTCTTTCGAAGTAGATTTTTCATATTCATTTCTAATTCTTGCACCTTTCTTTCTTCACTCACTCAATGAACTTTAACTCCAGTATGCTCGGTGTGTGGTTGTACCCCTGCTGCATACTGCTTGTTAACAAAGGGAGCCTCCTTGAGGTTGGGTCAGTGTATTGCACCAAATGGCAAAGGTGGCTGATATCATCCTGATACGACACGCAAGATCTTTAACTAGCGTGTCTCTAGGATCTCTCTTCCCTCTTTTATGGTTCCTGGTTGCTCATTTTACCTGACTCAGGTTTCTCAGTGCAGATAGTTTAACTGTACATTGGCATGTGACACCTGATGAGAGGCACATGATGAAAAGATCATAGCTGACGCTGCTGAGTTCAAATTAGAACAGGACCTCATGGTATGCATGTATGTGTGAGCGATGAGGGTACTTGTGTGTGTAATTACAGAGGTCAAGTGTCACCTTTAGGGTGTAATGCAAGGAGCGTGTGTCAAAACAGGTCAATCTGGTGATTAATTTATTATTAATGGTGAGAAATTCTGCTGTGTGTGTGTGTGTGTTGGACATATACAGGCAGATAGGTCAAAACCTTCATATTCATATTTTCATTACTTTCAAGTTCATATTTTCATGCTGACAGACAAAAAGTGGTTTGTTTATGCGAGGCATGATGAGCTAAAACTCGCCCGCAGTGGAAAAACAATCCCATGAGTGCACGAGTTCGTCTTAACACTCTGCCACCAGACAGAAAGCAAATGGGATTTCCAAGACTTAATCTGGCCTGTGTATGCTCTAGCAACAGCTTTTGCCCTCTTCTTCAGCCCCAGTCGGTTCAACAGTGGTCATGTTGTTAGTAATTGAAAAATCTAATTGTGCCGTAGTGCAGGATAAGTGCGTTTAAGCACTGCGCCAACCTCAGTCACAGCTCATTTCTTTAATGAGCGCTGCTATTAGAGGGAGCTTTTTTCTACCTCATGCTGCTTCCAGTCTGGTCCTCTGAGGTTTCTGGCCCTGTTTGCCCTACTGACCAGCCTGCTCTCCATCTGCACACAGGGTTACATTCCTGACTTCTAATGTGTGGTTCACAAAAAGTGCACAAAAGTACAGCTTCTTCTTCGTCGTCGTCTTTAACCCATGGAAAATTACATAAACAGCTTTCATTTATGTGGGTACCAGTGATGTACAGGATCATGGATGAAGCTTTGCAACTATTGGTAAAAACAGCTCCCAACTTTTTTGTATGAAAAATGCTCAAAGTGCATCTTTGTTCTAGCCAACAGTCCAGAACCCAAAAACTCTTCAATTACTGTCATAAATGACAAAGAAAAGCAACAAATCGTAACATGTAAGAAGCAAATGTTTGACATATATGCTTGAAAAAAGACTGAAACGACTAATCAGTTATCAAATAGTTGCCGATTCATTTTCTTTTGACTAATCACAAATGTAAAGATCAACAATACAAATTTACATGTAAACCAAAATGTAGGTAAAACATTTTAAAGTGTTAAAATACTACAAAACTACAAAAGAAAATCTGCTTGCTTTGGTCAGGACTTTGTTCCACCATCCAATCCGTCTCATCTTTTATCACTCCAGCTCTCATCAACCACAGACCCCCTCACTGCTCCACTGTGTACACCAGCCTCGGTCTCACTCTTCCTGCCTTCTCCTCAGCTCCAGGCCCCTTTATGTCCCAATCAGCTGGAGGTTCCATTAAGCCTCAGAAAGCAAAGCCAAGCCTCTGAAAAGCTCATGTCCCCCCATAGAGACTGAATGTGGAAGGAGAGAGAGAAGCCGGGGAGGGGTGCAGAAAGTGATTTTAAGAGCCTCTTTAAATCTGTCTCGTTAATGAGTTGTCCTCTCCATGGCAACGTCTCTTTTTCGAGGGTTTTCCACTCCACATGCGTGGATGGATTAGGGTTAAAGACAAAAAAAAGAGGGAAAAATGTAGAGAAAGGGAAACTCCAGCCCTTTTCTTTGCTTGTGAAACCACAGGAGAGGTGGTGACAGTTTTACTCTAATTTTGTTTGTTTATTGCAGGAGCCACATTCCCCGACTGTCGTTAACCTTTTTCAGGGAACTATCCAGGAAGACATTGGAAGGCAGTGTGTGTCGGTTGATGCACACTCTCACCACAAGGTGGCGTTATAATACAGAGAAGCGGAGGGACTCATTCATTGGGTGACACTGCAGCGTTGTTACCCCTTTTAGTTTTAAAGTTTATCACTTGTGAATCATCAATTTTTAACCGACTTTACAGCCCACACAATAAAACACTTATGTGTGTGAGACCACGTCGATCGGATTATGGTAATTACCAAATAGAATTACTTTCCCGTGGATTAATTGCCTATCAGACTGAACACAGCCATTCATCCACACCGAAAAGAGACACACGAGGTGTCACGAGGAATTTAATTTGGAATAATGGCGGTCTTAAATTTTGGGAGTATTTGATCAGGGAGCTGGTCTCGTTTCCCTCGGGGCACATTAGGAGGGCGCACTGATTGCATCCAGGAGAGGTCTGTGCTCTCTATTAATGCCTCCATCCCTTTATTATCGCTCAGATGAGACAGAAGGGGAGGGAGGGTCGGAGAGATAGACAGGGAAAGGAGAGGGGGAGGCGAAGGGGTGATTTATTAAATAAGAAAGGGGGAGGAGGAGAGAGGGAGAGGAGGGGTTGAGTGGATTTTGGAGTCCTGCTTTTTTTTTCCCAGACGAGGTCTCAACATAGGATTATCAATTGAGAAACCCAGGCTTAGCAAGTCCATGTGCGCTCACACACAAATGCATCGCTGAGTCTGTTCGACAAGTTAGATGAAACCACCAATCACAGTGTCTCAGTCTCAGTGTGTGTGTGCGTACATATGTGTGTCTTTTACAGATGAAACTGATCCACATCATCCCATGAACACTAAGCCTGCCCTGAGACATATTTAACCCTGTCTGTCTTTACCCTGGGATTACATCCGTATTACTATTCATTATTACAGTATAACATTTATGTATCATGTGTCTGATGATGGTGATCAGACCATAAAAATGTTGAGGGTTGGAGCACTTCCTGGAGTCAGATTGAATTTCTTATATGTGCTCTTTAGAAAGGTATAAAATGCCTTAATTGTCATGGCACGGACATTTTGGACAATCTAGCCACAATAAGATGGTATCGGGCTTGATGTGTCATGAGTTTTCAAAGGTTTTTTTTATTCTTATCATTATCCCTCATAGTTATCTCTGTATCTTTCTATACAAGGCTCCATTTCCTGCTCTGTATGTATTTTCTGCTACTATGGGTAGTTAAATGATGTTGTGAAGTAGCCTGGGATCGTCGGGGTTGTTGTCCTCATTGTTAAGCAACCACCATTGCCGATGAAAATCTATCAGACGTGACTCAGTCGGAAATGCTGACAGATGAGTTAATGTATAACAGTTTGATCACGTTATACGTTTAGTCACACTGGCCTACTTCTTTCCACACCCTGTGACTCCGATCATCTGACGTTTCCCCGGAAGTTAAAGCAGCAGGGTGACCAAATAAAAATGCACCGTTACCTTGTACAATTACAGATTTGTTTGAAGACTATTAATTTTGAATCTTCAGTCAGTTGTTGTGGATGTAACAAACCAGTTAACAGAGAAGGGATGTAAATTGGATCAATGTTACAGGCCTGATGAACGGTGCCAAGTCCGGTCATGCAGTGTAAATGTGTTGGTTGATAACAACAATCAATGCCAGCCACCAGACCTCGCATCCAACTTCACATCTAACCTCCTGATTGTGCTCCTGCCTCCAGGCTGATCGTCTTGCTCGCTTCCTAAATTAATCGTCATTGGTCAATTGATGTATTTCTGATCGTTGATTGGATGGTTTGGTGTTGTGACTCCCCTCTTCCCCCTCTCCAATTGACCTACTGTAGTTGCTCAGAACTGAGGTGCAATGTGGGAAGTGGGTCAAACGGTGTAGTGTCAATTTTGCTCCAGCGGTGGACGAACTGTAGATAAACATGCATGCACACATTGTAGTTGATATGGCTCTAACCCACTTCCCATTGGGATCCCTGTGTCTGCCCGACACACACACAGCCACAAACACATGCACATTCAGCTTACCCCACTGTAATGCAGGCTAGCCCCAGGTGGCTTGTTGCTTTGTGCCCTTGAGCTACTGGAGGCACTTAACCTAAATTAGCTCAGTCTGTCTCTGTGCCTCTGTGTCGAAGTCAGACAAGACCCTCTCGTCCTCAGTGTGAGATGAGCACTGGGGTCAGGGTAGCAGCAGAGGCTCTGCTTTATACCCGAGCTACAGTGTAAAATAAGGAATATCTGCCACCTCTGCTTACCTTTTTGTTCCCACCGTGCTGATCCTTTTTTACAGGCGATTGGAAATTAAACTTAAGCTGCCGTTTTCATGGTGAATCACTCTTGATTGGAGTGTCAGCTAAATGCCTTCAGTGTAAAACGTGCAGTGAAATATCGCTGCTACTAAATCATCTTGTTAAAGCAAATGAAGTAATATTCCAGCTGCTACCTATTGATCCCTGTCATGGTACCAGCTTGGACATTATTCACATCACACTTTTAATTAAGCCAGTTGTGAGGTTCATGTGTGGGGCTTGCAAGTCTAATATTTCAGAAACACGCACACGCACAAACACTCAAAATGAACGTGGCAAATGACCACAAGCACGACATTCCACAGTGTGTCGTATCTGTGTGTTTGTGTCAGATTTATAGCATTTTGTGTGTGAAGTTAATTATAAAATTGGATTAATGATGGTGTGCTGCCATCACACACACACACACACACACACACACACACACACACACACACACACACAGGCCCTTAGGAGAGACGAGCAGACAGCCCTGGTGAGGAAATGTAGGTCAGTAAAAGCAGCATGGCAGCCAACATATGTTGTGTGTGATGGGATGGATGTGTGTGTGTGTATGTGCGTGTGCATAATAAGTTGTGTGTGGTTACATGCTTGTATGCATATTGACTATAGACTCATGCACATGTGTTGTCTTATAGCCTATATGTGCAGAAACAAAGACACAGTAAGGATAAAGGGTGGATGAATGCAATATAGTAAACTAGACTTCCTGAAAGGTGATGTATGATCAGATCTGTTGTCTAAATGCAGTAGATTGTAGAATCAGCTGCAGGCACACATTCACACATGCACAATGACATTTACACCCATACTTACAATAGCATGCAGAGTGATGTCAGCCTGCTGTAAGCCATTTGAATGCACAGGACCAGTGAGACACACAAACACACTCTGGCCTTGTGGTTATCGATGTGGCGGCTCCTCCTGAGGGTCGGCTGGAGAGTGAGAAGGGCCAGGAGTCAATATGAGTGGAGACAGTTTGGCTGGATGGTAATGGCTCTTAATGCTGTCTGGGGGCTGCCAGGGGTCCGTCTTTATGGTACTCTACCAGTGGCTGGATGGATTTTTCCACTGGGAAATTATTTTGTGATAGCATGTCAGACATGTATTACACCTGCAGTGCCAGACTTTAGAATAGCAATAGCTTTGTGTAGTAATTGAATGCGAAGAAAACTGCTGAATTGATTTTAAGCCAAGGTCAATGCTGAATAACATACCTGTCTGCTGTGGCACAATACAAACATGGAGACATGGGATTTTAGACTACAGTTGATAAATGAAAAGGTAGATAGTTTGGAAAAAACAAGATATACACCAATTTTAATTCAAATTAGCGTAAATATGCGTTCATTTTAAATGCAGGTAAACTCTAAAAATAGGCTTTTACTTTGGTCTCCCTTTCACACTCAATTTTGACTAAACGCTGCTTGAACGGAGACGGATCGAAAAGTATTTCCACACTAGCATACGAATCTTCAACGCCTTTCAGATTAAGTTAGCGTGTCCACAAGGGTGTCATGAATGATTCAATTCCTGCCAATCAGAGCCAGAGCCGATAAATAGCTGTGACTATTAATGTCGAATTAATGCCAAGTGTACCCTTTCCCATCGAGGACATAAGCCAGATGTAAGTGAGTGTTATTAGGTTTTTTTGTCACAGTGATGCTTTGCGCTAAATGCTAAATTATGCATGCTGAGATGCTCACAATTACATGCTGATGTATAGTAGGTTTTGTTAACCGTCATAGTTTAGTGAGTTTGAATGCTTATTATCGGTAACACTGAATAAAAAGTAAAGCAGAGGTTAGGATTATGGTTAGCAGAGGCAGGTACTCTGTTATCAACCCAATTATTGGACAAATGTTCTCGCGATGGCACGAGATGAGAAGTCAGAGATCACCAAACTTGTTACAGTTCATGCTGAGGGGAACATGAATGCATCTTGTATAAAATGTCAATACAATCCATCCAATAATGGCAAAGAAAACAAAAATTGTGGTCTCACTGCTCTGGGCACAAACGATGCTCGTACCAAATTTCATGGCAATCCATCCAATCCGGTATTTGAGAGATTTCAGTCAGGACCAAATTTGTGGACTGACTGACGGACAAAGCCATCGAGTGTGGCTACAAAACGTCTTGGGCCACTCGATTGAAAATTCGTACGCCCATCAAATCACCTGGAAAACAAGCGATGAATGTTGTCCCACCAACCACTCTCCACTTTCAGACAGAGGTCTGTTTCAGTTTCATTTTATTGTCCTGCCAACCTTGTGGAGGGGGGGTTGACAGACCAGTGGGGTTAAATTGCATTAGATTTAAAGCTCTGTTGCCCGGGGGGAATCGACGGTTAGCTACAAATCCATCCTGATACGGACATAAAACGCCTCAAGTTAGCAACAACGCTGCCACCCTCTCCGAAGGCACCAAAAGCTCAGGCGTACAAATCAGCCTGCTCGTAAAAGTAACAGCATTTAAACTCCCTGCTCAACTGGCGGTAACATTTTAAGTGTGACCCGCCCTTTATTGTACTGAAGCTAACATTGGGCCATAAAAGTTGGCTTGTTAAATGAATGTATAGGAAGGACTTATTTAACGGTTGCACGCCTCCTTGTCAGTTTGTGCTCTTCCAGCTATTAGTTGACTTTGGCTTTTCTTGTTTTGCTACCATGCTGAGGCACAAAGTCATGCTCAACAATGTTTTTCAGCACAGATTAGACTCTAACGCAGTCTCGCCTGTCCACATGCTCAAACAGAGGTACATGCATCTGCTATCTGTTCTCTCTGTCTTGCCTGTCTCTTTTATCCTGGCTTGAATTTCAAAGGGGGTCGGTAGGGAGCGCCCGGGTCAGATGCCAGGGGAGAGAAAATTAGGCATGACCGCCAAGCCTGCTGGGCCTTTGTGTTTGTGTTTATTCTGTATAATATCTGTTTTTATTGAGCCTCTACTTATGGATGTTTTGCATCCACACTCGATCTATCTCTCGCTTCTCACTTTATCTGTTCCTCTGCCCTCCACCTAAGACTTTTCTCTCACAACCGCCTTTATCTCCCTTCTCTTTTGTCTCTCTAAACGCTGCCTTTTCTATCCTGCCTCGCATCGCTACTCAGCAAAATGGCTCCGCTGCTCCTACCGCATCAAAGTCTCTTTCAACATTTTGCGGACGCAAACTTTGCTTCTCTTTCTTCGCGTCCTTTGTGCCAAGTTTTGCTTTTGATACCATCTCCATTTTTGTCTCCAGCATTAGTATTGTGCCTCCTTTATTCAAAGACATTTCTCTGATTCACACACACGTCAAGCTGTGTGAGAACAGCTACAGGGTGTTTGAACAGAAAACAACAAATATACGTGTGTGTGTGTGTGTCACCACATCAAGGCTAGCATATGCACATGCATTTGCTTGTGAAAAAGAAAACACGCACAAAGATCAGAGGCTGATTATGTTAGTGACGGTGTGTACATGCTCAGGGCGACGTCTGCAGGGTTTCACCCGGACTTGAGGATTTTTCTCATGGATCACAAAGGAGGAGCAGCCTATAGAGGGAGGCCCCACTGCCTTTTCATTGAGAAGAATAAACCCTGCGTACTCACAGACACACTCACAGAATGCAGTGGTTTTCATTGCTGACTTGAATTCACGTAAAATCTCCCCAGTTTATGCTGTTTTTTGCTTTTTTCCCAGGGACCTTTAACTGAATTGAAATCACACATTCCCCTGTTTTGCACCCAGCTACACACTAAAACCGTTTCACAATAATGGCATGTTTCGAGCCACTACAGTAGGTTAAAGTATGTTTGCCCCCTTCATTCTGACCTCTTTTAACCCCACCGTATTCTGCATGTAATCATGCTAATGGTCTCATTCAAAACCACCAAAAACAAAGCCTTGTCTTGTCAATCCATTGACTTTCTGATGGTAAACAGGGAGGGCTTTGCCGTCTGCATTGACGACAGTCACTCAAACTGAGTCGTTGAATGACTGGAGTGTTGTTGGGTGATCTGTGTGTGTGAAGGCAAGTCGTTTGTATGTGCACTTTTCATTAATTGAGGGCAGTTATGCGATGCAAGATTGTCCGTGTGAATGTATAGGTTGTGTGTATATGTGTGTGTGTGTGTGTCTGTGTGTGAAGGAATCCCAGCTGCTTCAATAGAGTAGGTCAGACGGAAAGACCAGGGGGTGAGGGAAGGAAGGAGGAGGGAGGAGGGGGTTACCCAGTAACTGAACTGCTGAACAGACAGAAGAGCGAAAGACAGAGAAGAGAGACAGCAAGAGTTTGGTGTCAGAGAGGGGTCATTCAGGAAGTGCTGGAGCTTAGTGAACTTGTTTTTGTGTTGCGCGGGAACTTTACCTCGTGCTAAAATCATTAGTGCCAGAAAAACAGCTATCGCAGCTCGTTTACTCAGCCTTGCCTCTCTGTCACCTTGGTTTCAGTGTGTGTGTGTGTGTTATGTTAAAGAGAGAGTTGTGTTTATTCAGGAGTGAGTTTGAAGTTTAACTTTGCTTAACTGCCTTTTTAGGAGCGCTGTGAAGAGTTGTTTCCTTGTTATCCACGTTGACCTTTTTCATATCAACATCATCAAAACACTACTACTATTACATTTCACCAGTACTGTATTCATGCCATATCCCACATCTGTATTAGTGTGAATAAAACGACAGTTAATTGACAAGAAATGCTCAGTTTGTAAAGAAAATCCTGCATTTAAATATGGTGTTTGATCATCGTGCTGTACTACTACATCCGCTCGCCCCCCCTCACTCTTTCCTGATAGATTATTCATGCCTTACTCTATATCTGAGAGAAAAACTGAAGCGATCGGATTCCCATTGACCCCTGGTGCTCCGCTTTCATTCACAGAGATGTAGGGATGAAAGAAAAGGGGGAAGGGATGAGAGAGCGAGCATGTTGCTCTACATGCTATAAATTATAGATTTTCATTCACAGAAAAAGAGAGAAGGGGGAGGTGAAGGGAAATGTGGTGTAGAGTATTTATTTATTCATTTGTCAGGGTTTGTGGTACGTTTCCTGTTTGAGACATCCGAGCACAAACTATTAAGTTTACTTTTCAATGGTTTTTATATTTTTTTCATCCCATGATGTGCAAATAGAAAATATTTGTGGCCTCTATTCTCTTTTTCACAGGGTTATAATCTAAAATTGGGTGTTTTGTCAGTGTCTTAGGCCAAGTAGGCAATAACACAACATCTTCTTGGTTACTTGAGATGCTTCTTTGTCATATTTTTTGGAGCAAGTATGTATATTATTAATTGAAAGTTAACTGGAATTGAAATACTGATGTCGCACACATGTAATTGGGAATTTAGTGCCTTCTAGTAACAACTTAACTTCGTTACGTGTTCCACGATGCTGCACCCCCACAGATGCAACGCGTCCCAGTTTTTCTCACCTCACATTTTCCTGCTTATCTCCACCTTGCAGGTTTCCAAACTATTAAGGGGAAGGTGTACAAGGTCAGAGCGCGAGAAGAGAAAGCGAGAGACGGGGAAGAGGGGTAAAATCAATACAGTCTAGATTACATTAGCCGTCATGAAAGCGCTCATGTCTGAGAGAAAGACAGAAGAAGCAGAGCGTGGATGGAGAGGGAAAGAGAGGGAGAGAGATTTGACATTAGCGGATCAGGTAGAGTTGAGGGATTTTAGGGGGGTCAGCTTAGCTCTACCTTCTTAAGTCCAATTAAGAAAAACAAAAGCTGAGACCTGTCAGATGGGGGGGGGGGTGTGTGTGTCTGCGAGTGTGTGTAGATGTCAGATTCAGGCACTTTGGGAATTTGAACGGATGTTTGATAGACTCCGATATCGAACCAGAGAGGGAGGTGTGTGCTTTGGGGATTGATCAAACGATAGAGTCAGGGCTGGAGGGAATTGCACTTCGGTCTGGGATAGAAACAAACAAAAAAAATATATAAACTAGACTGTGTGCGGAGAGATTTTGTGTAGCTGCGCCAGGTTGATGGGGAGATCCAAGCGAGGTGTGAAAGCCGAACAGGGAAGATGACAAAAGGGGGAGCAATGACAGGAGGAAGAGCAGGAGCCCTTCATTAAGCTCTCCTTTATTATCACTCTGCCACATTCACCCCTGAGTCTTAATAACGCCTGGTGCAACAAGACATGTTAATTATTCACAGCACCCCCCATTTTCTCTCTTCCTTCCCCGAGGGTCACTGCCTTTCCTCGTGTACCTTTCGCTGGATGTTCAACAAGAAGAGATAATCGCCGTCTTGCCACAGGCCCCAACACTAACGAACATGTGATGAGAGCTTGTGTCTGAATGCTAACGATTGCTTGATGGTCTCATCAGTTTTATTACCGGTATGAATAATTAAATGGCTACAATTACAACGCAATTAAGCCAGAAAGTAAATAGAATGACTGTCGGTCATAAAAAAAACAAGATATTTAAGAACGTCTCCTTCGAAATATGGGAGCTTGTGGATTTTTCACATATTTTATTGATAAGTTATTGATCGTTGCTGTCCTAGGTTGTTTGCCAATATGTTATTTTAAGGATTACGTCTGGGTTGTAAAAAGGAAAGAAAAAAAGCCAACATCACCTCGGCTTTGGTAAACAAGATTTATTAATTGCATAACTGAGGGCTAATATGAACAGGATAGCTTGCTAATCGTGTTCATGATAATCCCTGAGGTTTGTCAGGCTAAATAAGCTATTCCTCTGAGGTCCAAGCTTCATCCACTGAGTCTGCACGCTTCCTTCATATGAACAGATGAAAGATTGATATTGTCTGGGTTGGGGTATATGGGGGGGGGGGGGGGGGGGGGGGGGGGGGGTCTTCCATCCTTCACTGGGAATAGGAAGGATGTATGGACGTATGGCTGAATGGACGGATAGCTCTAATCCTAGACGTGGCCTAGATTAGAAGCCCTCCTTCGGCGGATAGAGTTGTTGACCTGTCTGTCACACTGTGCATGCGTGCATCTGTGTGTGTGTGTGTGTGTGTGGACACTGTCCTGAGAACAATAGGCTCTTTAATGAGTGATGCTGCTTCGGCTCGCGTCTGCATAAATGATCCTAATACTGTACGCGTGCCAAACAGTACGAGATGGAAGCCAAACAGCGTCTACTGACAGAACGTGGAGACAGACTCTCAGGCCGACATGTTGACCTGAGTTAATCCCGAGTTTACCGTCACTGTTAATGGGTCCATATTGCTCCTGAAGTGGGTTAAAAGCAGGGCTCAAATTTATGATTTTTTATTGTTGTTGTCAATTGTTTTACATTTATGGAACTGTTTAGTCTGTGGGATGTCAAAGAATAGTATAAAAATGAGAACATCATC
Source organism: Pagrus pagrus (assembly GCF_965226575.1). NCBI lineage: Eukaryota > Metazoa > Chordata > Actinopteri > Spariformes > Sparidae > Pagrus > Pagrus pagrus. Next base: position 10,495,311 of record NC_140200.1, read on the forward strand.
ATCATCATCAACATCAACTATTTTTTATTGAGGCAAAAAGCTGGAATATTGCACCGATATCCTGATATTAGCTTTAATTAGTAAATCAGTGTCTGTGTGGAAGCCAATGATAAGTCCTCACAGCAGTGTTTCATGAAAAGGAAAAAGAATTTGACATTTATAGAGACACATTAGTCGCATTTAGACCTCTATAACTCAAGGACAAGAGCAGCCACAAATAACTGTGAATAGACACTTAACAGCGTACAGTAGGGTGATGATAGTAAACAAATACACACACCGACAAATCAAAGCACACTTCAGAGTCGGGCTGAAAGCTTCAGATGACCGTGGTCTGTGGGGAGAGTGGAGGAGGGGGAGGGATGGAGAGGGGAAACCTTTTTACCCACAAATTCAAGGATCATTTGCAGTCCCATTCAAGCTCTTGTTGCAGCCCTCCCTCCCTCCCTCCCTCACCCCCCTCCCTCCCCTCTTCAACCATTTGCACTGAAAAGAAATACGGTCGCAGAGGGAGGGCCAGCCCTGCCTTTCTGGGTGTGTGTGAGTGTGTGCGTAGGTGCGCGTATGCGTGGGTTTGAATGGGTGGCTGCCAGAGTGTGTGCGCGCGATAGATTGTGAGCGGATTGGACAATGGGAGGATTGTATGTGATCTATATTCATGTGGCACAGATTCGGTGGCCATGTGCGCACACAGCAGGCTGAGAATGATCAGACGGAAGGAGAGGGGTTGATAGAAAACATCCAGAGAGAAGAGAAAAATTATTTATGTAGAGAAAACTGGCAGTTTTTTTCTGGTTTAGACAACAAAGTTGGCCAAAAAAGATGTTTTAACAAACCATAAAATGGTACTAAATGAGATCAAACAACATAAGCTTCAGTTCTTGAGTGTCTTATTGTAGCTAACGATGTTTCTGGTTTGCATGACACTCTACATGCAGGTGGAAGCTGCATCCTCCTGAGAGCTCCTTGTTAAGAGCTCAACATGTTTCCTCTTTAAGGATGTGCAAGCTGCTCGTGTAGGGGTGGCTGATAGTTTAATTAGATGCACAGATATTCCCCGGATGAGTCTGTCGTAGAGGTGAAGGCGGCAACACGCTGATCACTTTTGCGAAAGCGTAGCTGGGTAGAAAGTAAAGGAAAGGAGGAGGGAGCGGTTGAATGAAATGAGATTCGCTCTTCACGGCAAAATGGCATGAGTGTGCCCGTCCGTTCTAATAAAGCATGTTTAACTTTCAGCTATATTCTGAACCCCGCTGAGGAAAGAAGAACGAGAGAGTGTAGAGAGAGCAGGACAATGTGAGAGAGCGACTGATGATGAGAAATAAAGGGAGAGGCAGCCAGAACTCCTTGGTAACCAAAGCACAGAGGAACAGAGGGGCCGGTCCTACACCCCTCCTGCTGTGTGTGTGTGTTAGTCTGTGTGTATGTGTGTGTGTGTGTGTGTGTCTCCGAGGACTGGACCGCCTGAGGGAGGAGTGATGGTGCTGTTGATGGGGGGGAGTGGCGGACCGTGTGTGTGTGTGTTTAGAGAGGGGAGATAGGGGTAGAGGCTCATTGTCGGCGTAGTAGACGCTCACACTCACTCGAGCCGCCGTGTAGTGAGAATGTGAGTGGAGAGCGGACACCAGCGCTCATTCGTGCCGTCTTTTTGGGGGGGTTGGTGCCTTGTAAGGACACTTTTTTTGTAAGAGACAGACGCACACTAAAGCGGAATAATGGTGTTTATCGGGACCTCGTTAAAATCTGTGATTAAATACTTCAAAAGGAAGGGTAAGATATGTTTACTCATCTTTTATATTGGCCATTAATGTATCACATGAGTGGTTTGCACTGTTTTGCATAATTTTGACAGGACGTGTGAGTGTCAAACCTAATTTCAATAGCCATTTTAAATATCTCCCTTGAAGGTTTTCTGTATCAAAGGTGGGCACACGTCAGCTTTAATGATCCGAGTACAATCTTAGTAAAACTACTGTTCACCTGTGGGCTTTTTACTTCTACTGCTGATCCCAGAGACAACCCTCTGTTGCACCCTGTTACCAGGTAACCACCGAGCCAAGACTTCACAGAGGCGGCTACTACTAGCACTAAACGACCTGACGGTATTTGTAAAGGTGGCAGCTGGAAGCACTTAAAGTCAAAGCTTGGCTATTAGAAATAAATGGGCCTGAAGTTTCCCAAATGTTTATTTAGTTCTAAATCTTTCACCCGATTTGAGCTTGATATCAAAGGAAAACACACTAGGTCTGTGTGCCGTGCATAGATTATGGAGGATTAGTTAATGCTCCAAGACTATTATTTGATCAGTGGCTGTGTATTAAGCATGCGAGGTATAACAAAGACCCGCTTCATGCAGGGCAAGCTGCTTGTGTCCGATTTAATCTCAGGTGTATTTATAGCATGTGTGTGTGTGTTGCAGTCAAGGCTGAGGTGATATTGTTAATCATTAGCTCAGCGTTTTTGTACTCCTCACATCTTAACTTGCCATCTTGCACATGCTTGCACTTTGCTCCTGAAGAGACTGAGCCCCCCTGCGGTCCAGGGGATAGTGAGCTCCACGCTGTGCAGGGCTCATACGCTCAGCTTTGTCATAATATCAAGAGTGCACAAAGGTTTTGGACGTGAAAGTACTTGAAAATTATTTTTTTTAATACTTTTTACATTATCAAGAGGAACTGTAAGGGGTCATATTCCTTAAAATAAAGACTTTTAAAAACTATGTTATATCTGAAAAACTGACCTTACCCAAGTCTGTGCTGACCTTTCTGAAACGAAAAGTTGTATAATACATGAAAGTCAATGCTGTATTGGCTGCTGGGTGATTGGGGGCCCAGTTCAGGAGCGATACAATCACTGTTATCGATCCTAACAGCTAATACTTCTGATCCGTGTCCCTGTGTGTGCATACAGATGCATTTTCCAGGGGTTACTGTGCTCAAGCCTTTAGTTCAGATGCACCTTGGAGCCTTTTTGTGTAAGTTTTCAGGAGGCTGTTTGCTGCCAGTCTGTGTTTGTTATTGTGTGCAGGGAGAGCTGGGATGTCAATGGACAGAGGGATTAGTAGCCTTCTGAAAGACTTTCGCGCCACAGTCCGGTGTGTGTGAGACTGTGTGTGTGTGTGTGTGTCGAGGGGCTAGAGGGTATTGTGGCACTGAAAGGCCTGATGTGGAGACTGATGCAGAGGGACAATACAGGCTTTGTGTCCACAGTCCCCATGTCCTTGGTCTCCTATAGCCTGGTCGAGGTCTATTCAAACCCCATGGTCAGAGACAAGGGTGGGGGTGGGATACCTGTGATGATGAGTGTGTGTGGGAGAGCAAGACATTGAGAAAGGGGTCTCACAAGAAATGAACCTTATCCATCCTTATTCAACCAGGCCAAAAGAGCTGGTATGTTGCTGCCTTGCTCATAGGTATGTTTTGAGTTGTTTCGGACTGGGAGATCGAAACCAACGACCAGCTTGTTTTTTTAACCTTCACGTTTCAAGTTTCGTCTGAGTTGTCGCAACTGTGTGTGTTTCGGTTTCGTGCATGTCATCGGTACGGACTCAAGGGAGATTTGCCTCGTGATGTGTTTGATTGATTATTCTGACCAGTGCAGACAGCATGTGTAACGACACGGGCAGACGTTTACATACACGCACTATCTGGCAGTTTGCACTGTTGGACTCAGGCTTGCTGTCTATGTGTAATCCTAGCATGTAACACGTGTGTAGGTTTGAGGGTAGCAGCGAAATTAGAAAGAGGGTCCATACCAATTCACCACAGACGTCCTAGTTCATGTCATGGGCTTTCTTGGAAAAAATCGTGTAAAAACTTCTATTAAATTCATGGGAACTTGCAAAATCCTATACTTTTACTCCAAATACTCTTTTACTTACTATTCTAATACTTATTTAGTTCTCAGTATATATTCTAACTTCTTTGACTAAATTTGCTCTTTTGCTGACTGCTCAGTTTACTTGTGTGATTTTCCTGTGTACATATTCTATGAGCATTGATGGAGGGAGCCTGAGGACCGACTGATTACCAACAACTGCTGCACTGTAGCTGTTGTGCATATGACAAGCACAGAACTTGACTAACAATGACCCCTCTCCTTTACTAGACCAGCAGTTAATGGCTGCCCATTCCTCCCCTTGACAAACTTGCCAGTCTCCTATAAATCTATCCACAAAACTGAATAAACTTTGCTGTACTCTTTTATGCTGACGTAAAAGCAAAATGTGATGAGTCTTTAAAAAATGCTCAGTGTTGATGCCTATCAGAGGTTATCTGTATATCAAAGCAGTTACACACCGTCTCGCACTTATTTCAACGACCACTTTGCGGTCATAGGACCCCACCCTCCACCTCTACCTCGGAGGTCTTATATCCTCCCCCGACACACACACACACACACTCACTATGCATCCTGCTTTGGCTCATTAGCACCTGTGAAAAAGCACTCAAACACACCGTCCACAAACTCCCAGCCCCTTTGCATGTCCCGTCCCCTTCCTCTCCAGACATCTCCCTCAGTTCAGTCAGATGGACATGTTGTGATGGTCAGGACAGGGACAAGCAGATAGCAGTCTTAACTAACATGTGGCTAAATGGAGGTAGTCCTACATCCACGGTCTCCAACTTTGGCTTGGATACGCTCACTTGGTAAGCCGAACTTTCGGGTGTTGTGTGTTTGTGTCAGTCGATATGGGTGTTTACAGCTCAGTTATTTTGCTAAAACTTGTATTCAGAGTGGCTGACGAATGCAGTATGGGACTTAGCTTCAACTCCTGGATAATCCGCATTACATGACACCGCCAGTTGCAGGGGAAACAAAGAGAAGCATCATTATGTTTATTTATGTCTTTGATGATGTCTGACTGAGAAAAATGCTCAAAAAACACAAAGAACAAGGAAAAAGAGTGGTTTTCACAGTGTCAGCTGTGTATGTCTATCTGAGATTTAGCAGTGTGTTAAATGAGTGCTCGGTGTTAGTGCCTGCAGTGTTGGTATGTTACCTCATGATTTCTCTAAGGACATGTTAGCTTGCCTAAAAGTTAGCTTTTTTAGGTTTTCTGTGGCATGTTTGAATTTCTGAGCTGGACATCATTTGGTTAGTTTTTCCCTCCGATTTCCTCTTCATCCCTCCTCCCCCTCTGACTTGTGTGGCCTTCTGCGTGATGTCTCATATACGTGTCGTGTTGTTGGTGTGGAGTCTGACACCTCAATGCAAAGCACCACCTTCCTCTTCCTCTTCTCTAAACACATCCCCTCAGTAGACAGTATACCATAGGGTTGATCTTAGAATTAGTCTTGATTATCTTTTGCTTTTTTCAGTTTGAAATACAACACTGTTCTTGAGGCTATTGCCTAGTAAAAGATCATTCAGGAGATCCACTAGGGTCAATACAATTGTAAATATATAACCAAAGATAAACTAAATTCCTTAACCTGATCTGTGTGTCTCTGCAGCCGTGTCTAACCTGGACGAGGAGAGCAAGTGGACGGTTCATTACACAGCCCCGTGGCACCAGCAGGAGAATGTCTTCCTACCAGGCAGCAGGCCGCCCTGCGTAGAAGACCTCCACCGCCAGGCCAAAGTCAACCTCAAGACTGCCCTGCGAGGTAAGGATCATTCAAATTGAACATAACATCCATCCTGGGTGATCCAGTCACAAGTGGAGTGCAGCGCTAAGTATGTCACTTCATACCTGGCATTAGGACGCATCACCAATCGTGTCTCCCCGCTCCATATCTGCACATAGACACGAACATTGCAGGGGCAAACGGACAAACCTTTACATAAAAGAAGAAATAGCTTAGTGTAAAACATTTCTTTACTCATAGACAGTGTTTCACATAGTTTATAAAATTTCTAATAACTCAACAAGTCACCAAATAACAAGATTTTTTAAAAGAGTCTGGGGACTTTTCTCCTTGGGTGACAAAGAGGTAGCCTATATTGGTTTTTGTTCACTGGATTTGTAAAATTTTACACGTTTGATTTCTCGCCATGCTAAATTTCAAGTGCAGGGAGTTTAACTGATTAAATGACTGTGTCTGAGTGATACTCATAAATATCTCCAATGGGTCATTAACATCCGTATCAGTTGAATAAAACAATATACTCACTCTGACGAATCTCACTAGTGGGAGCGTTGCTGGGCGTCATCATATTTGTCATGGCATCAAGGTAAAGATCAGCTGCGTTTGTCCACAACGTTGTTAAAATGTCCCAACCTGTAATTTGTGCTCAGCCCAAAGTTTAGCCAACAACACAACAGTGTGAGATCTTCTTCCTGTTTGTCCAGTGTACTTAGAGAAACGCAGACAGCCTTGTTGTCAAACAAACTCAAAGACTCACAACAGAGTGACAAATGTTCAATATTCTCACAACATTCCCACAACAGGAAGTGAGAAGACTAGTAAATCCTCGCACCTGTTAAGTTCCTGGGAAAGTTGTGTTTTCCACTCATGTCTAAGATAACAGTTTGAGAGGCAGGTGTGAGAAAAGGCTTAGAAGTGTGTGCCAATGGGTGTGTATGTGTGCTTACGTGGGTGAGTGTGTTACTGTGAATGCTTGTTTACATGTTAGGGTGTCCTTGTGTACCTGCAGATAAAAAGGAGACTGATAAAGAGAGATAAGAGGGGAAGGGCTGGTTGTAATCTGATGCTTACAGTGTGTAAAACATGAGTCACCTACAAACTGGAGGTGTTCTCCGTCTTTCCCATTGTTTGACCCCTGTGCTGTATTTTACTTCCTGCAATATTGATGTTGCTAGGTACGCAAACACCACCTGGGAGGTTGCATAAATTCAGCAAACCCCCCTAATCCTGTCACCGTGCTATCATCCTGTCACCACCACCCAGCCCCAGGGGTCCTAACTGAAAGACGACAGGTGTCCACTGAGAGCACCTGTTCTGTCCATTTGAGTCTTGAGGAGTGTTTTAGCTCCTTGTTGACAATAGAGGTCACACACCCAGCCTCAAGGAAATGGATTTAGTCTTTTTTAAACTTCCATAATATACATTTGTAATAGTAATAACTATTTCTATAAGATACATTATCATTTTGAGGTTATATCCTGAAGCTCTCATGCACGTGTAACCAGTCACTAAATCCAGTGCCACCAGCATGAGCATAGCAAGGTACACAAGTCCAGCTTTCTGCTCTGCAAAGCAGAATAATCAATAACCAATCAGATGGCAGTGTGCATCCACACTCACATGGGTATCAGCTTATGTTTTGTGGCTGGTCTTTTGCAGGCGGACGGCAGTTACAGAAAACGTGCCAACAGGTCGAAATACATCAGCTAGGTTACGTAACATGTAGTTTTTGTCAATAAAATCCAGAGAATTATGCATTAGCTGTCCAGTCTGACAGAAAATCAAAGACAGTGTCATAATCATGATCTCTTCTCATCATAATGAGCTTCACGTGTAGCACTGATAGATAACTTAACTAACTTTAAGAAAGCTTTAATTTATATTTTTAAGCGACAACCCAAAACAATATGACAATGTGAAAGGTGTCGCTCGTCATTTGTGGCCTGAACTATCACCAGAATCTGCAGCTCCCTGCTGCTTAATGCAGCTTTTATAGAGAGTTGCAGTTATTTTTTTAGCTGAGAAGCTGAAGCTTCACTGTTTTGGGTCACTCTCACTGCTCTCATGGTGTTGTTTTTGGCTGTTTTCAGTCAGCAATAAAGCTCTAAAAACCCACCAAACAGAAGAAAGACACAGTTGGTGACTAGCTGCAACTCCCTCTGGAGTTGTTTGAGACCAAAATGAGAGTTCAGAGAAGGCAAATTTTGGACTTGAACACCACATGAACGATATTGTTGCTGTACAACAGCTGTTTGTATAACTCTTTGTCAACAAATTCATCATATCAACTAAAAATATGTGTGAATTTTGTGTTATGTGGCCCACAAGTAGCCAAAAACAGTTTGTGAGTTTGAAGGAAAACAGGCCTTGAAAGTTCACATGGGCCATTAAAGGTGCTGGAAGAATAGAAATTGAAGTTTTTTTATATATATATTTTAAATGTTTTGTCTGTGAGCCATTGTCAGTGTTGTAATTCATTTCAAACTATCATGTGTTTGATCCTTAATTTTGAGGAAATTGAGCCTGTAAAGTCCTTGAAAAGTCCTTGAATGTGATGTACATGAAGGTGTTATGGCAGGTGGAATGAAAAGTTGCACAACAAATCTTAATATACAATATGTCGCTTGCACACCAAAGAAGAAACAGTGAAGGTCATTGGGTCAGTGCTAATTTTAAATCATCATTATGATTTGCTACAGGATACTCAGGCTCCAAATAGCTTTGGTTTTCCATATTTTACATTATTCTGCAGCTTCACTGACTGTCTTGCATCATCTTTCTTTTGGTGCCTCTCTGTGGCACCGAAGAGACACCACAATGTTTAGATAATTAGTATTTGCACATTGGATTTACATGCCACCGTACATCCTCGCATAGTTTTATAATTTTTTCCATCCTCAACGTCCTTCATTCTTTCTGCTCGTCTTCTCTCATGTCACTAACCGGTCCCCTCCCTTCAGTTCTGCCTAGCAACAAGCAGCGCCAAGCTCATCAGCGCTTATTTATTTTTATCAAACGTCCCCAATCACGCAACACCAATCATCTCAACAGCTCCGCTCCTCGTCATCATCCTCATTATCATCATGCTTTCTAAATCCCTTCTTCCACACCGCTGCCACATCAGCTTGTTGTTACAGTAGCTACCTTTGCCAACCCAATTAGGTTCCATTAACTGACAGTATTATACATGCACCAGTGTGTCTCTCCACAGAGACGGGCTGTAATTAGCAGTGGAGATAGATGGGCCATGAAAGGGATCAAAAGCAGCATCGTTGAGGTGCTGGGAGCGATGTGGTACACATGTGATGTTCACCAAAATGGATTTTGATCGTGCATCACAAGCAAGATAAAAGACCAGGAAGGTTTTACATTGGGTTAGATCAGTGATAACACTAAACAATCATTAATGTCTGTAAAATGTCTGTTAAAAAAAATGCTCATCACAGGTTCCCAGAGTGATACCTTCAAATCAGTCCAAAACCCAAAGACACTTTATTTTTTTTATTATAAATTACAAAGAAAAGCAGCAAATGAAGCAAACTTCCTTCTTTCTTATTGGAAAAAGACGAAAAAAATCTATTTTATCAGAAATGTGTAAGCTTTCTTTATCCTTAAAGTGAGGGGCATCAGCTCACGCACACAAAACCCTTTACTGTGCCTGTTGTTAAGGCAGTAGACGTAGTATTATGTGAACTACCTATAATTAGCTCCTAAAAGACGAGACAAAGGACGCATTAGTAGATATTTGCAGAGGGGGAAAGAGAGAGATGATGTGCTAAATGCCCCCTGAGAGAGACGGAGAGAGAGGGGTGTGTGGTGGAGAGAGAGGGGGACAGTTCTGCCATCTGTGTGTGACAGACTGAAACTGATACCCCCTCCTCTCTTTACACACACACATTCATATATAAACTCTCTTCTTATCACGCATTGGCATACACACACGTACATCGCAGCCCCGTCACAGCAGGTGGCGGCGAGAGGAGGTGTGAGCGGCGCTTGGCAGCATCCAACAGGGCCGATGCTCACGTGACTGACAAACTGACACATATTACTACAATCCAAGTCTTTCTCTGTCTGTATGCAACATATGAATATTATATCTTTGAAGGGAAATGAAAATATATATCGTCTTAGGTATGGGATTCAGTGGATTTCAAACTATCAAGATATATATTTTGTATCATGATATCGTCTTAAAGATGCTGTGATATTGTGTAAAGGCTGCATCACCCAGCCCTGATGACACGTTTCTCTGTTTGTCCGTCCATCTTGCAGAATGTGACAAGTTGAGGAAAGATGGTTTCCGGAGCTCTCAGTACTACTCTCAGGGTCCCACCTTCTCTGACCCCGCACAGTCCACCAGCAGCCTGCAGGACGACGAGGATGACGACATTGATAAGAAGGTACACATACACATAAACACTGCACGCAAAGACACACACATAGCTGTCGAACTCACCTCTAGTGACTTTAGCAGTGTCAGTCTGCCCTCTAGTGGTCGGACACAAAAGTGCATGTTTACTTGAGTTACTTCTCTTTCTCCTTTCGTGACTTTACTTTTTTAACAACTTTGCTGTTTGACATGTTGCTAATCAGTAACATCAGATTTGTTGTAGGTTACTAATGACACACAGAGCACAAGCACAACGCCTAAGCTAAAATTATGATAAAGTAAAGCTGAATTGATGTTGAACATTTCATCTAATTTTCTGACCTGTTGACATTTTTCATGCTGTGTTAAATACACAGAAATAATCAATACTTGTTGGCTTTTGTTGTTTCTCCATTATCCTCGTCTTTCCTCTACACTTGGTGGGGCTGTTGTTTGTCTAAAGCCACAGTGCTGTAACTTCAGGAGGTGTGTGATGCACAGAGAGAGGCAGACATGGAGAAATATCAGACAAACATTATTATTAATTGCTTTTTTTACTGGCAAACTATTAGTGCAGTATAAATTGTTTTACAGCCAGCAACCTCTCCTCTCCTCGTCACATGAGGGCTCCTGAATGGGTCTTTCTCTGTTATTATCTGAGTCTCCTTTGTCCCCCAGAGCCCCTCAGTGGCAGCGTTTCATGCCTGCTTCGACCCCCCGTGACCTTCATGACATGCTGTTGTCTTTCCAAACCATTGACTCCCATCTCTCTGTCTTCTTTACGCACGATCAATCCAAACCAGTCCCCTCCTTCTCTCTGCCGTCCTCTCCCTGCCTATTTTCTGCAGTTTGTCCCCCTCTCCTCCCCGGCCACTTCCTGTTGTCCTGAGGCCAGTGAGCCTAACATTGCCTGACAGCAGCCTCCAAAGGAGAAGCGGGGCTCCTGGTTGAGTCACAGTGATGCAAAATAACAAGCCATGCTGACCACCAAACTATTGCTCAGATCCTTTCTTTACGTCCCTCCTCTCTATTGCCTCTCCCAATTTGTCCATCCATCCATGTAAGGTTTGCAGGGAAGCACTAATAGCCATCCAGTCTGATGTTTGGGACTGTCAGGGTAAACAGTAGTGGACCCAGGGAATGGCAGCCGGATGTATTTGGTAGATTCTGGACAACTTTATTCTAATTTTTAATCCCTGATCAACGAAAATCACACCAAGGATTTCCTACCAGCTGCTGACGGAAAAGCTCAACCTGTTCCAGATGCAGCCAGGCGAATTTTGGGTGATGCAGTGAAAGTCTGCTCCTGGAACTGATCTATAATCAGAACAATTTTGGATCATTTCCGTTCTCTCTGCTTCAAATTCCTGTGATTCAAAACAACGATTTCAAATCTCATATGGACATTTAACAAACTTGAAATTGCTGCTTTTTTACCGACTAACAGCTCAATTTTGAGCCTGCAGTTATACCTTTTTGTCTGTTGCCTCTCTGCAGTAAATTCTACCTCAGGACCGAGAGCCGTTAGCGTGTGAACACAGTTTAATGCATGAGTGATTTTCTCTCTTCCCTGCTGTCGCTCTCATGCTTTTACCCTGCCATCTCCAGCCGCTCCGTCAGTTGACTCTGATAGATGTTTGTGTGTGTGTGTTTAAGTGTTTCCATTTGGGTTTGATCGCTTGTGAAACATGTTTACAGCACCACAAGCTACTAAAGGTCACAGCAATGCAATGTATTATAGTCTGTTTGTGTGTGTCGGTCTATCCCGTACAATCTGTCAGTTATACTTCTTGAGAATTAAGGTCTATTCGCACTCACATTTGCTTCTGACTTTTTTACTTGCTCCAAATTAATATAAATACATCTTTGTTTTCCTTTGCCTTTTTATTATATTCAATCTGTCTCACTTCTGTCTCATCTGTCTTTCTCTCTCTGCATCAACTCTCCTCTTCCTTCCTTCCTCAATTATCTGTCACTGTTATTCTTTTCTCATTCCTTGTTTCTGTTATCTCTCTCCTCTCTCTCACCTTTCCTTTCCCTTCATTAACCACTTCTTCCGCTTTCTCATCCAGTCCACAGCTTCATCGGCGGAGGACGACAAATCTCAGCTCTCCATGAGGAGCCAGACCCCCCTGGGTGAAGGAGGGGAGGGGTCCGAGGTTGACGGGCAGGTGGTATGGACCAGGGCCCCGGTCCTCCCCACCCCAGAGGAGAAGATGAGGCAGACGGCCAAGGCCGTGCCTACGGACATAGTCGCTATCAACGTCACAGGTATGACCTTGGCAACCGCAATCATTTGACCATTTTGTCCATCTCTTAACCACTAGTGAGTAGCGACCAATCCCCATCAGTCCTAGTAGTGGAAAACAAATCTCCAGGTCCTCTAGTTCCATATTGAAATGCAATGAAGAAAGATCAAACTACTATAAGTCATTCATCCCTGGTGTCTACTCTGTAACATTAACCTCTCACCAACAATCACACATTTCGTTTTGTTTGTCTTAAAGGAATTTTCTGACATTTTTGGGCATTTACTTGATTTATGTTTCACTAAGACTTATGAGAACATTAATATCCATTTCATATATGTGAGTTTAACACAGGGTTGAACAAAGTCTTGAAAGTTTTGAAAATGCTTACTTTTATCTTTTAAGTTCTCAAGGTTAGGATTATGCAAATATTCAAATATACTCGGAAAAATGCTTGATATTTAACATAATCAGGTGTTTTATTGAAACTCATCTAAACAAGTGTGTAAAATAATTCCATAAACTTAATTTTTTGCAATTGCATTTATGGTAACAACTTAGATGTGATGATAAAGGCATTGAGAGTTTGGAAACATCAACCTGAAATATCTACTCATCCAATTCTCAGTAAGGCAGCAATAAAAAAAAAACAAATGCGCCAAACAAGCAAAATGTCAGACTGTTCCTTTAATCAACCCTCTGCGGCTAAGTGGATACAGACAAATCAATTACTGTATCCACTCATCCACAGAGGAGAAAACTGTATGTGTCAGTCACGGATGTCTTCCTCTTCTACTGCATCTCTCTGTCTATTCTCTCCTCCCTTCCTGCTTCTTGGAGGCTGACCTTCACCTTCCTTTATGCGTGTGTGAGCGAGCGCTTGTGTGTGAAAATCGTTTGACAGCTTATCCAAGGGTCAAGGCTTTTCACCGACTTGATGTCGGATCACAGGGCGTTTGACAGATGAACACTCGTACACAGCAAAACGTGTCGACTCAATTCCCCTGTTAGCGTGTCACATTTTTCAGAGCGATCTGCCCCACACAAACATAAAGGTATCACGTCTCATTTAGCCAGTTCTGATGATGAATATACGAGCTTGTCTGATGTTTCACTCGTAAAACATAAACCCACATCAGTCAGATATCTTGTATGAGGTGTAAAAAAAAAAAACAACAACAGCACAAAATGGCAGCTCGGTATCAACGTCTGCATTTTGCTGTTGTCAAGGCCAATATAACAGCGATCCTTTCATCCTTTACACACTAATGAGTTCTTAATGTGGTCCCAGTCCACACAAATCACTGCTAACTTCATCTCCTGTCACTTCAGATTACCGAGAAAGACGGAGCAAAACACACACACAGACGCAAAGAGAGATCAGGGAATTTTTCTGTCGCTTTGAGGAGGAACGTGATAGACACTATCTGCCCTCATATCAGTCTCTTTTTCCCTAACGCCTGCAGGCTGTCAGTAGCTCGCCAAACAGCAAAAAAAAGAGGAGCGGCTCCTAGTGAGATATTGCTCCTCCTTCAGGGTAACTGGACAGAGATATTGAGAAGAATGAAAGACAGTGTGTGTGTGTGTGTGTGTGTGTGCTTGCTTCACCTCATATCTGTCCTGTGCATGTGTGTTTTTGTGATAAGAGCATGCACGTCTCACATATCTTATATGTATGTTTACACTGAAGTTACTTATATACAGGGTTGGAAAATAACACAAACCACCAGCGAAAAAGGCATGTTTTTTTAAGTGCGTCAGTGCTGGTAAATTTAAAGCACTTTGGCTGGTGGATGAAAAAGTTGAAGGGTCGGGTCACCCAAATGACATAAAGATATTTTCTCACTTTCCTCTTGTAGTATAACGCGAAATATACACTTTTGTACTCAAGTTGAGATATTTACTCTTGAGGTTTCTGCTTTCACCCCATAAATGGAGGTTAATATAATTTTCTTGTTGTGGTGCTTACACCAGTGAACAATTGCATTAAAGAATCAGTAGCAGCTCATATTTCTAGAAACATGTCCAAGTAGACCCCACTGGGTTCACTACAAATCAGGACTGTTTACGTTATGAGTTTATGTCTAAAGAAAATCAGCTGATTTATTATCATCAGTAACAGTCTTAAGTTTTCAGTGAAACTACTTTAAAGTCTCGAAAACAGAGTTAACCCTAGCTAACCCTACTCTACATTGTATTGGGTTGGCATCAGATACCATAGAAGACAGATATCTTAAAACCTGGGCAAATAAAACCAAAACTATCTGCATGGCTAGACACCACCAGAGGGAGGTGAGAACATATTTTTTTATCATTTGGTTGAACTGACCTTGCCCTGTTGATGTTGCATGTTCAACTTAAAAAGATAAAATAAAAAAAGGCACCCCCTGCATGTCGTTGAGTTTGTTCCTTCCGACTAACCGACTTCTGTTTGCCTGTGTGTCCGCCTGCCTTGCTCTCGCCCTCCCGGCTACCAGGGGCAGTGTTTGACCGACAGGCGAGCATCCGGCGCTCCCTCATTAACACTGACACCGTGTCCCGCCGGCCCAAGAAGGTCAAACGCAGAAAGACTATATCAGGGCTGCCTGACAACATCAACCAGGAGCTAGGTATGGATCACTGTGGGGTGATTTGTTGCCCTCTACTGTCCACAGACCTGTACCAACACTCTGGACAAGCATCCCTCCTTCTTTCACTACTTCCTTTAACCTAACTTTCTATGGATTTATTGCTTTAATCAATAATAACTGAATGGATTGTGAATTAACTCATCCCACCAGTATTGTTCTGAGTACATCTTAATAAGAGGGAGAAAATGACACATGCAAGTCCACAGTGTTGGATCAAGGCCCTGCAGTTGTTCAGTCTTTCCCTGTTTTCAGTTCTACATACCAAGTGTCCTCATTTGCTCTCCTCCACCCTGTGTCACTGTATCCACAGCCAGGAACCAGTTATGAAATCCTTTTCAGTAGTTTTGTGGTTTCAATTTAGCCCTTTTTCCTTCTCTGGTAAATTTTGCCTGCACAGAATCTCATTTTTTGATTTCCCTATTGGAAAATCATGCCACATAGGAGAAGTTAAGTGCAGGGTTTGCCATTCTTAAACACGAATTGTCCAATAATCCCCTGGGGTCAACTTTCTGCAGTCCTTTTTTCTGTGAATTGTTTGTGTGTCTGTGTCTGTGTCTGTGTAATCCAGGAGCCATATTGATAATCTCAATATGTGTGTCTTCTTTACCAGCATGTACTGATCATAAGACAATAGGCACCTGATCATGGACACCTAAAATCTACCTCAACCCTCTTCATTTTCGTTTTCAGAATCTATAATGCTCAAACCATCTTAACAGATACCAGCTAAAAAACAAACATGAAGGTTCAGAGGTCTTCTGTCGTTAGTTACTCAGCTGAGCCGGGTGTTAAGCGAGCATTAAGCTTACTAAGATGACGCTGTGCTGTGCTGACGGCTCCACACGGCTGTATTTATTTACACGTCTCTGAGCTGTAGGATGGCAGCAGTGTTTAAGGAGAATGTCATTTCTCTGATAAGATCACCAAGGCAGATAGGAAAAGAGCTTTAAAGTCTGGTTAGTGCCCAGCTGACGACAGCCGCTGAATGTCATGATTACTGGGCCGGGGTAATTGTCCCAGTGCTTCATCCCTCCCTCTCCTTGCACTAGAGCTGCCTGCAAAAGTAGACCTGCAGCTTAATCTATCGCAGCAGCAGCAGCAGCCAAGCTGTCACTCCAGCTTTTAGCAAAGGAGGAAGAGAGTGTATGTGTGGTTTAGAGAGAGCGAGACGGGGGGAGAGAGAGAGAGAGAGAAGAAAGGACACACGAGTGTGTATGTTTTGGGATACGAACATCAACAGGAGAGCCACCACAGATGGGAGACACACTAGACATCCTCTCTGGTTTTACAACTCATTCTTCAATTTGTTTGTTTACGAGCCGGTATGTTCGGTGTGTGTGCGTCTTTGTGATCTGCATCTCTGTGTGTCCTTGTCTCTATGTCTACCTGCAAATCCTGTTTGTTCTGTCCTGTATGATGGTGCGTGACCATGTCAATGTGTATGTGTGCACATGTGTCTTTGTGTACGTTTGGGTCCACGTATGTGTTTCTTGGCTGCTTCATACCTCACCAGCTGTCTGTCCTGGAACCCAGCGGACTATTTGCTTTTCTATCAGACTGAGTCAGAGCCCGAACAGGAGAGGAAGCATCTCTCTGCTTTCCCTCATATCATTTCCCCCATATCCTTTCCCCCTTAATGAAGACCAGAAGTTATTAACGCACGAGACATGGTTACAGCAAATCAAATTAATTAGCTGCCCTGTGACCACAGATAGTATGACAGTCCAGTTGAAGGAGCAGCACGTATTGTGGCCGAGGACAGCAGAGCAAAAAGAGAAAACACGAGATGTAATGCATGATTATGTGTTTATCTTATTTTCTTTCTCCCTTTCACAGCAGCAAAAGGATACGCCGGAGATCTCCGGCCACATTCCATGTTCCTACCAGGACACTACTCCACCTTGGGCAGAGTCGGGAGCGTCAACTCGACGCTCCGACGCTCACAGACCAGAGATTCCAGCTGCCAGACGGAAGAAGTGAAGATTGTACCGCCGTCCATGAGAAGAATCCGTGCTCAGCGAGGACAAGGAATCGCCGCTCAAATGGCCGGCATTTCTGCTTCCTCTTCAACAGGAAGTATATCCATCTCGAGTAGCGACAGCTCTGGGATCTTGATGATGCCGCATCACTTCAACGGAGATCCTTCCCGTTTTCACAGTCTGCCCCGACAAGGCGCCAGGGTGTCGCTCAGTGCTGACCCCATCTATAGCAGCACCCCCATCAAGTCGGAGGAGCAGACTACTCCTCAGAGGCAGATTGGAAAGCTACAGGTTGACGATACAGTGGTGCACATGAGAAACATCCCGAGGACGGGCACACTGCCCAGGCCCAAGTCTCAGGAACTGAGGGGGACACAGTCCAGTGATTGGGGTGGTGGTCCAGCATGTGTGGTCTCCCCACATGCTGCCTACTCCACCTCAATCATCCCTAACGCCACCCTATCCAGCTCCTCTGAGGTCATTACCCTAAACACCATCGGTCAGCTCTCCCACTCCCCAGCCTCAGCTTACCCCGCAGCGCGGCCGCTCAGTCTGGCTTCCTCTACCAACACCGACTCCCTGATCTCCAGTCCAGCAGCCTTCACCCACAGCTCCACCTGCCCAGCTTTGGCCACCTCTACCCCCACCCGTACCCAACAGGATGGTGGTCAGGTAGTCAGAGGTCCTGCCAGCGAGTCAGGGCACTCGGACAGCAGTGTACACAGCCACAGCACCTTGGCCCCCACGCCGCCATCCTGCCTGCCGGAGGAGCAGTGGATCTACGACACGCCGGAAAACGTTGTGGTTCCACACCGCACTCTGACCTCCAGCTGCTCCACTCCTATTAACCAGCTGTATAGCAGCCTGGACCACTCTTCCAGGACCACTACTGACTCCAGCTCCCTCCATTCCCAAGACAACGATGGGTACTACACCTCCATGCACATGGACTCAGGCCTTCGCTCTCGCAGCCACGGCAGTGGGCATGGTGCAGCAGCTGGGAGAGCCACCCGGCACAGCATGTACGAGTGTCGGGAGATGGCCAATGAGGAAGACTCTGGAAGCTTGTACAGCGACCGCTCTCTGTCCCGCAGCATCTCCCTTCGCAAGTCCAAGAAGCCTCCACTGCCCCCGGCTCGTACAGACTCTCTTAGACGCAAACCTGGACCGAAAAAGCCCCTTGGAGGCGTAAGCGCCATCAGTGGCGGTAATGAGCCAAACGGCACCATGCTTAATGAGACTCTTATCGCCAGCTTGCAGCAGAGCCTACAGATGGGGCTGAGAGGAGGGAAAGGAAAAGGGGCCTCGCCGTCTTCACCCTCTCACAGCCCAAGCAGCGACTACGATGACCCTTGGGTGCTACGGCCACGCAGTCAGAGCAGCATCAGCGCAGGTAGCTCTGCAGCGTCACTAGCGGCTAACGCCAACGGTGGCAATGTGTCTAACGTGTACTCGCTCTGCCATGTGACGCCTGCTCACAGTGAGACCAGCAGCTTGCGCTCGGACTATGCTGACTCCTGGGGATACTACATGGACTTCCCTCACAACCATAGCGATCAGAGGGCACAGACTCCTCCAGCCCACGCCACAGATAACTTGTCGGCAGGTCCTCACCCAGGAGAGTTACAGAATGGAGGAGACATTCACAGCAACGGCCAGGCACCTCGAGCTCAAGGCCAGGAGGGAGGGGTAGCAGTGAAGCCCAAAATGTCCACCTCTTCACCGGACAGGGTGCACAGACTGACCTCCCCGTCTAGCGGCTACTCCAGCCAGTCCAACACCCCCACAGCCGGAACCCCGGTGCCCTCCTTCATGAGGTCCATGTCTCCCTCCGGCAGCCGGCCCAAGCCCAAAGTGCCTGAGAGAAAGTCATCTCTCCTGTCCTCCGTATCCATGTCCTCCTCTTCCACCTCCCTCTCCTCCAACACCTCCGACTCACTTAAAAGCATTGGACCTCCTCCTCCACCTCCTCCACCCCTGCCCCTCTCTTCTTCCTCAGCTCCCAACACCCCTCTCGGCCCACCTCCACCCTTCCCTCCCCCTCTACCCCCAACGACCACTGCAGGCACTCGTTCGGGTGCTCCCCCGTTACCAACCACTCCACAGGGTCCAACTCTGAGCCCACCCCCTGCCTGCTCCATCTCCCCAGAATTCCCCCCTCCTCCATCCCCTGAGATGCTAATCCCCCCCAGTTCATCCTTCAATGGGAGCTTCAGTCCTCCCCCTCCACCTCCCCCTCCTGTCCCCTCCATGGGGCCACCGCCACCTCCTCCACTGCCTTCTCTCGCCCCACCTTCCTCCTCTCCATCTTTTGTGAAGGCAGTTAAAGATTCTCCTAAACCAGCTCTTTCCGAGAGCCCCACAAAGTCATCTAAGCCCCTGATCACCCCGTTTGCACTGCAGAGCGTTCAGCTCCGCTCTGTTAAACGGCCAGAGAAGGAGATTAACGGCAAATCAGACCACACAAACGCTCAGGAAATCGGGATGGACCTCCTTCACGGTCTAAAGCCCCAGACCCTGCAGAAGTCTCTCTCCATGGAGACTCCCACTGTGTTACCCCTTTCAAACTGCTCCCCAGAGGAAGATTCACGTAACTCCTCGCCATCACCTGTGTCAAAGCTTTTAAATGAATTGTCTTTGGACTGCAGCATCACAGATTACACACCAGACAGTGCTGTTGAAAATGGAAAACCTGAGGATCAATGTTACTTTCTCTTAAATGGAAAAGAAAGTCCCAGTCCCCCACAGAGCTCCCAAAGCTCTCCTGTCAAACAGAAGCCTCCGGCAGTCTCAAAGAAACCCAAATTTATCCCCCAACAAGTTACTGAACAGGTTCCATCTCAGCTCGAGGATATGACCAGGCCGTCTCGAATGGAAGACCAAGTAGATGCACCGAAAAGACAGATAAAGAAAGAGGTGAAAGAGAGTAAAAGTGAGCAACAGGAGGAAGAGGAATCTTCAGAGTGCACAGAGCCTCTCGAAGAGAGCAGTGAAACGTCGACAGACAGCCGGGACGAGTCCCAGATCTCTGCCTCTGCCTTCCAGGAGACAAGTCTTGACCAAGGGTTGTATACCAGTGGAGAAGCTCTTGAAGAGGAAGAGGAGGAGGGAGATGGGAGTAGCACGACTGGATCCATCAGCTCCAAGGAGGACGACGCTGGTGAGTCTCACTGACATGAGTTTGTTTAAGCAGTTTTGTAATTCATTGTTAGAGTAGAAATTTTCAGGATTTGCGAAGAGAGAGGAAGTTTTAGATTGTGCCAGTCAAAACCTTCATTAAAGTATTAAATAAGCCCATTACCACAATCCTGTATGGTTGGTATGCCTGCTAGCCGTGTGGCCAGCTCCTCGGGCAGCTGTGAAATTCATTTTGTCCTGTGAAGCAAAGAATCCAAACTTGAAACCACAAGCTTTTAAAAGCTTTAAAACTGTGAAAATAGCGCAGGAGAGACGGCTTATCTCTGGGACAGCACTGCTGCAGCCTCTTGAATCCCTCCTCTCTCACTTTCTCTTCTACTCATTCTTCTATATTTCATATGCAGAGATCTCTCCCTCCTGGTAACTGTCCCTTGGTCTTTTTTTCCCGCATTGCTATTTTTCACCTCAGCCCCCACTGTCTACTCCACTCCTCTCCACCATCCATCCTTGTTTCCAAATATCCATTTTTTGCCTCTCTGCTTTTACTCCTCTTTACTGTTAATCTCTCATCGTCAGTCAGCCCCGCTGTCTCTCTCTGCATCTCTCTCTCTCTGTCCTGCTCCCTTCTTCTCTCTCCGAGGTAGGGGAGGGGGCAAGTGTCCCAGGGGAGATGTATTTGTGGTTGGAGGGAGAGAGGGGGAGGGGCTGCATCGTATCAGAGGGGAGGGGAACAGATCGGGTAAGGGGATGAAGGGGAGGATGGGGAGAGCGTAAAGTGAGACTGCCTGCAGCGGCTCAGGCAGTCGAAGTGCAGACGTGAGCGCGGAGGTTGAGAGGAGGAGGAGGAGGAGGAGGAGGAGAAAAGAGGCTAAACTAGGGGAGAAGAAAAGAGAGGAAATCTCGAGACAAAACGAGAATGTAAGAAGACAGTCGGGCACCTCCTCCGTAGCACTTCAGATTTTATAGGCAGCCAGGTTAATGCGACGGGATAGTGGATCCTTGAGTGTGTGCATGCGTGTGTTGCACTGAGTGAAGTGTGTGTGTTTACTCTCCCGTAACTGTGTGCATGTAACTTCTCTTTCTCAGGTGAGGTGTTCGACTCCAGCACGGCTGAATCGTCTCCGGCCCCGTCAGCCAACGGGGCATCCGATGAGAACATGGTGACCCCGACTCCATCGCGGACTCGGACCACTGAGGACCTGTTTGCCGCCATTCACAGGTACCATGATGCATTTGTCTCCCGTCACTCCTGAATGTACTGTTACTCCAACTCCTCTCCTCCTCACCTGCTACAACTCCTTATGTATAATTTATTCCACTGATCTAGTTTTCCTTTCCTCTTGTACTCCGTCGTTTCATTTTCTGTTTGTTTTTCTCTCCATCTTCCCCCTCACTCTCTGTCAGCATCTCATTCCCTCGTTCTCACCCCCTCGTAAACCACAACGTATCACCCTGAACTCTAAGCTCCTTCTCCCCCTTCATCCTTCAACCCATAATTTCTCTTTTTCCATCTCCATCTCCATCCTCCCCCCTCCTCCTCCTCCTCCTCTTCCTGCCCTCCACCTCTCAGTCATAACTTTACACAGCACTGCTGTCCCATCTGCAGGCATACACATCTGTCAAATAGCTGGTCTCTGGAGTCTCCCAGCCCAGGAGCGAGTGGCTTTTTCTGTTCTTGGTCAGCGAAGGGACTGATTGAGGAAGCAGAATGAGTCAGTCGTCAAATGTTTATCGAGGCATCCGTGTTAGTGTACTAACATTAGCGTTGCTCATTCTCACGCGGAGAAAAAAGACGGTTGCTTCATCCATTATTTAAATACTCGACACCCTCAGGTCCTAATCTAGGTTAGAGGCCACCAGAGAGATTTCTCTCTCGTACACACACTCTGCCGTCTCTGACATATATTGCATACGTGCTCCCGCGCTTCAAAGGAAGCACACACATAAATTTCTCATGCAGCCCGCCAGTTTGTGTTTCACGGTCACGTGCAGTAACAGTCGGAGTTCTCTTGAGCATCACAGGATTCCATTTCACGGGATTTTATTTCTGCCGGCGACAGATTGTCGATGTATTTATGGTGCGCACGTCACACGCACAAGTGCAATTTATTGTGCCGTTCAATTAGACGTGAAGATTGTGTAAGCATGTGTGTGTAAATCTCGCAATGGAACTGTGTTTGTTTACCACTTCCTTTACTGGTCTCCATTGCACCTCCTTAGTATGGAGCATATGGGCATTTTTTCAGAGATTTTAGACAAGTGGGAAGTGGTGACGAACTCCAAGTGAGATGAATCAACAACTGTGGGGGGAAAGGAATTCATCCACATAATTACATGCATAGATTTAATTAATTTGCACAAAAAAAGGCAGGGCTGTTAACATCAAAGCTGTCATTAAATCAAAATCCATTCGAGAAATTCTTAAGTTGGATACTTGAGGGAAAAAAAAGATATGTTTTTGTTCGACTTTCTTGCACCAGAGCCGTCTCTCTTCATCTCTCCTTCTCACCTGTCCCATACCTTTGATTTTCACTCTGTCATCTCACTTCCTACACTCTCCGTCTAATCGCTCTCTCCTTCTGGGAAAACAAGAGAATGATGAAAAAACCTTGAATGAAATGCCTTCGCAGCTGCAGCAGAAAATACAACTTGTCCGAAGGGAGATCCTCCGAGCCAAATGTAATACAGCCAAGAGAGAGAAATCGATCCGGGAGCCCGAGCAGGGTCTTAAATTGCAGCCTTGTTTGCCTCCATATAACTGAGATTGGTTATCACTGCCTTTCCAGTGCGGCTGCATGTTTGTGAATTTAACAAAAGCCGCCGAGGCGTCGTGGTTGACTGAATTCAGGTGCGAGTGTGTAGGCACGTGTGATTGTGTGTGAGAAAAGTCTTATGTAATGCCGATGGGCTAATGTGGCGAGGGAGCTCGCTGGGGACGACGCAGGATGGAGGTTGAATTTAGGGCACAGACACATTTTGTGAAACAGAAAGCAGACAGAGGATCTCTCACAAACCATTTGTATCCTCTAGTTCTCCCTCTCATTTGACCTTCACAGGTATATTATCTCCAGGTTAGGAAAAATATGTCTTTCTGTAGATCTAATCTGAGGATTAAGGATTTTGTTTTATGCATCCTTCTTTGCCCTCTTTACTTTTAGCCTCAAATTGTTCTGTTTTATCACCCAATCTGTATTTTTCATGCCTTTAATCATCTCCTCTCTCCCTCCCTGTGCAGAGGGGGCATGCAGTGGGTAGGTGCATCCTCTCTAGAGAGGTGCGAAGTGGCAAGTAGCCCCTTCCCTTTAATTAGCAAGCCTTGTTTCTGCAATCGCGGTGATGCTACCTTTGGATTAGCAGCAGTAATCCCGCCGCAGTGCAACCCGCCGGACCTCAGATTAATAAGGCTGTTTCCCTGCGAGCCCTAATCCCCTGTATTCTGCCAGTTGCAGCTTTATTGCTACGCTTTGATGCAGGGGTTATAGACAGTGTAGGCTGAGACTCTGATACCCCCTGCTGAATGGAGGCTGAATTGTCCTTGTGTGATTAAAACCGCTTTGGGCACTTTTCCCAGTTTGTGTTTTTGATTAATTTCATCGTGCCATGGCTGAGCTTTCCCGCAGAGTTGCAGCGTCCGCAGCCTCTCTTGTTAAAACTCATTGGATCGCTTGAAATAAAAATTTCCTTCCCTGCCTTCTTACAAGCACACACGCCACTCACTGCTCCTAATTTTTTTTACTTGTTTAAGATTCGTGCTGTGACGCATGATTGCTGGGGGCAGTGCTGACATATGGCAAATTTGGGACAAAGATTTGAGGCGTGTTGGACAAGTATTTTAAGTGTAATCCTTTTTTTCAGCTACACAAACAAGACCTTTTGTCTGTCCTCGCCGACTACTCAGAAACATTAACAAGGCTGCTTCTTATATGCTGGAGCCCAATTTTAATTTAAATAATTGGATTTAATGTCAATGTTTCCTGATAAAACTGCCCCCGATGCTTGCATTTCTTCTTGTTGCTCTTCCAGTTCAACATTTAACTGTCTTTAAATTATTTTTACAAATTTGTTAACCTTGCTTTCACTCACTCACTCCGCAGAATTCCTACAAACATGTCATTAATCCTGTATCCACATCTCATTCTAGGTCAAAGCGCAAGGTCCTGGGTCGCAAGGAGTCTGATGAGGACAAGAACCGGGCTGGGAGCAGCCCGCAGTCTCCGCCTGTCACCCCCACAGCCATGTCCCCAGGGTCGACGTCTTCCTTGCCCCGCCAGTCGGGCTCCATCCAGCGAAACCTCCGCAAGTCCTGCACCAGCAGCGACACCTTCAAAGCCCTGCTCCTGAAGAAGGGCAGCCGCTCAGAGACCAGTTTCAGGATGTCGGCAGCTGAGATGCTTCGCTCCACTGACCCTCGCTTCCAGAGAACGCGCTCCGACTCAGAGCTGGACCCCCTTGCTGCTTCACCCTCCTCACCGACGGCGCCACACAGCCCCCTAACCTCCCCTGCCCGTGGTAAGAGGGCGACGGAAGAGTGGAATCGCTACGAGACCTTCTCTCTGTCCTCGCCACCTTCATCGTCCTTCTCGATGACGGGGCCAAAATACGGGCGCTCACGCACGCCGCCCTCTGCCGCCAGCAGCAAGTACAATGCGCGCAGCCGAATCCTCAGCAGCCCAATGACTGTGATCTGTGAGCGCGAGGGCGAGCTGGCTGAGAACGAGTACGGAGACACTGCAGAGAGTCTGTCTGGACCGGCGGCCCAGACTCTCCCTACGCTCAAAGACTCCAATGGCACTTTATCTGACGAGAGCAGAAGTTAAAGAGCAGTGACGGTCCCTCAGATACAGGGAGCTGGACTCACTCATCATAAGCAGGGAACAGGAAGAGGAGCCGATAGAAGGCCCTCCAGAGACACCTCTCTGAGCCCCACCCCCTCAGCGCTGCCTCTGAGGGAGTGGACATGTCTGGTCCTGATGTGAGGTCAGAGGTCACCCCATCATGGACCGGGCTGAACTTAGTCTGAAGTGGAGAACTGGTTCAAGACTCCCATTCTCACTCTCTCCTTCGTTTGGTGACTCACCCATTGTGTTAAAAGAATAGTGTTTCTTTTACGCCTGGTGTTCTTAGTTTGTTTTACATTTGTTTTGCTGTTTGTTTTACTTCATCTTGTCCTTAACACGCAGGAACCCTTTAGTTTCTTGGAATGACGAGGTTAAGATGGCAAACTAAGGTGAATTGAAGGAACTGAAAAGTCACAGGTTGTTTTGCTGCTGTGGTGCCGCGTAGCTAGGCAGTAGGAAAGAGTGGTAACGTAAAGGTGTGCTAGACGCTCACCTGGGAATCTTCTCAGCTTCTGCGTTGCTCCTGTTGGCTCTGGAAAGTGTTTGAGAGCACCATGGTTTGCAAACTTCATACAGCCCGTAATATTTGTGGAAAGATCTCAAGGGTGAGGTAGAACAGACAGCTGGTACAACTTTCAACTATGGTTATCGCCAGGTTTTTGCTTTCTGCTCTTAGGTCAGCGGTTTAGTTTGCAGAGCTGGTGTGTTCAGTGGTCCAGAGGAAGTGCAGAGGGCTCAGTGCTGCCACCTAGTGATGGACAGGAAGTGAACTACAAAGGTTCAACCAAAACAAGAAAATTTACTCATAAAACGTCTATTAAATGAATTTTAGCTTGAGATTTTGCACTGTGCATAGATGTTTTTCTTCGTTTGTGACTTTAAAAAATATGTTTTAAAGACTGTTTTAATAAACAAGTGATGTCATGACCTCTGTTTGGGAGTTAGGTATGAATCTTTAATTGTAAAAGCCAGAAATGACATTAGTAGAAGAAGCTAATTTCTGGGTCTTTTTAGTGACGGTGTTGGTTACCAAAGAGCTGAAAAATTAATCTGGACGTGAACACAATCAGAGAGTGCGACTGCTTGTCTGACACCCATGCATCCGGTCTGTTGCTAAGTTTGCTGAGACCTTCTAGAAGCTTTTAGGGCTTAAATGATTTCTTAAAAAAAGCTATTGACTTTTATCTTTTTGCAGTTATATATGGTTCTGTATATACAAACATAGAGAAAGGAGTTTTAAGTAACATTTTGACTTATTTTCAAAGACTTTGTACATTTTTAGAGCCCTGTGTTTGCTGGAAGGGAGTGGTTTCCTTTTTTTGTAGATTATTTATTTTCACATAGCAGGGCTGCAGTACGATGTCACGATCAGGGTCGACCAGCAAAGGTGATGGAGTTAGTCCAAGGGCCACATTTACTACGCTGTTCCCACCAGGCCATTTCTTTCTTTTAAAAGGTGCTTCACAGTTAGAGAAATGCAATAATGTTAATATTTCTGCTTAAGCCTTCTACTGCCCTTAATCTCGAGTCATGCAAAGCTCACGCTGGTGCTCGCAGCTGAGTAAATGTGGTCTCTTTAGAGTCATAAACTGAGGTGACAGGCGTGAGACTTCCTAACCTCCTAACAGCCATAGCGCCCTGTGGTTTAATCACCTGTGACCAAAGTGTGTCTCCCAGCTCCCGCCCGGCCGTGATCGAGCACCCGGGCTCGTCTCATGACGGGAAGCGTCTTAATCGCGGCGAGCTCGTGAAAAGACGAGAGTGCAGAAGAAGTAGTGGAGCTGAAGGCAGGCTGCTAACGCTCTTGTGTATGTCTGTGTAATAAAAACAAGGTGATATTTAAAGAGCAGGTCTCTGTGTCGTTTTTTTTCTCTGCATGTCTGTGCGTGTGATTCACGGCCATCTGCCAGCCCGACTCCCCCAAATCACCGCCTCATTAGCGCCGTCGCCATGGCACCCACACTCGTCCGTCATCTGGAAAGCTCCAGAGGCCATCGTTCACCCCTCCTCCCCCCTTCCACCCGCGGGGTCATCAGTTATGTCCCCTTCTGGACATCTTATTAGGACACACTGAATCACAGGCTCAGCCTATAATAGACCTTTTTCACTGACTTCAGAGCGCTTACAGCTCTATCCCACGTCTCAAGACTGAAAGCCACAGCCTCTCAACATTCCCCGCAGGTCCTCGCAGCCTTTTCCACGCCTCGGCACGTCGAGCGTTCGCTCACAAGGGCGCAGAAACACTGACCGCCTCTGAGTATTTACAATGAAGTCCCTCCACCTCGCATTGAGCAGAGTCACCTGCCCTCTGACGCTGCACCATCTGGCTGTCAGACGCAAATCAATACAAACTCCTCCCAGACATAATCACACTATTGACACTTCAGTTCTTTCCATCTCCTGTTATATTGAAGACCCTCCCTGTAGTATCCGGAACAGAGGAGGTGACAAATGAAACGGATCGACTTTATTCACCTGATGTGTGTTTTTAGTGCTTGAGGAGTCTTTACTGATCACTCAGCCTGTTCAACAGGCTGCTACCATCATTCACAGTCATTTAAAGTGAGATGCACAGGATGATACTCGTGTAAAACCAGATTATGGTTGTGCAGAGTTGGCTCAGGACTGTTTAACTCCTCATGCCTTACTCGTAATACTCATTTCCAAAGCATTTTCAGTTTCGTCTTCAGTGTGCCCGTTCTCTATTAAAGAAGAATCAACCCAAACTGACCAAAATAGGTATAATCATCACAAGACATATTTAGTCACATTTGTTCATTTATGTTTGTGTGACAAAGACTACTGAACATTTTTACTTGTTGGTGCATTTTGGGACGCTCCCTTTTCCACAACGTGAGAGTGATTTGATGTGAGGTGTTTCATTCAGGCATTCACAAGCTATGGTGATTATGAAAACAATAACCTAAAGGAGAGCATTTAAGTAAATCACCAGCTATTTTGATAATTTACTGGTTTGAAGACAAAATTCTGTGATTTCAGCTTCTTTAAGGTGAATATTTTCTCGAATATTGTCTCATTTTTCTCAGCAGTTAACTGAATATCTTTGGCCTGTGGACAAAAAAAGACATTGAATGACTTGTTGGGATTTGGGAAACACTGATCTACATTTTTCAACATTTTCTGACATTTTACAGACCAAACGACTTATCGATTAATTAAGAAAATGGTGTTCTTAGTTAGCTCTTGTTATTGTCTTTACATGTCAATCATGTTTATCTTTAAGATTTTTCTTCAGGGCCTTTAAACAGGCTGTACCAACAGGTTGGGAACCTCTGACTTGACTCATTAAGGCAGAACATTCCCTGTTTGCTGCCTACTGGTATATAACACAAAGATAATTTAACTACTTATAAAGATGCTGAAATGTTCACTTTTAGATTGACTTTATCAAGTATGCATCGAGTCTTTAGAGCTACAACATTTAGTCGTTAATAATTTGGTTTAATAATTGGTTTAATATTTCCAGAAAGCTTCATACAACAATAAATGAAATATATTTGGATTCTGGACTGTTGGTAGAACCAAACAAGCTGTCTTAAGACGTCTCTTTGGGCTCTTTGGGGAGTTGTGACGGCAGTTTTCTTACATCTTTTTAACATTTCATAGATTATACAAGTAAGCCCTAATCTTAATACTGTACTGAAACTAATGGCAGCCTGGGAGGAATGATAATAATATAAAAACTTGCCTCGGAGAACAGTCGCCAGCAAACTAAATTTATCTTGCATGCAAAGAAAGCAACCACTTACACACCTACTGACACCTACAGTTCTGGCGACAAAGTCCGCCTCATTTGCAATATGGCATGTGGGAAAATACTGGAACCTCAATGAAATCAAATAAAAATACTTCAGACTTGTTAAAAGATAACTTGTTAAAAAAAAAAAAATGTGTTCATTAGTTTCTTCCAGTTTATCTCTGCTGCCAGAAAATGAGTTTTGTCATGCAAGTCTTTTTATATCAGCTGTATCCCGACTTGAGGTCTCCACCAGACTGGAGGCGGGCAGATAACATTTAAATACAGAGAACAACACAGCGAGCTTCATTATACATTTCCTATCCACAGCAGTGTTTCACCCCACCGAGCACAGCCAATGGGATCGATCCGACTGGTGAACAGCAAGAAGAAGACAGAGTGTATGTGTGCAGGGGATAAAAAAAGACGTCATTTCTGCTGAGTGCCTGAACATGATAGTGGGAACAAATTCGGCCACAAATAAAATGAGTGAGTCAGCAGACTTGAACCTGAGCGGGAGGACGAAAGGAGAAGGTGAGGGAGGATAAAGGGCGGCGCGAACCGTGGTGAAGACTTCATCCGGCTGATAAAAGGTCACGGTGATCAGAGTGAGGGGGACGCTCTGACCTGTGTCCACGACAGATCAGATAAACAAGTCGCATGTGAAGCTTTTCTGCTGTTTGTAATTCAAACTACATTAAAAAAGTCCCGTCACGACACAGACAGGATGAAAATGTAATCACAACGTGAAGACGGAGGTCATAAATGATAAGAATAATCAATCATTAGATGCTCAGTTATATTTATTATTGATGAGATGATACATTTCACATTCTTAAGCATCAGTTGGAGTTAAGTAATATCTTGCATTATTCATTTATCAGTGCTGTGTCATCATTCCCTTATCAAGTATCATGTTATAGTCCTTCTTCTGGATTAAAAACACACAATTCCTAACAGATTAAAAGCTAAATATACGATGATAAATATGATTTAATGTAAAAAAGGAGTTTTCAAAAGGCATGTTTATGTTAGCTTTTAAGCGTCACTCTTTGCAGCACACAGCAAGCATCAAAAATGTTGGTAGATCTGAGCTTAAAGCACACAGGCACACTTGTTCATTCATCATATTTGGTCGATGCAGGTATGACTGGTCCAGATTTACTATGACTCTGTCCGTCATCATAACGGGTGTGATGACGGTGACAGTAAGTCAGGTCTGAGATCAGATAAAGTGAGATTTACCAACATTTTGTCAGAGAGTCACCTTCACAGCCAACCGCTGACTGACAGGAGAAAAAAAAACCTGCAGTCAGACTCTGCAGGTGACCGACAAAGTGAAAGGATGGGCTCACGTTTTCTCAGGTTTATCTTAAAACTACACTAGGATGCCCATTTGTACATTGAAAACATTACTGGTCCCCTCCTGTCCATACCGGCTGCTTAGTGATCCCTTCCAGAGGTGATTCCAGACAAATCCCACAGTCCTCCTGTTGAATTATTGAGTAATAATATTTAGATTTTAGGTCAATTTCATGTTTACAAGTAGATTTTTCAACCTATTCTAAGTTTTGTGGCATTTAAAAATGGCTTGAAAATCTTTTTTCAATCTTAGAAAAGGCAAAAAAAGAAGCGCCTTGATTTTAATTCATATTATCAGTGTTTTGCTGTCGTTTGTTTTTATCTTCTTTTGGCCAGGTTGGATAGTTACAGTGACAGATAATGCTTTTACCCGATTTCAGCCTCTGGGATCAATTGACTATTTCTGATTCCGATTTGAATGTGCATACTGCTTTAAGACAGACCTGAAAACATGTGGATCCATCCTTTATTTCTTCATCCTGCACACGGTCGTTTTATATTAAGGTTTAGGTGAAAACAAGAAGAATGATCACATTATCAACATTTTAAGTCTTTGTTTCTTCCTTTAAGCATCACTGAATAATTAGCAATTAGCAATGTGCGCAAATAACAGGTGAAAATAAATCACTCATTGAAAACATGACGAGGCACTTGTGGTTTTTGTCGTAACAGGATGCACCAAATGAGAGAATTGTTTCCTGACTACTTGGCTCCACCTGCTGGAAATATTCCCCCGCTCCCTCTTTTTTATTTGACCTCCTGGAGCTCTTGTAATCTCTTTTTTGATCCCTTTATGAAGACTTTCAGTGAGTCTATAATTCAGTAACCAAAGCAAATAAAGCAAAACAGACAAATGTCAGTCGTTAGTGTGACCTTAAAACTTCCATTTTATCCATCATAGTTCGATAATAGCATTGATTATTTTCCCTTTGGACGTTGCTTAGTGTTCTTGAACTGTCTAAAATTCATCAAGTGTTATTAAAAGATCATGTAAACTTTTTATGAGTGGCTGTTTGACAGTTATAACGGGCAGAGTGTTGCTTGACCTTTATCTTCCTACTCCGGCACCTTCTTGAGGACCCAGACTTCGTTCCTGCGGTTGGTCAGTTTGAAGGGACTGTCGTACCCGGCTGTGTAGTACGGCTTGTCGACGTACTGGACCCCGTCTCTCTGCAGGCTTTCCAGGAGTTTCAGGAGCTCTTCACGCTTCATTTTCTCATTGGAGAAACCGCCGTACGTCCTGGAAAAGAAAGAAAAAGAGCAGATTAGGTTCTTTTGTTCTGGTATCTGCAGTCAGTTGGAACCATTTCATAAAAAAAAGGGAGAAAACTGTAAATACAAAAGACTTATTGGTTTAATTTTACACAATATCACATATCAGTTAGACTTATAATAAGTTTGTGCTGAGGTCGTTCTCCACCTGACGTAAGCTGTGAACTCTTTCCTGTGCTCCACAAACACATCCGGGTCGTTCGGCTCCGGAGGATTCTCCTGATGCTCCTCTGGGACGTAGAAGGACATAGTGAACTGAGATTCACATGCGGGGCCGGCGCCAGGGTCCACGCGGCAGCTCACAGGGGCCGTCATCTCCACTTTCACCTCTAAGGTAAAATAAAATAAAATAAATCTGACAGACATGAAACATAAAAAGCAGGACATAAATGTAGTAAGAAATCTAATGCTGCTGGTGATGTTAGTCTGACATGTAATCAGCTTTTGTAAGACGCACAGATATTGAATTTTCTAAACAAACCCTCAGCTGCCAGCTGGTGAATCAGAACTTGAGCACATGATGATACCTGAACAGATGGTGGACATATAACAACAACGTGTGGCAGATGTAAAGGATTAAACACCATGTTTATAGATCACACGCTCCTCCTAACACTGCAGACTTCAACGGCACAAACAATATATAATCTCATAAATAATGCGGGCGTAAACTGCTGAGTAAGACAAAAGCAGTGTCCCCGCTACAAACTGCTGAGCAAGAACTAAAGTGCACTTTCGCATCGACTCTTGCATTTATTCATCGACTCCTTTGTATTCACACCGATTCAGTCTGCAGCATTTCGACATGATTAACTCGGCTGATAAAGTTTCATTCAATTTGGTTACATTTATGTCTTAACATCAAGTTTGTTAACAAATACAACAAAGTAAAAGACTCAAAAACCCTTCAACACTGACAAAGTTTCCACAAAATAAAGAATGTTACAGAACTGGTGACACTCACTGTTGCGATTGTTGCCTTGAATGTAGTTGAAGAGCCTGCGGAAGCCGGCGTTCATGGCTGTGTCCCACTGGATCCCACTCAGAGTGGTGCTCACCCACTTAGTGGGATGGTAGGTACGAACCTCATAGTCCTCTCCCTGTAAAACATGCACACATATATATATTTACATATATAAATGTACATATATACATATATACATATATAAGTGAGTCTAGACCTGTAATGGTTAATTGAATTATTATTCATTGGAGTACACTTTTATTTTATTCTATTTTTATATTTCGCTTTATCAAATCCTAACACGTGCTGCTGCACACTGATTGCTGCCAAATTGACTTTCTCCTGCGTGGGATCAATAAAGGTACATCTCATCTTATCTTATCTTAGTTGCAAAAAATTGATTACATGATTAAATGAATAATTAAATCAAATTAATCACAGACTATTTTGATAATCGACGGATCAGTTTGAGTAATTATTTTTTTAAAAGTCAGAATTTTCTGTTTCCAGCTGCTTAAATGTGAATATTTTCTAGTTTATTTACTCTTATGCGACAGTAAACTTAACATATCTTTGGGTTGTGGAAAAAATAAGACAGCTGAGGACGTCATCTTAGACTTTGGGAAACACTGATCAACATTTTTCACCATTTTCTGACATTTTGTAGAGCAAACAACTAATCGCTTAATCAAGAACGAAATCAACAGATCAACCAACAATGAAAACAGCCTTACATTCATCAGTTGATTGTTGTTTTTAATGATCAATGAATCATTGAATCAATAAATGTCTATAACACCATACTTTGGTCAAGGTATAAAATGTATTTCTACTTTCAACCCTCGAGCATAACAGAATCTAAAAACATGTTTTGGTGCAACACCCATCACAATATCTCAAGGTGACATCAGCAAACTTCTTCTTTATGCTAAATTTCAAGTAAAATAATAAAAAGAAAAGCAAAAAATTCTCACAGTGGACAAGTTGGATACAGCAAAGGTTTGGCACTTTAACTGGATAAATGCTTAAATGATTTGTTGATTAATACACCCATTAAATAATCCTTTCAGCACTACAGAAAACCTCCTAGTGTTGTTCCTTGTGTCCAAGATGATGTTCTCATGTTCTCTAGAAATGTCAGCGCCAACTCAGTTAACACACATTTCTAGTCACATGGCAGACCAACCAACACCAGGCCAAAGGTTTACTGTCCTTTTACACAAGGTGATCTGGAAACATCTACCTGTTTCTCCTCTGCTGTGAATTTGGGGTTCTGTAGTCCAGTTGAGAACAGAGCTTGTCCCACAGCTTTCAGCATGACTGGTGTGAAGGTGGTCGACAAATGTCTCTTTAAAGTCAAATATCGACAAACCCAGAAGTTAAAAAAAACACTGCAGTACATCACATGTAAAGTGAGGCAACATCACAATTCATGCTGCTTTACAACCTGTCGCATAAGTCACATGAGACTAGTTATGATCTTATCTTGTGAAACATCTCTGAAAATACACAATTCGTAGATAAATGTCGAGGTAACACTTCAAACCCCGACTCAACACTTCTGTTAAAACTTATTGTGAGTTGTACATTATTGAATTAAAGCAGAAAGGGAGAAATAATCACCTGTATATTGACGCGTTTGGTCTCTGCTGCCGAGAGGTGGAGT
Organism: Pagrus pagrus; assembly: GCF_965226575.1. Taxonomy (NCBI): domain Eukaryota; kingdom Metazoa; phylum Chordata; class Actinopteri; order Spariformes; family Sparidae; genus Pagrus; species Pagrus pagrus. The sequence goes on from NC_140200.1 coordinate 10,529,129, forward strand.
GCGTTTGTTATCATAACACCACTTCCGGACTGTTACAAAACCTGAAATCTGATTGGCTTAGCGAGTGTACTTTCAAAATAAGAGTCCCGATTTTGTAACGTCGGCAGCACCGAGTAAATACAAAGGTGGAGATGTTCAACTTTGTTCTACATTTAAAACATGTTTGTGTGTCTGGGCTTGTTCAGCGAGGATTGTGGGCTATATGATAGCAGTTAAATGTTCAAATGACGCCACAAACACACAAAAAAATGTTGAATGAGGGGTTATTTTTTTGAAAATTTATGAAAATAAAATATTGAGTGTCTCATGGCTGCTTTAGTTAAAACAGGGTTGCACACACATTTGCCTTTGGAGGGCAAAAAGTTAACTTAGTGGTGGGCTACGGGAATGGTACTAGGATCCCAAATTATGAAGAACAATTCATAAGCAGGAGTCCTATGTGGTTACAGAGCATTTTTAGCTTAAAAAAAATAAAATAAACATTTTTTATGAGGTTTCTTTTGCAAGAAGCATCTGAACCATGTAGTGGGCCAGCTTGGGACAGCCCTGGATCAATGATTAAGGCAGAAAGTTAGCTTCCCAAAGCATTTTACAACTGCAATTTGTAGTTGATCTTCATTTAAATATGAATTTATTTGCAACAGTAGTTTCTATAGTTAAAAATACAGGTTTGCCCTTTAGTTTTAATATAAATTAGGTTTACCAAAGCAAAGCAAGAGCCCCCTACCTCCAGTGGCCCCACAAGCTCAGTCTGTGTGAGTTGAGTTGTTTTTGGTAAATACATTTTTCATAATTGCACAATTTCACAACCTTCCTGACATACAGAGATCCGGGGCCAGGTAGCATTCCAGTATGGGAGTGCTGGTTGATTCTGGCACTCTATGTAAATTTTTATAAAGTTGCCATCTATAGTGTTCAGTGCACACTGTGCTTGATGAGTCAACCAAGGCCTCCAAACACCTTCACAAAGCCAAAATTATCATCACAGACAAAATCAAATTTCACCAGTTAGTTGAAAGTTGTTTCTCGGAAGAGCATCTTCCATTTTATTTTCTACATTATTATTTACATCAAAGGGATCGGTAGCGAACTTTACAAGAAAACAAACAAACAAAAAAAACAAAACTAAACTGCAATATTTATTAAACACACAGTCCAGGCGATATGAGGCACAGTCACAAAGAGGTGTCAGAGTAGAAACAAACGTAAAACCTAAGAGGACACCATTCAAAATTTAACTCACACACACACACAAACAAACACACATGCGTGGCAATAGGACAGGTATGTAAAAGAGTAAAAGCTGCTACATCTGTTAACTGTTATGAATGTCGAAACAAGGCTGAGGAATAGTTTGATTAACATGTTTGTTGTATTTACGCTTCAGCAGGTGTGACAACAAGCAGCCTGTTGGCGCGAGAGCCTGAGCAAACAGATCCTAGTCTCCATGGAGACGAAGAGAGGAGCAGTTGTAGAGCGAGGCAAGCGAGACAGTGTTTACAGATATGGATGCATAGATTAACATTTGTAACTCTGATCTGGGATGCATCTCTCTTGTGATGTACGCACACACACACACACACACACACACACACACACTCACAAGCATTTGATGGACGAGGGACTGTGAAAATCTCATCTACAGGGACATGCAATCGAACGTAGAGACAGCAGCAGCTTCGTGTCTCCATAATGTCCTATGAGGCGGATTTTATTCGATACAATTCTTAGAGCCAAGGGCAGTGAAAAAAAGGCAGAAAGACAGAGTGGTTTGTCAAAAAGTCCATATGTCACTGCTAGAAACAGCAGCAAACAATTCATCATCTGAGCCCCAGAAGTCAAGCTACAACCTGGCAATAATTCTCAAAGAGATGGTCATAAAGAAGTTTAATAATTGATATTTAAATGTACAATAAAAAAGGGATTAAAAAACTTAAATTTGTATACTATATTTAATATACACGCTAGCTTTAATCTATGTCTTGGTATTTTATTTATTTGGTCTTTCATATTCCCTTTTTTATTGTCAACATAAATATCAATTAAAGCTTTATTTGAAAACCATTTCTCAGGCTCTACATCCTCCATAAGTTAGTGCATTCTGTGACTAGGTTGTAGCTGGCGAAGCTCCGGGGCTGTGAGTGTTTCAGGGCTGGTAATACTGGTGCACGAAGGACAAAACTTCATCTTTGGACAGTTTCTCAGGGTCCATCCTGGTCTGAGAATCGTGGACGATCACTCCGTCCACCCAGGCCCAGAAGAGGCGCTCCGAGTGGCAAACGCTGAGGACGAAGACAAAGAAAGGATGCTGTTCATTTATCAGATCATCCACTATAAAACTGATTCATTTTATTGATTTAATCAGAAAAATTTTAACTCAATATGGGTAGAGAAGATGGTACATACTGGAAGGGGGCAGCAGCGTTGGGTGGCATTTCATAGGTGGACTCCTTGGTTGTCTTATTATAGAAGAACTTCATCTTAGAGTTTTTACTGTAAGCCATCGTCCAGGGCTCTGAGGGAAGGAAAACAGAGGAGAAATATTTATTAGAAATGTATAACTGTGTTTTGTCCCCAGGATTGTTGAGGCTTTGATGTAAAGTTGACACAAATTAAAGTTCCATTTCTTGACACTGAGATGCAGCACACTGGCATCAACACTCATACATACCATTGACAGTCTTAATGATGTAAAGGCCCGTGGGAAGGAAGTGTCGATCATCTCTGCCCGTGTAGGACAGACGCGGGACTCCTCCTGAACTCTTTGTCACCTTCATCTCTAGTCTAGAGAAAATAGTAGAACAAATTGTAAATGATTATATAAAACGTGGCCTGATATTTTATAGATCATGTTGACGATTGGTAGGATCATACCTGACAAAGATTTTCTCCATTTCCTCTAGCCTGTAAACCTCCTTCACTCTGTTTGGGTAAAGGACATGTTATACTTTAAGACACAAATAATCAAAAATACTTTGTTTTGAATGTTTTTGTCCTCTAAAATTCCTTTTATGTGATATTTAACTACATCGCATATGTGGTATTATGCGAGTGTCCACCCATCCAGTGCTTTCCGATCCCTGCAAATAAAATGGAAAGCAGCATTTAAATTCCTCTCAGTTAATACCTGATAGGGTTCATGTCTGGTCTGCTGGGTTTGGCGACTGCCTTCACAAACTTTTCAGCCATCTGGATCCTGGACACGCAACAGGTATTAATCAGTAAACTATAGAAAGTGAATAAAAGTGTAACAATCAATGAAACAGGTGACACTGTCATACCTTTGGTTGAAGTGCTTATCTCTTACATCAGTGCCATTCAGTATAAGTACATCCATTACGTGGACTGCGTTGATCCTACGCTGAGCTTTGCCCTGAGGATGAAATATATTGTATTCATACATGTAAAAGCACAACAATTAACAGCAATACCTCACTTGTTCTAGTGTATTTCTAACACAATGCAATTGTTGCTTTTTAGGGGGAAGGGATTATAATGACCACAAACTCCTACAGATATATGAAGCAAGTGATCAACAGGAAGAGAACAGAACAACTGTTATTATTTCAGCATCAACAGAAACAGTGCCAACTCAAAGAGATTATAACACAGGTTCCCATATTTCATCAGTATAGCACTTCATCTTTCCAGCCCCTCCTCTCACCTCGCCCTTCAGCTCTTGGACGATCTCCACACTCAGAAGTGTATCTCTTGGCAGCTCCAGCTTGAAATTTTCCAGCTTCCTCCAGCGCAAGGGCATCTTCCCATCCCATGTGTATATCTGAGATTTCTGCACAATCCAAGGGGAAACGGAGAGAGCAGATAAAAGGATGAAAACAGGTTCAATCACAGGCTAAAAAGCTGTAAAGCCTCTCTGGTCAGCAATATCCCTCTAGATGAAAAATAAAAACATTAGGGGGGAACGGATTGGCCTGTGAGCTCTGTGTTTTTATCTTTTCTAGGAGATAGATGAATTTGATGATACTGGTCTGATTGTCCCATTACAGCGTGTAATATTGCATAGATAGGAGCTGCTATCTGATATCAAATATAAACATTTGGAAACAGTGAAATTACTCCTGCTGGGTACAAAAAGAAGATAGTTTGAAAAACACATACTATTGCACGGTAAGCAGTTGAAGGACCACATTTTGGTGTTTTGTGTCACCTAAGACTTACCCCAAGTGCCAGAAGAAAGATCTGCTCTCCACCTCCCACAATGCACCTGTGGTCAAGGACGTGGCGCAGCTTCTCAAGTGTGGTGGAGTTGAGAGATGTGAGCTTACACTGGAACGACTCCACATCTGAATTCTGAGGTACAGCAGGTGAACAGAAGGGCAGAAAGATTTTAAAAAATGGGAGACAATTTTAACATTTTAAACCAAACCATTTACAACAGTATTTCAACCCAACTAAATATATAACAATTGCTTTTAAATCTGATTTCAGACCATCACCTCTGGGAAATATTCATGCTTTCCCAAAGTGCAGAAAGATGCTTAAATTTCTTATTATACATTCATTGTCAACAAGAAGGAAAAAAATTAAATTGCACATTTATCTGCAATGTTTTATTCCCTATTAGGATGACTTACCTTAACCAGTTCATGGAATTTGGATTTTGGATCTGAGGAAGCAGGAGCGACTCTGGCCTTGTCAGGGACCTGGAAGTGGACACAAAATGTAGTTAGATGTGGAATGAAATGGACTAAAACTGCATTATTAAGTGTAACTTCAACTGAGTTCATGTATCACAGTTTCCCTACTCACCCCCCAAAGTTTCAGACACTCCTTCCTAATGTCCGCTTGTCTTGGCTCTGAAAGGGTCCTAGAGAAACAATCACAGTGACACATATTCAGTTGAATTATAAACACCCACACGTGGCTTTACTGCAACAGAGGTAAATGCACAGTCTGAGTAAGGTTACTCACGGGTCTACGACATAGGCGTGGATCTTGGCCAAGGCCTTGATCTGGACTGCACAGAGGCTGCAGTGAGATTTAATACATTTTCAGTCAGTCACTGTGTTTGAAATGAAAACATTAACGCCTTGGTGAATACTGTGATTTTCTACCTCTCATTGGAGTTCACCATAAACTGGTAAAAGTCGGTGTCTTCCTTGATGATGCTCAGAGGAACCACTTCTATGACGTCCATGTCTGTGTTCCTCAGCTGGTTCAGTTTCAGGTTGATTCTGAACATGTATTCCCTGACGGCGTCCGATCCAGGCTTCAGACCACGGCAAACTACGTACCTGCAGATGGTGGCGGGTTGGAACAGATGCAATCATTCTCTCTGTCTCTCTCCTGTGTTGTTGTTTTTTTAGAAACTTTTAGCAGGTAAATAAAAGGATTTAAATTGTCAGGATAATTTTTTGAAGTGCATGTTTTTGTAATTCTGATTTTGACCACAAGAGGCTGAAGCGTACCACTACCTCAGGTCCTAAATCGGAAACCAGTCATGTCTCCATGCACTCTTGAACACAAGATATGACGTCAATGTTACATAGTTTGCTGAAACACAATATAAATATATATTTACAAATTAAAAAGGCTTCAAAAATCAATAATGGATCATCTGAATTTTTCTCACTTGCCTCTCAAGGCTTCCCCAGTAGACATTTGTCCAGGAGTGTTTTGATTATTTTTTCTGTCTGCACAGCCCAACCCCACAACATGAGATCCAAAGATTTGTTGAAGACAGAGAGTCCGATATACCATTCATCAAAATATGCCATTCATCAAAAGCTTTAAAAGCTATTTGGAACCCTGCTGAATTAATTTACAGCTTCTGCCCCACTAGCTCCTATAAATGTGGGTATTGTCATCGTGCTGCCACTTGGAATAGCCAATTAACAAAACCATATTTACTTAAGCATTAATATTCACTTGAAATATAATAACAAACTTGCACTGCATAAGTAACGACACAGATCTCCATGCACGTTGGGTACGCTCACAAACACAAACACAAAGCCCCACCTCTCAGAGTTGGCGGGCCTGCTGGTGACAGGTTTGAAGAGACAGATCCTCTCGAAGCAGAGGTAGAGCAGGTAGACCAAACCCACACTGAAGGGAGTGAAGAGGTCAAAAGTCTTGCAGACAAAGTGACCACCTGGAGATGACAAAAAGTACCATTGTAATGTAGCCTGAACAGTGATACAAACACAGATGCAATACAACATGAATATGATAGAGGAATATCGAGGCTGATTGGAGCCAAAAAGTGACAGTTGGTGCCTGATTCATCTCACAACACAAGAGAGAAAGAAAGTACTCAACTGCTACATATACAGCACACATACCTGTCCTGAGTGTAGAGAGGGCTGTGAGGAACTGACAGAGCGTCAGCTGTTTGCTCAGGATCTCCTGAATGTTTTCCTGGCCTTCCACAGAGAAACCCTACCAGAGATCAGAGTCATCAAACCTCCATTCACTGCACGAAAAGCTGAACATGTTAGTTCAACCCACCAAGAGCAGGAATCTGTGAACTTATCCTCCGTTTGATATGTAAATTACAGATTTTGCATGCTTTGAAGCAGAAGAGTAGCTACAAATATAGTCCGCAGTTGGATGTGTGAAATAGACTCACTCCATCTGCCATGAGGAAGTGCATCCCTCTTTTCTCTGTATTCTCCAGGACAAAGTTTCGGAAGGCGGTTATGTTTTCTGGCTTTGTGATGTCGCCGTCCCCATCCACTCCTCCCTCACCTGGGACACACAGAGGTCGCGCTTTCACTGAATCATTCATCATCTGAGACATAACCAGCTCCTGTCCTCCTCCTGAACGTGATGTGCATGCACGTACCATAGTAAGGCTCAAACAGCTCACTCGGTGCAGCATAAAAATCTTCCAGTTTGAAGTCACAGGGTCCTTTCAGCGTCATGCCAAAGCCCTTGGCATGCCAACGCCTCTTCCACAGTATGTACTCTGAAAAGCCTCCAGGCCCTGCACAGACGTCGCCGAAGTACAGAAGCTCGCCCTCGCGGTCCTTTGTCAGAGGTTTCTACATAATGAGAGAGATTTGTCTCACCATCTGCTCACATGGGCCTGTGTGTGTGCTGAGCCAACAAACGTTCAGTGCAACACATATCAGCAGTTACTTTGACCAACTCACCCCTTGTGAATCCTTTGGGTTCGTGAACATACTGTCGAAGCAGTGGTCAATGTTGGCCATTTTCATAGCAGCTCTAAAGACAGGAAGAAAGTAAAACAACTTGTCATCTTATCTTATCACACAGTAAGCCATGTGAAAATTAAGAGTAAATAACTTAACTATTTATAAATTAACTTCTAAAGATGGGAATACACTGTCCTTAAAACAATGTTATTAGAATATACAACATCCATTATATTATTGGTATCAGCCATGAAAAACAGGTGATTATCAGTTATAAATATCAGCTGAAAAAAGTCATATCGTGCATCCCTGATATTATATAAATGTATATTAACACACACGCAGTCATGTTTTCAAAATGCCAACAGTAGCTCAGTGAAATAAAACCTCAAAAAAGCAAAAGACTAAAAAAAAAATATCCACATGGATCATTAGTAAAGACTGACCTGTTGAGGAAGATTCCTCCTCTGATCATCTCATAAGGGTTAGAGCGTGTCCGTGATCTCCTCATCTCCTCGCCCTCCAGGTTATCAAAAATGGTCTGAACATCAAACAGACAGAGTAGTTACACAACTCAGAGCTTTTACAGTATTATCAACTGTAGAGGGCAATTCACAGAGCTTTACACACAAACATGGCCATTAAAATCCTCATTAAACAATACAGTAAAGGTAAAGGGTCCTAAAAATCCAAACAAAGGAAACATAGGAAGACACCTACATATTTATAAACAAAATAAAAGGGCAATAAAATGAAACAGAGGTTACAACTCACCTTGCACCTTAGAAGAGTGTGCAGGAGGTCTTCAGTGCAGAACTCTGTCTCATCTTCGATCTTAAGTTTTCTCTGTAAGCAGTCAAAAACAAGACTTTGAAAACACAATGTATATTTATGAGGCACAAGAGTATGCATTAGAGATCATTGTGTATGATATATCTATAAACAAGTGAGTGTCTGAAGTGTTTCTATTTACCCGTCCCAGAATCATCCAGTCCCTCAGCTCATCTGAATCTGGGTTCTCTGTGGTGCATTCTGGGAACCAGTCTACTTTCTCTACGGCACTGGGCTGGACGGACAAACAGAAAAAGAGACAAACAAACGGAGAAAACAATGAAAGTAGGAAACAACAGATCATGTCAACATGATGTATACAGAAGAAAATGGTTCTCAGGAGTAATGGAGCAGACTCAGTGTACCTCTGGTTCATCGCGCCAGTCGACATTGAGCTCCCCTTGAAAGCCCTGCAGCGTGAGACCGAGACCCCTTCTCCCTCGCTGAGTGGAGGCCTCCACAATCTCTTTGCGTCCCTGCCCAAACTTACCCAGACCTTCACCCTCCCGGAAGCCCATCTTGGCCTAAAGGTGTACAAGAGAATAATGAAGTTGGGAAAAGACAGTGGAAAACTTTTCAAAATAAAACAAACCATGAAACAACTGTTAAATGTCTACTGTTACTGTGGGTTTCAATACATTACCATGAGTTTCTGTGACACACTGTTGTACATAAAGAAATTTGAGGCAGTCTGTGTGCCATCTTGGTCATCAAAAGATGATCTGGAGGACATGGAGAATCCCGGTCTGTGATCCTCCTGGTCACTGAGGGACTCATTTTGGCTCGAGTCTAGACAGAACCAACAAAACCACAGAGACACAGGTACAAACCATTCATGTAGAAACAGGAGCAGACAAAGACACCAAAGTGAACAAACAAATGACAGCTAAAACCATATTAACTACTTGACCTAACAGCCTAACATCTGTTAGACCAACAACCAACTGGAAAGTGGCTTTCAATATTATCTTTGGCAATTAATAAAGCTTATTTTTTGTCTAAAACAGAGCAGACATTGTTTGAAGGGGGGGGGGGAATTAATATATCTACCTTGTCTGGATAATTGTGACTCTTCATCTGAGCTACTCTCTTCATGAAGCCTCTTTGCCGCCTGCGGTGGTGCAGACGATGCTTCGATTCTTCTCTTCATCGTGGCTGAAACACAGCAGGACAGGGGGAGAGAGGACAAAAAGAAAAACATGCTCAGTCTGATGGATGAGGTGCAACAGCACACAGCAGATTTAGGAGAAAACCAAGAACTGTGACAGGAATACCGAACCTTGCGTTATGATAATTTGAAAAAAAAATTGAATTGGAACAGAGCGACAGAATCTACCTTGATGTACAAAAAAATAAACAAAGAAACAATAAAGGCGGACTGAACCACAACAGCAAGTTTGACAATGATGTGTGTATGAGAGGCAGCCAAAAGCATTTTGACATAAGTGACATATAGTATATATTGACTGACTGTAAATCAAAATGATCTACTACGCACTACATGTATGCATACAGTGCTGGTTATTTCTTCAGAAAAACACAAACATCTGCTAAGATGACAAATGAAAGTCGTTTATTTTCCTCATTTTATCACTGTATTCATCCCTTTACACTAGGGCTGCACAATAAATCATTTCAACAGTCGCATCACAGGACATGCAACGTCACGTAAGGCAAGTTAACTCGGCTCTTTAACATTTTTGATGTGTTTTTGCAGCATTCAAGCTGAAAGTTAAGATTGAAGCACATGATATATATTGACAATAGTGCCACTCAATAGATTTCCTGCCACCTTTGTGATATCACGTGCATGGCCTCTATTGTGCTATTCAAGTTATCTGGTAACAATTCCTGTATGTTTTCAAATTGAAATACATATCACAGAAAACCAAAACACTGCCATGTCAGTTTTTTTCCAGTATCATGCAGCCCTACTTTTAAACTGTTACATTTTGATTGGCATTAGGTTAGACTTTTACAAAATAAATAATTATTGCATCATTTTAAGAACCATTTAGCATGAGAATAATCACCAGTTGCAGCTTTCATGGCTGCAAGGTTAACAAATGCAATGTCCTGAGTTATATACTTCCTATGAGTACTCAACATATAAACGTGTATGAAGAGAGGGAAAAACTGATAAGAAGTCCTTTCAATAGCGACCCACATAACAGTGGGTACTTCCAACAATATTCTGAGCAGATAAAGTGTACACTTTGCTTTTTGCTCTGGTATAATTTTTTGATATTTCCAGGTAAACACAATCGAAAACATGCATGTTGAGGTATGAGGTTGCAGTATTTTACTGTAGTGATACCAGATACAAGTAGAAGAAACAAGGCCATTAAAAAGGATATTATATCAAGTCATCTGTACCCCAGCAGTTAGTGTCTTTCATTACACTCAGGAGAGGATTAACCTGTGGCTAGTCCACATCACATATAGCACTAGCAATCTCTTGAACCTCCACGTTGCCAGAAGTTGACAATCATAATGTAACAATCTGAAAATACATTTCCTGCAAATATGAACCGTTACCTCTGCGGTTATGTTGTAGTTAGCAGCAGTCAGCTATCAAACTTTGGCAAAGTCGGCCCATACCACTCTCCAAGATATATGCCTTTGCAGTTTATCACAGCTAAAGTAAACTGGTTTGGCTGGTTAGTGTCACTGTGGATGTTTTCGGTGTTTTCTGTGAAACGAAACTGCGCAGCTGTAGCAGCATTAGCTGTTAGCTAGCTAAATTAGCCAGCCAGTTTTTACCAGCTCAGAAGACACACTTCACTCCTCTGTCGTGAGACTGTAGCGACAAAACGTTAATTCCGCATATGTTTCGAGATCTCCCAGTAAGACTTTTATTTGCATGGAAACTTTTGTAATAAATACTCTGTTTTCGAAGTTTACATTAGCCCGCGTTCTGATTTTAGAGCGTTCAGGGGTCCTTCCTTTTCTGACGACACGCAGTAATGATGCGCGTGACGTAACGGCTGTCTATGCAAGTGCCTGTATGTTTTTATTTGTATTTTTATTTTTTATGATATTTTCTTTTTCTTTTTAATTGTATGTATTGTATTATTCTAAAATGGTGACCCTGGCTTGGATTACACTTTGTTATGTTGGACCTTGACTGTTATAAACGCAATAGCTGTATGTTGTTGACAAAATGTTGAAATAAAGACAAGAAAGTGTGTGAAAGAGTGGTAACTTCATTGTTTATCTTGATTATGTGACTCTGTAGTACACAAGTGACTTTGCGTTGAGGACAGAAATGCACTTACACAAAGACAACACAAGATCTGCAGCTGGCTTCATTTTCACAGTTCGGGACCCTAGGTACTTCCCTACATGGGTTTTTTTCAGCTTTATTTATTTATTTTTTAAAGATTTTTGTTAAATAAAATGTGGCTTGTGTATATTTTTTCTACACTGCAGTCCCCCCTAAATTATTAAAACAATAACAACACTACTAAAACCAAATATTAAACCTGGATGACTTGGACATGCACCACTGACACTAAAGTCAAAATGGCTACTTAACGTTTATGTGGGCGCACACAGTTTGGATTGGTATGACATCAGCTAGAGACTTAGACTTATTTACATAAAACTTTAATTGTATTGTTTTGGCTGTGTGATTAAGTGATTAGATTGTCCTTAAATCAGTCTTGCATGTCCGTTACATTGGGCTAATCTGTTCTTGGCATGTGAGTTAAATGATCCTGAACTGTCTGTCAAAACAATTATGGGGCTGTTATCAATATTCTCTTCACCCGTGAGCATGTCAGCACAACCTGCCTGGCTCCAGACTGTCTGCACATTGAATGAATATCATTTTTCCCCCACAGGCTACAAGAGAATAATCTTTCCAGTGCTCTAAAAGGTACAATAGATACTGTATGGCTACTAAGTTTCAAGTAAATCCTCGTCCTTTCGTGATGCAGCTTGAAACGAACATGTCAGTGTGTCGCATGCCTTCATTGATGAGCCTTGGAAATCCTTCTTGGAAAAAGTGTCAATACCTTGTCTTCGTGACAGCAACGAGATAACAAGATGAAGCACTCAAACTCTGCTTCCTGACAGTAACACTTGAACAAATATATTGTAATCTAGGTTAGAAAGAAGGCTTGACTCACCAGTTACACATTTTTGTTATGCCTTTTTAATTGTAACACAAATTGCGTTGATACAGCATACAGCTTGAGTGCTTCAGAAGTGCTTATAGTTACTTTGCTTAATTGTTTTGAAATTATTTAAGATACCACTTCAAAGATTAATTTAATTTTACTATAAGCTTTTTATTTGACCTGTTTGTCATTTCTTGATGCACCTTTAAGATCAGGTTTCTTTGAAAATGACATGATTATCTCTATAAAAGTCAAAATATAAATGAAAATAATAAACTAATAATGAAATATATGAATGAATAATAAGAATAAAAAGGTAAAATTAGGTAATTTGGCTTTAATGTCTCCATAGATGTGAATGTGAGTGTAAATCCAGACAAAGTGGTGGCCTGTATAGGATGTTTCACTGTTTAATCAGGTAAAGAAAATGTATGGATCGATTATGGCTGAGAATTTTCAAAAATCAGGTTAGACATACACCTGCGCCAGCATCCACGGTTGAGATCCAGTTAGCCTTTTAATTGTACTTGATTGTTAACCTGCCTGTTTGAGACCCCAGCAGACGTCAGCAATTGTCAAACTACCCGTCCCTACATCAGCAGACGTCATTATAGCGTGCCTTTGCCAACCGTTGATGGGGTTGTTGTGTGTCTTCCCCGCATACTTGGCAGCCAATATACTTTAGGACATCTCTGACAGGTATATTAGGTTGCTCTGCTAATCCTGCTCTGACACAAATGCACATTCACACGAAGACACACACAAACACACAGTCCAGCACCATGTGACCAGCTTATGCAACGTAGCCAAGGCTTTATATACTACCTATAGACACTGCTCTCCCGCAAGGGAGATCATTACGGTGCAGGTGTGCTTCAGTGGATCTGAGTGAGAGACACAGGGGAGAGCTGCTGCTGCTGCTGCTGCTGACACACTCAGCTTGGTGGACAAGATCCAGTCCAGAGAGACAGAGAAGGAGAAGGAGCAGAGGGAATTCGCAGTTATAAAGTTGCCTAGCAGGAAGTCCTGAGGGCTGGTCGCAGAGGGGTTTGTCTGTGGTCTCAGCTGTGAAACACTGGAGAGAACAACAACAATGTTTTTTCGCATCCCTCGACTGACCCCTGGATATATTAGATACCTGCAGGTGCGTAAGATGCTTCGGGGCGATTTTCTTCTTTAGATAGATTAATGATTAGTCTGGGACATCAAGGGACATCTGCAGTGGCACAACAGTTGAGCAAATTCCATTAGAGCCTCTAATAACAAACAACTGTTGAGCTCTGGAGCCTGGGCCCTGCATGTTTCCCTGTCTACCCCGCTTCAGCGAAAAGTTGTGTGATAGTATGTAGATCTTAATCATGATTTCTCTTAATGCTTTGGGATGCATTTCTGTACAAATACTTAGATTTGTACGGAAATGTCCCTTCACTGCTCTAAAAGCTCATTTTAAACCTGACTCATCACTGTACACAAAGTGCCAATGTGTCTGTGTCATGGCAGGATTTAGAATAGAGGATTACAGCAGCCTGTCTTTGAATGGATTTGAATCAGGGATGCCTAAGCTCCCCGGGTCAGGTAAATGCCCTCTAATTGGATCTCCAGAGAACTAGCATGGGATCCATGTTCCCAGTCAACCCGCTGGGTATTTCAGACACCTACAGCTGGATTTAGCAGCCCTACAGTGTGGCTGTGCGTGTTTGTTTTTAAAACTGACAGTGTCAAACCACATTATCTGTGTCTCAGCTCATCGGAGTTCATGTTAGATAATTCGCAGTCCGTGATAAAATAGGTCACACCAATTACTACTGCGTCATTTGTGTGAAGGAGTACCTGTTGTGCTCTTTTATGAGTACAAATTTGGAGACGCAGTGATGAGTGAAGAAAATAACTGAATTTATGTGTGACTTTAGGAAATGTCTTGGATTGGCTCAAATCTCTGAGATGTCTCCAAACCTGCAGAGGACTGACAATAAACTGTATTGACACTTGGCAAAATGGAGCTTGTAGTTCGGCTCTTCCCTTATGGTAAGACCATCGCTGGGATGAGACAGGTGTGTGACCAGGGTCGCCTCTTTAAGGACTCTCCTGCAGACAGAGCCAGGAGGAAGGCCGCTGACACACTTCCTCAGTCCCTGGCGATGATCTCGCCCGGTGGTGGTTGTCGTGGCCGTGTGGGTGGTGACCCCTGCTCTCTCTTTCAGACTCAAGCAGCCCAGACTATGATGCAGAACCGGGAGGCCCCTGCGATGCCACGCGTGGCCATGCTGCTGGGTCTCATGGGGATCGGCATGTCCGGATACAGCTCCCGCCAACTCACGCTGCACTGCAAGCCGTCCAATCACCTCTTTAGATGAGACGGATGGAGGACACATGGACACACAGACACATCCTTGACTCAAAAGCTAAAGTTTGACATTTTGGGAAACTGCTTAAAGCTTCTCATTTATCTCATCAAGAGAGCAAATGAGTGTTTCCCAAAATGTTAAGCTACTCCTTTAACAGCAGCTCTAAAAGATTAACAAGATTAAGGGAAGGGATGCTGCCAGGCTCTATGTGTCTGTTCTTGTTTTTCTCTGTGCTTCCCTACTAATAGGTGTGGTTCAAGTTTAATGTCATCCCAGTTTGAGACCTCATTATGATTTTGTTACGTTCAAGATGAAAAGTTTGTTGCCTTAAGGCTCCGTTAATACAGTAAAAAGTAAAACAAGACATTTCTCATTCTACACCTCCTTTTACACACAGTGCAGTTTAATAAGCAGTGATTCAGAGGGGCAGCTCTTCATGTATCTGATTAACTCGGGTGGCGTCGAACTTGAACCACAATCCCTCCCTATGTCCCGTGCCTTATCATGGGAGTATTCAGTCAGGATTTAACTGATTTTTCGAAATTCAGCTTGAGCTGAGCCCCAAGAAATCTCTTCCAAAACCTATCCATCTTATAATCAACATTACTTCTCTTCTGGCATTTTGGCAGTTTCCATGACGTAACACTGAGCTCCCTGGCGGAGGGTAGCCAGTGTTTGACGTCTTGGTTGTTTGGTCTTTTTGGATCTCTTGGGTGAGATTGCCCAAGACAGGAAACGGAGCGAGACATCACAGCAGCAGCTTCAACTCAGAGAATCAAGGCACTTATATTTCAGTCGGATTTCACTCTTGATTCTGGAGTTGACAGCGTGAGTTTTGCTCTCTGTGATATCTCTCTCCTTTGACAAAATACTCAGAGGAGTAAGTAAGCTCCCAATCTATTTCTGAAAATGCACAGAGAAAACACAACACAAACAGAAACATAAGAAACATGTGAAGTTTAATGTGTGAACAATGCTACTTTGCACTTTTTCGTGTGTACATATCTTGTACATAATCGTGTACATATCACTTTGATGCTGTATGAGATTAGTAGAGGACAACGGTGGGTGCTACCAGCTTGTGTTGTGAGCTGGACAGGGCGACATCTAGCTGGATTGACACACCGCTGTGTTGTTGTTCTCAGGCAGAGGAGCCAGGATAGCCACCCTGGACACCACCTGAACCAACATGTGAATCCTCCTGGATCTCTCCCTGTTGCACTTCACTGTCAGACAAGCTGAATATAGATGAATGACTGTTACGGTCTCTTAATGTAGGTAGACTTTTTTTTTTTTTGGATGCTTTGCAATGTTAAAAATGACTTTGACAGCATATGAATGTAGCACTGACAAAGAATGAAAATCAGCAGTTGTACTGTGATTAAGAACATGATTGTTTGTGTTTTATTCTGAGTAGCATGTCAGCAGGTCACAAGGTGTGTGCAGTGATACAGTGATCCCTCACAGATCCTCTTAAGATACCTGTCTTTTTTAGACCAGCTTATACTTACATATGAGAGAGGTCACTGACCCTGAAATAGAGACACGTAAGAGTGTGAAGTGAAGTTATTTATGACTTCTGAGCTCATGACAGGGATTATAATTGAATAAGGGATTGTTGTTTATTGTTTGTTGATGCTGCATAGCCAGTTTTGCTTGTTTGTCTTGTTTAGTTTCATGTTTGTGCTCTCCTATAGTCCTCATTGTGGTACAAAGACATAAGATGTCTCAAATGCTATCTGATATCTGAGTTTGTATTAAAATCTACCTTAAAGTTGTGTTTACTCATGCAAACCAGTGTAAATGATTACAGATTTGTGCTGTGATTTCATTACAAAAGACATAGCGGTGCTTTCTTGATATGTGTACATATGCAGTATACGGGTGTTGTACATAATATTTAGCATTTCCTATGGGTTGTGTAGTGAAATACAGTTTCTCAGGTTTGTAAGTAGAGAGAGAATAACAGAGGCGGCATTATTCTTTAGATTTGCCTAAGTGATGTGAGGCATTATAAATGCATATCAAAGCACCTTTGAAGATGTGTTATTTTGTATGATTCATTCAACCCATACATGAATAAAAAAGGTTGTAAACTACTGGGCAGATTTGTAATGCCTCTTTTGACTTGAAGAAAAATGGTGTGAAGAAAAAGAAGAGGAAATACTACCTTCTTGCACTAGATGTCAGCATAGATTTTCAGCCATTTTCTCTCTCCCGAAGCCACAAGTCTGTGAGCTTTGGTGTGCATACTGTACAGTCTGATGGACTGACCCCTACACAAGCCATGGCTTTTGATTAGTGGACCACATATTTTCAGAAACAAGTGGTATATTATAAAACTCCACTGCGAACCTGTTTAGTCCGTCAACTATCACATTTCAGCCGACTGTGGTTCAGGAGGTAGAGCTGGTTGACCTGTAATCGGAGGGCAGCTGGTTCAATTTCCCGGCTACCCTGGCTGTGCGTTGAAGTGAAGTATCCTTGAGCAAGATACTGAACCCCTAAATTGCTCCTGACTGGCACTTTGCATGATTGCTCTGCCATCTATGTGTACAAGGGTGAATATGACAAGTGTGTTAAAGTGCTTTGAGCGATCAGCAGACTGGAAATGCAAGTCCATCTACCATTCTGTGCAACTTTATGCTGCAGAGATGTTCCATTTTCTGGGATACAAGTTTTAAATGTAATTCAATTTAACTTTTATTAACAGACTTTGTACATTAATTAACATTCAAATGGGTTTAAGTGCAGACGAGTTAGCTTAAAGGCTAGTTTCCAATGGCAGTCCCTTTATTTTAATAAAAATAATACAATAGATATAGTATTTCAAAACATACAACACTGTAGTAACATGTATGGAGTAGTAGTACTGTACTTCTGAGTACAATTTTCTACTTAACTTGGGTTTTTTCATTTTCTGCTACTTTATACTTCCACTCCACAACATTTTGGTGTCAAATATTGTACTTTTACTGCACTACATTTATTCAAAGCTTAAATTACTAGTTACTTTGCAGAGTGCATGTTGCATCATTAATATCAGATGCTGCAAAAAAAGAAAATATTACCAGCGTTGATATATCGTTGCCACTCCTTACATTAAATAAACAATATGTTGGGGATCTTTGATTAAATGTGTATCGTGCTTGTTAGGTTTATGGTGTGTCACTTTAAACCTGGGAATTATTTGTTTGTAACAACCAGCTGATTCCTCATCACTCAACTCAGACAAGTGACCTCCAGTGTTGCTAGTTAGCTGCTAGCAGTCCACGCTCCAGGCTAAGAGTTCTGACCCAGTTATAGATCTAAGCTGCTTTGGAGACAAGCCCAAATCTTTCCCTGTAGGAGCCAGCCAGGGTTACAGTTGTGCCACTCTGGGTTTAATAGGATCTTAGAGTTGAGCTTTACGGAGAAAATGTATGGAAATATACTGGGAGCTCCCAACACCTGCACTCGTTAACACGGGCTGAGCAGTAGTTAGACACGAAACATCACTGTGGTCTGAGCTTTTAACCAGGTTCCCAGCCTCCGGAAGGAGAGGAGCCAGGAGTCATGGACAGACAGACACAATGTCTCTGTCGAAGTTCACAACACATACACACACATGCATACAGAGGTCCATTGTGTGTCTGTTTCAGTGGCTTCTCCTCAGGAGGCTCATATTTCTGTCTCTTACAGCCAACAACAAAGAGCTGAATGTCTCTGCTACCAAAGAGATGGATGAGACGGAGTTAGGGACATATCCACAAGGTATTTTAAGGCTCAGCTCTGCCTGTGTGTGTATGTTCATGTGCACGTGTCCCTGGAGGAGTTGTGCGAGTTATGTCTCAGATCCTAATCCTACAGTATCATACCTGTATCAAATGAGAAGAAATACAATGAGTACCCCTGCTATTTCTATGATACAGCTGCACCTGTGTAAGGCTCTGTCAGAGATGCCTCAGGTGAATCAGTTGGAAAAATCACTCCAAAAAATACAACAAAATGGTAAGATGACAGGCTGAGAGATGTATATATGACAAAAAATGAACAAACAATAAAGAAGAAATGCATTTCAACCATACAAACTATCTTGTCTCAGGTTGTGGAAGAGTTATTATGTTCATTACACTGAGCTATACAGACCATTCGGTCAAAGTGAAAGGGTGATAGATCAGTGACATGCGACACTGTAACACAGAAGCACAGAAAAGCGAGTATTGTTCCCATGTGTCATTGAGCACTTCCCTTAAGGCAGTGGAGTCCCAAGTTCAAGCCCCAACATTGGCAAGTATCGAGTAACACCTCAGTAAAGTGTCCTTGAGCGAGACACCAAATCCTGTCAGCTCTGGGGTGGCTCTTCTGTTGCAGATCTTGACCTTTGACCTCCCCATAAAGCAGGTGTAAGCAAAGAGAGAAATTCTCTCAGAGGTCAAACAATATGTCTATATATCAAATCCACCTAGAGTAGAGTAGTTTTCCCCAATTATGACGAATTAATGATCAGTGCCTCATCAGTTTATTAAGATTTTCCCATTCCCTCAAAAGATACAGGAATCTATGGGAAAGCTTTCTTATCTTTCGTTTAAATTCTATTTATTGGTTTGAAAACAAGCATGAAGCACTGGGAAAATATCGGTGGTTCCCGCACTACTACAGGTGCAGTCAGGTAGGGGCACTGGTGGGTAGATGAGGCTGAGAAAACTGTCAAAGCACTTTGAAAACTCTCTTTTTAATGGTGCTATATAAATAAAGTTTATTATTATTATCATTATTATTATTAAAGTACGCCATTGAACATGATGAACTTAACTTTGCATTGACATATTAGCCATCTCCTTCTGAGCGTGTTAGCATGCTGATATTGATAAGTGTGTTTAATATACAGCACTGCCTAAGTACAGCTTCAAAGAGCAAGCATAGCTCTAAGAGGTTTTTGTCCATTAGTTTTCATTACTGAATGAATGTTATGTCCCTCTTGATCAGGATATTTGACAGACCATGTTGACAGTGTGCAAAAAATGAAATACCACTTGAGGGGCAAAATGTGTTCCCACCTCAAAAAAGACAATGTCCTACATTTTACATAGATTACTGTACAACTACTACATACTGCAACATAAAGCCATTTGAGCAGGAATTAATTTTTTTTTTCCAATTTTTATTTTTTTATTCAAATCTAAATTTAAACAATTGTTTTGAAAATTGTGGGAGAAACCGGAGAACCCGGGGGAAAACCCACAGAGGCATCGGGAGGACATGTTAACTCAGCACAGATAGCACACATATAGCTTGAAGTTACTTTGGAAAGACAGTATGGGGAGCATTTCTGATTGCCGAGATGTTGGCTTTTTGGTTGACATCTTTATGAAGGTCCTTTTTCTTCTTCTGCCCGGTGTTATCTCTCACCTGAGCAGCTATCTTTGCGTTGCTGAGAGTAACATCATTGCTGTACTGTCTCAGCCGCTCTAGCTCTCTGGTTGTTTCTTTTCCCCTGTTGATAAACATTTCTTTCAGGGTTTTCTGCTCTTCATAATCTTTATGAAGGTCCTTTTTCTTCTTCTGCCCGGTGTTATCTCTCACCTGAGCGGCGATCTTTGGTTGCTGAGAATTACATCATTGCTGTGCTTTCTCAGCCGCTCTAGCTCTCTGGTTGTTTCCTTCCCCTGTTGATAAACATTTCTTTCAGGGTTTTCTGCTCTTCATAATCTTTATGAAGGTCCTTTTTCTTCTTCTGCCCGGTGTTATCTCACACCTGAGCATCTATCTTTGCGTTGCTGAGAGTAACATCATTGCTGTACTGTCTCAGCCGCTCTGGCTCTCTGGTTGTTTCTTTTCCCCTGTTGATAAACATTTCTTTCAGGGTTTTCTGCTCTTCATAATCTTTATGAAGGTCCTTTTTCTTCTTCTGCCCGGTGTTATCTCTCACCTGAGCAGCTATCTTTGCGTTGCTGAGAGTAACATCATTGCTGTACTGTCTCAGCCGCTCTGGCTCTCTGGTTGTTTCTTTTCCCCTGTTGATAAACATTTCTTTCAGGGTTTTCTGCTCTTCATAATCTTTATGAAGGTCCTTTTTCTTCTTCTGCCCGGTGTTATCTCTCACCTGAGCGGCGATCTTTGGTTGCTGAGAATTACATCATTGCTGTGCTTTCTCAGCCGCTCTAGCTCTCTGGTTGTTTCCTTCCCCTGTTGATAAACATTTCTTTCAGGGTTTTCTGCTCTTCATAATCTTTATGAAGGTCCTTTTTCTTCTTCTGCCCGGTGTTATCTCACACCTGAGCATCTATCTTTGCGTTGCTGAGAGTAACATCATTGCTGTACTGTCTCAGCCGCTCTGGCTCTCTGGTTGTTTCTTTTCCCCTGTTGATAAACATTTCTTTCAGGGTTTTCTGCTCTTCATAATCTTTATGAAGGTCCTTTTTCTTCTTCTGCCCGGTGTTATCTCACACCTGAGCATCTATCTTTGCGTTGCTGAGAGTAACATCATTGCTGTACTGTCTCAGCCGCTCTAACTCTCTGGTTGTTTCTTTTCCCCTGTTGATAAACATTTCTTTCAGGGTTTTCTGCTCTTCATAATCTTTATGAAGGTCCTTTTTCTTCTTCTGCCTGGTGTTATCTCTCACCTGAGCGGCTATCTTTGTGTTGCTGAGAATTACATCATCGCTGTACTTTCTCAGCCGCTCTAGCTCTCTGGTTGTTTCTTTTCCCCTGTTGATAAACATTTCTTTCAGGGTTTTCTGCTCTTCATAATCTTTATGAAGGTCCTTTTTCTTCTTCTGCCCGGTGTTATCTCTCACCTGAGCAGCTATCTTTGCGTTGCTGAGAGTAACATCATTGCTGTACTGTCTCAGCCGCTCTAGCTCTCTGGTTGTTTCTTTTCCCCTGTTGATAAACATTTCTTTCAGGGTTTTCTGCTCTTCATAATCTTTATGAAGGTCCTTTTTCTTCTTCTGCCTGGTGTTATCTCTCACCTGAGCAGCTATCTTTGCGTTGCTGAGAATTACATCATCGCTGTACTTTCTCAGCCGCTCTAGCTCTCTAGTTGTTTCTTTTCCCCTGTTGATAAACATTTCTTTCAGGGTTTTCTGCTTTTTCTTTGCTTTTCTTTCCCTCGTTTCACGGCTGTGTCAGTGGTTGAAGAAGAGCTCTCCATACTATGTCTGCAAGATATTTGTGTGCTGCTGTGGGAGATAACAGTGATACACTGCCTCCCCCCCATGCCCGACCACAGATGACATATGGTATCTACTGGCTGTCCGCAGTAGAGAGGTCCTTGATTTTGATGTATGATGGCGAATGTGACAGCTTGAGTTGTTGAAGCCATCCTACTTCTTCCACTTCTTTGGTTTCCTCAGTCCCAGAAAGTAACGGGCTCTTTTCCAGACAGTCTTTTTTGGTTTGCCTGGGTGATTCTCCTCAGAGACTTGAGTCACGTCAAGAAGTTCATGGGCTGGTGCAGTAGTGATGGACTCCTGCTCGCAGGGCTTCTCCTCGGGGACTTGAGTCACCTCCAGAAGTTCAGGGGCCGGTACAGTAGGGATGGATTCCTGCTGCTCACACAGCTTCTCCTCAGGGACTTCAGCTACTTTCAAGGCCTTAAGCTCTGTGGAGAGCTCAAGGTTGAGAGAGATCTGAACATTAGTTTTCAGCTCCTCCAGATGTCTCTCATAACAACCCTCCTTCTCCAAGGTGTTTTGCTGGAGATTATTGATTTCTTCGGTCATCCTGTGACGGAGGTCATCCTGCTCAGCCCTCAAGTTGGTAATCATGTGCGAGCCTTTCGACACTGTGTCTGCGTGAGACTTGACTTCCTTCTAAAGCTCCCGCTGCAGAGTATCAGCCTGTTGTCTGACAGTGATGACATCAGCTCTATACCTTTGGCTGATCTCTTGTTGTGAAGCACTGATCTTGTCCAGTTTTTCGTGGAGAAGCTTGTTCTTCTGCTCCTCCACCTGGAGCTCAGCTGTAAACTTGTCCTGGCTGAGTACATGTGCCATTTTCAGCTGCTCTTTTGTCGCTTCGAGCTCTTGAAGAAGTCTCTGCCAAGACATGTCTCCGGGCTGCTCGCTGTAGAACTCCATTTCCTTCGGCTGGTATAATCTGTCTCAGAAAAATGCTGTTGTCTCTGGTGAACAGATATTGTCCGTATCAGACGTCTTCCTCTTGAATCTTTTCTTTGCTTTTCGTTCCCTCGTTTTCACGGCTGTGTCAGTGGTTGAAGAAGAGCTCCCCGTACTATGTCTGCAAGATATTTGTATGCTGCTGTGGGAGGTAACGGTGATACACTGCTCCCCCCCATGCCCGACCACAGATGACATATGGTATCTACTGGCTGTCTGCAGTAGAGAGGTCCTTGGTTTTGATGTATGATGGCGAATGTGACAGCTTGAGTTGTTGAAGCCATCCTACTTCTTCCACTTCTTTGGTTTCCTCAGTCCCAGAAAGTGACGGGCTCTTTTCCAGACAGTCTTTTTTGGTTTGCCTGGGTGATTCTCCTCAGAGACTTGAGTCACATTAAGAAGTTCAGGGGCCGGTGCAGTAGTGATGGACTCCTGCTCGCACGGCTTCTCCTCGGGGACTTGAGTCACCTCCAGAAGTTCAGGGGCCGGTACAGTAGGGATGGATTCCTGCTGCTCACACAGCTTCTCCTCAGGGACTTCAGCTACTTTCAAGGCCTTAAGCTCTGTGGAGAGCTCAAGGTTGAGAGAGATCTGAACATTAGTTTTCAGCTCCTCCAGATGTCTCTCATAACAACGCTCCTTCTCCAAGGTGTTTTGCTGGAGATTATTGATTTCTTCAGTCATCCTGTGACGGAGGTCATCCCGCTCAGCCCTCAAGTTGATAATCATGTGCGAGCCTTTCGACACTGTGTCTGCGTGAGACTTGACTTCCTTCTCAAGCTCCTACTGCAGAGTATCAGCCTGCTGTCTCACAGTGATGACTTCAGTTTCATACCTTTGGCTGATATCACTGATCCTGTCCAGTTTGTCTTGGAGAAGCTTGTTCTTCTGCTTCTCCAGCCGGAGCTCAGCAGTGAACTTCTCATGGCTGGATGTTTGTGTCTTTTTCAGCTCCTCATGTTCTTGTTGAAGGAGTTTTCTTTGCTGGACTTCCTTCTGAAGCTCATGTTGAAGGGTCTCAGCCTGCTGTCTGACAGTGTTGACATCAGCTCTATACCTTTGGCTGATCTCTTGTTGTGAAGCACTGATCTTGTCCAGTTTTTCGTGGAGAAGCTTGTTCTTCTGCTCCTCCACCTGGAGCTCAGCAGTGAACTTGTCCTGGCTGAGTACATGTGCCATTTTCAGCTGCTCTTTTGTTGCTTCGAGCTCTTGAAGAAGTCTCTGCCGAGACATGTCTCCGGGCTGCTCGCTGTAGAACTCCATTTCCTTCGGCTGGTATAATCTGTCTCAGAAAAATGCTGTTGTCTCTGGTGAACAGATATTGACCGTATCAGTCGTCTTCCTCTTGAATCTTTTCTTTGTTTTTCTTTCCCTCGTTTTCACGGCTGTGTCAGTGGTCGAAGAAGAGCACCCCGTACGGCGTCATGCTTATGTTCCCACAGCCCAATGGTCCCACAGCCCTATGTTCCCACACTTCTAAGAATTTTGGGTTAGGGAAGGGGAAGAGGTTAGGGTTAGGGAAGGGTCGGGTTTAGGGAAGGGGAAGAGGTTAGGGTTAGGGAAGAGGGAGTGGTTAGGGTTAGGGAAGGGGAAGAGGTTAGGGTTAGGGAAGGGGAAGTGGTTAGGCATAGGGAAGGGGAAGGGTTGGGTTTAGGGAAGGGGAAGAGGTTAGGGTTAGGGAAGGGGAAGTGGTTAGGCATAGGGAAGGGGAAGGGTTGGGTTTAGGGAAGGGGAAGAGGTTAGGGTTAGGGAAGAGGGAGTGGTTAGGGTTAGGGAAGGGGAAGGGTTGGGTTTAGGGAAGGGGAAGAGGTTAGGGTTAGGGAAGAGGGAGTGGTTAGGGTTAGGGAAGGGGAAGGGTTGGGTTTAGGGAAGGGGAAGAGGTTGGGGTTAGGGAAGGGGGAGTGGTTAGTGTAGGAACATAGGGCTGTGGGAACATAGGGCTGTGGGAACATAGGCATGCTCCCACCCGTACTATGTCTGCAAGATATTTGTATGCTGCTGTGGGAGGTAACGGTGTTACACTGCTCCCCCGTTGCCCGACCACAGATGACATGTGGTATCTACTGGCTGTCTGCAGTAGAGAGGTCCATGGTTTTGATGTATGATGGCGAATGTGACAGCTTGAGTTGTTGAAGCCATCCTACTTCTTCCACTTCTTTGGTTTCCTCAGTCCCAGAAAGTGACGGGCTCTTTTCCAGACAGTCTTTTTTGGTTTGCCTGTGTGATTCTCCTCAGAGACTTGAGTCACGTCAAGAAGTTCAGGGGCTGGTGCAGTAGTGATGGACCCCTGCTCGCACGGCTTCTCCTCGGGAACTTGAGTCACCTCCAGAAGTTCAGGGGCCGGTACAGTAGAGATGGATTCCTGCTGCTCACACAGCTTCTCCTCAGCGACTTCAGCTTCTTTCAAGGCCTTAAGCTCTGTGGAGAGCTCAAGGTTAAGAGAGATCTGAACATTAAGCTGAGTTTTCAGCTCCTCCAGATTTCTCTCATAAAGTCCCTCCTTCTCCAAGGTGTTTTGCTGGAGATTATTGATTTCCTCGGTCATCCTGTGACGTTGGTCATCCTGCTCAGCCCTCAAGTTGGTAATCATCTGCAAGCCTTTCGACACTGTGTCTGCATGAGACTTGACTTCCTTCTCAAGCTCCCGCTGCAGAGTATCAGCCTGCTGTCTCACAGTGATGACTTCAGTTTCATACCTTTGGCTGATATCACTAATCCTGTCCAGTTTGTCTTGGAGAAGCTTGTTCTTCTGCTCCTCCACCTGGAGCTCAGCAGTGAACTTCTCATGGCTGAGTTCATGTGCCATTTTCAGCTGCTCTTTTGTTGCTTCGAGCTCTTGAAGAAGTCTCTGCCGAGACATGTCTCCGGGCTGCTCGCTGTAGAACTCCATTTCCTTTGGCTGGTATAATCTGTCTCAGAAAAATGCTGTTGTCTCTGGTGAACAGATATTGACCGTATCAGTCGTCTTCCTCTTGAATCTTTTCTTTGTTTTTCTTTCCCTCGTTTTCACGGCTGTGTCAGTGGTTGAAGAAGAGCACCCCGTACGGCGTCATGCTTATGTTCCCACAGCCCAATGGTCCCACAGCCCTATGTTCCCACACTTCTAAGAATTTTGGGTTAGGGAAGGGGAAGAGGTTAGGGTTAGGGAAGGGTTGGGTTTAGGGAAGGGGAAGAGGGAGTGGTTAGGGTTAGGGAAGGGGAAGAGGTTAGGGTTAGGGAAGGTGAAGTGGTTAGGGTTAGGGAAGGGGAAGGGTTGGGTTTAGGGAAGGGGAAGAGGTTAGGGTTAGGGAAGAGGGAGTGGTTAGGGTTAGGGAAGGGGAAGGGTTGGGTTTAGGGAAGGGGAAGAGGTTAGGGTTAGGGAAGGGGAAGTGGTAAGTGTAGGAACATAGGGCTGTGGGAACATAGGGCTGTGGGAACATAGGCATGCTCCCACCCGTACTATGTCTGCAAGATATTTGTATGCTGCTGTGGGAGGTAACGGTGTTACACTGCTCCCCCCATGCCCGACCACAGATGACATATGGTATCTACTGGCTGTCTGCAGTAGAGAGGTCCATGGTTTTGATGTATGATGGCGAATGTGACAGCTTGAGTTGTTGAAGCCATCCTACTTCTTCCACTTCTTTGGTTTCCTCAGTCCCAGAAAGTGACGGGCTCTTTTCCAGACAGTCTTTTTTGGTTTGCCTGTGTGATTCTCCTCAGAGACTTGAGTCACGTCAAGAAGTTCAGGGGCTGGTGCAGTAGTGATGGACCCCTGCTCGCACGGCTTCTCCTCGGGAACTTGAGTCACCTCCAGAAGTTCAGGGGCCGGTACAGTAGAGATGGATTCCTGCTGCTCACACAGCTTCTCCTCAGCGACTTCAGCTTCTTTCAAGGCCTTAAGCTCTGTGGAGAGCTCAAGGTTAAGAGAGATCTGAACATTAAGCTGAGTTTTCAGCTCCTCCAGATTTCTCTCATAAAGTCCCTCCTTCTCCAAGGTGTTTTGCTGGAGATTATTGATTTCCTCGGTCATCCTGTGACGTTGGTCATCCTGCTCAGCCCGCAAGTTGGTAATCATCTGCAAGCCTTTCGACACTGTGTCTGCATGAGACTTGACTTCCTTCTCAAGCTCCCGCTGCAGAGTATCAGCCTGCTGTCTCACAGTGATGACTTCAGTTTCATACCTTTGGCTGATATCACTAATCCTGTCCAGTTTGTCTTGGAGAAGCTTGTTCTTCTGCTTCTCCAGCTGGAGCTCAGCAGTGAACTTCTCATGGCTGAGTTCATGTGCCATTTGCAGCTCTGCATACTGTTTTTCAACAGTTGTCTTCTGCTGCATTTCCTTCACAAGATCATGCTGAAGGGTGTCAACCTGCTGTCTGACTTTAATGACATCAGTTTCATACCTGAGTCTGAGCTCATTGTGGGAGGCACTGATCTGATCCAGATTTTTTTGGAGAAGCTTGTTCTTGTCCTTCTCTGCCTGGAGGTCAGTTTGAAACTTCTCCTCATTGACTAAATGGGCAACTTGGAGCTCTTCATAATCTTTATGAAGGTCCTTTTTCTTCTTCTGCCTGGTGTTATCTCTCACCTGAGTAGCTATCTTTGCGTTGCTGAGAGCTACATCATCGCTGTACTTCCTCAGACGCTCTAGCTCTCTGGTTGTTTCTTTTCCCCTGTTGATGTACATTTCTTTCAGGGTTTTCTGTTTTTTCAGTTGCTCTTTTGTCGCTTCGAGCTCTTGAAGAAGTCTCTGCCGAGACATGTCTCCGGGCTGCTCGCTGTAGAACTCCATTTCCTTCGGCTGGTATAATCTGTCTCAGAAAAATGCTGTTGTCTCTGGTGAACAGATATTGTCCGTATCAGATGTCCTCCTCTTGGGTCTTTTCTTCGCTCCTCTTTCTCTTGCTCTCACGCCTCGGTCAGTAGTTGAAGAAAAGACGGGCTGAAGAAATGTTGAAGACCTGATATAGACTTCTGTAGGTTCTATTTGGCTTTGATCATTTTGCTTTGATTTCAAACACAAACACAAACACACACACACAAATTCTTTTTGAAAACAAACATCTGTTTAGAATTTTTGGACTTTGGCACTCTGAGCTGAATTCCAGCATTTTTGTGATTCTTTGTATGTGTATTCAAAACGTCACCAATCACTCATTTTTCACTGGTTTGGGTTGAAATTTGTCCTGAACACCAAAGAGACACTAAGGAAACTTGGCAACATGTTTTCATTCGCAAGTTACAGCTTGAAATTACTTGTGTTTGTTGCATATAGGTGATGTCATACTGCTCTGTGTGTCTGGACAAAATATTAATTTATGCTGTAAATACACACTAAAGTCTGATGTTGTCTCCTTATCTTAGCGTCCTTTATTGATTTTATTCTTTATTTATTATTATTAATTTCTATTTTTGCATTACTTTTATGTTTCTCTTTCTTTTTCTGTGATTTTGACTGTTTCTTGCTTTTATTCCTTTTTTATTATGAATATGACATTAAAGACAGACTAAAAACAAAGCAAAGAGTAAATATTGCACTTGCTTTTTTAAAGGTTGAAACAGAAGCATGACTCAAAATGTACGTGAATGTTACTCTGCTACATGTATAAACACAACTGTTGGCTAACAATCAATGTCAATGTGGTGTGCACAACTTGTTTCTGCTGCCTCCAGGTGGCCAAAAAGGTTATTACAGGATTTACAATGATATGAGTTTTCTTATTTCATTCAAGCAACAGTACCTGTTGCTACGCTTATTGCTTCTCATTCAACAATTGTACAATAGTTTTAAATGTGTTTTGGTTTATTCTCTTAACTGCCTGTCTCATGTGTTTCTCCCTTCATTCACACACACACACACACACACACACACACACACACACACACACACACACACACACATATGTTAAACACACTTGTGCACACATGGTCTGGCATGATGCAGCACAATTCCTTTTTTAGCCCGGTGGATTTGTCTGCAGGTTTGTGTGTGTGCGTCCTCGGTGACGCAGCACATTTGTCCTCCTTTTAAATGACTCGTCTTGAACAGCGGAAGAGCTTAACCTGGTTTTAAATGTGTTCTTGAGCCTGAGCTCATTAAAACACCTCTTCCTGACATGCACACAAACACAAAACAAACTCACACGTTATGTTGAGCCGATTACCTACAAACTTTAAATATTTCTTGGCGAATGTACTGACTGACAGGGGAAACAGCAGCTGTTTGGATGTGTGATGTTACCTGGCAGCTTGTTTCCAAACACAAGGTGGTGTGACACATCCGATCTATTTTAGGTCTGCTGAGTTTAATTAATGAGGTGTGACTGAAATTGACCTTCTTGTAAATGGACTTAAGTAGCCAATTACAAGTCTATGATAATTCTGTTTTTAAAAATATCTTCTTGCAAGTATAAACGTGAAGTTGAGCTCCTTATGAATGCAAACTAAGTTTGTCCACAGGTGTATAAAAGACATACTAACTCCCACGCACAAATAGCCTCAGGGCCAATGGAAAGCAAAGTTATATGTAGTTTAAAGCACGACTGCATTAGTGAACGAGCACGTACTTTCCTCTAGGTCCTGTGTTAAAGCTGCACTAATGACTCAGCACTTCAAATTCGCAGGTGCCCCACACCCAAACTACCTGCTCTACCATTTCAAGACCCCACAAGATGTTTAACTTTTCCACAACTTCACCCCTCCCCCCCAATGTTTCTGTTTCTGACCTTTGACATTTTCAGGCAAAGGCTTTTAGTTCACCCAGATCCAATCTAACAGTAAACTTAATACAAATGAAAGGTTTACGAGCAGGAAGCAAAGACAAAGGGGCAAAAGTGCTCATAATAGTAATTTTGTTTCCTTGTATTGCTGTTGAAACATGTTTGAGGTTTAAGGGCAATAACTGCACCACAATGTCTCCTGTTCGAACAAGCTTTCTACCACTAATGGTTTAATTCATGAGTCACTCAAAGATACTGTATCTTTGTTACTCTTGGTTTAAAATTGACGTTGCATGCAAAACGATGCTCAAAAATCAAGCCCCTCAAGAAAACTCAAAATGTAGAGAGTAATTGCACTCCTCAGAGACCAACTGTTCATTAAAGCTACACTCAGCAGAGTCTCTCAGGGACGTCTTTGAGAGTTGGCCTGTGGACATAATTAAAGCTTTAATCTCTGTTCTTGGCTAACACGTTTTGATGTGGTCCCGTGGGTTTGAACTGGACAACCCTGTGACCTGAGAATCTCATCAGATAGTTGTTGAGTCATGGTTAATCTCAGCTGGCTCCTTCCGCTTGCTGTACAACTGTGACAGCAGGACTAGACGGAAAAGATCTCTGTCATGGTTACTCTGGCAGTCTTTACAGTCATTATTCAAATATGAGGTCAGCGGAAACACTGACTTTTTGTCACCTTTTAGGTTGATTTGGTAAGCTAAAAGTTATGTATTTACTAAGCTTTATTTCATTTTGAATCGTGTTTCTGTTCACCTGTTGAATTTGAGTCCAATATTCCCTCTCTTTTAGCTCTGTTTTGGTCTCCACCAACTGTTAAGGGACATATCTGGCTCTGTAGCTGCTTAATGCTCCACTTTGTCTACCAACTGGCTAACATTGTTTGTCTGCTGTCTGGTGCTGCCTGCAGGCATTTCTTTCAAGCGTTTTTTGATGCAAACAGCTGCCTGATGTGGCTGGAAAACACCCTGATGAGAGCGGTGGGTGTGAATGCAAAACAATAACGATTTGTGCCCTAACAACCAAAACAATGAGCTGAAAGTTAATAAAAAGCTCTGTCAGACTTTGGAGCAGCGACAATTTTCAACAAATAAGCAACTATAAAGTTAAGCACACTGCCCCAGACAGGCAGTTCAACAGGTACAGTAACCCAGCTATGTATACTACACAATCTGTGTCCGTGTGAGACGTGAGAAGCGGGTTAGATAATTTAAACTGTGTACCTCCATGACTGTCTGACCCTGTCTCAATGATCAGAACAGCTGACATGTCTGCTCCTTAACAATACATGTACAGTACGTGCCGACACACGCTGTAATCACTAAGCAGGACTGGATTAACTTGCTACAGGGCCCCGGGGACAGAAATGAGATATATGCACCCACTGAACTTTTAGTGGGTGATCAGTAATTACAAAACTAAAATGTCCTCTGATATAGCATTCAGAAGCATGATATAAAAATCAACAAACACAATACAATGTAGATATAGATGTATTACTTAAGTCTTTATCAACAGAAGTTATAATTATTGGCAAATATTGTTTACTTAATGATCACAACTGTAGGGTGTTATAAACATTTATTAAATCAAGGTTTGCGGCTAATTTATCTGTCATTCTACATTATGCACAACAACATTCAAGTTGTAGCTCTTCTACGCATGAAAAACTAGTTAGTTAGTTAGTAAGTAAGTTGAGGATAAAAGCTGCTCTCCTAGTCTGGTGGCACTGAAGCGGATACTTCTGTATCGCTTGCCAGACGTGAGCAGAGTGACCAGGCTTGTGGTGCCTATTATGTCTTAACATCCTTTGTTATAAATCCAGGTCTTTCTTTAAGGCCTCTACCATTTTAGTATATAATGTAATTTAGTGGTGCATTTAGTATTGAACAAATTTGAAATTCATGATCAGGGGTTGGTTTGTATTCCAGTGTTGCTGTTTAATACGCCTAAATATAACACTTTCACTTCCATTTCCCCAAATTTAACGAGAAACATAAAGCTTTGACCGTTGTTTATAAAAGAGAGTTATGGAAGAGTAATATAGGCAAGGACTCCTGTAATAAGGAAATGAAGTAAGATATGTAAACTCCTCCAAATATTTTTCCAAAGGCAGCTCTCTGATTTAAAGGCCAGAGACACGGTGCATCACACAACCATAAATAACGCTGGTAAAAATCTAGTTGTCTTTACAACTACAGTAAATCACAAAACAGTTGTAACAGTTGTGACAAATCTTGGGTATGTTTCTGAAAAAAAAACAAAAAACTGCAAATATGGTATAGCTATATGTACAGTGGATAATTCATCCTCCTGATAGAGTACATGTCAGTTTGTCCTCCCAGATCTATGGATTACAATAACGTGAGGCGTTTCCAATTTGTAAAAACTAGTAAATAGACAATCAAGAGGATTGATGAGGGGCATTTATATTGGCAACCGGGGCCACTCAGACTGTAAATAACCACTGCAGTGATACTGTGGGAATGCACGTCCTAGAAAGGATCTCAAATGGACAGTTGACTCACGGATGACCTTCTGTGTCAAAGGTCACTGACCTGCCAGCTGACAGGTGATGGACATGTCCTAACAGTCAGTCATGGGTTGTGTCAGCTGGTGCTAATGAAGAGCTGACACCAAACTGGAACAAAAGTAATTCATTATGAACATTAATGAACAAGGACATGGACCCCCACACACACAAAGATCATCACAAAATGTCACAGTGCTTTGTAGCCGAACACTGTTTTCAGAATGTATCTGGATTGCTGTTGCATTGGAGCTCACTGAAGCTGCCGTATTACCATTATTACTTTATTAGATTTTGAGTGCAACAAAGAAAAACAACCCGTATGAATAAAAACACTACTGCCGCTACACTTTTCTTGGCAGGTCTCAGAAAAGACTGAAAAACTCTGACTCTGACACATCCAACAATCCACATTCCCCTCTGATTTACTGTATAATGTGGACATTGAAAACAGGAATTTAAGGACTTTTGAATCAGGTGAGTGGTCTTAACCGGCGCTAAACTGTGGCTATATTAAGAGGTCAGCCCTGCAGCATAATGTGTCATTTGTTTCCCCTGGCGTCAGAGGTCTTAGACAGAGTGAGTGAGGGCGAAAGAGGGAAAGAAAGAGAGAGATTTGATTTTTAGTGAAAAAACACCAACTCTAAAAATTCCTGTCTTCTGTTTATACAACACATTACACTCACATTTCTACTCCTTCTCCAAGCTGCTGATTTTATTCAACCGACAATCTTTGTTCATAGTAAATACAAGATCAACCTTTAAAAATTAAAACAAGTCTGTGATCCACTTGTTTTCATCTCAAATACAAAACTGTGAAGGGGAAAGGACTGTGCCCAGAATAACTCACCTCAATACTTCCAGACAGTGTTTTAACAGTGACTGAATAGAAAACAAAGAACTACACAAGTCAAGGATTTAGATTGTTGATTTCTATTTTTCATGTGGTGCCTGTGAGTCTTTCTCACGGGGGAAAGATTTATTCATAAACTTTCAAGGACCCCTGATGTTGCAAGACAACTACCAATATATATTTACATATTATAAGCCACATAAATAAATATTACTTGATATACTATATGTTACATCTAGACAATATTCACTGTATTTACATGCAAGCTATTGTTACTTAGCAGATTAAGGTACATAGATACATAGACTGTGGATAGACTAAAAACATTGTGCAAAATATGATGAATTTTTAAAGATGAATCTGCCCAACTCAATATAAATCAGTAAAAATTAGATCCAACATGGCCAGCAGCAACATATTCATACTGCTGACATGTTTATGTTGTACTACTACTACTACTACTATTAATAATAATAATACTCATGTACTGTTCTTAAGTACAATTTTAAGATATTTATTCTCTACTTGAGTATTTCCAATTTACTACATTATACTTCCACTTCAGGCACATTTTTTACTTTTTACTCATCTACATTTATTTTTCAACTTAAGTTACTTTGCAGATTTAATTCAATAATACAAAATATAATCAACAAATAAATGATGATGTAAGCTAATATTATGCCCTGCAGATAAACTATATAAAGTAGGTCAACACCTTTTTCAGATTCAACATTAAAGGATCAGTATGTAAGAATTGGCCACCTTTAATTCATCCCAAAAAAAAGGGGGCAGCATATCACCAGAATAACCGCTAACTGCTGCTAACTGTATTCTTT
Source organism: Pagrus pagrus (assembly GCF_965226575.1). Lineage (NCBI taxonomy): Eukaryota > Metazoa > Chordata > Actinopteri > Spariformes > Sparidae > Pagrus > Pagrus pagrus. The sequence goes on from NC_140200.1 coordinate 10,562,587, forward strand.
TTATCTATTGCTTTATGGACCGCTAGCATGTTAGCATGCTAACTTCAGTATTTATCTCTTCAACACAACACAGACACGTCTGATATAATGTCAAAACTGCTATTATTTCACATTCTGCTTATAATTTTAGTTAATTTTTTAATGTTTTAAAACCAAAGTTTTTACACATCACACCTTTAAAATGATGAATATTTAATATGTCAATAATCATAACACAATTATATAATACATCATTCTGCATAAGTGCTTTTACTTTTGGTAGTTTATGCTAATAGCCTTTTGTAGTTTTACTAGTATTTCTACACTGTGGTACTGTTATGTTTGCAGGATCTGAGCACTTCTTACACCTCTGATATTTTATTTTTGATAGTTTAAGTACATTTTGCTGACAATACTTCTGCTCACATGAGGTTTTTTACTTATTATTGAGAATGTTTACATTCCTACTTATAGTCAAGTAAAGCATCTGAGTACTTGTTAGTCTCTATATGCAGATCATTCAAACAAAAAACAGCTATCTGTTTGTAAAATCTGACTCCACGATAGACCACCTCAAACGTGTTTCACTCAGCTTCCAGATATCCGTTTCCGTGTTTTCCCAGCATTCAGAATATGTAAAAATGACTATTATTGTGCATGCATGCGCGGATCATTGCTTGCTTTGGCCAGAGATGAGACGTATGACCCCTTCCTCCTTCTGCCATGGCAACTTCAAGGAGCAGAAGCAGGGGGGATATGGGAGGAGCGACGGGTTGAGGTCCAGGTGGTCGAGTCTGCGTAAAAACGCACCAACCACACGCAAAAACACTTACGAAATAGTGAGCGTCATTAAACAAGAAAAAGAAAAGCTCGACCCTTTCAGCTCCTGGCACCTCTCTGAATGAATAAGCTTTGAGAGAAAGCCTCCTGGATTTGCAGCTGCACAAATAACCAAAAGAGCGGAACGCGCTTCGGCAGTGCGTCGCTGAGATCTCTCCAGAAAAAAGAGGACAGTTCAGGGTAAACTGCAGATTTTTTCTGGCCAAAGAAGGCAACTTTTTCCAAAGTTCAAGACGGCTTGTTTCGGCGACAGGTGGAGATATGTTCAAGAAAAGCAAGAGTAAAGTGCTGGTGGATTATGCGTCAGAGGAAGACGACATGTCCTGGCACTATCACCACTCCTACAAGGTAATGAGAACCGCAAACAACGAGATGCTGTTATATTCTGTGTCTTTGACAACAGATTGGCAAGAAGAGCGTGTGTATCTCTGCGTAGAAGTGTTGTTACACCTGTTTTCTGGGAACAAGTGTCAGAAAATGAGGCTCAATGACGCAGTTTTTACCTGTTTGAATAAAACAGCATGTTGACAGCTCAGATTATTGGTTGAGGTGGGTATCAGAGTACAAATTTTTATAAAGCAGATGAATAAGACATCCGTTTAAAATAGATGTAAATGATAAACTATAAGCAGAAATTACACATGCTTCTTTGAATATTTCTATTTTATTCTATTGAAGCTGCTAAACTTCCTTGAGTGACCACATGCACCTACGATATAATAAATACATTGATGTGGTGGAGCAGAGGAAGGAGGAGGAGGAGGAGGAGGACAAGTGCTCCAACTAAAAATGTCATGTCAGCTGAGGACTAGAGTGACAAAAACTACTGAGCGGTCAAAGAAGACAGAGTCCACCAAACCAATCCCAACACAATTTGTTATGCTAAAGTCACGCTTATCTTTAAAACAGGGATATAATAGTTATGTAACACAGTTCAAAGTAAAATAAAAAGACATTTTGTGTCCTATAAACCTCAAAGATCAGCGTTTTGTCCACCAGAACTTGTTTGTCAAGAGGGAACAGCTCACGATTATCTACTTGTTGTGGTTATTGGAAAAAAGACAGAGGTAAACAGTCAGATAGACACACACCACACACACATAGACACACACACAATCTTTGGTACCAATCCACATTTCAAAGGTGAACAGCAGTGTGTGAGGTCTAAGAGCCCCCGTATCATCTGTATCAGCACTTGTAAGCAGCTGGGCTCTGTCAGGGTGTTTGAGGGGGTACAAGAAACTATGATAAGGCACACACACACACACACACACACACACACACACACACACACACACACACAGTCCTGTCTCATAAGACATAACCACCTGACATGTTTATTTCTTGACATTCTTCAACGTGTGGAACGTAGATAAGGTTGAAGATGTATCTTCGTAAGTACGAGTCATGATGCAGTCAATATCATGTGCTGTCATCGTGCTGGTCATGTCTAACCAGCTCACTGTGTTTTTAAATCTACTGTAAACTGTGAAACAAATCGATGATGTATGGACAGAGGGAATTAAAAGCAATGTGAGTAAGGCTGCAATGATTAGTTGATTAATCAATCCAAAGAAAATGAATCGCCTCATTAACTGTTTCATTTTTCAAGTCAATATGTCAAGCATTTGCTGCTTCCAGCTTCTCAAATGTAAGAATCTGCAGCCTTTCTTTGTCAATTTTCATAGTAAATGTAAGTCTTTGGGTTTTGGACTGTTGGGTAGACAAAGGAGGAATATGAGGACATCACTTTGGACTCTCAAGAGGGTTTTCCACAATCTTTTTGACATTTTATAGACAGTAGATTGAACAATAATGAAAATAATCATTAGTAGCAGCCATAATTCACAGGCATACCTTCAAATAAGCTAATACAGTATTACAGAAAGAGACTTGGATACTTTTTTTGATCGTTTTTATTTCAACAGAGAAGAAAAAAGAGTCTCATTCCCAAGTTGTCAAATACTGACGTTTGGGAATCTAAGTCGAGTCGGCTGCCATCCAAAAGTGTCAGCATTTGACGAGTTGGGAATGAGACTCAAAAATCAATGAACCTCTGACCTCTGAAGCATTGTGAACGTCAGATTTTACTCACTCCTTCAGTGCGTCACAATACAGCTTCACTGGATGTATAAATGTCTCATGAAGGCAATCGGGAAGATCAACCAACACCATTTCCCAGCGTTTTTCATCTGTTGTTGTGATAATGTAGAGATCTGTGACCCTTGGCTGGCTTTTATTGGCCGTTTTTGACTTCCACCCTGGGAACCAACGCATGTGGCCCTTACCTCTGAGTAGCTGCCCTGAGTTCAGCTTTTGTGGCTGTTACCAGTGTTCACCAGAACTGCTCTGGTTGTAAGAGCTGATCTGAGATCAGAGCAGCAACCTCTCCTCAGAATTCCTTGGGAAAGTCGTCAGGGAGGTCTCGTCCCGTCGCCATGGCAATAAAGAACATCCAGGGGTCAGGGGTCGGATCATAAAATGTTGTAAACACAGCGAAGAGGCAGATCAGGCCAGGCAGTGATACAGGATGAAGTCAGGATGAAAAGTTATGATAACACAGTCTGGACATGCAGACTTTTCCTTCCCTGCATTCAAACTACACCGTCAGATCACCCAGTGAGGGCAAAAGGTAGATTATCTGGAGCAGCCTTGCGTCACATCACATTGCATGGATATCTGTTTAGTCTCTGTTTAAATTCTTTTGGAGATCCTGAAGTTACCCAAGATAATGAAACACGTCAGACTGAATTAGAGCAAACGATAAATCAACTTTAGAAACACATCAAGTGACTTTTAAGGAGAAAGGGTTGAAAATAGACCTTTTTTCTTGACTAATCTGGTCTGTAAGTCAGATAATAGTGATATAAAAGTTGATATATTCAGATTGTTTGTCTTGTCTGACCAAATGCTCAAAACCCAAATATAGTTAACAGTTTACTCATTCGAGGAAAAGCAGCAAGCTAGAAACAGCTGGTATTTCAATGATTAATCAGTTCTCAAACTTATCAACTTACTGTTTCAGCTCTTTTTACTCGCTCTCTTTTACTCTAAGTAATTTACAGTAACAACGACTAACAACTAACTAATTTTCCTTAAGTTCAAACTTACCAGACTTGTGATATAATTAAATAAGGCATATCTGATTGTCATATAAGAGTGCCATGGAGAGATTTTGTTAAAATATGTGCAAAATGTGGACAAAAAAAACAGAAAACCTTTTTAATACAATAAAATATAAGGTCTACCTTTATCTCCTGAAAAAGAAAACCTCACTTTCACACACATTTTCACCACAGAGCAACCAGAGACTAATCTGTTGGCATCATTACTGTAGTAGTAATGCCTGTTTTTCTAACCTGTGGCACTTTGTCTGACGCTTGTATGAAGTAATAATTGCTCAAATCACTTGGACAGAATGTAATGTTTACTTCAACATTTCAAGATACAGTATGTCTCTTTGTTTTGTACTTTCTTTAGACATTGTTATCCCTACTCATGGCAGGACAGGTGATTTATATGAGACTGTACATGAGACAGAGACCTGCAGGCAGACAGATAGAGACAGACATGTATTAAAGGATAATACATCCATATAGACACACAGAGGAGCACAGAGAGAGAGCATGAAGGGGGAAGGGAGGAGAGAAAATACAGGATTTAAAGTTAATATCTGTCCTCCCTCCACAGTGCTTCAGGGCGACTACAGTACAGGCTCTGTGCCGCAGCTTGCTTTCCCACCGCTCACTCTCTATTGAAGTTCACCGGGCTGTAAAGACAGCTGTGAGCTCGCAGGAGGTGCGTGTGCCTGTTTGTCTGTGGCTTAAAGCGGTAACACACCTGAATACTTCAATAGCACCACGCTAATTCCACCATCAAGAGCCCTCTGAGTGAAGTGGGCTCATACGAGTGCAGATCAGGTCCCATCTAAATCATTAGTGGTGAGGATAAGAAAGGTAAAGCTGAGCTGAGTATCCGCCGAAAGCGCGAGGGGGAAAATCGTGGAAATCAAACATTTGAGAGTTTGCTCGCACAAGTTCAAAGCAAATCGTCTTGATGCCAGAAAATAGGGTTCGTCTGAAGCCTTTTTACATTTATAGCAACAGCTGGACAGATGTGATTATTAGCTGTCTTACTGAAATATAGAAAGACAGCCAGGCTCTAGCATATCTGTATGGTAAATACGAAGCTGCAGGCAGGAGATGGTTAGCTTAGCTTAGCACAAAGAGTGGGAACAGGTGGAAACACAGTAAAAACACAATTTGACCTTTTAACAGCAATAACTGAGATGTAGTGTGTTAACTTGTGAGATATAGAGATGCTAGCATTCAGGCTCATGTCATGTCATGTCATATCATTCCAACCTTTAGAGTCGGGAAAACACTGCTCACATCAGCCTCTGACTTGTAACTCAGAGATACTGGGAACCTCCGACAGCAATGATAGAGTATCGCACACTTGGTGAGAAGAAACACAGTTGTCCACCAATCTTCATCAAATAGGCTGAAAATCAACCACTGCTGGAAGATGCGTTTTTAAATGACATGGACGTGACAAACAGTGGGGGTAAGCATCTTGGAATAATGCATGAATGCTTCCAAGTTGGAATAACAGAAGGTTTTTTACATTTCTCCGACATTGCGTAAATGGCCTTGTGTCCGAGGTAAATGTTAAGCTAAGCTAACCATCTCCTGGTCGCGTGGCTTCATGTTTAAAAGCACAATATGTAGGCTAATTTTTCCTGTTCGGGTTCTCTCTATCATAACAAAAGAAGAGACGTTTACTGAGTGTTGTAAGGGGAAGAAAAAGAGTCAGGTGCCGCTGGGAGGAGAGCTCGTTAGATTACTTTTTTGGGATCAAAAACTGGATTTATCTTAACTTCTGTTAATCAACCTGACGGCAGCAACCATTCCTTTGTTGGTTGTTGTACTGTCATGTTGACTGCCGACTTGAGTTGGAGGGAAAACTTCATAAATGTAATATTACAGAAAGGAGAGGGAAAAAAGAAGAGAGAGAGAACCAGAGTTTCTGGTGGCGATAAACACTCCTGCGACTAACATGAATAACACAAAGGATCCTGCGGTCAAACTAGCTTCGATGTTGGTGAACACGGCGCCATTGCTGATGAAAATCTATCTGACATAACTCAGGCACAAATTATTATGGATGAGGCAATGTTTTTAAAGTTTTATTAACTTAACGTTTAGTTGCATCCGTGTACTTCGTCCCTCACTCTGTGACGGAAGTTATAGCGACTGGCTACCAAACGTAAAGCACCGCTACCTCGAGTAAACTTGTGGATTTCTGTGTTTGAAATTGTTGGAAACATTTGGAGTAATGTGAGTGTACAGCTCAACAATATGTAACAAAGGTCTAGTCCTTTTTAGACATTTCAACTTACATTGTGATCTTTAATGAACAGAGTGGTGCCAATCTTACTCTCATCAGCTAAGCAGATGCCTCATATTGTTGAACTAGTCCTTGTGTATTTGGTCCAGTGTTTGGTGACAGATACCATCCCCCTGACTCCCTGGGCTTGGAGAGGAGTGGAGTTTTGTTGGCGTGCAGTGGCTTTTGGAAACTACTCTTGGAACTGCTGTGTTGAAATTCACTGTGCGTCTTTATCGCCTAGTAATGTGTGTGTTTTTTTTAAAGACAACACTGTGCTGAGATTTACACACTTACACACAGACTGAGTCAAGGAGGAAAAGAGCGACAGACTGAGGAAAAAAATGACCCCCTGAGGTGCGAAAGCAGAACTCTTGCTTTCTCTTGTTGGGAGTGTTTTTTTTCCTGAAACACTACTCTCCCTCCCCGTGAATCTCCCCTCCTCTCACTCTCTCTCCCTGTTCCAAGTTGTTAATGCTTTTTACGCTCCGACAGTAGTCAGCAATCAGTGTGTGTGAGTGTGTGTGTGAGTGTGTCTTTGATCAGCTCAGGTGGCGGAGACCCAAGCAGACTTTGCTCAGACATGTCCGACCACCGTTCCTCCTCCTTCCTCTCTCTCATGCAGTCGTTAGATGTTGGAAGTTCTTACAGCTTTGATCATTTTACAGGAATTCTGGCTCCACTTCAGTAATCTCAGGCTCAGCTGCACGTCTGATGACTTTCTGCTGCCCCCCTCTTATGATTTAATGTTTTTTTAAGTCTTTTGGAGCAAGTCCAAGTCGAGTCATAAGGTCTTACGGGCAGAGTGCAAGTGTATGACAGCGGTAAATATCAGTCAAAATGGATTTATAATAAATGTGAGACTCAAAGAAATAGATGTTCAGGAGTTGCATGACAAGGTTTATGATAACCCTCGGAGTACTTAGGTTGTATGATCACCTGAAACTGTGAATCGTTGTGTGGTTGTTACCTAAGAATGAGCCTTTATGTCTGCAGAGGGAGAAAATCCTCTTCCATGGAGTCTGCCAGGTTTCTGCAGTAGCCCAGAATAGACAAACCAAACACTCTTGAGAGGGCCTTTCACATTTTTAGTGGCCACTGTAAAAGGAGGGTGATATATTGGTTTATTGTTCAGATATTTACATGACTATATCCAAGATTGTGCACTTAAAGAAGCCATTAAAATGACACAACATTTAACATTTCCCTCTCAAAGTTGTTAATAGCGGATCTCAGATATCAAGCTGTCTTACTAGAGCCCGACTGGTTTCGCCTATCACAGATATACTGGTATCTATTTTCTATTTCTTTATGTCTCATGGTAGGTATTTAGATTCAACCATATTGTCATTATACTTGTTTACAACAAAACACAGACTGATGGCGACTTCCTAAAAAAAAGAGAAAGTGAAGAGACAGCAGGAGGCCTTTGTTGTAAAAAGTATCTACAGTGTCAAGTTGGAATTTGTGTTACAGTGTACACTGTACGTTACAATGTAAACTTAAGTCTCACATCCAAACCAGTCCAAGCTCACAAGTGTACTCATGAATCATTATCACTATTATCATTAGATTCACAGCACTCATAAAAGCAAAGTCACATAGAAATTCCAAATCAAAAACAATGAAATTATTACATAAATATTATACAAAGGATATATGAAGTGGAGCGAGGAGACTGGTGCACAATGGGACCAAAATAGCTCCACTTTTATACCCAAATAGTGTCATAGACTGTTGATCCAATAGGTCTTGAATTTGTTTTCTCTCTCTTTTGTTTAACTCTGCCCTCTGACTTCAGTGGCTTCCCCTCATCTTCCCCAGTCCTCCATCCAACCATCCCTCCGTCTCGCCCTCCAAACACAGCGTGTTTATATTAGACCTTTAAAAAGGCTGCCCTCTCTTTTACAGGAAAGCCTGCACACACTCCCTGCACACACACATCCCTGTGCCACAAAGTGTGTGTGTGTTTGTGTTGGGGGTTGCTATTTGTCTTAACTCACTGCTGGCATATGTGTGTGTGTGTGTGTGTGTGTGTGTGTGTGTGTGTGTGTGTGTGTGTCTCAGGACAAAGACATAGAAGGAGAGGAAGAGGAGGAGGAAGCTGTCACTGCAGTATCCAAGGTAAACAGCACAACTTCACAGCTATTTGGACGTAACAGAGGCACAAACACACTATTTCACCTCTGACAGTCGCCCCCCCCAAAAAATACACTTCTAACATGCTCTTTCACACGTTTGCTCACAGGATGGCACTTGTGGTTGCCGTCACGAAAAACATTCATATCCTTTGATCAACCTCAATCCTCCCACTGTACTCGCATGCCCGGCAGCTTCTTCTTGTCAGATGACAAGAAAAAGTTTCACAGTGCAGCTGAGGTAAAGCAGGAGGGCCAGACTACTGAGGCTGCACTGTTTATCTGTAAACACGGCAGCCTTCAGCTGTCACCCCCTGCACTTATCTTTAACCTTATCTCTGAAAACTGTCTTGTTTGGTGTTGTGTGCACTCTTACTGTCATCTTTATCCTAAGACCCTCAGTTGGGAACCGTGGAGTGAGGTCAGTGTAGTTTAGGATGAAGATTTCAAGGGCATTGTTGACTTTATTAGAACCATAATTTTATATCAGTAATACTAACATTGTACTCACCATCTACTGAAAAAAAACCCACAACTACCTTTAAAAAAAGTACTGACAGTTTAATACAACATCAATCGGCCGCTAAAACATTTATTTTTAGCACGTATGTTTTAGCATTTATGTTGTTGAGATGCTAGTTGTGCTAGTTGTGGGGCTGCCCCCGACTGAAGATTTTCCCCGTTAACTACTCCTCATTAGTTAAAGCCGTTAGTTGACTAGTCATAACATGTTTATGTTACTAAGTGTGCATTTTTTGGCGTCTCCATGACATGAGCAGCCTGTTAATGACAGTGCTAATGGCAAAGGCTGTAACTTTGATGGTTCTGAATGTGTCATACAAGTCAATATCAAAACATGTCAATAAATACCCTCCGGCTTCATAAAAACAAATACTCGCCAAAAAAAATTTGATTTATATTTACAATTAACTCGCTAGAAACGTGCTTCTCCGAGCTTCGCACCTCTCCTGGCTTGGGCTCGCCATTTCTTCATCGTATCTGTAGTAAAGTCCTGTCATGAAAGTCCTTTGCTAGTGCTGTAAACAGGAACACTCTCCCACTGCTAGCTGCAGAAATCACTGAGCTAACTAGCAGCTACAGTTAGCAGCAGTTAGCGATGTCTTTGTTGGCACATATTACACAAGTCTTTACTAGACTTCAATCAAGTTTTCAGAATTTCAGAGGTATTTCACCTTGATTGTCCATCATTTGCTGCCATCATCACTGATCTTATGATGTGGGCTTTGAGGATATGTGACCTTTGTGTGTGTAAGGCAACTTTATCTGCAGCCGTTCCCACTACAAACAACGCGTGAGCGTGTGAGATTATGTGCTGCCTCTTTGTTCATGAGAGATATGAAACATCTCCTGATCTGTACCGACAACAAGTCATTACCCAAAGGTGTGGTCGTGTCTGAACTCCTCTGACCGTGTAAAGCTCTAGTGTAAACCTCAAACACTCACAGTGTATTGTCTTTGAACCTTGGCTGCCTTCCTACTGTATGTATAGCTACTGTAGGTGACTCAGTTCACAGGACATATTTCACGACCTGTCGGGCTTGTGAGGATAGAGCTGGCTGTGCTAGAGAAGGGAAGGAAACGCAGCATTCTTTCGAGGAGCTGGGCCTTTTGGATGGGAACAATCACTGTGGAAGAAAAACAAGGCTGAAAATAGCCACGGACTGCTCTGACATTGTCGAAGGCTACAATTCTTCCACCACCAGTTGTTTTATGCTCATATTAGGACACACAAAGTAGACATGGAGTCCAGGAAGTGGAGGCTACCTTTCACGGCAAAAGGCTGATTCCATTTCGGTCTACAGTGCTGTATAAACATTTTACTACATACCTTGCTAATTCTATATATTTAATAGTGCTGAAACAAAAAGCAAGATATTGATCAGTCGATTGATCTAGCAGCAAATACTGTAAATCAACAAACACTTGTGACTATCAATAAATCACCGAAAGGTTTCTGTTTTATGTTTAGGAAATATGGTTATCCTCTTTCTCGTTGAGAGTTAAATGAGAAAATGTCATCCTCATTTCTATATAGTGAGTACGTAGCTACAGCCAGTTAGCTTAGCTTAGCACAAGGACTGGAAACAAGGGGGGGGGGGGGGACCTGTTATGTTTACAGGAAGGATGCAAAAGCAAGAATCCAAACAAAAGTCCAAAACAGGATGACATGAGGAATACAGGAGCGACGTGCAGCAAAACTAGGACTGGGGAACAGACCATTGACAACAAGTGAGGGAACACACATGGAATAATTAATACACAAGGACTAATTTACTAATGAAACACAGGTGAACACAGGCAGGAAAAAGACAAAGACAGGAAATGTAAAGCTGAAAAGGGCATGCCTACAGTGGCATCCAAACAGGACTGGTCCTAGGACTACTGTCTCTTTGATTTGGTGTCATAGTTAAAATCGTTTGCGTATTCTACCGTAGATAAGTCAGAAAACTCTACACTCGATCTGGTTTTTAAAAATGGCGGTCATAAACGGTTAAACCGGTTCCAGAGTAGGCACTGGCTCAGAACCAGCACCTGAACCGCCTAGGTCGAAAGGGGCAACTATGTTCTTGGTTATTCCTGTTTTTCTATTTTCTCAGTTTCTCAAAACTCATTATATATGAAATAATAAAAAAGTACATATAGCCATAGATACCTGAATGCTTTCATCTAACCTCCAAAAGTAATGACCTGCTTTCTGTCTCTAAACAAGCTATTTTGTTAATTATAACCAAAATTAGCAATATTTCCAAATTCGAATGCCTCTCTTAATCTCGCAGCTTCCATCTCTGGGGTACGGATGGAAGAATTTGGCCCAATAAGAGCTCTATTGTTCTGCCAGGCGTGGAGTAGCAGGTAAAGCTCCCCCACACAGCGAGCCTCAGTGAGCTGCTTGGTTTACCTACTTTTTGGCTTGAGAGATTACGGGCACTGAACTGCTTTAGGATCTCTGAGGCCCGGAGGTTAATGCTGAGGAGAATGGTGAATAGGTAGGCCTCTGTATGTGCACACATGCATGCACATACAATACATAGTACTCGAAGCTTGAAGTGCAGCAAACCTGATCCACGGTTTACACCTGACGGCACACAGGAAACAAGAAGCAGAGAGAGAAGAGAGACAGAAAGAGTCGATGCAGGGTGTTGAAATAGCTGAGATGAGAATTGTGTAAATATTTTCTGATAATTCAAAAAACACTCCTACAAATTGGCAGCGTTTTTCCCCCTCAGGCATGTTCATGGCTTTGAGAGGTGAGAGGAGGATTTGATTTTTTTGGTCCATCAGCAACAGTGCCCGTCTCCTTGTGAGATACCACAGTCAGGCTGAGCAAAGCCATGAAAGGTCATGGAGTTTCAAAAATTGAGAAGGGATCGTAAATGGGATCAAATGTAGAGCTTGTGCAGCCTGTAGGTCAAACTGTTCCATATAAGTTCATGTTATCTAAACTTTGGCATCCTGAGCTTGATCTCGGACCTGATGACAGATCTCATTGTACGTGTTCCTGTTTAGGTTGACACTTTTCTACTTTCTTGTCCGACTCGTTGTTTGCTTGTTGTAGCTGCTGTCACATCCTCCGCTCTCCACGGAGAACGACACAGGAGAGATGAAACGTATGATCTCGTTAGGTAAAATATAGAAACAAAAGACCCCATTTACAGGGGTCGCCAAGGTCAGGTGCATTCATCAAATAACGCTGCGAGTACTGAGAATGTTTTGATAACGGTGAAGCAAAGGCAGGCACGGATGTGAGTAGGAGTAAATGTTATGACCTTGACAATCGACATTGGGAATTCTTCCCAGGCACGGAGAGAAACGGAGCCAAAAGTTTGTTCCATAATCGCTGTGGAGGGCGGTATCGGTGCTTGGTGGAAAGCTGCAAGGGCAGGGAGGAATTTTGATGTGACGGGGGAGTCCGGGGGAGTTTCAGAGGGAGTGAAGGGTCTTCCACTGGAATGTGCCGTACGTTACTGCCAAGTCCATGCCACTCCAGCTCTCGCTCTCTCTCCTCAGAGAAAGCTGCCTTGCGGATTTGGTTGTAGTGATATAAATGTACATAAAATGTTAGATGGAAGGATCAATATCTCTTATTTGTTAATTTTGTTAATGATGCCGGCTAGCTTAGCTTAGCACAGATACTGGAAACAGGGGGGGATTGTTAGCCTATCTCTATCTCTTCAGTACAAGAAATAGTACTACTTTAAAAACCACAGTGCATAGTTGTTGAATTTGGATTTTTCTACATATTAACTGAACAAGACATCATTTTAAATTAGCGATCTTTAGCCGTGCTTCCAGGTTGATTTTGTCAGGATCAGGCTAGCTGTTTTCTCCGGTAAATTGTACGGTAAATAATATACATTTATTGTATATATTTAGGGGAAAACAGTTTGCCTGTCTCAGTCCAAAGACTTCAAGAAGTTAGCGTAGCATAAAACCCTACAAGTTGTTTTTGACTTCTGTTATCTATCAATGAAACAAACAATTGCAAAAAAATGTAAACATACGAAATATAATGTGTTGATTATTGAGTTTAAGTTGCTGGTAATTTGATTTGTTTTTAAACCGAGCTAACCTACTGTTGGCCATAGCTTCATATTTACCGTACAGTTACGAGAGTCTCTGCAGAAAAAGCTTGGTTCCCAAAACATCAAACATTTCTTCCTGCATGCTAATGATGAGAAAATGGATGGATGGATGATGAAATTTCTTCCGAGCCCATGAAAGAATAACAAAAAAAATATGCGCGTTCATAAATCTAATCATAAGGCTGCTTTTTCTGAATTCCTGTGCAGCTGACTTTATGAAATCAGTCTCTTCGGGGAGCACAAATCACTCACAAATGGGCATCAGAGAAAATAACCTAGCATGCAACAGCTGAGGAGAGGTATTTGAGCTCAAAATCAAATGGTCTCCTGTCTGCCGGTTTCTGTCAGGAGGCCAAGGTGAAGAAGATCATGTCTAAGAAAGAGAGGAAGGAGAAGAAGATGTTCTCTTCCAAGGATGACGAGCACTTCTTGTTGACCGGGGTGAAGCTGGCTGACCGCAGAGGGTGAGGTTTCACACACAATAACCTTATCATGACATGTGTTGTTCCATGTACTCCCAGTGTTTTCGCATGCCAAATGTGATGAACATATATTCATTAAACTCCCTTTAAGTGTGTAGTATTAGAGTTTATCGCACCATCTCAACCAGACACAACCTTAAAATGCATACAAGTTAAATGGGCTCTGTGTGACAATTTGTTGCAACTTGCAAATTAGGCCTCCATCGTCTCTCTCGTTAGACGAGTGCTGCTGGTAGCTATCGTTAGTTTAAAAATGGAGTCCACAAACATAAACTAACAACCGGCTTCCAGCAGAAGTTCCACAGAACCCCTGTAAAGAAACAGTAACTCATACGATTCCTTATAATGAGTTGCTTTTGAGATTTGGAAATATACTTATTTGCTTTCTTAGTTGATAAGAGCATCAATAACATTATCTTGTGTGTGGGCTAGAGCTAATGGTTAAGTGTATGGAGCAGAAGTATGTACAAACTTCCTCAGAAGTAATGGAGTCACGTCAGACCACTTGTATTTGTTTATATGCAAGTCTGAAATTTGCCAGCAGTTATTAACTCTCAGAGGAAGTCGAACACGTATGTAGAGGAAAAACTAAATGAATCCCCCTGCTGAGACAAACGACCGGGGATTCCTATACAATGGCTTGCTGTATGGGGAAACTTCCACTCTCTGGTGTAAAGCTGTCTCATTCACACCCGGTCGGTCATATTTATAGCTAAGACGTGAGCTGTTAACTGGTTATATTATACACTGAAAGTTTGTTTCCTGTTGTTCTCCAAAGATCTCACAAGAAAATCAAGGATGACGAGAAGGAGAAGGAAAAGAAGGACAAGCCGGAGAAGGGCCTCTGCTTCTGGGAGAGCGTTACCATGACGATGAGGCAGATCTCACCCACCAAAAAACTGGAGAAGATGGAGGGCTGGGAGCCGCCTCGCCTGGGGAACTTAACTGAGACTGGGACCGACGAAGCCCCAGAGGACAAGAGCCAGAACGGGGATTCGCCGGTGTCCTTCCCCGACTCCCTAGGCCTCCCGCTGGAACTGGCTTCCTGGGAGGGCCGGGGTCTCGAGGAGGACTCCTCCCGCTACGCTAACCTGTCGGACTCCAAGGATGCAGTCAGGTGGACATCCCGCGCCAAAGTCAAACTGGCTGGCATCAGCAGGATGAGCAGAGGGATTGTGTCGGAGAGCGCTTGGGAGGGGTTTAAATAGTAGAGAAATTTGACCTTTTCTTTCAATAAAGAGGATGAAGACCTGAACCAAATATCTGCTTGTCACTGTCGTCTAGTTGTGGACGAAACCGGTCTTATTGTCAACTGGTATTGAGTGAGACACTGTAGTCAAGCCCTGAACATAACAGATGAAGTTTGTCCTTTGGATTTTAGCCTTGAAGACAGTATATGTCAATTTTTAACAAAGGGCTGTTTTGGCAGGAAATTTACGACAAATAAAAGCCTTAAACTGCTGTTCCATTTTAACTGTGACATCCACTGGCCTGGCATTTAGATTTATTTTATATTGCCAAGAAATAAGAAGGGTGATTTTGAAATGATATGAGTAAAGAATCAATGAAGAATATGCCAACCTGCTACTGAAGACTTGACGTTGGTTTTTTCACTTCCTTTCCGTCTACGCAGTCACAGCATGCGAGTGAAGAGTGTGAAAACTTCATTTATACATCAATAATGGGCTTCAAATCTGTGCAATCGTTTGTGAGTGTGTGTGTATGTGTGTGTGTGATGGTCGTGACTGCACATGCTTGTCGTGTTGGGAGTACGTGGGGGTGATAAATTGTCCAAAGGATAAAATAAATGCAATCCCCACAGTGTCATAGACAGATACATGTTTAAATCTAATGCTGAACAATTTTTACAAAACTTGTAATGATGAACAGATAAAATCCAAACCTTGTTTATACTTGTATGTCAGGAAAAGACTCCACGCACCTGTGAAGTGCCTTGTATCAATAGAGTGACATCATGTGTTTGCTGTAAATTTGAACTAGTCCAAATCACAAACCTGTCTATGCAGGTGTAGGTGGGTCAACCCAGCATGCACCTGTGCTGCACCAGCGATTTTGACATCTCCTGGTTTCCAGTTACAAACCCGTGTCCCCGGATGTTGGTGTTTTTGTGTTACATTATAAAAGCTGGTTGATTCTTAAATGCATCTTTTTATAGGAATGAAACAATGAAAAGTAATTTCTACGATGATTGTTCTTTTAGGTGAACGCAAACTTCATGTCACTGTTCTTTTCTTCTCTCTTTTTTTTTTGTTTTAATCTGGATTGGTTTGACACTGAAGTGTGCTTCACTGCAGCCAGGAGTGTACACAGATACAGGGATGCCTGTATCCTGTATTTATTCACTAAAAGGCGGGGTCATATTTTCTCAAGCAGAATAAAGATTTAGTTTGACTGTCTGGCTCCACTTCTTTCAACAGTTTGCACTCAGGAGTAAACCTGCTATTTATTTACCGGACTTTGCTTTCACCACCCAGATGGTTTTCACTGATATAATGGACCAAATAACAAACATTCTGCCCAAGTTCTCCATCCGCTGGCATTTAAAGCAAGCCAGCCTCTCGTTAAACACACTGTAGCTTACTTTACAGTTACAAATACAGTAACACTTTATTACAATAATCATTAAATAATGGTGAATTTATAGCTTGCATCTTTACTAATAGTTATTTTACCGTTACTGTTAACAAAAAAATGCTTTATGAATAATTTATTGGGCATTTGTAAAGTTTTATAAACGGCAGTTGCAACTTTATAATCACCATCCAAATGTTTATATATGAACTACAAAGTATTTAACAACCATCTACAAAGCACTATAAACATCAGTTGCACCTTTACAATAAACACTTGCTTAATAAACGGTAAGTATTTTATTGTTTGTTAACAGTAAATTAACTATTCATTACAGTTTAATTAAAGGTGCACTATGATGTTTTGGGAAGATATTATAATCAGAGGAGAAAGATCCTCATTGACTGATTTTTTTTAAATGCCTAAACAAACTTAATAAACAAACTCAACGTAACGGACAACACAGTTTCATACTGTTTTACTTTGTTTATATGTGGCGGACCCTGCCACCTTTCTAGCTTCAAACAGTGTTCTGAAGACCTTTTTTTCCTCTGAGAACAGCTTGTTTATTCAGTTCAGGAAAAAATAAATATTTCTGAGTTTGTATTATTACCTCATTAATACCAGAATATTACAATTCTGAGTTTAAATTTGTTCTCCCAAACTATATAGTGCCCCTTTAACTATGAAAGTACTCACTGCATTGTATTTATTCTCCAAAGTAATAGTTTTAGCAAATGTCCTCTTGTGCAAGGAAGTTTATTCCCATTAAACTTCCTCAAGAAAAAATAGAGACTGAAGCAGGAACAGAAATATTAATCTAATGAAATGTTGTTCCTGTGTTCAATGACAAACGTTGCCTCTCCTCGTCTTTATCTTTGGATAAAAATACATTTATATCCAATCGAGTGGAAACTACGACTAGGTCAAGTTTAAAACATATCTCAAAGGACAAGTGATTCTTTGTGATGCAGTATAAAATGAAGAAAAGAAACAGGTTTTTAGAAATATTTAATTATACTATAGCTAGTACCTGTCCCATACAAGTCATGATAGTACCATCAAGAGTATGGGAACAGTAAAGGAATATTACAAAAGTTGAAGGAAGGATACAAAACTTTTTTCCCAATAAATAATGTTTTACATTTCCTCTGTCTGTTAATCGAGCTCTGACAAAAGTAGATTGTAAAAACTTGTACTGCTAATGGAGTTTTACATTATTTTCTCTTAGTGTTGACGCCTACAATGTACATGGAGCACAGCAAGAATTCACAGAGGACAACATACAGTATGTAAACAGAGACTAGAATACGACATGCAGTCAGTTATTGCAGGAAAACACCACCAGAACAGAACAGAGCAAAAGCAGAATAGTTTAACCCCATTAAATAAACAATTAACACATGAGTTGTCTTATTCTGCCACACTGAAAATGTTTACCTTTTGTCATTTAGAAAAAAAAAACATGACCTATCATCACTGACCTACCATGAACATGCTACAACTTCTTTTACATATAAATCCTTTCACATATTCATATCACATTTACATATTATTGTTTTCTCTGTCAGGAAAAAGCCTTTTTGACCAAGAAGACAAACATTTGTGCGGAGGGAGGAAAAACGTTAAAAGTTTCTTTTATATTTCATCCACCACCAACATTCTTATAATCGTTCACGTTTAATCATCTCTCTGCTTTACGGAAACAGTTGTGCGTAAGGAAATTAGGACATAAAAAAGTCATCTCTTTCAGTTGAAGCCCTTTATATTTGGGTAAACGACATCATGGTCTCGTACACACTCTCAAGTATGGAGTGAGGGTAAACGGACGCCTCGCTTGAAGAACAACACGGAGGGTTCAGAACTTGAAGAGGTCGATAAAGTGCTGCGGAGAGATGGGCATGAGGCAGCTGTCAGGGTCGTTGGCTGAGCATGGATGGCCACAGTCCTGGAAGACAGCCATCAACCACATTGTTAGCACCAGGAGAGCAGAGGAGCAGCTTTGCATTTAGTTCACATACAGAAACCCAACGTGGGACACTGGAGTTGGTTGCATCAGCTGTTCGTAAGTTCAAACTTGGTAGGGATTTCCACATTACTGAATTTAAATGGATTGCATTGAACATTTCTAACTTTTCAATATGTTTTTCTATGTATGCATAGGATTTGCAGTCAAGCAGGATATATTGATTGGTTTCCAACAACATAAAAAACGTATAATGTGTCCTATCTTTAAGTTTTACATTTAGAAATAGTTTGAAAAATGGTAGAACTTGAAGGGACTTCAAACAAAAAGTGTTGGATTTACTAATAGCTGATGCAACCTGATCTTAGACATTAGTATACACACAGAAACATTTGCCTTAAACTAAATTAAAATTTTCTTTCAGACACATGAACTCGACGTTCAGAGGAATTTATGAATCAACAAAAACTTTTTTTTTTCTACAGTCAGAGGCGATTAAAAAAAGTCAGCGGAAAGAGTGGCACTGTTTACTAAACACACCTCGAGCAAAACATGATGACATCCAGTGAAACAGAAAACAGTACAAGACAAAGCTTGACACATGGAAAAAGATAAACTATAAATCAGATCAACAGGGAAACGTGAGACAAGCTGGCAACGGAAGAAACACAAAGGCATGATGGGACAGAAAGTACCTTGAATAACAAAGCCAGGTGGCGATCCTGAGGGAGTAAGGGAGAGGGGGAAACAAGGAGAAGAGGCAGGAAGGAATGGAGACAGGCAAGGAAGGGGATGCACAGAGGGCAGAGGTTAAAAAGTATAGGGGCCAAGTCAAGGAGGATTACAAGATTGTTGGTAGTAAATAATCACAAGGAGGGAGGAACAGATAGTAGAGAAACAGCAGCATGTTTTTAAAGTCTTACCCTGAAGTTATTACGTCAAACTCTGAAAAACGTGATCTTTGTCACATGTGGTTTAATGTCAGATCTCGTGGAGGGCAAACAAGTCATTAGTCTGACCTCTGACCGCTACGTATACATGTATGAGCACGAGTTCAAAAATCCATAGTTGATGGCTTATACAGTGAGTGTGTGACTCATTTGTTCCTGTTGAATAATCAGGACATTGTTCTCACAGTGGAGCCATTCTTTAACAATAATTTGATGTGTAATTAGTCAAAGTAGAAAGGCAATATCGAGGCTCTTTCTTTTATTCTCAGGAAGTCAAATGTTTTCTATATAAAGATTGGGTTTCTGTGTGCTAGACATGGATATCAGCGTGAGAGAGACTGTGTGATTGGACCAAAGTGTCTCTGAGACTTTCGCTAAGTGTACCAAATGATAATGGATGTTTTGTCTTTTCAGCCAAGGAAATACGATGTGCTCTGGTACAAACACGATACTTCTGATGATAAGTCTGTGAGAAACTTCTTTTAGGTTGAATTTACTGTACACACACACTCTCCATTTCCACTAAGCTACAGGAGACAACACTGAAAGGCAAACTTTTAACATTTTCCTCCAATGTAATGTGCAACCTATAATTTCCTATTCACTATATGGTGTTTCCCACATGACATGAATGTGTTTACAGGTGTGTTTGTTTACCTTCCAGAAGAGGATGCTACAGTGTTTGCAGAAGTGCAAGGTGTCGCCGTACTGCTCCTTCATTGGATAGTGTTTCTGCAGGGTGAAGTACATCAGCTTCCAGTCGACGTTATCGCTCTTGGTTAGGACCAGATTCCTACAGAACTGCACGCGGATGGATAGGAGACACAGAATTAAAACACCACTTCAAACACAGAGGACAGGAATGTAATTATAACTGGAACAAAGTGTAATTAGATACAAGTAAGTGATTAACACCAATCTGGAGCGGGTGTATATACTAAACGTGTGAGATTATGTGTGTGTGTGTGTGTGTGTATTTGAGAGAGTTACAGAAAGAGAGGGTTCATTGTGAGCAACCTGAGGCAATTCTGCCCTCTAGTGGTCAACATGTGAATTACTTAGAACACCGTCATCTTTTTGGACTCTTCACCACAAATTACTGTTGAATGTTTTAAGCATATTCCTTTTAAAATGGTTACTAAAAAAAAAAAGAAAAAAGAAAACTCACAGATTTTGCTCAAAAGGTGGGAAGTTACGAAGTACAAATATTTATTTTACTGCATAATCATACAATCATTGCATGCCACCTTCCCTACATGGCACTACTGATTTCAGTGATTTCTCATAGGGAGAAAAGGCGTGTTAGTGTTTCGTATCTGCAGAAACCCTGCAGTGCTCTGCCTGCATGTTCTTATGTTTTTAATTTGTTGCTGTGGTTGGGACGCTTTATCATTCTTAAATGTCGGTATTTGACGTCCAGGGAATGAGTCTCAACAATCGGCTATCTCTCTGGTGCGCTTAAGAACAGCTCAGACAAATCCTATTGATTCTACCTTTAAGTTTAATAGTCTTTGAATTATATGAAATTGACGTTCGCTTTGCAGAGAAATGGCCGGTAGAGATGTCCTCCAGAGGGATACTTTTTACTTTTATACTTTGAGTACATTTCAGAGCCTGTACTTTCTTACTTTTACTTGTGTGAAAAAAAAGACTGAAGTACTGATTCAACTTCTTTACTCAAGTATCTGTGCTTCTACTTGAGCAAAGAATGTGTGTATGTGTACACCTCTGTTGTTCCCCCACCTGTTTGTCTGCGAAGTGAAAGTGGCAGAGTTTCTTCCACAGCATCCTGTCCTCACTGAGGATTTGCAGAGTAGGGGTGGTCTGCCCCACGTTAATGATGTCATAGGCATCAGATAGATTGCAGAGGATCTTGTTCTGCATGTGTAGCGGCAAGTCGTCGAATGACAAGCCATTGCATAATTGCTGTGGAGACAATGAAGAGCAACACGTTAAAATCAGAGCTGATAATGACGGGTTTTTATTGAGAATGATGTTTTGTGAGTCATACACACTTGAGCATTAAGTGACCAATTTCGATAAATTGTAAATAAATGTAGTTACCAATACTTCCCCTTTTTTATTTCATGTTCCTCACTTTCACATTTTAAGCCTACTTCCCCTTTAAAAAGTCACATACAGGCAGCTCAAACCAGACCTAGAGTTGTGTTTTGGGAGAGGCCTAAATGGAAAAACACACACCACTAGTCGGTGCTGTAGGCAGCAGTCAACTTGTCGTGTACTTAACTGCAGCTACCGCAGCAGAGGGTGCTGACATGCAGCTCAAGGCTCCGGATAAACAGGCTAAACAGTTCTATGTATGGAAGAACAGTACTTCACTAAAGATGACACCACTATCACGGTGATGTGTCGGTTGTGTACAGCTGTACTGAAGTACAACAAGAACACATCTGCTATGCATAGCCATCTAAAGATGAAACAATAGCTAGCATTAGCACTCACAGTAGCACCAGCAAGCCACTGTCTGTTCTTTCTGGAATTACTGGATCTGTTGCTCTTTTAAATTACCACCACAGTGATTGGCTGTCATCTTGGCTTAAAAGGAGTCGTGAAACCCATGGCACGTACACACACACATGCACATACACACACACACACACACACACACACTCAAACACCAATACAACTTCTACCTTGGGGATCTGCAGGTTATTGAGCTGCTGCTGCCATTTGAGGATGGTCTCCAGTCGGCACAACCAGATGTTGACATTGCCCACGAGGACACACCTGCCAACATGGATGGCCAGACTGTGCAGTGTCGAGCTCAGGTCGTGCAGTAGGTCCTTGACAAGACGTGGATTGTACTGGTCCTCCACAACTAAAAAACAAACAAACAAGACAATATTCAAGATGAAAATGGGGAAAAAAAACAGCTACCTAAATGTAACAGAATGTAACTAATCTTCTCTTTTAAAAATGGAAACAGAAAACAGATGGATGAAAAACATGGCATAATTGTACATTCAAGTTTCATCACATACATGTGGCAGAGTTGATCTGTACTTTGCTCCACCAGGAAACATGACCACATAATGATGGAGCACACCAGTCTTACTGGTTTTGTGGTTAGGCACTGCTGTGACTAAACAGTATTCTGAGAAACAACATCTTCTGCTTGCTCAGAGCCATTACACTTAGTAAAGACATTTTCTTTCTGTAAAATATAAAACTATTAGAGCCTTAATTAGAGTCTATGGTGTGACAACACCAGAAAGAGCGAGAAAATGTCTGCCTGCAAATGTCAACTGAATAAGTAATCCATCTCCGTCCTAGGTCTCCTTACCCTTTCGTACAATCTTCTCCAGTATATTGAAATAGTTTTTCTGGGCTGCTCCACTCAAAGAGGTCAGCTGTGACTTGGCTATTAACTGGAAAAGCTGTAGGAGAGAGAAAGAGTTGTACAGTTAGAGGAAGAGTCACACAACTGCTTCAAAATGATTATTGATCAACTTGTGAGATCATCACTTTTGCCACATAGTTGAATCTCCTCAAGTCCTGAATGGCACTGGAAAAGTCTAGACGGTTGATGGCTTCACCGAGCGTGCAGTATCCATGACGCTGTGAGTTAACATGAAAGTACACACACATGCACACATTCAATTTATTGAATAATTATTTGTTCTTAGTAAATTGCTGCTGATAAATCCTTCATGTGAAATTCTAGAAAACAGCTGCAGCACTCACCTCTTTCGTGCTCCCTCTCTGTACGTAGATCCATTTATCCCTGAAAACAACTGGACAAGGGAAACATAACACATTATTCATTGCGCATACATACTGTGTATCAAGTGAACAATGTGTTGAGCACCTATGAATCCAATATAATAGCTGATGATAAATTTAGTTAATTTTTAAGTCTATAGTGTTTTTGTATTAGATTGTGTTGTATCGTATAGTGTCTACTATTTTCCCCCTCCTGATATGATGGAGGGGGCTAATCATATAGTTCACTCAAAAGCTTTCTGCAACAGTTTCAGCAAACACTGGACAACATAACCTCCCCAAATGCAGAATCAGGACATGTTAACACTGTTTAACACATGGCTGCAAGGTTAAACATTTTAGATGGTCAAACATGGCAACAATATTTAGGAGGATGGCCAATCATAATAAGATATGACTTCCTTTCTTTATTGAAATTGTTCTCTGCTGTATAAGTCTGTATAAGTAAAATTAAAAACATGACAACAACTACAGCAGAAATATTAGAGATAATGAGAGAGCTTTTGTTGTGCTGCATGACGTACAGCCTGAAAGACTCAGAGGAGACCACTTACATTCCGGCAGTGTAAATGGACAAAGTTAACATCCTGAAAAGTAAAGTCTGTATTTGAACCAGTTTGACAAGTCAGACTAGCTGAGCCTCAGGACAAACAGGTGTGACCATAAATACAACCTTCAGCTCAAATGGTCAGTCATTAACCTGCAAAGAAACTATGTGTGGGGATGGCTGAATGAGACTTCAGTAATTTTGATATTGAAACTCACAAAAGCAGTGTTAACAAACCCCAAAAAACCTATCACTGATAAAAACAACAAAAACTAACATATTCCGCAGCTTCAACATGACAGTGTCAGGTGATAAAGTCTTTAGTCTCACTGCAAACAAAGCTTTTTACCACAATTATTACTTGTAGACCCCAGTAATTCTGCTCTGAGTTTTGTTGTTCAAATGGCCTTTAATTTTTATACCACAAACTCTTTGATGAAGCCAAAACAGTGATTATGTGTTGCTGACTCACATTGAGATTTAGTGTTATTGTTGTAGAAGTCCTTTTTCCTCTTTGTGGTGGCGAGCTCACACACGTCCCCGACAAACAGATTCTCTTTGTTGTCACTGCAGAGCCTGTTTGCAAGGAGGAAGCACAGGAGGAATTAACACTGAACGAAAACACTGAAACTAACAAGTGTTGCCAGTGTATCTGAAATACAACATAATTACAAACGGCTGTAAAGAGTCTGTGAGTATTTACTGATGTCCTATATATCACTGGACAGGTCCAAAGTTTAAGTGATGCAGTTTGTTGTGCGAGTTAAAAATGACAAACACAGAGGCCAAAAAGTAATAGAAGTGACATAAAGTAATGCTTTTATGTTGGTCAAAAATCAAAGCTGCTGCATTTTGGATGAATCAGAATGATAAATGGGCTGAGACAGATGTAAAGGGAGACAAAATAGTTAAGATATGAAATTATAATGATTCACAGTGTCTGGAGGATGAATCGCAGATGGCAGACATATATCAGAGTCAGAGAGACAGAATCCTAGATGTGACTCAGTCTTTTCTCAGAAAACAGGAGAAAACATTATGATATCTATATCTGATCTCTGTTATTTATGGCTGCCTTTCGCGGCCTGCTTTCTTGATAAGCAGCCTTGTTATTAGTGATAAGATAGATCTAAAAATGTTTGCAGCTGACCTCAACTTGAAATATGTTGACATGGGAGGCTTGAACTGGCTCAACTCTAACAGAAACCCAAATGAAAACATAAAAGCACATGTTAAAATACTGGATACAGATTATCTATGGATATGTGTGTGTTAATGAGTGTCTGTGCACATGGATAAAAACACTTTATGACCACCTCTTTGCAGAGTTCTACTATTGTGAGAAGTTGCAATCTTTTCCTCTAATCCAAACAAAACTAAAATCACATAAAATAAAATCCTCTGTACCGAGATCTGCTCCTCTGACATTCTCTAATGACCTTTAACTGACAGATCAAAGGGGCCGGACTGGGCCGGTAATTGACTCTCCACGCATTAATAATCCTTTGATCTGAAGTTAAGCACCCAACTGGCAACACTACCCACTTGGGAGCACTACATATGTGTCAGCTGACTGCACTGGGAAATAATACCTTAAAATATGTAATTATTATTAGGAGATAATATCAAAATTATGGCTACAACATCCCATTTGTTGATGATAAGTTAATAGTTAATTGTGTGTTTTCATTAATTGAAAGCATAACAGACTGTCTTTATTTGTGGTTGTGGTGCTAGAGCTAACTATAGTCCATTTGAGAATAAACACTGCACAGTATGACTAATACAGCTTACAACCTTCAAAATAAGAGTTTTTCTTGTCCCCTCTCACAAATAAAACAAAAACATGGCCTTTTCTTCTGCACCTTGGTCCATATTAAAAACTACTACCATTTTCCAGGGGAGGGTGAAGAGGAAGGAGAAGGAGAGGAAGGAGAAGAGGAAGACATACTTAATTAACCCCTTTCTAGGGAAATTCAATAGGCAGAAGTCAGCCATGGGCCTCCTGTGATGCACACTCCTCAGTTTCTTCTTTTCATATCCTCATGAAGAGTTTAACCCAGAGGATGATATACAGCTGAAACTATTAGTTGATTAATAGCTTAAAAACAGTGCAGAAAACTATTTGGCAACCATTTTGGTAATGGGTTAATCCTTCTTTGGCCTGCATGATTTTGGAAAAAACCTAAAAACCAAAGCAGACCCTGCTTTGTTTGATATGCTGATTAAGAATGATTGTGGTTCGCTGTGCATGCAGAGCCAGCATGTCACTCACAGGCAACAAACTGTATCAAAGAGCCTTAAATCGGACTGAATTAAATAATAATAGACGTCTCTTGAAGATTAGTCACGGAAAACGAGAACTGTGCAGTTTTGCTTTCGTATCAAGCTGCAAAAAAGTAGCAGCAAGATGTGTTTGGGTTTATTTGCCTTATTTGACATTGCATATCCTGCATTTTGACTGTACTGCCCATGTGCACATTGTGATGTCAATGCTGAAACGATATATTGTGCAGCCCTAATCTTTTTTGAAATTTTTCAAGCACGCAGAAGATAACATCGGCTGGTTCCTACTCCTCAAATGTGAGGATTTGCTGCTTTTCTTTGTATATATATGGTAGACAACAGAATATCTCTGAGTTTTGGATTGATGGCCAGACAAATCTAGATACCCCAGTTTGTATCTTTGGGCTCAAAAACATTGTAATGGCTATTTTCTGACATTTTACAGAACAAAAGACTCGTCAAGAAATGGATCATTAGATAAATCTGGTCCCAGAATGCAACAGGGTATTTATGCTAATAAAAGAGCTTTTTTCTGTTCATGAGTTTTCAGAAGCTGGAAGAATATGTTTAGAGGAAGATTGGAGAATACATCAGCCACATTCTCTGTGATTTCAACGTGCATTACAATGAAGAAATCACTTTTTCCTCTAGCATAAGTGAAGACATGGCTTTGCTTGTCTGACTGTGAAGGCAACTGATTCGTGGTGAATGAGCTCCGCAGTAATCCCTCGTCCCTATCCATTTATCCAATTGCATAGGCGTACGCACAAACACACATGCAAGCACAGTGATCTGTCACAGTGAATTACGAGTGAGGAATGAAACCGTCTGCCGTTTTTACACAGGTTGCATGCGGAGCACTGGACTCCACAGAGCCAATAAAAGACATCACAAAGCAGCAGGAACATTCAGGAGGATTTGTGGATAT
The DNA here is from genome assembly GCF_965226575.1 of Pagrus pagrus. Classification (NCBI taxonomy): domain Eukaryota; kingdom Metazoa; phylum Chordata; class Actinopteri; order Spariformes; family Sparidae; genus Pagrus; species Pagrus pagrus. Next base: position 10,589,031 of record NC_140200.1, read on the forward strand.
TTAAACCATATCCTGAAATACATGAGGCAAAAGGGCAAGGGCTTTCTAGGAAGTCAACATGAACAAGGAAGACAGCAAACAGAGTACGTGGCTGATATTTTTTATCTGTTAGACTTCTCTTACTGTGTATTTATGTGCTTTGTCAAGTGTGAGATGATGAAACAATTAAAGAAATTAAGAGAGGCAGAGATGGATCACGAAGTGAGACTGAAATACTTAGCTGACACAACCTTTCCAACACCTATCTGACACTTGACTGTTTGCCGGTAATAGGTGACGGAGGATTGTTGACGTCAAAAGACACATGATGATCTATACTACTTCTGTAACACTGTGTACCATACCAGTGGCCATCACAATGCTCTTCTTTCTTTCCAGCCTACATGTGTTGCTCTGCTACATGTACCTCTGTCGCATGAAGTCACTGGCCTCTCTGAGTGAGGCTGCATTTGGAGAGTGGCCAAGTGGAACAGATGATGTCATCAGTTATTGTCTGATGTTGTGTCCTTTGCCTTTTCATGAAAAAAACTGCTGACAAGCTAATCTGACACTGTGAGGTACTGTTGGTCGGTCGATCGACAGAAAGGGTGACACTCTGATGTGAGGGAGACATCCCCGACTGGCACCATTAACCCTGTCAGCACCAGCAGGACGACAGTGGCCCGCTCATTGTTTATACGAGGATTGATCGTGTACTGATTCCACTAAGACACACTCACAAACTGGTGACTCATTTTATTATTATGCTGCTAATGGCACTATTCCTTCTATGTCTTCTGTTTTTTCTATCAGGAGGTATTAGTAGTATTTGTAAAGAACATTTTACTTCTACATGAAAAAAAGCACATCTTTAAATGTGCGATGGCCAGAGATATGGACTCAATTCACTGTTTTCATGACCTGCATCTTGATGAGGTGACTTCATGAGTTGGATTACTGTTTTGTAATGAGCTACTTTCATAGTTGACACATTCAGAAGTCTAATGAAATGCATTTTTTAACCTAAGATCTAAAGTCTACACACATAGTCCATCATAAATGTGAATTCAATAATTCATATCAAATGCCTTTTTGCTTACATATCACTGGTTATCATTAAAAAACAAAGTTGCAATACATTGATATTTGAAGGAAACAAGAGATTTTGAAAGTCAGATAAATGCATGTAGCCCAAAGACATGCCGAGTTAAAAAAATGCTAATCTAGTTTAAACAAACTAAAAAACCTAACACTGGTATAGCTGGTTTCACTCCCTGTATGTAAGCACTCATTGCCAGTTGGCATGCGTCAAAACAGTACATGTTTCCTGCAGATAACAAGGCGCGCTCTCCTGCTGGGAGGCAACTGAAATAGCAGAACTTGTTTTAAGTTCAGCTGCGTTCATGTGTACATCAAAGGCTGGGACAGGCAAACAACAGGTATTGTTTAAACATGACATTATCCTTGTGAGCTCAGATCAGAAGAACTTGTATGTTAACATTCATCACACACAGCTTCAGGCAAAAACCACATCGACAGATTTCAAAAGCTGCACCATCCAAAAGTAACTCTGGGACAAGAAGCCAGGATTCCAAGATACCGACCTCGTCTCCTTGTTGTTCTTTCCATAGTATTTAACTTGTTTTTGTGAGAGAGACAATGCAAAAGCCGTGCCTTCAGTCATGGTGATAGGCTTACACTGTGTTCAGACCAAACGCGATGAAAATATTTGTGTTGCGTTTGGTCAGAACACAGCATTAGGCATTTGAAAATAAATCAGCAGACTAACCTCATATACTGTATTCAAGTCATTATATCACACTGTATCAATGTGTCAATCATATCCCCAAAACATGAACCCAATACCTGGGAATCTATAGTTTTGCATAAAGACAAAGGGCGCAGTTTAATTCAGTGTTATATTACAGCAGTTTCGACCTTGCAGCCAGGTTGCATGACTTGTTTTGAATGTGTGTTGCAACGAGAACAATGAGAATGTGTGCTATTGCTTTGAGGGGATAATTGGCAGCAAAAAATCAACTAAGTTGGCACACAAAAACACCCGACCTCAATACTTCAGATTTCATCTGAATCAGATCTTTATGACTCGTCATCTCTAAAACATCTTCCTCTGTGATACCGTGAACTTCCACACCAATTATTTTGAATATTTATCTTTTCTTTTACATCATAAACTGTCTGACAAGTTGGTCTCATGTAAAATTACCCTCATCAGTGTCTAAACCCAACCCTATACTCAACCCTGTCTGTTGCCATGACACCCCTTTGGCAGAACAGGCTACAATTGTGGGATGCAAATCACCTCATCAAAGACTCTCTGATACAGCCCTGATAAGAGTTGGCTGTACGTTGTTTTCTGAGTAGCTACAGCCTTATCAGCGCAATTTGTTCAAGAAGTTTACCACTGTTATTATTGTTTACTGACTCCCTGCCACGCATTCCTGTTTCCCTTGATGTGTTAGGCATTTCTATCAAAAGTCCTAAGTTCAATTTCAACTCTAACAGAACCCTAAAGGAAATTTGGTCACACGTACTGTAGCACACAGAAATAAAATTGATAAACAACAGCAATCAAGTGTCAAAACAGGTCTTTTCTAGTCATGGTAGTCCAGGGGTTTAAGCCACTGACCAATGCAATTGCAACACACGGCCTCTGTTGCATGTCGGAGCCTGTCTCTCTCCCCTCATTTCCTGTCAGCTCTCGGTTTAATGAGGGGAAAAAATCCCTCGAAAAGTTTGACTCATTTTGTGTAAGTTGGATGATTTCTCAAAACCATGTCAACACTCAAAGTGTGTCTTGGCAGTCAAACATTAGAGTCTACTTTTAAACAGAGAAGCAGAGCTAATAAAAGCTAATCTACTCTTGGCTATACTGGTTCACTGTGGTAAGATTTTGAGCAACCTCCAATTCGGATGGAAAAATACCCATAAACACTGTAAATTTGAGTTGCTTAAGTGTTTAAGTGATAGGTTATTAAAATATTTAAGTAATTCTACTGCAGAACAGCAAATTTTGATCGTACTTTGACCAATTTATGTCTGGGGTCTGAATATAACTCAATTATCTGTGTAGTGAAGAAGTCCTTGCTGTCATTCAATAAGCCAAACATGAAACCAGGCTACTTACTGCTGTACTGATATGTCACCAATATCATAATGTTCATAACATGTTTTCATCATACACATCGTAGTCCAATCAAATTGGAGTCTAATGCAATGAACTGCGATATACTGTTTGTTTAACCAGACTTAATAGAATATTTGAATGTGTGGAGCTAAAACACCACTCTTTCTTTTTGTTTGTTTTTAATTACATTTGCTCTAAATAATAATCTTAGAATGCAGAAAATTTAGCACATTATGATTATATCATCAAAATGTAACACCACTAAATAATAAATGTTTATATTGAGTTGTCCTCCAGCCTTAGTATTTATTATGTTTGTAGAAATTAATCTAAACACTGCATAAGACATAGTCTAGTGAAAATGCTAGAGTGACAATTGCGTACTGAGGATATTTTTAATATGTTTTAAAGTTTTGTAGTCAGCAAAGTCTAATCTAAGATGAAGTTTGACACAGACAGACCTGGTACACCATGCCTTTAAAGCAGATGACAACGGTGAACAAGTTATAACCTTACTGTTTTAAGTCAATCTCTCTGTTGTTATCTTCCAACTCGTGTCCATAGAAGATGATCCTCTTCCAGCCATGATCTGTCTTGGTCCAGCTCCATCCAGGTGACCTCCAGTCCTTGCCCAAGAAAGGCATTTTAGCCCACGGGGGGAATTGTGAGCGGAGAGGGCCTTTGTCTCTCCAAATACCTGGAGGGTTAACAAGGTGCGGTATTTAACTTTGTGCCCTCTGAGACTATGGAGGTAAATAAGGGCCATAAAAAGCAAATGAATGACTTAATGCTTAAAGTGTAGAAAATTTAAACCCATTTTTAAGACATGACAATATAAATTGTTCAGTTCAAGTCAAACACCTGGACCTGTGAAATTCAGACACCAAAAATCATTCAAAGGCATAGGAACAATGAAGTTCAACTGAGCAACTGGACCCCGGTTGAATCTAAATTTGAAAACAAGTTTTTTGAAATTGCACCAGTTGAACATCAAAGAGGATAATAAAAACATAAACATTTCAAATGCAGCAGGTACAAATCCCAACATCTATTGTTAAATTGGAAATAAAGTCTAATCATAATGGCCTTTCTTTGCTTCCAGACAGTCACCATGCAGCCTACACTTTACATGTTCATATCATCTTATTGTCTGACAACTGCCAAATAAACAAGAGGGCCATTTTATTCACAAACGTTGTCTAAATTGAGCCTGTTTTAGCGATAGTGCAGCTAAACACTGAGATGTATACTGTCATACTGCGCCAAATTGCTTTAATAACACGTCTGACAGCGACTATGACGCATTTTTACATGGAGCATTGAAAAAATTAACAGCGTTAGCAAATCTTGTCCAAGTCGTTTTAACGTTAAAGGGTAAAAAACGCAGATTAGACAGGCTGTCAGTCGGTTCAACGCATATTAACACGACAGGAAGACAATACAGCATCTCTACTTTGCTAAAACAGAGTTGTACATTTCTGCAAAACGAACCTTTAGCGACTCCTTTGTTGTGTCTCTCTCTGCTCCTGTTTCTTGTGTCTCTCTGCTGGAAATATTGACGGAAGTAAACACAGTGCGGACACAAGAGTTCGTCAACGGTCCCTGCCGCTCTCTGATTGGACGAAGCGTCGGTATTTATCTTGTTGCTACCCAGAGTCGCGTCGCTGATTGGCTGGCCGCGGCTGTCAATCAGGTTCTTTTTTTTTTATCCCTTCTGTTTTGTTGGGGCTTGTTTCGACACGTGACGGAGGACTGCGCACATGCACTTATGTTTTGATTTTGTGATGGAGGATGGGAAACACGACCACCGCGCAGTTGTGTGAGTGATGATGTGGCTGTTAGGGAATATCTCTAAAACAGATGTAATCATAAAGTTTAAAAGTGCAATATAAATAAATGATTGTAACAACAAAAGGGTCTTAAGTTCAGACCGTATAGTTTATGGTATTTTATCTAGGTCAGTGTTCTGTTGTTGTGGAGTCTCCTTGCTTTTACTTTATTGTGAGAATTAAGGTTACATATTATTTCTGTTTAATTGTCTTTTTCCCCCACTTGTTTTTAGCAGCATTTTTGGGATGTCTAAGTCATGACCTTCACAGTAAGTCTACATATTCAAGTCACAAGTCGTTAAGACCAAGTTTCAGTCAAGTTAGAAGAATAGCTGTGCAACTTGGTCTTTTAAAATCTCCTCAAAAGCACTTCATAAATGATAGGACTGGCCGGTGGAGTCAAATATCCGAATATTTTTGACCAGTTACCTCCATATCAAAATTGGAATAATATTGAAGGGATGACTATAGTTTACTACTAGAAAACACACATTTTTGACAAATAATCAGCAGTGATTTAGATATAATGACTAAGTGGGTAAAGGCAAGTATTAGAATAAGGATAAATTCAGAGAATTTTATCACTTTAGTGTAAAGCAGCCTTTAAGACAAGGAAAAGCCAACACTTAGCCAATACAGTATCTATAGCGCCATATGATGATAGTGATATAATATCGATGTATATTGCCCAACCCAGTTAGAAGTCTTTATAGTGTCTGAAGGCTGAAATGAAAAAACATAAGCCTGTAAATAATGTTCTATCAAAAATCTATTAATAGTGTGTTTTACAAAGCTGAGACCGTGTCAATTCAATGCATAGGCCTAATAATAAAACTCATGTATGTGTGAGCATGATTTAGTGACAACACAACTAGTTTGGAAGTCAAGAATTACACAAGTGTGATTTGGAAACTTGAAACCTTCAGCACATATCCGCTAAGATTAGACTTTTTAGTGACGTTGAAGACATTTTGGACCCAATAGTTCATCTTTTAATCGAATAATTAGTTGTATAATCACAGATTCAGAATTCTATAATGAGGAAGAAGAGGCATGTGTAATTTTACACACATTTTTAATGAGATTATTGAAGTTTTTGTGTAAAATAAACAGTATTTCAAAACACATGTGGAATTAATATTCATACATTCAAGGTGGGAGGCTGTTTAAAGCCTGTCTGACACTCAAATTAAATCTTGAGCCCTAATTTCTTTTCACTGAAGTCTGTTTTTTACGCAAAATGCCTCAAGTCTACATCTCTGATATTTCTGCATGTTCAATCTGTGACAGCAGGGAAAAGGGCTGACTAGCGGATGTCATTACATATTATGGTCTGTTGGCAAAACCTTTTGCTTTGACTCCCTCAAATGAGCTAAAAAATAGCATGCTGTGTCAAGCAAGCCTCCATACTGGTTTATTTGTAGTATTTATTCCTTTGGGCATCGTTAGTACTTGTGATTACAGTCAAGTCAGAGGTTCAGTATGTGCAGTAATTTGTTTAGCGCTTACTACAGTAATTAGGTTCACTCTTGTTGTTAGACACTGCCCCCATTGGGCCTCATACAGTAAATTCAAGTTTTCAACACTACAAGCAGTATGCTATACTGTAGTCCCACTGACCTCTACTGTAGGCCATAGTGATATACATGTATGCTATTTGTTCAAAGGATATTGATGGAATAAGTATTAAGATCTTTAACTTCAGGAAAAATAATACCACCTTTTTAAAAACGGTAAAAGTCCTGCATCCAAAATCTTACTTAAGTAAAAGTATGTAGTGTAATCGAGAAAATGTACTTGAAGTTTAAAAGTAAAAGTACTCACTATGCTGCCAAAATGGCCTCTTTAGTGGTTATATTATAATTTATATTAGTTATAAGTTTATTTCTATTGATTCAGACTTGGATTATGCTTGATGAGCTGGTTTGAGACATATTATGTCTTTTTTCCTATTTTTTTTCCTATTTTCATACGTTTTAGAACAAGTCCCCATCTACTTCAGTTGTTTAGGAGAATGCGTCAGCGCTGTTTTGCTGTGAAGCTCCAGAAATGTTTTGTGGACTACGCAACTTCACCTGTTTTTCAATTTTTGGCGAACTCAACAAGTTGAGATATGCACACAACTTTGTTTAAATTTAAGCAACAGTTCACTTGTAAGAAAAACGTTTTGTTTTATTTGTGTATCAGCTTTACAAAATGTGCAGTACTTCAGTATAAAACAATGTTAAACAAGCAGCAGCAAACACCTGTTACCCAAACTACCTGGTTTGGGTAACAGGTGGAGTTACAGTGGAGTAATATTTCAGCTTAGAGAGCATAGTAACACCTTTACATAATAAAAATCCCATAGAAAAGAAGACACAAGCATCCAGAAATGAAAGCAGCACACAGTTTCAGTCAGGATTCAATAATAAGTGTCCTTCTTTTCCCACTGAATCATTAACTGAATATTAAGAAGCTCTGGCAGCAAACATGTGGTGAGGGCAGGACATGACTTGTCTTGATGCATCAGTCAGTTAGGCCAAGAAGTGAAAGGCGTGCCTGCAACAAGGCTGCAGCTGCAGTGATTTGTATATTCACATAATTTTCATAAATATTGTTTTGTTTCTGCATGTGTGGGTAAACAGTGCTGGTGGCAATTCTGTTAATTAACATCTTGAGTCAACAAACGTCTGTCCCTTCCTTTTTCCCCCCACTTGTGTTACAGCCTCAGAGCTTTGATCAGCACAGAAAGTTGGCTTAAGGACAGAAAGAGGGAGAAAGTGGACAAAGCAGACAGGGATTTGGGTGGGACGTGGAGATACAGTTACAACGGGTCACTGGACTTAAGCCTATCAGATTATTAGGAACATTCCTCTCACACAGGACTCAGTGACCAACTAACTCTTTGCATGGAAAGGAAACACATCCCAAATTGTTTTTTCTGCCTCTCTATAGTTAAATTGAATGATTTAATCAGTTTTATCCATGGGAAACAGTTGACTGCAATAAAATTTAAGGAGCAGATATCTCTCGTTGACATATTTATACGAGTCACTGTATCATTGTTTGTGAGTATGTAGACAAGACACATCTGGATTATAAACTTAAGAAGCAGGCACATAAATTATAATTTATGGGCACTTTTATGCTTAAAGTGGTCTAAAGGCCCTGCTGAGGAATATCCTTTATGAGCATAAGTATAAAATATTTTATCTGCCATTACATGAGCTACAAGCCTTTATAATCACAGTAACCGTTATGGTGATGTATATGTTGTAACTGACTAAATAAAACATAATTCAATGGTGTTTTATGGATAATTTATAAGCCATTAATAAGAACAGTGCTTGAGTTGCCAGATTGTGACAAATCTCTTCAGTAATAACTGCTTACCGTGCAGAGGAACTGGACCGAAATTCATGTATTACCTCCACTATGGATGCTATGTTTTCACCTATGTCCTTTTGTTGATTGATTTGTCAGGATTACACAAACACTACCAATGGATTCCCACAAAATGTGGATGGAGGACAGCTCCCGGACCTGAATAGGCCACATTGCGGTTCCGACTAAAGGGATGGATCCAGGAATTTCTTCATTTTTGTTAGGTGAGGTCAATCCTCAGGTGAGTGAGTACAAAGGGGAACTGTTGGGCCTCAGTGGATGTATGCACTCTGCTGAGTGTCATTCTAGTTAACAGTGTATGATTAATGGAGTAACATTTGTGACCACATCATTAACAAGGAGAGAGGTGAAACAGCAGCCATGGGAAGTTTTCACAACCAGGCAACCCGAAATATGTTTTTTAGCAGCTTTTAACTGACCTTGAGACCATGATTGAAAGATGAATCTATCAGTGAACTCTTTATTAAGGGGGGCTTTGGTCAGTAGCTCCTTCGTGCTAAAATCTATATACTTATCTGGATTTGTGTGTCTTCAGGTGAGCACACATGCACCTAGTTTTGACCCTTGACACAGGATTGTATTCTAAATCACAGCTAAATCCATCCATTTCAATACCATTTTCAAAATATGAGGAAAATAACAGTCTTGTGTTTCTGTGTGGGATTTGGGGCTTTCTGTGCCACCCAGCCTGACAAACAACATCTTGTTTTATGCAAGTTTGAACAGAAACAAACACGCCCTTTTTTTTTTTTTCAGAAAAGTCTGCTGAAATTTAGTACACACATGTAGTATGCACAGGAAAAGTGTCAACATGCTTTAATTCAGCTTTCTTAAATTTGATATTTCCTGGTTTCTTCACTCTTCAATGGCCGTAAACTGAGTATCTTTGGGTTGTGGACTAAACAAAACATTAAAGGACATCATCCTGGGCTTCGGGAAAGACTGATCAACATTTTTGACATTTTTTTTTTACATTTTACGGACCAAACAACTGACTGATTAATCATAAATATAATTGACAAATTAATAGATAATGAAAATAATATTTAGTTGGATGCCTAACACATAGTGTGACAAATGGATGACATGTATCATCGTAACGACAGTCTTCAGTAAGGCCTCTGTAGAGATAAAAAAAAAAAGGAGTAATCTCAATCGAGGTCTCTTAATCTTTTCCCAGTCTCTTTTGCATTTTTGCAGCTGTACAGCCATTTGATAATCCTTGCATTACGCTCAATAACTGATGTCCCTTGATTTATCTTTCCATGTAACTCATTCTCCAGCAGTCCATCGCTGTCACCGCTGCTCCTGGAGAAGCAGCCTTCTGATGTAGAGACGCTGACGCTCCGGATGTTTGTTGTAATTTCATCTGAGCGTGCCGAGAAGTTCTCTCTGCCCAAGGACTTGATAACATCACCTTCCAGCCCGCAGTACTTGAAAAAAGTATCAAATTCTGCAAAGTTTTTCGAGTACCTGGAGCTGATGTCAGAGTGAGAACGACTGACCCCTTTGCCAGCCCCCCTTTCAAACTCAGGAACCGCCAGGAGACCTGCAGATTTCTTCACATTACCAGCTGTCACCTTTGTCCCAGAAGCATTGCTTGCTGTGCTGTGTTGTTCTGCCACTCCATTCCTCCTCCTCTCTGGTTCAGAGGGAGCTACATGTGAGCTGCATTCCTTTGCTGTGCCCTCAGGTGTGGTGATTTTTTCCTTGTTGCCCCCAGCTTCACGCTCCTTATCTGCCGCCTCAGGTAACGGAGCATTTTTCAGCAGCAGCTTACGTGTTATATGGTGTTTCCGGTCATTTGTTGACCCTCTCAGTAACTCACATTTCTGCCTGTAAAGCATAAGGGAGTCCGGTCGTTTTTTGGAGCTGGATCGACGTACCTGCCCTGCAGCGCAGCCTTGTGCACATGTAGTTTCTGTCGAGTTAGTCCCTGTGACAAGATTCCTACTACGGTTCGAGCTCCGATTAGAAGACCCAGTGCTACTCACAGAAGCTGATCCAAGGCTGATCACTGACTCCTGAGTTGAGTTGACCACCTGTTGGCTTTTGACATATTTCAGTTTGCTCGCAGCGAGCCTCTCCACAGCACTCACGCGTCCTTTCGTCTCACTCTCCAGTTCCATTTGCTTTCGAAGGTATTCAGGACCCTTCTCAAGGATCTTTGTGGTGTCGCTGGTTACCTCCATTGTTGTTGAAATGAGGATTTGAATCAGTTATTTCCAAAAGAGTGGGTAATCCTTTAGTTCAGCATGTGGTCTCTCCGGTGTTAGAGGTAAAAGATTCCATTCAAGCCTGTTCTTTGCCTGAGCACGTATCACAACAGGAGATTTCACCTTGTCTGTTCAAACATATTACCCCACCCATTCTGCACAAGGCTAGTTTTAACCAAACACAAGCTTGTACAAAGTACACTTGATACCATCACAAGAGAGAACGGTGAAAGCCGACACTGCTGCTGATTTTTTTCTCTAGTCCTGGTGAGAATGTGGGCCTTTATCCTTGTTGCTCAATACAGGACAAAAATCTTACATTATCAAGAACCGAGAAAACTTGTTTCTGTCTTTACAAAGAACTCTGCGCTATCTTTTATCTCCTTATTTACCCAGAGACACTGAGTCATCAAGTAGGCTTGGTCCTCATTACAGGGTAAATGTTGTGCAATAAATGTTTACTCCAGCCTATTCATCTGTAAATCATACGGTGTGATGTGTCCCAGTGGGAGTGCAGTTTGTCAAAGCCATCAAAACAGTATTGTGCAACAATAACGATTCAAAGAGGAAATATGTGTTTGTGGTTATTAAATCAAAATTTGGGGTTTTGTATTTTCTTACTTGCTCTATCTTACTGGTGGAGTTCAGTGGCCTGTTGATACTTGTGCATGGTCAATTAAAGGTGATGACACGTTTTAGATCAATCCCCTGAGCTTGTCAGAAACACTTTGGTTGTATTGCTTAAAGCTTGGGTTGGTAAGATTGTAGAAACTAGTGAGAGCAAGCTAAATCTTGAAATATCAAACTGGAAAAATCCCACCGCTTCCCTTCAGGCTGCCTCCAGTGCCACTCCTCCAAAACACATGAACGTGCACTGCCTGACTAAACAGACATTGCTTGCCCAGTAGCTCTCGTTGGTCAGATGGGAGATGTATTAGCCGCTAGTTCGCTACATTCAACAAGCTTTCTAATCTTTTGTAGTCTAATAAACAAATAAATAACAACTTTGTTAAATGTCACAATCATATGAACACAACCTAAATAGCGGGCACAAACGCATCTCAGTCCAAAAAGGCTACCCGATGCAAGAGTTACTACTTACTGCTGTGGGTGTGTGCTTTGTGCTAATGTTAGCCTCTGAACGAGTCTGATGTGTCACGGTTTGGGTTTTTGGTTATTCCTCCTGCCTTTTTTTGTCCACGCACTTGTGTTTATTATTATTTGTTCATTAGCCCCTGTGTATTTAATTGTGTTTTCCCTTACTCTGTCAGTGTGTTTGTTTTCATCCTGCATCTGTTCCCTGTTCCTCTTGCATTCCTGCTGCGTTCCCCATGGCTGTGTGTGCCTTTTTGTTGCTTGCATTTTGGACTTTGATTTTTGGGACCAAAACATTACATGTTGCTGCTGCAGCAGCTCTGTTCTTTGGCTCAGGGGCAGTGTGCTTTGTGCTACTGAGTTAGCTAGCTGCGGAACAACAGGCTCAGTGGCTGTGTACTGTGAGCACAGCGCATTGTTGTCAATGCTAACCTAACCAAATACCTCATGCCCTACTAACATGTAAGAAAAAACATTATCATAATGAACGTAAACAACAAACATGGCTATTGTTAGAACTGACCGCTTTCACCGTTTATAGCTACTTGAAAATTTTGGCTGCATTTTCTCTCCCATAATAGCTTTAGCAATCTATCCGCCTAGCCTTGTGAAAGACGCCATTCATGTGCAATGAGTTCAGAGTGCACGCAGGCAGGCAGGTAAGTTGGTAGATGGACAGGTAACCCGTCCAGTCCTTTCATATGGGCTGAATGAAACAACAAGATGGGCTTATTATGAGGTCTGCAACAGCCACAGATACTGGATTTTTTTTCTCTTATTGTGAGAGCCTTTGATTAAGTTATTGCTGCCAGATGTTGAGAAATCTTCCGCAAATACAACACATAAAGCCTCTAGAATAACTTACCAGCCCAAGCTTTAAAATCACACCAGACCGTTAATTTGAAACTTCCATTGTAAAGTTATGACATAACAGTACCAAAATTAATTGGTCTAAACAACAGCATAAGTACTTTGAAGACAAAAACCCTGATGCCAAAACACCCACATACTTGTTAAATAACTCTTCAATGAATAACAAATGGCAGTTTAGTACTGTGCAGCATCCAGTTGGACTCATTTAATGTGCTTTGTCCATCATACTTATCCCACCGGAGTCCATTTCTGAACATGTGCATCAGTCTATTGAAACCATAAAACAATTCATTTTACAGTTCAGTAAATGCCTCGGTGGTCTGGACAGCTGGACCATACTGGCGTTCTTCTGTGCATATAAATACCTGAATATATGCTCAAATGTTAATTAAAAACGTTAAAACCATGAGTGATAATGAGAAGTTACAATGCGTAATGTGTGCGAACATTATAAACATAGTGTAATATGTAATATTGTAATGGCAAGTGGGAGGAGCTGATGTAACATTTGTATAATGAAAGAATTGCAATTGGTGATAATTATCCAAAATGAAAACAACTCTCCACTTCACTTCAACATGCTCTGCACTACCAACGCAAATGCCTCGATAAATGTTGGTAATTAAAACAATCACAGATATGTTGGAACATTTCTTTAGATTTCAGTTTTCAATTTTATCTTGTGACAGTGCTGTGCCTATGATCTAGTTAGGTGTACGCACAGCAACCACTTGGGAAAGAGTGAGGAATAGAACATGTTTTGGCTGACAGTACCTGTTTTGTTCACCACAAACGCAGCTGGAGATGTCCTGACTTCACATCGAAAATATCCAGTTTGTATTGCCACAAACAAGGCTAGAAAGCGTCCTGTGATCAATTTTATATTTGTGTATAAATATCCAATTTCACGGTTACAAATTGTGAAATGCAGTCTTGACCTGTGGTCACTGGCTTGGCAGCCTTTTTGCCTGTAACTCGACCACAAACATGATGTTTTCACGCGAAGAAAACACTTTGCAGAAACATTAACTGCCAACATTTTCCTGGCCAATTGGCTGAATGGGTGACTGAGTTAGGGTTTTCCACAGCAATAAAGAGAAACCCTTGATCTTCACTAGTGACTCCTGCAGGCAATGCTGCTCCTGAACCCAAACTAGACCGATATTAATGGAGTGAATGACAGTGAATGGTCGACCTATCAGTCCTCAGGGCTGTCCTCTTTGCTTTCCTGGGATTTAAAATGTGTTCTGGCTGTATCTGAGAATGAGTTCCTAAAGGAGTGAGGGAGAAATCAGCAGTATGAATTTATGCAAACCCGTTTTTATCATATTCACCCCAAACTGCAAGAAAACAACATCAAAGTACAATACCGGCGTAAAAATGTTGAGCAAGTGTTTGGAATCCCTGTTGGCTCATTATGGTCGTGAGATCAAGGTTTGACTGCAATGGATGGAGATTAAAGAAAAGAAAATTTCATCAAAAAAGTAAGAATTTAAAAAGTGACTCCCTGTTCTTTGCTTCCTTGTGTAATTGGAAACATTCACTGAACTGTAATCTGAAACATCTGTGGCTGGACCTAACCTTAAACTCACCAGATCTACTTGTTTAAAAGGCAGAGGGCAGCACTGGAATGCATAGTGGTAAATTCATTAGTCTTGCATTGCCTTTGTCTTAATGATCCTACAGTGATTAAGACTATCTGAATCAACACCATATTTCTACCTATCTACACCTTTAAGAGAAAAGATCCAGTTGCCTACAATATAGCACTTAGTATTTCAATGACCTGGTTGACTGAAAAACCTTCATCAACAACCCAAATGACCTTACAGCCTTCCCTCAAATCATGCAAAATTATTAGTACAAATTTTCCGTGTCAGTGCATAATTATTAGCCCACACCACATCTGGTTTTCGTGTTGATTGCACGTATTCAGCTGCTCTTGATTTCTTTTGATTGGCTTCCCTAAGGTCAGAATGAACCATGAAGTTTTCTCATACTTCGTCCTTATTTGACCTACTTGTCAAATGAATCAACATAATTTCAGATACGTTTTCAGATTTCAGATCTCGGATTCTTGTGAAAAACAGAGCTATGCCAAAGTAACAATCACTGATTCCATGCACGAATGACAGTAATTTTAAATATGTTCATGCAAGAATCACGAGCATGTTGTCAGTAAACATCTTTTAAAAAACATCCTGGAATTTCAATTTTTTTATTGTAAGTTATCAATACTGCTGTCCTGAATACTGCACAAGTCATTCTTATACAGCTTCTGCTTCCTTTCTGCTTCTTTCTCAGTCTTTCTCACAGTCTAAAGTTATTATATAGTGGCTTTGTGAAGTTGTACCCATGCAGCTATTAGCCAAGTGGAGCTAAACTCCCTGTATTGTTACCTGCCCCTCTAGAATGTGCCCTGTAAAACATCCGATCCCGATTTTAAAACTGCTGAGAACCTGAACTTCTTTACTGCTACTGAGAACTGGCTCACTTCTAATGATACAACCCCTGCTGGCTTTTCTACAGTAACCTCTATTACTGAACTTAGCCTTAAATTAGCACAGGAATTTCTCCAAGCTTTATCATTATTACTTCTGCCAATGAGGGTTGTTCGTTAGTTGGTTTGTTAGCAGTATTGCACAAAAGAAAATTTCCACAAGAACTTGGAAGGAGGATGGGTCTTGGCTCAGAATGGACCCCAGTAACTTTTTGTTAACTTGATGGAAAAAAGGTGGCATCTACTAGTGAGTGCAATTAGATGTGGATCCTAATAAAAATCTGTTATTCTCCCACAACACAATGGAGATGATAATTCCATCCTCATTGTTTTGTTGTTCTGGTCTGGCTGTTATCGATCTGGTGATCTTAAATTATGGTGGAGATGGGTGGTTTAAAATTTAGAGTGATTCATGTATAGCTAGTTTGATTTTGGATTTGGCTTGATTGAATTAAAGGGGACTGTTGGGCCTTGGCGGAGGTATGCACTCTACTTAGCCCTGAATTTCCCAACCTCAGGAATGATTCACCTGTTGAGATTAAGCTTGTAAATCTCTTGCTGCTATTAATATTAAAAAGTTATTTTTTAAAAATATGTTTTAATTCTATGCAAATTTCATTTTTATTTAATTTCATTTATTAATATTTTGTCATTGTTTTGTTGTATTGAAGCACTTTGTAACATCATGAAGAAAAGCTCTATATAAATAAAGTTTATTATTATTCATTATAAATGCTAATGTCAGCATGCCAACATGCTTACATTGACAATGCTGACATGCTAATGTTTAACAGATATACTATCGACTGCTACTATTACTTTGTGAAAGCCAATGGGGATCCAACTTTTGGGGTTTTTCCACTGGCACTTTTGACTGCGCCATGCTGATTTGCTTTTCCATTTCCAGTTTTACTGAGTTGAGCCGTGCCTGGCCAAGACGGACCGTCTTCCGTCGTCTGGTGTGGGCTCAAGTGGGCTGCAGTGACGCTTTGACGACCCCACACCTCAAACAAGCCCGTGTTGCGATACTCAACTCATGCTTTGTGGGAACCCGTTTTTAATCAAAGTTTCTGTCTGTTCAACTCCCACTAATTTTGTAGAGTCCCCTGTTCAGTCCCTCTTCAGACATCTGCTGAATTTTACTGTTTCGTTTTGTTCACTTTCAGGCCTTTCAGAAGCCGTGTTAAGTTACTTCTGGTGAAAACCCAACGTTTCCTGATTTTGCGGCTTCATAATAAAATTATGTAGAAATTCAACACCACTGTGGCAAATACAAATCCCAGGTCTGTAACAATTTGCCGTAATGTGAGTGCTAACTACAAACAAAAATCACTACATCATAACAATGTTATGTGTTGAAAGCTTGTATGTTGAAGTAAACATGTATGTAACTCTGTGATCTTACCCTCTTACTGAAGTAGAACTTAGTGTACTTAATTAGCAGAGCTCTGTGTACTTCTATTCTCCAATAGCGCTGCAGGGAGTCAGCAGTATGTTCACCTGATCCTTGAAGCGGGTGGTGTTGTTGTAAAAGAAAGGCAAATCCCTGTAAACCGGGCCAACACATGTGTTTGGAAAAGGGCCAAATGTTCACCGAGTCTCGTGTGTTAGCATTCTAAACCTAATGGGGATGACATTACTTTTGCAGGTATTTAGTCTTAATTTTTTCCCCAGAATGGCTCTAGATGAAAAGCTAAGGGGGTTAACCCATCCTCTGTTGAGATATTTCACCCGAAACCACAAATGTCAACCTCAGGATCATAAACATCATTCGGGTTTATCCTTTACAGACCTTGAATGCCGACAGAGTTCGTGCCAATCCATAAAATTAGACATTTCATTAAACAACTGGCAGGTCAGGTTGCTTGCGTCTTTTACAGGAATTGGCTTTCAAATACAAACATCTCAAAAATCACATTTTCATAAATGATGCAAATAAAATACATTAACGTTGCAATGAGGAACAAAGTGTTTCAATATAGTTGTTGAATACACACACACACACACACACACACACACACACTCTCTCTCTCCCTTTGACTCGGGGGGTAAAAGATGAAACATGACTTCAAAGACTCCTACAGTTGAATCTAAGTGCAGTGGCAGCGTTTGCAGTCATTTAGCACGTTGTCTGATTGACTGTCTGACTGTGTCTGCTTAATTGGAAAAAAGACAGAGGGAGCAGGCTCGGAGAGGGACGAAGGGGGAGCACAGTAAACATGAACACTGACACCATTAGTCACTTTTCCCCTGAGCCCTCTCACTTTTATTTGATTCATAACTTATGCCGCTAGTTGGACAAACATATTCTACGCTTTAATGTGACTCTGCATCACCCGCTAATTGTGTTTTCATTGAGCCATTCACAATAATTACCATCCATCCTAGAGACGTGAATGAAACCGGCTGACTCAATTAAAAACCTCTTGCAAATTATAAGATATAATTGCTGCAGGCATCTTTTGCTTGCAGTTATTGTTTGAGTGTTATGTAAAGTAACTGATAATTGGTAATTATGCATGCGGTGCTAATTACCAGGAATATAAGGTCACCTCCCACTCAGTTAGTCGGTGTCTGTCACAAGCTCATCTTACTGTATTTCAAAAAACAAGTGTGTTTGGAGGATTACTGATGCAGTGTTTTTTATGTGATACATCAGAAGCTTTGATTTCCTTTCGCTTAATCTTTTCCTAGGACAGTAACAGACTCTTCTTCCATCTAAGGAAGAATAGCTCGAGAACATTTTAGAGCATTTAAACAGTCAAATGTTTCCATCAGAAGTTGGTGGAGACCAAAACAGAGTCAAAATGAGGTTGAATATTGGACTTACATTCAGCAGGTGGACAGAAACATGACAGAAAGGTGTAGAAAGGTGGGTGTTAGCCATAGATTCAACATATCGACAACATGTCAGCTGACAGCATGTTCCACTGCTCCCAAGAGGCCAAAAAATAATTTAATGCAAGGTTTAGGCCACGCTCTTGTGAAAAGTAAAACTTGACGGGATAGGTTCCATCCCAAGTGCAACAGTGGTGGTACCCTGTAGGCGTACTGAAACACCCTGGAGTGCACTTCAACATCATTGCTGCAGGAGGTCAGAAAGAAAGTCGGAAAAATAACAAATCAAAGCTAAAACCTTTAATGAAGACTAAACAAGCAGCATTTATTTGAATGTAGTCAGACAGTCTGGTGTTTTAGGCACCACAAAATCCTTTTCTACTCAAAACAGGTCCAAATTGATTTTTTAATCAAAAAACTACAATTCCATTGTAGTAGATACATAAATTTTGCAGGATAATGAGCAAAGAGACAACAGGTTTCTTTGTTAATTCCAGCCAATTCACTTCATTTCAATATGTCCAGAACACATTGAAGCGATCAGTGATTGCAACACTCCAGGAATATAAATCTGCTATATTACAACATTGGAACAAAGTTTTAAAGTAAAGAGTTCCAGTTAAGACTTCAATTATTATAAATAGCAATGAAGTCCAACACGTGTTTTAACTGGAATCATTCTTATGTATCAGCTCTACAAAACAAAGACTTTGATATTTTTTAAGGGGCAATTTGTAACATGTGGCCAGAATTTTTTGTTTAAAACATAAAAAAAAAATGACTATCATTATCTATAGTAATGATTGTGTCAAAGACATTTATGTCTCTGTGTTGCAGAGATGTCTAGTGAAGTAAGCGTGCTAACCAATTAGCCCCTGACCTCCGTTGGTGTCTGAGGCTGTGTTCACTGGGAGGCTGCTGAGCCCAGTTAAGCTGAGCTCTGTTGCTCATGTTGACTCCCCATATGATCCTAGGTCCAATCCAGGTATGCAGGTAGACTCCAGTCAACTAACAGGGGCCACCTAGCTGCATGGCTAACTGAGCTAACTTGCTAGCTAGTCGCAACAGCCAAAGATAGCCTCAGCAAAGAGGATAGTGAGTGGCAGTTAGCGGTTATGCTGACTTCTATATTTTCATTCTATTCACATAATGTACATCCATACACATCCTATACTCTTAGCTAGCAGTTGCAGTTAGCTACCTTGGAACCAAATCTCACATGCTGTACAAATTACAATAAGAGGGCAAAAATTCCAAACCCTCCATCTTTAAAAACATCAGCATTAATAAAAGACAGGTTTTCAGCAACTCTGTAAATGTAAAGTTATTTCCACGAGATGGAAGTGTGGCCCATGGCCAGATGAATCATCATATAGAACACATGCAACGCGCATCCCATGAATCCATCATAATGTGGAGCAGATGAAAAGCAAATCTGAGGTGTCAAGTCAGATAAAAACAACCAGGGAAATGGTTGTGAATGACTAGATGTCAAATCACATGAAAAGTGGCCAAAAAAAAAAAGAAAGAATCCTGCCATCTTTTTCCCTTTAACCCCAAATAAGTGTATTCTGAATTATGAGGGGTACACTGCAAAAACAGATATCTCTGTTTTCTTTTATTTTCTCAAATATTTTTTTTTTTATTGTGCAATCAAGGTAAGGAACCTGTGTCAAATAATGTACTATGTATTTCAGCATAACCAGCTTGCGGGCCAACATTGTTAGCATTGCCTTATACAGTCTGTATCTGTGGTTTGAGCGATGCATACATTATTCCCTAACTTCCATATGTTAGCCATATGTTTGTTTCATTATTTAAATCACAGGGGAAATGTACAAAGTGCCTAGGTCACAGTGCCATACTAAAGACCCATTGCTCCAAAAGTGCACGCTCCCTGTCCTTGTAGTTCAGTGACAGCTGGCCCTGTCCATGGTGCTGAATTGATGGGGGTCTGCCCATTTAGATAAAATATGTAAACATAAAATGTAAAATTTCCACATTTAAATTTCCTAAAAAAAAACCAACTAGGCCTTTGCTAGATAGTCTTTTGTTGAGCTGTGTAAATTTCTTAAAGCTAATGGTGCGTTTCATTCGTTCACCTGTCGTTATACTTTCAGAGAGCGATGAAGAAAGCCTGTGAATGTGACTGTGAATTTTAAAACATTTCCTCATCCATTTCTACCTGAGCAATGTAGATTGATTTTCCTCTGCAATGTTTTTTTTTTTAAAGAATGAACACAACTCACATGAGCCCAGGCTACTCATGTTTTTTTGTCTGTTTTGAGCGAGCGCAGTGGCAGTGGCAGAAATTACATACTGTACATTTAACAGGCTTTCTTTCTGGTCTTAGACCAAACAACATACCCTAACCTCAAGACTAGCATGACACTAAGATACTAAGGCCCAAAAACTCCAGGGAGAGTGTACATATTTAGATCTTTGGATCACTGGGATTTTTGTTTCTGGTCGAACGTATCATCAATCTTATTGGCTTTTGGTCCAATGGGACATTTTTCCGACTATTAGGGTTTCAGAATAACGGGTTGTCAGGACAACGGGTAATAGCAACAGGACACGCATAATGTGATTCTTCTGAGATGTGGAAGGAGAGCTAATGCTATATAGCCTCCCCCTTTCAATAATTTGGGATAAACACAACAGGAGCTGCAGATAACTCAAGAGTTGTTGAAATTCAATTCAACAATAAAGTAATATCTGCTGGGATCAGTGCTAATGTCAGTAGGCTGGGAGAGCTAGCTTCCACTTTTTGAGTGGAATGCAATCTTGGCCATTTTTAGGGGATAATTGCAGCTTAGTGTGCCAGCAGGAACCAGTTTTACTTGGAGAAAAAGAGCTTGCTTTAATATTTGTATGATGTAACTACAGTATAAAATACTCCAGTCAGATAGATACATACATACTTTATTGATCCCGAGGGAAATTTAGACATCCAGTAGCAGCATACAACTTACAACAACAGACATGGCATTGGTGCGCCACAAAAGTTGACAGTGCGTCTCCACAATGCCAGCCCTTGAACTTCAGTCGACCGCTGCTGTGAGACCCTCCATTCAGAGAAACAAGCTTTTTCCCACAAACATGGTGGAAAAACAAAAAATTACACACAATAGCTGCAGGACTAATGTAGTTTATATTTCAAAGAATTCAAAGCTCAGCTTGACTTTACATTCATATAAATTTAAAGGGCTTTAATTATAATTGTGGACCTGTCTGGCAAAGGACATAAAAATGTATCGTGTAAACAGCATCAGAGGTTTTGAGTTAATGAGTCATGGCCATATGTTGGTTTGATTTGAAACATTTTCCGGAGATTAGGTTAAAGCTCTCGCAGCAATTAAGACAACCACTAAAAAACATTCAAAGCATTCTTTGCAAAACAGCTCAGCTTATTTTTTATAATGCTGCTTACTTTTTGGGTGGAAAACAAATACAGGCTGTATTCAGGCAGTCCTGTATACCATATTCTGATTAAATAGATCCCTTTTATTAGTTTTTGACTATAGTGTGAAAGACAGCTTTGGACTGGTGAGACCAGCATGTGATGAAGTCCACAGGCTGAAAGGTATTAGTACCATAATCACATTGTCTTTTATTTTGCAAGTCTGCTGGAGTTTGAACTCTTCAGGCTATTTTTCTTCTCCGTGTATGCTCCTTGAAAGTAGGTACAGCTGTGCCAGAAATCCTACATTATAGACACTGATGTAGTCAGATATTGGGCAGTACACACCCTGGAGAGGCTCGCAAAGTGAGCGGATGCTTACAGCAGCTAGATGAGGATACACACTTTAGCAATGTAGCAACGTCCTCTGACAGTGCTGACTCTGTGGATACTTTAAAGACTCTTTTTTAAGTTGGGAATTGGGACATTTCCATAAATGTGAGGCAAAAGCTTATGTCACAGTTCAGAAGAATGTTGTACAACACCACGTAATCTGTTATAAATGTCTCACTTCTGTCTGGGATTTTCACATGACCTGCGAATTTCATACCATGACTCATAACATGGGAATGCTCCAGAAGTCTATAAATAGTGAATATTGTGTCTTATTAAGGGGCCCATTGGGATCTTATAGTCTGAGGAGACCTTTAATCCAAATTTGCCGATGCTGTTCTCTGACGTCATAAAAGTGTGGAATTGATTAAGCCTGACAAAGCTTTTAACTTCCTAATGGACCAACTGGGCTTGTATGTGTCTAATTTACATCAAGAAGAGCTAAAAACTTTTTTTACATAGTGATTAACGGTTGTTGTTTTCTCCCTGTACCCCTAACATTTATTATCAACGCTTGAAAGCTGGGATAAACTAATTTGGCAATAAAATAGTTGACACTGTTACAAGCAAGTGAGCTCGACTTGCATATGTTTTAAATTGTCAAATTGTATCAAAAACTATATTACTTTACTGTAGACTGCTAATTATTGGATACCAAAGGATTTGTTAAGAACAATTGTGACAGAAACTAATCTGTATTATATGTTATATGAACTTGCACTCATAGTAGGCTACTTGTTAAGCAGAGCGGACCGTTCATGAGTTTTATCGGATCACTGTTACTGATGCAGGCCTACTCATTTGTAGGCAACATTTTCATGTTGTACTTTAAGTGTACAGAAATCACCCATATTTTATTAATATGAAAAACAGTTTTCAACATGAAATCTTAATTGACATGATAATTTGCAGGCCTTATAACTGTGGATTAAGTAAAAAAATGTATGACATGTGACCTGGTGGGAGAAAGCAGCAAAAATTGTAAATACTCTACTAGGCTAGTAGGCTAAACTGTAGGCTACAATAAGTAAATTAAGCTTTTTAGTTATTTTTACGCCTCTTCAAACTGTATCAAAGTGTATTTTTTCCCTAACAATCAAAGTGTGTCAGATTTGTCTGGTAAAGAGTAACTTAGCCTGTCAATCATTTACAGATAAAAAGGATAAAACAGAAAAAGTTTTATTTTCTAAGCTTCAGGGATTTCTCTAAACCAAACGAATATTTATAGTATAGCACTTGAAACCAATGGTTATTATACCTGCAGCATTTTTATAATGTCTAATCAGTAGTTTAAAAATAATTACATTTTTTTTTCTTTTCTTTTTACAATTCTTGTTCAGGCGCTTGTTGGCCACCACTGGTCCACGCTTCAGGACCCTTCAGTACAACATGGCGGCCGTAAATAAGTCGGTGTTGTTCGTTTGCTTGGGTAAGAGACTTCATTTAACCCCGAAGAAGCTCATGTGATACACATAGAATGTGACCGTAATACAATGAATATTACAGTAAACCAGTTATAGCATTTTAATAGTTTATGTTGGTGTTAGATAAGTTTAATAGCGCTAGCAAAATGTTACAGCTAGCTAAGTCACTCGGCTAAATGAATGAGCTCAGTGCGATGCTGCCAACTCTCATAAACTTTTCAAATTTAATTCACTGATATGCGCAGTTATTGTCCAGCCAAGTGTGATGGGAAACATCATAGTTTTGTAGAAACGCTGAGTAACGGCACCCTGTTAAATAAAAGGGAGGAGTTTTAATGACGGCATACTGGAAGTCTGAACTCGCTGTCTTTTTAATGTCAGGTCATAGTCCACCTGAAACCTCTTGCTAAGTAGCTACATGGTCTGCACTTCCTGCTAATGCTGTCAACGCTACAATGTTGGAGGAAGTATGCGGAACTCAGCTGACCTAGATAAAAACTGCAACCAAGATTGAAGTAATCTACCACCTAAAACAGGGTTTGGTTTGACAAGCAACGTGGATCAGTTAATAATCAGTCAGCTTGTGAGAAGCCAAAATATCAGAAGATCATGTGTTAGTTTTGTCAACAGGGAGAGAGTTATGAGTAAGATAAACATAAAACAATTCATATTAAAGGGACAGTAAAGTAAAAATCTGTGATACTGTTTCTGAAATGTATGTTGTCTCACGTTGTGTGTCATTATGTTGCCCACATGTGTTACTCATCATGATAATTTGTTATGTTTTGCCACATTATATTCATCCTGGTCTGTCATTAAGAACAAACGCATCATTAAAAATATTTATTACATTTTAAAAAAGTAAAATTTAAAATTATAGAAGATATTCTTTATGTAACAGTGCACCTGCATTTGGACACTGAACATGCTGTAGTGTCTAGCGGTATTGTAGCTGTATGGGGGTAAATCCCTTGAGTGTTTATTTTATTATAATAATTATTATTTTTTAAAACATTGCATTAATGTTTCTCATTGTGTTTGTCATTTTGACAGGGAACATTTGCAGATCCCCCATCGCTGAAGCAGTCTTCAGGAAGTTGGCAACAGAAGCTGGTGTTGTGGATAATGTAATTAATCATTGGCTTAATAATAGAATCAATGACATTTTTTACCTGATGGTAGAAAAAGCACATTTTTTACATTTACAAAGAACTTTTATTTTTTATTTTTTAAATCTCTCCCAGGCTAACGTAACACATTTTTCAAATTAGCAACAAGTATTGAGCACATGGAAACACTTAAAGGTCCTATTTGCGATGAAAGTTGTTTTTTGAGTCTTATTCCCAACTTGTCAAATAGCGATGCTTTGGGATTGTAAGACGGGTTGGCCAGCATCCCTGTGCATCATTATTTGACGAGTTGGGAAACCCAAAGCGTCAGCGTTTGACGAGTTGGGAATAAGACTCTGAAATCAACTTTTCTTACAAATAGGACCTTTAGATTACCAAACCAGTTAATCAGTTTTGCATGTTTACAACATTTGTTAGCAATAATGCTTTTTCAAAACATGCTTCCACTGATTATGGTTATTATTATATAAGTGCTTAATAATCGTTACTGGTGGCAGCTGCAGCCTCTTAATGATAAGAAATGAGGAAAAGATGTGTTTCAGAAAATGTATCCTGGACTCCTTCTATTGACTACTAATCCTGTCCTCGAGATTTAGACCTGTACATTCTGTACCACCTACCACATGCCTGAGTATGAATCATTTTTTGCTGTGTTATTGTTCCCTGTGCTCTCCTCTGCCTAGTGGAGGATAGACAGTGCTGCCACCTCCACCTATGAGATAGGAAACCATCCAGATGACCGTGGTCAAGCCTGCATGAAGAGGCATAGCGTGCCCATGAGACATGTGGCCAGGCAGGTACGACCACCACCTCTGCGCCTACCTTAGCTTAGTTAGAGCCCCCTTTCTGTTCTCTGTGTTTGCAGTGGGTCATAGACAGTGGTGCCACATCCGACTGGAATATAGGCAGCTTACCGGACGCCCGCGGTCTGGCCTGCCTAAAGAAGCATGGCATTGAGACGAGCCACAGGGCCCGACAGGTACAACCATATGTCCCGTGGCTCCGCTCGCCTTGTTGATGTTTGTGTGTGTGAGTGTGATGTTGCCTAGTACACACCCAGGTGCTGCTGTTGCTCAGTCACTTGGCATTTGACTAGCTTTTTGCAGCTTTTTCCAATTTAATATCGCAGCTACAGGCTAAGTTCTTTGTGACTACTCTGTGAAAAGAAACACATGTTCATCTGAACTGCAGCTGAACTGGATGTAGTGTCCAACCAACGTTGATGATTCGGATGAACTGCATATATCACAAGTGTGTGTAATAATGATTTACTTTTAGTTTTACTTATCTTCTTTCGCAAATGGTCGAATAGAAAATTAGTTTTAATTTTTCAATGTCAGATTTTTTCAGTTTCATTAAAGATCATCTGCACTCTGCTTGAATACGCCCCCATCCCAAATTAAGAACATTAATTCAAACCGTGACTCTTGCTCTGAAACTCAGTGAGAAATCCTTTGGTAATGAACATTTTAGAATGGGACCACGATCAATTGATAGTGTAATAAAATGAGTGTACGCATAATTTATTTGCATTCATTTTTAAGCTATTGTTTTAACTGCTAGACAAAAGTTAGACAAAAACCTTTACAACATGGTCATTGATGGGCTACTTATTAACCAGTGTTTGACTCAGTGGTAGTATTGGTGGTTTACAGTGGTTCTCTCTTTGTTTGGCGTATGACCCCTTCAGTCAGAACATTGTGTTGAGCTCTCCTTACAAGATGTATGTACAGCAGGGCTCTCAGAGTGTTAGGTTCAGTTTGGCCCACCAGGTGATTCTAGTGGGAAAAATAAAACATCATAATAATGCTCGTGCTTTTGTGATTTAAAATGCTCTTTAAATATTTAGAAATCATTAATTTTTCATATTCAGACCCTAGTAACATTTTGCACCTTAAAAATACAATAATGCAGTAGGTGTTTGCTTTTGGCCCGTGGCCCACTATTAAGTTACAGTTTTTGCCTTCCAATAGAAAAAGTTTGGGCCTCCGGAATATATGGTATCTGTGTGTGGTGCCAGATCAACCAAATATTAAAATATTTTTTTCTTTTGAATTGACTTGAAAAGCCAAGAGAAAATAATCATTATTGTGTTTTGCATAAAAGTGTTTTTCTGCTTACTAACCTGTGAATTATATGGTGAAAGATGTGAACGCATACTAAAAGTAATGAGAACAATAAAAATGCTCTTTTTAACACAGTATTAATTTACTCTTCAGTGGGCAGCAGGTTTAACCTAAACCTCAGATACAGTGACCTCTTGTGACAGTTAACTGAACTCTACGGGACACGGCAGCTGGTTAAGTTTCCACTCGAAAACAGTTAAAAATTTAATTTCAAGTGGTTTTCTACACATTTAAACAATTTTTGAACTTTTTTCCCAAGTAATGAAGTAATTTTTAAAAAAAAAACGTGTTTTATCTTGAAAATATCTTTTCTGTGCGTTTGGGTCAAAGATCCTGTTGACCAGGCGTGTGTTTATACTGTTGTACAACGTGATCTTACCCATGGTGTATGAAATATTGATCGAGCCAACGTATCAATCATTGTGTCACCTCACAGCATGTGTTTCAAATTCTAAAACAGGCCTGAAATTACACCATGATGTTTGTCCATGTAGGGCCTTCAGGCTTTGTTGGCTTATACTCAATGCAACTCCTACTCCCCTGTGCCCTTAAAATACTCTTCTTATGTTTCCCTGAGAGAACTCCTGGTGTTTCACTCTGTGCTTGAGATCTGCCGTCTTGTTGGTTTGTCTCACTGCAAACCATTCAGTCGGACCCTCCTCTGATCTCCTCAAAGCAGGATGGGGAGGCTCAGCGAAATCCACACAATGAGCTTTGACAAGCTTTTGCTCTTTCCTCCTTTCCTTTATCACCCTTTTTATTTCCATCACTGGCTAATGCTCCCACCCTCCAATTTTTTCCTGTGAACTATGCTAAACTTCTGCCGCTGCCAGTATCCCAGCAGACAGGCCAAGTGGGAGATGCTTTGGAGCACATTGTATCACCACATAAACAAAAATGTTTGTTTAATAAAGAAAATGTGCTAAATGGCCAGACCGACATTTGATTTGAGAGAGCTGAAATTTTTATGACAACTTATCAATATGTTATCATAGAGTCAACATTTACATAAAGTAGTTGCCAATGTTTTAAATTAAGACACAATCCAGAGACAGCCCAGGGTTGCGCTGTGGGATTTTGGTGAATTGGTTCCTTGGATGTAGATTGTATAGATTCTTATATAGGTTAGTGGTGTTGAGATACACCAATATTGACAATAATGATGATATTAAAAAATGAAATATTGGTGTCATATTAATAATACGCATGTAATAATATTGTGTAAATAATCGAGTGCCCGTTTAAATCATCTAATTTCTTTCCGTTCTTGCTGTATCATTGTAGGTGACGCTCATGCACCTTAATTCTGGTTTCTACCGTTCTATGCTATAAAACAGCAAAGAAAAAAAGAAGATGACGCTATAATTAGCTTGCTAGCTACAACCTATGGCTGTTATTGCTGAGACAAAATTGTGTCCGAGAAGATGGCGGACAAGAGCGAGAAACTCTACCCGTAGTGCGGGTAAATCTTGCAATAATATCGTTCGTGTTAATTATTTCAACCACGATAATCATGTATCTGCGATAGTGATATGTATCGTCGATAGACACGTCATTGATAGCAAAGAGAAAATAGTTAACTGACTATTTTGGGATGGGGGTGTATTAATATTTTCACGTGTATGCATTACATTTAAACCAATGGAAAGCCTGTAAGAATACGCCCTGGCTTATAAACAGCCTATCATATCCCTTGATAATTGAGCGAGCTACAAGTGACATGCGAATAGCCAGTCATTTAACAGGTGTGTCGTTCGGTTGCACCATCGCCACCTAAGTGACAACAACAGAAGAGCGTGTCAGAGGTGTGACTTAGATCCCACTGCAGTGCAGACCAGCTCAGTCTTAAAAAATTATAGAAATAGATCAGGTAATTAAAAAGAATCAATAATTAAAGATATCAACCTGTGAGAATGTTACTTTCGTGGTAGACTTTTTAGTTATTGTTGACAAATACATTACAGTGTGTTTTAAACCAGTTACTAAATGTTGTGTATAACACTATTTAGAAGATTTAAAGTCAACAGATGCCAAATACTTTTGTTTCTAAATATTTGATTACTTGTGGGGCTTTGGTGTTGTTCAGTGTAGACATACTTTAGTAAGAAATGCATTGGTGTTACTAATAACGTTTATGATGGCACATGATCAGGAACCTAAAACTGATGCAACTAAATGGAATTCAGACATCCTAAATGTGTATTATTTATTTACATGTGTGCTTGTCCTACAGTGATATATCAAAACGTCTTCTGTGATAAAAGGCCTGTTATTTATTATTTTCCACCCAATTTCCTGATATCTCTCCACATCTTCTCAGGGTCTTATCATCTTTTAAACGTGAACTATTTTATGTGTGTCTCCCTGCTCATTCCTCATTTACAGTAACAGCCCCCAGCTCACACTCAGCCAGATATTTCAGAAATCAAACCGACGTCTGCGTCAGCCTCGTAGGACGCCTCGGATGATGTTTTTTTTTTAACAGGGGATAACCACTGTTTCCGTTAAAGTGTGAGGGTGTAAGGGAGACAGGAGCAGAAAGGTCAACAGCCTCTTTGATTATCACCGCCACAGATTACCGCTCTGTGTGAGAGAAAGGGTGTGAAAGTGTTAACATGGATAATAAAGTGGCTATAACCAGACACTGGGAATATAAACAGGGATTCAAAACACCCATGTATTCCCCTGCTGCTGCATGAATGTTGGCATCTGCCTCTATTATTGAATGTGTCTGTATGTCAACATCTCGAGCATAAAATATATGTAATATTCTTTTGTTTCTCTCTTCTCTTCTTTATTTGTTTCCTGCTGCCCTCACCGCCTTCTTGGCATTCCTATAAATTTCCTCTCAAAGTCCTTAAAAACTTAAGGGTGCTGCCTGGATTTTATTGCTGCTTGTTCTATTAAATCATCAGTAAGCACAGTGAACACTTTGTACAACACCCCTCCACATGCTAACAGATGTGCAAATTATGGCATGTTTCCACTGCATGGTACGGCTCAGCTCTACTCGACTAGACACACTTTTGGTACCAGGTACTTTTCTTGATATCGTTTTCAACTGAGCTGATCATAGCAGCGACGGTGGGTGAAATTACATCATCTTCATTGTGACACAGAAATAGAAACATGGGATGGCAGATATTGAAGAGATGGCTGTTTGTAAGAGCAATGCTTTGTTTCACTAAAGGACGAAAGAATGCTGTAAAAACAAAAAAAAAAGGAGTTTTAGGAAAGCAGAGAAGATGAGACGATACTAGTGACTCCGTGTCATGCAAGTGACTGTTCTAGTGACCAGTGTCATACCGTACTGTACCATGCAGTGGCCCCTGGTTGATTTGGGAACACCCGTGGTTACCGTGATCAGAGAAAATGCAGTTTATTAATGCACCAAAAATTTCATGCAATTTCAACAAAATGTTGGTTTGTCTCTTAACAGTGCTCCGATATGCAAAGTATAGTAAAGCTGGTAATTTTGCTGAGGCGTTGGAGGTGTGCACCCTGTTGTCTAAAGGCTTATTGTGGCTCCATATTGCGTTATTAATCCCTTGCAAGAACTGAAGTTGACACAACGCTGACAAAGCGCAAAATTACTGTTGTTTTGTCAGCACAATTTTGATGAACAATCGCTGTCAGTTAGCATTGGTGACAATATACTACACTTCCTGTGATTGCTTCACAATAAAAGCCACCCTATTTTTTACTACATAACGTTTTTAATGTGAACCAGATGTCAGAAATGCTCGTTGCATGTTTGCATCATCTGGAAGTTAAAGGTGCCCTGTGGACCTTTCTGTCGAACAGAAGTTATGTTTGCATTGTTTCCTGTGTGTGTGCGTGCAGAAATGGCAAACTCTGCACTACCATTTAAACTTCCGTGTAGCGGGATAACTAAAGAATGTAAATACTTGCTATTCCTGAAAACATGGTTTGAGTTTTTTTAAATTGTCAGGGTTCTAATTTTAAATGCATGTCTCAATGACCCGACTGTCTTTATTGTTTTATTGGAAATGAATTATGTATTTGATTTTTACTGCATTGAATTAAACTCTCTCTTAAGGACCACAGAGAGGCTCAGCAGACTGTACTGTGCTTCCTCACAGAGCCAACAGTAACATTTGTTTTCTCCTATGTTTCTCCACACTTCCAGGTGACCAAAGAAGATTTCAAGAGCTTTGAGTACATTCTCTGCATGGACGAGAGCAATTTGAGGTACAGTTATTTCAGCTCACAGCGGAAATGTTTATTATTTCTCTGAGTGTGGATAACAGTTGGCTACAGAGTCGCAAAAAAAACACTGGTGTTATGTGTTAAGTATCCTGTTTTAGTTATAAAAGGTTCCCTTGGATCAAAAACAATATTTGCCTTGAGAAAGGGGTTAAACTAGGTTGACCTGCTAACTGTTTCGATTGAGATTTGCTACTTCTTGACATGCACATGAAAATGGTGGTAACATTGAGCTATAACTAACGTGTAGGTGAAAGCCTCCCTTTAATGAGCAATATCCTCTCTTAAGCTCTTTCCAAAGGTCAGGGGGAGGGATATTTTTTGATACTTTGAACGTTTAGGGATCATTTTGAGATCACATGCTTGTGGCAGATCTGATCTGTAAGCAGCTTACTGAGTTCTTTGGATGCCTCGTCTTTGCTCTTTGGGCAGTTTTTCTCTCCTTTTTCTCCCACATTATTTTTTTCCACCCATGCTAAGCTGACGAGACTGAGAAAATGAGACCCTGTCCTAGACAAAAGGGACTCAGTCTCAGTTTAGTTTACTTTAAATCAAACCTATCTCATTGTTTGCAACTTCAGAGTGTTACTTAATGGTTTGACCTCCTGCTTGAGTTTGAATTTTGTTACTTCAATGTGGGATTTACCTAAATAAGCTGAGATGTTTTAATGATATCCTGAATCAAGCTTATACCATTGTTAGTGTTTTGACAGGAAGTGTATCACACAGATATCATTATAATGGGGTTGTTATGTTCAGTCTATGTTTGGAAGTCTTTTTAACATGACATCTCTGCACGGCGGACAGGACAGATGTTCCAACTCATATCTAAGCGGCAGACAAAAAATACTGTATAACATTACATGTATTAAATCCAAAAAGAGCTGATTGTTATTCTGTGTTAAACCTTTCTGTGTGTTTCTTGTTATTCCTCCTGGAGTTACGTATTTTCTCTCGTCTTCACAGTGAGTTGAACAGGAAAGCGAAGAGTGTGAAAGACTACAAAGCAAAGATTGAGCTTCTCGGTTCATATGACCCTCAGAACCAGCTCATCATCAAAGACCCGTATTATGTAAGTATTCCAGTAAACTCTCGGGTTGAGTATTTTCAAGCATAACTAAGATGATTCATCAGTCTTTGGGAAGATTGACTATCACTGAGGGAGCTGCGGTAAAAGTCAAAAGATTTGGAAACTCCAAATTCAAGTGTGAATTAATATGCCAAAAGGATAAGTGGTCATAAGACTGTTGGAGCACGTTGGATTTCAAAAGTGTTAACTGCTGTCCCAAACGGCAACACTGAGGAGGCAGGGTAAAAAGCCAGCTGTCATACCGCGGCAACAAAGACTCATCATCAGATCAGCTTTGCTTTTTTCTAAACTGAACCAAACAACGCCAACATAATGTCGCACTAGAGTGGGATTTTTAGATAGCATGTCTGCGTGACATGTAACATAGTCTGAATCACCGGATGTAGATTGTTGGTGAAAGCCTGTCATTGGGCGCCTGTTTCTGTCTCCCTTCCACTATCTGCGTGTTACTGTTTTCAAATTTGCAATCGCTGTGGAAAACTACGACGACCTCTGAGCCAGCGTTTCAGCAGACCTCAGCCGTGTCAAGCTGCACAGAGCAGATCAAGCCAGACAGGAAGTTGGACAGCAGAACAGCATTCGGTCAATTTTCAAAATAAAACACCCTGTGCAGACTCTGGGATCTACAGCAAAACAAAGTCAGACATATTAACAATATACTTAAAACTGACAAATGACGAAATAAACACAATCTGAGCAACTCAACAGAATCAGGCAGGCATGACGCGCCGCTCTTGAAACGCTCCCAGTGGGATATGAAACCACTAGAGGACGGAACAAAACAGCGTCGCGCATGCCAGGTAACAGACGTGCCCAGTGGAATCAAGGGGTAAAACAACAGTGTGTGGGTCAGTGGATGTCCTGTCAGTTTTACTCTGTTACTACCTCTACTGCTGGCTTAAAGGTGCAACAACAATGCAGTTTTTTTTTTCTCTGTATGAAGTTTAAATTTCAAGCCCCTGAAAACTTGCGATAATCAATGAATGGCAATTAAAGACCTCCTTTGATATTCAAGAGATTAACATAAAAAGTTATTCTGCTTCTTCGGGACTGTGTGGCTTTGGTTTTTATCAGATTGACAGTGGTCTGGCAACACAACCAGACAACTCCCCGACGGTCATTATCAATTCTGATTGATGCACTGACATCACTGTTTTATAACAGAGCTTAGATAATAGGTTTTTCGGTGGCCTTAAAACAAGACTTGAAACTATTAGATAGTGCCTGGTGAATGTAAACTGTCCAATGTGTCTGGAAATAACACAAAACTGTCATGTCCTTTTCTTGCAATGGCTGAGCACCTGTTCAGAACAACACGTCATTAGAAGGATTTCCCAGAGAACAAAAAGAACAGGAAATGTTGCTCAACAGAATCACTTGAAGTTTGTTTAAAGACCGACCATGTCTGTCTTTGCTACATGTGTTAGTTCTGGAGAGTGTTTACCCTCCAGAGGGAACGATTGGATCATGTCCAGGCACATTTCATGAAATAAACAGCATCAAAACCAAACACTCATTTCCTTGCTCTCTCAATTTGAATAAATACCTAAATTGTTACCAACCCCTCAAGCCCAGTGCAACCACAATACATTACTTTAACAGAAGTGTTGATTACTTGGACATCACTATAAAACGTCTTTTTTGTTTG
Source organism: Pagrus pagrus (assembly GCF_965226575.1). NCBI lineage: Eukaryota > Metazoa > Chordata > Actinopteri > Spariformes > Sparidae > Pagrus > Pagrus pagrus. Next base: position 10,622,337 of record NC_140200.1, read on the forward strand.
CTCATTGCCTTTTCACTCTCCATGGCTCGCTCGCTCATTTTGTTCCTGACGTGCTATCTCTGCAGTTGAAAGTCCTGCCAAATTGGACTTTGCTTCTTTGCCTGTTCTTCATCCTCTCGAGGGTTATGAGTCAGAAAGACAGGAGTTGGAAAAGCGAAGGGGATAAATGTTGTGGAAGGTTTATTATTAATGATTATTTGTTGATCTACATTTAAAAATATCCTGACGGATGTAGCTCTGTCGGCCTAATCATAATGTTTTTGTGGCCATCGGCTGTGCTGTATTAGATTTTGTGGGACCAAGCTAAAAGAGTCATCAAATTACAAGTGATATGGCTGGAAGAGAAGGTCGTGGTTGACCACAGTTTATGTGGCTGCAGTCAGTTACATGAGTTTGTCTCCGATTTTGGCTTTGAGCGCCGCTTTACTTTTTGTGGCGGTCGGTGCGAGTGTGTGTTTTTGTAGCTCCTTTAGCCAAAAGACGGAGTGAATGAATGCCCTTTACAGCCAGTGTGGTTTGGACACTTGACAGTATTAGATTGCGCTCCCTCGTGAGAAACCACATGGAATGACAATAAAGAGAGCCAATAGGAACCAGTGCGTGAACAGATAGAGACATAAGTTTCTTGTTCGTTGAGTGTGACTGTAAGGGTAAGCTTTTTGTGTGGTAATACGAGACAAAATTGACAGTTCATGCATAATTTACCATTAAACACTGTTAGTTTTAAAGGCCCTGTGAACTTACTGGCACTTTCTTAACTGCTGACAGGCCCACACGCAATCTGCACCCGCAGAATTCAGACACCACCTCTGCAGATTTTCCGCAGATTTTCAACAATAAGAGATGCTTCTTGTAAAACTCGGAACATTAACACATCATCACCCCCTTGTGTATATGTGTGATATCCATGTGTTGTTTTCAGTTGTAACTTTCGACTCTGTTAGTGTGACAGTGTGTCAAAAGTTAGATTTACTATGAGAAATGTGTTAACGAGAGTGTTGTACTGTAAAGTCTGGTTGTTTTAATGTATTATGTTTTGCTCAAAAACGGTCTTTTTTTATTTTCAACTCAACTTTATTTGTCCCCAAAGGGCAATTCGACTTAAAAAAACAGACACATAAATAAAAAATAAAAAATACAAAACAGAATTCAAATAGCCTTCGGAGAAGGGGTGGGGTAGCACTTAATATTTAGGCCTCAAACAACCGTGATCCTCAAATGACCATCCCATCATTAAATTAATATTGTTTATCGCATTAAAAGAAAAGGAGAATAATCTGTCAAATTCTGCAAAAGATGTAATAAGTCAATAAACCTGCAGGCTCTCTTTGGGCCTGCACTTTGTGTTGCAAGAGGCTAAACTAAGATATTGAAAATGATAAATATTATACATGATAAACATCAGCAATTTCAACGTTGTCATTGTGAGCACATTTGCATGCTAGTTGTAGCATTTATCTCAAAGTACTGTAGTTGTGCTCAGAACGCAAACAATTTGACAACTTCTTTGATAATTGATTAATTAATGATAATGAATATTTTAACTGCCTCAATCAGTGGTTCCAGTTTTTTTAATGTGATGATTTGCTGCATTTTGTTGTATAGTATTAATATAATATTACATAATTGTAAACTGAATATCTTTGATTTCTTAGACGATAGTTTGCCAAAACAAGGGATTTTAATTTGTCATGCTCGAAATTGTGATTTTTGACTACTTTCAGACATGTTTACAATTGAAAATAATTTAACAGAACAAAAATAATCAGCAAATTAATCGATAATGGAAATACCCTACTACCCAGGATAATATACAAAACATTTAGTTTCAGTGAAAGGCCTCTTCTCTGGGTGGTTATTGACCTGCAACTGCTGTTTTTTCAATTTTCGCTGTCCAGCGCCTGAGTTCACTTGTTAACACACATGGGACAGATATAAATATCCCTTCATGTCAAGAGTAATCACGAATATGTGGAGTTTGCAGTGGTTTGAAAGGATTTCCCATAATAATAATAATCCATCAAGGCTTGAGCACCGTCACAACCAGACTTTAAAAGGTACTCTGGCAGTATAATCCTCCCTTTGGAAAAAATACGTTACAAAATGTACTTTTCCTTCGCGATAACTCAGCTATTTGTACTTAGAACAGGGAGTTGAAACTTTTATCATGGTTTTCAGCCCTTCATCACAGAATTGGCCCTACATATCTACAGCTGTGTTGGATATTAGTTTATTTAAATTCTTTGCTTTCATTTAAAAAAAAAAAAAAAGTTCAAACAGATGTATGTACTGATTCAGCTCACAACAAGTGGCTGAAACATATTTTAATTTTTGTCTTTTTTGTTTTGTCTCTTAGGGGAGTGTCGAAGACTTTGAGAAAGTGTACGAACAGTGTGTACGCTGCTGCAAAGTTTTTCTGGAGAGGAACTCCTAACAACATCCAACCTTAAATGATCTTTGCTTAAAGGAGGAGGAAGGAAAAATCAACCCAACATGCTTCGGCTGTATAACACAAGCACTCGTCAGTATAACCCTCTTGAGAATGTCGCTGACAGAACTAGAACACTTTGTTTCAGTGTTATAAATGTTATACAAACCTCACAATGTGTACATTTAGAAAGAAGCTGCGTAGACAAGTTTGTCAACTCTAAATTCAGGGGATTTAATAAAATGGTTAAATGAATATGACTTCTGGAGATTTATTTTTACTTACAAAGCCTTTATCATTACATTTGAATATGCTGAAGGACGTAAATGAACGAAAGTATCCCTCAGACATTAATGCATGACTGGACATCACTGAAGTTTAAAGGTCAAAGGTCGACACTGGGGTCAAAGTTAATGCTAGCCTAAATGCTAATCTCCCTGGTCATTTCCTTGGGGGTTAGGTTATTTACTTGATGCTGCTTTTGGTTGTTGTTGGGCGTACAGCTCCTTTTATCTTGATATTCTCCCAAATAGTCAATATCAAATATGATTGGTATTTAAAAACAGAAATAAGAAAACAAGATCTGTTCTATCTCAATTCCCTTGAATGTTCCTCCTCTTTGAAGCAACCAAAGTTATTTTGCTGTGTGCCAATCACCACTTACTCCTTAAATAATGGTAATCCCATAAGGGAGGACTCTTCAGCGCCAATACAAATGACCATTCCATGTGATTAACTGCCTCATGGTAGAGTTGATGTTGAGAAAGAGCGGTAAATCATTGAACGAGTCTGGAGCTAAAGGTTAGATGAACCCACCTAGTGACTGGTTGTTGGAGAATTTTGTTTGCGTTTCCTTGTATGTGCATCTGTTAAAGCAGTAGGGGCTTAAATGTGTGCATGCAAGAGGTCTGCCAAAGTGAAAAAGACCAAAGTCCACGGCAAAGGGAGCTACTCTCTCCCACAGAAAACACTGCTCTTGCACTGCCTGGTTTGGAGTCGAGCCTTTACTTCCGTAACTTATGTGCATCACTTTGTAACAGGCGTTACACAATATATTATTTTTATATATTTATTATAAAATATATACACTCCAGTCAGTCAGCAGACATACAGTTGCTACTTCTGCAGCTGTTTTTTTAGATCACACTACCTTGCTCAGCATGACCCGCCCTACTCGGCCTCTGATTGGCTACATCCTGCCTGTTAAGTAATATGCATGTGCAACTCTTATGAAAGATTGAACAGAGGCGTGATGTCTCACTCTGTAGCTAAAAACTGTAGTTCAGGACACAGTGTGAAAAGGAGTGCTGCAGCAATGCACCGTATGAGAAAAATAATGTTGTTTTTTTTAAAGTATGTAAACCTATTCTACTAGGACCCCCAAATTAAAAGTACAAACCTGAAAATTAGCATAATATGACCTCTTTAAGAAATAATGGAAGTTTGTTCTGTAATGCAAGTGACTACAAGCACTGCTGGGAGTTAATATAAAGCTCCTATTTGTAAGATAGGCCAGTTTTTCAGTCTCATTCCCAACTCAGTAAATACTGACGCTTTGGGTTTCCCAACCAGTATTTGACGAGGTGAAATATATTACAAGTTGGTGCTTTAAATACCAAAAAACCTGCGAAAACAAACTCTGGCACAAGAAGATGATGGTAACACTGCTCAGGATACTTCAACATTTTGGGAAATGAGCTAGTTAGTTATTGCTATGATTGATGATCCAGTTTTAGCTAAAAGAACTGTAGTTGTGTTTAGAACCCAAACAATTTGATAATTTATCTGCAACTTCTTTGATAATTGATTAATCTTTTGGGTAATATTTAAGTAAAATTGCCCCGAAATCAATCAGTGATGTGAGGATTTGCTGCGTTTCTGTGTCAGTGAATATCTTTGATTTGTTTGACAAAACAAGGGATTTGAATTTGTCACGTTCGTAAAATAATCAGGAGATGAATCAATAATGGAGATAAATTACTACACAGGGTCATGTAAAACTCGAGCTTCATTTGATGTCAACTTTGAATTGCAACATTTGTTTTATTGAAGGGCCTCGCCTCTTAGTGATCGCTGTTTTCTTAATATTCAAGGAGTTCACTTGTGAACACACACGGGACAGATATAAATATCTCTTCATGTCAAAGCAATCAAGAAAATGATAAGTTTGCTGCAGTTAGAAAGGGCTTCCTATAATAATAATAATAATAATAATAATCCATCAAAGCATTAGCACTGTCAAAACCACAATTTATAAGGTTCTCTGGCTACTTTTGGCAGTATAATCCTCCCTTTGGAAATAATATGTTAAAAAATTTGAATGTGGGCTCAAGCTCATACTCAAGTGATTTGTTGACGCCATTAGACAAACTGGGATGTGTTTTCCTTCACAACAACTCAGTAATTTGGTACTTGAAACGAAGAAACTCACATTTTATCAAGTTTTTTTGCACTTTATCACATAATTAGAACTATATATCTACAAAAAATAAAAATATCTATAACTATGTTACAAATTGGAGCTTTAAATACCAAAAAAACTGCAAAAACACACTCACACACTGTTCAGGATACTTTGGCATTCTGGGAAATATGCTAATTGGTCATTGCTATGCTAATTAGAGTTTGGTAAAAAGATTGATACCCAGTGATTGAATGTAACTATCGCCTGATAGTATACAGTACTGTATATACATACATTTAAGTATATGTATAATTTACTTTGGCTTGTATTTTTGATACGTAAGTACATTTATTACCAGGAAATTACTTTTAAATATCGGATACTTTAAGACTTTTTTTCTCAAGTACTATTCATAAAGGTGACTTTCATTTTTACCAAGTAACATTTTATCACGATGTCTTTACTTTTACCTGAGTATGTCTTATGGGTACTTTTTACAACACTGTTGACACCTCACTCATGTCTCTGAAGGTAAAGAAATCCACTTTCCATCACCTCTAAATCAAATGGGACCAGTAACTTCCTGGAGCCAAGTAATTTTCTCAAACATAACCTCTTGTTTAACCTCTTTTTTTTAATTTATTGTTTGTTTGTATCAAACAAAAGAGAAGTAACATGTAAAATAGTGGGCTTTTGAGGATTAGGACAGAGCCAGACTTGTGGTTTCCCCCTTTTTCCAGTCTTTGTGCTGAGCTAAGCTAACAGGCTGTTTCCTTTAGCCTCTTAGGCATCATTCTTCCCATCTCTTTCTCAAAGTGTTTAGTTTTTCCTCCAAACAGTGCAAATGTTTTCCTGTTATCCAACCCAAACAGATTATGGTTCTAATCAATAACCACTTCCTCAAAACATATTCATTATGCAACAGTTGAATCTACATTTGTCATGATCTGGTATCAATCAGAGAGATATCTGTCTATGAGACTTTTGTCTCCCCTCAAATACAATAGAGATGAACAGGATTTCATCAGCTTTAAGGGTCCAATTTGTAAGAAGGTTGATTTCCAACGCTTTGAGTTTTCAAACTCGTCAAATAACGACGCTTTGTAATCGTTGGTCGGGTCGTCTGACATCCCAAAGCGCCAGCAGTTAACAAGTTGGGAATTCTTACAAATTGGACCTTTAAGGAATGACATGTACATGTAATGACATTCAAAAGTGTCTGACCGAGGTTTAAAAATTGTCCTGGTTCCCTAGTGTTTCGGGACACTGACCGTGCTCTCCCTCGGGACTCTTGTTGCGTGTAATCCCTTTTCTTTCTCATTTCCTGTCATCTGCTGTTCCTATCACATTAAAGGCAAACATATACTCCCTAATAAGGGAGAGGTATTACACGGTCAGCTACTCAGATTACAAAAAACATCTTCTCACTTAACCCAAGTGTCCTCATGATTCAGTGTCATCATTACACTGGATAATCCACAGAATAAGCTGTCAGTGTGAGGTCTGTGGATGAAGACATTATTTTTGAAATGTCACTTTTTCTTTTTTAAGGAATTTTGGGGGGCCAGTTCTGATTACATGACAGCGGAGAATAGCGAGGGAGTGACGTGCGATAAGAGAGAGAACATCAAATGGATGGAGCCATCGTTTCGGTTTGAAACACACATATCAAAATGCTGATGCACATTGTGGAAGGTTTTCACATAGCGATGGTTGCGCCATAATAGCCTCTATTTCAAAACGAAAACACTAGGCTCTCTCTTGATTTTGACCTTTTATGAAATGTCTCTAACGGCAGTGGGAAGTTCTCCAGATCTGTAGTCCCAGGACTCGGTTCAGTCATGTGGTCATTCAGGGAGCATTCCACATTTCAAGGCGGGAATGTAAGAGAAAATACTTAAGACAAAAAAAACCATTCATATTTGTACCAATCTTATAATTTATTTAAATATATTTCATTTATATAATATATATGTATATATATTTATATATATATTTAACAGCCATTCGATAAATGCCAGTCACTTTAATTTATGGTAGGTAGGTGGATTCCTCTTATACTTTGCTTTACAGACTGTACATATTTCTCTTGTTTTATGTGGTCATGGCCTCGAGTATGCACAGTGGAACCTTGTGACAACAAATATATAAATATAGACTGTACCACGCTCCACCAACATCCACAGGAGGGCTGCGACTAACAACCGCCACTTCTTTTTTGAACATGTCTCGCAAAGACGTAGAGAAATGTTCATGCAATTAATAATTTAATCACAGTTCCTTCTCAGTGTGAGCAAAAGTAGGTGAAAGTATGCCGTGACTGCCAGCCAGGGGTCGGTGGGAGAGATTTGTCTGCGGTAGAGAAAGGATGGGCTCATCCGAAAACCCTCGTACAGAGCAAACCAATCGCAGGAAGCAAGTCATGCTAAAAACAGTACATTTGGATTTTGCTCTTCTCTTAAAGGAATGAGTCAAATTAAAATATGCAATCCCTTTTTTTTTTTTGTTTTAGCGACATCTTTTTGGATGGCAGCAGGGAAAAAAAAGGCCCCGTGTTTTTGTTTCTCTAGGTCACTTGTCTCTTTCTCCTTCTCCACTCTTCAGTGTCACCATCCTTATCTTGGTCGTGTTTTTGTTGCTCCCTCGTGGTGACAGCCAACCATCGAGGCCGAGCCAGAGCGGTGAGTGGCAGTAATCCACGCCTCGGCAGAACAGACCTCACTGAAGGGCAGAACTGTGCCTAATATCAGTCGGGGCTGGTCAGAGTATTTTAGGCTTCCCGCTTACTGTCCAAGGCACTTTTTTCCCAAGTTTTTTTTTCTTCCAGAGAACTTGTGTTTGGCTTCAACCTGCGAGCAAGAGGAAGTAAAAGTCAGCACGGTTTCCAACTTGGCAGCAGGTGATAAATTCTTTGCTTTTCCAAAACAGAATCACAACAATAAATCAATACACTTTATTTGCCAAAGATGTGCTGCTCGCTGTGCCTCTGCTGGCCTACATGTATCACCAAAGCACGCATAGCATCACTGTGAACAATTTGCAGGAAAACATTACTCATCGCACTGGGAACTTAGCAGTACCCCGCTACACAACACTTAAATTAAATTACAGATGCAGAGTATTATATTACTGAACGTATTATTATTTTTGTCCCACGATGGTCAAACAAATCGTGTTCTGTTGGGCAGTTTTTAATCATTTTTAATGTGATAATGAAACATCTTGTAACTATAACAATATTTCCCTCTGAGATAAAAAGAATGAATGAATGAAACGGAAACACTCTCTCAGTAAAGTACAATATTTGAGATTCTGAGCGGTGGAAAGCAACTACAGCAAAAAGCACATTTACTCGAGCAGGAATTTGAGATGCTATCCAAACATTTACACTCACTATGTCTGACCTGTGTTAAAACAATGCTCTTTGTCCTTTCTCCACTTTATTAGTTTTCGCAATTGAAAAAAGACTTGTTATACATGCATTTGGCCCACGGAGCTGATAAATCTAATGCATGATTATAAACAACCTAACTTTATATAAAGTTATTTACATGAGCGCTTCACCTCCACCAGCTACAGCAGTATGTGCTACTTGCACATTAGGGTTAGGGTTAGGGTTAGGCTAACCCCTCGCCCTAACACCCTAACCCTAACCCATCGTAAATTAATCCAATATAACAATTAATTACTAAATAATTTACAGTAATATTTATGTTCTTTCACTTCCTCTGTCCCACACCTTTGGAAACATAGTGTCACATGCCTGGCCTGCCTGGATTCTAGTCTTTATATCTCCAGCACTTGAACAATATAAGACCCATGCACTCATCCTCTCTTCACACCTCAACACTCGCGTTTGAATGAGAGGCGAATACATTACCGTACCTTGTGCTTGCTACCCCTCCGTGCACTGCGGGCTGCCGGCTAGTCGCGTGAGAAGCCTCGCACATCTTTTGTAGTCTGAGGGAGAAAAAGGATGAAACGAGAGATTTGCCTGTGAGTGGATGCCTTTCGCACACTGGGCTGACAAAGAGGGTTCGTTCCTCGTGGTGTGAGTGCAGCTTACATGCAGGTATCGTGCAGTCTCTGGTGTGGTGGTAGAGCCTGTACACGTGCTTCCTGCACTTGGGACTGAAGTAAAGCGGACCTGAGAGAGAAAAACTTTGTTAGCAGCCTGTTACGGCACCACAGCTGTTTTTAAAGCCATATTATGTAAGACTGCGTTAACTTCTTCTGCTGTTTTTGATGACGTTCGGTCTTTCCTCTGATTTTCTTAACCCAAGCACAGAAGTGGCACAGACGCTTGCAATGAGGCCTCACCTGTTAGATATTTTAGGAACTTCTCCTTCTTTCTGACACCTACGGGGGGTACGACTGTGGAGAGAGAGAGAGGACGGGAAAAGGAGTGTCAGGTTTGGCCTCTGTACAGTAGCTGCCTTTAAATAGCACAGACATTTGCATTTTAATTAGGGTCGACATATCATCATCCATTTTCTCAGGGGGGGCATCACATGACTTAGAGCAGGGATGTGTGTGGAATTTAAAACGTATATATCCAGCGAGGGTCAAACAAAAGCAAAAAAACAAAAGATTCTTAGGAAATCATTAAAGGATTGGTACACCCAAATAATGAAAGTAAAACATACTTTCTCACGTACTTCCTGCTCCCATGCAGGTACTTTTGGTTGAACTTTTCCATGGTTTTGAAGTATCTGCCTCTCTGATTTTCAAACGCTGCACAGCTACCTGTCACTAAAGTGGAGTTTGCTCATGATTTAGGTCATTTGGGTGCAACAGCCCTTTAACTTTTTTTTTTTTTTAAAAGGCAAAAGTTTGGTTTATTTACTTCTCTATTAAACTAAACTGAATATCTCTAGGTTGTGGACAAAACAAGACATTAGAGGAGGTCATTGGGAGACACTAAACCAAACAACTGATCGATTAATCGAGAAAATCCTCCAATATAATCGTACAATGACTCTGCAATATGAATATGAAACATCCCTCATCATATGCTACAGCATCCTCTGTGGATCCAACAGAAGGGTCACGCCCAGACTACAAGCCGCCACTCACCGACAGTCTTCTCCTCTCTTTCTGTTTTCAAGTTGCGTAAATCCCTCGTCTCCACCGGAGAGCTTATCGCCCGCTGCACTGACGGAGACTCCGTCCTCGCCGTGCTGTGCCGACCCCGGCTCTCCTCCACCTGCTTCATGAGCTCCACTATCCGCCTGAAGTCCCGGTGCGCGTCCCTGCTGGCTGCAGCTGCCGGCGTCGCCGTCGAGGGCGCGCTCTCGCCGCAGTGTCCGGTCAGCGCGCACATCAGTAGCACCAGTCCCATGTTGAAGTGCTTCCGCAGTCCGCTCATAGCTCCCGTGGAGTGAGAAGAGAGAGAGGGAGAGAAAAAAGGCAACTCCTTCTCCAGTTCAGCTCAAGTTTAACCGGACACCTGCGAGAAAGATCAAGGATGGATGTCAGAACAGAGATACTAATAAATGACACGTTAAAGCACATGAGGAGGAGGAAGTGTTTGAGCTGCTGTTTTGGCACACAAAGATATCCAAATGTATTTCTTAAGGTTTTGCTTTTATCTTTAATAAAAAAAAGTTAATTTGGACTTAATTTGACAAGAAAATCCAACAGTTTGAAGTTATTCATCCTGCTGTTTAAACTTCCCTCACCAAGTTCAGGTCTTAAACAAACTTTTTTTCATTTTGGAGTAGAGAGAATGGGTTCACAAGCCATTAACGTGGCGCCATTTTGGCATAAATCAATATAAGTGCGCTACAGGTGTACTCTCTCTCTCCGCCTGCCTGTGTGCCCCCATGACGCTACTTTAGTTATTTATTACTTCAGGAAAAATCTCAAGATTTCCTTTATAAAAAAACAAAGCAAAAAACAAATTAGGCTGCGTGTACACAGCCAAACATGAGAATAAAAAGGGAATTAAGAGAAAATAAACGAGTGATTGGACGATAAAAATGTAATTACCTCAGGGCTCGACAGCCTTTTCCAACACTGATTGTGTTACGCGCGTCCGACAATGATGAAAAAGGAGGAAAAAAGGAAAAAAAAGAACCGTGCGTAAATTCAGTTTAGGCTCCTGGAATAAGTCCCGTTAAACTCTGCTGTTACGCAGGAGACATGAAAGCTTCTGGAGTCGTACGAGTACACGCCGAGCATCCGCGCTCCTCCTCTGAACACCGGCCGACCGTCGGGAGAGAGCGGACGAGCAGCTCAAGGATCCGGCGCTCCAGGTCTCGTGTGCGTCCTCCCCGAAGTGAGGCTCACTTTTTATCCTGTCTCGCAGACGCGGTGTCCTGTCCCCTGCGGGTTACTCCGTCGTGTCCGTGATGACAATAAGACGCATTATTGGCACTCCCGATGCGGAAAGTCCACTTGAGTTGACTGACCATCACTTGGACGCCGTGTGAAGTTTTCTGCGCTTCTCTCTCTCCCCCTCCTCCTCCTCCTTTCCGTTACTCCATTTGTGTGTGCGATACGCAGTTACAGGAAGCGTTTTTCCCACTAATACTTCCACAGAAATTTCCAATCAGCCCAATATAGAGCGCAGATACCGGCATCTCAGTGGAAATGCTCCCATATCCTTCTTCTGATTCTCATGACTTCATTTAGAGCCATTGCGCACTTTACATCCATCATGGGGACCGTTTAAGGAAGACTCTTTTGCAAATTAATTACGCCCGGGTTTTTAAAAAACTTACTACACTATAGTTCCTGTTCAGAGCAACCGACTACACCGCATAGTTGAGGTTTACAGAGAATTTGTCGCCAGTGGAGATTAGTTTGCACTGGTCTACTGTGGTTGGTACAGCTTTCTTTAAGTCAGGGCGTGCAGTTGGCTCCCACGCCCCCCACTGCAACCCCCACCCCAAATCTGTCTGGCCAGTGAGACTGGAGTAGTTTACTTAATTGTGAAAACACGCTGAGGGGGAAATCGGCGTGTTCCAGAGCTGTGAAAATCAAGTGAAAGCAGCGCCACAACACGAAAAGTCTCACCAGTCTCATCAAAACCAAAAAATCCACAACACATGTCTGTCTGTGTTGTGTTTCTGTTCGTAACCTTGCCAAAACGTCAGTGTTTTCGCCGCAAAGTAACCCATGTGGCCGTGCGTAAAACCTTGGTGCTGAAAGGACAGCGCGCACTGTCACCAAACTCCCAGCCTCCTCACTCCACTGAACTCAGGAGAGGCTCCTCGGTGGTGCCTTCCGGGACGGTGGCAGAGCAATGACGATGACGAAAAGCGTGGCTGATGTCAGGGTGCCTTGATGATTCACACCGGGATGATTTATCTTGATTTTTGTCATTTAAGAAGGGCCTTTTTAGAGGAGCAATGAGAGATCTGATAACATTGAAGAGCTCTGTGGTGTAAAAGTGTAATTCCACAGATATTTATTTATAAGGGCACCAAATCTGCCATGAAACTGAAGGTGAATTCAGACTTTTGTTGCTGTCTGATGAGCAGAAACCAGTGCAATGATCAGCATAGCAGACATGACTGGTCAGTTTTGGGGAGCAGGCAGGTGTGGTGTTCTGGAAGGAACCCTCCATCAGACTGCCCTGTTTCTCAGCCCATTTATAACAGACATCCACCGTGATGACGTGTGCTACAGGGAGAAAGTACATCTGGAGCGTAGCCTGGCCTCTGACAGTTTTCCTAGTTTATCAATATCACTAAAGTTAGAGCTGGACTGCAAAGTGCTCTAAACCCATTGTAATGTGACAGTATTCAAGATACACAACATTATATAATGAATTCATAGTTATAGTCCCTTTAAGCTATGTTCACAACATCTGCGTTTTGAAATATCTTTATAATAATAAAGAGTTTTTCACCATCTATGAGTGTTAATATATGAATTTCTTCTGAAACTGCTCTTTTTGTGCATGTTTGGGGGGCCAAATTTAAACTCTAACTAATCCATCAATCTGGAAATATTTGGAAAATTAATAAATATTTCTTGAATTTGCTGAAATGTCCTGTCATGAACGGCTGCAGTTTCAGCAGGGGGCATCATTCAGCAGTCCCTGTACATCAGATCCTTCCGATGGTGTTCATCGCTGTGTTGCCTCACGCCTCCTTGTGAATGATAGCAAACAGTCAGAGAAGACAGCGTTTTGGCTGGATTTGATGTTTGAAATCTCTCCACGTCGGCGGTTGAACTTAAAGAGCCAGGTGGATGCTGAGCAGATCTTCCACGAGAGTCACAACCGAGCTCTTGAGTCCTTAGAAGACTTGCAACTCGTTAAGTGAGGATAACTGTAAATTTAGTCTGATGTTTGGTGAAATAGTAAAAGTTTATGAGCAGGTTTAAATGGCCAGTAAATCCAAACGAAGGCTGATGATCTTATTATTGTTAGAATTCCTCTTAATGGTCTGGAAAGACAGAAGAAAAGCTGCTCTAACTGTTTATTTTGACTCTTTGCTTGCTATTCAGATCAGCAGATAGTTTCCATACGTGGGGCTCATTTTCTGGAGATCTCTGCTGCACACCATCGTGTCCAGGCTGAAAAGTTTGACGATGTGAAGATAACCGCGAGACAACCTCTGTCTGTACTTGTTAAAGCCTGTGTTTGAACAGGCGTGTGACCTTGTTTAACCCTGTTCTTATTCTCATGCAGTTTCATGACTTTTCTGAACTTTGATACAGTCACATGTGAAACTATGTCGTCCCATATGTGTAAACCACTGAGTCATGTTCATATGATTTTTTCGGTAAACCACATGTGGTGAACCTCACAGATGCAGCGTTGTGGTCACTGGTTTCAACACACTGGTTGTTGTGTTCTTCCTTTCCCTCCTGAACTCTCGCTGATATTTGTCTTATGATAGGCACCGTTTAATTAATATTTTCGGAGAGGATGTGGTCATATTTCCATGAACGTGCCTCTCTCTTCCTGAATTTCTTGTCCAAGTTGAAAATTTCACTTCCTCACGGTGTTATTCAAGGGCACTTTTTTATAACTTTGTCAAAGAGCGAGGTCTCCTCTGATGTCGGTCACTGCAAAGGGATAAGCTAATGTAACCAAGGATGTGGAAAATATTTTCATTTGTGTGGGTCACATATACTTACACCACTGATGGCTGTAGCTTTGATTAAATCCTGGCATAGAAAACAACACATTTGACATGTGCACTGGTGTGTGCGCGAACATGATTAACATCAACAAGCTCAGAAACTGGTTCGCTTCCATCTTTTTTTTGCCTACAGGCATGAAATACAGTACCCACACTTAAGTCCAGCTCAAAAGTTACTCATCACTGTCCTGTCACCGCTATCCAATGCATGTGTTTCTGATGAGAGAAAATCCCCCTCATAGATAAAGTAGATCCTTCGTGCCTCATTTTATCTTTGACAGCTTATTTATCTCTTACTCCTCTGATACTTTCAACAGATGTTGGCTTCTACCTTGCTTTAACTTGAGCTGAGTGTTGACTCTAAGTTGTTCTGCTGTGTATCATAGACTGTATAACATATAGATGGAGTGTGCGAGTCTAAAAGGTGAAGCCAGTGCGGAAGTGCCTTAAAACTGCATGTTTTCTAATCCCACTCCCAGTGTGGCAATTACAGAATCCTGGTCAGTTACCCTACACCTCTAGGTTTGATGCTGTAGATACTCCTTTGCATCCTAGTTAGAGTTAACTTGCGCAATGTTTTCCTAAACCTAACCAAATAGTTTTGTTGCCTAAACAAAACCAGTAGTTCTTGTGCCTAAACCTAACCCGACTGTGTCCATTCGACAATCTTGTCAAAGATGTTTGTAAGCAAGCTCTAATTTGAAAATCTAACCGGACTTTGCAAGTAGTTTTTGTGCCTCAGGTGATTGTGGATCACTATGCGTGTAAAGCTGACACTATAGGGTTAGGTAGAGGGTCATAGATTGAAGCTGAAGGCCACTAACCAAGCTGCCGTTTTTGACGAGCTGATTGACAATGTGTTGGCAGGGCTGCGCCTCCACTGGTTTCAAAAAGAAGTCTGATTGTATGTAAGCTTATGAGAAAATGACCCAACTTCTAACTTGATTCGTCACGTCAGTAAACAGTTTCCTGAAGAATTTGTGGTCCCAATCGCTCGTTTCAAGTTTTCTTTAACACAGCATGATGTTGCGTTTGTAAATTAGGGTCCGATTTAGAGTAGAGGATAAAGCAGGGTGAGATTTCAATTGTGGCTATCCTGTGATTGACAAGTTGCTACCGTGGCGTGCACTTGGGTTCTCTGTCAGATCCAATCAGGACATCCCCACCAGCTCCACTCACTTGTCGAAATTAAGTCTCCAGGAAGAGCGCCAGGCTTCGAAGCCAGTTTTCGTAGTGGCCAAACCATGTAATCACAATGTCACTGAGGCCCAAAAAGACTTTCTGCCATAAGCTTACATTGTGAAAGAAGCGCCTGTAAAACCATGGATTTAAGTGTCACAACCCCCACAAGATGAATTGTTTCTGCTCCGTTTAGACTCTAACTAGAGGACATTTGTGATGTGTGTTATATGACTATCCATTGCTCAGCTGCGTTTATGATAGCTCATCCCATTTCACCGTTGCATGATTTAAATACTGTGTACAGTAGCTGCAGTCACCTCACATTTTTTCTCAGTTATGCCAGTGTAAAAGGAAAATCGATTTATTAATTATCTTCACTCTTTTCAGTTTCACCCCTTCTAAACGAATAAACCTATGGACAAAATGGAGACTGTCTTCAGTGTTGTTGTTGTATCAGTTCAGTCTGTTAGTACATGCATTGAATGAGGATAACTATCATAATTCGATAATAATATGAGAATAACAATGTGTGCACGGCATCAAGTTGGGCAACCGATACTGTGTCGAATGACGACACTTGAGGCAATTCATCAAAATTTCTAGCGGCTCATTCTGGAGCGACAGACATCTTTTTACAACTTTTTCCACACATGCAGAGTGTCTGTTAACAGCGGGAGCTGTTAACAGACTTGATATACAAAATTGATGCTGTTCCTGCTGAACAGGATCACACAGAGAAAAAAAATCCTGAAACCACATTTTAACACCGGAGGAGTCTGGGTAATTGGAGGGTGTTAAATTGAAAACAGCGGGATCATTCAGGATCACTGCAAGTATTTGAGTAAGCAGGATGAATAAGAGCCTATGAATGAGATAGATGAAGGACATGAATGATTGGATAATACATGGGACATGGGACCGCAGTACAAAACAACTTCTGTGCGTGCCTGAACTATAGGACGGCAAGTTTTTTTTTTATTCAGGACTTCTGCCTGCTAGAGCAAGACAATGCATGCCATGCATTGTGAGCACTACGAAGGAAGTGATCTGTTTTCTATGGTATGTATTGTGGTGAGCAGCTTCTATTGGCTTGATGGGCCACAATATTTAGATGGAGTCAAACAGTAAAGAGGCAACTGAATGTGAAGGTTCATTTTTGATCAGAAATACTTTTACCAAAAGAAAAAAAAGAAATCCAACAACATGTGTGCACCAAATTAAATGACAAGATATATTGTTTATAGCTGCCATTCAGAATGACACAATGTTTCCTGATCTGATGCCGCCATCAGCAGGATCACGTCATACTGTTACAAATCACAGTGGGAAATAATATAATAAAACCATCTTTTACTGAAAACTGAAAGCACCGATACTATAATACTGTTATACAAAAACATTTGAATACAGTCATACTATAACTGAAATAAATAATGATAATGCGATAATAATAATTGCGAAAATGTAGCAATAATACCGACAATGAAACTAATCTCTAAATGAAAGTACTGTATTTATACTATAATTCAAATGACGCTGTAAATGAAAAGTACAGTGGTAATTCTGTACAACACATTTACAGTAACTTACTGGCACCCAGCTGCCAAATTCTCGGAAACCATTTTACAATAATGCATAAAGTGGAAGAAAGTAGACTGGACCCCCACCTGTCTGTGTAGTTTATGGATCGGATTAGTACCAACACATCCAACATATGCTCAATCGGAGAGAGAGGGATCTGGAAATATTTAGGAAGGCAGATAATTGCATTCCAAGAAAAAGTTGTTTGTCATGTTCCTCAGGCCATTCCTGAGCAGATTTGGCAGTGGGTCAGGGCTCATTGCTACGGGATGGGTGCATTGCGGTTGCCGTGAGGGGGTGTGTTTGGTCTTCAACAGTGTTTGGACGGGTGGTGCACTTGAAGTAGCATCAAGATGAAGGTTTCTAACCCAACTGCCACAATAAAAATTGGCAAAACCAAGGATATGGTGAACATTTACATTTCTTTATGCTGCAACTTCAGGCTACATTTTCAATTTTATATTGAGAAAACGCTGTGCTTATGACCTGTTTAGGTTTAGGAACAACAACAATCACTTGGTTAGGGTTAGGAAAACATTGTGTTTTGGCTTAAAATACTTGGTTTGGTCACCACAAACAATGCCGGAGATGTCCCGAGGTCCTGTTAAAAACACACATTATTGTTGCCACATGCAAGGCTGGAAATCGTCCCAAAGTCTCCTTAAAAATATCCAGTGGGATTGTCACACTTGCAGATGATGAAATACAGTCACAAACTGCGGTCACTGGCTCCACCACCATCCCCTCAACTCCCAGCTATCAGAGTCAGGTCATACAGATGTTATGTGAGCATGATATGACATGTTTTGTAAAAATGTCGATATGGCTCTGTACATATGAGACATACACATGGTTGGTTGCCAACATTTTTTCCTGATGACTGGTTTGAAGGTTTCTGAGCAGAACATTGCATTGTAAAGAGATCACAAATGTGATTCACTTCACCTGTTGAACTGGTGAAGTATTTGCTGTCAGATCTCACTTTCAATTTAAAGTTTGAAGTTCATGAAAGTTTTATTAAACATCGGCCCTAATGGTCAATACTAAATGATAGTTAGAAAAATGCTTCAAACCTGTTACATTGCATATCTAAAGGCATTTAAAGTCATTCAAGCGTTCATCTGGAATTGGAAATAAATCTGAGACAGTATGGAACTGATTATTAAATGGGTTCTACTTCATTTACTGTATGTTGACTGAGTAGTCCTCTCGGTCCTCGTAAATGCTTGATCTCCCAGTAACATGAAAAATTACTCCCTCAATGTTGCCTTCGCTTGCACACAATTTAACCCTGCTTGTCAATCATGAACTTCATACGGTACAGAGTGTTTTTAATGTTAAAGAAACTTCAAAACGCCATTGTTTTATTTTGTCAGAGTAAATAACGAGTTCTCTTTTCCTAATTGAAAAATTGCAGGTTCTTGGTCGCAGATTTGGCCTAAGCAATAATGTCAGTGATCTGAGCGAGTGTGCCTGTGCAAATATTGTTTGCGTCTGAATGTGTGAGTGAAAGGAAGAATGTGTCTTTATGAATCATTTTCCTGTGATGTGGAAAGCAGTGGACAGATCGAGGACGGTGATGGGCAGCCGTGTGGTTGGATAACTTTAGCAAAAGGTCAAAAAAACATCAGGAAAAATAATGAAACTGGGGGTTCATTTCACATAAACAGGAAAGCACTACAGTAATGTGCTTACTCAGTAAAACCAAAAACAGTGGTTTAAGTTAAAATATTCCATCAGGGTAAAATATCCACTGGTTGCAAAGCTTAAGCATGAACAACTTTATTTGAGGATAGTCTTGCTTGTAACAAACTTGGATTAAATGTTTTATTAAAGGAGCAGTTTGTAAGCTACGGTCATCTTATTCTAAAGCGTAAACAAACCCACAAAATGTCTCCTTACTAAGCAGAAAAACACAACCTTGCACCTCTGGATTTTCTCTTTTAATGATCTAAGACGAGCTTAATTGCCTCGTTAATTCATTACAAACACTCCATTTAAACTTGAAATCAAATTAAATGAAACTCACCAAAACAGGCTTGGTTTGTCTTTCTACAATTACCTCTGGTTTGGTCAAAGTCCTTTATTCTGCCATCACAAAGAGGCTGATGGCTATCCTGGCTCAGACACCATCCCATCTGGAACCAGATCTACAAATGATAAATTTTTGAGAACTTTCACATCTTGAAAGAGCGTTTCTATTTTCACAGCCGCAGCTTTTATGTCATTAATGGCCTAGGAAACTCAGACCAATTACATAAGCATCTTGATTAGAGTCAGACAGATACACAAACAGACGAGTTGAGAGACAAGAGGCGGAGAAAATAACAAGCGAAAACAGAGCTTTTATTCATGAATGGACTGTTATATTCTTTCTCTGGGCCGGTCAAAAATTAGTATGTCTCATATCTGAGACCGCGTTGATGATTAAAAGCAAATGTGAAGCTTTTGTTGTTTGCAAATTACAGTTTGCCTTTGCTTGAGGAAATGTTGTCTAACTTGGACCCTGAGTTCATTTGTTCTCTGAATCCCGCTGTTCTGTCTGGTAGAAAACACCTGTTAGAAATTAACATATCACCTAGAAGGGTTGAGGTTGCATGCTGGCAGACTCCAGTCAGCTAATAGGGCTACCACTTTGAAGCCATTTGACTTAATGCGCAGTAAAACCGTTGATGGAAAAGCAAATCAGCGCGGCTCGGTTTGACTCGGTGTGGCCAAAAGTGCTGCTGGAAAAACGGCAATAGTGGCCAAACAGTGTAATGACATCACGTGATGCTCACCAGCCAAAAAAACAACTTTTTTCCCCATCATGATGGGGCAGAAACCAACAACAATGAGCTCGATGTGGCTAAAATGCTGCATTGAGCTAAGGGGAAGTGCGCAGGTGATTATTCTATGTGGGTCTGTTATTACAGCACAGTGACCCCTTTCAGATTGCATCAAGTCGTTTAAGCCAACAAAAACATTTAACATGCCATATCTGAGAACAAAGGTGTGGTGCACTGAGACGAGCAATAAAAAAAAAAGAAAATCTATAATCAAATGTCTTGTGGAGGTACTGTAAACTGGGCGTGAATCAGCCCAGTGCAAAGCCACAACTATACTGTGCAACATGGAATCAATGCCAGTGAACAGTCGCACTGCACTTATTTTATTATGAGAGTTTCTATTTTTTTTTTTTTTAAAGGATTGGCTGTTGAAATCATAATAACCTGCTGTCAGTGGATTCATACATGCAGCTGTTGTACATTACCCGGGTTGAACTAATGTTTTTTGCTCACACAAGTTTGAAATTATGATTTTTCCTTTGATGGAGGAAATTATCGCTCTTTCTTTCTCTTACTCCTGCTGTTCTGTCGGTCTTTAGCCTGTTTTAAAAAATGAACAAATCACATGCTGGCGGTGACTCATCCAGTCAGCCACTGCAGGTGCATCTAGAAAAATTAGAATAGCATGGACAAGTTTTTTTTTTTTTCCCGTAATTTAATTCAAAAAGTGATACTTATAACATAGACACATATTCGAGATTCATTAAACATAAAGTGAAATATTTCATGCCTTTTTTTGTTTTGATTTTGATGACAGCTCATGAAAAATCAAAAATCGAGTATCTCAAAATATAAAAATATTACACAGTAATACCATGGTCAGCAAACCAGTTACTAGTCCTGCTGGAAAAGAAAATCAGCATCTCCATACAGTATGGAACAATGATGGATAAAGGAAAATTTTGACGTACGCAGAGATCCTGATTCATGCCTCTGTTTTGTCTAGGCTGGATTATTGTAATGCCTTATTTTCGTGTTGACCGCGTGAGAGCGCTAAAAGTCTTCAGATGGTTCAGAATGCTGCAGCTGGAGTCTTAACACGTACAAGAAAATTTGATCATATTACACCAATCCTAGCCTCGCTGCACTGCCTCCCAATTCATGCCAGATCAGACTTTAAGGTGCTGCTGATGACATACAAAACTGTACACGGCCTTGCCCCGTCGGTCATGTCTGATCTCATCATACCGTATACTCCACCTCGTGCATTACGCTCTCAGAATTCAGGGCTCCTGATGGTTACAGGAGGTTAAAAAGAAGTCCGCTGGCTGCAGGGCTTTTTCCTATTGTGCCCCCTTCCTCTGGAATAACCTCCCTGCTGACATCCGACAATCTGACGCCTTCAAATCTAAACTCAAAGCGTACTTCTTTGGCTTAACCTTTAATTAGTCCTTGACTTCGATTGCTAGCTTCTTCAGTGGGTCGGTCTCGGTCTCAGTGAGTCTCTTACCTGTAGTATCAGAATTCACATTGTCCTGCCGACGAGAAACAATCTGCATCGCATTTCTCTAACTTTTGTGTTTGTTTTCTGTTCCCACAAGCTGCAGGCTGTGTCGCCCTCGCACTGTCCACTCTCTACAACTTCCTCCTCCTCCTCCTCCTTCTCCTCCTCCTCCTCCTTCTCCTCCTCTCTTTTCATCCAGGCTCCCTTCTGATGGACCACGGGCCCTTGGGAACATCTACCGTTGACGGATCTGGATTGTCATACCACTTGTTCTCCCCCTTATATCAAATTTGATGCCTCTTCACTCTGATGTTTTCTTTTTTACTGCTAATTATCTTGTGTGGCCTGCCCTCGTCCAGGTCACCACGGTGGAGAGGAGGTCGTCTGGCTCGGGCACCACTTGGCAATGCTCGGTCTGCTCAGTCGTTCTCCTGGATCCACACGCTTTACATATATTATATTATATATACAAATATATTATTTGTATCAGATATTCTGTCTATAATTTTGTTGTTCTGTTCTGCACATGCGACATCTAGTGCATGTCTGTCTGTCCTGGGAGCTGGATATCTCCTCTGCGGCTCTTCCTGAGGTTTCATCAATCCTTTTTTTTTCTCAATATTGCAGGTTTTTCCTCACTCGAATTGTGGGTCTAAGGACAGAGGATGTCGTTCACTGCACAGCTCACTGAGGCAATGTGATTGTTATTTTGGGCTATATAAATAAAACTGATTTTTTTTTATTACCTTACCTTGTGTTTTAAAATTGTGTCGTGCTTCCCCCTGCTCCACAAGTATGCTGACACTTTTGCAGCATCAGCATCCCACCGAGTCTTGTATCTGCGATGTCTCTGAGCTGCAGACATCTGTTTAAAATCATGGGAAAATATACCTTTATTTATTTTTTAGGCCACAAAGCCTTTTCTCATGCTAATTTCTGTCTTCGCTTATTCAGCATTTTTCTCGGCTTGTCTATGAAGTCACTGATCATCATCTGCTTGAAACAAAAGCGTGCAACAACAAATCATTGTGATGCATGTGCTATTGGGTAATCAATTTTCCCCCTCTGCTTCTGACTCTTGAGCTGCTGTAACAAGTGAATTTCCCTGGTGCAGGATCAATATATGTTACTTTATCTTAAAGTATTTAATCTTCAATAATTTTAGGACTGCAGCTAATGATTGTTTTCATTATGGATTCATCTGATAATTATTTTCTCCATTGATTGGTTGATTGGCTTGTAAAACTTGTAAAACGCCCTGGTGCCACACACCACATGACACACCCAGAGATCCTGTGTCCATGCCTAGATGGGCCAGAATCAAGTCTGATCAACAGTGGAGCCTCCATTGATCAGACACTCGATCAGAATGGGATCTTGGGAATTTGGTGAACAGGTTGATGTATTGAGCTCGATGTCACAGCCCTTTGTCCTGCTGGGGTGACCACTGCCATTGGTGGTTGTCTTTTCCATGAGGGGATGTTCTTGGTCTGCAAGGGTGTTCCAAGTGACCAGAACATTGCCCTGTCATGAGATGATCAATGTTATTCACTTCAGGTACAAGTTTTTGTGGGCATAAGTTGCACCTATAAGTCTGAGGCCATGGTTCCCTGCTGGAAAATGGTGGATCGCCCCCTCCAGTGGGGGGGTGAGCTTTGGCCCCAAGCGAAGGAGTCTAAGTATCTCAGGGTCTTGTTCACAAGTGACGGGAAGGTGGAGCGTGAGCTGTGGGTAGTGACCAAAAGAGCAAGACTGCAGATTCAAGTGGACAAACTGAGTTTCCTCTGTAGGGTGGCTAGGGTCAGCCTTAGAGACAGGGTGAGGCGCTCAGATATCCACGGGGAACTCGGAGTAGAACTGCTGATCCTTTGCGTTGAAAGGAGCCAGCTGAGGTGGTTGGGCATCTGATTAGGATGCCTCCTTGGCGCATCCCTTTGGAGATTTTTTTGGGGCATGACCAACTGGGAGGAGACCCTGGGGCAGATGCCTCAGGACCCCCCGAGGAAGAGTTGGAAAGCATCGCTATTCCAGGACTTCTGGAAAACCCTACTGGGCCAACTGCCACTGCAAACCAACCCCAGGCAAGTGGAAGACAATAGATGGATGGATGGATGGATGGATGGAAGCTGGAAGTTTTCAAATGGAACAACAATATATTTAAACCTCTATAACAGATGTTTTGGTACAACAAATTGTTTGCTGATGTGTTAGACCTGACCTGACCTGAACTACTTAGAAAAATAAAACTCTTTAGCAGCCTGAACCAAACTGCGATTCCCTGAACTGCGAACCAAAGCAGTGAAGTTTGTGGGGCAGAAAACCACAACAATGTGCTTAATGTGGCTGAATTCCCCTTTGAGTGGAGGGGAAGTGATTTTGGGTGAGTCTGGTTGACAGAAGGAGTGACCCCTTTCAGATAACGCCTAATTGTTTGAGCCGTCTTCACCATGAAAATATATTGTGCCAAGCCACAAGTATACTGTGCCTTATGGAATCAATCCCATTGAACAGTTGCATTGCACGTATATATTATTAGGGCGTTTTCTTTTTTTTTTAAAGGTTCAGTTGTTACAATCATAATAAACTGCTGTCAGTGGATCAAATATGCAGCTGATGCACACAACCCTGGGTGACTAATGGTTTCTGTGTCGCACGATAAAATACTTAGTGAATGTTCACGAATGGCAAGGAGATGAACAGTGTGTCATGCAGGAAATCTGTACATGCACATAAGAATGACCTTAATACAAGTCAGGTGCACATGCACAAGTCTGTGATCGTTCAGTTCCCTGTATTATTTTAGTTTTTGTCCGGTTGCAATTAAACGGGAATTTAAAACCACACACTCCTCTAACCACATCTCACACTCCTCTGTGAACGATACAGATGTTTGTTATCAGTGGTTTGAGCTGAGGAGGCTAATGTGTAAGAGCAAGTACTGATCTTTAACAGTATGTGTCTTCAGCCTGTCTGTTGCATTGTTTTTACGAGGGGTTGATGGTGACTGGGCTGTGGTCAGCACAACTTGTGCAATCTCCATCTGGCTTGCCAACCGTGTACTCCTTACTTACAGCAACAACAACGCATGCTCAGTTATGCTATTGTTGGGGCAATTCAGGTCAAGTCCTGCAAATATAAATGTCTCTTTTTTCAAGCGGCTCATTCCGTGCGTATCGCTTAATCATGGTCGGAAACATGCAAATCGTGTTATAGGACGTACACAAACAATATTTGAATCCCCACAGTTGACAGAAAACATGCAGAGAGCATGATTGATGATTTTTTTAATTGCAACGTGGGAACTATTATTTCCTCTGTATCACAGTGGACGAGCTCACTGCTTAGGAATGAAGCTGTAGCTGTCAGTGTAATTGGGACTTGCGGGAGTGCAATGACTGTAGAGACCTTAGGTAAACAACCGCCACTACTTGTTGCAGACCATCCTTTGGTTGATTTGACATTTTTATTGTCTGTTGACAAGGGGTTGGCCAAAAATGTATGTGTATGTCAATTAGAATGTCAAACTCCTGCTGGGAAGACAAGGAAAGGCGTTTTTGTTCATCATGATTACACAGAAACAGCCTCAAGCAAGAATGAAGAGAGGCCAGACAGTCTACCTTGTTGGGGCACGACCGTACAACAGCAACTACATGGTTGCATTAGTGACAGAATCAATTTCATCTGTTGACTTTTATATTTTATCATTCAAGTAACAAATAAAAATACCAGAATAAACAGAGCTGGAGGGCTGTTTGCTAAGAGGATAAGTTCATCCAACAATGAAAATTAAGCATATCTACTCAACCTCATGCTGAATGGAAAGTCAGGTGAGGTTTTGTAGTCCACAAAATATTCCTGGAGCTTCGTAGCTCGGGACTTCCAGAGACTCTAACTACGTTGGTATGGAGCCATTTTATGTTCTTTTTTCAGTTCCTTTTTAATGTTTTACCACAAGTCCCCAACTACTTCAGCTCCTCTACTTCAGAATGCTGCAATTCTGTTTTGCTTTGAAACTCCAGAAATGTTTTGTGGACAACAAAACTCTCCCCAGCTTTGCATCTGCTTGACGGTTGAGTAGATAATGACTGAATGAACATTTTTGGGTGAACTTATCCTTTAATTACCACGTATATGTACACATGCATGTCTGAGTTGTGGCTTGGTTTGAGGGTGCAAGTATATGCAAGCTTTTTCATTTTTACTTGATTTCTCAAAACATTATGTACATTATTACAAACAGGAATATTTAAAACACAGCACACGCAAGTGCTGATGTTTAAAGTGCCTAACAAACTCTAATAAATTAACCTCAGACATTATTGGGGTAATCGAGAAACCATTAATGGATTACACGTTTCCAATCTAATCTACAGAAAATGGGTTTAAAGGCCAATATTTGTTCAGAGGTATCAGTCCACACACGGTTGCTGGTTGTTAGATATTTTTATAAATGTAATTTTTTCAAAATCTGAACCTGGCACTTACTTTTAACTTCCTTATTTCATAAAGCTCTGATTGAACTCTTAACTTCTGAACTTAAGCATCTCTGACTCTCTTAATTCAGAAAATAAATACATCTCCCTATTTTCAAAAGCTTTCTCAATTAAGTTTTTCTTTAACTTCCTTCACATTTAAGCCCCTACTGCTTTAACAGACGCATATACAAGAAAACTCAGACAAAATTCTGCAACAACCAGTCACTAGGTGGGTTCATCTAACCTTTAGCTCCAGACTTGTTCAATGATTTACCGCTCTTTCTCAATGTCAACTCTACCATGTGGCAGTTAATCACATTGAATGGTAATTTGTATTGCCGCTGATGTGTCCTCCCTTATGGGATAACCATTATTTAAGCAGTAAGTGGGAAATTAGCATTTAGGCTATCATTAACTTTGACCCCCATGTCGGTCTTTGACCTGTACACTTCAGTGATGTCCAGTCATGCATTAGTGTCTGAGGGATACTTTCAAGTCCTTCAGCATATTCAAAATGTAACGATGATTGCTTTGTGAGTAAAAATAAATTTCTAATAGTCATATTCATTTAACCATTTAATTAAATCTGCAGAATTTATATTTATTACAGTCGACAAACTTGTCAACGCAGCTTCTTTCTCAATGTACACATTGTTGGTTTGTATAACATTTTCAACACTGAAAGAAAGTGTTCTAGTTCTATCAGCGTCATTCTCAAGAGGGTTATACTGCTGGTGCTTGTGATAAACAGCCAAAGCATGTTGATTTTTCTTTTTGGAGAAAATGTTATTCTGAGTTTCTCTCCAGAACTGCTTTGCAGTTCTCAAAGTCTTCGTCACTCCCCTTAGAGACAAATCAAAAAAATTATAAATAATTAAATAATATTCAGCCGTGTGTTGAGAGCTGTATCAGTACATACATCTGTTTTAAGAGGAATTTAAATAAACTAATATCCAACACAGCTGTTGATATGTAGTTCCAGTTCTGTGATGAAGGGCTGAAAACCATGATAAAATGTTAAAAATGAGTTTCAACGCCCTGTGAAAAATTGTTGAGTTGTTGTGAACGTTAAAGATCCCCAAATGTCAACTGGCTTCAGCAATCCACATGAGAATGAGCTTGAGAACACATTCAATATTTGTAAAATGGTATTTCCAAGTGGATGATTATACTGCCAGAAGTACCTTTTAAATTCTGGTTGTGACGATGCTAAAGCCTGGATGGATTATTGTTAATATAGGAAATCCTTTCTAAGGACAGCAAACTTCACATTTTCATGAAGAGAAATGTACAGTATATCTTTCCAAAGTGTCTTCACAAGTGAACTCAGGCAATTGACAGCAAATATTGAAAAATCAGGAGTTAGTCAAATTTTTTTTACATGAAATAAAGTCATAGCGTCTAACAATATTTGCCTTTAATAACATTCTGAGTCAAACACATGAGCTGATGATGGTAGTGGTGTACATGTGAACTGTCTCGCTTCCTTCTCATCTCTGTTGAGAGCTGCAGATGTGCAGTACCGATCTGGTCGCGACAATACTGTCAATTTTCACAATCCTGTCAGAAACTTCAAAACAAGAAAGCTGTCACACTTGTATTTTTGTCGTTACACCACATGTATTGTTGACCAATCAAATACATGCAGTGATATTACATGTATCTAGGCCAGACAGACGGGCTGGCTGCCAGTGAAAATCTGGTTCCCTCGTTCCATTGCATTGTAATGGCTCATTGATCAAAGCCGGTAAGCCCCAAGTCTGACAGTGGTAAACTTTAATGAAGTACAGGCATCATTAATGTTATTAAGTACACCTGTGATCATCCTGCTAATACAGGCCAGCACGAACGTCAGGCACAATTGCCCAAGGCACCTCAGGAGGTGAGAGGATTCACGCCAGATGTTACGTTGAAAAGGTCTTAATCTCCACTACTCATACTTTTATATCCTGAGCGCAACACATCAGTAAGCCGTCTTTGGATAATGATTCAACAGGGACTCCCCTCTGAGATTAATGGCAGCTGACGTTGAAATTACACTGAAATTTGCCAATGGCGTCCGGTCCAAAGCAAAGCAGCAATTTCAGTAATTTCAACACTAAGCAGCAACCTCCGGGGCTGAAAAGCCAAAGAAAAGCCAAAAACTGCAGTTCCTTGAATGGCCACTTGAGGCCGGCTCCAAAAGCGAGTCAATCCCCATAAGACCCCATGTTAACATGCCCAACTTTCCAGCAAAGATATACATAATTACAGCCCAGTACAAAAACTCTATATAGCCACTATAGCTAATTTCTCAATTTAAGACATTTGTAAGAGGGTTTAAAGTTTATATAATTTACTAATTATATTAAGGCTTAAAGTTATGCATAATTAAGGGCAAGGCCACTTTGAGTGACAGCTAGCCGTGAGCTGTCTGCCAGGCTTCTAGTCACTGAACTTGACCTCTTGACCTTGTTGGTAGTGTTAATGCCTTTAAGATAACTTTTTATTCAAATATTGGTCTTGCTGTGTGGTTAATTGTATGAACAGACCGGAGCAGTGGGGACAGACGCCGGGGTTTTGGATTAATGAGCGACTCTGTTAGCATTAATTGGAGCTCTGGAGGAGACAGCCTTGGACAGAACCTGAAACTTCTGGGGGAATAAACGGCTGGAGTCGAGGAGTTTTAACAGAAAGAATCAAAGCAGCGGATGATTACTGGCTTTGGTTTGAAACAGAGTTAACCTGAACACAAACACGGACACACACAGTCTTGGTGCCTGCTGCTGTTCGCTATGTATGTACACAGCCTACAGTAAGGTATTCTGGCTGTTTGGGGCGAATAAATTGTAGTTAAACCCATGTGAGTTTTGTATCTTGGTATTTAGGAGCTAGATAAACAATACACCCATGCACAGCCTTTTTTCCCTATTTTTTATTAGCCAGGAGTTAGGTGGAGTTGAGTACAGCTGGCACCACCCACTTTGAGCTCCGTTCTGGCTCTTCAGAAACCCATTGGTGATGTCACAGTTGCCCTGTCCACTAGTTTTAAAGCCAATGTTCGACATGTGACACAGCTGTTAAAATGCACAAGTTATTCATCTCATGTGGTTTGCGATCACCTATTTGCTTCTGGTGCAGCAGACCAGAGGCTTGGAGTCGGGCTAACTCTGATTTGAAATGACAAGTGTTGACAGCAGCCTGAAAGTTCAGTTGTGCAAAACCCCATATTGCTCTACAGAGAAAAAAATATATGGTCAGATGAGTCATCCTTCACTATGTGCTCGACTAGGTACAATGGTGCTCCCTTTTCCAAAGGATACAAGTCTTTTTATACAATTAGCAGATCAGCCAAGTTTCCTTCTATTATTTCTATTTCAGCAAGTGATCTAATTTTGCGCAGTCCCTTGATGAGTGTAAATCTGGACCCGGAGCAAGCTCATGTTTTACAGCTTGATTCAACTGGAAGCCATAAATTGCCTTCAGTTTGGAAGACCACTGGGACAAACTGTTTAAGGAAGTATCTTGAATAGAAAACTGTGAAGATGGTACATCCAGTTTCCTCTAGTGTGTCTTTCCGTTTCCCCACCCCATTATTGAGGGATGTTGAGTCATTTGAGTTACGTCTCCGTTAGTTTAATGACCGACTAGAATTCAGAGCCCGGTCTTCTGCATTAGTTACGCGATGGTGAGGATTATGTTCTTCCACATAGATAGATGAAGGAGTTTGGCAGAGATGTCTTCACATTTGTTGCAGTAAGTGTAAATGTGACAAAACTAAATATATCTACCCTATCTATTAAAAGCTATCTATTTATCCGGTTTTGTCTAGACGTGACACTTTCTGTTAGGGCACAATATCCCGCTCGTCGATTGGTGGGTTAAACTTGAAATAAAAGATAGAATAAGTCATATATTTGATCATATAACAAGAATCAGTGCAGGTTTGTGTTGACCCTAATAGAGTGGTTTAGTTTCCAGTCCTAAAACCTGGAAATCAGTTTGCATTCCTGCACATCCGGTTCCCACGTATCAAAGTCTATGAGGTTTTTGAGTTGATTTTCGGTTATAATAATTATTTACATAATTACATTTTCCACAATTCAATCATAATGCACTTACTGTCTTACTAAAAAATGGTTAACAAGTGGCTAAATTAGTCTACGGACATTAAACGTCATGATGCCACACACAGAGACTCATCTACTCATTAGTCTGTCTTTGCAGGCCGACTTTAGTTACGAACTATTCTAACTCTAACTTTACAACTTGTAGATTGATCAATTGACAGAAAACACGTGTAGTAATTGTGTGATAAAAACTTTTGTTGTGGTGATGTTTAAATACTGCGACCACACTGTAGTCTGTTTATAGCCTAACATTAGCTTTTTACAAAAAGCTTTTTATAAAAAAAAAGTTATATTCTGATTAAATGCTTGTGGTATGTAAACACACAACCAGGTACGTTAGAAATGTTTATCAGAATGACTTGAATCAGGTTGAAGAAATGCTGTCCATGTAAATGCAGCTATTGTTCCTCAGAGCATAATCTGTGTTCCTTCATGTGATCTGATTCTGGGGCTTGAACCTATAAAACCAATGAGGCTTAATTTTATGGTTTGCTCACCGAACCAAGGCTTGGATAAAATTATTCTCTACCAGCTAAACATTACTCCTGTTCTGTTACATTTATTGCAGATGTAACAGGCCATGTTCTGGTTCCTTCTTAGGTCTGCTACTTCTGGTAATGGTGGAGATAAAAAAAAACAATCAGATTCCAGATGCCTTTTAGTCTAAGTTGACTTTTTTTATTATCCATTGTTATTGAAGCTCTTCATAGCCTGGGCCAAAAAGGTCAATGAGGCAAACAGCACTACTTTTTCTGTCCAAACAAAATGTTTGGAGTTGTTTTTCTGTCCCGTTGCCAACATGCACATTTGTCTGCATGGATGTAGCAGCTGAGAAGTCCCATCAGGCCCATTTTGATGAGCAACGCCACAAAAATAATGCGAGCATATTTTAAAAGACGAGGTATTCTCGATTCTACTCTGTGGATGCACTCCAATCTGGAAGGTTGAGAAACAGCATCTGGCTTTAAAACACGCCACGCAAGCTTGTGGCATATTTCTCTTTTGTGACTGAACCTCTTAAAATGTGCAAATACAGTTTCTCATCTCATTTTTTTATTTTTTTTTAGACTCTGAAATCATTAGTGAATCATTTGCAGTCATTGAGCTATCCTCCTAGAGAGCAAACACAGTGATAAAAGGAGACCACACTCATCCCTGTCATCCAGAAGAATCTAATATTTATTTTGGCAGCCGTTCATTGGCCTGTTTTCTGGAAGGTCGGACAGCACGTTATCCATTCAGTTGTCTTGTACTTGTAGAGCAGCTGCCTTCACACACGTACAGAGAAGCCAGTATGATGGTGAAGGGGAACATTTCAAGATAGACAATATTAAGAGTAAAATGGATCAATAAACTGACAGCAACAAATTAAATAATCATGTAAACTGCGACAACAATGAAGGCCTGATCATGTGTCTGCGCAAAATATGTCACTCTAGAAGCTTATTGATCCAATGATTGCTTGCAGAGCTGGTTGGTAAGCCAGCATACGTGGCAAAACAGGGAGATTTTCTGCGGTATTGGCAAATGGCCTGTCGTGGTTTTGGTTTTTGGTCAGTTACTTCCTGTTTCATTTTGTAGTTATATCCTCTTGTGAGCTGTCACTTTCTACGTCCTTATCCCCTGTGTTCCCAGTGTTTCCTCCCCAGCCTGATTTCCCCCCTACTCCTGTCTGACAGCAGCCTCATTAACACTGCCCCGTTCCCAGTGTCTCTCCACCTAGTTTGTATTTAAGCTGATGTCGTCCCCTCTCTCTCTGTTGGTTCATCTGTTTTTGTCCTTGCGTAAGTCCCGTGTCTCCTGCGTCTTCTGTGCTCCTCTTCTCCAGTCCTTGAGTGTTCCCTGTGTTCTTCTGGTTTGTTGCCGCCTATCATTTTATTGTTTACACTTTTGGATTTTGGCTTTTTGGACTCCAACCCGCCTGCCTCTGAGCATCTTGCGTTTGGGTCCCTTTCTGTAAATTGCGACATGGCCTACCCTCAATTCCCCCACCCACATGTAACTCTACATCACAGATTAATAGAAGAAGGGTGCGAGTGAAAATTCCCTCTTGATTAGTTTTAGTTTACGGTAATAATAATAAATAAAACTTGATTATGGATTATGGATTACGCAAGAGTTTTGGTAAGTGTGTGTGTGTTGAGGAGCGATCGTTGCCAGAACGACCTTCAAAAAGGAGAAAAGAACGGATAAAATGATGCAGGATCACAGTCCAATTTGGCGTGGTCCTTTTTACAGGTGGCGTACTAAAAAATTATTGAGCAGTTATTGGATACGAAGTTAGTATACGCTTCCTGAGTGTAGGAGTCATCAACATTTTTATTATTTTCCAGGAAATTACAAATTCTAAAATATTATTGTCAATATTTACAAAATGATTGTTTTGCCATTGTTGGGCCTGATACTGATTCAACTCCATGAGATCTTTTTTTCTTGGCAGTCGATGTATACCCATAAGTATTGTCCTTATACATATAGTATTCTGATATTTATGTTGTGCCAGATCTTCATTTTGATTGCCACAAAGACAAACAGCTGTCATAGTGGCAGTTGTTTTGACTTCAGGACGAGGTCTGTGCCATCCTCACTTAATCAGAATCAGAATCAGAATTCCTTTATTTGTCCCGCAAATGGGAAAATTTCTTTGTTAATCATTTTATACTCAAATTACCATTTCAGTATGGTTCTGTAATAGCTAAATTCCTATAAGAAGAAACAGGACTTTTTCCTAAACTGCCGTCAGAAAGTATTTGTGTAATACGAAAGAAGTCATCCTAAAGATAAGATAGGATAACCAAGATTCCAGGAAAAGTTGCTGTAACGAGGCTACCAGCCAACTCCAAAACAAAAACATTCGGAAGAAGGAAACAGTCTCTGCCAGAGCCCGTTCTTCTGTTGGCTGTCTTTTTCTTTTGATCAACCACAGATTTACTTTTGCCTGTAAATGCACAATAATTCTTAATGTGTGTTTGCTATTATCAGATTATTATCCCGCTGAGTGCCTGTGTGTGATCTTTGGGCTGGACCCCAGGTGCTGGAGCTCTCCCCGAGCCTGCAGACATGATTGTGATCCTGTCTTTGGCCGACAGAGAGCATATGCTTGAGGCACGCTATTAATACAGATGGCTGAATGCTTTTTGTGCTCTATATTCAGCGAGCTTTGAACTGTCTCCCACATCTGTATGAAATGCAAAGATTCAAGACAGCAAAGGCGTGATGAGTGAAAGCTGAAATGGATAGTTTGTTGGTTTAGTAGCGGAGCCTCACAGAACAAATGAGACAACACTGTGGAATTTGTTTGTTTAGACAGGATTCTCCGGTGTCTCCCCATTTCCAATTTCCGCGACTGCAGATTCACTATGTTTACTTGTTTTAGAGAGTTGAAGGGATGACAGAAAAGCCATACACTTTGCTAACTTAATATGCTGTACTTTAAAAAGTGAAATGACATTGAAAGCATCCTCACAGTAGCTCCTGATCTCAGCACTCTACTCATACAATATCCCTCTCTTCTTTGGTATCCACACATGATTAGTCATGCATGCCTCATCATCCGATCTCCTGGAGGTCAGCTTAACTATCAGGCCCTGCATCGTGCGTTGAAAATCTAAACTGCATTTCTTTCTTGTATCCAGGATCCGATTCTTGGACTCTTCTTTTCTATATTTTCGAAAAGGCAGAGGAGCTCCTCCCAGATGTTGTTCTCTCTGGGAGTCGCTCAGCATTGCTGCCATGTGATCCAAAAGCTTAAAAGAGAAAGAGACAAAGGGAAAGACAGAGAGGGAGATAAATGAGGTTGCGTCAGCTCAGTGTTTGTAAATGTTTGAGAGAGCGAGAGCTTTGTAAATGGAATTTCCACAGGGAGAATAAATGGTATGGTTTTGTATCGGATTACATTGGAAAGTGTGGTTTCTTGAGTCAGCGTGTATCCATATTCATAGATCGAGCATGGAACTGTCAGTCAAAATGTAGCAGATAAGACGTACAGGAACACAACTGAAATAACCTCCAAGGAAAACGTTTATTATTAGATTTTCTATTACATCAGAGACAATAACTAATTCCTTGAGGACTTTTGCTTGACAACATTGTGTTCTCGAGAAAAGGCCTCACCATCGCTGTGCGGAAAATGCACTCAGACATGGATCAGTTACTGTAGCTGCAGCCATCGACTGGCAGCCAGTTCCTTGGAAGAACTGTGTACCATTATCTATGACAGCATGATTTCTATAACATTAATTGTATTCCACATGTACACAAAGGTTTTATTAAAATCTGATCAAGACTCAACTATATGCTTTGATGATAAGAAGCCAGTCTTTGTCCTTATCTGAACTATGGACTAATTACTGAAGAAATACAACAGTTCAGACATTATTTACCAGATCAGAGTAATGCAATAATCCTCTGACACTTTATACAGTTAGGCCTCCATGTGACCCTGCTGGAGGGATTATAAAAAGCAGTAAGTTATTTGTAGCCAGCCACTTCCAGAAAGGATTTTCAAAGATCTTAACTATTTCTCACTTGTTCTAAGTGCTGTATCGCAGGCAACTTGACTTGCTTCAGTTTCTTGAAGACATTTCACCTCTCATCCAAGAGGCCTCTTCAGTTGTAACTAACTGGAGAGGAGTTGGCTGGCTTTTTAAACTCTGTGTGGGTCCTTACAGAGTTGTTAAGGACACGTGTAAACTCTGAGTTTCAGAGTCGCTAGGGCCACTTGTGGGTCGTAGGTCAAACTGGCCTACATGTGGGTTTCTGAGGCTAGGTGAGCCCAGGTGTGAAATGTAGCTAAGCTGTCTGGGGGAGAGGACTCAGTACAGCATTGTAGGTGGGTGATAAGTAATTCCAGGAATGCCAGGAATGCTCAGATTTGTACATTGGGGAGACAAAACAACCTCTCCATAAAGGAATGGCACAACACAGGATGGCCAACTCCTCATGTCAAGACTCTGCTGTCCACTTACATCTGAAGGAGAAAAATCATTCCTTTGAAGACAACAATGTAAACATCTTGGCCAGATGGTTTGAAAGAGGAGTAAAGAAATTCATCTATATCAAACTGGAACGACCATCTTTGACCATCCTTACGACATTGCATGAAGGCCTAGTTGAGCAACAATACACAAGTGGCCCTAATGACTCTGAAACTCAGAGCTCACACGTGTCCTTAACGACTCTGTAAGGACACTCCCACGCAGAGTTTAAATGTATATATATGCAACATATACGATGTTGTTGCGTTTTTCTTGTCTCCTCCTGTCTGTCTGCTCTAGACCTCTTAGCAATTATGACAAAGGTTGTTGACTTGATACGCGGTACCAGTCGCTCTAAGGAAGAGGAGTAGCAACCAGCGTCCATGGAAAATGTTGGTTCTGGTTGAGTGACAGGACACGCCGGAAGTCGCACTGTGCAAGGTATCATGGGGGCTCGTAATAAGGTCAATAGAAAACCTAACAAACTGACCGCCATGCTATCTGTTCAGCCTTAAGCCAGATCTGTGTGGGCTCTCTCTCAGCTATTAAAAGGCGATTCAGTGTTTCAGCTGGATCACATTTCTAAAGTTCTCTGAATGATCATTTGTATTAGTTATGGTAACATTTCAGCAGTGGCTCTCTGTCTCTATTGGCTGGTTCCAAATTAAACTGCAGGTTAAATTGTTGACTGGATACAATATTCTGCAGAGATTAAGGGCTTGTAGTTAATCTTGTTGACACCACACAATGCAATGGGCAGCCACATGAACGATCAAAAAAGTGACACCAAATTCAAGGCTTTATACACAAGGAAATTGTTATTTAACAACTTACTGATTCAAGCGTTTGCAGACACTTTCACTTTCAATTGTTAGTCTGTCTGTTAGAAAAAACTGACATTACAGTAAGCCTTCATTCCAGAGAAGTAATTGATCCTTTTCATTTGAAAGTGTTTTGTGGTGCACCAGTTTCACTGTAAGTACTGTACACTAAGTCTATTATCTGGATATAGCATGTGACACGAAAAAACACACATTTCCCATCATCCTGTTTTTTTCTTGGGTACCATTCTCCCCTTTAGTCACATGGCCAGTGTGTGCTGTACTCCCGTTACATCAGCTCATCCAGATGACAGAGCAGGATAACCTGACCTCACACATGAAACGCGATATTGTCTGTGGCTCAGGGCATACCCGTAAACATTACATATGCACACAAATACAGAAAAAAAACACAAATCATACAAGATCATACATGCATACATGAGTTTGCACTTAATGCAAAATTTTTCTTTAGCTCTAACAGTCCTCTGTTTGTTGGACCCTTGAGACCTCTGCTCTGAGATCTGACTGTTGCCTAGATTGACAAATCAAAACTGACTCCTTTAAATATCTTAAGAGAAAAAGAAATAAAGAAGTAGCCAAGTGAAGTGAGCAAACATTTGAAGCGGGACCGTGAAACAACACTTGGGAGAGGGGAAAATATTAGTAGAGACTGTGCAAAATGAGAAGCATTGACAGAAAACAAGATAAGGGATGGGAGCAATAAGGACATATGGTTAAAGGGCGTTATTGTGTCTAATTTGTGCGTGCTCACAGAAGCCAGGAAAAACTTTCTAGAGAGTCAACAGCGGGGCGTACTTGATTTCTCTATAGTTTAGCCCACCCTTGTTAGAAAAACAACCATATTGGCTGACCATGCAAGCAACTGATTGCAACCCATATCTCTGTTTATTGTTAGGCGACGATGACTACTAGTGGCTGCAGTAATACTTACAGAGGCAACAGAGTACCCTTAGGTGCAGAGTGGAAAGTGCGACATAGGAAGGAGGATGGGGTGGATGGACAGATCAAACAAACCCTTTCACCCAGGAGGCTACTGTTTGTGTTGGGCAGTAACATTACTCCGTAATATATTACTCTAATATTATTACTTTTCCTGGTAACAACTAGTGTAAGGGATTACAATTTCAAATTCAGTAATGTTAATATTATATTTACCATGATAAGTAACTCATTATTACTGCATTGCCAGAACGATGTGTTGGGTCCTAGGAAAGCAGTCTCAGATCAGGCCAGGTCACGTTGGCTACTTGCCAAAAAGCTGAAGGATAGAGTTTGAGGCAGAGAGGTACGTCTCTGTGAGTTCGTCTCAGTCCAACATGCAAAGAACCCTGTGGTCTGTTGCAAATTTTGTGTGAGCAACAAAATGCTTTGTAAAATACTGAAGCACAGGAATGTGTAACTTGTCAAACAAACACCTGTACTGACACTGAGGAACTGGATTTCAGAGCAGGACATGGTTGTGGAGAGACGTTAAGTGGACACAATCTGAAGAGATGTTACTTATGTAAAAGTCATAAATGTCAGGTATGATGCTGGTGACCTGGAACGGGCATGTTGCTTTTGAAACGGTGATAAATGTTGTTTTGGGAGTCATTGGCAACCAACTTAAACAGTCCCTTAGGTATGTGCTGGCGCCTTCACCTGTAGTCCGTAGAAGATGGCTTCTTTCATCATTTGATCAAACTGTGCTGCTCAGATTAAACCTAAGCTGTCAGATTTAAACGTTTCTGTGGTTTCATGTAAGAAAAATGGGCCGGTCATTATTCAAGAATGAGAGATATGTTCTACACCTGTGTACTGTAAAAGCATGAACTTACTTTCGAGGCATTTCCTTGAATATGTGATCTGTGACATTTTATGAGTTTTGGCGCGAGAAGATACATGCAGTTGTTAAGAGGGTTGAAGTCGTAAAGAATCCAGACAGCTTCAAACTGTTGTGTGAAATATCTGTATGTTGGTGCAGCTAAACCCCCACAGGAAACTAATAGGAAAAAATTATTAAAACAAATTAAGAATTACAAACACATGCCAATAGAAACTTTTGATTCGCTCCGAAGGTTTATTGCATATTTGTTTATTGCATCTCCTGTCAGTGTGCTGACAGCTTCTCTTAAAGCTCAGGGCTCGTTGCCATCATAGACGCTCCCCAGCGATTCCCTTTAGATAACAGACTGCTGCACATTTTCAAGTTGTAGATTTAGTTTTCATAGGTTTAATGAGGTCAGGTAAGGTTTGTTTTTGATGCGTCCTACTGTGTCTATCATTGGCGTCACACTAATTTAACGTAAGGTCTGGAAGAACTTTCTTTTTGTACTCAGTGTTCTTTTAAAGAAAACACTGAACTCTGGAAAAAATGAATAAATAAGTAAATCAGTAATAAACTGACCAGTTTTTTTTAACATCGATGATCCTCCAGGCTGCTTCCAAACCACAGCCCAGCACTGAAACAACACTAATCAAATTTACAAATGAAATTTAATGGCTGGGAGTCTGTGTAAGCTTATTTAATGACTTTTGAGAAGTGTTTGTTGAGCTTTTCATGACGTTCATCGTGGCCTCCTCCAGGACCATTTGGAAGGAAGTAATTG
Organism: Pagrus pagrus; assembly: GCF_965226575.1. Lineage (NCBI taxonomy): Eukaryota > Metazoa > Chordata > Actinopteri > Spariformes > Sparidae > Pagrus > Pagrus pagrus. Next base: position 10,660,298 of record NC_140200.1, read on the forward strand.
ATTGTTGGAGAGCTGATCTGAATTGATTCTTCTTTCGCATTACTAAAAACCTTCTGGCCCCACAGAGCTCTTAAGCATTTTGGCAGCCCACTGGGCTCAGTTCTAGGTCCTCTTTTATTCTCATGTTTCATTCGTGCTTCAATATGTGACTCTTGCATAAATGATGAGGTACCTTGACTAATACCCTTTATTTTATACAGTTTAAAGTAATTGAATATTGTGTCTTGCTCAGGGCTGATGACTCTGGTAACTCTTTCCCCTGAAAAGTATCTGGTAGGGTTATCAGTTTAATCAAACTCAGTTTTGTATGTGTTTCCAACATGTTGAATCCATTTTCTATGTCACACAACTTTCACTAAGCGTTTAACAGGAGTTATATGCATCCTGTTAAACGCTTAGTGAAAGTATTTTTAACCTGGATAATTTTTTTCTTATGCGATTTTAACCCAGTAGCTGGTTTGTAGCGGCAACACACTCCAAGAATAAAGTGAATTAAGTTGTTTAACGTCATGTCCGCTCGAGCACATAAATTTGATCTACGAGTTTAAGCCAAGTCTGAATACAACGGATGTTTCACCGCTTTGCTTTTGGCATGCATGTGCATCCTCAGACATGTGCTGGTGAAAACCTCACAAACAACTGTGGGACTAGCCTCAGGCTCCATATGGGAACTTTAATAAAGACAAAAGTGGTTGGTTGGTCAGGGATGTCTTGTAATTTGACTTTCAAGTCATAAAGAAGATAGAAGCCAGAAAACACATTTTCATTTTGAAGGACTAAACAAAGTATAAACAAGATATTTTTGTGGTAACCAAAAAAAAGGTGTGTTAAATTTAGATTTTTGTGTTCTATGGCAGTTTCCACTCTTTGTTTTTTTCACATTGCTTTCAGAAATATCACTATTGTTATTTTTACACTTTTACACTCTCGAGTGTATTTTTACACTCTCGATCAGGGAACCATTAACTAGTTGCTTATTAGCATGCATTTTAGTTGCAGAAGTAATTACTTTGAGTTGGTTTAATGAGAGTTAAAGTTAAAGTTACTAGTGGATTAGTTATGAGCAAGACCTCACTTCAGAATGAGTTTTCTGATTTAGAAAAACTTAATTTAGAGTTATTTGGACACCATTAACATTTGTAGTTTTGTGGTTTGGTACAGAAGAATAGACCATATTTATGCCATATTATTTAGGGATAATGGCTATTTTTGTGATACTACCACCTTATAAGCATATTAAGACCATAATTCATGTACAACAACTTTCTTACTTAATATCAATAGGCAGTAATTAGGAGGTTATTGGGGGAAAACTCTTCATCACCCTATTTGTAAAATACGTTGCATCCGGGTGCCCCATTGAGCCCTTTTGGATGTCCATATGGCAGATAAAAACATCCTAACTCCACCACTGAAATTGTGTATATTACTCATATTTACTGGCAACATCCCCCAGATATGATCTCAAGGCATCAACAAAACGAAGTTTCAGAAGCAGACTGTCTGTTCTTCAGCAGCCACATTACTAATATCATTACCGATTGTTTTGATCACTTTCTACATGTGTTCGAAGCATAAATACACATTTGCAATTTTCAATTTTAGATCAAGTGAAGATATAGCAAAAATAGCCAATCCGCCAGCACAGTTGAATTAAATATTATGAGCTGCGATCAAATGTCTCACTTTTTCAGTTGTTTTACAGAAAACAGATGTTAAATCAAATATGACTCAGAGTCACAAAGAAGCTGATTGCACATGGGACTAATATTACCACATGACCTCTGTGTTTGGCAAAATATGGTAATGGTATGATGATTTGCTGGTTTTACTTTACAAGTTACAGACACTGCAGATCTGCACGGAATTAACATCACAGACGACCTCTGCAATTATTGCAGAAAACTAGAGGACCTCAGGTGATACTAGCCATCTGTGAATACAGCCTGAGGCATTAATAAGTTCTTTAAAATGACTAATAAAGAGTTACTATGTTACTAATATGCATGCTAACAAGCAACTAGTTAATGGTAAACATATTTTCCCCTAATCTAAAGTGTTACCATGTACTGTATGGTTGCACTTTTACTCTTAACTGGACCTGTTGTCCAGGGAAGGGGAAGAGGGAGAATGGTGGATTATCATCAGACATTAATCTACGCCGCCCCTTCTTACCTCTCCTACTTCATTACTTTTCAAAGAGAGTCATGTAAAGGGTGCATGGGATGTAAAGAGTGGGAGTTTCCTCCACTCTCTATCAAGAAGATTCATGAGATACATGTCACCTCATAAATTTCTTCCTTCTCGCAGCCCCATCTCCTCCTCGGTATCAAAGGACGTCACTGTGGTGTAGGTGTTCCACTTTGCACATGAAAGGCTGAATTGAGACAAAACAATCGTACAAGGGAGTTGACCAAAGACGTGCAATCACATGCAGGAATTTTAGGGAGTAACTGGGAATATTTGTCTTTATTTACTTTAGTTGCAGAGGAGGTAATGTGATATCTGAAACAAAGGCAAATTCATTTCAGTGCGCAACAGTTTTTCCTCCTCTGAAAAAGAGTTTAATATTCGAACCCAAAGGCACAATAAATGCCGCTATAATGATTTGAAAAGTTTCGAGCCAGAGGTCGGGTCTGTTCTCAATGTCTATATATAACCCCTTTTGTCCTGCTTTACTGAAATTAGATCGGTGATATATTCTCTAAATGGTTTTTGCTGTCAGCGCTGAAACTTATTGAGAATCAAAGATGACAGTTGTTGGACTCTGTGTGAAGATTTGCCATCTCTTGCACAAAACGGAGTAATTTGAGATGGCTTTATTATGAATGTAACAGAAAATCATTCAAACCTGTCATCCAGAACCGGGTCACAACACTTTTCTACTTGCCAGTACACACAAATGATTCCTGTCTTGGATGTATTGGCTGTTTGGGAAACTAACAGGTTATTTCGCAAGACTGTCCTTAAAGATACTCCACAAAAAACCCCCCCAAAAAAACATGTCCAGTTGAAGCAGATTTGAAAGAATACCACCATAACTGACCAATGGTGATGCATAATCACTGAGTCACCACTCCACAGACTCTAATGAGATCTTCTTTGCGATGAGAAACAGTAAGTGGGATGGATTTGGTTTGATTTTTTTCATCTTATTCATGCTCAAACCATTCAGTGACTACTTGGTCCTATTAGACAGAGCACTGTCATCACCAGCACCCAGTGAGATAGAGATATTTCACATATTTCACATGAATGGATTTGTCGAAGGTGATTATTCTCTGTAAATGATCTTAAACTATTCAAGCCTTAGCTAAAAAACAATTTTCTCCTTGAAACTACATTTAAATGCTTTTTATTTTTTTTACAGCAATTATTTTTAAAGAGAGAACATAATCTGCAAAATGTTTACTGACAATATAGTTTTCATTTATTTTCACTGCAATATCCGCACTGCATAATTTGAAAATGATAAACACTCACTTTCAATAATCATTTTGAAGCACGCACCGCACCCGCTGAACTTAAAGTTTATGGTCTTGGTTAAAAGCTCGTCAAAAGTGACTTAAATCATGAGATACAACATTTTTTACTATATTGACAGTTAAGCAAAACCATCACTTTTCCCCCCAAACCTTTTAAAAAAATCCCTTTTATTGCACAAAATGATCCTCAGAATCAGAATCAGCTGTACAGCCTTTGTGAACACATACAAAGAATTTGACTTGTTTTTCATTGCTCACAGAAATAGAAAACAAAGGCAAAGAACAAGGATAATGAAGCTCAATAACTTTCAAACAATAGAGAGCACTGTTAAAGGTGCACTTTGTACTTCTGAGCAAGACATTTTAATTCGAAGAGAAAGATCTTCCTTGACTGATTTCTTTTCAACTCTTGGTTGCCATGACTGAATAAATTGAAGAAAGAAACTGACCTTAAAGTTTTACTTTGTTTATATGTGGCGGACCCTTTCTTAGCTTCAAACAGTGTTCTAGGGAGCTTATTTTCCTCTGAGAACAGCTTGTTTATTCAGTTATGGAAAAATTAAATATTTCTGAGTTTGTATCATTACTTCTTTAGTTAGTCGTAGCTTTGCCCGGACTTGTTACTTTGATTTTTGAAGTTTTAAGTATTTAATGAGTGAATAAATTTTTCAGCAGAATTCAAAGAACGATATTGATTTTATTAAAGTAGTGTCATTAGATTTTGTTTGAGATTGAAAAGCTTGAACCAAAACATACATACATACATACATGCGGAAGCCCTAAAGGGCCATGCATTCATACATTTTATTTCCTCCGTTTTCCCGTGATAACGAGTTCATTTCATTTGTTTTCTCGAGATCTCGAGTTATTAACTCGAAATAACAACTGCCGTTTTCCCGAGATAACGGGATAATTTTCTCGAGATCTCGAGATAATGAAACTTTGTTTTCCCGAGATAACGATATAATTAATTCGAGATCTCGAGAAAACAAAACGATAGTGTAGTATATTAAATCATTGCAGGAAACATCATTCAGTGTAGCAATGTCAGAGGAGCAGGAGCATATCGATCACCGCGTCACATATCTTTTCAATCAAGGCCTGACACAGGCTGAAATAGCATTATGCCTTGCTATTAAAGATAATATACACATTACTAATCTAAAAAGACGGTTAGCAAGGCTTCAGCTATATTGGCGGCGCAATCTAAGTGAGCCTGATGTCGTCGTTAACTACATAGCTGACCAGCTACGAGGTCCCGGGCGTCTCCATAATCTCAGGCCTATCACATCACAGTCATTATCTCGAGATCTCAAATTAATTATATCGTTATCTCAGGAAAACAAAGTCTCATTATCTCAAGATAATGACTCGAGAACTCGAGAAAACAAATGAAACTAACTCGTTATCACGGGAAAACGGAAGAAATAAAATGTATGAATGCATGGCCCTTTAGGGCTTCCGTAATACACATCGTATAACATATATAACATATAAAAAACTCCATAACCAAGACAGTACTATTTGACTATATACACATGATTTTCAGGGGACATGGTTGTTTTTGTACAGAGAATTTATTTTCACATGGAAAAAGTTTTTTTTTAGTTCTGCTTAGGAGGTTTTGTTTTCACCCATGTCTGTCTGTTTGTTTGTTGCTGGTTGGTTGGTTGGTTGGTTGGTTGGTTGGTTGGTTTGTTGGTTTGTCAGCTGGATTATGCAACAAATGCTGAACCGATTTCCACCAAACTTGGATGGACGTTGGGTCTCAGCCCAGAATAGACCCCATTAACTTTTGATGTAGATCCAGATACAGGGACAGATCCAGGATTTATTTTTTTTTTTTTCTCATTTTCTTTGACTAAATTTGTTATTTTCTTAGAGAATAAATGCATGGATCTTGATGGGAAAAATCACGTGTATTTAGGTGGCTGGTGTCTATGAGTGAGTTCAAAAGGGAATTGCTGGGCCTTGGCAGAGGTATGCACTCTACTGAGTGCCATTCTAGTTTCACCTGTTAAAATTAAATTCATATTTAATTAAACTTTAGTTGATACTGTAGCTATGCAACTGTGATCAAACAATGACATGCTTTACAAATGTATTAAGCTATTGTAAAGGTTTATAGACATCAGTTGCATCTTTACAATAAACAATTGATTAATAAATAGTTTACCACAAATGTACCATTTTCTAATGATAGTATTAGCATTAGCATTAGTATAAGCAAGTGCAATAAGTAAGTGTTACAAAGTGACTGACTTGGAGGTGGACCACTCAAAATATCTGAAAAATCACATGTAATATTAACACATTTCATATCTTAAATGTGTAACGTTACTTCATTTTTTATGACTTTTACTTTTTTATGTCACATGATCAAACCCCAATATATATATAAAGATATACAATACAATCCAAACACTTTATTAATTCCCCAGAGGAGTAATAATATAGAGATATTCACATCTCAGGGCAGTACAAAAACTTTGTGGCTCCACAAAGTATGATGTATGTATGGTGTGATGATGGGCAGGGGGAGGATAAGTGAAGCACCGTTGTCAGGCTGTGGCTTAAAGATGGTTAAGTGTCTTGATCCATTGGGCTAAATGGTTGACCTCCTCTGACTCTGGCCAACCACTCTGTCTCAGCTAACAGCCTCTTCAGCAACACCAACATGAGTAAACTGCAGCCAGACATTAAGCAACAGAAACCATGATGGCATTGGGAAGTAGAGAAATCAGAAACAACCTCTTTAACTGGCTTCTCTGCCATCAAAATCAAAAATGCTTTCCACTGCTTTGATGCTGACAGATTGCATTTTGACACTGTTCAGTGAAAATGAGAGTATTACTGACACAGACACACACATTGAGACAAAACAACTTCAGCACTTCTGCCTAAAGGCTTGTCAACATATATAAGGCATCATGGCCCCAATGTGGGTCACTGACGGCTATGGCCACGTGGCAACGTATATCCATTTGTTGAGACAGTTTTCCACTGCTGTAAAATGTAATGCTTATACTTTATGGTCTACATGTATTCTATGAGCAGCTTTAATGAAACTGTCTGTTCATGCTTTGGATTGACATTTACAGCTAATGGAGTCAGACTGTTTGTCTGTCCTTACGTTGTAAATCAATGCACAGGCATCAGAGTGAACGAGTGCACATGCATTAACATTTTATTTCTCTGTGCAGCAGGCCTGAGCTCCTCTCAGTTTTAAAGCATTGGAAAAAAGAGCATTCTCTGTTAAATAAGCTCCTGCTCTCCTTCAGAATCACTGCCATCTATTATTCTTAGCTGATAAGTCAAAACAACCAACGCGCAATTTCCCCCTAAGCTCAAATATTAAGGGATTTTAAGAGCTGTAATATTTATTTGCTTTGGCAATTGCAGTGTCTGCAGTAGTTACCAAATGTTGGTTTGCCTCATTGGTTTTATTGCTGTTTTCATCCCACCGCTCAACCCATATCTCAAAATATCTTCAACGGACCTTTGAATAATGCTTGGTACTGTGTGTATAATTGTATATTTCAGCTGTCATTGTGTATTTACAGTACATGGGGGGCCTTTGGAGGGCCATCACTTGCGTTTAGGTGAAAAAGATTTCCTTTCCTTTCCTTGTAAGTATCTTGAGAGTCTGGGTTTTTCTCTGTTTGTCCTCGTCCTCATCATCTGTCATGACTCATGTCATGTCACTAGTTGACATCAGAAGAAGTTATAATAAACGCTGCAATGTGCCATGGAATCCCCACCAGTGCAAGCCTGATGAAATGCCTCATTATTTATGAATGGACAAGTCGAAAACTGGGAACGTAAACATAAAAATTTCACTTCAGGAAGTCAGGTAAATGGCAGCTGTTATGAGAAGATGAATAATGCAATGCAACAAGAAAAAAATAAAAAATGCATTGCCCGACCAACACTGGTGTTATCAATGCACCATGTATATGTCTATTGTATTGAATGTTGTCTTTACTTATTATATTAGGCTGTATGCTGTGATAAAAACAAAACAAAACACATGTATGACAAAATATAACACAAGTAAGCATTTAAAGTTATGAAGCAGCATTACTATCCTGTAATGAATATATATATATATATATATATATTCTTTTTTTTCTTCCTTAAACTGGTGCAAGTTGGAGTTCTCACTTGTTGCCTGGGTGACCAGACAGTGAAATATGTTTTGAATTGGTGAGCTTTACAGGTGTTTATTTTGTTTCCTTCGGACAGAACTAGGCTAGCTGTTTTCCCCTCATGTCTTCATGCTAAGCTAAGCTATCTGGCTGGCTAAAGCCTTACATTACAGATGTGAGATCGGTATTGATCTTCTCAACCATCTAAGCAAGAAACCAAATATTTACTAAACTTAAATAATGCTAGCTATTCTTGCTATGTAACTCACTGAACAGCAGCCAGTGTGACTACATAAAACAATTATAAGATAAAGTTTAATGCAAAAGATTATTGTAACAATTGCACAGGTAGAGAGAAGTAATACAGATAGAGACCTGGCTCAGTAATGTCATTTACACCGCAATATTACCGCTACTGATCATACCAGACCAAGTAAGACTTTAATGATAAAACCTCTGAGTGTATTGAATAGAGCAACAGTGCACTTTGGTGCTCATGAATGCATATTTAAATTGAATGATTATGTTCTTTCGCCTCTCTACTTTCCTTTTGTTTATTACATTTTCTTCATATATTTTCCTCCCTTCTCCCCTTGACTTCTTTCTCTACTCTGTCCATTCTTCAAGTGTGCTTCCTCCTCCTCTCCTGTAGATAAGCGGAGTCACTTTAACGCCCATATATCAGAGGCCCAGGCGAGAGCAGACTATGGGCAGGGCGAACTCAGACAGTGTCCTGTCACATAGATGAACTGTCCGTCTGACAGCTCGTTGCGCGATAGTCTCGTCCTACAAAGGCAGCAGTCACATGTTTCAGAGTCATAACAATAAACATTTGCCTCGCTTGAGAGATGTATGCTCGCATTTTCCAGACTTGAAGAGACTAAAGGGAGTTGTATGAAGTGGGAGGAGAGATAGTAGAGGACGGGAGCTGAACCACCACTGATGGATGTTTGCGTGTCATTTAGACATAAACATGCACATGTTATACATTTTGGACCTGCAGAAAAAGGCTAATATAAGGTGACCTTTGTCACCCTGACCTACTCTCAATGTGGACTTTCAGTAGAGACAGAGAAATCAGTAGAGACTGGTGTGAAATGACAAGCGAAAAGCAAAAAATGTTGTTGGGAAAACACGCACAATGAGTTAGGACATTGGTTTCAGAGACTGTTTTCATACAACAGAGAAAGAAACATTTTCCATTATCACCTCCTGTTACTTACTTTCTTAATTCTCTTACGTTCTTACTTTCCTGGTGAAGTTGGGGTACTTTCATCTCTTCGGGCCTCTAAATATCCTTCAGATGAAACAACCTGAGAGGGAAAAGCCAGCACAATCCTTTAAAGGAGCACTCTGTAGTTTTGGGGGAGAAATTTGAATCAGATGAGAAAGACCTTCACTTCTTCCTGAAACGACACAGGGAGCACGATATCACCTGATGACGGAGACATTTTTTCACTTTCATGGGTCACACTACTCAATGAACCGACCGATACATTTCAAGTTCAATTGGCGTATTTTTTTAAAAACAAACTGATCCTCATTAGAAGGAAACAAACTCCTCTTTGTCTGAAAGAGTCTTAGTCAGCTTTATATATTGTTTAACAGATGGTGTGGTCATGGGTACTCTGTGGGTTGGACCCAGCACAGCACAGAAAGTAGTTCTGTTTAACATCAATAATTCATACAGGTTAAAGTACGGGTTAACAAAATGCACACATATTGTAATGCATGGTGTAAAGGCTGTAGAGGGTCATTAAATTGAATTAAATTAGCAGCAAGCTCTTAAGCCCGTTTTATTCATCAATAATGCATTTCTAATGTGCGGCAGAGTGACATACCCAGAACCAGAACTGCTCAAACAACATTTTATATATTTAAGATATGAAGATAATGTATTTTTGGTTGTTTTGTTGGTCTGAGTCATCATGTGCTGTCAAAGGTTTTCATAGTATTAGGACAACCGCTTTGGCTTATCACATTAACAATGACATCATCCCTTCTGCGTCCATTCATTTGAATTTGGAAAGAAAGTTACGGTCTCCGTCCTCCACAAATGTTATTATGTTGGAAATTCTATTATAGCGTCCGAGCGGGTAAAGCACAAGACCAATCTTTTACTTTGACTCGATGACGAAGAACATCAGGTGCAATGTACGAGCCTCAGGCAGGGGCTGATAAATGAGTATGTTTCGAGGACGGAGACGGTATCTCATCCTCGGTTGTCATTGAATATTTCCTCGGGGGAGAAAAGGTGCTGGTATTTTCTGCGTGCCCTTTGAGGTCCCGATATCCCTCTCTCATCTCTCCTTTCATCTCCGTCTCCAGCGGGTGAACACCCTTTTTACTTTCAGGAGGTGTTGTGGGTGTTTGCATGACCTCCAGCACTTTGTCATGTAGTGGGAAATTACCCTCAGTGACAGAGATGTCTTTGCAGGGGAGACGTCAGGAAGAGAAAGTCTCCTCATCGCAGACGGAAACCTCAGCAAACACAGCCGGTGACGCAAAATGGCGTCAGCGGAGGGAAAGACAGGACTTCATGGTTATTTTCAGACCAGAGTTTGACAGAGTCGTTTGTCAGATGTTTTGATAGCTTCATTATTTGGTATCTAAAAAGTTAAGCAGAGGATATTGGAACAATTATGAATTTATGACGAAGATGGAAGCAGGATGGGAGGAAACATGGTGCCTCGCTGGTTGGTTTCACCTCTCAGAGGGCCTGAATGTACCCAGACACTCCCCAGACGTGTGGGTGCGACTGTCTACATAAATGAGTAATGTCTGTCTGACGTCCATCTGATGGACTGGCAGACTGGCCAAAGTGTAAGTCTGGTGTATCCTTGAAAATGGCTGGCTCCAGCGTGGCTTAACCTGGGGGGGAAAGATAATAAACAGAATGACTGATTGGGAGAGATTGATCAAGATGCGTTGTGGGATAAAGTTAAAAGATGACCACTTGTGGTTCAAACAAACATGAGGAGTGGAGCTTTTGTGTTGGAGGCTTTTTTAAAGGAACTAAAACCACCTCAAGGAAAAGTTTGAAAAGATCGGTGCCTCTTTAAAGGTGTAATTAGTAAAATATGGCTCCAATTCAAAGGTAGTTCCAAGAATATGGGGGGCAGCAAATCACTGGAGTAACCAACAACGCCTGTTCCTTGTTAGCTTTCCTTGGCTGTAGCTGAATAACATTAGCTAATTAGCTCTGGTTCAGCTATGGTTGTGTTTTTTCTGTTTGGTAAGGGAAATAGATGCAAGAGTATTTCATTATTTAACATTTTATGAGTGTTATATTGTTCATTTAATACACTTGAAGCTCAGAGAACTTACATACATTTCTATATACATATCTGGTCTAGCTGGTAAGCATGCTAACTTCAGTAGACACCTCAGCACCATGGTACATAGTCGACTCTGGCATAACACCAAAACTGTTGTTTCTTCACATTATGTTAGATCATTTTTAAAAAAAAATGTTTTAAACTATAATTCTGACCATATCTTAAAAATTGCCTCTGCAATGTCCATACAGTAGGTAAGTAAGTAGGCCAGCTGGAAAAAAACAGTCTGCTTATCATTAATACAGGAACTGAGGAAACACTAAGTCTTAGCTGTCCAAGGGTAACAACCAGCACATGTAATGCTTATTAACGAGTATGGCAATTCCCCTTTGTTTAATCCATTAAAAATGTAGCATGAAACAGAAGCCAGTTAGCCTATAGTAACAATCATTGGAAACTGAGGGAAACCAGATAAGTTTTCCTACTGTACCAGGGGAAATGAAATGAAAACACATGGTAGGAAGGAACAAGGAAGGTAGAAAGTGAGAATGCAAAAAGGTATACATTTCTCTCTTTGTTATTATATTTTTCTCAGGCTGAGTAGAAGGGTTTCTTTAACTGATGCAAAGTTGCTGCTCTGATTGGGTCATCCCGATCTGTGTGTGAGGATCAAACATCGTGACAAGTTCCTGTAGGCTATCCTTGGTGATCAGCAGGGAGCGCTCAGCTTTAATCCAGCAGATTCAGGGCAACACTGACAGAGACCTGGATGAGAAGGCCGTCGGCATTACTCTTTTATGGGCAGAGAAGAAGAGCAGGCATCCAGCGGTCCCTGCCTGCGGTGCGGAAGAGAAGGCGTGTTGAGACCGAGCATCCTGTCTTGATCTTGTTTTCCCCAAACCGCACATGATCGTGAGACAACACGTTGTTAAATGTGGCAGTAAAAAGCATAGTGACAACATGATGGAAGACAGGGATCTGGATTAAGTTGTAAGCAATTGTTAGACATCTATGTGTGCGTCAAACACTTTCCACCCTTATTACATCAAGGCGCTGTAAGATCAGGGCAGTGCAATGACGTTTTTGGCTTTTTTTAAAACCCTTTGCGCTTTTGGAGACATCTTGTCTGTTGAAAATCCACTTTTATTGCTTATTTGAGCCATGCGCACAAGGGAAACAACATAATATGATACTAACATTGATTACATTTTAGTTATCCTTTACTGACCCTGACCTATCCTAAGTAGCAGTGAGCAGCCGCTGTGCACAACTAATGTTGCGTTCACATGCTCCCTGGATGGCCCCACATCCTGCGTTGGGAAGTCGTTCTTCCAACTTTGGTGTGTTCATGTGCATCAAGTCGGAATATGGGAACAACATGGACACCAAAAATAAGTTGTTTTGCAACCTTGGATACCACGTTACAAATTATGTGAGCCAAAACTTGATATGCAACACATGACTATGAGAAAAGTTTCTTACCATCAGCCCCAGTTTTTACTTTCGTCTGCCATGTTTTGGCCTTGGTTACCATCAGTTTTACGTTAATTTAATTTAACTGTCCGAGTTGTTGTCACGATTCGAGGGGCTGTTCAAATGAACAATCCCAGTCATGAAAAACAAATAATAACGGTTTTAGAACAAGACAAGTTAGCAATTACTTTACACTTACATGTGCACGGAGTGAGTGCTTAACACATTTTATCACAAGAAGGCACGATATAACCATATGATTTAAAAGTGAGAGGGCCAGTGTGTCTGTAGTGTCACAAAGCCTGACCTCCGCTTTGCCAGCAGTTTAGAAATAAAAGGCTGAACGCATTGTCATTTTGGTAGAGGGGGGAAAAAAGGGCTCTGGATTTTTTGTATTTCATTCAACCAATCACAATTGTCTTGGGTGGCCCAAAGCTCAGAATGCAATGACGGTGCCAAGAGGAACTTTTTCTAGTGAAACATTTGCACGTGGAAAGGCGAGCCCTGGCATTAAAATGGCTAAATCGCTGCAAAAGAAAAGGTGAAAGCTGCTAGCTTGTTTACATTTGCGCCCAGGTTAGGGTTAGGGTTAGGGTAACTTGCAAATTTCACCAGGTAGGTTGCGAGTTTAGAAGAGGTCGTTTAGAAGACGCAGACAGCAAAAGGGAGGATGACAATGACTGAAATAGGCTGACAATGGCTGGCTGATACCATCTGTCGACATCCAGTGAGTCAGACTAGTGTGTCTGTTTTGCTTTTGGAGAGGTCCAGTCATGATTGAAATGCATTTTTATTTTATGAGCCATGTGCGCACAGAGACCGATATGATAGAGAGTGCGGGTAATCAAATACAAGTCTTCGAGGGAAATTTCCAGCATGTCAGGGCTCCAAGAAGAAAGGCGGAAAACTTAACGTTTTCTTAAAACTTTGATTAAAATCTAACAATAACTTGATTTAACAACTAACTGTTGTTGGAGCTCCCGCCTCCTACAACAAGCTTGCTAAAAGTGGCTACTATTGCGGCACATACTGTAGACAACAAGTTAGTTGACATGATAGCAATGCGTTGCTTGCAGGGGTTCTGGTTACTGATTTTAGCTCAGTACCAATGTGCCTCTCAAACTATTCAATAAACTTCAGGTGGGAGGAATCAACCAGCTCCTGTACAACTGGATTTCAGATGTTCTGTTAGAGATGATGCAGATGGTTCAGATAGGTGACACATTCTCCAATGACCGTCGACACTGGGGTCCTTACAACTCTGCTGTTCTCACTATATACCAATGACTGTACATCTTGCTTTGGATCTGTGCATATTTTAAGAAGAAACAGTGATGAAACCGCCTGCAGGGCTGAGGTAGCTGCAGTAGTGGAGTGGTGCAGGGCAAACAACCCAGTTAAACATTGATAAACCTCCCAAAAATGATAATCGACTTCTGGGGCTTTCACAAAGCTAATGTGAGTACTCTAAGCCTTTTTTCTTTTTTTTTTTGCCTGTGGTTTGGCAACTCAAACACCCTTGAAAGGGCTAGAAAGAGTCATACGCACATCATCAGCCCAATCCCGCTTAAGCCCTGTGCCTTTAGGGACTAAGCTGTTGTCACCTGGCAAGTGTTTGAGTGGGAGAGGCTGCAAGGGGCCAAAATAGAATAATAGGAATGGGTCAGCACTTTGTAACATTTGATTTTAATTTAACTTTTTTGTAACGTTGCCTGTAAAATAATGAAGACATCAGGATAATTGTTATTTTAAAAAAACAAACATTTTCAGGTGTACCCTGTCTTTAATGTGACAATTCTATGAACTATGGGTAAGTCCCTTAGGCAACGTCTGCAGCGATGCAGACTTACAGAGCGGCCATAAAGGGCTCACAATGTCTGCAAGGGGGCCCTTAATCACTTCCCAATTGAGCAGTGGGACAGCCTTAAACCCTCACGGATTTACCGGGAACGCACTACAAAGTCTGTGAGTGTGTGAGCGTGGACTTTGAGAGTGGGCCATAGGCTCTGATCTCTCCTCTGTGTCCTCTATTTCTGTCAAACGTATCCCAGACAAGATGCAGGGAGTGATCCCCTGCCCCCCTCACCCTGCTAGCTCCCTCCTCCAGCGCCTCCCCTCAGGAAGGACATTCTAGGGTTGTAAGCGTCGGACATCTTGCCTCAGGAACAGCGCACATCCCGAGGCTGTCCGTTACTTGAACTCAGACTTTTTGTCACAGAGCAGGCATTAGTTAAGAAATACTTTAAGTTAGTAGGTAACGGGACAAAGCGAGTATAGCAGCATTTTATGACATAGCACATATGTATGAATGTATAGCTGTTCTGTTGCTTTTACTGAAGATATCTACGTATGTGTATGTTCTGTTGTTTTAAAGAGATGCACATTTCACAATTTCGCAAGTGGCAATCCACTATCGTGACAATGCAATCCTGAATTCATTGACTTAAAATTACAGTGAAAGTTCAATCAATTGCATTGCGAGTAAAATATTCCTAATCGTTACTGGCATCAATGTTTTTGTTTTATGTAGTTTTCTTTTTTTGTTTATTGCTTCAAATATTAAGTAATTAATCTTGTTGTCCATGTTAATAATTTAAGTGCATTTTTACAGACTCGAGCTATTGTAATATCTCTGACACATCTGTGATTAATGAACCACAGCAGCCTACTTGCCAAATTTAATGATGGCTGTGACCACAAACTCTTCATCTGCACCGCCCCTGCATCTGCTTCAAATTCACAAATGGTTTTTTTGCACAATGTAAGAGAACAGACAGTATTTGAAAGGCTACCCAGAGAAAGAAATGGATTTTTCACGACCAAGTTTTTAGGTTAACATCTATACCTGACAGGACACGATTGGCTAGAGAGTTCAGACTCATTCACAGGGGCTGAAGTAATGTGAGAACTTGCAGGTCAGAGCCTCCTGATGTGACACACGTGGATCCTGGATGTGCACCAGCGATAAAGATGATGACTCATAGATCTAGACAGACAGAGAGCGATTTCTCAGTGACCAAGGCAGAGAGCAAAGGCTTGCGATCATAAAAATTCTACACTTTAATAAAAAACCAGACACATTCTGACCATTGCCATTATCCTGCGCAACACCCTCATTTTCTTCATCCTCCGTCTTCCTCATCCAGATGTTTTCCTTTTCAACACAATCAGCCACCCAAAGTTCTTCTTTTCATCTGTCAGTGTTCAATATGTTAGTGAGATCTTGTGTGTTCTTTGGCTCGTATTACGGATGATTGTAATTTAATGGTACTGCATTCGGAGAAACAAAGACATACACATGACAAATCTTCCCTATCAAGCACTGGCTCCCCTCACGTCGAGAAAGTGCAATATTGGAGATGTGGTTTTGCGATGAAAGGAAGATGAAGTCACTGAAAAATCTGAGGATTACTGACGACCTTGCGACCCAGCAGATCTCAGAATCTTAAATCAACAATTTCCTCTTGTGAAAATAATTGATCTGAAAACTTTGTGAACACAGAACTCAGTTTTTCTTGCTCCTTGTGGAATAGGCGTTCACGTGTATCGGCGTGCCAGCAGTGCAAATATTGTACTTGGGCCTCGTCTTGTTTCTCGTGAGAGTGATGAGTCTCAGGAAAGCGTTGCACACCGTGTTACACATTATCAGGAGGACTATTAATAAGCATTTTAATGTGGGTAGTCTTAACTAACTAACTGTTTGTTTTGGAGTTAGCCGTCCCCTCCCTCCTCTCTACGTCACCGTACAAATGCAATCAGCAGACACAGCAGCGCTGGAGGATTTGCTCTCGGCACGTTCACGAGCTGACAGGACCGCCTCTTTGTGGAGTCATAGTAATAATACATGACTCTCCTCCTCCGTGAACAGTGATTACTTTTGGAGTAAAGAGCTATTTAACACTTATTTTGATAAACATTATCACTTACAGCAGCTTTCAACCCACTTAACAACCTACTTATGAACTCAGACAAAACTAAAACAGGAGTTTGTCTCTTAGAAGAAAGGCAGTTAGGAAGCAACTTGAAGATATTTTGGGAGACACGTTTATTTTAGATGAAACGACTGTTAACACTTTCATTTTTGTCCGTTCAATTTGATTCTACATTCAGCAGCTTATCTTAACATAAAGACTGCAAGTTATGGATGTTATCATTTTTACACTTTTTGTATAACAAGCTTTAGAAGTGCTGGTGGGCGCCTGTCTAGCTTTTCCCCTCATTTCCACTCTTTGTGCTAAACTAAGCTAAGCTAAGCTAACAGGTGGCTGACTCCAGCTTCATTTTCAATGTAACGACATGAAATCAAGAATTATCTTCTCAGATAACTCTTGATAAAGAGCTGAATTCCTTAAAATGTTGGACAATTTATTCATTTATTTATTGCCTTTATTGAACCAGGTAAGTGCCATTGACATCACAGATCTCTTTTACAAGGGAGACCTGGCCAAGAATGGCAACAACACAGAATTACAACAGCAAATTAACAGAAAAAAACACACATTTGCTCACGGACAACCTGGACTGATTTCACCGTAGTTTTAAAGCTGTTCAGTGGTACAAATTTCTAGTTTAAGTTCAGTCTGTAGATTGTTCCACGCAGTGGGTGCTGAAGACCTAAAAGCTTTCTTTCGCAATTCAGTTTGGCAACAAATGTAAGGGAACGGAGGCTGTGATTTCCACATTTCAAGTTTAAAAGAGAGCATAAGTAAACAGGGAGTTTGCCAAGGATGGCTTTGTAAATAAAAACATGCCAATGACTGAAGTGGCGTGCACCTAAAGCAGACCCTTTCACTTTTGAGTGTAACACACGATGATGAGTAAGAGAACCACAGTTAGTAATGAATCTCAGAACCCCTTGATACACGCTATCCAGCATGTGAAGACAATGAGCAGAGGCATTCACATACAACACATCTCTATAATGAAAAACAGGCAAAAAGGGAGACTCCACCAATTTCCCTTTCACACAAAATGAAAAGCAAGACTTGTCTCATAGTAAAATCCTGACAGTATTTTCAGATTGTTGTTGTAATATGCTCAATATGTGACTTGAAAGTCAAGTGGTCATCGATTAAAAACATCAGTTATTTAAAAGTCGATACTCGCTCAGTTTGTCAGACGGTGCAGATCCTGTTGTTTCTGAAGCGGTAAAGAACATACATTTTGTTTTTCCTGCATTTAAGACGAGTTGCAATTGACAAAGTTGTTCTTGTACTCTATCAAATGCATGCTGAAGGTACACAAAAGCCTCAGCGGGAGAAGGTGCAAAGCAGTGAAGGTAATTCATGAACTACAATAAAACTACTTTATATAAATGGTTTGAATGAAGAATCTTTATTCAATCCAAATGACTGCATTGTCCTGGTTTCAGAAACCTGGATATGCTACCTGAAGTACTCGACAGAAATCAGGATACTGTAGCATGTATACACCTTATTCTGTTCTGTAGTAGGAAAAACATTTTTTTCCCCCTTAAGCTTAACCAGTCTCATCCCTCATGCCCTAGCCTGACCAACCCAACTAACAAAAGCAACGTGTACCCCAATCAGAGACAGAGTAGAGTGGGTCTGGACTTTACACATGTAAACAGCATGTCCTTAATATGATCAAAAACAGGATAAACAATATTTGCCTTCAATACATTGCTACTGTATGCCAGAGTGAACTACACATGGTCTGTGAGTTGCTGTTTAATGTTCAGATATTCAAATTTTAAGAGCAGAGGAAACGATGCAGCATTCAAGTTATCGGTAATAAAATAATAAAGCTGTCTGTTAGCATCTGTCAGCATTGCTACAAACATGTATGCAAAGATGGGATGGGGCCACTGTATGCAGTCAACACATAACCTCAGGGTATCATTCATGACTCGCCACCCACTGTGCTACTGGACCTTCGCATTGGGCCTCATGGTGGTTTTCTGCATTACAGTGCAACTATGTTGCAATATTGTGGGACGTCACCACCAATCTCCAGCACCACCCCCCCTTCCCTCCAATAGGGGTTATGAGTCATAGCGTAAACAGTAAGTAGGATGGACGTTAAATCAAATGTATATACAGTACAGCAAAATTTGTGCAATGTGAGAGGTGGAGGCTTTGTAAAGCGTTGGATTGGATTTTCCACAGCCGTGCAGGGGAAATGAGACGTCTCTCTCTGAGTGACAAAGTTCTCAAATTCATCACAATAATGGGCTATGATTCATGCATTTCAGATAGGAGCACCAAATTGGCATAAGTGACAATGGAGACACCGTCCCTAGAGTGTACACGTTGTCCAGACAGACGGATATGTGTGAGAATGGACATTAATAAGCTTATTTCATTCAGCGGACCCTCCATCCATGGCTCCATTTTTATGCATTCAGCTTCTTCTTTAGGACTTGGCAGGATCGCATATGAAGACTTCAATTCTTCTTTGATAAATACCAAACAGTTACAGACCCCAGATATTTTTGTGTGTTTATGTAAGGGTGCTTGTATGTGTCCGCCCATGGATTTACGACAGTGGGAGTCACTTGGCAGAATCTCTGCGGAAAGATATTCAACTAAACAGCAATCTGCTTGTTTGATAAACTAGTGTTGAATGCGGTGTCTCGATCCTTGAACTCAGTACCTGAACTTTGATATCTTAAATTCTTCGTATCATGCATCAAAAGACAAATATTACATTTATGTGCTTTATGTATTTCAACATATTGCTCTTCTGAAAAACACCCCCTGTCTTCCAGCTCTTGCTGTCAGTCCATCTCCACCACCTCTTCACTTCTGGTTCGTTTTGGCGGGGTCGTATTTCTCCCCTCAGCGCTTCTTTGTTGCGGTCTGTTCTTTGGTGAGGGTTTACAGTTCTGGGTCCATCAGTGGGACCAAACCCTGCTTACACAAAGATCATTAAATCAAGGCTTCAAGTCAAAGACGCGGCAGTTCTGGCTGGTGAATTTTGATATACAGCACAACATGAAAACAACTACAATCAAGGCACGACATAATGATGCATCGGAGTACGAAAAGACAATTTAATTTATATAGCTCAGAATCACTAACTGCTTCAAAGCCGTTTAATGTGGGTGAAAAAGCAAAACGCAGGAAGTGCAACAGAGGAGGGCTCCAGAAGGACGTAGAGCAGCTGTGGATGTCGCCACATAGGTGGGCTACGAGACCTCTCAGCCCTGGAGACCTGGAAGGAGGACAGACCACACAGACACAGAGGAGGCGGACAGCATTCAGATAGAAGTGACAGAGAAATAAACAGAGGGAGAGAGACGCATGATAGCGTGCAAACTAGGGAGAGAGGAGGGAAGGTGAGAGGCTGAATCTCTCTGAGATCTCTCACAATCTATCCAAACGTCTGGAGGAGGCACCGACAGCAGGGAGAAAGAGGGAAGTTCCTGGACAGCTGGTGACCCCGCAGAGAGGAAAAGGAGGAGAAAAACTGGAGATAGAGTGTGCGAAAAAAATAGAAAATAAACAAAGCTTGGCAGCGTGTGGGAAACAAACACGCTGCGTGTTAAGTAAAACACAAAACAAAGATGACGCTGTGTTAAATTAAATTTTATGGGTCTGCACTTGAGGAAAACTTCCTAATTTCCAGGAATTTATGAGAATGTTGAGTGGACTTTGGTACCATATTACAGGGAAATTAGAGACTGTAATTGTTCCAAGTTTAATTTAGAGGGTCATAAAGACAGGTCAGTTGTACATGCAAGATGGCAAAACTGCCTTCATGCGAGCGTTCAGCTCAGCACAAATGGTTCCAATAATGAATGTATGATAAACTGCTGTTTACTTGAGTTTCACTGGCTCTTTTCGTACAAGCAAATTCCTACTTTCCCTTTAATCTGCACCAAAATACACGGCCTTTCCAAGAAGCCTCTTTGACAATTATTAGAAAATCTCAGGCCTTAAAAGTAAGGGGTTAACCTGAAGGCTGTTGAATTGACTTTCATGGGACTTTCAAAAGATTCTGTGCACATTGCATAACTCTCAAGGCACATCTGGCCAAAACCAACTCAAAGCAGAATTTACAAATGCTATTCATCCGGCTCTGTTCCTGTTTTGCAGGATAATGAGATTGTTCGCTATGATGACACTTTCACTGTCTCGGGGTAAACAATAGGTCCCTGCATCAAGGTCAAGCTGCATTTCTCGGTGATGTAAGAATTGTGTCCATAGCGGTAGACTTGGCGTAGAGTTCCCGACATGATCTGCAGTTTCCCACAATGCCACTGGATATCTGTAACAGAGAGGACCCAGTCACAGAGGGAATGCAGGCATGTGCATAAACAGGGAATGGTGAGTAAGCTGAGGAGGAACCCTGAGGAGTATGACGTTGGCAATGATCTCACCTGAAATATAAATCTCACAATATCAGTTGATTGAAGTTGAGTTTTACTTTTCACCATCTGGGCTCCAGGACAAGGCAGAACTGCAGTGAGTCCAACAGACATTCACACATCTGGTTTGAGGAATATTTGTTGCATTAAGTGATAACACAGAAACTAGAAACCCCATAAAGAGTCAGAACCCTCCTTAAAACCAGACAATAATTATTTTATTTGAGTTTCTAACATGACTTTTTCAATAAAGAACTGTGTGTTTAAAATTCCTAGTCTGTGAACATTTTCAAGTTCATGCTTTGATCTTGGGTGTCTACTAGGAAATGTTTACAAGCTTTTACAACCCATTGTTTTGTCATAGTGTCCACTGCTGCAGCACCTCTATTCACTATCTGTCTGAACGCCAGTCTCCAGTCAGTGCCTGTCTCTTTAAGGACCCTCTTCCATAAAGCCTTCTTTGATTGGTCAGAGAGTAGGCACCGCCCACTGTGTTTCTGCATCAGCTCTGCCGGGGTATTTGCAACCATGGCTGTGCTGGGGGCAGCTTCTGTATGGATAAAATAATATTGTATTTATGTAGCACTTAGACTGGTTTTATAATCCAAAAAGACAGGAAATATCACTTTCTACAATATTGGACCTTCAAAATAAAATGCCACTTTTAAGTGAGACTTACCAAAATCTGCATATATTTCGAAACCTTTTTAAAATGCGCTTTAGAATATGTGTTGTCTTGTTTCCTCGTGTACTTATTTGCTTTTATTTACAACTATCACAACTTAATCTGCATTGTTAATTTACAGGATTTACAGGGCCCTGCCCATAGGTACATAGGTTTTCTTAAAAGCTTTTTCTATGACTTTTTGCCTTATATGCACATGTAAACGGAGTTTCAGGTCGACTCCAAACAGAGTTTTTGGAAAACTCCGGCCAGGGTGAATGTATTCAGAAACACCATTTTTCAATGTCCACGTCTGGATGGGCAGAAACTGAGCACTCTAAGTATCACTTAGGGTGCTCAGGGTGCTACTTGAATGTGAACTTGGATTATGTGTTATGATGTTGGAGTATTTGAGTTTGCAATGATGGAAAAGAGAGATAAAGACAGGTGCTTACAGTATTTTGCTTTCTAAGAAGATTCTGTAAAGAGCAGTCATGTTTCCAAGCCTCATTCATAATATTTTCTGTTATTGAGCAACCGACTGAAGTAAACAATGTGCTTCCTTTCTGAAACAGTGCTTGCAGTGCTTTTTTTCTGTTACTAAAACCCTGTTTACAAAAACACCCATGCATGTGTGGACTAGGCCTTACATTCTGACTTGTTAAGCACTCTGTAACTTAGTTTAGAGAGTTCTTGCATAACAAACTAATTAAATAAGATTATTAATATTCAATAAAATATTTCTCAGAATTGTTAAGATTGAAGCAAACGTGTAATTTGCTTATACTACAGAAGGTTTTTTATTATGGTATCCATTTGAGATCAGTGGATAGGCGGACCAAAATTACCAAGATATCATTAACAGAAGATTTTAAGAGATAAAACTTCTTAAATGTATAATCCTTACTGACATTATGTCTGATGTCTTCAGTACCTACTCTAAAGGCAGATGATGATAAAAGAAGGCAATCATCATCTATCATCTATGTCCTGGAGTAATTGATATAGGTTGATCGATGACTCACTGAGTGTCAGACTGAGAGTGAGTCACTGAGTTCAAGCTCTCTGCGGCTTTTAATCTGTAGCCTGGAGACATATTGTGTTTGACCAAGCATAAAATACATTAATAAAAGTTGAATTGATTTAAATCACAATTTATTTTTCCTATTTGTCATATTGGTTTTTTTTTTTTTAAGATCTACAGTATGTCAATAAATAAAATAATACACTAATGCCTGGTGATTTTCCTTTCATCCTAACAGTACCAGGCTTTATACATCACCAGAATATGCAGAATATGTCCAATAAAATACATCTACGTAATCATGTATATGACCATGACTCATTCATGGGCACACACACAGAGTGAGTCATCTATCACTCTGTATCAGTTACTCCGGTTTTCCCTCACCCTCCTTCTCTCCCTTTTCTCTTTAATGCATTACAGAGCATGTCCAGTCACAGTGTGACTCAAGCAGCACAGACATGCTGCTGCAGGACACCACCACCAGGTGAAAGTTTGCTGCTTTCAGTGCCACACGTTTCTCCTGCATTATTCATAATTTATTTTATAAACAACGATATTGATGTTATACAGCAGAATCAAACTACTAAACTAAAATTAGAAGTGCACTGCTGCAATACTTTTTAGGCCACTTGGGGGCAGTGAAAATAACTTTTGAATACAACATAGACATATAATGACCTTTTAAATGTGCAGTGTGTAGGATCTTTTGGCAGAAACTGATAATAACAATCATTATTATATTCTTAATTGGTGTATAATCACCTGAAAATAAGAATGCTTGTGTTTTCGTTTACTTAGAATGAGTCTTCTCTTGTCTTAAAAGTGAGCAGGCTCTCTTCTACGAGGTCCACCATGTTGCACCGCCATGTTTCTACAGTAGCCCAGAACGGACAAACCGAACGCTGGCCCATGAGAAGGCCTTTCAAGTTTTTAGTGGCGAGGTGAAGGGTGTTCACATTGCAAACTGCAATCTGCCATCACACAGCTAGATGCAAAACATTACGTTTTTAAGTCGATGTGGCGAACTTTTACCAGTTGCTTATTCACACATCCAGCAGTAACAAACCACTTTTTGAAACGACCAATCTTGTCCCCAACACTTTATTAAAGCGTAATCAGCCTAGTTAAAAATGTGCTTAAAAAAATGGCTTGCATGAAAAAGTGTTGGTGTTGTTTACATTGCAAGAAATGTGGAGCACCAGGAGGAGGTTTTCAGGTCTTGGGCAGAGAGAACTCACTCAACTCGCCGTTACTTTACTTCCCGAAAACTCTTCGACACAGTGATGCACTTGAGTGCCGTGCTGGGTTAGACGACATCTGTGGGAAATATTGGCCCTTGCTTTTGAAATGATTTGTGCTTGAACTGAATTGTTTTAAAAGAGTTCAAACCCTGCTTATATTAAAACATAACTTGTGAGATGTTTTCAACAGGTTGTCAGTAAAATTATCTTAGCCCTTAATTATAAACACCACTTTTGAACATAAAATGATGCCCTTGCCAACATTCGCATTCACAACACCAGTGACATTCTCTTTGCTGTGATGTTGGTTTCTTCGTTTTCTTTGGGGGTTTTTTTTTCAGCTACTAAATGTTCCACTATGTTCACCAGCTTGGTTTTGAGCAGGTAATTTACAACTGGCTTAACAGAGATTTTTAGCTAGGAACAGCTGCCTGCTTTGGCAGAAACAGCGCTATGACAGCAGTGAGAATGAACCAAAACAGGACATTTGTGGCCAGACATCTAAACAATGAGCTCGGTTAAACTCTGTAAAGCTGAGAGGAGCTGCAGAGTCAGTTGATAAATCTTTGTGGGGTCATGACAACGAACGACCTCCTTCTCATTTTCACACTGAGAAAAATGTTTCGAATTAATTTTTATTAACGCTCTGCTGCGACACAACCGATGCAGCATTTGGGGAAACGAGGTCAAAACTGCTCTTAATTAGCACAACACTGAAATAAACACAGTCCTGGCCAAACATCTTCACCAGTAGATTATACAACCGCAGATGTTAAGAACAACAGCAGCAGCCAACATAAACTGTATAGAAACAGCGAAAGAGAACATTTTGACAGGCAGAGAAAACATCGTCATTGTTGAGGCTCATTTCCTTTCTGTGCCCTTACATGTAAACTCAAAGCATCCAGGAAATCATCCGTACGACATCTGCTTATTCAGATTCTTTCATAGGCAGTAAAGAATGCATTTCAAGGATTAGCTGGCAGGTGGCTCGACATGCAACACAATCAAAAACATCCACGAGAAGTCAGAACTCACATGAGTGAGTTGTGAGGGTGGGCTGCAGGTGTTCGTCTGCGGTCAGAAAAAAAAAACTTTTGAGAGTTGAAGTATTTTCATGAATCACTTCGCATAAATCATCTAAATAAAATAGTTTACACACTATGTAATGAGCGATGCCTACTGATTAAAACATAATTGTTCATACATTAGAGGTCGGCAGTAATTCAACAACATCATTTATCATCTCTTACAATAATCATTTCATGACAATCATCCGGCTTGCATGTGAAAGAGGACTGCATTAGCATTGAACTCCTGTGACACTGTCAACCTCAGGGTGGACAGTTTATAAATAATGACCGCAACAGATGCGCCAGAACCTGAGATATCGTCTATTTTAATTCCAAGTATTCTTCTCCCTTGTTAAAACCGGCCTCCTAACTGTCATCACTTGAGCCAATTTATCAGATTTCACAAAGCTCCCTCTGGAGCCACAAAAAAGTTTTAACCAAGTCGTTTCCTCCGGCAGTAGTTCTCCCTGAAAACAGACCCGTAAACAGACTTTGATCTGTGACATCGGTGGAGTTTCGCTTAACGACCATAACAAGCAGGACTGCACACTCATGCTGCACAGCCAAATACCGAATAAACCAACAGCATGTTTGTTTTAACATTTTCTAGATGAGATCCCAAACTAACCAAGGATACTGCACCAAAATGAACATGCATAATATGATGCACACATTTATTTGATGGAGTGTCACATGCATAAAAAAGAGTAAACATAATGTGTCTTCAGTTAAGAGCTGCAACAAGATTTTGCACAATATAAACTGTGTAATACTGAGATGATATTGGGCAGGTTTCAACCATCTGGGTACCCGGTGTGTCACCCTCTGCTGTAGTGGCCGCTAATGTCACGACAAAAGAGCCAGATTTTGGTTTGTCCAGTCTAGACTACTGCAGTGGTGCAACATGGCAGACTCTGTGGAAGAGGACCTGCCCTTGTGCTGCATTCACATGCTCCTCAGATGGTCTCATTTCCCCAGCTGAGAAGTCGTTCTTCGGACATTGGTGTGTTCATGTGCGTCATGTCGGAATGCAGGAGCAACATGGACGTCATAAAAATGTTTTACAGTTCATCGCCCCAAGCATTTAAACAAGACACGGACAGCTGTTTTTAAGTATTTTAATGTCACGGAAGGACAAAGGGAACCATTCAATGACTATGTAAAACATGACTTTGACAAAAGTTTCTTACAATCTAGCCAATATTTACTTTTGTCTGTAATATTTTCAGCATCATTTGATGTCAACTCGTGTACCAAAATGCGAGATTCCAAATGGATTTGAAATTACGTTATTTACACCCTCAACATGCGGTGCTTTTAGCTTAGCAGCTACAGTGAAGATTTAGGATTTGAACAGGGTGTAAATAATGTGTCTCAATAATAAGGTGTCTTTTCAAATCTATTTGGGATCTTGGAGCATTTAGAAACTTGGATTGCCTTGGACTAGTGTTGTAGTCAAGACTGCACCAACCGAGACCAAGACATTGCAGAGACCAGAGAGTACCGAGACCGAGACAAGGCCAAGACATTTGGAGGTTGAGACCGAGACAAGACCAAGACCATATATATCAAAGGAAAATCATAACAAAACATCAAAATGTGAGATTTCTTTTTTTTTTAGCTGGGGGAAATCTTTACACTACCAAAGATTTGAAGTTATTAGCTGTTTTTGAGAGGATCCTTTTTCACTCTTATCAGTAAGGCATGGACAAAAGGCCTATCAGCAGTGGTCGTTACCAGTTTTGTTCAAAAAACCCGAGTCCGCCCAGTCCGAGACCGAGACAAGACCGAGTAAAAATGCCCTCGATTCCAAGACAAGACCAAGAACCTCAAAAAATGGTCTTGAGACCAGTCTCGAGACCAAGACCGAGCTCGAGTACTACAACACTACCTTGGAAGTTCTATCGAGCAATTTTTTTTTTTTTTGTTGTTGTTGTTGTTGTTTTTCTGTTCTTTGTCACATTTTAAAAACAAGTCCCCATCTACGTCAGTTGTTGTTGTTTTGCTGTGAAGCCCCAGAAATGTGTTGTAGGCTACAAAACTTCACCCAACTTTCTATTGGCTTGAGGGTGAGAGTGCAATGACTGAATTTGCATTTTTAGGTGAACCTGTCCTTTAAAGCCAATTTGACATAGTGGCCAAACTGTGTATTTATGTCACATGAAGCACCCTGGCCAGAAAATACTTTTTCTCCATATGCTTACAACATAAATGAAGCATGTGTAATCCAATCCTCTCTTCATACATTTACACAAACACCGTATTTTTTTTTATTTTTTTTTTACATTTTTCACTCTATAACGAAAACACAGTGATCCTTAGCTCCAGTTGATTGGATAAAGGATCCCTCTAATCCTACACACTGGTCCTTTACGGGGAAATCAAAAGGGTAACATGTTGATGACTTCATAGTGCATATTTCATATAAATCACATATTTCACGTATTTCATGTAACTCTTCATGTAACATGCTTCAGTCCCACATCTGTAAAGTTTTGACTGCACAAAACCTGCGTGAACTTCACGCCATAATTTACTGACATGATCCTTCCTTGATAAAAATGTCAGTTTCTGGGCAGGATTCTCCAAATCTTTCTTAAAGCACTGTTATGACAAATTGATTTCATATTGGCGGCTTAATCAAATTGGATTAAGTGATACGCCAGGCTGCCCTTAAATTGATTAAACTTCCACATGGATCTAGATGGATGGTCATTTATAAGCATTTCACAACGGAAATCATTGTGTGTTTTTGCACTCATCTGGCTCGAGGATGCACTTCCATATGTTGTCTTGTGATTTTTGACACGTAAACTGTTCCCCGCCTTTCAGCCTGAACAGAACATTCGTCTCCTCAACCCATCTTTCCAACAGGTGTTTTTTCCTTCATCCAAAGTGTTTTAGCCCAGCGGACTGCAGCTGACTGGATGTTGTGCAATGTACTGAGATATATGAACTGGTGAATTTGGCTTCGTCTCTTCGCAGGACACTTCACCACCAACATTTTTCTTTTCCTCCCAGTCTTCTTGGATAGCTTCAGATGATGACTGCGATCCAATCACTCATGTCAAGGATCCTGACATATGAACGAGGGCAAAGCATACCAACATATCAGATGCATCTGGGAGAACTTATAAGGAGTGATATAAATAAGATAAAATCACTGGTAACATAGAGGTAAGACATCCCGATAAATAGAGAAAAATGGAGTGTGAGTTGAGGAAAGTCTTCCAGAGATTAGATTTTATGGACGCCAGCACCTGTCTCATGTCATTTAATCCATACTGCCCTCTAGTGGGGCATCCCAAGCCTCTTTTACAGTCATACAGAGATAATTGTCAGTACTGACCTCTACATTTTTACAAGTTTATACAGTAATATATATAAATATATACAGTAATATATATATATATATATATATATATATATATATATATATACACACACATATATATATATACATATATATTAAGTAATGTAATCAAAGTATTGCAATATGAAAGTAATGTCACTTGATTGCTTTCCATTACTTTTGAATTACTTCAGTACCAAATATATGCAAATAAAGACAAGAGAAAATAAATATCAATAAGTGACTATTATTTAATCTTAATGAAGTGTGTGTGTTCTTACAGAATACACACTCGTCTATTTGGCCTCACTCAAGACCAGAATGATGTCTAACCCTTGGACCCTCAATTCGAGTGAGGAAAAGCTTGCCATATGGAAAAAAAAAAAACTTAACAGGAGGGAAAAAAGATGGAAGAAACCTCAGGAAGAGCCACAGAGGAGGGATCCCTCTCCCAGGACGGACAGACATGCAGTAGATGTCGCATGTACAGAACAGAACAAAATTGTGACCTGTCAGTAACCTCTTTTTTACTTTAAGTATCTGTAATCTAATTACATCTTTTTTTCTCCCTGTAATTTTACCAGAATACAATAACCATTTTTTGGTATTACGTAACACCGTTACATGCGTTTCATTTCTCCCCAAGCCTGGTAACAGTGTATATTGGGATAGGTTGAATCTGTGATATTTCCTGAGATGGTTATCGTACTGTGAAATAAACAAGATTGTTTGCTGATGCTATCATGCAGGCCTTTATTTCACTAAAGCTCAAAATTCCCCTATGATTTAACGGTTGTCAAAAAATGTGGGTTTGGGGGTGTGAATTTTTTTGTCTTCTGTGCATGCCAGAAAAAGTTGAAGAAAAAATGGTTCTCGTCTAATTTGATGAGATAGGTCTTATTAGTGGTCCTGGTATTGTGCATGATGTCATGTCTCGCTGGAAATACACGACAGCAATTATTAATGTTATTAGTTACACCTGTGCTTTTCCGACAACAAGTCAAACTGCCTGCTGTGAAAGAGGCTGACTTGGAGACGTGAGGGGTTAAAACTTGTCCTGCATAAAGAGCTTAGCCCAGTATCATGAAACAGACCCCACAACCCCGCCCCAATGAACCTACTGACAGGTCATAAGACCTCACTTTACACTCAACCCCCACCCACTGTGTGAGAGTTGTCAGACAAGTCTGACAGATTCTGGGATACAAACCAGTATGGCAAGCATAGAACTGCTTTATTTTGTCCAACTCAACAACTGTTGAGTGTTTGGTGAATCGAGTAAATGCCTCATGGTTTTCCTGTGTGATGAAATCTTTTGAAACGACTCACGATCAACATAAATTTAGTCATTGTACTCTCCTCTAGTCTTGGTCAATCATGTCATGGATTTACACTGAATTCATCGTAAACCTCGTTACGCAAGTAACAATGAAAGTAAAGTTCTTTCAAATAAAGCTCTTTCTTGCTTTATATTCATTGCTTTTGCAGTCTTAAATCTAACCAAAGCATTGCAACATTCCCAGGCCATAAAATCAAGAGGCAAATAAAAGTCATTCAGAAACACTTTATCTTTTCTTTGTGCAGTTTAACACACTTTTAGACAACTTTAAATATAAAACAGTAAATGTCCTTTGGTCCTTGTAAATCTCATAGTGTGCAGTGCATTCAGCAGCCTCCACCCGTTACCTGAAACACCCAGTCCCGACCCACATCAACGAACAATCCTTTTACAGTAACAAGAAGAAATCTGTCTTCCTTCTCCAAAATTTAGGATTAGCGTAGCAGAGACCTCGATTCTTAATTCCTCCAAGTGAAGCCCATTTTTGGACATGAGTAGAGGAATCAGTCATTCTTCTCTCTCTTCTCTCTGCGCGCCTTTCGCTTGAGCTGAAGTGTCTTCAGCTCAGTCATGGTTGAAAAGGTCCTATACACCCACACCATCTGTTGATGTACAACAAACATTCATATAAGCAGGTGTTGAGTGCTTTTGACATGTTATTTGATGTGACAAGGATGAGGATAACGATAAAAGCTTACCACAATGATGACGGTATTCAGCAGAAGAGGAATCGAGTAGACCAAAGATATGAACATGCCCTTGGAATCAAAGTACTGGAAATTAGAAAAGGACCTGCAAAAAACAATGATGAGATTTTCTTTATTACGGTACTCGTGAGCCTCCACACACACATTATTTCACTCATTAAAGCAACAAAATAAGATACTGCTGAACAGTGGTCTTACTTCCAGTTCATGGCTGCCAGCTCATTTAGATATTCAGCAGTGTACACCAGGATAACTGTGGAGAGAAATCACGTCAGTCATGTCAGAAAATGAGCTTTTGTTCAACAAATCCAAACAAGGTATACAGAACTTTCAGATATGGTTAACTAGTTTTGAGGTATATCTGCCTTTACTGGTAACACACACACACACACACACACACACACACACACACACACACACACACACACACCAATAAGTAGTCATCATTACTTTAGTACTTTTATTACTTTAGATGAATTAGAATAAATCTTATTTGATTCCCAAGAGGACATTTTGGATTACAGCAAAGCCGGCAGACCAGTGAAGTAGGTAGGAACAGGAATCAAATTAAATCGAATCAGTGAATTCAAAGGCAGTATCTGCGAAGAAATCTTTATTTTTGATGAAACCACCAGCTTGAAGTCACTGTCACTGTTGTTGTAAAAAACCCTAACTTACTGTGGACGAATTAGAAAATATAAATGACAGCTGGCATAAAACCAAGGCTGAAAAATGTTTTAATCAAAAAAAGCATTAAATCATGACCTTAAAATCGAAGGTCAAATCAAATTGTGTATTTGGAAATTCATGACACCCCTACTGTGGATAAAGGTAGAGCTGCAATGATTAAACGATTAATCTATTAGTTGTCAACTATTAAATCAATCATCCACCGTTTTGCGAATCGACTAATCTGTTTGGGTAATTAAAAAAACATCTAAATTCTCTGATTCCACTTTCTTAAAAGTTAATATGTTTCTACTCCTCTATGACAATAAACTGAATATCATTGGTTGGAAACCAAACTGGACATTTGATGATGTCATCTTGGACCCTAGGAAACACTTTATTTAACATTTTATAGACCAAATATCATCAATTAATTGACAATGATTATAATTGTTAATTGCAGACCTAAATAAAAGCAGTGTATGTGCAAAACCCACAGAGACGTTTTCTGATATTCCAGATCAGAGAAACAGCAAAAGCTTTTTAGAGTACTGCCTTTTCAATAATACAACTGTGATGCTGTACAACCTGGTATCATCAATTTCACTCACTGCTCAGATGCATGCAACCAGGATGCTAAAATACAGGTACATCACAGAAAACTGTATCAAGACTGTTGACTCAACATTTGTCACAACACATTTGCCAGTTTTGCACCATACTCAAACTTTACGTGAACATTTAGGAAGTATTTAATTATACCCAGTGTCAAACAACAGTTTTCGTTAAGGCTAATTCTTATAGTTTTCTTTCTTACTTACTTACCCATGAGCAGGAAGTGAAGTATCTGAGCTCTGTAATATCTGCAGGTCACCACAGTCAAACACAAACACACAGCATGAAACACCAACAGTCCGACGAGCCAAGGCTCCGACCACTGCACCTAAACAATAAAATAAAAGCACACATTGGGAAGCTGTTTCTGTGAAATAATAACTGAACCGAAATACACCTGCTCCAAGCGGCGTGGTTAAATAAATACAATCGATCCGTGACAGCTAGCTCAGAGCTAGCTTAGCCCCTCGAGCGATGAAATGAGCTGTGACGTTCACTTACAGACATGAGAAACGTCCATATCGATGTAATTCTTAAATTGCTGAACGCATCGATGGGGATAGAGCTAACATTCTCGGCTTTCTGGTCCGTCATCTTCACAAAACCGCCTTCGATGGCGTTTAATGTAAACAAATCGAGACCACGGAAGGGAACGTACTGTCGCAGTAGAATGACGTCACGGCGGCGACTCGCAAAGACGTTGGGAAAACTCTCTTCCGGTCACAACGTCTTAGTTTTTATTTATTTATTTATTTATTTATTTATTTATTTATTGAACAATTTTATTTTTTATATTTTTAAGAAGTAAATTCTATTTTTTAAGTCTATTTCTAAGTCTTTTTTTTTTTTTTTTTTTTGCAAATTTTAAATGGAAGTCAAATATGATTTCAAATCTGTAACTTTAAAAGCGTGACAGGAGGACAATCTTTCAAGCCATTTCATTTTATAGATGTCCTATTTTGATAAAATAATAATTAAATTGATTATATACATTTCATGTGGGGAGAAGTTGGACTTGTTAAAGATGAGTAAAATATCAATCTTTTTTAGAGTGACATCTTTTTCAAGCATTGCTGAAAGGTATTTCTGTTAATCAAGCCAAAAGGCAGTAGTATGGAAACAATCTGTGAAAATACGTTCAATAGTTTCTCCCTCACAATCACAGAAAGAGCATCTGTTGCTTACATCAGGGAAAAAAACGACAAATATTGTTTTTTACAGGATAGTACCCATGTATAATTTTGAAAGGAAACTCTTTGATTGCATTGGTTTGCTTGCTTGCTTTGCTTGAGTCCAGAAGTGGTCAGTTCATAGTGAGCCTTTTTGTTCAAAATGAATTTTTTTTGTATTATAATGTATATGTTGTGTGCATATTTTCTCCTTTACTGTGTTACCTTTTTTATGTTTCATGTTATATAATTTGTTCGTATCTACCATTCATGCTGTGGTTATGGTAAACTAGAAATCCGTTTTAATAAAGTTTTTCTTGGAAATGTGTGTGTCTGTGACTGTCTATGTACTTGACCTTGTGCCACCATGTTAAAGGTCCAGTGTGTAGGACTTAGTGGCATCTAGTGGTGAGGTTGCAGATTGCAACCAGTGACATACCCCTCGCCTCATCCTCCCCTATAGAGTGCTGTAGTATTGAGTCTATGAGTATTTTGGTTTTTCGGTTAATCGATATTCACGTTTCGTTCTACGACATAAAATACATCAATAAATGTCCCACAATTTAATTATAATACGTTAACGTGTCTAACCCTAACCCTTTAAAAAAACAAGAATAACAAGTGACTACGTTTTGGTGCACAATTTATTAACATTTTATCACAAACAAACATACAAACATGATTTGCAAAACCCCTAAAACTGAACAAACTTACACAACCAGTGGCAGTGAAATGCTGGGGACTAAAGTTCAAAAGTCACACCCTTACATTTCAATCTGAGAATCCTCTTAAACTTGTACAACTCTCTTGAAATCAGCAGTCCAGCTGCTCCACTCGGAGTAGAGGTGGTGTACTGGTTTCTTCCTCACTGTGTGTGTGTCCACAACCTTTCAGCACTGAATTACTCGTCTTTTGAAGGTAATTCTTTACGATCATTTCCCTATTCCTTCTTTCCTGACTGTAACAGGTATCTGCCCCGAATCACTTTATTACACATTACCCTTCTGCACACATGCAAAATCCAGAAAACATTCTCCTAATGAAAAAAGGCACACACGTTTTTAATGTTTAAACTAGAGGTTAATAGGTGCGTGAGCAATATGTGACTGAGGGTGAAGGGGTACATATATAAAGAGAGCAATTTCACTAATTTTATGATCGTAAGCAAATATATATATATGGACAGTTGAGTGAAACTATCAAATAATTACTTTCATTATTGATTAATCTGCTGATCATTTTCACAGATAATCATTTTGTCTTTCTGTCATAAAGGTGTAAAAAAAGTGAAAAATGCTCATCAACATCCAAAACTCAAATGGACGTCTTCAAAATGTTTTCCTTGTCCAACCAATAGTCAAAAACCCAAAGACTCTTCATTTACTATCATAAAAGGACAAAGAAAAGCAGCAAATTATTACATTTAAGAAGCTGGAACCAGCAAATGTTTCACATCTGTGCTTGAAAAACGACTAAAATGATTAATCAGTTATCAAAATAGTCGGCAATTCATTTTCATTAATGGTAGAAATAACACTTGTGCTTTTCAAAATGTCTGCCGTGTAAAAGGCTGATTCGCCTACAGCAAAAAAAAAAAAAAAAGGCATATTTCCATTACGATTTATGGAAACAAATACAAAATTGTGATTTAAAATACACAAACTTTATAAACATATTAATAATCTTTGGTCAGTGTCCATGGGTTTACTCGTATGCACAGGACAGTTTGCAAAGAAACTGCAGGAGGCACGTGTGGCTCAGCTCAGGACGTGTTTCTCCCCGGATGAAAGTCGGGGACGAAGGTCGCGGCCACTGTGATCGGAGTCGAGTAGCCGAGGGCAAAATTGTACAGACCGAGCATTAGACACTTCCAGCTGGCGCGAAGTGCTTTACCAACATTCTGAAAGACAAACACACAGACAGATTAATCATTAATTCTGTAGAGTTCAACACTAATGCAATAAAGGTAAATCAATATTAGAGCCTGGCCTATTTATCAGTCAACCAAAATTGGCCCATCAGGGGTTTGTCAGTATCAGCCTCAAAAATCCAGTATCGGTCGGGCTCTAACTAATATGGATCATGGTTGATTAACACATTTGTGCACCAAATATGATTGCTTCCCTCCCACACAATCACGTCCTAATTATTTTTATTCCCACATTATTTAGATTCAGAATCAGGTTAAAAAAATATGAGATTTAAGAACTGACACAGGACATGAGATCACAAAGAAGCCGTTTGAAAGAAAACCCTTCACATGTGATGTTTGAGAACAATAGCACCACAGGAGGAGAGCTGCAGTCTCCATTTATCCCTGAAAATGGTCCCTGAACGCCCCATGAACTCTATTGTCTCCTGTTTTTGAACAGGAAAGGGCTGACCGGCTGAAGCGGATACAGGACGTCAGATGTTTGAAAAAAATAGAGCAAAAACAATCCCTCGTCCTCACTGTAGTGTGTAAAAATGACTCACTAGTTTGATTTATTAATGATAACGTGTCTAAAGTTAAAACTGATTAATGAGTAAACTGTTAAACTAATGAAATAAAAAGTAAGGTACAGACTATAATTAAAGTAATTATTATTCAGCAACTTAAAAAAAAAAAAGTGGACTTAGTGGACATTGATTAATGATCGATCTCTCTCACTGTGAACTTTCTCACTTCAGTTATTAATAGTAGCCTGTCAGTGTGTTTCACAGATTTATGTAGGCCATGAGTAACTGATAAGTCGGTTACTGCTCAGTATAAATAAGAGTCCCAGGTCACTGATAAACTTTGTTCAAACAGTAAAAATACCTCGGATTTTTCTCATACTGCGCTGCAGTTATTCTTAATGAACAAAAATAAAATTAATGTTGTGCACAAGGTATCATTATGAGATTGATTTGTATGTAGGATCAATTTCATTGTTTTTATTCTACTGATTGGTGATCAGCTGAACTCATTTCATTTCCCCTTCCACAGTGATCAACAATATGTTAGAATAATTTGAATGATGCTGATGGATTGGTGTCATATTGAGTTCACATTTCAACTCACCCCAATCCAAACTACAAGAAAAGACAAAGAAAAAAAAGACACTATGTTTTTGCAGGGAGGAAACATTTCAAGCAAAATGTTAAACAGCACAACAACAAAAAAACAACTATCACTTCCTTCTCGATCGCTGCAGTGCTATCAGAAACCAACTGATAAGAGTCTGTTATTATTCATTCTTAACAAGCGTGTCAGGCCACTGATGAGTATTGAACTGTATTGAGTTCAATATGAGTATTGTTGTTGTTTGAGGTCATTTACTTATCAGTCACACGTGAGTCGGGGCAATAAAAGCAATCAGGCTGGTCAATAGGCCACTGATGTTGTCAAAGGAACTCATCTGATCTCATCATCTCTACAGACTGTGTTGTATGAACAGAAATGAAACATTCAACCAGTTATAAAATTATAAGTGCAAACCAGCTGAGATTGAAGTTAGTCGACAACATGTTTCAAAGGATGTTCTTCTGTGTCCTCCAGAGAGGCCAGAGAGGAGACAACTGATTTGTGTAGATTACTACGTCATACTATATATTTCAAACAACTGGATTGTGGCTGATAAATGCCATGTTGAAACAATTGTGGTTCACAGTCCAACTACCAGAGCTGGGCAATATATCAAGATTATCATTAACATGATACAAGACCGTATATTGAGTTGGAATTGTGTTAATATTGAGGTATTTGATGTTTTTGCCATGTGAGATTTAAAAATAAGTTCTAATACATTTCAAAGTAAAGCCTAAAGTATAACAACATATCTCAAGAAATTGTGAGAAGAAAAAAAAAAAAAAGACACCAACCTTCTTTACTTTCTTGTACTGCTCTTTCTTCCTCTTCTTCTTCTCTGCTTTTGCCTCATCATCCATCAGCGGCTCGTACCTCTCTGGCAGAAACGCAAAATGGATTTCTCTGTGGCAAGTCTCAGTTTGTCTGCTGTCCTCGGATCCCGAGTGATGCAGACTCTCCTGCTGATCCACACTGTCCACATGCCGCTGGTATTTAGACGCTCGTATGTTTAGAGTCTCGGCTGCTGCTGCTGAATTTCTGTCAAACAGCATTGATGAAAGAGATTTAGGCTTCATGTTGCCCGCTTGCTGCAGCTCTCAAGGATGTAGCAAAAAGTACCACTTTCCCTCAGAGGGTCAGGTATGTTGTCAACAGTCGTTATTGTGCATGAGTGGAAGTGCATTCCAGTGGACCGCCTTGTGTGCAGGATTTGGCACAGAGCCCTTAAAGGTGCAAATTCTCTCCTCACAAGACTGACCTTAACAAGTCTCAGAGTTCAATGCAGGTACAGACCAAAATGACTTTTATCCAGTGATGAATGAGTACAGCTGAGGAAAACATCAAGATTATAGGTTTACTGTGTCCTGTCACACAGTGGTAAAAAAACAAGAAGAACTTGATTCATGGCTTCAAGTAGAGTTGCAACGATTGTTAGATTGAAAGAATGGTTCCAGCTTCTTAAATGTGAGGATTTTCTGCTTTTCTTTTCTTTTGTGATGGTAAATGAAGAGTTTGTTTTAAAGCCATCACTTTGGGCTGTGGGAAATTTTGATGAGCATTTTTAAAAATGTTTTGACACCATATAGTCTCAAGACTAAACAATTAAGCCTTAGAACAATCGACAGATTAATTGACAATGGAATAATATTCAGATGCAGCCCTAACTTCCAGTTAAAGACAGACTTGAGGTGGAAAAACTCTCCACTACAAACCTGAAAAAATGCTTCAATGCATCAAAAAACACCAACACGTTTGTCTCTTAAATTATTTGGTTTAATGAACATTAAATATTTCTTACAATAACATCATTAACTCCTTCAATTTGCCAGTTTTACAGCCAATGCTTATTTTGACAATTGATATAAACAATTCCCCTCCCTGTACAGGACCCGTCAATGTAAAAACTCTTACACCATTTTATTGGTGCATGAATTCACTATTAAAGTACAAAACGTCAAACACACATTCAACGAACAGTTGTTATCTCTTTTGAACACAAACAAGTAATCCTTCTCAAAACTGAAGTCCACTTAAAGGCTAAAGAACAACATGTGGGTTCACTTCTTTAAAATGTTCCCAGAAAACAGGAATGAACATACGACCCAACGTCCTGAAGGGTCTTAGCACCTTCTAGTGGTCTCATTACCTCAACTGATGCTACATTACCAGCTTGCAAAACACTACTGATCCTCTTCTTGAGTTCTCTGTGCATTGTTTTGACTGCGGTCTGGATCGTTGAGTCGCAGGATGCGGATGAGTTTGCTCACTGGAAGAGAGCTGAAAGGAAAAAAAAGAAGAAAAATAAAGTTGACAATGGGACCTTTGAGGTTGAGAGGCCTCTGCTCGTTCTCAGGGAAACTAAGCAGCATATCAAAATCACATGGCCTTTAGTCTTGAACAGATTACTTCATCACAGCTCATTTGCTAAGTCAATAAATCACATCTGGGTGGTCTAATTGCTTTAAAACAAATACATAAACAAAAAGATGTTCCATCAGTTATTACCTCATGCTCTGTGGGGTGAGGAAAATGAACTGTCTGTAGCGCTGACCAGCAGCCACCTTCAGCATCATGTCCATGGATATCCGCCTGTTCACCATGTCCTATATGGAGAAAACAAAACCTTTTGTATTATTAAATATTAACTCTTAACTTTCTGCTCTTATGCTTATTTAATTCTGTTGAACTAGAGATCATGTTGACACTTAAGGCAGTAAGCACTCATGTCCAGATCAACTTGCAACACGGCTCTTATTACCATGTAAACATCGAACTCGTCAAGGCAGCGGAAAGGCGCCTCCGTGATGGCCCAAAGAGAGAGAACAAAGCAAACAGTGGAGAAGGAGCGCTCGCCTCCGGACAGGGAGCGCATGTCACTCAAGTCGGCCTTGTTTCCCTGGCCCGGCTGCACCTACAGAGGAGTGAATGATAGATCAGGGTTGTACATGAATTCTTGAGATGCTGCAGAGCCAACTGCTCCCTCTCTCAGTTCACGTTACAAGTTGAGTTGAACTGAACTCTGAGTGTGTGTAATGAAAAAATAATTCATGTGACCCACAGTTCACAGGCGTTACAGTAAAAAGCAGTGTGAAGTGAAGTGTTGAATTGTGTTGTCTGATATATGAATCCAACAGTCTTCTTACTGAGATGGAGAGGGTCTCATTCTTGTGGTCGAAGGTCATACTTCCAGTGTAGCCTCTCTGAGCCAGCATGCTATCGAAGTAGTATTTACAGCGGGCCGAGAGGAACCTAAGACACAAAGAGATGCAGAGAGAGTGATCAAAGAAAAGATGGAATCATAATAAATGGAATAACAGGACTCAAAATCATTTCGAGTCAAATGAAAGAATTTCTAATTTCACATTTTTGTATGAAGGCCATCTGCTGGTTTAACAACTTACCTCCTGAGCTCAGCGTAAACCTGAAGTCTGTGGTTCATGACGTTGTCCAGACTTCTAATGAAGCTGTTGAGGTTCTTCATTTTCTGTGCCATGTTCTTGTAGTTCTCCAGAGCCTCCTGATACTGCCTGGATGTGAAAATATAAAGACAAGTGGGAGGAAGGTTTTTATGTCAAAATTCATTAATTGACGTGTATCAGTTTGTCTAGTTACATGACAAGAGGTACATGTGGCATTGCATTGTGATCTGTTACAAAAGGGTCTTAGTAGCGTACCTCACAACCTCCTCGCGGTCCCCCTGTTGTTCCCTCTGGGTCGTGATCTTCACCTTGAGACGGTTGATCTCACTGTCCAGACTCCTGGCTGTCCGTCGAACCTCCAGACGGTTTGGAGAGATTTCCGTTGCCTTGGCTACAGATGTCTGAACCGCAGGGTGAAACAAACAGACAAAAATAGTAAAACTACAATTTACACAAACTATAACAAAAAACTAAATAAAATCAAACCCAAAGGCTACAAAAGAAAGTGTTTAACTGAATTTGAATGCTGTACAAACACATTTGCTAAGCTAAGTTTGCTCAGTGCATTGAATGACAATACTGTATTTGTTCAGCATACCTGAAGTTCCTGCTCCTTGCTTTCCAGCTTAGCTTCGAGGGTCTGTATGTTGTGGAGATGGGCGCTGCGTTTCTCTTCATAGTGTTTCTTGTGATGCTTGCACCTCATCACCTCCTGATCGGTCTTGCTCAGATCTTCCTGTAGCAGAAGAACAGAGAGTTTGGAGTTACAGCATGAACTTCACCCAGTAGTCGGGGGATGGTGGCCTCTGTGGGCGGCCTCTGGAGCACTAACATTATTACTGACTGAATGTGCAAGTGTTACTTTTTTTCAGGTGACATTGTTTTCTGACAGCCTTGCAGCTATGTGATGTGTGTATAATTACTCCTCTCCAGCTTTTGGGATACAGCAACTTTTTTGGCACAATTAATATTTTTGCTCAGCTGGATGAGGTTTGGTCATATGCTCAATGACCCTTAACTTTTACTTTACTAAGTTGAGCCTTTTACATAATTAAGTAATAATGCAGGGTCAGTCTTACACAAATTCAAACTAAAAAAGGTACTTGCAGCTTTTTGGCAGGAAAAGCCTCAAAGCAAATCAGGGAATATATTCACTTCTCACCCAAAGTACCTGAGAAACCACAGGTAATGTAGTTAAACCTGATTACACAGAGGTGCTAATTAAAGACTTTTAGCAGCTGTGGGATAGTTGCTTGTCTCCTTTAAACATCCTCAAACAAAAGCATTCACTTGACATGTAAATGCTATATTTAGTACATAATTAAGCATATTCAATTGGAATCAGGAGGATTAACATACCATCTGACGCACCATGTAGGTTTATGTTGATATACATTTTTTTTTCAGAGGCAGGAAAGTTGTATTTACATTTGATGTATTGTAATTTGGGAAAGAATTACAAATTTTAGTTACTATGAAATCTTACGCTACTATTCCCACGTTTGTTTAATCTCAATCCCAAAGAATCTCTACCTTCTTAGAGTCTGCGTCCTCGGCAATGGTGTTGATCAGCTCTTTGTGCTGTTTGTATTCCTTCTCTGCAGCATCGTAGGCAGCCTTGTGCTCCGCCATCTGAGCTCGCGCCTCTTCGTGCTCGACATGCTTGGATGAGATCTTCGAAACAATCTCCTGAAGATCTTCCTCCTGTGGTAGAGTGGTGACAGCGGCATGTCACGTGGAGTGTCTATTCTTACTGTTAGACATGTTGCTGGGCCTTTTATCTAGTCAAAATTCCATCTTTATATCTACGCAGAGCTACTGAGACTAGTATAATTTGAGTACATCACATCACTGATGAGTTCTGTACAAACCAGGGGTCTGAGGTCCTCTGACTGCGGCTCCTCCACATTATTTAGGTCTGTCAGCTCCAGCTGTAGCTTTGTGGCCTTATCCTAGAACAAATACACAAACTTGGTAAGAAATTTCATAACCATATTACATCATCATCATCAATATGACAATATTCAGACAGCTAATAAAAAAAACGATTTGGGTTTATTATTATCAAATATTATGGCAAAATATATTCAGGACTTTTCTTTAGACATTACAAAACAATTTTCAAATAAGGGTTACGGTACTCATCATTTCACAATATCGCGGGCACAGAAAGAGATTAACACTGATCTGTGAGAGGTAAAGGGTTACTTTGGTTGTCTTTTGCTCCATGTGGGTTCGTCTCAGCAGCACTTCGTTCTGTTTGATGTCTTCATCCAACTTTCTCATCTGTTGCTGGAAGCGATTCGCCTGAGCTTCTTGGTTCTCCATCTCTCTGTGCAGGTGCCTGAGAGAAAAGACAGTTACCAAGTCATTAACAAAGACTGAGAGACACCAAAAAATCGGCTCGAGATGCCCCTGGTAACCAAAAGTATCCAGAGGAGAAGTTCTTACCGACCATGCTTAGGGATGCATGATGAGAAAATCTTCCCACCAGTTAATAAACTAAACAAAATTGGTGCTAGCGATTACACCG
The DNA here is from genome assembly GCF_965226575.1 of Pagrus pagrus. Lineage (NCBI taxonomy): Eukaryota > Metazoa > Chordata > Actinopteri > Spariformes > Sparidae > Pagrus > Pagrus pagrus. The sequence continues at coordinate 10,701,871 of NC_140200.1, forward strand.
CACATTTTAGATTCTGTCTTCTGTATCTGTAGAGTGCTGCATTAAGTTCCTACTAATGCAAACCAAACAGCTTCATGTTAAAAGCATTTAATTGGTGAAACACGGGTTAACTTTTATTGTGAAGCAGTCACAGGAAATGCAACGCGTGTCAGTGTACTGTTGTGGTGTCTGTTGTTGGACTAAGTGTCGATAAAAACAAACAAACAAAAAAAACTAAAACAAGTTTAGTAATAGTGCAGGCCCAAACGCCATGTAACACCAGTAACAACAACTACCGTGGCAAGCCTAGTCTCACTGGACATCCACACATATACACACCTGATCTCCTCCTCAACATCTCCCGAGAGGCAGTTGGCTCTGGTCTGCTCAGCAGTGTAACTGCGGTTAGTGAAGATCTGATCTCCTTCCTTGGAGAAGGCCTGGGAACAGTTCTGAGGAGGGTTTCTGCCCTGCATCACTCTCCGAGCATCTGTACGATTCTACACAACCACAGAAAATAAAAAATAAATCTCATGTCAATGCACCACCAAAATGATGTTCCATCAGAAAAGATAAATAATGGGGGCTGGATTATTGTTGTATTGTTATATGACAGAACTGTGAATCTCCTAAATTGATACAGTCCTAATATGTATACAATATAAACATCATACATAAAAAAGGTATATGTAATCTGTTTGTGCAAAAAGTTTACATCAGCTTCAAATACATGGCTATATATCATATTCCTTGAGCTTTTTTCTTGTGAAGCAACTTACCTTGATGAGTAGAATGCTCTCTATGCCCTTTTGATCAATGAGGCAGTTGGCCACGACTGGGTCCTCAATTTCTAGAGCTTGAAGCATGGAGGGGTATTCAGGGTGATTCACCGCCCTGACAAAGACAAACCAACCCAGACCACTAATGAGTTTTCAGGTATTTACTATTTACTTTAAGTGTTTTAATGCTATAGGGTGATGAAGCGTTCAAAACCAAAAAGAATGAGCCCACCCACGTATCTCCCCAATGCCTTGAACAGGCTGTGTGCTGCATAATGTACTGCAATTTGGGCCTGAATTTCCTGCGCAGTCTTGCGGACGTTACGTCAGATGACGCTGAATGCGCGTCCTTGGATACGGGAAGAAGACAAGCGCGGTGGACCCAAACTAGTGTTTGGATAGTAATGGATTCTGCTACGGCCAGCAAACGACCCACCACCACACAAAGTCCACTAAAAAGTCATACTAAGAAGTTCGACTCATGGAAGCAGCTTCAACTTGAATTGGGACTGAAAACAGGTGCTGACATGGCTCATTTCCTAGTAACCAGGTAAGAAAACAGCACAGGTCATGTTTAGAGCTTGATTTGAAAATAATATGAGATCACCGAGGACTTGGAGTGACCTAACGTGCAAAGTAGCGTTAGCTGCAAACATGTAACTTAGTCCACCACTGTGTAACACTGAATAGTTACAGACTGCGCATTTTCAACGGTCCTTTAGTCTGAAACCGAATAGTTAGAAATATGTCCCTTTATATATGGGACCGAAAGCCCAACCTGTTATCCAGGAGGTGATGTTAGCAGCTGGATGTAGCCACAGGCCAACGGTTTGTTTGTGTCTGTGTAGTAACACAACCGCTTACACGCAGAAAAAAAGCATCAAAAACATCCACAGAAATGTGTCAAGCTGGCTAATGCTATTGTTTTCTGCAGAGGAGGAAACTTTCAATGCAATGTACGACTAAGACAAGATTCTAAAACATTTTGTGAATACTGTACATGTCCTCACCTCTTTCTTGTGTCATGGACACTAGGGAGAAAATTGCTGGTGATGATGGCAGGTCTACGGCCGCGTGGCAACACTCGGGCCATGAGCCCCTGCAGCACCCTCTCATCCTCATGGTTATCACAAGTAAAGGCCTGCAGCTGGCCTTTAAGACAGACCTCTACAGCCAGGGCCAGCTCTGGGTCTTTCAGGCTTATAAGGTAACCTACAAGAAGGGAAATGAAAAGAGAGGGAATGTAAGTAGTGCATTTTTTGTCAACACCTTGTAGAACAGCTGGTGGTAGGAGTGAAATGAAAAAGCAAGCAACCTTTTTCCTGGTTTTAGACCTGGGTATAACATTGCTCAGCTTTGAATGGAGGGAACAACACGTCTTATTACATACTTCCCTTATGATACTGCCAGGGCACAGTGTATGGTAACTTTAGGTGCATCATTGCGCACATTATGTATAATTTTATAATTCAAAAGGCTGGCCTGGATGCCATAAACATTTTCACCTATGCACAACTGGAAGTCTTACCCAGGGGCCCTCGAGGTTTGTGCTTGAACTGGCGCTTTTTGTAGGCGTCCTCGATGGCGCTGACGAGTGCGGGCACGTGCTCTCCAAAACGCCGCAGGCGATTGGACCGACTGCTCTCCATAGTCTGCAAGTTCCTTCTGTTGATCTCAATGGTCCTCTGGAGCATTTTCTGCTCTCTCCTGAAGACAGGAGAAGTGTGTTTCATTTTAATAGACGCTGTGTGTGCATGTTTGAGACAAGATAGAAGTTTGGTGAAGTTTGGTGAAGTTTCACCTTATGTGTGTGATGTAAAATGTGTTAGTCTAAGCACAACCATATATGATTGATTAATTTATCTTCAATGCCAGTTCCTATCACCCTACATCATCTTCCCTTGTTCCTCCTTGGCACGGCTGCAGGCGTGCTGATACTGGTCAATCTGCTGGCCCAGAGTGGAGATGTGGTGTTTTAGGGTTTCCAGCTCAGCCTGTATCTGCTCCATACGCTCCGTCCTGGCCTGGCTCTCCACTCCGGTCGTCTGACTGATGCTAGAAAGATAAATGAAGGAAGAAAAGCACAGGAGGGGTCAAAGGTAAGAGGTCAATGGTTCATTTAATAGTCATTTTACAACACCAGGGTTGTAGAACGAAATGTGATATTTATGCTGCATAAGAATTTTTTTGAGGTCATACCTCAGCTTGAGATCATTAATCCTCGAGGACAGCTGGACTTTGTCCTTTTCCAGGTCCCTCAGGTTAGCCTTGCATCTGTGGACAGTGACCTAGCTCGCACAGAAGAATGAAAAAACTCTGGTTAGTTACACAATAAACTTCACAATGATAACAGTAAAGCTATAAACAGCTCTGCCTGACAAACCGAATTGAAACAAAATGTATACACTGCTTTTTACTCTGGTAGACATCTTCAATTAAACATTTCTTGAGTCGAGTTCATCTGGACCACATTCAGGGTTCATACAGCTTTTCAAGAGTACAATTCAACCACTCTTCGAGCCTATTCAAGGAACCTAAACCAAAAACCTCGAAACACTTGAAGACTTTATCATCACATCTAAATTATTACTGTATAAAGTTTTAAGAATTCCTTTTTACCCACAGAAATCAATTTATATTGTCACTTTGATTATGTTACAAGCTGTTCATATTAACTTTGATTGTAATTTTCGATCATGATTAGTTAATACCTGATCATTTCAACACCAAGAGACAAACTTATATGATGAAGGAATCGTTTCATTTAAGTATTAAAGAATCTTTGGGTTACACAAGTTAATGTGTAGATTAAACACCAGATTATGTTGAAAATCAGGCATTTCTTTCAAGGAGTAAATTCAAATTCACACATATTTTTAACCTTGCAAACATAACTATTGAACTTCAGCATTTTCCAAACCCTGCACACTACAAAATAAAACATGTTAGTAACTGGAATATCAATTTTGAACTGCTGCTTGAAAAGCCTTAGTATGCCCTCGATCTAATCCTTGGCTGACAGTTGCATCCAAAATCACTTCCATTGCTCATATGAAAGTGACTGAACAATACTGTACAGAACTGTTGGCCTTACAGCATTTTCTGAACACTGACCTCGCTGGACTTTAAAATGGCATTTCGCTTCTGGACCTCGGCCTTGAGCACAGCACATCTGGACTGGAGCTCCGAGATTTGCTGCGTGATCCCATCCACCTGTTCCTGGCTCTGCTTTTGCTTCCTCTCAGCCTCCTCCACCTTATTCTGCATCATTACATAAAAACCGATTAGGGACTTAAAGGTTAGAGGACGAATGAGGTCTATGCATGGACAACAGCAGAAATGTGGTTTGAGAAATACAATGTGTTTTAAACTCTTGACTCACCTTCCATTCATCCACCTTCTCATCAAATTTCTCTGTAGAACGTCTGTCTGACTGCAGCTTCTCCTTCATTGGCTCCGTCTCCTTCTCTGCCTCAGCCACCTGCAATGTTTAAGTGACAGTCAATAATATACAGAAAGAAGGAAGATCTTTTTATTATCTAATTTTAATGCACTAATCCCATTTCATAGTGACACGGAAGAGTGGGTGATGGGGTCAGGATTTCCAAATTGAAAGCTCACCAAAGCCCAAGCCATTTGTTTCTGCAGCTCTTCCAGTTTTGTGTGCATTTCATCAAGTGAAGCCAGGTTCTTGTAACGGTCTTCTTTCTCCAGGTACTTCCTCTTCAGGTCTTTCAAGCACTATATCAGTCATATAATAATCATTAACGGTCATGTTAAACACAACTAAAAAATAGTTCTATGTTAATCAATTAAAGATGCTACTAACAATGAAGCCTTAACATTTTTGAATCAGTATATCATAGTCCTAAAGCTGCATAATCTTACTATCCAAGTTACTTACAAGTTCTGAGCACAGCACTGACATGATCTGGTGAACTTGTTAGCACATCGAGCAGTTAAAGAGAAACATGTGTTTGGAGTCATGTTTCTGTCCACCTGGTGAATGCAAGTCCTATATTCATTCTTTTAGCTCTGTTTTTGACCTCCACTGTGGTCTTTCTCAACTCCTGAGGGAAATTTGTGGTTCTTTAGCTGCTTAATGCTCCACAGTGTTGACCAGCTAGTCACTGAGGGTTCATCACAACAAGCAACCCATTTCATATTGTTTTCAAGTTGCTATTAGACATTTTAATAGTAAAATATCAGTTATAACCACCTTAAATATGAAATATCATTCTTACTTCACTATGTTGTTCAACTTTATCCTCTGTGAGATGTTTGGTGGTTTTGATGTAGACAAAGTCCTCTCTCATCTGGTCCAGTTGAGTAGCTTTCATAAAAAACTGAAAGAGGAATAAAAAACAAAATATACATGTGAACAAGAAAATCTGCCTCAGTCATAGTTCACAAAAAAAACATAAAACGATTTTCATTTTAAAAAGTCTATTCATATTTAACAACCTTGTACTTGTCCCCTTCTCCTTTGGAGTGTAGGAAGTATTTGCTCATCTCTTGAGTCAGGACTGACACAGGATTGTTGACCTTTGGAACAAAACAAGTTACTGGCATCCTCTCACCAAAACAGTGACACAGCTTCATCCTGCAGGATTGTATGATTTTGTTGTAAGAAAGTTTCAACAGCATTGTACTGCATAAGAATTGCATAGTACATACCTGTATATTGAAATTGTCCAAGATGCACAGGAGTTCTTCTTTTTTGTTCGAGACAAGTTGACCTGTAAGAGAAGAGCTCAAGATTAATGGAAACAAATTGTTTTTAGTTTGACTACTGAAATAAGATATACTGGTGTAGTAACTCTAATGAAAACCATTGCGAGAAGAATAAGCCTTAACTCTTCAATGTCTTTACCTGATTTGCCTTTCAGTTTATAGGTTCTCAGCCCCTCGCGTGTTATTCTCAGGTCTACTATGATGGCTGTACCATACACGTCCGGTTTGTAAGCGTCCCTTCCTTTGTTACGCAGGGTGATCGACACATCAGCTGAGCTGTTAAAATAGAGTAAGAAACATTAAATCTACTGTAAGCTAAGTGATGCAACTTTTAATAGAAGTTACCTTTGCACGTCACACATAATTTTATATATTTTAAAGGTGTTGGGTGGGGGTGAAAGGAACCAGGTGAGACCAAGTAATTCTGCTTAAAGGCAATGACAAATTGTCTCAGAAAGAGTGTGACAAAAAGGATTTACATCGCATGATATGGTGCAAGGTTTACCTTTCTCCTTCCTTCACAAAACCCTTGAGAGATGAGCCTCTGTTTGTGGCCTGTGCATTCCCACCTAAGGCAACTATGAGAGCTGTAAGAACGGCACTCTTTCCACCTGTGGCACAAGCAGAGAGTACACAGGAAAAATAAGGGTACGAAAATTAATGATACGATAAGAGACACCTGCGATTTCTTTTGATGAAAAGAGCAGCACACAGCAGAAAAAAAGCTAAATCTACCACCACAAATTACAACTCAAACTAAAATCTAATTGTGGATCTGAAGGAGTTGATGAAATCAGAATAAAACTGTAGGTAATGACTGATTACTTCATGTGTCAGTGTCATCTTAATCTAACAAACAAAATATATTTGACCTGATGGAAGTACCAAAATCATGCTTTAATTTTAACATTAAAACGTGTTTAAGCACTACAATGAAAAAATATTTGCAGATAAGTTGAACTTCATGATAACTACAAAAGTACTTTTCTATACAAGTGAGTCTGACACATCAGTTTCCATATAGCAACAGCAGTTTGCTTTTAAAGTCTTATTTAAGGAACATTTTTAAAATTCTATTTTTGTCTTTTCTCATGATTAAATCAAGTAGAATTTTACCAAAATTGACAGCTATACATTGAAATGCAGCAGATCTTTATACGTAAATAGGTGATATAGCATACAGTAAGAAAATGCTATTTTTTTTAGTGTGGTCAAAAGATGGTACCAGTACTTTGATCCCCATGATAGAGATTATCCTCTGAAACCAAGGGGCTGTAACGTCCCATATTACATGGAAGAGGCAACTTTGGGGCATCAGTTGCCATAATAACAGGCAGAGACTTTCAGTAAACCTTGTTTATGGAAAGGGAAACAAGGATGTGTCTTAATTTCATTTCACAAGACCTGAATACTTAATCCTCTTTTCTGGAATCCCTCACTGGTGAAATATTTACACTCACTTCCATTGTTGCCAACAACAAAGTTGACATTGGACCCAAAAGTGAACGGGCCAAGGAGAGAGTGGCACATGAAGTTCTTCAGTGTGATGCTCTCCACAATCCCAGCATCACTCACCACCTCACCACCAGCACTGGGCACCTAAACACAAGATATTTATCACTCCCAAATACATGCCACATATATGGTGCAAATGTAATTTATATCTACCATGATCACTTTTTTCTGACAATCTCAGAGAATCAACTAGGAGCAAGAGATATAACTTCTACATAGAAACATAAACCACAACATGTTTTACAGTACGGCAGTGACTGTACACACCTGTTCACTCAGTGGATGATGTTCCTGATCACTATCATGATCATTTTCCTCTTCCTCCTCCACAGGTTTGGCCCGTTTGTGGGGCTTGTCCCCGGCAGAGCTGCTTTTCCTTTTAGACATGTTGGTCGCCTAACTTAACTCCGCTGCTGGGGATAAATGAAACTGAAAGTGAACACACGCCACAGTTCCTAGCATAGAGCCAAGCTGTTAAAACGCGACTCTAGTTCTCCAGTTGAAACAGCTAGCTATCGCCACATTTGTACGCTTTTTTGTAGCTCGCGAAATGTCTTCTAACTTTCAGAATAACGGACACAGGCTAAACGTGAACGGGGACAGCGGTTAGAAAGTCACATCGGGTTAGCCACCATACAAAACTAGCTTAGCTGCCTAACTAACGCTACATGCTAAATAGAACCGCGTTCACAACCAACAACCTACACATGAGCGGAGTATGTTCTGCTTAGTTTAGCGTCGTTATGAGAAAATGTAAGGACTGATATGGCAGGTTATGAAGTAACTGCAGTGCTTACCTAGTTGGCGACAGCCGCACAGAATAACAGCCGGACCACCGGACCTCTCACCGAATTCGCGCCCGATATTCTCGCGGAAATCTCGCGTGGATACACGGGATGTGGCCTACAGTAAACCCAGACAGCTGATATAAACTCTTGTATTATTATTATTAAGTGTCATACACCTTTAAAAAAGCCCTCACTGGAATGAAACATTGTTTGTCGAACATATAACAATGAATTCAACTTAAATAACAATTTATTTGCTACGAATCATCATAAAGAGAATAAGAATAATGATAGTTTTAATTTTCTAAATGCAGGTGAACTGTAAACGATGAATAGTTGCTCATTGAGAAATAGAAAGAAGGATTTATTGTTGATAATGCATTTTTATGTATATCAGTCCTCTCAGTTGAGTAGGGCCCCTCGACAGAAACCTACAATGTCTCCCTACTGCAGACTGGATAGAAAGGCTCATAACTTTGCAATATAGGAGGCCCCCACTGAAGGTGGTATGTAGTAGTGGCTTACATATTGCACTTAAATCATTGTAGGCAATCTTTGCTCACCAGGATACTTTGGACAACAATTTTTCCATGATCTATTGTGAAAAACTGCAGCAGAGTAACTCACTGCTAACAGAGGACAATATCCACACCATCATATTCTGAATTACTTCTGCATTTACAGTTTATTTCATTATATTGACAGATAAAAGAGTGTATGGTGAGTTGTATAGAAAACCAATAGCCATTACCCTTACTTTTTTATGTAAAAGATGATGCAAGATAAGGAAAGTTCTGCAGAGCTACAGAGAAGCAAGGTTAAAGTAATGACCCAAGCAAAATCGTACAGCCTTGACAGAGACAGATACTTTATTACATGCAGCTCTTGATAAAATAAACTCTTTACAGCAACATTCTTTCATATAACTTAGATGTCACACAGTTCTCCACACAATATAAAGTAGCAGTAGTCAAGGTTTCAAAACAGGCACAGCTAAAGCACAATGCTGGCGCCTGGCATGTCTCCCAAGGCCAGGAACAGATTCAGTTTGAACTCAAAGTCAATGGGACGTTCACTGGGAGGTCTGTAGTTAGCTCTCATTGTTGAGCTCAGGTACGGAATGAGCGCACAGTTCTCTTCAAACAAGGCCAGCTTCTTTCTGTACTTTTGTCTGGTGTAGTCCGTGCTCTTGTGATTGAAAGCTGTAAAATATGAAATTAAATTCCTTAATTGAATAAGATATTACTAAAGCACCAGTTAGTAGATGGATAAAACAACAATCAACGTCCATACCATCATCCTTAGGTTTAAGCAATTCATGGTATTCTTTTTTGACGTACCTTTCAGGTAGAAGGCCACATAGAGGAGCGCTGATCTTTGTATACTGACGAAGGGATACTTTGGTTTGAGACACCCAACAGCTGTCATGGCCTTGACGACTGCTACTGCCACACCCTAAAAAATACAGATGTAACACAAAGCAGGGCAGACGTGATAGGGTTGCTTTAGACGGCATTACAGAATACTGTGATGATTTTCTGATGTCTTTGAGTGTGTGTGTGTGTGTGACCTGTTCCAGGTAGCCCAACGTTGGAAGGGAGGTGAGGGGTACAGGCTCACAAAGAGGAGGAACTTTACTGGGCAGCTTCTGGTCCCAGTACGTTTTAGGAATCCTTGACAGAATAAAACAACAACTTTCAATCGATAGACTGATACTTGTCATGGCCACATAACACTACAGTGTCTTTAGTAAAAGTGGTAGAAAGACTTGCAAATGACTGAAATGATGAAACATGACTAAGTAAAAAAAAATCATTATAAAATACACAAAAAGATATCTGCTCACCTCAAAAACTTGTCCTGTTTCTGCTTTGTCTCAAAAATGTAGATCCGCTCTTTGTATTCCACAGCATATTCCATCTTTCCTCGAACCAAAGCTTCATACCTACGGTTTGTTTTGGGTCTTAGAACATTTATTCTCAGGATATGACAAAAAGAGCCTAATCATGTATGTGTCAGAATTAGCTTTCTCTAATGAGTTGGACCTTGAGGAAAACATATGCTTGCAAGAAAGTGAGTAAGAGTTAGATGTGAAAGGAATGTGTACCTTTGCTTTCCATCCAGATAAGTGACCGGGCAGAAGCCCTTCATCTCAACTTGCTGAGGGAACCTGTTCTTCACCTGACTCTCAGTTAGTTTTCTTGGCAGCAGGTGGGGTTGTAGGAGAGTGTGTCGGCAGCCAGGAGTCACAAACTCATCTGGAGTGGTCAGGAACCGCTGCGGTTTAGAAAGGAACAGAAACATCAGTCACAGTTAACATAATTAATTTAGCTATTATTAACGTCACTTTTATCATCTTTGTTTTTTCTTTATCCAGCACAATTTGAAATATCTGAAAAGAAAAAAATTAGCTCAATTTGGCTTGAGTGTGCAAGTATATTTTAATAATGCAGCTGCAATTTACTGACCTCTAAATGGTCTTTGCAACACATCCTGTAATAGTGTCCCCTGTACTCAGCAGCGTGAGTTAAGGCTGCAGTTTCGGAGCAGTCCACCAGGTGATGATGTAGAGCCATGCAGACTGGGCAATACTGGTCACACTCTCCAAGTCGACACTGCAGCTCCCTGCGCGTGATGCACAGTCTGTTGATGCAGGCCGCTTTCCCTGCAGAATTAAAATGCATGGGGAGGAAGTAATACTTGTCATCTTAAGAGTGGCCTTGTTATTTCCTCATATTTTATTTGTCTTTTAAAAAATAATTTCTCTTTTTGAAAAACTTTTCCTTTTTCTGTTTAGTTTCATTTATGCAGCTGTATTTGTAAATTAAGTTTTGCAAACTGCAAGAAGAAATTAAAGAGATAACATAAAAGCGATTAAATGCATCATTGTGAATTTCATTCATGATATTTACTTTAGGTATAAAAAGCATTGCTGAGATGATGCTTCAATAAGCATCCAGTACTTACTGTTGCTGGTCCTCTCTAGGTAGCTGTGGATATACTTCATGCTGATGCTGACCTCCTGTAGAATTCTGTTCCAGATCCACCATTTGCTCTTCAAGCCATCGAGCATAATCCAGTTCTGATATTGTTTCTGGAAGTGTTGCCTCACATGTTCCACCTCCTGCTTGTAACGGGAGTTGCGAATGTGGAGGATCTCGGAGCTGTCGTGCATCAGGTGAGGCCTACAGTCGAAGGACATCGTTTTACATTACTTTGAAGGTTTGGGATTTTAAACTGCCTTCAGAAAAAAGATGTGCTATTCATGTATATTATCTGACTTGTCGGGCTTCATCTTGTCCACAAGGCCTCTCTTCAGCACCTCCGCTGTGTCTAGCTCCAGCTCAACAACTATCATGGGGATGATGCTCCGAGAACCCATCAGCTCTGCCTGCTTAAGTGTATTCGGGAAACCATCCAACACATATCTGGAATGCCAAACAAGTAAATATTGTCTCAGCAAAAACACCTTCAGACGGGAATAACTTGGTCATGACCAAGAATGTCGTCATTTTGCTTTAATAACAATAAATAGATAAATTGAACACGCCCCCATCTTACCCTCGAGTGCTGCAGACCAAGCTCATGAGTGCCACCTCCAGACACTGTATGACCAGTTCATTAGGCACAACAAGACCCGTGGAGAGATGCTTTTTCATCTGGACAGCCAGATCAGTGTGCTCCTGGGTGTTAAGCACCATGCGCATAACACTGCCGATGGACAGCCGGGCCAAGCCATATTTCTGAGCAAACATCTGTGCAACTGGAGACAAACAGCAAAAGTGGAAAAATCAAGAACCTGAATGAAAGAAAGAAAGATTGGGGGAAAGAGAGCTCTCATGAGTCTTACCAGTAGTTTTTCCAGATTTGGGCGGTCCAACAACAGCCATTCTTAAAGGCAGGGATGGGGTGGGCTTTGGTTGTCTAAGGTACTTCAAGGGGTTGAGCATAAATGTGTTACGGTTTTCCTTAGATGCAAAGAAGTAGATATACTGATGGAAGATCAGGGGATATGTGGTATTGAGAGGCCACTGCAGAGGCTGGATCAAACCTCTCTCTTTGTATTGCTGTAGAAGGGGGATGTGTGTGGATAAAACAATATGTTACGATACAGTTTTTACAGGAAAAGAGATTAACATGTCAGCACAAAAGAGACAAGCTGTACTGGTATTTGTGCTTGTGATACCTCTACAACCTTAATTATGCCAACCTTTACGGGGTCCCAGCAGCCAAAGGCGCTGTGGAGTTTGTAAGAGGAGTGCAGCAGCATATCTGCCAGACTGTATGAGATTGGGTGGCATTTTTGGAAGAGTGACTCCCTGTTTGTCAGCAGAGGCTGGATTTTCTGAAGCATCTGATGCTGCACGATCCGGGGCTTCCGAGATGCACTGATTGACAAATTGGGTATGTTTTGTTCACTCAACAGCTCCTGATGATAAAACAAAGCAGAATATATTTGTCGAAAAGTACAATATGTGAACATATATTCAGCAGACCACATGAAGTCACATTAGGTTTACCCTGAATGTTGTGTCTCTGTAAAAGTCAAATGATGTGTTCGTGGAATCAGATTATAAAATGTTTATGTCTGTAAGTATCTGTGCCTTCCCAGTTAATGTCCTTCGTTAGGTTTTGTGTCTTTGTACCATCACAGGAGCAAGGTTGTTTTCATCCATCATGAAACGCTCTTCTATCTCCGCCTCAAGCCTCTCAGATGCTGCCTCCTCAGTCTCTTCATTCTCCATGTCTTCGTTATCCTCTTCTAAAGGAAACTCATCCTCCAGCATGGCCTCTATCTCATCCTCAATGTTGTCTGCAGCTTCATCCTCTTCATCATCTTCCTCATCCTGTTGATACATGAACCAATCAGTTAGGGGACTGGAGATAGGAAGGGTGTGGTCAGCAGGGATGAAGAGGGGATGGTAGTGTCTACGATGTGTTTGCTTACCCTGGTTTTGGCTGCCTTCATGCCTTGCTCTGCCATCAGTTCAGCTCTTCTCCTGGCAATGTTCTCCTCCTACACCAAAAAGATAGCTATAATTTTGCCCGATGCTCACGCCAGCTTGATAATAAAAGTTAGTAGGGGAATCATTCTACCATGTTGTCACTTGCTTACCCGGTTCTTCTGACGTAGATCATGAAGGAGGTGCAGCTGTGTTTCGCGCTGGTTGCGCCGCTCACGCCATTTCTCCAGGTATGTCGGCAACAAACGCTTCTGAACATCCGAGGCTTCCACCGCCATGATTACCACAAGATCGGGGAAAAGGTGCTGCTGCAACATGTACTGCACCCCCTGGGGACTGTGAGGGAAGCCCTCCAGAATAAAACCTGTAGACCTGCAAGGTGGAGTATGTTCAGGTCAACTCAAATACTTTTGTTTGTCAGGTGTACAAAAATACATTACATAAAGAAAACCATCTATTTGCTTTCTTGCTGAGATTGATAACTCTCATGTTTGTATGGTAAAGATGAAGCCACCACCAGCAGTCAGCTAACTTAGCTTGGCACAAAGCCTTTTTACACTTCAGTTTTTGTGCAGATTAGACTTAAACAGTTTTAGTGGTTACAAATCTTTATGCTAAGCTAAGTTAGCTTACCATAAAGCATGCAGCTTCATATTAATTTACAGATATGTGAGTGGTATCCGCCTTCTAATCAAACTGCCAGCAAGACAGCAAATAATAACCCAAAATGGCAAACTTTACTCCTTTAAGGAGGGCAGAAGGAGGGGCAGGAAGTGTGTGTTTCTGTGTGTGTGTGTGTGTGTGTGTGTGTGTGTGTGTGTGTGTACAACTACATGTATGGTTCCTCTTTCCAGAATGGTCTGATAACCATATTCAGTACATGATGACTCAGTGGCTCTCCATCAGACAGGTAAGCTTTGATTTCCTTTTCCACATCAGTCAGTACCACTTCTTGCTGTAAACACACAAATAATCATTCACTGTCAAAATGTCATAATTCACCATAATACTGGAAATCCTGCAACAGAGAAAATGTACTGAATTAACCTCCATGTCATTCATGCTGGCAGAGGTATCCTCCATCCCCTCGTCCTCTCCCCTAGCTTCCTTTATCAGGGCCTCCAAGTCGTCAGGAGACTCCTCTGCAGAATCTGCCTCATCAGCATAAGGTATCCTCGTCTTCGTCTTGGCCATGATGAGCATTTGGAGCTGCTCCCTGAACTGAATATGGAAGATTCCAAGCTGCTTGGCGAGCCACTCACCATTCGTGGTCTTGCCTGACCCTCGGGGGCCAAGCAAAAACATCCACAGGGCAGGAGGCTTGTAGAGGAGAGGATAAGAAACTTGTTAGGGATTTATTTCTTCTTCCTATGACTTTTTTCTTTTTCTTCTCATGTCAGCTTGTACCTTGAGAGGCCCAGTCTGTGCGACAAACTGTGCAGGGTTTTGAAGGAAGGAGTCCCTGGCTTCTAGGCTTGAAAAGTAGAACATCTTCTCACGGTACTTGGCTGCAATTTCATCCTTACAAGGCCACAGGACGTTGTGGTTTTTTAAGGCCACAGGGCAGAAATGACGGGTATCACCTAATAATCTCTTGGCTGCTGTGTCCCCCTGCTTTTATTGAGATGAAGAAGATGCTGTTAAAGGTTTCTTATGTCATTTATTGTCAAAAAAGCAGTAAAATACGTCTGTATCTTTGATTTCTTCGGATACAATAGGATCATAAATCTGTAGTCTATAAAGACAAAAAGTCACTAAATGCAGCATCAACGTTAAAAGACTTCTTTGTTTACTGACTTCGTCCTCCTCCTCCTCTGCTGTGTCATTGTCGCTGCTGCCTTCTTCAGCTCTGTCCAGCTCAGCTAAGGCCTCCATATCCTCTGCCTCATCATCCAGGTCGACCGCTGACATCTCCCAGGAGACATACTGAAAGGGCTCTACAAATCATGCAAGTGAGTCAGATGAAATTAGGAGTTTTTCTTTCTTTCTCTTTTCTTACATTATTACAAAAATCATTCAAATCATCACTCTAAAAATCTTCGTTTTAAGAAAATCATAGTTTTGGGTTATTAACATAAAATAAATTGAATGAAATTATTTAAAATAAAAAATGCCTTAAACAAGAGTTGAACTGATGTTTTTCCTTGCAGAGTTCCTCTACTTTGATGGCATTTCTTGTGATTATTAATTTGATAATTAAATAGTAATTATTTTATTCAAGAAAAGCCACAGAAAACTAATGAATGCAATTGTTAGTGTGCCAGATGTTACAGAAATATTTGTGTCAGTACATCTTGCTTAAGATGAAACAATAAAAACACCATACATGCTTTAAAATATGCTTAAGTAATATGTATGTTATAAACTTACATGAAACCTGACTGACGATTCTGACTAATGAAAAGACATTGGGTGTAACGACACTTGGGGTGTAACAAAAAACTATGTTTATACTATAAATCATAGTTTTATAGGGTTACACTATACATTTTATAGGGTTACACTCACTCTGCATATGAAGGATCATCTCTTGAAGCAGGTCCTCGGGGCTTTTACTGCCAATCTCCAGTACTGAGTGGGCGACAGGTAGAGCGGGCTGCATTTTCTCCCATTCGAACACAAACTGTTGCAGTTGCTGTTTATAGTCTTTCATCTCCGGGCCGTCTGGATAACCCAACTCCCAATGATCAGGTATTACCACAACTTGAGAAACACAGAGGGTAGAAGAAGATAGAGAGTGTTAGGACAGAGAGAATGTGTTTTGTAAATCCAATGCTGCTTTGAAAGCTCTTACATACTGCACTTATATACTGAATTTGCTTCTTGATGACAAAGGGGATATTTCCCATCTTGTTCATGTAATGAAAATAACTCACCTTCCTTTTTGATTACGTCAGGATATGCAGAACTGGTGGTGTTAGATTGTTCAGCATTTTCTACAAAAGACAACGATGAATGCTTTTTAAAAAATGCAGGTCAAGTTCTTCTGGATCCGGGTAGCTTTAGTGAATTAAGGCTGATTTAGGTGGACATGCAGACTGTACCTTCAGTTTCTTCGACAACTGTCTCTAGATTTGTTTGCATATCTGCAGGCGGGGCCTCCACCTCTGATTCTTGCTCCCTCTGGTTTCTAAAATTGAGAACACAACAACAAAAGCTAAAGAAATAATCCATTCCAGATATAACTCAAAAAATCATAACTGCACCTGCACTCACAAGGCCTGTTTCTCCTTCTCAGATAGATCCTCTTGCAACCTCATGACTACTGCTTCGTCCACGCTCTCCTTGTTCATCTCATACAATCTCTTCAAAACTGTTCAACACATTGAAATAATACATGAAAACAGAAGTATACACTGAAGTCTATATTCTTAATTAAAACAACTTGTTGTGATGCATTGTTTCTGTGTCTCGTACCCTGATTTCCATCACTGTCTCTGAGACAGAATAGGATGTCTGGCATGTTTTGAGCTTGCTGTAAGGCATCCATTTGGGAGAAGTTCTTGGGAAAGTTATCAAGCACCCAGCCAGTCCTGACATCTGCATCAGTGTCAGCCTCTTCCATCTGTAACATCAGAATTATTAGCAACACCACGGCAAAATGTTTATAGATGTCCTATAAACCTTTAAATTATAAACCTCCATCTTCAGCTAAATGCTTAAATAAACTTAAGGTAATGCATTAATTGAGTTAAACTTGACATCTTGTTTACTGGATATGAGAAATGTCAAATGGCAACATTTTTGTTAGATACAGTCAACGGTTTCTTATAAATACATTCAATAGATTAAAATAATTTTCTTAGAACAGTAAAAAAAAAATAGAGGATAGTTAGGTATGCCGAATATTAGTGCTGTATTTGTGTATGTGCAAATATGTTGATCATTTAGGACAAAACAGCCGGTGTAAATGCAGCTGCCATGTTTCAGATCTTTTGACATACCTCTTTTATGCGCGTCTCCAGTACCTCAGCATAGAGGCTGAAGGGAGATGTGCTTATATGTTTGGCTTTTTCCAACGCAGTGAGCACCATTGCTTGTACCTCTGGATGATCCTCCGTCACTGAGAACAGCAGAAAACATTTGCACACACATAGAGTGCCTTATAATCTCTGACACTGCCTTATAATCTCTGACACTGAGGTTCAAAACTCTGGGACACAACATAGCATGACCAGACTAACATTTGTGATATGTACAGTATACTGTTTGTGAAAGGGATTAATATATCTGTGTTTGTGCCTGAGAGACCAAAAATGTCAAGAAGATATTTTAACATCTTACCTTCTACAGAACTTGTTTCATCTGATGAAATAAAATATCAGAACCTTTATTCTGTGTATGACAGGAAGTCACACGATCCGAAAATGCAAAACATGCTTTAAGCTACATGGCATTTTGAAGGCCTTATGTGCAATGGCACACTGCGATAGTAAAAATATTAAAAAACTTGCCTGAGTTCTCTCCTCCATCCTGCTCCATCTTCATCTTGATTTTCTCTATAGCGACCTGTGTTGTCTCCTCTTTGACTTTGTCAAGCCTCTCCTGTTCAACCTTGACTAGAACTGGCTGAGCCAAAACCTCCAAATCAAGAACCAATGCGTTATAGTGTTGGGCTAGAAGCTGACATAAAGTGCTTGTCCCTGCCTGTGGAGGTCCAATGATGGCAACTCTGCAAGGAGGCCTGGGCATTGGAGGAAGTAAGTACTGTCGTGGGTTTGTGATGAACTTCTGGTAGGCCTCCTCAGATGAGAGGATGTACAGTTTGTCCTGGAAGCTGCACAGGGAATAAAATGAGAGTTGGTATTTTCATCCAGTTTCCCTTGAAGCTACTAAAGAGATTTTTCATGTAGCCATAGTCTACAGAAGATCACTCACCCCACACATAATTCAGGCTTCCCAGGAATGACCTTGCCTTCCTTCAGAGCAACAGGACAAGTTTGGCCCCAGCGGCTCCTTCTCCATCTAAAACCAGGGGCCACCGTCCTGGAGGAGGACATAACTCTCAGCAGGTCCTCCTGGAAAAAAGATGGACCCAGGATTAAACTGCTTATGGTTAAATCAGGAATGGGTTCAGTGGCATCCCTTGTTTAAGGCTCATATGAAGGTTGTTTGAAATACTGGTGTTTTCTATGCATTCACATTACCGATTGTGTTTTAAAATAAAATTTTTTTAAAAATATGAATATGATAATTAATGGCAGACCCTGTCAATTTCCGCTGGAGATTCTTCATCATCAGGCTGGTGAAGGAGAACCGGAATGGAGACACGCTTAATTGCCATGGATCCAAGACGGGACATGACAGTCTCAAGACAAAACAGTCAACAAACTAAAGTCAATCCACAGATTAGGTAATTGAATACACACATTTTAGCTAAAAAATGCTGCTGTCTCTAGGTGAAAATTTACAATAGTGACAAAATTCAACCACCTAATGATATAACATGACGATGCATTTTTTTGTTAATCATATTGTTTTTAAAAACTGTAGCATGTATCTTATTTATTCCTCGTGTCTTTACCGAGTGCAGCTCTTCAGGTGTGTTGTTTCCATCCAGCTCCAGCAGGTAGAGGAGGTTATGGTCTGTCATGTAGTCCTGATAAAATATCAATTAACTTACGAATGAATGGCTTTAAAAAAAATAATCAGAGCAATCAAAGCTATTTTAAATTTATTATGTGGCTGCAAATTATTCAAAGACAAAGATTGTAATTTATATTGTGTAAGAAATAGATACACTTCATTATAGATGATTAACCTAATTTATAAGCTCTATCAAGTGTGTTCCTAATTCATGTGCAAGTCATTCAGAATTTTAAGCTCTGGGTAACTCACCTCTAGTGGTCTGAGCATGGTATCTTTGTACATGGTGACTCTAAGAAAAGCATTTCTGGCTAAATTCTCTGGAGTCCACACCATCTGGAATGTAACATCCTGTTGCAGCTCCTCTTCCGCAGCCTGCAAGCAGAACAACTGATTAGTGTAACAGAAAATCTTGGCTTGACAACTTTCTTGTTTAAGGTTTAAAATTTAAGGCTGTGATAAAAAAAAAAAATGAACATAATGAGACGGAGGAATGCAGTAAATAATGATAACCCTCTACTAATCCTTCAAATACAATCAAAATCAAATTACTCGTACACCAATGACAGCAAGAGGTGTTTTCCCTGAGCCATACCTGATCCTCTTCATCATCTACTTCCTCATCCTTGTTCTCCTTCTTCTTGTAAAACGCCTCCTCACGCTGCCACTCATCCCTGCTGTACAGCTGCCCTGTCTCTGGGTGCTGCTTCAGACCTGACAGCCTATGCACCAGATCACTGTCTGCACACTGTGGAAGATCGGAGTGTTAAGTTCGTCATCAAACCAATCTGTTGATGCTCAAATCTTTATCAATATATGACCTTTCAAAATTCAAATGTTTAAATGGTCCATTTAAAAACAACTTAAAATTCAATTGCTGCTTAATGCAATACACAAGTGTAAATAGAGGATGTGTTGGTAAACCTTGATGTTGATGATGAAATCGGGTGTTAGTTTGAGGTTTTTGATCAGCTCAATCTGCTCATGAATCTTCAGACACTCTTCTGATAGGAACGGCAGGCAGCTCAGTACATATCCTGTATTATAACACATGTTTTATCAAGTACAAGCAGTAGCAAAGCTTCCACAGTGGTGTTGTTAATGACAGCACATGATCACTTAGCTGAACCTGATCAAATTTGAGCTACACAATTTACCATAATGCTCCACATCTGGTGAGTTAAGTCTGTCAAGAATCAGCTGGAGCACCTTGTCTTCTGGTATACTTCTCCCCTCGGATAAGATATTCAAGAGCTGAAATGGTCAGAGAACAGTATACAGTATATATGGAAAACACATGACATGTAAAGGGGACAGTTAACCTTTCTGTCCTATGACACAGATTTGATACTCACCTCTTCGCCTTGCTTTGTTTTATTGTTAATATGTGTGTTGAGAAGATCTGTATCTGAAATATTACAAAAGCTGCATGAGAAACATCTGAATGAGTTTGGACAAGGACCAGAAATACAGCACTCGTACTTGTACTTACCATCAACTAGGATACACTTCCACGATTGTGCAATTTTTTTGGCCAAGGTGGATTTGCCAATACCCTGCCACAAAGAATAACACAAAACTGACATGGAGTCACTGGGTCATATGACATGAAATGCATTTGGGGGGCGAAAATGCCAGCGTCAAGAAATTACCGGTCTTCCAACTATGATGAAGCAGGTGGGTTTGGCAAGAAGAGTCTCTCTCTCAGCTTCATCCTCTATAAGGTTGTCCACTAAACGGTCTGTTTGAGGGAGAATGAACAGAAGAACTTCGCTATCAAAGTTCAAGTTTCCTGTAGCATATATGACAACCGAGCGTACCTTAAGTTAACGTTAATTTACCAGTATTTCCAATATCAAAGTTTATTAGTCATAGGTAAATGCTGTTATATTTTTACCAAAGGTTTACTTACCGTTGCTTTGGGGCATTGTTTCATCCATTTTTACCCGTTTAAACTTTTTATCATCGTCTGTTTACTAGCATTAGCTACGTTACGTAGCTAACCTAACCATACGCTCCCCACTAACCACAGTTACCATAGCAACTAACAAACTAAGGGGAGACGGTTTGGATTTCCACACTGTAGCTAGTGACGCCACACTAATTAGCTACTTTATGGCTTGAAAGTAGATGAAAATGTGTGTTTAGTCTAATTTAAAAACAGTTATAAACACTTATAGCCGCTATTGTGCGAGTAAAAAGACAGAAATACAAAGACGAGCACTCAATGCGTCTATTATGAATCGCATTGTCAGTCCTTCGAGCTTTTTGACCCTGCGAGGCACCGTATCAGTTGACAGGCGTTCGCCCAGTCGGTCATGACAGTCACCTGACTAAAACAACTTCATGTAGCATTCTGTTTGTTATGTGCTAGCCGTAAGTACTTGGGCAGGGTACAAACGGACATGGTTAATATATCAACAACGTCTAAAGAATAAGTTGTTTTGACCGCCAAGGGAGATGTTTAAAATCATCCCTGGCTGGAGATGAGTTGTGGCTAACGCAGCTAGCTAGCTAAATCAATGGTGAGTAACGTTACTTAACTATGGCAAGTGAATGCTGAGAGACACAACAGACACAGCACACACAGTGACTACAAGTATCAAGGTTAACTACATATCTATTTTGATCTGTATGGTGTGAAGTGATGTATTACATATTGTCTGTCGTACCCTTTGCAGCTGTTGTCTCATCTGGATTCTGACTGTTTGGAGAACACAGGGCTAAAAATGCCTCAGTCTGCGGGTATCATCAGTGGGATCCAGAGGATGGTTCTGTATGAAACCAGAGCCGTAAGTCTGTCATCATCTTTATGCTGTTATTATCACTGTCTCACCAAAACCTCTGATCAGTCTGTTAATAGGTTACACCTGCAAGTAGCCATCAAAATGTCTTTAAAACATCACACCTACATGTAAAAGCTGCTTTTATGCTCTCCTGGTGCCTTCTGGTAAACATTAGTACCTAATATACAGGCATAGTTGTAATGGTAAGAACAGCATGGGAACAGAACATCTTATTCTTTATACGTTTATCAGCAAAGGGAAGTTAACTGAGCACGCCTGTTCTTTATCTTCAACAAGCTGCTTTATATTCATACGCCCACACACTTGGAGCCATGTATCCCCAGTCTGTGCCTCTAAAGTAATGATGACACATGAATGGCACATTTTCTCAGGTAGTCTGGGTGTTTAAATCGCTGACATTCACAGGTCAAGACCCTCTAACGGCCCAAATCCATCGCTTGTTTTGAGTTGCTATCACTCCTGGTGAAATGCGGACTCTAGCGATGGATTTCCTACTTGATTTCCTACTTTCTACTAAGAAAGCCATACTTAACATTCACAAAGTTCACAGACACAAACATGAAGGTGGAGAAGGATGTAGAACTCCTGTAGGAGTGTGTTTTCTGGTCAGCAAACACTAGATGGCAGCAAAAGAGAGTTGGTGATGAAGGTATACTCCAGTCTGCTGACTACCCACTCATAGGCATTTGCATCACAATTGTCTAAACAGTCAAAATAATTATATTTAGCTATAAAAATTACTGTAATTACAATTTTAGTTCTAATTCTAATAAGTATAAATGTGCACGTGGTAAGGCCGGAGTGTTTTTTGTCATAATCTCTTCCTGAACCTCTGCCCAATTTACAGTGGACAAAAAGGACTCTGTTGGATACTTGGACATATGGAACAGGACAAAATGGCCCTAATGGTTGCAAACTGTACTGATACATGATGTTCCAATTTAACAGTGTTTAGTGGGCAGAAAATCTTAAGCCATCTCACATCCCAGTGTGAGAGAAATAATGACTTGAAAAGAAAAAGTAATAGAGGGAACATATGAGAATGATAAAAAAAAAATGACATGCCTGTTTAGTACATAACCTAACAAGTCATCATGATTTTAATAGTGTTTTCAATGAAAATGAAAATTGGGACAAAAAAATCATCAGCCCCACTAATTGTGAATCATATGACAATAGTAATATCCGTCAAAATAATTACAATATTATTTTTCTACCAAATCGTGCAGGCTACATCAAATACATAACAAGTGTATATTAATAAAAAGTTTAGTGATTAGAACATTAAATATCTTGTCTTTGTGCTGTAATCAATTGAATATAGGTCGAAAAGGATACACAAATCATTGCATTCTTTTTTTCTTTACATTTTACACAGTGTCCCAACTCTTTTGGAGTCAGAGATGGAGCCTTGTGATAAAACATGTGCTTTGCCCACTTGTACTCTGGATTGAAGCTACTCTAAATCCAGTGTATATTCTCATATACGATTATACCAAACACATCAGCCTTTTGTCTGTAATTTTACAATCTTCTGATGCATCCAGATTTACCTGGGTGGCTTATTGTGGAGAAAAAATGTCGCAGGAAAAAAATCCTAAAGAGACTTGAACAATGGGACTGTGCTTTAGAAAGCTGGCTTGTAATAACATGGACTGTCTGTGTCTTTTGAAATTTGAAAACATGTCTTCTCGAAGACAAATTATCCCACTGTGTACTCTCTGAATCTGACTGAATCATGTCTTCGACGAGAAAAATTCTTGCGCTGAGAACAAGTATCCAGAGACTGTTATGTAATCACACACGAAACAGTGTATTCATCCTTTTGCATGCATGTTTCTTCCCAGAGGTACTTTTTGGTGGGGACCAATCAGGCGCAGACCAAACACCGAGTGCTGAAGATTGACCGCACAGAACCCAAAGACCTGGTCATAATTGACGATAAGGTAAGTGGCAGAGCTCCCACCAGAGTTAGTACAGTGCTAATGTATATGCTTATGTAATACTGTACAGCACGCTTGGGGTAAAATTGTACAATCACTCAGCCTGTCCCAAGTGTATTGTGGATGACAGCCTAGCTGATGAGTGCTGAGCACACCTCCTTTTCTTCTCCACTGTTCATTACCAGGATCTATGAGCTGGGAATTGATTTGTTTGTTCATGTTGTGGGTGATTATGACTGTGATGTGTTTGTTATTATAAGGCATGACTAAATATCCATCACCCCACGCTCTCATTCCTGCAGATATTATACCGACCTCAGGAAACCCTGTTTGTTTTTCCATTTGACTGGCATAGTAGCGTATGTTGTGAACACAGTGTGGATGCTTGAGAGTGTGATGAAGAAACGGAGGTGAGCAGCTTCAAAGCTGATGATGCAGAATCATCTTTCACTTTCTCTTAGTTCATATGTAAAGAAAGCTGGCAAAGCACATAGTGAAATATAAGGCTGCAGAGAACCTCTTCATATTTCTGAGATGGATAAAGATCATAGCGTGAGCTGAAGGGCATAGAAATGTTTTATCAGGGTTAGTCTCCTGTAAATCTCTTTGACTTACTGCATTTTGCAGAAGAATGAATTTAATTAATAGAAGAAATTCATACACAAATACTGCGGCATAATGTATATAGCACATGACTGAAGTGAAATCTACGATATGCACTGAGAAGGTTCCTTTGCAAGTAAAATGCATGCAAAGGTTGTTCTGATTAAAACGAAACATTCACTGTTTATTCATTACAATATTGCAGAAAGAATTTGGATAGCAGCTAATCTATTTGTGTATTAATTGCCCCAGTGAGGGTCAATCTAAGCACTTTTGTCGAAAATTTTAAGCCATTGATTAAACAAAGCCTGCTAGTCATTAACTCATTATTGTGCAGAAAATAATTATATTGTGCAAGTCTCACCGGCTCTGAATTAAGTTATTCGTCGAAATCTTACCCATAAGGAGCAGCTTTTCTTCTGAAAAAGAAATACATCATGCCCTGTTTTCTCCTGTTGTTGTACAGCATGGAAACTGCACATAAACGAGGAAGCAGAAAGTGCTTACAGCTTTATTCATGTGTTTGTGTATGCGTGTTTGTGTGTGTGTGTGTGAATTTGTAGCATGTGTACAACCAGCAAGAGGTTCGGGAGTTGCTGGGCCGCCTGGACCTGGGCAACCGCACCAAGATTGGCCAAAAGGGCTCCTCAGGTCTGTCCAGGGCTGTGTCCGCCTTTGGCATCGTTGGTGAGTACAGCCCCTTCACTTTCTTCCTTACTGGCATAGCAGCAACCATTTGGGCACAATGATGACAACATGTGCTTCATCTCCAAAGCATCAATTCTATGTCTTGGCAGGCTGACCTGGTTTTACATAAGTGCTGCAGATGGAAAAACATTCAATAAAAGGAACACCTGTCAGTATAATGTAATTCAGTACAATAAAGCCCTACTACCACTACTACCACCTTTGTGAAGCTTATAACATTCAATGTTCAGGTTTCAAATAATGATGAGCGGTGTATTCAGAAGCAGCAAGAAGCTTTTTCACATTGTTATTACTTTCTCTTTCCTTTTGTAGAAAATCAGGTTAAAAGAAGCTTTAACAATCTTGCTTTTTTTTCAACATGTCTATTAATGTCAAAAAACAAGGCACGAAATGTAATTAAAAACTGTTTATATGTTAGAACATTAGTTTCTGTGAAATGTAACGCATCATTCTTGAGTCATTTTGGATGGGAAGAACAGCTCATCCCCCCCTCGTCTGTGCTTTGGATTTTGCCCGACAGACCTGATCACAACTCAGCGCTAAGCTTTTAATAGTTTCCTGTTATTGGTCTTTGTTAACCCAAGACATGACACACTCTTGCTCTGATTTTCTCATGTCCACTCTTTCTGTCTGTCTGCTCCGTATAAAAGCCGAGATTTGTTACGTGAGAAGTTTGTGTAGCTGATAACAGTATGTCCTTGGTTTGTACCCCAGTAGCTCTGTGTAAAGTAATTGGTCTTACAGAGCTGTGGATTCATGAAAGCACTGCATAGCCAGTCCTCAAGTCCTGACCCACATTTCATGTTATACCAATTGCAATACACACAGCATGATGACCTATTCTGGTGATCTGATCTGGACCTGACCTTACTGATCCATGGTCAATTCCCCTGAATGTCTCTTTCTGTACTCAGGATGATCGTACGTAATATGTCTTTGTCAGAAATGTACATTTTTGAGAAAATAAGTGCAAACACTTTGGATTTTGAGGGACAAAGTTAAAATCTGCATACATGTGACAGTGATCAATAGGCACTATCTAATCAAGCATATTTTATCAATGAATTGGCAAAACTTTCCTAAATTAATTAACATATTTCTACATAGTTCCCTTCAAGATTTAGCAATTGCATTTTCCTTATTTCTTGGTGAAAATCAGGTGAAATCAGATTAATGCTTTCATAATTATTTTTTCAATTTCTGCCAAGAGAATCCAATTAAGATGAGCCACAATCAAATGAAACCAAACTCTGACCTCGACAAGAACAAACTGTCTTTCAAACTAGTTACTGTAGGTGAATCTTTAACGCTAATATATGCTATAAATGTTTATTTCCAACCGTCATGTCCCACTGACACATAAATAACATGATTTAGAACAACAGCCATGCTAGCAGCTCTGTGATGCTGCACTTTGGCACAGTGATGTTTTGAGCTTAATGCTTAATTTTTAATGAAACCATGGAAATCCATCCAGTCGTCGTTGAGATATTTCAGTTTTGACTAAAGAGGTGGACCAGCTGACTGACATTGCCATCTACTGAGCCACCCGCCATTTGCTTTGAGCTGTAAACGTTTCCATTTCTGGCAAAGTAGTTGTTAACTAAAACTAGTAAGGCCATTTTAGGATGTAATAATAACACATCTGAGGTAATTCAGCATCTTTGTTGCAGCTGGCTCGGTCACCCTGACACGGACAGAGTGTGACTTGGACTTTTTTTTGCACTGTGCCCTATTGCCACCTTTTGCAGACAAGCCGCTGTTTGTCAAAGTCACTGTGTTACATGGAATAAAAGAGTGATCCAGCCATGTCCTGAGAGTCCATTCGCTTGGCACATTTCTTGTTACTGTATACTGTGAGTGCCATTATTATGAGTATATTTTTATTCACTTTCTTCTCCCAGTTTTGTCAGTCTGACCCATCGCTGGCAGGAAGAAACACAGTGAACTGCATAGGAGTTGTCAGTCAGCAATGCCAAAAGTGAAAGAATATTGAGAGGGGTGTGGAAGTATAACTTTCTCTTACAACAATGTTGTAACTCAGAAGCTTAGTTGATAGTCATTGTGCAGTGAAAAATACCTCATCCTGCAAATTTGGATATCTGTATCCAGTATCAGAGTGGCAGTTATGATAGTTATAGTGTGGTATTTTGTGAATCAAAATAACTTTGTGTTTCTTTTTCTTAATTTAAACAAACGTGAAAAGAGAAGTGTTAAAAAGTATATATTATATAATCTCTGTATACAATATAGACAAAGCTATGCAATAAAGTACAAAACCAGGATCAAAACCCAAAGTATGACCACGTAGAACAGCCTGCTGACCTTATCAGACACTGGTAAGCATTCAGATAGGAATGGAAAAATATTAAACAACAGTCTCAAACTTAAAACAGTACGTCAGCAATTTAGTATTTAGACAGACGAGGTTAAAAAAGGGGTTAAAACAGATGTAGCTGAGGCTGAGATATCCTGTCTCTACCACAAATTAAATATAATGTGAATGTGGCGTCAGATCCTCCCTCGCTGGTAAACACCCACGCCTTTCAAACTCAATGCTCCCAGTTTGTAATGTAGCCTGTCTGATAAACATGCAACCCATTCTCATCAAGTACAGACCTAATGGTACAGACGCCTGTCACGCTCCACGGTTTCTGATACAGTTTGGCTCTGTTTAGGAAAAGATCACCCCAACCCACTCTATGTGAACTTTGTTGCTCTGTATACTATGTTTATGGGTTAATAATGGAGTAAGCAATTGTTCTGAGTGTCTAATATTGCCGTGGAGTTATCAGAAAGCCCGGTGCATCTCATAGAGACACCTTAGGTTACCTTATGCGTCGCACTTACACCCAAAAATCTGTGAAGTGGGACTAAACATTTTCATTGGTCACCCTGGGGGACCTGATATTCAGCAGGTAAGATTCAACTTATTTGTGCTGTAATTTAAATGAAGAAAGGAAGTGTGGCGCACCAGTGCAACCAGTGTAAAAACGTTACTCCGGTGCCTTAACTTATACCAGGATTTTCACAGGCTGATTAGTACTCGCTGTCGCTGGAAATTTAATTTAATTTCCACCTTTACTAACCACCACATGTTGCAGTGGAGAATATTCAGTCTCTTAGACATATAAACTACAAATTATATTGTTCCAACAATTAAAGAAAGTAGGTTGATCAAATTGTCCAAACATGGAGACTGAAATATTTAATTAATTGCATCGACACTGAGCTAATCAAGCATATTTATTTGTATATGTAAGTGGTTGTTTATGTAATCATGGATTTGCATCTAACTGTATGCACCTGCATTTGTGGCATTCTCTTCATATGAGACATGAAACTAATCAGCCTCACTAGTCAGCTTACATCACAACTGTGATCCTAAATAGTCCAAATGTCCGTGTACTTCTTATTCGGTTCCAAATTGCGTCCGCGAAACACAATGTATCTGTCAACAGATTAGTTTTAGGTGTGACACACTGAAGGCAACTATGACTAATAATATTTAGGCTGTTCTATTCTGTGTTGAATGTCACAATGAAAAAATAGCTCCCCCAAAGCTGAAAGCGAATCACCGACTATGCTTTCTGGGTCAGATTTTAATTATGTAAGACTAAATGGATTGGATTGTGTATAGATGATATTGCAAAGTATGACACACAAACACTCACAAATGATCCACCTCTGCAAATGGAGTTGTTCGCTCGTTCCTATTGTCAAAACCGTGGCTGATTTGCAGGCAGCAGAAAGGTTTACATACAAATCTGCTTGCTGAGGCTTTTTTCTGACCTTCACTGGCGTCTCATGAATAACTCGGGTTATGTCAGAGGTAAGAAGGAACGTGAAATCCATGAAAGTTTGTGTGTTTGAGGGAAAAAGATGGCCTTTTAAGTCCTTGAGAAAGACATAAGAAGCCACAGATCATTAAAATTACTTGGATTATGTTCTGCTGTCTGCATGTGTCTCCCACAGTTTTCTGCCATTGCAGTAAGACAGCACAATTGAGAAGTCTTCAAACATTCACACATATGCTGGTGTGGAAACCTTGGTTATGGTAGACAAAATAAGTTCCTCAAAAGAAAATTGCATTTGATTGGTTTGTTCCTTTGTTGTTGACAGGGTTTGTACGCTTCCTCGAGGGGTACTACATTGTGTTGATCACCAAGCGTAGAAAGATGGCTGACATCGGTGGCCACTCCATCTACAAAATTGAAGACACCAGCATGATCTACATCCCCAATGACTCGGTCAGGGTCACACACCCTGATGAAGCAAGGTACTTTTGCCTTCTCTTTTAGCGTTGCAGCACACCATCATACTTCATGTGTTTGCAATTGAGTGTGTCTGTGTGTGTGTGTCTGTTTAAACACACACCATAGTCTTCATGGACAGGGTCATTGATATTGAAGACAAGCTGTCGCCCATTTCTGACATGCACCCTTTTACATTAATGCGATGGGTATTTAACAGTTTGGTTTCATGTCTGACTAAGCACCACTTTTACATAAAGGTCACAACAGCAGTCTCACATGATCTGACCCAGTAACATTTCTGCGACACTTTCAAGACAGCACAAGGCTGAATTGAATGCCATCAGATCAAAGGCAGCAGCAGCAAAAGGTACAAAATGCAGAAATTATATCTGGTATTTGGTATTTCGTACCAATTATCATGTCTTATGCACATAGCGAATAAAATGAGTTTACTAAACTATGAAACAGTGAAACTATTCAACTATTCTCAGTCTCTCTTCTGTTATAAACTTTCATTCATGCCAACTGCATCACTCACACTAACGATGATGGTCGTTAATTAAGGCTTCAACGGCAAAATCTCTCATCTCATACGAGGCGCCAAATAACTCACAAGCATTGGAAGTCCCTGTAATTGTTCAGTGATGTCTGAATAGACCCTGTTCATAGCAGACATTAGTAGAAGTAGAAAAAGCTCAGGTGGAATTTATAACATTAATGGTGGTTGCATTCCACTTAGATGAGCTGGTTCAAGGACTCTGGTATTGTGCATGCACACTCACTGGGGCACTTAAAAGAATGGAGCCCTCATCAACGTTATTGTGCTTTTTTTCTGCTTTGGCAAGTCAAAATCTTTGCCGGGAATAGGGTCTATAAAGCCATAAGGAACAAGAACATAAAACGCATGCATGTCTGAATGATAAAAAATAAATAAGATGTGTGTTCCTCTGACTGCGTTTTTCCTCTCTTAGATATGTGCGCATCTTTCAGAACGTGGACCTTTCTAGCAACTTCTACTTCAGGTAAGACAAATTATCAGTACAAATTGTCTCACAAAAAAAGGAAAAAAACACATATATGCAGTTTGAATAAAAGCCTTGAGGAAACTTGTTACATCAGTCCTCCAGGATTTTTCCTTTTCCCTTCACCAATGAGGTTAGAGTAGTCTACACAGCCTGAAAAGTTTATTACATGATTTGAATGTCTAGTTGAAGGTCTTCACTTCTTCCATATCAATGTGGCTATTTCATTGGCATAAAGGTGCAAACATGTCAGTTTTCATGTATCTAAATCATATTGCAACTGTTTGTGATTTTTTTTTCTGAAGTTTGGCTACATCTTTATTCATTAGGGGTCAGTGGCTGTTTCAAATAATGTTGCTGTTGTACCTTGCAGTTACAGCTACGACCTGAGCCATTCGCTGCAGTACAACCTGACTCTGCTGCAGAGGCCTTACGAGCTGTGGTCAACGCCAGAGATCTCAGCTGAGGAAGAGGTGCAAACGCAGAGCAAGCAGGACAGCTTTGACATCTTTGAAGATGAGGGTTTGCCTACGCAAGGTGAGCGGGATTAATCTATAACCCTCTCTTCCTTTTCTTTGTTGCTTCGGCTGAGCTAGAAACTCAGTAATTGGATGGATGAGAAGGTGGCGTAAAGAGGAGAAGCTGAACCAACAGACTGAATGTACAGTAGACTTTGCACAGACTCATTGTGATACACTTAGAACAGATGGGATTTTTGCATGAACTACGAAAGCATCCTGGCGGTGTAAACAACACCAATACCTCCCTGGTGTTGGGAGCTGTGACTACGGACTGCTAGCTGCATGGCTAATTGAGCTATCTAGCTAACGACAGCTGGCCAATTCTTACATAGTGCACCTTTAGGCTACTGCATTTAGTCATTTTAGGTAATGAACCTGTTCACATAACAAATTAAAGATAATGTAAGCAAAATAGTTTTTTCCTGTTGCAATTACAGTAATGCCTATAAAAAGGGGAAAGTCACTGATGTGTCAGTTTGTCCTGCAGTTTGCATGTTACATTGAAAATCCGTTGAAAATTAACTTGACTTTCCTCGGCTGATGTGACATACTATGTATTTTAGTCACATAAGCTTTATCCCATTTACAGCAACATAATACAAATGTTTCTCATTATGCTCTTGTTCCACAGCCTGTGTCACCTCAGCCTTTTTCCATTTGTTGCTTCTTAACTGATAATTTAGTCTGATTCAGAGGTTTAATGTGTCCCTACTCTTTTGCACAGTGGTTTATGGCATCCAGAACGAGCCGTACTACAAGTACGTGTGGAACGGGAAGCTGCTGGAACGAGTCAAGGACATTGTGCATCATGACTGGCTCATGTATATAATCCATGGCTTTTGTGGCCAGTCCAGTATCCTTTGAGCATTGTCAAGTCAGTTTATTCACGTGTGCTGTTTTGCTTATTGGCATGATCCACTTATTGCTGTGTTTATTTAAAACTTACGAAAATGTGCCTTACAAATTGTGCAGCGCAGGAATTTAAATCGGACCCAATTGTATCTCTCAAAGTGTCGTCCTTTGTGTGTACTCCTCCTCTTCTCTAAGCTTCAGCATCACTTTTTGAACTGTACGTGTCCTCCACGAGAGGACGTAGATTACACTGTGAGCAAGAGTGTGATCGACCACAAAACTGCAGAAGCAGTTGGTGTTTGTTTTTAGGGCTTCAGCAAAACAAGTATCATCACAATTAAGCAAAGATTATCAGGTATGTAAACACTGGCACTTGCGTAATCTCTCCATCTGTGATCTCCCGGGAAAAAGCAGCAACATTTTGCATATTTAATCAGAGAAGATGCAGGTTTTTTTCTTTTTGGATTGGAGACAAATCATGAGTTTGTATGTGCATACATGTTTTTTTGTTTTGTTTTAATTAGTTCTTCGTTTCAGTGCTACTGTAGCTGTTGCTTTGAAGATTGGACCAGACACAAGCTGCATACTAGGGATTTGTATTAAGCTCTTCATGAATCATTTCCTCTGGATTTTTTGAGAAGCTTTTGTAGTATTGATGCATGAGTTGCTGCTGCAGAGGGGCTTTGAGCTTGACTGGAGCTGAGTAAACAGTCTGATTTATTGTGGTAAAAGTCTGCCTTAGGTTCAGGTTTCAGATTTCAATCATTTACCATCACGTCTCCGATGCATAAATCACACTGAGCCTTGTTAAATATGTTGCCTTTATACTTTTCAGTCAAAAAAGTTACTTCTATATTTAATTGATACTTTGAAGCCATCTTTTGTGTTTTTGTGTTGCTGTAGGCCAGAAACCTAAGATGCACTTTACAGTCTGTACGGCTATCAACACCGTCTCCAATCAGGCAGCCTGCTG
Organism: Pagrus pagrus; assembly: GCF_965226575.1. Classification (NCBI taxonomy): domain Eukaryota; kingdom Metazoa; phylum Chordata; class Actinopteri; order Spariformes; family Sparidae; genus Pagrus; species Pagrus pagrus. The sequence continues at coordinate 10,733,901 of NC_140200.1, forward strand.
CCACGGTGACACTGTGTGGGCGCTTTGAGTTTAGACGATTCCTGGAAACTGTTTGGCTGCCAGTACTCATTTTCTGAGAGAATGAGAGGGCGGATAGGTGCAATAAGAGGAGACTCTGTGGATAGAGTAAATGCAGAAATTCGGGGCAGATGAGGAGACACTGATGCAGACAGGAAACAAAAGCTGATTTTGGCAGAAACAGATAGACATTAGTGATATTTCCCAAGATTTTCATGCTATAGAGAATAACAAAATTCATATGTGATTTGGACCTGTTTTTAATGTTCTGTGCTAATATTTTTAATTTAATGTGGTTTTTTTTTATTGATCTAATTGCTCTTATTTGGGCTTGATGATAATTCCTCTGTTGTTATTACCATGGTTACAACCATATATCAAGGTTTTGTGTCAGTTGGCTAATGTAGCATCTTTTTCAGTGTAACATCTCCATGAGTTTGCTTTTAGTTTTGCCCTTAGTTTAAAAAATGTGAAATAATTAATCATTTGTGAATAAGGCCTGATACATGAGTGTGGTAAGTGAGGGTAAGTACCAGTGGACTACAAACAAGACACATTTTATATTTTAAATGAAGAACTATGATGTATGTATGTGAACTTGAGTGTGTATGTGTGTGTGTGTGTGTGTGTTTAATGTTACCAGTAGTGCATTATTACTGTTATTTCTCCTTGACCCACCAACTACAGAACTTCTGATCTACGGCCGACCAGTTCACATTACCCTCATTGCCAGGCGCTCAAGCAAATTTGCCGGGACCCGCTTCCTCAAAAGAGGAGCCAACTGCGAGGTACAGCAGTTGCCGAGGCAACAGGGAAGAATAGATAGTGGAGGCAGGGCTGAGGGCCACCGCAATGATTGAGATGACTCAGATTGATCACAGGGGGTTAATTTGACCCGCTGCCTCTTCCTTGAGTATGCATGATTGTCTGTGTGGGTTTGTGGTGGGAGGAGAGAGGAGGAACAAACATAGATTTTCTCCTTCTATTGGGACCACTATCCTGAAATTAGGTTGGTCACAGCCTACATTCTGACATTATGTCTGATTGGCTTTTATTACATCAAGGAGTTGTCATAAGAGTCGTAGTAGGAAAAGCACAGGTGTAATTAATATTGTTAAATGGCTCTTCTTCCTTTAGACGTATTAATTAGCTGTGTGAGGGAGCTCGACTAGTTTCAGGGTCATGCACACCGGCAGGGCCCTGACACTACTCGAGCTAGAGCATGTGCAGCACTTATTAAAATATTATTATTAATTATGCCTGAGGTCATCCTGCCCTCTGATGTCTGCAGTGAACAAAGGCCTGAAGGCTAAAAATGTGTGGATTTACTTGATAAGAGTCTCTCAACATAAGGTTCATTAAGTCGTAAAGCTTTGGAGCTTTTGCTCATATCACATGATCTTCAACAGCTAGTGGAGTGTCCTTCCCCTGCCCTGGATTAGTGCAGGTTGACATTTTATTAAAGGATAATTTCACCCAAAAATGTAGACCCAGTCATTATCTATTCCAAGTCTCCAGAAGCCCCAAGATTCCCAAATTGATTTCAAAAAGGAAACCTTCCCGCTTTTAAAAGAAGAAATCGTCACTGTGGCTACTTAAAGCGTAAGCGAGCGCCCTGTCTGAAGTGGGCGCGGACGTTATTTACACCTTCGATGTGCGATCGGGGTGTGAATAATGTCTTTTCAAATCAATTTTGGATTTTGGGGCTTCCAGAGTTGGATTGCGCCGGACGAGCTGCACAGAGCCAATTTATCTTTTTTTACATTTCAAAAGTCCCCATCTACCAGTTGTTGTGGAGAATGCTGCAATGAAATGTTTTGTGGACTCTGAAACTTCACCCAACTTTCATGGGGGTGATTAGATAATGACATAATGACATTAGATAACGGTTTTCAATTCTTGGGTGGACATTTAAGAATATCATGTGATATGATCAAAAGCTTTGAACAGTTACTTAACTACTGTTTCCATTTCTGAATTAGTCTATCAAGAAACATGGATGACAGGTAACTATACATATATCAATCTACAAACATTCAAAATTCAAAAAATAAGATAAAATAAGATAAAAACACAATAAAAAAATAATATCTCCAACTTCATCCCACCATACAGTCAACATAGAGTGACGCATATTATGTTTCCATCAGGCTCCGAGCAGAGGAGCATATCAGTCATCTTCAAATTAACTCTGCTGAGCTGTTTCCATTTCTGTTATTTTCTCTTTTTTTATTTTTTCAGAGCACCTAATGGCCTTCTCTTCCATGTTGGCTTAAAAGCTGAAGTTCAAAGTTCATTATTGCCCTAGGGAGCAGTAGATAAAGAGCTGCTTGAGAGTTTATAATTATATGACATGATCTTCATCATCAGATTGACGTGATCAGGATCTAGATTGCCAATTCAACATGAATAAGAAATGCTTAAAAAAATGGAAATCTGCAATTCCATGACAACTTGGAAAAGCACCATCTACTGATTGAGATCACGTGATATGAAGGAAAGCTCCAGAACGACCCCTAAATGGACCTCATGGGGAGATTTTTTTTCTCAAACCTGTTTGCGGTTTCTTTGTGTTTTTCTGTTGTTTTTTCAGGGGGACGTGGCTAATGAGGTTGAGACCGAGCAGATCGTCCATGACGCCTCAGTTATGTCTTTCACAGCAGGAAGTTACTCCTCATACGTCCAGGTGCGAGGTTCTGTCCCGCTCTACTGGTCCCAGGACATCTCTACCATGATGCCGAAACCTCCAATACGATGTAAGACTCAATGTCTTTGTGTCCAGTATCAGAATAGTGTTCGAGATATCAAACATCTTTTGTTGTATTGTATATTATCTTAGGAAAATAGTATCATGGCCTCGAAATATGGATAAGCTTTTTGCTGCTTAGGGTACCGAACATCTGCTTTATAATGGAAAAGGTAGATAGTGGGTTGCAGAGGCTTAGATTGAACATTTTTCTCATCCACTTTCCCTTATACATATAGACAGATAGCAAATGGAACATACTGATATATCCTCTTCGAGTGGTTAGGTATTGAGCACCACAGTAGGTGTTTAGCTATTTATGTTTATAATGCTAAATGTATTCATTCTCTCAGCTCTCCAGGACCAGAAATAACCTTGTAGGGACGGAGGAAGCATGTAATTGGAAAAAATGCGTCAAAAAAAGAGGGCGGCTTCATGCCTGGGCCATTCTTCTCAACCACTGGGACACAGATTAAAAAGAATAAAAATGAATAGGTGAAGGCAGGACACCCCCCTCTTGGTTCTCATCTTTGTGTCCATTCTCTTGTCTCATTATGAGCAGGATAAAAACACAAAACCAAGGCCGGAGGGAGGTGATGAGGTCCCTGAGACTGATGACATCAGAGAGACTGCTGTGTGTGTCTCTGGTGCGTGTGTGTGTGTGTGTGTGTGTGTGTGTGTGTGTGTGTGTGTGTTTCTGGAAGACACCGGTGCCTGCTTGTGTACAATGCCTGTATCAAATCATAATCTCTTTCCCCCCAGTTTGCCCTTTAATTCATCCCCAGATGACATTTACCTGTGTGAGATAGACACTGAGCGTGTCCCTAAGATCCCTCTGTGTATCAACTTACCTCATCATCCTGCTCCCACTTTGATCCTTAAAGACAGTCCTTATCTGACATTTCCAAAATACTGCCCAATTCTTGCACCATCAGTTTATATTTCTGTGTGAACATATACTGTAGCTTGACACAGGTTGCCCTTGGGATTGTTGTCCTGTTCACGTTCTCTTTCAAATGATATCTTTACCGTCATTGATACATATTTGAGCAGAATCAAGAAATCATTCATGTTTGCTTTGCTTTGTGGAATAGTGTCCAAGATTATCTGGCATGTAACCCGCAATGTAAAACTGCAACATGTCATCTTTACGCTTTGGTTTTTGCACTGAAAGGATTAAGAGGATAAAACATCTTAATTTGAACTTTTATTAGGCTGACTGTAGCTCAGGAGGTAGAGCGGGTCGTCTAGTGATCGGAAGGTCGCTGGTTCGAAAAGATACCGAACCCCAAATTGCTCCTGATGAGCAGTTGGCACCTTGCATGGCATGTATTCATGTACAGTATGAATGTGTGTGTGAATGGGTGAATGTGACAAGTGTTGTAAAGCGCTTTGAGTGGTCAGTAGACTGGAAAAGCGCTATAGAAATGCAAGTCCATTGGCCATTTACCATACTCACAATGACACACTGACCCAGAGGTGATAAAAATCAAGACATTTCTGATTTTTGCAAGACTTTTTAAAATTCCTTTTTAAATTTGAATTTGGCATTCTTTTTGACAGCAAAAACGACTACTAATGTTGGGTTTTGTTAGTCTGTTGCTACCTTGAGTATTGCAAAACTTACATAAATGCCCTCGTTCAATACAGCACTATTTAATTGTGATGTGTGCTACATAGAATGACACCTAAACGAATCTAGGTCAGAGACATGGTAAAGAGACCGTTTGAGCTCAGTGTCTGTGACTGCAGAGTACAAGCGACCGAATCAGTCAATGCATTGCCCATCGGCTCATCTATGCTATGAATGTCAAGACTTCTAGTTACATAAGTGTATATATACAGTATATAGTGTGTTTACGACCGGGTTAAAGCGGGCGAATGTTTCAGTTGTGAAGGAGATGACCTGAATAGGTGACTATTCTTCATCATCATCCTCATTATAAACATTCCCTTCCCAAGGTACGATAAGAATGTGATAGGCTGCCATCTCTTTACGTTGACATGAACTCTCATGTACCTCGAGGCCTGAGTAAGGGTTCAGTGGATGATGAGATGGTAGTGGAGTGAACTTGTCGGTTTTGAGAGCAACTTTGCGAGATACACTGTCGGACGAGCTGACCTATTTCTTCTAATCTTTATTCTGGCTGCTTCACTGGTTCAATTTGACGGCAGGCCGCAGGTGTTGGGCTCCGGAAATGGCAAATGGAGGCATTAAATATAATTTCAAAATAAAGAACGAAAGAATGGAAATGTAGGTGAATGGATGTAACTGAACAATGGGCGGGACAAGAGGCAGGGGTCAGAAGTAACTGTGCTCAGTGTGCCTGTATGAAGCAGACTGGCCCTGTTCAAACAAGTTACTTCATCTACCTACTTTTAATCTTTCTTAATTTAGTGAAGAAGCTTTGTTGATTTTTTTGGGGGAAGATGGATGCAGTTTTTGTTAAAAACATTACACTTTCAGCAGAGTCACCGGAGTTCCAACAATTCGACTCCTGTTTGTTCGAAATAAACCCTTATTTCAATGTTAAATGTGAAAATATCGGGAGTGCGGACATGAGAGAAGCTGCCGGGGGAAAGTAGCGTTTAGAGCCAGACTACTTTCACATCTAGCACGGTGAATTAATAAATTGTTTATTCAATAACATGTGATGTCCTGAAGGCCCTAAACATTACACAACTGATTTGACTTCTCTCTCAGTGGACCAAGCTGACCCGTACGCCCATGTAGCTGGCCTCCACTTTGACCAGATGCTGCAGCGGTTTGGCTCTCCTATCATCATCCTCAACCTGGTCAAGGTAGCACGCACGCACACACACACACACACACACACACACACACACACACACACACACACACACACACACACACACACACTTTTTTCTGTCCTCGTTTCAACTGTGGCAAACGATGTGTACATTATGACTTTTTCCTTAACAGTTGTAACAAAGAAAATGCATTTATTTATTGCAAACAGGAAATTACTGTCACTACAATTATAACAGCTGACAGATATACAGAAAGAGTTAATTGGCATTAAAAAAGATATTTTATAACCTTATCAAGAGAAGAAGTCTTTTTAGTCTTGTTGCTCACGTGGACTTCCTGCAGTTACACAAATCAGCATCTTTATTCAAATCTGTACACCAATGACACACATACATACTTGTACAATGCCTTTGGGAATAGTGTCAGGGTTACGTAAGATAGAGATGTGGATCTTTATAGATTATTCAAGTGTCTTGGGAGGAGAAATGCCCAGTTTGTGGAATCACTCAACAGGTTATTATCTAATAGCACAGGTTGTGATTGTGTAATTGTCCAAGAGCTGGACTGATATTGGGGGCTTAGTTGTTGCTGTGGAGACCTTTACCATCCTGGGAGATTTTCCTGGCGGTTGGTGATTACTAGCAGTTGAAATGTTAACTTGAATATTAATCTCTCTGGATCGTTCCAAAAACCCCCACATGACAACGATGAAAGGAAGGACAGCAATGCACACGTACACCTGCTAAGGCATACGTGACTGTTGCCACATTTTGAACCTTCACTTTATCTTGCTGTAAAATACTTCATTATCAAACTGCTCCTGAATTATGAAATATAATCTGAATATAATATAAAAATAAATAAATCCAAGGACATAGTAATGATGAGGGTTTGAAAATGCTGCCAGCCACTCAATCTTACACAAATACATGATGCCGATTCTTCTTTTCCTTATTCATCCCTGTGTTAGACAATTTCTCATTCGAGCCAGTGCTCTGGTAGTAATGTTTATATTGCCTTTTTGGCATACACACACACGGACACACTTGGGCACACAGCCATACACTCTGCGGCTTGGGTTTCAAGCTTCTCACGTTGTCACTCCCAAGGGGAGCAGTGAGGCGAGGGACCAATCACAGACCTCCTAGGTCCGCACAAGCTGCAGCCATGTGATATGTGGAGACTGTGGGGAGTAAGGGAGGGGACGCCCCTCTTATACAGTGTACACCCCCCCCCCCTCCCTTATCCCAGAAAAGACTGAAAGAAGAAGGAATTGGCAATTAACCATGAAATCATGACAGTTCATCTCTCCACGGTGGTGACTGGGGGTCGGCACAGCGGTGTCAACTCCGGTACGGGTGCGTGGTTCTGTCATGGGTGGGTGTTTGAGCGCGTATGAGGAAGAGGAAGAGTGCACATGGCCGAGCATGTGAATCCCTTTTCCAGCCAGCCAACTTAATTAGAGTCCATTTGTTTTGACTGCAGCAGATAACTTTCACTCTCCTCACGTTGATTTTTTTTCCTCAATGTTTATTTTATTCATTTTAATTTACGCTGGAGGATCTGTTGTGATTAAAGTCTCCGTCCAAAATGGCAGCAACTAACACCCAATATAGAACCAAAACACACACAGAAGGAAGAGGAATACAGAAGATCTGACATGTGCCTCGGCAAAACTATACATTAAAATAATTGCAGTGTTCAGCCCACCCCTCCTGTTTGTACATGTGCATGTGTGACTGTTTTGACTCATGTTATCATTCATGATCCGAGACTGCACCCTTGAACACCTCTGACAATTATTGTTATTATTATTATTATTACTGCGGCATTTATATGCTGATTTAACCTTCTGAAGGCACGTGTGATGTGTGAAGTGTATTTCTAGTCTCTCATCAGTGCCTAGAAAGTGTTTGTGTGTGTGTTTGTGTGTGCATCTGCCAGACTGCATGACACACTCTGCTTGAATGGGAGAGGAAATGGATCAGTAATTTGACTGGCCACTGTGTGCTGCTTCGCCACAGCTGGATGTGTGGATTGAGATGCGAGCTGCTAAATGATCCAAGCCCATTATCACCCAGGGTGATCAGTCAAAAGGCACAGATACGTGAGAAATAACTTAATGGACTGACTACAGGTCAAAGAGGAAGACTGAGAGTGAGCATGACATTTTCTCAACAAAAAAGAAGGAAAGAAAGGAAAACAAAGAAAGAAATGATTAAATATCTGGACATCAGAAGTGATAAAAACAACTACAACAGCAATCAAGCTTTGGAAATGGATGTCATGATGCAAACTACTTATACTTATATACTTGGTGGAAATCCTAGATTGATTGACTTACTGATGTCTGGGATCATTAAGTAATTGCATAAAAAATCAGCTTGCTAACAGTGTTCTAGTATAAGTTGTATGTGCCCTTATTTATCCTGGTCTTGCTCCATTCAAACTCTGGCTGCAACTAACAATTAAAGGGTAACTCCACTAATTTTTCACTCCAATCTGTGGCTCCAGATGAAGCTGCATGTGATCAATGCTAACCTGCATTGTGTTTTTTTTTTTTTTACTAAAAAATCAACAAAATACACACATGCATCTTGTTGTCATTCCTCGTTCGCTTGCTTAATTTACCCCCTTCAGAATAATTTCTTTAAATTAATAGCAGTTTAAAATAACAGCGTCAATGAATGAATAAAACAAAGAGCCATTGTCACCATAGTCATACAGCACTGTGTTCTCAAGCCTGCACTGATTTACTCTTTTAACCGTATTTCGAGCCCTTAATTCCACGCTTTGCATCATAAGATTCAATTGCACAAATCTCCCACAGACCTACACCTATTATCATATATTCCCCATTTATCAGCAGCATCTATTCTCATTTCCGCAATCTCCACTACATATGTGCACCTCTGCTTGAATCCTTCAAATTGATTCTTGCAGCTCTATTTTCTCTGAGGTCACTCAGAAGAGAAGGACCAGACCTGAATGGATCTCTTTGAATGCATCAACAAAGAACTTTCACATGTTTGACTATGCAGTATGTGCTGGTGTCCTCCTGGGACCTTTCAAGCCGCTGCGATTCTATTAAAAACATTCTGTGCATTAACACTTTTAAAACTAAGGTCTTTGGTAAGAGTCAGCACAGCACGTGATGTGTGAATGTCCCTCTGTTGTGCTACAGAAACGGGAAAAAAGGAAACACGAGAAGATTCTGAGCGAAGAGCTCTACCCAGCTGTGACCAACCTGAATCAGTTCCTCCCTCCAGAAAACAGCATCGACTACATCGCCTGGGACATGGCTCGCTACACCAAGAGGTTGTGACAATAACTTTGCCAATGAAATGAGCTTCGATATGCTTAAAATTCAGCTTAGTCAGTTCATACTTTTCTCATCATATAATCAAACTCGCTTGGAACGAAGAAAACGCCATTATTTAGTAACACTTAGCCAGCAGGTGTGAAATCTTAGAAATGTAACATTGTACAACACATGTAACTTTTATAGTACAACGGCAGATGATATCTTTTAGTTTTCTTAGATATTATATGTTTAGAGATCCATCCAGTAAAAAAAGAAATTTACTTTGGTGATTTTGGACTCGCTAGTGTGAAGAATACAGAGCAGCACAGTGACAAACTAGCATGCTAGGGGGCTACATCTAAATATAAATGATTACAATATTAAGTGTCCAATTTGGCATTCTTATCCTTTCTGATATGAGTTATGTAATTTTAGGCATCAGAACTGCATAATAATGTTTTTTCGAACAATTTCTTTTTGTCAGTGTGTATGGGGTCAGCACTGACAAACTGTTTGCAGCCCCCCAAAAGGGCTCAGCTCCTCTATCCATTGTAAATAATGGCCTAGTTCTTTAAAATGTCTCTCTTGTGCTTTTTGTGTGAAAGCCCTGTCACGACAACTACCCTCAGAATTTGTTAATGGCTTGACAAACATTTACAGTAAATAAGAATATTACAGAAATCAATGGTATTGTAACTCAGTACTATAACTCAGCTACAGACACGCACACAATTTTGGCTGCTCAGTTGAGCAAAATATTAATATGATCTTTTTATTTCTCTTTTCTCTCAGTAAGTTGTGCAACGTCCTGGACCGTTTGAGTATGATAGCAGAGAATGTGGTGAAGCGAACAGGCTTCTTCATCAATCGCTCCGACTTCTTCTGTCATACACTCAGACCAGATGACAGGTGAGCCTTTTCTTGTCCTACACAGTGCCTGTTTCTCTGTTTCTCTCAATGGTCCCCTCCACATACGTATTAATATGTACTATTTCTTCTTCCTAGTAATAAAATCCAGAATATAGGAATATCTATATGTTTATTAATTTCACAAGTTTAACTGTTGGATACCAGATGTCTCCTAATTTACTGTTAAGTCCATTCTCAGTGTGTGTGCACTTGAGGCTTCAACTGAATCTGAATATTGGATTAGGACTGGCTTCCAAACTATTTGTGATGTCACAAATCATTCTCGTAGGCCCCGCCTCTTAAAATCACATTTTCAATCAGCTCAGAGAAAATGAGCACTTTGAGCAATGAACATGAAAATAGCCTTGTAGTGTCAAACTCTGTACATCGTCTACACGGTGAAGCTCAAACACTCAACTGTAGGAACAAGAAGAAAAACATAATTTGGACTGGAGGGGGACTTTAAAACAGATGACGCTGATATGCTCTTGTGGACAAGATTTCAAGTTTTGCTCGCTTTGGTGTCGTGTGGAAATAAACACTCAAATCCTTGCATTTCACTTCCATATGAAGCCAACCTTGAACTTAAATGAAGCTTATTCAGAAGCCGCTCTTGGCAACCTTGGATACTTGAGAGACGGTAGCAGATTATGCCTCAGTGATATGAGAAAAACTGTGTGACAAAGGAACCATGTGCGAGACCACACCACTAACTGTCCTGCATCTGTGTGTGTTGCATATCATTACCTAAGGGAGCCTGTATTATCCATTTTTCTATTCATACATATTCAGAATCATATATTTATCGACACTGCTTGATTTTGAAACCCTCCAGATATGAATTCTTAATGGAAATTATGCCCGATGGCAGTTGTGTCGCGGAGAGTTTTTCTGCTAACGAGCTGAGTAGATTGCCGTCCATGTACTTAACGCATGCCTCTTCCATTGTCCACACGTCTTAATCTCTTTCATCCAACATTACCATTCTCTTACATAACCTAACAACCACACCGTGGCCAGTATTTATTACCCTCACTTTACATTAACGCTATCCAACATTTTTTGTAATACACTCTCACTGTACGCTCATACACATGTGCTCTCATACACACACAACCAATTCCCTCATAAGCTTTTATGTAGATGCACTTATGCAATTACAGCACCTGTATTCTCCACTGCATACCTAAATTTGATTGTGAATAATGAAGCTGATCAGGGAGATTTCTTTAAAAAAATACTTTCTGTTCCCGTTTGTCCACCTCGACACGTTCAGAAACACGTTTTCTCAAACACACACACACAATACTATAACTACAATTGCTGATTGGTCTCAGTCAGGTCTCTGAGTTCACACTGCAATGAGATACACTGTATTAAAACCCACCCCTGAACAACTATCGTATTTGTCTTCAGGGCTCTTCCTCTGAACAATTTAGAGGCGTTTTTTCCTCAGAGTTATTCTCACTTTGCCTGTTGCTGTTTTTTTGTAGGGCACTTTAAAAAGAAAGTGATGAATGAGAGTGGAAGTGTTGAATTGAATGGCCAAAGAAGTAATAAAGACAGAACACCAGTGCCAGAAGCAGGCCGTGCTTACTATCTGACTAAAATCTGCTTTAAATTTGCTAAAATCTGAAACCTGAAATTCCTCATGCTTTTATTTTAAAGAATGCAGTTCAAGAATTAGTGGGGAACAGATCAGGAACAGAAGGAGGACACGAGGAACGTGGAACAGACAGGAACGCAGGAGACGCAGGATGAAACAGACCAACTAACAAAGAATAAGGGAAAACACAGGCTTAGATACAAAGGGACTAATTAACAAATGGGACACAGGTGAACAGGAAAAAAAGGTCGGAAAAGGACAAAGACAGGAAGTGAATCACAAAGACACATGAGGAGGGAACTTACAAAATAAAACAGGAAGTAATTAAATAGCACAGCCAGTTGTTAATTATCTTAGCTTAGCATAAAGACAAAGGGGGAAAACAGCTAGCATGAAAAAGTTACAAAATCTGACTACCAGAACCGATCAGAACCACTGATCAACATGTTATATCTTGTTAGTTTAATCCAGTTTAATTGTGCTAAGTTAAGCGACCCAGCCACTAGTTCTAGCTTTGCATTTACAGTACAGAAATGACTGTGGCATCAACTTCATCTAGCTCTTGACCAGAGAGCCAATCAGTATAGTTCCCAAAATGTCAAAATTGTCTTTATCTATCTTTACATATGCTGATTTCTTGTATGTATCTACATTGCCTTCGTGTATTTTTTTTTACTTACGTGAACACCTGACAACACAAGGACACTCTACCTTAAAGGTCTAAGAAACCAAACTAAAACAAACTAAAATGTGTAAGGTATGTTTTTAAGCTGGGGTTAATGTACTTATATTTCTTGTGGGGTTCAGTGGGTTGAGATGTCTGCACTGTATGTTTGTATCAAGGCTGTTATGCTCAATTTTGAAATGGTGAATATTAAAGTAATCATGCCTCTTCTAGCAGGAAAATGTGACTGACTACACCTGCAGAAGAGCAGAATAGACTAATGCACTATTCTTTTCTTGCAGTTGAATTAAATATTTATTTATTTTTTTCCCCAGGTGGGGAGATATAGGTGGACACATCACAGCCAGTGGACGGGTGCAGGTATTTGGAATAACTTTTGTGTCACAATTCAGTATTTTCTGAAGGTATTAGATATTTTTGCCAAATAAGTGACTCATTTGCAGCTTGTGTACATTGAAAACAGAAAAAAAAAAAACTCAATAGTGTAAACATGCTAAGATTTTTTATCAATAGAGTCATAGAGGATATAATGCTACTAGGTTCTAGCCAAGGACACAGCTTCTGTATATGATGTTTATTAAAAAGACGCTCATCATTTATCATTAGAGCTGTAAAACTAGTTCAGCGCATTCAGTGGCATAATCATTAACAGATTTAATGATTTGTTATGGAAACCTTGATCCCCTGTAAACATTCTTGTTGGAATGATATGAGCTCTTTACGAGACATAAGGTAAACACATAGAGATACATTTGCTGTTCATGCTGTGATTCCATTAATTGCCTTTAATGTAGTTTCATTAAGTTTCATGAGTCTTTTTGGTATCGTAGACTGGTGTGTTGCGGACCAACTGTGTGGACTGTCTAGATCGGACCAACACTGCTCAGTTCATGGTGGGGAAGTGTGCGCTGGCCTATCAGCTTTATGCGCTGGGAATGATTGACAAGCCCAAACTCCAGTTTGATACTGACTGTGTGAGGTAAAGCTCCTTATTTTATCATACATTTTGCCACCAGAAAAAAAAGGAGAGCATCAAGGAGAACAAGCATGTTTGGACTGTTCTATACTCATGGGACACTTTAACTGGAATTTTATTTAATGTATAAGTTTACATTAATACCACTAAATAAGATATTTTCAGCGCTGAATGTCCAGCCATTTGGAAAAGACTTTTTTTTTTGGTCCTGGGAAACTGCTAGTTTTATTTACTCACACACTGTAACCTATACTGTACATTTACTGGCAGATTGACATGTAGACATATATACAATGACATGCAAGAACAAAAACATTTGCTTTTATTCACCATCACTTTTCTGCCAGGCACTCGCTCAGCCACACATTTTGTCTTCTTGCCTCTTGGTTTGCGGTTGTTTATTACAACAAGGAGACAAGCTTTTCTTTAAGATAAGGCTGCAGGCAGCAATAAAGAAAGCTGCGGATAAAAACAGGAGAGTTTCGGAAATCCATCAGAGCCTAGACAACAGCACAACTGTGGTTGCTACGATGAGCCAATCAGTGGTCTGCAGATTTTAGCGTAGCATGCTAGGTACCACAACAGTAATGGCAAACCAAAAATTAGTACGAAATTGAGTGGTTCTTCATCCACAACTTTGACAATGGTAACAAAGAAAATGACCGTTCTAGTGTGTAATGAACTGAACTGAACTGAACCTGACTCTGGAAACACAGCTGTACGTGTGATAAACACCTCTCTGTTGTCCTACAAAAGATGAAGAAATACATACTGCAGTCACACACCGCCAAAGTGCGTGTGTGCGCGCGTGTGTGTTTGTTTGTTCCATGTCTGATTATGTCCTTATCACCAAATTGCTATTTCAGTCCCCAAAACCCCAGCTCACCAAAATGAAAAACCAACAGCCAAGATTAGCATCGAAACCATATTTCACTTGTGTGTTAATGTGTGTTATCTGTGTGTGTGTGTGTGGCCCAGGTTGTTTGAGGAGCTGTATGAGGACCACGGAGACACTTTGTCGCTGCAGTACGGAGGCTCCCAGCTGGTCCACAGGGTCAAGACCTACCGCAAGATCGCTCCCTGGACACAACACTCCAAAGACATCATGCAGACACTGTCGCGCTACTACAGCAATGCTTTCTCAGGTGCGTTACAATGACGAATGCAGGTTTTTGATAACCCCCTCATTTTTCCATTCATGTGATCCAGATATCCATCCATAAATCATCTGATGCAGCCTTTGCATACACTTAATGTAGATAACAAACATGTAGTACATTCAGGCAATATACAGATAAGGGGTACCCAAACATTGTATTGTTAGGATGCAAAATGGTACTAGGATTCGAATTTTCCTCAAAGTTCTATTAATTGACTGACTTTCTATTCAGAGTTTCCCCGCATGTCACCCACCATGCTTAGATTATAGAAAAAAAGTGATTATTAGGGATCCTACATGTTTAAAAGCCATTTCTACCTCACACAAAATAGCATAACAGCATGAATATTATTTATTTTCTTTTATAAATATTGTGTTTTTTGCTAGAAACATCTGGTGATCCAATATGAACCTTATGACCACAAACTTTGGTCCACAGGCCCCGCTCACTTTTGGCAGCCCTGATATAGATAATTAAAGAGTATAGAGTATTTTCTCAGCATAAGGAATCTGCTTGAATGAAACAAACGTAAAGAAAACATTTTGTCAACTGAATAGTGTGACCCTACTCTGCAGTCAGCACATGCCCATGGAGCTGATGCACCATTACACCATTTCAATTTCACTTGACTTGTTGTGAAAGCAAGTAAATATCTGTCCTAAAGCTGAGAAATAGTCACAGCGCAGACATTTTATTTATCCCTATTTATCTAGTGCGATATAACATGTACAGCAAATCACACATCCAGCATAGCTCCCAGAGGACTGAAGATGCCAGTGAACATCGTGTTCGAGGCAATTTCTCTGACATTTGCAACGTTTTTATAGAAACACTCGAATTTATTGACAACAGCTGCGAAAAGGGATATTTTGAAGCCTTGTTCTCAGACATTGCTATCTGGAGGAATGTTTAAATCAGCCGAAGTGATGTTTTCCTCTCTCCTCCAATTTGCAACCAGTTTCTAATTGCCAGTCAGTGCACGATGAAGTTGCTTTGTTATGCCTGCAATTCGGATATCTAATAATTATAAATGACACCCTAGTTTATAGTTAGAAACAGTGTACGAATGAAAATGTGCATGGGTGTACACAAGTGTTTTCACAGCACACTAGTGACTGTTCCACATCAAAGGGTTTCATTTGTAGACCCAGAAATGAAAAGGAAGACTGTGTTCTGATTATTAAGTCCGGAGTAATAGAGCTGCACTACTTGACCTACAAAGTCAACCTCATCCGTCCGTTCACTTTTGACTCTTGTCATTCACTTAATTCTGAAAAATGGGATCGTTGGTCGGTTGCAGAGCAGAGACGGGAAGAAGCTGATTGTTTATTCATACTGAAATGTCAAGTGAGAGAGGCTCATATAATGCAGCGCGCACACAGAGACTGTCATACACACAAGCACTCAATATTCCTTGAACTGCACACTCAATAATGCCATGACCTATATCAGGTATTATGATTTTAAGCTGTTTACCAAGATGACTGCTGCCCAGTGTTGCTTCTCAACTCTCTGCAAGGCAACAAAGTAGAATATAAATCTGCAAAGACCAAAAAAAGCTGGTGTCTGCTGTCAACTATGCTTTTACCAGCATACAACAATTTTTTGTACATTTACCCATTATTACTTTTCTATGTCCTACTAGACAAGGTAGCCATCCACACCTCTTCTGCCACTTTCCCTCGGCAAAATTGCTGTTACTTAATTGAAACGTTCTAAATCAGGGCTTGTATTGGCTTGTTAATATCCACTTAAGAGTATATCACCTAAAAATTCAACTCTGAGCAACTTTAGTTTTGTTCTTAATTTGCATTATGGACTGAGCAATATATCAACATTTTATCATTATTGTGATATGAGATTAAGTATTATCTTCGGGATTTTGTTACAGTGTATGGTGAATTGGCATTTGTGTTGTTTTTTCCTGGTGTTCAAGGTTGCATTACAGCAAAGTGATGTAATTTTTCAAAAAATCTTATTTTGTTGATATTATTTGGCCAACTGTCATCCCTACAATAGTGTCGCAATATTGATGTCAAGGTATTTGGTACAAAAAGAGGCTTCTTCCGTTCTAACTAACTGGAGGGGAGTTTGAAGGCTTTTACGCTCTGTGTGTAAGTGTCCTTACAGAGTCGTTAAGGACACGTGAGCTCTGAGTTTCAGAGTCGTTAGGGCCACTTGTGGGTCGTTGACTTAACCGGCCTTCATGTGGGTTGCTAGGGCTAGGTGGGCCTGGGATGCTAACTGACACAAGTCCAGTTGCCTACGATACAGCACTTAGAATTATTTACAACAGTGTACTCTATTACATCACCAGACATGCGCGTACACCCATTATAAGGCCAGCCTCCGCGCTGTTCACTGGCCAAGACTGTCAGTCATAGCTCGTTCATTGGCTATCCTGACACGGTAAACATTAAAGGTATATTATGCAGGATATGTTGGTTGCTGTTCATAAGAACACCATTCAAAGTTGGTCTCTCCTCCCCTTCTCAACAACAACACAGAGAGAAAGAGAGAGCAGCGGTTGTTAAGTTAACTAGGGAGAGAGTGCCGTTAGCAAGAACAAAACCGTAAATCAGAGAAATGAAACGATATTTTCTGGTTGTTTCATGACGGTTGCGTTCAAAAGCCCAAATTGACACGGTAACACCTCTGCACAACCCTCCTGATTTTGTGTGAATGTAGCCAAGGCGCACCCGTTCATGCTGTTTGCCTCTTTGCTCTGCCTGTGTGTGTGTATCTCAGCCCGCCCTCAGTCAAACAGACACACAGACCTGAAGCTGCTTGTGACAGACTGAGTGCCGAGGAGAGAGCAATGTCTTTATATATAGACTTCCAACCTCTGATCCTGCATTCTGTCATTGGCTGGGGTCTACACGACACAAATAATAAGAAATGGTGATAGAGGGATTACTTTTGTACACATCTGTACATTGTTTTTTGGGTTTTCTTCTTGCGAAATTCCTGCACCTTTATGGCTTTTTCACAAATCAAAGAAAGTTGTTGTGAGGTTGTATTTTTTTTATTTTTTTTGCTTGCTTGTTTGTCTCACTAATTAATCATATCTATGAGCCATTTGGAAATGCAGTTTTCTGACGTTTATCAGAACATATACATCACCAACCATTCTTCAGTTCACGGTGATTGCTTTTCTAATCTCTGCCAAACACTCTGACATCTTCTCTCTGGCTCACAAGTATGTTTTAGACACACATGCATACATACACACTGCCATATTCTTTGCACTCTTTTGTGTTTGTTTTGATGAGACCACTGAAAGGGAGGGAAGTCCGCTTAAGATGAACAGACCCTGTTGACAGATTTTAACTGTCTGCATTTCAGTCACGCAGTAGTACAGACAAGGCGTTTTGTCAATTACTTCTGTTGCACGTGTATATAATGTTAACAGATCAGCCATAATGCTTATCTCATGATCCATGTAATGAATCCCACTCTGAAAATTACCTAGAGAAAAGGCTTGCTAGCAGGCTTTCATAGAAGCTGATTTAGTTACTAATTATCTAACGTGGGTGTTGGAGCAGCATGCACGGGGCTTCACACTTGGGGGATGGATTAAATGGCAACATGCGAAACACGTGCCACATGCTGAACACACAAACACTCACACACAGAGATTATCTTAACTCGCTCCCCAGCCAATGATGTGGTGTGGTGGTTACAGAGGGCTTTTACTGGCTAGTTTCCTGTTCATGTGAAGAGGACACATGGTAACCTATTATTAATTAATTGGCACTTTTGCAGCCTCTACTCTTTTCTTCTTAAAATGTCTGGTGAAGTGTGTCTTGAAGGACACTACACTTTTGAGTTCATATGACGAAGAAGTGTGGTTTGATAGGCAATTAAGTACATTTGTTATCAGTGGCAGAATTGCAGGCTGATAAACCTGTAGCTGAAAAACATTTGGTTACTGAAGACAGCAGAATATTGCCTGAGCCCTGTGAGCGTCTGTGGCTCAGGAGGGGTTTGATCCTCGACTCCGGCTGCATGTAGAAGTGCTCTTGGGCAAGATGCTTAACCACAGATTGCTCCCTATAGCTGTTTGATGGGTGTGCGAGTGGATGTGTAAATGGCATAGAAATATTGTGGGTTTACTTAATGAGTGTTGTATCGCTCCTGATGAGCAAGTCGGCACCCTGCATGTCAGTCATTAGAATGAGTGAATGTAGCTCGTGTTGTAGCATTTCCAAGTGGTATTATTGTCGATGCCGATGTTGCAAAAACAACAGGATCTTTTCCATTTTCCTCAGAGTAGTAACTGCCAACAATACAGGACAAACCTGACTTTATTTATTTATTAATTCTAAGATGGAGACATGAAAGCTAGCAGCTGCCATCCTGACTGGATCGCCAGTCCATCGCGCAATCAACATTTACTTCATAATTATTTTTATCACTAAATGTTTCTTCTATTGGAACACAAAAATCTAAAGCTACAATATACAAAAGCATACGATTTTATAATAAAAAACATCCAGTTTATACAAGATGTTACTTACTTTAGCCTTTCTCTCTTGTATATTTTCCCTGTACCATGTTTTTTTTCTTCTAATTACCGTGTCCTTCTTGCTTCTCCAGATGCTGACAGACAGGATGCCATAAATCTATTTCTCCAAGTCTACCAGCCATCGGAGGCTAAGCCGCACCTGTGGGAGCTGCCCACTGACTTCTACCTGCATCAGAGAAACACCATGGCACTCCTCCAGGACAGACGCAGGTAAACACACACGTATTTGTTCACTTAACACAAAAAACGATTGGTGTATTTTTATACTGTAAGTAGAAATCTAAATAAGAACATACTTACATAAACGCACTGTGTACACACGTGTCAGACATGAAAACAAACACACAATTCCTTTTCAGTGGGAAGTCACTCACCTGCACCGCTGTTTCTTTTTTAAAAGCTTGGGTTTAATAAGTTTGCTATGAGTGGTGAGGTTGTTCACATAAGCGCGTGGGTCAAGTTATATGTGATTACGTATTTGGTCATTCCAATTAACTGCGATCAAGCCTCCTCTTTATCTGGACGTAGATCAAAGAGCTTTGGTTGATGTGCGGGGCAGTCCTGAGGTTTCCATCTCTCATCACCACAGCCTGATATATTGTCCAAATTACTGCAGCCACTGTATCCAAATAGGGTTCATACAATGGCCCGACAAAAACATTTTCTCTCTCTTTTCTCCAAATATTTATCTATCTGCTGTAAAAGCAGTATTCATCTATGGTGCTAATAAACAGCATGTTTGTGTTATATATGTATGTCATTCAGTATGTGTTTTTAGTTTCTGTAGCTGTTTCCTGTCCAATATGTTTGATTTGTTCTGTCCTTACTCTTGATTCATGCACTGAATTGTGTATTTCATTGTAAGTTCTGATCCACAGCAGTTCTGTCTTTGTTACTTGTGTGCATTTGTGTGGTAGCGCACTAGTATGCAAGTTGTTTGCTCTACATTGTCTTCAGCCTTACGTAAAAGTAGACACACTTATCTGCTACATGCCACAAGTTTATGCCGCCACAATGGGCCAAGGTAGGTCAGCCATTATTCCAAGAAATTAGAAAGGCTGGAACTGAATTCAATTTGGCAGCCACACATTGCGCTTTTGCTCTCAAACGCACCTAAGTAGCACATCACACACTAAAACATAATCAGTGCATTCACTCAGATTGGTCATATTAAATAAAAGGCTTCAGGGTGTATTCAGGAGTTGTACAGTAGGTGGTCTAGCGCAGTCAATTTTCATATCTAGGTTATGTTAAGTCCGAGGAGAGACAGTGCAGACTGCAAAAAACACAACTCCTTCTTTTTGGAGGGTTTTAACGCATTTATGTATATTGTCTGTCTCCAGCTACACTCTGTGGTGGTCAGATGGAGTCTTGTCCTACCTCCCTGTTGCCTATGATGAAGGTATGTCTTCAAAATATGATATCTGTAATAATATCTGCCATATCCATAATACTGTGTGTAGCGTTTGCTACAGATGAAGGCCTTGATCTATATTTTTATGAAAATGTTCAATCAAGGTTAAGCATAAGTACATTTAGTAGCCATAGGAATTATCTTGTTTGTGTAGATTTTCCATTGCCAGAATTTAAAGGGAAACACTGGCAATATTTTTATTGTCAACAAATCCCACGAAAAACACAAACCAACACAGTTTGTCCATCTGTCAATGCTTTCCAACTTTCCTGTTGTTCCGATACCAATACCCGAGTTGGAAATGTCTCCAATATTTCCCAGCAGCAACACATATATCTGTACCCTAGCATTGGATGGGTATTTGTTATGGTGCGATAGTCCATGTTCAGGTATTGGAATTGGTAGCAGGAAGGAAAAAATGGTATTGGCACATCTCTCTCCTGCAGAAGACATAAATCTGACATGACTAAAGCTTGACTTATGCATCTGCTTAGCCTCTGCATAGGTGCATGCCCTACACCGTAGCCTCTACGCCATGGTCTGACGTGCACCTCCTGAAATTGGTCCGGTGATTAGCGGCAGTGCTAATACAGGGAACTGGGACCCAGTAAACATACCACCCTCTCGAACAATGCTAATCTACTGATTTTTAGCAAGTATATTTACGATGTTGCCATCTTAATTTGGTGTGTTAGCATGCAAATATTCGCTAATTTGCACAAAACTCAGGACAGCTGAAGCTAATTGTATTGTCATTGGTTCTGTGGGTATTTGACCCTGTGGCTTCAGTCATAAGAAATCAATGTCAGGGCACGATTGATATCTGTTGAGATATTTCAATCTAGACAGAAGCTTTAGATAACCATCTTCAGAACCTAGCAAGTTTTAAACAATTGACAGCAGTATAGACTTTTTTTTTTAGAAAGGCGAAACAAATTCCTAAACAACACTGCCATTATTCAAACAGGGGCCGAATATACAAAATTTAAAAAGTCCCAATTTTTGACAATAATTCGGCTGATTAGGGTTGTTAGGAAGTCCTTTTGGCAGCAGAATATGTAAGTGATATTAACTAAATTAATTGTGCCAATGTTCATCATATTAAAAACATATGCCACCCAGTGCAATGTTGTGACTCACTGGTGTGTTTTTATTTGCTTTGTCTAACCATTGAGGCCTCCAGCACAGCAGAATAAGCCATATCAGGCTTCAGCTCCACAGGGAATACATAGTCACATTCTTGGTTGGTTTGGGTTTTCTCATGGGACATGTTGACATAAGTATGGGATTTGACAAAATATCACCTTACTTATGTAGATTAATGTCTTGTTTTTTCTCTGTGTTTGCTTGTGGCTTCATTTTGTGCGCTCCTGTGTGGATGCAGTCCCCTGTGAGGAAACCATGAAGAAGGTCAAAGTGAAGAGAGTAAACCGCTTTGATGAGAGTATTGACATCTACACAGAATTCTTCAAACCTTATGAAATTACCTCCTTTGATGACACATTCTGCATTGCCATGACCAACTCTGCAAGGTGAATACACATTCATTCAAACATGTAATATACGTACAAAAACCTTTACACAAAAGCTTACTAAAAAGAGTAATCGGACTGTGCAGGCACATGTTTTGCTGTGTTGAAGTGTCAACGTTGCTGCTTAAACATTGGTGAAATGTTTGTTTTGAGATTGCCCAGTTGTCAGAGATTTTTTTGATGAGAAATTATGATGTTAGATAATGTGCTAAATACTCATTAGCAATTATTGTGATGGTGCTGCGGGCTGTCGGCTAATGGGATTCATTCTGATTTGTGTTCATAAAGGGAATTTATGCCCAAGACAGTCGGAGTGGATCCAAGCCCGTTCACGGTTCGCAAGCCAGAGGAAACGGGAAAATCAGTGTTAGCGTGAGTGCATTTTAAGCTATGTACATGTCCACATCTGTGATGTTTTGGTTGATGATTTTTTTTGTTTTGCTTTGTTTTTGGTTTCTTGTATGTAATAAACCCCATGTCACTGTGCCCTCATAAACACAGCTCCATCTGACACTGTGTTCTCAGGTAACCAAAAACAAGGCTCTGTCTTTGTTCAGCACACAACTGTCCATGTGTGTTCATGGATAAATGTATTTTTTAGATTTATTACCCCTGCACACACATACTAGAAGCCCACATGAGGTTAGAAGCCTCATGTGCCAGTGGCTCATAATGGTCTCCACATGAATGCAGCACAGTATGCACACTTCTACAGTCTAATGTACTGTACTCCTGTTTTTCTTTTAATCAGTTTCCTTTAATTGGTATAAAACCTGGCATTTTTTCATTTAGGCTTTCATTTTTCATTTAGGCTTACCGTTTGTCTGAAATGGTGTTTGGCAGGGGGTGGCTGGGACGGAGTAAGATCAATCTTTGATGTAGCATGGCACCAAGGTTGCATTTGTCATTGTATTTCTCTGTTTGTCCGTTGAAACGTACAGTGCATGGCAGTTACGTCTGCTCTGACTCACTGGCTCTGAACCTTAACACATCACGTGTGCACACATACAGGCGCACACGAGATCACCACTTTCAATTCCGTACATCTATTCATCCATCTTCTTGGACACCTGTCTTGGTCAGGTGGCCATTGTGAGCAGAGAAATCCAAAGCTCCTTGTCCGCCACCTTATGCTCCTTTTGTGGTATCAACAGACTCTCCCTGGCCTTTAGAAAATTGTAGTTCTTTCAGGTTCCCTCTCTGTTAGTTACGCCTGGTATAACTTAAAAGGTAGACACCCAGGAGTCATCATTAGCAGGAGTTTAAGCAATCCATCGTGACTCTTCTCATTGTCTCGATTGAGGCTATTGAGGCTGTAAAGAAACCCAGTCTTTTCTGCTTAGACCATGCCATTATGTCACAAACCAAAACATATGACTACTGAGCTCTCTTCACGATCACCAGATAACCCAATTTTGAAAAGATGTTCTCAATTACATAAATGGGATATGGGCTATTTTGTGAGACAAGACCTAGATTTTTGACGCCAATAGCAACATTGATATCAAGAGTTAAAAACATCTGACAACAATGTAATGGCCAGTAATCTTCCAGTTTTGTGCATATAGACACATAAAAACCCATAAACACATTAAAATCTAGTCTGTTTCGCGACAACTTTTGTACTTGCAGAATTGAACACGTGGGAGAGGAAGGAGTTTGGACTGGTAATGAATAATTTTGAATGATCTCAAAACAATTTTGTAACAACATTCATGACTCACCCAGGCTTTTTGTTGGCAGTAGTGTATAGTATTCTCGTTGCAAAATGAAGGGAAAGGCACTTTGGGCATCTTCTGTAGAAGGATGATGGGTTTGAGCTCTTTCTGATTTATGGGGAAAAGAAAGTTTGTTTCAGATATTTGTCCGTTTTCTTTAAGGAGGAGCTGTGGAAGTACCTTATGTTATTGCTCATGTGATGGGCAGTTTAGTTTCTTGAAACGCTCACCAGCTGCTTCACTAAATTTGAAATGATCCGAAGTCTCAGTAACATAGAGACACAGATATTCTTAAAACTTACAGCACATTGCTTGCCAGCTTACATGTCATTGTGCATAGTTCTGTTTGTGCACATGCTAATCTTTGTGGCTGTTTGTGGGTATTGGCAGCAACAAGAGCAGTAAGGAGGAGACACTGCTCCAGAGGAAGACTGCAGCCAGCGCACCTCCCCCGCCAAGTGAGGAAGCCATCAGCAGCACGTCAGAGGACGACTCAGAGGAGGACCGGGACGACGATGGCTCCGTGTCCCAACGCTCTACGCCGATCAAACTGCTGACAGAGTCTGGCGAGAGCACTCGCACACAGGAGGTATGAAAACAAAGAATCTACTGATGAATGTCTGGAGAAAGATTGACATTTTCAAAGACAGATTTGAGGAAATGCTTTTAAGCTGCAAACATAAGATGTATACAATAAGAAACACTTCAAGGAGGGATTGAAAGACAAAAAACAAACACGACAATATATTTTTTGTCACTGGAGGAAATAAAGCAGCCTATCAGATGAGATTCTCTAATGAGTCAAGGATGTGTAATCTCCCCTCAGGAGCTCAGGGAAATGTCAACGCAGTTCAAGATGCGTTGATGCCACCTGATTGTGCCTTAAAAGCATTCTCCATTCCAATTTGAATATGTCATCCTGATTGTGTTTTCTTCTCCACCTCCCTGGAGAACTCCAGAAGAAATTAGTTCTGTTGTCTATTTGCGTCAGACGGCGGAGTGTACGCCAACTTACTCACCCTCTTTCTCTACCCATTTTCTCTGGCCGTGAAGCACCAATTTAAATTTAATATTTCTACTGTCATCTGTACAGGAAACATTCTTGTTATAGCCAGCCTCCCTTACTGCAGCTTCTTTTGCAGCACACTCATTATTTTGTCCAACATGACCAGGATTTTGCTTAGATTTGATAGAAATATTACTCTTTGTGTTGCTTTCATGGGAAATGTAGCACGGTGATCCTGTTCTTATATGGCTTCCTCCTCTAAGGCCCAGGTATAATAAAGGAGTGTATGTAGGACATGTGCAGTGGGATTTGGTCTGCTTTTAGGAAATCGGGTGATACGTGGTCACCGACAGGTGTCTTGCCTTCAGTTTTAAGGTCTCATTTAGTTTCCTCTTTGTGTTTTGCAAAGGTTAATGTGAAGGTCTGAGTCTGCTTTGACAATATCAGCGTTTATTACTTGTTGATGAAGTTTTCTTAGTCATCCAGGCCATGGTATTTCTAAGTGCTGAATGGTAGGCAACTGGACTTGTTTCAGTTTCTTGAAGACGTTTCACCTCTCAGCCAAGAGGCTTCTTCGGTTCTAACTAACTGGAGGGGAGTTGCAGGCTTTTAAACTCTGTGTGTGAGTGTCCTTACAGAGTCGTTAAGGACACGTGTCATCTTGGCCACTTGTTGGACCTTGACCCAACCGGCCTTCATGTGGGTTGCTTGGGCTAGGTGAGCCTCATTCAGTATCAGTGTATTCTTCATTCAATGAAATAGGGAAAAACGTCTCAAACTCATTACCCACCCACAGATAAAGTAAATATCAGCTCTTACTGCTGCCTTCATAACCGTGCCCTCTCACCATAAAGTTCACCACATGCTATTATGTGCACACGGTATATATACACAATAGATATAGAGTGCAGAATGGCCGTGACTAATTCCCAGAATGCGTCATCACTATATCGGTATCTATTTCATGCCCCAAGTGGACTGTTTGCACGTTCCCCCCCCCCAACACACACATCCATTGACCCAGATTCTGTACAAAAGCACGTATAACAAGCACATAAATTCGTGCTGGTAGTGGGTCAGCGTGTCAACAGGATGAGTCAAAGGCACCAGGAAACGGCGTCCTCCTAAATATCTCAGTTTATTAGAGGTATCTTTCATGACACCCTGAGGATGTACAAAATTGTTGATTGCAGTGCCATAATATCACTATGGTTACAGGCATTTTAAAAGCCATCATGACATCAGCAGGAGTGATCAGCAAAATCACTGTGGCCATAGTCCAAAGTGCTTCGTCGGCTGGTGACTCTACAATCACGAAGCCATGTGAGAAGAGTTGTACTTCTTCCTCACTTGTTATTTAGTGCCACCATGAAGTTGACACGTGGTGACAAAATACCTGCTTCCAGTCTTTATGCTATGCTAAGCTAACTATCTCCCTAGCTACAGCTTTATATTTAATAGATAGACATGAGAGTGGAGAGAGAGTAGTAGTCCTCCCTTTAAAGGACAAGTGTGTAGGATTTAGGGGGATCTATGGGTTTAATTGGAAAATGATATTCATGCATGAATATTGTGTTTTCATTAATGCATAATCACACAAAACTTTGAATTGTTGTGCTTTAGTTCCCTTAGAATGAGCCTTTTATATCTACAGAGGAGCGGGTCCTCCATGTTGCAGTGCCACGTTTCTACAGGAGCCCAGACGGACAAATGAAAAACACTGGCTCTAGAGCGAGACGAGGGGTGTTCAGTTGGTTGCAATCTGTAGCCTCATCACTTGATGCCACTGCATCCTTCACACTGGACTTTTAACTGAAAAAAACTAAGAAATTATTTTGTAGAAAATATACATACGATATATAAAGTATATTATGTTATAGCAGTTATAAATCAAACAAGTGTTGTTTTGGTATGGCAAAGAAACAGTAGGTTTAAAAAGGCAGCTTTTTCTCTATTCCCATCTTTGTGAACAACTGCATGTTGTATCAGCCAATATGTGGTTGGTGTCAGCTGCCAGTCACCACATATGTAGATGGATAGTAGAGATGTTGCAAAATTGTCTTTACCTTTATTTTGTCTGCATCAAAAGATTCAACTGAGCATCTCTAAAGGAGAAATTCCAATCAGACCATTTTTGATCCTCAAAGTTGGAGGCGGAGGTTTCCCTCCTTCTCCATCCTTCTCCATCCCCCGCTGATTTATGATGTATTTTTCCGTACGTTTTCTCTGTCTTCTCGGGGCCTTGAGCAATGAGCTGGTCATGAATATTTCGGGCTGGACAGCTCGCTCACGTGTCGGGAGCACACACTCTCTCTCATGCGTCTCGTGTCGCTGCCTCCGAGCCTGTCCCTGAGAATGGATTGCCGGGGTGCCAGCGCGACACAAAACTGTTGAAATATTTAAACATCAGATCATTATGGCGTTTGCCATGTAATTACACATGCTCATTTCATATTCCCCCCAATATGGGCGTACGTGTGCCCTCATGGACATGGATAGATTTGCATTGTGTGTGGGTGTGTGTGTTATAAGCAAGCATGGTACACACCATATGAATGTGCTGCAGGAGCTGTGTTTGTGCGAGGCTCTGTGTGTTTTTGTGATTGTATCTGTAATGCCTGTGTGTGTGTGTGTGTGTGTGTGTGTGTGTGTGTGTGTGTGTGTGTGTGTGTGTGTGTGTGTGTGTGTGTGTGTGTGTGTGTGTGTGTGTGTGTTCACAGCTGCTGTTTCTTGGACACGGTCCTGGAACACCCTCATCCGTTCTCCCCTCCCTGCAGCTCAGATCAATACAAATACAGTGAAAGTTTAATGCATTACGTTTAGAATATTGCTGCATTGTCAGAAAACACTCGAAGAGACCAATTCAACGCCGACTGCTTCGCGGCCACTCCTGTTACATAACAAGTTACCCTCAATAGATTTATAGAAAGATTCGTAATCTGTTCAAGAAATAATTTTTATGATGAGTTTTTGCAGAACAAGTTAAATCCTAATTGAAATTCTCGTTAGGGTCTACAGGTATGAGCTGTTTGCTGAAGGGTCTGAATTTGTTGTTATTATTATTATATGTTCTGCAAGACAAAAGAGAGTCCAGATTTAAGGATGGAGATAAAGTGCTTTGTTTCAGAGATTTGATTAATTCCATTATCAAAATTAAAAGATACCGCACAGTATGAATGTTTTTTCAAATACATTTTGGCACTGTGTATCTGTATTTCATTAAAAAAAATGACATAAACCATAGAAGATCAGTCTTTCATACTTTTTTTTACCAGTGTATGTGTGTTACAGATATTCAGGCCATGCGCACTTTCTGTTGTGAAATGGTCCGATGTCTGCCAAGAGAACACTCACAATTTTAACACCATCCCCGCGATATTGCACCACGACACAAGGCAAATGGATTCATGTTGTTTACATGAAATTCCCACCCTCATCAGCAGCGTGTGAACACAGAGATCAATGAGTCCTGACAACGTTTTCACACCTTTCACTCGTCTGGTTTTGGTGCGCACGTGTCGACTCTAGCCTCATCGTCTTCTCTAACAGGGAAGTAATTTGCCTCTGACTAGTGAGTAGTGTCTCTGTTATTTGATCATCAGGCTTGTGCTCAGTGGGAAGGCTTATTAGCTGACAGAAGTACTTCATATCATTGCTGGTTTGGTGATCGTCTTGGCAAACCTTTATTAAAAAGAAATGTTATTTCGTTGTGTATTGCTCTTCATACATTTGGCTTAATGAGGCTTAATTGCTAAGAAACTTAAAAACTTAAACAGAAATCAGAGATTGTCCAAATGAGGAAATAACCTTGGTAATAGTTTATCCCTTTTTATCCTGCTGTTGTCATAGCGTTGAGTAATGATTGTTCCGTTTAATTTTGTTATTTTTAGGTTATTAAGTCATATTAATCTCATTAGACAATTGTTTCATATATTGTGCTATAACTTGTTTCTTTTCACGTGTTGTTCTTACCAGAGCTCACCCTCTGAATCAATGGCCTAGGTTATAAATTCTTCATCCTCCAACTTGTTTTTGCTGCCATTTATTTCATTTTCGACTGAAAAAAGTTGTGATTACGTGGTCTTTTTATATCGAGCCTTCTGGGGACAGCTTGAACCGGTCTGACCTTCTTAAACTGGCGATCTCTTGTTAAGTATGATTATTATGCCTCTACAAACTTTGGACACTGTGTGCAAGAACCCCAGGAGGGCACTGTCCCTGAACATGAAACCACCTCATCAGACACCAACAATCAAATTACATTCATAGTTGCTTGGATTACACTCCTCTGGCCATCCTAATTAAGGAATCAGTTGTGGTGAAGCAGCTGAACCGGATGACCTCGTCTGTTTGATTTTAATATTTTGAGTTGCAGCTTCTCTGTCTTCTGTTTGGAGGAGCTGGCTGTTCGCAAGCAGCTTTACCTTCTATCTCTTTCCTTTTATCTCGGCAATCATTTTGAAATACTAGTGTTATAATGTTTATGTGTTTTTTTCTGTCTCAGTCACATGCCCCTGTTGCATCACACCTTTTCTCTTCTTACCTCTTCAGGAGATCCAGCAACAGCAGTCAGTTAAGGAGCCATACGGACTCAACCTGGCTGAGTTTCCGTCTGAGGACGACCTGCTCATTTATGAAAGGTGATGAACACAAGGCTCTCTCACACGTGATATTACAGTTAATGCACACATTTTAAAACGGTTGGCCACAGTGTATAGGGCTTTTACAATCGTTTAAGTTAAGACAGTAATGTCTGAGCTGTTGTACAGCTGTTGTACTGCTCGGCTATGAAGTTTGAAGTCTGGTCATAGACAGCCAGTACAATCAGATATTGAGCTTGTACAGTTAATGACTATGGTCAATAATGTAGTCTGTGATAACATTCACACATCCTCGAGCTTGAGAAGACAATAACAAGTTAATCCACTGGGTCTTGACATTCGTACATGGGATTGGATGATGACTTCTAACAATATTCACATGCTCAAGTACTAAAAAAGTGAGTTTTTCATAATGTGTCCCCTTTTAATTCTCAAAAAAAATGTTATTTTTCTGTTATTGTCCATTGCTGCAGCACCTCTATTCACCCTCTGTCTAAACTCTTTGTTTAAGTGCCTGTCTCTTTAAGCCCAGTTTGCTCTGATTGGTCAATTCTGACAGGCCTGAGCAGGCACCGCCCATTGTGTGTCACTATCAGCTCTGCTAGTGTTTTTGTAACCACAGCCATTGCTGAGGGCGGCGACTGTATAGTTGTGACATCACAACCTTACAGAAGTCCTGACGGCTCATTTGAAGGCATGTTCTGAATACGGACTGTGTACATTTCTCCATGGATTGAGCATTTTAATACTTCCACTGCATTTATGTAATGTTTAAAATAGAAAAAGACATAAAAAGACAGCTCACTCTTTACTAATATGGGACATTTAATTTAGCATGTTAGCATTTGCTAATACTAAGAACAGAATGTCTGCAATGTCAGAATTATACATTTTGACCTGAAATTAAGACCTAATGATGGAGCTGGTGGTGAGTCAGAGGATCACCAAAGAGATTACTGTTGATCCTGATGGGGACATGGATAGTGGAGATCCATATCACATTTCCACGCTTTAAAATGTACTGTATAGGCTACATAATATGTAAGGGATAATGTATAGTTCGGAGGTTGTTATGGAGAAATAAACCCCGACAGGTTGTATGGAACAGTTGGTTTCATACAGCCTGAAGGGGTTTATTTCTCCATAACAACCGACTAACTATACATTATCCCGCTTATTACACGGCCTTACGACTGAAATAAATAATAAATAATCACCCACAATGATTCAGCAGCGACAAGGATCGCTCGGTAAAGTTTTAACTTTCACTTTCACTTTCGGGGCCTGAGAGAGGAGCTGGACAGCGTGCTGTGGTTGGTGTAACGCGTTGAAAGTCCAGCTGTCTTGCTTACGTTGCTATATGTTGCCAGGGCGGATCAGAGCGCCGTCCCTAGCTGCTCTCATGTGTCCAGTCACAGACATGATCTGACGACTTTCAAGGCCGGCCTGAGAGAGCAGCTGGACAGCGGTGCTGTCTTGCTTATGTTGCTACATGTTGCAGGGGCAGATCACAGCGCCGTCCCTAGCAACGGTCTGTTATACTTGACGACGGTCATTATACAGAAATAACAGACCGTAGAACGCAGCGATGGACCAATCAGAGAGCAGCATTCAATAGAGCCGTGTAATAAATACAAAATAAATCATGGATGGATGCTGTAAGCCAGAGAAAGTAACAAACAGACACACACACGATTCTACCAACTCGAGCTGGCCTCTGTTCATTTGTTTGGCCTTCAGCTCGCAGTATACTGTATGTCTAGCGTGTCTTTCGGTGCCACGTTGATACAAACGGCTGCAAATTGTAGAGTTGTGTCCTTATTTTCTTACTGCCCCTGCCTATTTCACTAGTCCTGTTGAAAATCTTTTTATTGTTCTGGGCGATGCACCCAGCTCAGTGTCAGCAGCCCCCTGAGGGTGGTATGGGTCATTTTGCAGAAGGGCCATCGCCCACTCTGCCCTGCTGTGTGCATCACACTCCTGACCTCACTGCTCTTTGACCACCTCTCCCTTCCTTCACCCTTGAGTTTCATTTTGTGTCAGTCCTTTTTATTTCATTTTGTCAGTTCTCCCTGTTTGCTCCCAATCATTGTTATGAGCTCCAGTGAATAGCTCTGAAACCGAACACAACTGTCTGTTCTTTGAATGTGAACTGCACGTTTCATACAGTGTGACGCTTTTGATGGAAGCTTTAATAGCTTTTTTTCCCTCAGCTGTCCTGAACCCCCTGAGGATAAATGTTCCCGTGTATTATTTGAGCAGTCAGTGTATGCACATGTCTTTGAAGCAACAGTTTGAAGATTAACAAGTGCACTTTATTTTTTTGCAAATTCACATATGAGTTCATTAATTTCATAAAGGGTGGCACATCACAAACGTGATGGACTTTACCATTCATTTGAAATTGCACTACAGTTAACATATGTTTTCAAAAATACATCACGATAACACACATTAGCCCTTTTTCTAATTTTTTCTGCTCAAGTAGCACCAATTCCAAAAATATTTACATCTTTCACCTGCGTAGACAGCCAATTTTTATGTAAACGGCCATCTTTTCTTCTTCTTAGATTTGTAACGCTGATTTCGATGGCATGTACAGTTTTAAGGCCTGATTGAAGCAAGGGAATTAACATTTAAAAAAAACTAATTGTGGTGAAGAATGTTGCTCATATCCTCCGACTGTACTGCCACATAATGAGAGTGAAACTGCATTCATTATTGAGGCTGGAAGTCGAACGGCTCCAGAGATGTTAGATGCTGCCAGAGCACCGCTAATCAATGCATTAATATTAAAAATCATAAGCAAGAGCCAGAGGGGAACTCTCAACTATTACATGTTATTGTGTGTTTGCAAGAGAAAAATAACCTGCGGGGGAAATTTGAGATTCGGTGGTGATGTGCTCTGAGCATTACAGATCTCAATAGGCATGTTAAGCTCATCTCTGAGTATTTGAATTGAAAAATTGACACTGTGAACGTAACATTTTTAGAGTCCTGTAGCGGTGACTCACACAATAACCTTTTCTTAATTGCTCTTCACTGAAAGGAGCGCGCAGCAGAGACAAATATGTGATTATTTTCGCATATGTTGCAGCTGTTTTTCATTTTGTGTGTTTTGTTCTTTTCCTGCAGGTTTGCACATCTGGGCGAGAGCCAGCACAGAGTGGAAAGAACCGAATGCATAAACCTGGCAAACATCATCTGCTTGTGAGTAAAACATGCAACACCATCAGATGTATTGCACATGTCCACTTTGCTAATATTGCAACACCACCGGGACTCAAATCAAAACGGGCCGCAGTGTTTTTATTTAATCATATCAGGTAGAATAGATGGCGAGACGCGATGGAAGCCCATGTTTATTTTATATTAACATCTTTTAATTCTTCTCAGGCTCCTTGCCTCTTCTTTATTAAATACTTACATGAATATGCGTATACTGTTGGCACACATACAGCAGGCTACACTTAAATGACAGTAAATGTGGCTCTTTGTTTTCGTGTCGAGAATTAGATGAGGAAATCAATACCACTCTTATGTCACTCAGCGCAGTGGTCAAGATAAATAACCCATTGAAGTCAACTCAAGATGAGAGAGGCTTAAACAAAAAGGTGTTTGAAGGAGGCACAAGAGGAAACAGAAACGGCTCTTTTATTCTTTCCCTCTAAAAATACATCCAGGTAGTCAGACGGACTGTGAGGTGTAACTATGTGCATCATAGCTGGATGGAACATAAATAGAGATTGGTTAATGGAGACGTGTATAGAACAGAAAAATAGCAAAGAGAGGACAGAAATATCTACACGTGGCTACTCGTGTTTTTCTTCATCAGAGAGAGCGCACACCTGAAGAATAGATTTTATTTTTGCTCGAGACTTCACTGTTAACGAGCGCTGTAAGAGGACCGTGAGTTTGAAGTTTTTTCATGGCCGAACATTTCTGTGAAAGCCATCTGAAGCCTCGGATCACAGTTAAATTTCATGAAAAGACCACAAGAAACGGATAAAGACAGACACGGGACAATTAAAGAGGCAGAAACAAGCTTGAGAATGGAATTACAAAAGCAGATGCAGAGTCATTGATTGTAACCACTCAGGAAACAAAATGATGTAATGACACCAAACGCTAGAATACATGAATAACTGTAATCTTCGTGGGCGGACGTTTAACTTGTACCCTTCTGTCCAGGAATACAACAAGTGGTCAAAATGTGATGCCTATCATTGCCCTACATGGCAGAAGCTATCCATATGATAGTAAGGTCAGCTTTAAGAGGCTCTGTGAAGCCCTACTTACAGTAAAGGTGCAAACATTTTCAAAAATGCACTTTAATTATCAACAGAATGTGTTAAAGACGTTGATTTATTATGTTGCAGAGATCTCTACTGATGAAAGCATGCTAACCAGCTAGCCCCAGCACGTCATGTCTCGCTACACAACTTTGTACCTCAAGGGGCCATAGTGAGTCGCTGTAGCATCCAGTTTGCCCCCAATCCAAAAACAAGAAGGTAGCCGTCAGCCGTTACTCTGGTGTACAGAAGCGCTGTAGCAAAAGTCAGAGGATAACAAGCGTCGTAAGGATTCATCCTCTGGTAATCATGAATATCTGCACAAACAGGTTGTGAATGTCCATGCTGCTAGTATGGACAAAACTTAACTTTTGAATACTTGATGACAAACTGCTGTCCCTTTGAAAGAGACAGATTACTGTATACATTCTCAGGACTGTACTGCTGTACATGTATCCGTAATACAGTGATGCAGCCCTGGTCTGACAGGAACATTGATCACTCGCTCGCTGGACATCTTCTTATAATAAGATGTAAAATGGTGGCTTGGAGGAAGGTTGAAGGAGAGGCTGTTGGAGGAACTGTCACAGATGTATTTTCTAGTAATGACTGCCTTGAGAGAGCTGTCTAAAATCTGTACAAAGTCAACACATGGCTCTTAAAACATGTCTCTCTTTGTACGTACTGACTGAAAAAGAAACACAATTTCTCTTATAGAAAAGACCAAAGTCATTTCACTTCACACAAAGGTGGCAGAGAAACAGATATATGCCTTTGTGTGCAAAGCTAACCTCAGACAGCAGGGAGTGGAAGCGTCTTTTCATTTCCTTGTTCAGTTTAAATCTCCTTTTTTTCCTCCTATAATCTATTTGCACCTCACTCTGGCCATTCCTCAGTCCGCCCATCCATCGCTGATTTCCTCACGTCAGGTCCACAGGGTCCGGCAGGGTTGTATGCTGTTGTGCAACAGTGTTATTCTAAGACGCTGTTACAACATCCAAAACGTGTTTCCACTGTTAGGGGCAGGTTTAGAGAGAGTCACCTCCCTCTTCTTAGTTCCTCTCTGGACCCATCAGGCATTAGCAGACCTTGGTGGGGATTAAAGTGGACATATAAATAGTATGGTGGGTTCTAGCATCAGTCAGGTGTGATGATTTGTTTCCTCCTTAAATTATAATCAGCTCGGATCAGATAAACGGGCAGTTATGACTGACTTTAAGAAAGACATGTTCCCTTTCTTTTGAATTTATTTTGATGTAATGATTTAAATCACACTGTTTAAATGACAATATGGCATGACGCATTGCCATTTTACTGAAACCTAGTGTGCTACTTCACAGCTGAGAACACATAAATGAGCATTTGACATTTTATGTTTATTTAAAAAAGGTGAATTTGCCTGAAGATGAATTTAGTCCTCTACAATTTTGTGTACTTCTTCTAGTGAATTGGTCCCTTCCACCTTTAATACATCTCTCGTACACTCTAGCTCTTATGTTCTTCACCAGGGCCCATTACACCTTTTTCTGCCTGATTTGAAGCACTATTTTTGCTCACTCATTTACATAAATAAAGTATCACCCCATCGGAAATGAGGCACAGATTGACCAGAAGTGCAGGGGAGTCTTTTCTCAAAGGCTGGAGCTGTGTGCACTGCAGGAGGATGTCTCGCGGTGTGTTCCCATCCACCTGTTTTTATGCACTTTCCTGCTTGGCAAGCAAAAATAAGGAAAGATTGGGGAGATTAGAAATATAGTAGCAGACGGAAACATCACAGCAATGAAAACATTTTTTTTTTCTTCAAATTTAGATTTATTTTGCACAATTAAAAAAGAAAACATATACAGATAGCAGGGATAGAAAAGTATTTACAGTGCAGGAAGAGGCACCTAAATGATGTTTATATATCACAAATTTAACGAGACTCTAACCTGCCATAAAAATAACATGAATCAACCATAAATGGTTTTTTTAGGTTTGACTGGTGCTCTTTTAATTACATAGTCTTGTCGGGCCCTCTTCCTCTGCTATGGTCTTAATGGTACCCGACTGGAAAATTAGCACCACCATCTGTTTTTTCTCAATGAACAAATTTCTTGAGTGAAAATCCGTGCTACATTTGGATTGAACCTGGTTTCAGCAAAACCTGGCATTGAACTACTCTGTTCATTTTCAATTTCCAAGGGGCCTCTGGATGATCTTTAATAAACCTACAACCAGTCAGTGCAACGAAACGTGTAACGTAGAGCTGAGCAACCTATGAGAGATGCAGCAAATCTGTCTGAATGGGAGGGATGTATCTTGCAGAGCAAATCAGACATGAGCTTGCAGATCGGTCTGCATCCAGGCTTAAATTCAGCATGTCCAAAAACACAAACGTGATAACATTTATGCCCTAATTAGTGATCGGTCTCAGCCTCTTTTATCGCCCCGAGTCTGTGCATCTTTTGGTTTCAAGTTGGCTGCTTGGTCACTGGCATGCCTGCTTATTTTAAATTAAATCCCTAGTTAAGGAGTTCATCGTGACACTTGCGGAGTTTCTTTTGTGTCTGTGAAAAAGCCACCAATCAAGGAAGTGCATTTGAGATGCTCCCATGGCCATGTGTCTTGCGCAGCCTCTCACCAGGGCCGCAGCTGCTGTCGAACTAGCTGACTGAGTGGACGACCTGACGAGCACGCGGTTGATAATCTACTCTCAGGATGATGAGACATGATTTAGATTCCGGCTTCTTTGAAAATATGAGTAATTCTGCCTTAGAAGCGCCCATCTCGGCCATCCTCGTGTTGTTTCCATTAACAGTCCTCTTAATGACCCCCTCTCTCTGCAGCTTGTCGGTTGAGTTCAGACATGTTCTAGTCCTTGGGGACTATAGATAGTAACAGTTTTTTTTCCCGATGTGAAAATTAAACATGGCCTGTTTTTTTTCTCTCTCTACCATCACATGGCTTGTCTAACAGCAGTTCTTCAATTCATCCATTATTTCAACATGCTTGTGAACATTTGTCTTCTTTGTCCCTCCCTCTCAGAGAGCCCGTGTCCTGCTTCCCGGAGGACAGCATCTACAAAGTTTCCCTTCCGCAGGTCGACAGAGACAGCCGAGACGAGTTCGAGAGCCATGTGATGACGGGTCAGGGCCAAGTCAGGGTGCTGTGCCGGGACGACATGTTAATGTACAGGGAGTACGTCAAGAACAGATACATGTGAGACACGGACGGACCTGGATCTCTGTGATTAATATGCAAATCCAGATCCTGAGACTTTTGTTTGTCGCAAGAGACGCTTCTTTGTATTTGTAAAATCCATTTTGCTCCAACTGCTGCTGGGAGTAGACCAACTGGATTTGGACTAACCTATGTGGGTTGATTTTTCTTTCTTTTTAATCAGTGTTATTTGTATGTTTTAATAGCTTCAATTGTTGTCCAGTTATGTTAGTTTTTTATTCATAGAGAGGCGAAGTCATCCCCCGTCCTGTGGACAACCTTGGAACTTTATTTCAGGAAAAAATATGTATGGCAGTGAACGGCAAGGGACGAATAATGGATCCTGTCGAATTGTGTTTGTTGATTTAAAAGATAGTTACACACCCAACAGTCGCCTTATGACGTCGTCTCATTTAACGCTCACAAAAATCTAGCGACTGAAACCTTGTAGATCCGGTCCCATACACTAGCTAGCTCACAAAACTGACTCTCCTTTGACATAACTTGAGCTGACAATATGGCCAGATTTATTGAGATTTTCACCCTTTTTTAATTCTTAATCTGTGCTGCGGTGACAGCCATGTTGGTGTCGGTGACGTTTATTGATCGAGACGATGTAGTTCACTGAGCAAAACACAAAACTAAATTGTATCTTACGACAAACTGCGACTTTTTGGAAAAATTATAATTCAAATTGACGAACGGGATCAAAACATTATTTGTCTCATTGGTGAAATAAGGTCCAAACCAGCATTGGAAGGGCGGGACTCGGCATCACTTCTCCGACATGCCTTAAGAAGCTACCTTTATTGTGTTTTTTATTTGTTACATGTGTTATTTCCCATTAATTAAAATTTTAATTGCAACTCTTTTAAGAAAGCGTATTTCACTATATGTACATTTCAAACATGTGAATTAATGTAAATTGTTTTGACTCATAAAGGTGCACTATGTACGTTTTAGTTAGCATGTTCGAACTCCAAGTCCGGGATGCTAGCTGCACGGCTAACTAAGCTAACTAGCTAATGGCAGCTACAGTTAGCAGCAGTTAGCGGTTACTCTGGTGATATGATGTCACCACATTAGTTTTGAGGATGAATCCGATTGGTGGCCATTTCTTACATACCTACATACTGCACCTTTTAAATCATTTGAATCTTACATGTTGGAACCATTAATATGATGGCAGGCCCAAAGATTATGATTATGATGACTTTGATTTTTTATTTTATTTTTACTCTTTTATTAATTCTGTTAAACTGGTTTCAGGTCATTTGAGTCTATAACAATTGATATAGAGATACATATGTTGTTGTTGTTTTTATGTAAATGCTCAAGAACGACTCCTAACAACAGTCTCACATAATGACTAATATGTACTGTAAATGTTTATACAGGTACTCTTGAGTATTTTTTTTTTCTTTTTTTTTAAAAAAAACAGTCATATATTGCACATTGCATTGTGCCCTTAGATTAAACCAGAATTTAGTTTGTCAGCAGACATCACTAACACACTGATGCTGTGGGTTGATCAATCCCCTTTCTCAGTTTACAAATCTACACACTGATTTTGTTTTGTTTACATTTCCAATGTCGGCTTTTACTGTGTACAGTGGTTCTAAATTAAACATTTATTTATTAACATGACGTGACAGATTTGATTGCTGTTGTCCTCACTGCACTCTACTTAAATACGTGCGCTCTGTTGTTCTCCGCAGTGTTTTGCATTCAAAAGTGGAATATTTCATGCGGCTTCTGTAATTGTCTTCATCCCTCCCACGCTCCTCTACTGTCTTTCTTTCATTCCCTTTCCCACCCCTCGTGCTTCAGATTCACCTTTTTGTTCTCTCTATCACACTTTCTCTTTTCTGCCTTCGTCGCACTCTTTTAGCACTCAGCCTTCACCTCGCAGCTGTCAGAAAATGTGAAATGTGATGAAGTCCGCCTTTACTGTAATGCACACACGCGCGCTTTCAGTTGGCATGCTGATTGACCACTGGTCTCTGCATCAGTGCCTCGTGAGCCTGAGGACGATGGGAAAGGGAGGGGGGGTGCTTCAGCATGTGATGTGTTAGAGAACAACAGGGGAATTAAAGAAAAGAAAAATAACCGCTCCACCGTATTTAAGACCAAATTAATGAAAGATGGAGAAGACGGCATGTGTTCCACACAGCTCACATCTCACCTAAAGTGAAGAGAGCCCCCTCGCCTCTCACTCTGTTTGCCCCAGTCCCCCTTTTCTCCCTCTTTGAAGCCTCTTAGCCGACTCAGAAGGCTTCATCTACATTTTACGTCGATGCTTAGCTTGATAAGATCCCTGCTGTTGCTCTTACTCCAGATGCTGCCATTGGTTTCTTTCTGATGGTCCCCTGAAGTGTCATATTTTTGGTGTGATTTTACCTGCTTTCGTCAACTAATACATTAAGCTCAACAGCAGCGATCTGTAAGTATCAGACAAGGACAGGTTTCTTTGAAGGGGTTTTCTCAGAAGTAAGTGACACATCGCGACAGCTTTAAACTAGTGTTATGAAGAGCCCCGGGGTGGATGGGTTTCAAGAAGACGGTGGAGTTGAAGCACTGCTGGGTCTTCATGGTGATCACATACAGGTGCTCTATGGAAACTTCAGGTGTACTCTGCTTATTCAATTTTGTGAAGGGCTCATTGCATGGCTGAAGTATACAGTAGTCTTAAATCAACACTGTATTTCACCCATGCAATGAGCCCTTCCCTAGATGGAATAAGCGTTGATCAGTTTACATTTTTTTGCTGAACGTTAACACAAATTATACATATTATGTGGGGTTTTTTGTGTCAATGTACAGGTTTACAGCCCTTTACCAAGGCATATCTATGATAATAATTAAACTCTGCTCATAAATGGCTCCAAAGAAGAAGAAAAAACTGGCAGCATTTGGGCCATTTTTAAGTATTAAACAGCAAGTAAGGAACACAAGCTGTTGCTGTTCAGAGTCCAAATTCAACCAGCAAAACCTCAACCACCCGGACATCAAACACTTTTCTTTCACCACTTTGTTGTCATTAATTTAATTTTCTTATTCTTTTGTTTATAACAAAAAGGTTTTCCCTGACCAAAATAAAATTTTCTGAATGTTGTTTAATCTTTGGATCCTGACCCAAATGGGTTCTGATGTAATATCCTGACACGTAGAGTTATATAGGTGAGTAACGTTTGTTCAAAAATGTTGTTGTGAATGATAACGTACTCATGAGCTGCAGTGAGTAAAGTTTTTAAGTTGTAACTGCTGCATTAAAGGTCCAATGTGTAAGAAAGTTGATTTGTGGGTCTCATTCCCAACTCGTGGATACTGAAGCTTTGGGAATGGCGGCCGATCCAACCTACAAAATCACCTTTCTTACATATTGTGCCTGTGAATATTACTATTTTTTCTGTACTGTTTATCTTGTTATAAGAAGGCTGAAAGTTTCCACTCTGCCTGGAACATTAAAAAATACCAAATATCTTAATTTGAGGCACCAAAACAGTCTCATTTAAGCGTAATCTTTAAAATCTCAGTCTGTGTCACATGAAATCCATTTGTTTAACATAATCTCCTTACTTTGGTGTCATCAGTAGCAGCTGCTAATAGATGCTAACCTAAACCTCACTTAAAAATCACTTGTAGGCACGATGAGCTCTTAACCCGTGTAATTAAAAAAAAAAGGCCTTTGTGGAGGACGTGAACTGCTGCCAACATGTGTTCAGATCCGTCGCCTGGGTTTACAGACAGTGCTTAATTTCCTAACTCAATGTTCAAAACTAATTGAATTTGGGCTATTAGCGATCAACAGGTTTTCAGCGGCTCATTAATCGGGTAGTTATCATAAAATCAAGGTCACGATGACATCTCTGGTGAGGCAGGTACACTAAGGGTGGGTCATGTGATCATTAATGCTTGTGACTGATCCTCTCAGGTTGCTTTCCAGGAGCGATAATGTGTGTATAAATGTTGAAGTGTCCTTGAGTGAATACAGTTTTCTTCTCTTGTATTCAACGAAGAAGGAGACATTTGTGGGCCTAAATGTTCGGCTGCCTCACACCTCCAGGACTTTACTATCTTACATAGTTTGAATTTTCTTCTGCTGCTTCCTCGCCCACCTTTCCCGTGTCTAATTACCTGCTCCGTTTTTTTTCCTGAGTAAAAATATCTCCATAAGGGTATCAAGGTAAAGGCTGTGTTTGTGTACGAGCACGTGAGAGCATGTGTGCACTCTCGAAAGTGAGAGCGCTGCCGTCTGTTTTTTCGGGCAGGGCGACTGTAGGCGGTTAGAGTTTGTCTCTTGTTTTGAAGGGAAAAGAGGTCTTTTATGTAAGGCCCTGTTTTCCCTCATGTTTTTATGCTCCTAATGGCAGGTGTCTCATTACACTGAAACCTCTCAGCACACATGGGTATGGATGAATAACTGCATGCAGTCACTGATATTTCTGGGCAGCTTGCTCTTCGTCGTCCTCACACAAATAGAATAAAGATTGAATGTTTGTGTGCGGCGCCAGTGGTGCAGTGTTTCTGTTGGGGTGGAAATTCAATTTGTTGAACGTAGCCCCTCGTAGAAAACAATCATAAATGATCCTGGGATGTGTTTTTGGTCTTGTGTGAGGTTGGGTATCTGCCGAGGTCTGTGACATGAGTCACTAGGCACTTCATGTGACCGCTTAGCTTATGAATGAAGACAACCCCCTCTCCAGCCTCAGTCCACTGACAAAAGGTGGACAAACAGCTGTTGCCTGGAAACCAAAACTGGTTACCATATTGCTGCTTTGAATCTCCCCCTGCTTCCCACTGCTGCCTCTCCACATTTCAACCCATTGTTATCTGACATTTCAGTGGCATGACAGGTTTTTTTGCAGCCACATGTATTAAATTCTTTCTGAAATCAGTTCCTCAACCAGTTCTTTACGTCTCATTTCGTTTAAAAGCAGAGCTATGAGGGGGAAACAGATGCCGGAATAGATGATGTCATGGAAAAGAAAAGGGATGATCTTTAGCAGTTGAAGATACACCTGGGCAATATGGCTATAGAGAGGTGAAGACCCTCCCCTAATGCTGGACCACCAAGGGACCCTGTTTCAGAAAAAAAATATGTACTGTAGATGCAGGGGCAAAATTATCAACAGAATGTGAGGAAACAGCATTTTTGACGCTATGGTCATATATACTGAAGTTAGCATGCTAACCAGCTAGCCCCGGCCCATCCCAGTCCAAAGCTCCTATGCTAGAAGTGTGAACACCAACACTCCCCTGGTCCCCGAGCTCCCTTTCCAAACCACTAGTTCCAAGGCTAAATGAGCTAACCAGCTAACAGCAGCTGCAGTTAGCAGCAGTTAGCGGTTACTTCGATGATATGCTGCCCCCCATTTGTCTTTTTTCCACACAAGTAAAGGGTCATGTTTATATGAGTCTATACTGTACTTTTTGGGGGGGGTTTTTATGTTCGCCTACTATGCTTTAAAATCATTCTCTCTCAATTGTTCAGTGGGGCACACCGGAAGGAGCTTGACTTCGCCGCTCTATAACGCAATTCACGATTATACATATTAACATTGTGAAATCTGCTCAAAAGCTTTTTATACTCGGACTGGGTGACAATATTGAACATCACAATATTTTTGACTGAATACTTTGATATCAATATTGTGACAAAATTGCTGGGGTGACTGATGGTACTCACAAAATGGTAATGGCAAATGCTGATAATAATCATCAGTAATGTGGATATAATTTCACTGTGTTGCAGTGAAGTGAACACCTGCGCAGTATCTCCATAAAATGACATCCCAAATCTAAGAGGAGATATCATGATAACGATAGCCCTTTATCTTTACCTTAACTTTTTTTAGTGAGCAATAGAGAGCAAAAATAAGAGCAGAAATAAAGGTGAAGGTGAGTGAGAACATTGAAGTTATGAAGTGATGTTGAATCACGTGTGTCAGCCGAGTGTGCACTGACTCATAGTTTGTCTGAGGTACTTTAACTTGTTGCAGGAATGCAGAACACAAAGTGCTCTGAAGCCGAGCAGGATCCGTCTCTTGCTCTGGAAATACCTACATGTACGAACAGTACTGTGCCCGACCAACCCCGGAGACAGTTCACGTGTTTTTGCACACTGTATAATATATACACAGTAAATCTTTATGCTAACTTTGTGCATTAGTGCATTAGCTTGTTAGTCAGTCTTTTGTTCCAGGCCATCTGTTACGCCTACACCATCTCCCCCATGTGTGTTTACAATGCCTCTAATCGTTTATCTCTGCGTGTCCTCTCTTGTTGTTTCTCACTCTTACTCTGTTTCATTGCCACCAGACATCTTGTCTCATTAAAGTTCACTCAAAAGGTGAAAATTCAGTCATTATCTACTCACCTTCATGCAGACGGAAAGTCAGGTGAAGTCCACGAAACATCTCTGGAGCGTCACAGCAAAACAGCGTTGTAGCATTAAACAGCTGACGTGCACAGGGACTGGTTTTAAAACGTCATTAAACAACCAAAAAAACATAATAAGGCTCCACACAACTCATCCAGAGTCATCCAAGTGAAGCCCCGACATCCCAAATTGATTTGAAAAGACATTTTTTACACCATCAAGGTGCGCTGGAGCTCGTGCAACCACTTCAGACAGGGTGTGTGCTAACACTTTTAGCTTAGCAGCTAAGATCTCAACTTTAAAAATAGGGTATAAATAACATCCTCAGGGCTTCTGGAGACTTGGATTATGCTGGGCGAGCTGTATGGAGCCATTTTATGTTGTCTTTCAGTTGTTTTTTTCTACAAATGCTGCAACGCTGTTTGTGTTTTGTGGAATACGAAACATCACCCATCTTTCTATCAGCATGAGGGCGAGTAGATAGTGACTGAGCTTTCATTATTGGGTGAACTTGTCCTTTAAAGGCAGGATGTGTAGAGTTTGTCGGTCGTGGTTTGTAGACACAAAATTCAAAGTTGGTCCCTCCTCTCCTGATTTTTTTGGGGAAAATCCTTCTCATCTATTTAACCTTAATGATATTATTTTCAGTCTGTACTGTTACAGTCACTGCAACATTTGATGTGTTGATACAAGAGCTCGACTGATTACTTTCTGCTGTGTGTGGAGGTTCACAACTCTGCAGCGAGCGAAGCCAACACTTGCAATGAGATTTGAGGGATTTTGAGAGTGTCAGCCCTGGTCGTAAGGGGAAATAACAGCATGTGGACCATTATGAGGCACTAAAATGCCCCCCTGTGAAACCACACTCCCGAAACTGGGTGAGATTAGGAGGCGTTCAAGCCAAGTTGACACTCCTGACCTGCTCAGCGTGAAACTCTGGCATTCACTACACCTTTAAATTGTCAGTTTACAGGAGACTCAGGCTTGTTATGCTAATGCCGACAGTATTTGAAGGCAGACATCAGCACTGATCTCTCTTTATTGAATTGTGTATCACAGGTGATTGTCCACTGAAACTTGATTAGCAGGCCTTAAAAACCAGCCGGCTCCACCTGTTCAGTGTGAAACTGTCTGATGACCTCACTGTTTGAAAAAGCACCCAGAAGTCATTCTTGAGTGAAAGTAAAGATTCACGTAAAGTAACATACTGTGTGAAAAGTACTTAAATTAAGTATATACTTAAGTATCAAAGGTACTTTGAAAAGTAAATTATACAAGTTTTAGGGTTAGATCTGAAGTTAAAGGGCTTGTTGTTACATTTTAGCCCCACATGTCTGTGGGTCTCACACCTGGGAGCTTGTGTTTTGGAAACTTTCTTCACTTTTTTCAGGAGACAGTTGTTCTGGGGTTGG
Organism: Pagrus pagrus; assembly: GCF_965226575.1. NCBI lineage: Eukaryota > Metazoa > Chordata > Actinopteri > Spariformes > Sparidae > Pagrus > Pagrus pagrus. The sequence goes on from NC_140200.1 coordinate 10,778,164, forward strand.
CAGAGGTAAGAGAGCAAGAGGCTGGAGTTTCATTTTCTTCACAGCCAGACATCATCTCTCTCTCTCTCTCCCTCTCTCTCTCTCTCTCTGTCTGTCTCTCTCCCTCTCTCTCCCTCTCTCTCTCTGCCGTGACGTCAGTCGGGTTTAAAGCTCCCCTCGCGTGTCTCCGCTCGGATCCCCTCTCGTCCTCCTCCTCCTCTCGTCGTCCTCCTCCTCCTCGCCCTCCTCCTCTTCCTCTCTCTGCTCACAGTCGCCTTCCTCACCGAGCTGAACACCGGCCAATGCTTCACACCACCCGTGCCCTGAGTGTCTGTCCCATGCCTGGGAAGCACAACAAAACCAAGGGCTTCACTTGAGGAGCGAGGATTCAGGGGGGAAACCATCGCGTCCAGTTAAATTTGGATTTCTAAAAAAAAAAAAAAAAAGATATCTCTCATCGGACGAAAGGGCTCTGATATCTGATCTGATATCTCTTATAGGTAGGTATCCTAAACTTTACAGACAATTGTTTCTGTTGGATGCAAATGTTTTACAGTACTGATGGGTATAAGAACGAACTCCTTTGAATATTTGACTAATTTAGAGGAATACTTTTTTTGTTGTTCCTTAATGGATAAAAAACTAATAATTGTGTAGTTATTAAGCGTCACATTGTCTTTAAATCTTTATAAAAGTGTTACAGATCATTCAGAGTTGGATACTGGTGATCTGAATTATGTCCGTACTTAGCTTTCTGTGGATGGAGTTGATGTGATTTCAGCACCGGGGACAGCTCTTCAGTCTGTTACGGCTGCAGAAACTTTTGCAGGGAAAGTCCACCCTAAAACTGAATTTACATTGTGCCCGGCTTCTACACTGAAGCCAGCGTCTGATGCACGGCTGTATGCAAGCTCAAAAATCAGACTCACCTTGTTTGACTGCTGGGACGGAGGGTTTTTCTCGAGATATTCCATCAACACTGTAAAATCTGAAAATGTGACTTTACTTTAAAAAGATCAAGGAAGCTGATTACCTCAAAATTACCAATAAGGTAGTTGAAGTCATTCATACTTCAATACTTAGCGTGTACAACTTGAATTTAATAGTCCACTTTACTTGGTAATTCTGATGTAATCAGTCTGTGAATCACAAGACGAAAATTCACTTGTCTGAGTGTTGTAAGGCGTGGAGCAGCCCCGAGATTAATTCAGCACCCATCACCACCGACTGTTTCCTTTCTGTGCGACACATCAAAAGTGCTGGAGAAGTGATAAAAAATCTGTTTCAGGGTGGAATTTCCTTGTGACTTTGCGTGACTAAGTAATACTGTAAGTGTAAAGTCTACTTTACATGAACCATCATTAACAAATGTTTAATTTATAGTTAATCAAACCTTCTTATTTAAAGTTACTTCACTGGCAACAAACACTGAAATGCTCTGACACATTTATTAAGCACCTTTTTTTATTGTGAAGTTGCAGCTGATGTTTATAAACCTTTATAACTGCTTAATAAATTGATTTTAAAGCATTTCATTGTTTGTTAAATAACAGTTAACTCCTATTTAATTAGCTAAAAGTTTAACATTTATTGATGATGGTTACTATAAAGTGTTGCTTTGTTCGTGTGAATTTTTGCAGTGGGCACTCTTGTATGTCACTGAGTAGGCAGGTCGGCTTAAACAAACATCCTGCTCATATGTCCCCTGGTGCTGTCGTGCAACAACCCTGACTTCTGACTAGATAACTGAAGCGAGAACTTGCCCTCATTAACAAACCAATCTTCTCGTTCCTCTGCTGCCCGCAGGACAAAACGACGACGGCGTGGAGCCATGAACGAGTCGCTGGTGGTGAACGACTCCTCTGCGAGCCCTGTGGCCGGAGAGGCTCTCTCCTGGATGGAGGCTGACTCTCCAGAGCGCAACGGCAGCCTGGAGTTCTCCACCGCCCCGTTAGACTTCGCCATCAACCCATGGGACATAATGCTCTGCATGTCAGGCACCGTCATCGCCTGTGAGAACGCCATCGTGGTAGCAATCATCTTCTACACCCCGACACTTAGGACTCCCATGTTTGTGCTGATCGGGAGCCTGGCCACGGCGGACCTGCTGGCCGGCATGGGATTAATCCTGAACTTTGTATTCCAGTACGTGATCTCCTCCGAGACCATCAGCCTTATCACTGTCGGCTTCCTGGTGGCCTCCTTCACTGCGTCCATCAGCAGCCTTTTAGCCATCACAGTGGACCGTTACTTCTCCCTGTACAACGCTCTGACGTATTTCTCAGAGAAGACGCTGCAGTACGTGCACCTGATGTTAGTGGGGACCTGGGGGGTGTCTCTGTTCCTGGGCTTGCTGCCGGTGCTCGGCTGGAACTGCCTGGACGATCCGGCCTCCTGCAGCATCGTCCGACCTCTGACCCGGAGCAATGTCACGCTCCTGGCCATCTCCTTCTTCGCCATCTTCATGCTCATGCTGACCCTCTACTTCAAGATCTGCAAGATCGTGTGCCACCACGCCCACCAGATCGCCCTGCAGCAGCACTTTTTTGCCACGTCGCATTACGTGGCCACCAAGAAGGGGGTCTCCACTCTGGCCATCATCTTGGGGACATTTGGTGCCAGCTGGCTGCCCTTCGCCATCTACTGCCTGGTAGGGGAGAAGGAGTACCCATCAGTCTACACCTACGCCACGCTGCTGCCAGCCACCTACAACTCCATGATCAACCCCATCATCTACGCCTACAGGAACGCAGAGATCCAGCGCTCCATCTACATGCTTCTCTGCGGCTGCTTTCAGGCCAACAAATCCTACCGTTCCAGGTCACCGAGTGAAGTCTAAAAGACACTAGGGCTCCTTTTGTGCCAGTGTGTGTGAGTGTGTGTGTGTGTGTGAGAAAAGAAAGAGCAAAAAGACAAACCATCCTGTGACCATCGACAATCTGCTTACAACTGACAGTGAATGCTTTTACAAACTCAAGCGGGGGAGGGGTGTGATGCTGGAAATGTGTCTCCCATGCATACTGTATCTGCACTTTATTATGTCTCAACACGAGTGGGGGTGAGATTTTTTTTTCTTTTGTTTTTGTTTTTTTGGAAATGCTGTGAACAAGAAACTCCTGTGAAAAAAAAGAAGGAAAAAATAAAAAGACAAACCTGAATGTGAATGTACTTAAATGAGAAAAAAGGAATGGACAATCTTGCACTTTAGTCTGTGTGTTTTTTTAAATGCCAAAGCAGTATTGTATAGCCCCTTATTGTGTTTGAAACTTGTGAGTACCGTGTGCCATTTTTCTATTTTGTATGGTATCGTCTTTGATGTACATTTTTTTACAAAAAGGAAATAAAAGGAAGAAAAAATCCAGCTGTGTGTGGCTCCGTCACGTGTCTTTACTCTTTGAAAAGGAGTCCTTGTGTTACACCTGACCTATCTTCATTTTCCTTTATATATACGTCCTCTTCACCTCGTTCCAGCCTCTTCCTCCGGAGCACAGGTGGGTCTGTTTGAAGAGACTAATGGCACATTTAGATGCAAGTACCTTGAACCTGAAAATAGCTTCAACATACACGTAGACACAGTTGACTCCTGTTTGCTCAGTCTGTGAGTGTGAGTGAGTGAGTGAGTGAGTGAGTGAGTGAAAGAGAGAGAGAAAGAGACAAACAGATATATAAAGATACCACGAATGTGTGAAAACGTGCCATGTGGTCATGTGCTCAGCAGTTTTGATTACCTCCCGCTCCTTGATGAGCAGGCGTAATGAAACCTAATGTACTGCCAACAAGTCAAACGAGCATTTGCAATTTCTTCCTCGCACTTTACCATCCATACTGACCTCGGTATATGGTCGCAACGATAAGATACGATGCACTCTGCAGCAGGGGACTTGAAAAACGTTTGTTTGGACTGCTGCCTTATCTCTCGATGTGTCTCATCACCATCTACAGCAATGAATCAGGAGTAAAGCGGCCACCGGCACGTGTTTGTGTGTGTGACACAGCGAGAAGGGCGATGATTACAAGTCTGTCCGCTCTCCTAGACAGCAGCTGCAAAGACTCTGAATGAACCTGGCAGCCTCCGCGGCCACAAACACAGCAGTTTATCTGCCAGGCTGTTTAGACAGGTAGCGGCTGAGGGCATCAGAGTGCCACACAGAAACGAAGAGGCTGCTGTAGACCTGCTGCAGGTGTGTTTGGATACATGGATGGATATCTTCTCCTTGTAAAAGTTTATACATGCCAAGCTTTCTTAAACTGACATCAGCACACTTTCAGTAAATGTTTTACTTACAGACTATGAGATCATATAAACCAACATGATCATGATAATACTTGGTGATAACATTTAAAATTAAATGCCGGGGAAGAATGTGACCTACATCCTCCTCGAACAGCTGAATCCCATTTAGCTGCTTCAGCTTCAGGGTCCTGATGTTGTTAATGTTGGGTCACTGTCACACCGTCCATCATTAGTTTAGTTGAAAAGAGACTCATGTCATGTTTTCCTTTACACTTCCTGTCTTTGTCTGTTTTCTATGTTCACTTCATTAGGTAATTAGTCCCTGTGTGTTCAGTCCGTGTGTTTTCCTCTTTCAGTTGGCTAAACGTCTGCTCCCCAGTCCTGCGCTTGCTCCTCGTGTCTCATCAGCGTTCCTGCTTTTGTTCCTCGCTTTTTTGCCAATTGTGTTTTCGTACTTCTCTCTAGTTTTTTGTTTATTTGCCTCGCCCGCTTCATCTGTTTTTGTTGCCTGCCAGCTTAATTTTATGAAAGCTCACTTTTGCTTTTTTCTCACCAACCTTCCTTGGAGTCTGTATTTGGATCGACTTGCTGAAATCCTGGCAGTGTCAGCTGGGACACTTGAATGAACAAACATCATTAATGTTGTTTTTCATACCTGGGCTTTTCCTAACAAGTCGAAATGTATGCATTAAAAAAGGCCTTTCATTTAAACACAACTTTAAAGGCATTTTAAGCCTGGGCCCTACTTTCACGCACAGTATTTTGGGGTCTTAATGACTAACAGTTACAAAATGTTTGGGATTTGCTCGAGTACATCACCTCAGCCAGCAGCAGCCTTTTAAAGTACATCCACATCAACAGAGCACGGTCTGAAGTGCATGGCACATGTGCATTTATGGGGTGTCCAGCTCTACTTTTACCAGTTAAACAGCATAATTGCAGAAGAGAATCGGATCTGCTCATATGTTGGATATTTTCAGGGAGACCTCAGGACAATTTCCACAAGTTTGTAGCAATAAAAACAAGTATTTTAAGACAAAACATGATGTTTTCTTACCCTAAGCAAGTGTTTTTTCTGCCTAAACCTAATCAGAGCATTAGCACAGTGTTGCACAAGATACAAAGGAAAATTGAAAAATTAAAAGAAACGTAAAGTTGCAACACATCTACTCTATTCAATTTTCTCCGTCCATTGGTGTCTGCCTAGTGAGAAAATATCAGATGCGAAGAGATGCAAAAACCTGCCACATGGGACCCCCGCAAAGGGGTGTATCTGGTGGTGTGACTTCCCTTTCCCAGAATATGTAAAGAGAGGGCCCAGATTAAAAAACAAAAGCATCTGTACAGAAGATAATGATGCAGGACCTTCCTTGTCACGTTTTGTTAGCCGTGACAGGTGTGTGTGCTTCAGGGGGGCTCCTTTTATAATCACTCCCGACCAGCAAACACCCACTCATTCAACAGCAAAAAAAAAAAGTCTTGCTGCACTGGGTCCTCATGTGGACTATAATAATCCTCAGTTTGAAAAGCTGTGAAGTCAGTTTGAGGCTGATCACAAAGTAGGGGAAAGGTGAAGGAAGCTGGAGGCCACTAATGGACTGAACACTGAGGCCTAAGCGCTGTGAGATGTTTGTTCAACTTGTTATTTTCTCCACCTCAACAGATGCTGCTTTTGGTCACCCGGTGAATCCGGCAACAGCCTGCTTGTACACAGGGCTCATAGAGTTAACTTGTGGCAACCGGCTGCTGTGTACAGAGTCTCATTTTATTACCAAACTGACTCTTTTGTGTGAACATAACTACACTTAAAGGGTATACGCTCTATGTCTATGTTTCAGAGTTTGGTGTATTAAAGGTGTTCATTTTTTCCTTTGGAGATTTTCCAGCTGACGATGACTTCTTCATCACAGCACATGTTGGTGAAGCCACGTCATAGACTCTCTTTGACAGCAATGTCCTGCTTCACCGTCACACAATTATTACACTCAGTGATCAGGAGCAACCTTTGACCTTTGGAAAAATGTTGTAAACCACTATGACTATAGACTTTGTGGCAGTACTGGCTGTAAATCCTTACAGGCCAGCCCAGCCTACATAAAAATATATACAAAAAACATGCACAACTAGGGGAATGCCCAATGTCCGCAATGCCTCTTCCCACTATAATAAATAAATGTTTCAGAATGGGCCAGGGGCAGATTCAGTATGAGGGTGAGAGCCCCCGGGTGCCATTTCCCACCTCTTTTAAGCCTTTCAATGAGGGTGTCTTCACACCCTGATTGGCTGGGAGGGAAATGCCCCAAGCTGCTTCCACTCCTCAAATCAGGAGTCTCCCCACCTGTGCACAGGTGATCTGAATCACCTGCAATCAGTCATGAGGAAAATCAGCCCAAACAAAGAAAAATAGCAAGTCAAACAATTGGACAGCTACAACTTAATATACACAACTGTAGGTTTGGTTGTAGTTATACTGTACAGTATGCACTCTTGAATGGGAATGTGCGATTTGAACAAGTATATTTTTGATCTTCAATGATTATTTTGAATCTGGAAAGCAGAAGTTAAGTAGCGACACAGCTTTCCTTGCTAAGACTCACCCTACTGTGCCTTTAATTGGCTAGTACTCTGTGCCTTCGCCCTTCTGCACCTCTGATTGGCTTATCCTGATGTTCCTAACATAACCCTCACCAGTCTCACTCCTCATGCCTAAACCTTACCAACAGAAACAACAAAGGCAACCAAAAATATGATAATGAAGAACTGCAGATTTATTTATCTTTTTTAAAGGTAAAAATTGATGCATCATAGATCCTGATTTTTCGCCCATAGGTCAGGCCACAGACACTGGTAGCAGCTAGCTGATGATCGTAGTGGGGCATTAAGCAGCTAAAGAGTAAGATATGTTCATGGTGGAGTTGGTGGAGACTGAAAACAGAGCTAAAAAGAAGTCAAGTGGCCAGAAACACAACTAAAAATAAACTATTGTTGCTCCATCTCTTAAGGACACGTAGATAAATAAGCTACTTTTTGCTAACAAGTTCCCCATATCATCTTCAAAGGTCAATAGGTCAGCTTGTCTCTGCTGTTAAGTGGCCAAAAAAATAAATAATTGCTTATATACTCAATACCTATTGGTATCAACGTGACTACAGAAGTAAGAGTCACATTTCAACAGTGTCAGGAACACGCTTTTCATGTGTGACTTCCAGCGAAAAGTCGAAACGATAAAAAAGGAAAAAGTCATTAAATGTATTTATAAGTCTGCGACATCTCCCCTCAACCGCAAAGAGGACTGTTTATTGTTGCAGAGGTTGATATTAACAACAGTGAAATTCGACTGTAGCCCCCTCACTTTGATATTACATCCATTAGACTAAATAGGGGCTGGTAGCAGTGTTTGAATTATGTAATGCTTGATCGCGGCAGACCTGAGCAGCTTTCCAGGCAATTACCAAAGTACACAGTCGAATGATTCCCTCATTAATAACATTAATTACAGTGGTGTAGCAAATGCTCTCCATAGAAACATTACTATTACTCAGTTAGCCATTAGCTCGATGGAAAAGGCTTTGGAGTTATTGATTATGTAATCGCACAAATTGCTGGGTTTTGCTCCCTTTCTGGGTTTTCATTTCCATATTCATGTGAAGGTGTCGCGGGAAAATTTGAGGTACAGACAGTAGAAGAAGACAGAATCAATGGTGGTATTAATTTCTGATCTTACTCCCCATTGAGAGTGCAGGGTTATCCAGGGATATATATATATATATATATACACACACACACACACACACACACACACACACAAGCACAGACACAGACACGCTTTATCTCTTGGAAAAGCAGAGACAAGCACACATCGGCCACATAAAATCTGCTTTGCAATAAAAGTTATCGTAATTTGCCTTTGTCCCTCTGCCTGTGGCCTGTTCAAACAAGAGTGTGTGTGTGTGTCTGTGTCTGTGTGAGCGTGTGTGTGCACGTGTTGGCACAGCACTGTACTGTATGAGTGTGCTTGTCAGTAGCCTGGCACCTACCAGGATGTGTCATAGGTATTTTGCCAGACTGATGGTGGGTGTTCAGTGCATGTGCTGTCTCTATTGTGCACTGTATATGCTGCCTGCATGCTGTAAAGGTGTAAACGTTTACCCGGTAACTCTGAACCTTTAGAGGAACTCGGTGCATTTCCAACAAAGAGATTAGAGTCTAAATTAAGTTCCTGGAACATTATTTTACTCCATAGAAAGCCTTTGGGGTTTTCTTTCTGCAAAACCAAAGATAAATAGATAGATAGAAGCTTAATGTTTCTTTATGTTGCCACTTTGTTTAGGTTCAGTTTTCTATTTCTCTCTTCTGATAACGCTGTGCTTAGGTTTTGGGGCAAAAACCCATTGGTTAAGGTTAGGAAAACATCATGGTTTGGCTTAAAATACCTGATTTAGTTGCCAAAAAACAGCTTGAGATGGTCAAACTTCTTATGAAAAATAGCCGGTTTTGGTCTACACAACAACAGCTGGAGGTGGTCTGACTTCCTGGTTTTGTTCGTCACGTGCCTCACCAGGTACAAATCTACTGTGGAAGTATCTGTGGTTTGCAGAAATGTTAACTGCTAACATTATATCTTGATGACTGGGCTGTTGGGCCTTGCAGTGCTGAACACATTTGACTCCTCGAGTATTTTGCAGCATTTTTATTAAATCTGCAGCTGCAAGCCAATTGTTTTTTTGTTCATTGTGTTTCGACACATCAAATGGAGTCACAGAAGAAAGCATATGACGGATGAATTAACGTTGTTGATGTACAGTAGTGCAAAAAAAACGACTTGTGAAAACAGCCGTTGCTTTTTCATACATCGGCTGACTATTTTGCTTAATCCTCGCTGGTCAATCGACTGCGGTGGAAAGACAGACAACGGCGGGCAGAGGGAACCTTCAAGTACCCATAAAGGTCATTCCTGGGACTAAGAGTCCTGTGTACTTAGGGTGGAAATGCAGAATGTACCAGTATGTTTAAGAGAGAGGGAGAGGGACAGGGCACATTAACTCATCTTCCCCCGGCTTCTCAGAAAAACACTGTGGGACGTGGCGAGCGTGAGAGAGGGGTATTTTTCAAGGTACAATGAGCGTACAATGAGTGCGGTGGACAGGACAGCACTGCATAAAGGTTTTCGCTTTGTACTCACACTAATTATGTTTACTGTACAGGGTAAACTACACATAAACAGGCCAGAATGACCTCACATTTACGTCATCCATCTCAAAGTGAATAAAATCTCTGGACAGATTCAAATTGATTTGAGCTTTTGATCAAAGTGGACTGTCACTGTGCATAGTCCTCTGAAACTCATGAATAGCACCATACACATCACCAGGTGTATAAGTGTATGGATTATAAATGAATATGCATACATCGAGGCAACAAGGCACTGCATTATCAAATCAGCTTAAAACGATTAAATCCCAGTTTATGTTGCTCATGTTCACTTCTCCACTGACTTGTAGACAAGACGTAACCTCTTAAATGCCGATTCATGTTCGTATAGTTCACGTTGAACAAACTTGGAAAGACTCAACCGCCCAAAATCCCGCAACAGAGTCCTTCAATACCCTGCAATATGCAGGTGGGAATTTTCTTTACTCAAAGCAGAAGCGAGGCCACCATTTTGAAGTTGTCGGCCCTGCAGCTGGATATCATTTCAAAGTAGGTTTGTAAAAACAAAATGTGAGCAATTTTCTCCAAAATGGAGCATTGTGCAGCTATGTGTGATTTTTTTTTCTGCCCTCACTCAAATCATAGTGTAATGGCGCAGCTTGTAAGTTAGCCTACTGTTTCAAAAGCAAGCTAGCTGCTAGCCGCTAGTGTTGTAGCTTGCATTGAAATGTTGCAGTGGCTGTTGCTAGCGGTTTTTATCACAGAAAGGTAGAAGAACAAGATAATTCAGAAAAACATAACCTTTTCAGTATTAATGAGCTAGTGCTATCAACATTATGTGTGCCCATACATGTTAACCATAAGCTCTAGCTAAGCTAGCTGGCTAGTCAAGCTAATCAGGTGAGCTAGAAAGCTTGTCAGTGTACATTGCATTCAGCAAAAAAGGAGTCAACTGTCTCCTCTGGTCTCAGGGCAGAAGTTGTTTTGTAGGATTTTCCTCATGGCTGTTTAGTCTCATCTGGTCCAAGGGCAGAGACCATTGTTTCCCACAATGTTGTCTGAGGGCGGGTGAATCAGTCCTGGTCTCAGGGCAGAAGTCCTATTTTTCTGTTCTCAGGGCAACATAGTTGGAAAAAAAGGAGTCAACTGTCTCCTCTGGTCTCAGGGCAGAAGTTAACTGAGGGCAGGTGAATCTCTCCTGGTCTCAGGGCAGAAGTCCTATTTTTCTGTTCTCAGGGCAACATAGTTGGAAAAAAAGGAGTCAATTGTCTCGTCTGGTCTCAGGGCAGAAGTTGTTTTGTAGGATTTTCCTCATGGCTGTTTATTCTCATCTGGTCCCAGGGCAGAGAACGTTGTTTCCCACAATGTTGTCTGAGGGCAGGTGAATCAGTCCTGGTCTCAGGGCAGAAGTTGTCTGAGGGCAGGTGATTCCCTCCTGGTATCAGGGCAACATAGTTGGACAAAAGGGAGTCAACTGTCTCCTCTGGTCTCAGGGCAGAAGTTGTTTTGTAGGATTTTCCTCATGGCTGTTTATTCTCATCTGGTCCCAGGGCAGAGAACATTGTTTCCCACAATGTTGTCTGAGGGCAGGTGAATCCCTCCTGGTCTCAGGGCAGAAGTTGTCTGAGGGCAGGTGAATCCCTCCTGGTCTCAGGGCAGAAGTTGTCTGAGGGCAGGTGAATCTCTCCTGGTCTCAGGGCAACATAGTTGGACAAAAGGGAGTCAACTGTCTCCTCTGGTCTCAGGGCAGACGTTGTTTTGTAGGATTTTCCTCATGGTTGTTTAGTCTCATCTGGTCCAAGGGCAGAGACCATTGTTTCCCACAATGTTGTCTGAGGGCGGGTGAATCAGTCCTGGTCTCAGGGCAGAAGTCCTACTTTTCTGTTCTCAGGGCAACGCAGTTGGACAAACAAAGTCAACTGTCGCCTCTGGTCTCAGGGCAGAAGTTGTCTGAGGGCAGGTGAATCAGTCCTGGTCTCAGGGCAGAAGTCCTATTTTTCTGTTCTCAGGGCAACGCAGTTGGACAAAAGGGAGTCAACTGTCTCCTCTGGTCTCAGGGCAGAAGTTGTTTTGTAGGATTTTCCTCATGGCTGTTTAGTCTCATCTGGTCCCAGGGCAGAGACATTTGTTTCCCACAATTTTGTCTGAGGGCAGGTGAATCTCTCCTGGTCTCAGGGCAGAAGTCCTATTTTTCTGTTCTCAGGGCAACATAGTTGGAAAAAAGGAGTCAACTGTCTCCTCTGGTCTCAGGGCAGAAGTTGTCTGAGGGCAGGTGAATCTCTCCTGGTCTCAGGGCAGAAGTCCTATTTTTCTGTTCTCAGGGCAACATAGTTGGAAAAAAAGGAGTCAATTGTCTCGTCTGGTCTCAGGGCAGAAGTTGTTTTGAGGGATTTTCCTCATGGATGTTTAGTCTCATCTGGTCCCAGGGCAGAGACCATTGTTTCCCACAATGTTGTCTGAGGGCAGGTGAATCAGTCCTGGTCTCAGGGCAGAAGTCGTACTTTTCTGTTCTCAGGGCAACGCAGTTGCACAAAAGGGAGTCAACTGTCGCCTCTGGTCTCAGGGCAGAAGTTGTCTGAGGGCAGGTGAATCAGTCCTGGTCTCAGGGCAAAAGTCCTATTTTTCTGTTCTCAGGGCAACGCAGTTGGAAAAAAAGGAGTCAATTGTCTCGTCTGGTCTCAGGGCAGAAGTTGTTTTGTAGGATTTTCCTCATGGCTGTTTATTCTCATCTGGTCCCAGGGCAGAGAACATTGTTTCCCACAATGTTGTCTGAGGGCAGGTGAATCAGTCCTGGTCTCAGGGCAGAAGTTGTCTGAGGGCAGGTGATTCCCTCCTGGTATCAGGGCAACATAGTTGGACAAAAGGGAGTCAACTGTCTCCTCTGGTCTCAGGGCAGAAGTTGTTTTGTAGGATTTTCCTCATGGCTGTTTATTCTCATCTGGTCCCAGGGCAGAGAACATTGTTTCCCACAATGTTGTCTGAGGGCAGGTGAATCCCTCCTGGTCTCAGGGCAGAAGTTGTCTGAGGGCAGGTGAATCCCTCCTGGTCTCAGGGCAGAAGTTGTCTGAGGGCAGGTGAATCTCTCCTGGTCTCAGGGCAACATAGTTGGACAAAAGAGAGTCAACTGTCTCCTCTGGTCTCAGGGCAGAGACCATTGTTTCCCACAATGTTGTCTGAGGGCGGGTGAATCAGTCCTGGTCTCAGGGCAGAAGTCCTACTTTTCTGTTCTCAGGGCAACGCAGTTGGACAAACAAAGTCAACTGTCGCCTCTGGTCTCAGGGCAGAAGTTGTCTGAGGGCAGGTGAATCAGTCCTGGTCTCAGGGCAGAAGTCCTATTTTTCTGTTCTCAGGGCAACGCAGTTGGACAAAAGGGAGTCAACTGTCTCCTCTGGTCTCAGGGCAGAAGTTGTTTTGTAGGATTTTCCTCATGGCTGTTTAGTCTCATCTGGTCCAAGGGCAGAGACATTTGTTTCCCACAATTTTGTCTGAGGGCAGGTGAATCTCTCCTGGTCTCAGGGCAGAAGTCCTATTTTTCTGTTCTCAGGGCAACATAGTTGGAAAAAAGGAGTCAACTGTCTCCTCTGGTCTCAGGGCAGAAGTTGTCTGAGGGCAGGTGAATCTCTCCTGGTCTCAGGGCAGAAGTTGTCTGAGGGCAGGTGAATCTCTCCTGGTCTCAGGGCAGAAGTCCTATTTTTCTGTTCTCAGGGCAACATAGTTGGAAAAAAAGGAGTCAATTGTCTCGTCTGGTCTCAGGGCAGAAGTTGTTTTGAGGGATTTTCCTCATGGATGTTTAGTCTCATCTGGTCCCAGGGCAGAGACCATTGTTTCCCACAATGTTGTCTGAGGGCAGGTGAATCAGTCCTGGTCTCAGGGCAGAAGTTGTCTGAGGGCAGGTGATTCCCTCCTGGTATCAGGGCAACATAGTTGGACAAAAGGGAGTCAACTGTCTCCTCTGGTCTCAGGGCAGAAGTTGTTTTGTAGGATTTTCCTCATGGCTGTTTATTCTCATCTGGTCCCAGGGCAGAGAACATTGTTTCCCACAATGTTATCTGAGGGCAAGTGAATCCCTCCTGGTCTCAGGGCAGAAGTTGTCTGAGGGCAGGTGAATCCCTCCTGGTCTCAGGGCAGAAGTTGTCTGAGGGCAGGTGAATCTCTCCTGGTCTCAGGGCAACATAGTTGGACAAAAGGGAGTCAACTGTCTCCTCTGGTCTCAGGGCAGAAGTTGTTTTGTAGGATTTTCCTCATGGCTGTTTAGTCTCATCTGGTCCAAGGGCAGAGACCATTGTTTCCCACAATGTTATCTGAGGGCAAGTGAATCCCTCCTGGTCTCAGGGCAGAAGTTGTCTGAGGGCAGGTGAATCCCTCCTGGTCTCAGGGCAGAAGTTGTCTGAGGGCAGGTGAATCTCTCCTGGTCTCAGGGCAACATAGTTGGACAAAAGGGAGTCAACTGTCTCCTCTGGTCTCAGGGCAGAAGTTGTTTTGTAGGATTTTCCTCATGGCTGTTTAGTCTCATCTGGTCCAAGGGCAGAGACCATTGTTTCCCACAATGTTGTCTCAGGGCAGGTGAATCTCTCCTGGTCTCAGGGCAGAAGTCGTACTTTTCTGTTCTCAGGGCAACACAGTTGGACAAAAGGGAGTCAACTGTCGCCTCTGGTCTCAGGGCAGAAGTTGTCTGAGGGCAGGTGAATCTCTCCTGGTCTCAGGGCAGAAGTCCTATTTTTCTGTTCTCAGGGCAACGCAGTTGGACAAAAGGGAGTCAACTGTCGCCTCTGGTCTCAGGGCAGAAGTTGTCTGAGGGCAGGTGAATCTCTCCTGGTCTCAGGGCAGAAGTCCTATTTTTCTGTTCTCAGGGCAACATAGTTGGAAAAAAAGGAGTCAATTGTCTCCTCTGGTCTCAGGGCAGAAGTTGTTTTGTAGGATTTTTCTCATGGCTGTTTAGTCTCATCTTGTCCCAGGGCAGAGACATTTGTTTCCCACAATTTTGTCTGAGGGCAGGTGAATCTCTCCTGGTCTCAGGTAGAGTTGTTCTGATTCCGATGCCAGTATCGGAAATGCCTCCGATACTGCCGAAAATGCCGGCATCGGCGAGTACTGGAGTCCAGGCACCGATCCGATACCACGTAATTTATTAGCGCCTAGCTTCGTTAGCTCCGAGATTCTACCAGATATGTGTCCGCTGCGTTACGGCTCCGGTACGGTTTGGCTCCATCGTCCTCGTCCGGCAACCCCCACCAGCTGTGTTTTGAGTCCGCCACAGCCCAGCTCCGCCGATCAGCTGGAGTTAAGAAACCGAGGAATTCCCGCGATGATTATATAATCACACACGACCGCAGTTATATGTATGTGTTATAAACACAACAACACGAAGTGTTCCCGACTGAAGGATTAGAAGAAGAGCGCGTATTTGTCTCTTATTTGAGGTTTTTGTGCTTGTATCAACACGGAGTGTTTTATTTTGAAAATTAACCGGATGTCATGTTATTATTTCGTGTCTGACTTCCTGTCTGCTCTGTGCTGAATTTGGCTTTATACTGTTCTATTTAAAAATAAATGGCTTTCATTTGCTGTATTCATTCATGTTTTACAAAGGGTTTAACCTGAGCCAGGCCTTACCACATTGACAATCATATCACAGTCATGCAGGCGTAGTATGATATATATAATTTTTTATAACACACTGGTATCGGTATCGGTACTTGTATCGGCCGATACCCACAGCATAAGTATCGGAATCGGTATCGGGAGGGAAAAAATGGTATCGGAACATCTCTAGTCTCAGGGCAGAAGTCCTATTTTTCTGTTCTCAGGGCAACATAGTTGGAAAAAAAGGAGTCAATTGTCTCCTCTGGTCTCAGGGCAGAAGTTGTTTTGAGGGATTTTCCTCATGGATGTTTAGTCTCATCTGGTCCCAGGGCAGAGAACATTGTTTCCCACAATGTTGTCTGAGGGCAGGTGAATCAGTCCTGGTCTCAGGGCAGAAGTTGTCTGAGGGCAGGTGATTCCCTCCTGGTATCAGGGCAGAGGTCGTATTTTTCTGTTTTAAGGCAACATAGTTGGACAAAAGGGAGTCAACTGTCTTCTCTGGTCTCAGGGCAGAAGTTGTCTGAGGGCAGGTGAATCCCTCCTGGTCCCAGGGCAGAAGACGTATTTTTCTGCCCTCAGGACAACTTTGAGTAATGAAAATTCCCGCCTGCCTGAAGCATGCACACAGTTCAAAACAATGACAGCTAAAACGCCTGTCAGCTTTGTGTAGAACACACTGTAGCTGTATCAGGTGCACAGAGTCAACAGGAGGTTACCATCTGTATCTGTGGATTAACTCCTGGTCCCTCTGAATGGTCATTGAAGACAAAAGGTCACACTTAAAGACTAAAAGATGGAGGGAATGAAAGTCTCCTGTCATACAGTACAGGAATTCTTCCCTTTTAATTTGTCATGTTTCATAACTGAAGGAGAGCAGGGCTTTGTGATGCCACGTATTAGGCTCTGTGCTCGTGCTTGTGCTTGTGCTTGTGCTTGTGCTCGTGCGGTGAGTGGCCGATCAAATATTAAACACATTCTGGTTTCGTTTTGACCCTTTTAGGCCCCATTTAGCTTGAATTTCCATGACCAGGTCAAATTGACCGAAGCATTATTTGATTATGTAGAATCGGCCGGCTATGCTTAAAACTGAATATATTCACAAGTTCATTACAGCTGCAGGCAAGGAGAGAAAGCATTGTACTGAATAAAATGTCTTTAACACTATCTGGAGTGAAGCAGATCAGTTTGACCTGGTTAAAAAGGCCGTTTTGTAAAACTGTCTGATGCTTCTACAGGCCTTTCTCCCCATTACTCCTTCATTCACCCTCATCACCTGCCATCAGACTACCTGTCTGTAACCAGTCTGGACAGCGGTGTAGCCCTCGACTCTAAAGAGACACTCCTGTAACAAATCAACTAACCCTCTCCTGCTCCCCTCTACTTGACTCTGCTCTTATCTTCTGTTCAAGAGAAACTTCCATGTGCTTATTAAGAGATGTATCACCACTCCGAATACAGCGATGATGACTAATGTAGAAATTAGTTGCAGAGGGGATGAATTCAGTCATGACCAGCCTCAGGACTCAAGAAAAAATGACTTGAATCATTATATGGGCACGATGACTTAACTACTCACTATTAGCTGCTTTTAATGCTGGCATTTTGAAAGAAATTAGCTTAAGATACTTTTAGACGCCACTCAGGATGACAGCCGGGTTAATGCATGAAGTGCACGACTTCAAGAGTGATTTAAATCCCAAAATAAGATGAACTGAGCCCAAATGATGTGTAATGGTATTAAGTAGAATGAAAGTGAGATTATGAGAAGTATGAGTATTATGGAGCACATTTTGTTATGCTGTGTGTGTGTGAGTGTCGGAGTTATCTACAGTGAAAGAGATGTCTTATCCGATCAGGTGTGTTCACTGAGTAAGTCGAGACAAATCAAGTTTTAGGTGCGGCACTAGATGGGACAAAACTTGGCTTTTGTTAATTGGAGAATGTACACACAACAAAACAATGTTCATACATGTCTGTGACACAAGGTCATGTGACCACGGGTAGAAAAAACACCTCAGATGTCCATCGTTATAAAATATAATTAAGTGCAATCACTCAGATGTTGCACTTAGGTACAATTTTGAGATTTCCTGTAGTTTTAGAATAAACTAAAACATCAATAACATTAGAAAAATAGTGAATTGACATGTCTAATGTAAAAAAATTGTGAATAACCATACAAATTACATTTATTTTACGAAATACTTTCACAAAAGAGTTGATTCCATTCAATTCCTGTATGACTAAATCAGATTACTTCTATCACATATTGCACCGCCGCTGCACACACATATATCCAAACAGGTATGTGTGGAGACATACAGCAGAAAAGACACCCAAATTAAATCCGACTGAAATATGACGAAACATTTGACATAAAAACCTTTATGATGTAATATGGCTGTGTACCGGCCAAGAAGGGCAGCAGGGAGGGTTCAATCCCTGAAGAGATGAACGTACAGCTTACATAAAGACATCGGACCTGAGTGCAGACGCTGAACCTCCACCTGCAGCAGGTGAGCTTAAACATCCTTCTGCCTCCCAACCAGAAGGATGCAAAGTGACAGCTGGCATTTTGGTGCTCAGAGAGACCTATTTTAAAACTATTTTTTCAGAGTCATGTACTTTCTTAACTCGAGGCCACTTAACAGTGAACACAGGGTCGGTCAGGTCAGGAGTCTGACTGTGCAGGAGCACATGAGGATTGTTGATTTTAGGGAAGAGTAAACACTTAAAAAAATATTCAAAGGTCAAATCCAGAATCTAAAAAGAGCACTAAATAGTGTCATTTACCTAAAATAATCAGACTAATTTGTGACTTTGTTACTTATCACCTCCGAGGGGCACATTTCACGTGTTTTTAAACGAGCAATAATATCAAACGACGTGAGAATGAATATTTGATTATATTCAGAGGCCATAATTATCCTTTAAATCCCACCACGAGTGTTGCATAATGGGGCCTGTTTACATTTGTTTTATCTGGGGATGGGAGATTGAGAGTGTGTAGGCGTGCCGTGCACTGTGTTGGTGATAATAGAGTGTGTAGGAGGGAGGGCACACAAACAATTGTTCACTGGGCTCTCCTGTCTTACTTTAACTGAATTATCAACACAGCCAAAGATTTCCCCTGTGCATCCAAAACAAAGAATCCAAGCTATTTTTATTAAGGATCATTCCTTTAAATAGGTAAATGTGATGATCTCTATGAAAACCAGTCAAAACGTGCTTTAAGAATATGTAACAACGGCTGAATAATCACACGTGATATGAAAATGTAATAAGAAAACTGGCGGAGGAAATTGCTGCAACCTTTTACAATAAGATTGCAAATTATTCCAATCAAATTCACCTCCAGACTGAACAATAAACTTTTCTTTTACAGTGCAGGAGAAGGGTTAGGCGACGAAACACACGAAGAAAATGTTTCTCGAGCGACAATAATAACAGATAATAGGACAGAAGTCATCGATTTACCAAGTTCGCACACTTTTTCTGCGTTTAACTGCACGACTCACGTTTTTACCAGGGGAACTCTCTGTGAAAGCAAACCATTATTTCTCTGAGTAGATGCATTTCTCTGCTGAATGGGAACATGGCTAATGAGGAGGAGACGGACTCAGATGATTCTCAGGTCTTTAAGAGAGCCATTATAGACAATGCGAGGAAAATCAATATCAGGAATGTCGTTTCTTCCTTCTTTTTCTTTTCTATAGAGAGAAGACCTTAAGACATTTTACCGTCTCGTCCTCAAACTGTTCCTTAGTGTATCACTATTTGCACCACGACTGTCTCTGGGTGTACGTTCCTCTGAACTTCTCATACACTGAGACGTCTGCTCTCTTAACATGTTTAACTTTGTTTGTATTATTTCTTGAACAAGTTTGATTTTCTTTTATCAAATTCACGACACATCCAATCATGACGAATTTGGCCCTCTATTGAAGCTATGAGTCATGTAATGACTTTTTAAATGAACGATTTCCAATACGAAGGCACTGCAGATAATCAAACCTATGAATTACAAACAATACAATCACCAGGCTTCCCAAAATGTGGCAGTAACAGTTGCACTTGTTTTTTAGTGTTTTAAAAAAAACCATTTATAAACATGTTTGGCATCTTTTCAGCTTTTATTAGCAGATGGATGCATGACCAGCATGAGTATCAAAACAGAAAATACATTCTTCAGGGTCTCTATTTGTTGTACAACTCACACTTAATCAAACGTATCAAATATTTTCTTCCAATCAATTGCACACATGGCATACTTACCATGTATTATCACATGATTTACACGTGAATGCTTGGCACCATTAGATGAAGCATCTCCTTCATATATATAGCAATAATACAGCATGATCACGCTGGTTTGGTTGTGGCATAAGGCAAACTTTATATATGAAATTGTCTATTTAGGTGAAAATCTGTTGTATACATTCTTGTTGAAAGGTCTTTATACAGCAGTGAAAATAAAAACTGACGGTGCACAAGCTGGGGAAAAGACAAAACTCATTCTACTGAGACTCTTAGTGTGAAACCGTCCTGTGTCACCTGCAGTAGTGTATAGATGTTGAGTTTGTAAATCGGGATTATCATGGGATAACCAACGAGAAAGTGACACGCACTGTTGTATTACTCAGTTTAGTCACTTGATAGTTAAGTACTGCCACAACCAGTGCCGTTAAGAGATGATAGCAGCTTTCTTACTCTTTGTCTGTTCACATAATGATACACACGCTTTACATTTGTAAACAGTTTCCAAAAAGCAGGGACAGAGCGCAGAGAGATATATTTTTAAAGTAAAAGCCATAATTAAGGTTCAAACATGCTTAAATCACTAACTTTTCAGTCCAAGAAGCCATGGTGGGTTTTCTGTCTCTGCAGGATAAACCCAATATGACCACCAGATATCAAGTATATGACAGTGGTGCCATCTAGAGGCAGAACTGAGGTACTCCATCAACGAACGTCTGAAAGCTTTCCCATGCATTTAATCCCTGTGTACAGTCCTTATGTTTTATTACATGTCAACATTGTCCTGAGGTGGTTTTTCAGTGGGTCCCTTTAAAATACCAGGTGGCATCATGACTCCTCTTCATTGTAGAAAAAGATGTAGTAGAAGAGGGCACTGAAAACCAGGAGAGCGACTGATAGCAGCATGTTCTTCCGATTCTCTCCTCTTAGTGTCTCCAGCTCCTTATCTAGAAATTAAAAACAAATATGATGTGAAGGCACTGAACGTTAAAGCATTAAAGTGGTCACGACCTGCAATCGCTCCACTAGAGACATATTGCACTAAGGACAGTCTGGATGTACAGGAATGAACTATACATGGCTCTGATAGAAAATCAGACGTTTCTGTGACTTTTCAAGGAAACTCAAAATCACTTCTATGACTTAAAAATCCTTCCTGCTTTTAAAAGGGGCACTTTGTAGTTTTGGAGGGATGTTTAGATATATTATTTTTTTCCCATAACAGTATAAACAAGCTGCAACAAAGTAAAACAGTATGAAACTGCACCTTTAAACGTTGTTTATCGAAAGTTTATTTGTGGCTACATGAATGGTAAATGTAGTCCTTCACTCATTAAAACAGCCCAGAGCAACACACCCATGCAAAACAGTGGTCTTTGCACACATACACTTAAATCTAGAATGACATCCCATATTACAATAGATCAATAACCTTTTATACACGTTTCAAACGCGCCTGCAACCACTAATCTCACTCACTCCACTTATTTCTTCACCTCCATAGTGTCTGTGTAGGTGATCTGTACAGACTTACCTAACTTTTGCACCCTCTCATTCATGATTGACATTTCATCTTCCAGTTCCTGCCTGTGGATCAAGCAGCACCATTAATCAAAAGTCATTCATTAGGTTTTTATCTTAACAGCTAATGAGGTGCTGACAGAAAGTGGTGACTTTAACTGTCACAGTCTCCATCACCATTTACATCTCCATCATCCTCACCTTTCCTTGTCAGAGAGCTTCTCTTTCCTGCTCTTGAACTCTGCCCTCTCCAGGTTGTCTTTACAAAGCGTCCGCCTCTCCTCCAAACGGTCAATCTACAACATTTATGAACAGGATGTAACAGGAAGTTTAGCTAGATAGCACATTAACAGAGACAGTAACCAGACATGAATGAATGAAACTTGTGTAGCATTAGCAAGCGCAAGCCAAAGCTAACCTTCTAGCTGACGTTAGCTAGCTAGCAAAAGCCAACGCTCTAAAAGTCTCACCTCGGTGGCGACACTGACTTTCTCTCGTCTTTTATCTTTTAATTTGGCCATTTTGTGACCGACTGATGACAGCCTGGATGAGCTGGATAAACTGTGACTATGCGGAAGTGTTTTTCCTTCTTCGTAATCTTCTTCGTTGGGCTTTAATGGCTGTGGTGGCAAACCTGCTTACAGGCGCATTACCGCCACCTACTGGCCTGGAAGGTGGCGCAGTATATTGGCAGGGGGAAAAAAAGGACAAAAACATTTTAAAAAATAAATTAAATGAATAGAATTGATTATCTCTCTTAACTCTGTTTCTTTTGATAAGTTAAATAGGCAGTGTAGGCTACTTTCTTACTTTTTTTATACTAGCACTTGAGCTAGCTAGCTAGCTGCACCTGAAGTCACCAATTAACACCTGTGTTAGCCTGATTTTAAAATACAGTCATGCTTTTAAAAAAATAGGCTATTTATTAAACTTATATTACAGATATAAAATACATCATTGCATAATCTTTGTAAAGTCAGTCTATATTTTAAAGAGTTAAACATTTTTCCTTACATTATCAAGTCATTTTCATACATGCTAACGTTAGCTTACATTAGAAATATTGCTATTAGCTTGGCTGTTGTGCCTCCCAGACTGAAGCTGTCATCCTCTCTGCAGCGGACAGGTGAGCCAGAGTCCAGAGAGCTGTTGTTGACCGCTGTTAATCGGATTATGTGACCTAAGAGGACAGGACATGATCAGCTGAGAAGGAAAAGGGACGAGGCTGTCTGTGCTCGTCTCTACCAGCGTCTTTTATTTGAGTAAAATAAAATGCCTCTCTTTATAAACAGGGATCAGATATTCGCACATCAGGTGCACCTGCTGGAGCACAAGCTGAGGGTGAGTTAGTGGAGTGTGACATTAGTTTAATAGAAGTTGACCAGGGACTCCAAATAACTCTGCACACTCTCTCTTAAATGTCCTTTTGTATATTATATATATTTCACTTTGTTTTCAGAGCAAAGAGGAGCGAATACTGGAACTGGAGACTGAGAATGCTATTCTACATTTAAGACTTGCAGAGGTAAGAAGATATCTGCCATTCATTACTGACGGGCTTAAACCTGTAGGCCTCCCTGATTACTCTATTCTGGATGAGCTCGAGTCTATTATATTTATTCCTTCTTCCCCTGAGTTGGCTTCTCTGTGAACGGCTGTTTTATCTGAATGACTGTTTGTGCCATGTGTGTGTTTTTGTATGTTGTAGACACTTGTATTAAGGGGGCACTGTGTAGTTTTGGAGAAGAGAGTCAAACTCTGAATTTTAATATTTACAATATTAATCCAAACTCAGGAATATTCATTTTCTCCATAACTGATTAAACAAGCTGCTCTCAGAGGATAATAAGCTCCCCAGAACACTGTTTGATGCTAGAAAGGTGGCAGGGTCCGCCAAATTGAAGCTGTGTTGTCCTTTAATGTCAGTTTGTTCATTCAGTCATGAAGTTTGTTTATTCTGTTTATTGATCTTTCTTCTCAGATTAAAATGTATTCCCCAAAACTACACAGTGCACCTTTAAAGTCAGCAGGTTTCTAAATCTCTCTGGAAGTTGGATCTTGCGATTTTAATTGTACTCAAATGTGTATCCAAGAGGCTCACTCTATATCGTATATATAAACATTGATACTATTTGTATAATCAGTAAACGGGTTTTAAGTGATCTTTTAAAGAAAAAAAGTCTATCCTCTGATTCCAGCTTCTTAAATGTGTATATTTTCCGGTTTCTTCACTCTTCTGTGACAGTAAACTAAATGTCTTTCGGTTGTAGATAAAACAACAGATGTAAAGTTGATAGTAGTTGTTTGTCGCTGCCCTAGATCCAAATACAGATGGTTTATGTTGTCTGAAAACAGATGCCAACAGATATTTAGGCTACTAATTTTACCTACATGCTTTATTTCTCATATTTCCCTCAAGACACAAGTCATACTGTCGCTCAGCATAAAGAAAATATGTATGAATGAAGTGGCAGAGCGGCGCAGAATAAGTATGTTTATGTTCTTTCCTCCAGTGTCTGGGGAAACTCCGTCGAGACCAGGAAGAGGAGCCCAAGGACCTGAACCATCACCAGCACCAGAGGAATGCACAGAGGATCACCCGGTCGGCCCTCGCCAAACTCCTTCACGAGGTCCAGGTATGAGCGCGTGTGCACACGGAAGGTTGTGAGTTGTCTTTACGTCTGTTTTGTTGAGGTGTTTCAATGAATATCATCCGAAGTCAAGAAAGGAAAGTAAGCGCAGCCATACACAATTAACTTGTGCTCTCTGTGTGTTTGTGGCAGGCTGTGAAGCAGGACTTGAGTGAAGTTTTTGCCGTGTATTTGAGTTTCGCCACGGAGCTGGAGGAGCAGAGCAAGCAGCTACTGAAAAAAGTGGAGCAAGCCAGCTGTTCTCTGAATGGTCACAGTGCAGACGAGGTTCAGAGTGAGTATCTGAGTGTGTGGCACCGTAGATGTAGCGTCTGTGACGTCATCCTTAGAAATATTTAGGTTGACTGTTTGGAGTTTGGAGCATCATTGTGGAGCCTGGGTGCAGTGAGCTGCGCTGAGCAGGAAGCTATTAGAAGAGTAGCATCTTAAGGCACTTACACTCTGCCCTGATCATTGACCTGTTGTAGATTGCAATTTAAAGGAGCCAAACACCGGATCACACTTTGGATGTTTTCTTTTCATGTCACTTGACTGCTGAGGGTCCACTGGACTCGACTGGACAGCAGAGTCTTATTTTTTATGTCTATTTACAAGCTCCAAATTCACCAAATGCTTTTATTCTCTTCTCAGTCTACTCAGGCGATGCAGAGTGTTGTAAACCAAACAGTCTAGATATTATTTATGAAGTTATTTGAATGGTCTCTGAAGATGACCAGAACTTCTGATCTCACATTGTCTTCCTCTCAGTACTATTAACTTCTCATTTCTGCTCACTCATTCACCATCTCGGTGTCTCCTACCGTCCTTAAGTGGTTTACAGGTGACATGCTGGCTGTATCTAGATTACAGCGTGTTTACCGGTAATCCTCTCACACAGTCCCTCCCCTCTTCTCCCTCACCCCGCCCTCCGAGGCTGTCCAAGGTTGACTGTCCTGTTCTGTACAGTCCCGCAAGTCAGCTGCTCAGCGTGGCGCTGATGATTGGTGAAAACTGATCTTGTCAAATACTTTGGCTCACATAAGCTCGAGCATTGTGCTGCAAGCTGCTTTAAAAAAAAAAGGCTTTTCTAGACTGTCTATAATTGATGTTAGTTGTGAGAATGTAGCTGCTTACCTGCACTGAGTACAAACTCTTCTCTTTCTTCTCTATTTCACTCAAACAAAGTTTTCACAAGATCATAAATGACTAAATTACAGGTCCACACAGCCTGTTAATGTTCTGTGTGTTCTGCTTTAACTTACTGACATTTTGTACTGTAGGAGTTCATTTATTATGGTATGCTATGACACATTTTAACTTCAATCTATATTTTGCACTTGGCCATATTACAATGTGCACGATGCTACAATTAATTGTTCAGCCCTAGTTTCAAACGAGAAGGAAAAGTCCTGGTTCTGTTCTATTTGTGTTCAGTCCAGCCTATTCCTGAATGTCTCAGCCTGTCCTGTGTGAATGGAGGTGATTGGTGCCAGGTGTGTGTACATGTGTGCTCCAGGATTAAAGACTTGGCCTTGATTCAAAGATATCCACCAGAGAACAGATGCTTCTGTCTTCAGAGTCTATTGTTACACAGACAGCTATTCATTCACTCCCTTCACTCCACTGTTGTCTACTTTAAGATGGATCGAGCAGCAGATTTTTACCCACAACTTGCACCAGATTCCCCACCAGATCCGACCCTGTGACACGGCGTCTAATGCAGCGTAGATGCAGCCAGTGGAGGGTTTTCACTGTTGATCTTTTTTTGTCTCCAAGTGAACACAACAGTGGTTAAACTTTAAACCTCAGTCCATGATAGAAAATTCATCACATGTAATTTTTAATGGATTTATCTTCCCTTGACTGTTTGGCTGCTCTCTCTGCCCAGACTTACAAGCTCATGTTGCTGCTCTGGAGCGCTCTCTGGAGGAGGAGAGGGAGAGGTGCAGCGCAGAGAGGCAGAGGAGGAAAGAGCTCCACAACACAGTGGTGGTGAGGACAGATGTTTTGTGTCATCAGACGATGGGTGATGCAGTGGGTTTGTATCTGATGGGATCTGGTTTTGAGCTTTGTTGTCATTCTTTGTTTTGCTGCAGGAGTTGAGGGGGAACATCAGGGTTCACTGCAGGGTGCGACCAGTACTACACTTTGACCACGTCCAGTCCTCCACCGCTGGATCAGGGTGAGTCAACACACCAACAACAACGTGAAACAATGTATGATAATTGAGATGATCATGAACCAAAGCTTAAAAAATAATTTGAGCTTTTATCTGTCAGGCCTGCATCATCAGAAGAAGTGGTCTCTGCAATCAGTGATGTGAGTTTCACAGAAAATTTGAGTTTATTTTATTTTGTGTTGTTGCTGCCAGCTGCTTCATCTCTTTTTGTTATTCTTGGTTTGTTGTTAAAGGACACAGTGATGGTGAATTGCATAAAAACAGGGATGCCAGTGCACAGCAGGATGTTTGAGTTTGAGAGGTAAAAATCAAAAACCAGCATGATGCAATTCACATTTCTGTTATTTGATTTCCAGTTTATTAATGGTTACTCGCCGTTGTGACTTTTTTTACAGAGTGCACGGACCTGAGGAGTCCCAGCATGCTGTGTTTGAGGAAGTCAAGCCGCTGCTCACATCTCTGCTGGACGGGTGAGTGTGAAACGATACAAAATATCACATGTAAACCAAATTTATTCATTCAGAGAACCTCAATGAGATGCATCGCAAACATAGTATGCCTGCACAGCATGACTTGAATGTCATCTCCCTCTCTGCCATCCAGCTATAATGTGTGTATCATGGCGTACGGGCAGACAGGCAGCGGGAAGACTCACACCATGATGGGATCCAGGCTGCTGGAGGAGCACTCAGGGACGCAGCAGGAGGCCCAGCAGGGTATCATCCCCAAAGCTGCTGCTGAGCTCTTTCGGTGAGACGGCGATGCATTTATTATTGAAATGTGTTTGTGATATTTACAGTATGAAAATAAACTCCACGAGAAGTGTGTTTTTATGATATCATGGAGGCCAGCTCGCTAAAGACTTATCTCTTCACTCCTGTAAAGTGCTGTACATATTAAGTCTGTTATTATAATTATGATGCCGTGCTGGAAACCCCAGTAGGTCTGGTCTCATTCACTGTATTCTAATTCAGCCCTTCAATCCATTAAAAATACAGTAAATCCAGTCAGTTAATTCATGATGTGCAGTGGGAGTTGAGATGGAGCATAATTGGTTTGAACTCTGACCCGAGTATCTGATCCTGTATCCGTGTGTGTGACCCAGGCTGATCTCAGAGAAGCCCGCAGAGAGCCACACGGTGGAGGTGTCAGTGATGGAGGTATACAACAACGAGGTGTTTGACCTCCTGGCCAGAGACGAGCGGGGACACGCCGCCGGGCAGCGCCGGGACGTCATCACCACCTCCTCTGGCACCAGCCAGGTCACCTCCCTCACATGCGAGTGAGTACAGCCCGAGCTGAGGCGACTGTGTGCACTAACTAGTCTGTAACTTTCATGAAACGGTTTTGTGGAGGTATGTTTAATGGGAAAGGTGTCATGAACCCACAGAGAATTATCACCCAACTTCTGCCCCTTGGATCTATGAGTTTTACAGCCCTTTTTAGTTAGTGGTTTTTGGTTTTATAGCCAACAAGTTCCACCCTCCAAAACACACCCTGCCGCCTCAGAGGGCAGAGCAAAAAAATCTCTGATAAATCTACTTCATGCTACCTGCTCAGCACCAGACTGCAGATTGGTTTAGACAAAAACAGAGCTGACCAAATGCTAATGATATTCCATAGCTACTGGGTATGTAAATGGAAAACAGTTTTTTCACAAGGCTACAAAAATATTGATGCTTCAGCTTGTTGAGAGTTTCTTTGTCCCCAAGTGGAAGATGATTATTCCATCCTGAATTTTAACAGATGTTTTTGGCTACTTGAAGCAGTGAAGACAAGCTGTAAACACAACTTTATTATCAACTCTCATCAATTATTTATAGCTCACTTGTTAGCAAACAGTTGCCTATACTCGTGGCAGCATGGAACAACATTAACATTCATTTTGAGTGTTGTTTGAGGTCACCTAATTAGAGGATGTGTCTGGCTCTTTAGCTGTTTAAAGTCCCCCATTGGTGGAAAATGTGTTTTTCGTCTCCTTCCTGACCACGAGGAGGCTGTTTTCACAGTCACTGCTGAAGGTATAAATCTTCTCTGTGCTCTGTGTATAAATCTTCTCATACACAAGTGATGAGGAAGAAGAAATAGGTGCCTTTTTAAATAATTTAATGTGGTACGTATAGTTTTTTACAGAGCATATGCTTAATTGCATGTGTGGAGGGGATCTTTTTAATGCTCCGCTATGTTCGCCAGATAGTAAGCATCTTTCAGTAGTTTTTGGCTGGTAGTGCACGGCGGGTCTTTAGAGATTATTCACTGAAAACAGCTGCCTTTAGTGGCTGAAAATGACACTGTGAGAGAGATGTGAGTGAACCAAACAGTAAAGTAATGGACAGTAAAACCAAAACAATAAGTCTCTAGAGAGCAGAGAGGAACTGCAAATTTGGGTTATTAGTCGCGGTGGGTTTGGATCTTTGAGTAACGCCTTTCATAAGCAGGTTATTTGACCCATTGTTTAAGTAAACTATTGATTATAGCAGCTTTAAGGAATGAAATGCTTGAAATATGTGTTTGATGTTGCACAGGCCTGTGTGTAACGCCTCTGAGGTGATGCAGATCATCAGCAGTGTTTTGAAGCTCAGGGCTCACTGCCCCACCCTCGTCCACACCGACTCCTCGCGCTCTCACCTCATCGTCACCCTCACCATTTCCTCCAAGAGCCCCAACGCTCTCGCCCTGGGTGAGACGCATTCACGCACACACTCACAGACCCGCACATGTCAGCATAAATTACCTGCTGACATTATTACCTCTTCATTCAGCCCGCAGGCTACAGAGTGCCAAGAAGGACATGCAGCGCTCCACCCACAAGGAGTGGTGGAGCCCACGATGTCGCCGTGCCAACCCTGGCGCCCGCAACTCATCTGACGAGCTCTTTGCAAGCACCGCCTCCTCCCCTTGCCCCTCCCCTTCTCACTCCCCATGCCCCTCCCCCAGGCCCAGCATCTCACAGGCGACGTTCAAGACCAAGCTGCAGCTGGTGGACCTGGCAGGGAGCGAGTGTGTCGGTAAGAAGGGTGCAATGCTAAAGGATGTGCTTTGAATTCGTAGACGTCATGGGAATGTTTGAAGATGCTCAAGGCAATATTTTAACAGGACGAAACACACATCTTGACATGCCAAAATGCAAACTGGAGCTTCAGGCATTGGCCTAATTGAGATGCTGCAGACAAACTGCTGTTAAAATGAAATTTAAGTGTCAAGTGGGTACACATCTTGGCTCTGATAAGACAGCGGTGAGCGCTTCATCCAAAGCAAGCTAGTCTCACCAAAATATCTCCTTTCTCATTCCTTCTGCATATTTTCATATAAAGCATCATTGATCTGATGGGGCAGCATTGGCAATGGGATGAATACATTGATGCTTTGTGAGTGTAAATGGAAGAAGTTTCTGTTACAACTCGGTTTTTACTTTGAGCCGAATATGCTGTTTCGTGCTGTTTAAATACAGCTTGTGTCTTGAACCATGAAGTATTTAATGATTAATCTGCACTTAAAGCTTCACAGTACAAACGAAGCTGAGGATGCAGGTGTGTGTAATGACCCACTGTTGATCCTTTATTTACAAGAAAAAGTGCACTAAACCCAGGACGACTTAAGTCTGTTCACTGAGCAGATCCATTAGCTTTGAGGCACACACACATATGTGTGCTTGTGTGTGTGTACCAGGTATGTCTGGAGTTTCGGGTTCAGCTCTGTGGGAGGTGTCCTGTATAAACCGCAGTCTCTCAGCTCTGTCTGACGTCCTTGGAGCTCTGGCGGAGCAGAGACCACACGTCCCCTACAGGAACAGCAAACTCACTCATCTGCTGCAGGATGCCATAGGTGACACGCACACACACACACACCATCTCTTTTGTTTCATGACCTATGACTCATACATCCTGTCTCTGCTTCCCCAAGGAACGATTTGTTCAACCCTATAATATCTTAAGTGAAGATGTGCTGGATAATATATTTATTTTAAAGGAAAAAACAGAACAATGCATGTAATTAAATCACATCATTCCATTGATGTTCTTCTCCATCTTCTCCACCAGGTGGCGATGCCAAGCTGCTGCTGATGCTGTGCGTCTCCCCCACGCAGCGCTTCGTTACAGAGTCTCTGCAGTCTCTGGGCTTAGGCTCGAGGGCCCGTCAGGTCCAGAAGGAGCAGCCGCGACGGAAGAATAACACCCTCAAAGTTAAGTGACGAGACAGAGGGAGAGATCTGATCCTTATCAGATTTGAGGAGTATCTGCCACATAGGTGTATCGGATATCCCTGTGTTGGTGTTGTTCCTAGAACATCATAATTGATGTTGCTCCAGGACCATCAGTTTAACTTACAAATGAACGACTTAAATCACATTTCGAGGAAGCTGTTGTGGCTGAGTGGGCTAAATATAGGGCTGTAACTCAAGAGACTAGGGTTTGTATCCCATTTAGATCATATACTGTTCATTTTTCACTCGAAGTTCACTTGTGTTTTCCGTTTCTTTTCAGTTTTATGTTGCTGTTTGGTTAGGTTTATGGAACTAAAATATATGGTGAGGTTTAGGGAACTAAAATACCTGCTAAGGTTTAGGGTACTAAAATACATGGTGAGGTTTAGGGTACTAAAATACATGGTGAGGTTTAGGGAACTAAAATACTTGGTGAGATTTAGGGAACTAAAATACCTGCTAAGGTTTAGGGTACTAAAATACATGGTGAGGTTTAGGGAACTAAAATACTTGGTGAGATTTAGGGAACTAAAATACCTGCTAAGGTTTAGGGTACTAAAATACATGGTGAGGTTTAGGGTACTAAATTACATGGTGAGGTTTAGGGTACTAAAATACATGGTGAGGTTTAGGGAACTAAAATACTTG
The DNA here is from genome assembly GCF_965226575.1 of Pagrus pagrus. Taxonomy (NCBI): domain Eukaryota; kingdom Metazoa; phylum Chordata; class Actinopteri; order Spariformes; family Sparidae; genus Pagrus; species Pagrus pagrus. Next base: position 10,808,550 of record NC_140200.1, read on the forward strand.
GTCAGGTTCAGGGAACTAAAATACATGGTGAGGTTTAGGGAACTAAAATACTTGGTGAGGTTTAGGGAACTAAAATACTTGTCGAGGTTAAGGGAACTAAAACACTTGGTTAGGTTCAGGGAACTAAAATCCTTGCTATGGTTTAGGGAACTAAAATACTTGGTTAGGTTCAGGGGACTAAAACACTTGGTTAGGTTCAGGGAACTACAATACAGGTTCAGGTTTAGGAAAATGTGGTTTGGGTTAAAATATGCACTTTCACAATATTAAACACGTGACTGAAAGGATCATTTCTCCTATGGGTGTATTTTTCCAGTCTTTTCCTCTGAGTAGCTATACTGTGACATTACAAAGGTGTGACTGGTCAGTTTCACTGATGGCCCTGGAACATTAACTTGCAAAACATGAATTACCAATATTGCATTATCAGATTGTGCATGATGCATACCTGCAAACTTGTTATTGTTTGTCTGATAGGATAGATACGTGGGCCCTTTTTTAAAAGAACGACGATTTAATGTTCACAGCCTTAAACAGTATGACAACATCTTACTGCAGTTATAAGTCATCTTATATGATCATTGGGTTACTAGGTGCTGCATGTTCATCTGTGTAAGCATGGCTAATCCTGTTTTTTAAACTCCTACACCCTACAAGAATAACAGTAATAGTGTTATGTCTTACTCTAAGTAGTAATTACTTTAACTAGGACAGATCATGATAGCATTTAACATCTTATAGATCTGACTGAGGCTACTTGTGTAATGCTTGAATGTACAGTGAAACACATTATTGGTGTGTTAATAACCCTGACAATGACCAAGTAGTTATGAATGACGATGAAATTACATGAAGGCTGGGTAATGAGAACTCAGTTTACTGCAGAATCACTGTATTTAGCCCCTTTTCCACTTTATTTTTATTACAAAGTTCATTAAGCTGTAGATGAAGCCAATAGTCAACAGTTTGACTGAGTCTGACTTCTGCTGTGAATACATTTCAGTACTTGTTGCTCATGTCACGCCTTCCCTTTTTTTTTTAGTGCTTTTGGTGCAGCTGTGTTTAAACAGTGTTTGTACACACTTTGATGTATTCTGTATCTGTAATATTCACCTTTGAAACGCCTTGATAGAATAGTCCCATTAGATAATTATGTCAGTATTACTTAAAAATAAACAGATGATATGCAGATGTCTTTGTGTTATCAGTCTTTTCCAGGACAAAATGTACTGGAAACTTGTCATTAGGTAATTAAAACAGTGTTTGAATACTTTGTGGAGTCTCGTCTGTCATTCTAAAAATAAAACAAATGATTCATACGCAGTTTATTTCTCACAAAAGGCTTTTCTATACAAACTTCTACAACACTATGGGGAATTGTTCCAGTGAGCCATCTGCCGCTGTGTAGATTACAGGAAAGAGGAAACACGTACAAACACTTTAACATTAGGCTATTATTTTTAGCTTTTGTTTTACAGTAAATTATTCGGAGCAGCAGGCAGGCGGAATATTCTGGATGGGAATAATTCAAGTCAAGAGAGCCGTAAAACTGATTGTCCAACGGGGCAAAACTCATCAGCATGATACCAAAGTACACCAGCTGATGATTATTTGGAAAAGCTATTTCAGGTGTGTTGACTACAGTTTAATGTTAGAGGAAAACAAATCAGGCAATTTCCTCCAAGGTGAAGCAGTTGGACACCTTCCAAGCATGAACAGAATAACACACTGTATCTGGTAATTAAATCTTTTTCATCAGCTCCTCTCTCTCTCACACACTTTTAATAAGCCTCTTTCTACCAGCGCGCTTGCAAACTGCGATGAGAAGCTCTGCGCAACGTACTGAAGTTATATAATCCAACGCAGTCCCAGAGCTGACATGTTTTTGAGACGCAGATGTCATGTGCCACCCTGACACACAAGCTGAAATGCCCAAAGCGTCTTTGAAAACTGCAGGCTAAGGGGATAAAGAGTGACAGGGCAAAAAATAAGATTAGAGCGAGAGTGACAAGATAATAAACATGAAAACTCCAGGAGCATCCTTCTGTTTTTAGAGAGACGGCGGAGAGGAGAGGTGAGAAGAGAAGACGACGAGACTGAGAAGAGGAAAGAAACTCGAGAAGGATGAGTAAGTGAGAGAAGAGAGAAATGGGAATTGAGGGAGGTGTGAGTGAAAGTGTGACGGTATGTGAAACTGAATTTAAATTAACTTTCAGTCTTTATCTACAGCAAACAACCAGCATCTGAGACAGATCCTGTCAGGATGGTTATTTTCTTCCTCGGGCCCAGATGCGGATTATTTGGAAGAAAAGCCTTCAGATAAACTAGATTATCTAGTTTTGGTGTGAGTTGCTGTAGAGATGGCTGCCTTCCATCGGATAAAATCGAACTAGATGGCACTCGGCTTAAAACCTAAATAACAATGCCTCTTTCCAGAAAAAGTGACTCGGTCACTTGACATAATCCACAGACCTTGCTGTGAGCAGTTTTATGCTTCTACTGAACTACACTTGCTGACCGGATCACTGCGTAGACGGAAAACAGGCATGTTCTCATTTCAGGAATGTACACGTGATGGCTTTTTTTAAAACCGAACACATTTTTGTAGCTTGTCATTCTAGATATTTAACCATTCATTGTGAAAATTAAATTGGGGCAACACAGACACTCAATCATTTACACGTTCTCATCTAATGTCATAATCTTGTTATGCAACTTAAGATACATTTCTCTGCCAATGAATCTGTTGATTATTTTCTCGATTCATTGATTAGTGTTCGTCTATAAAATACCAGAAAATTGTGAAAAATGTCGATCAGATGACGTCCTCGAGTATTTTATCCACAACCCAATATTATTAGTGATTAATTGTCTCAGCTACATATGAAGAACAGTGCCGAGCTAAGGACACGAGACGAACTCCCCTTTAGGGCTGAAACATAACATTAGATTTTTATTAATTCAAGCAAACTGTTACAGTCAACAGTTACATAAGTTACATGGTATACAGTATTGATCTAATCTTTTTCTTTTTTAAACCAGGGTTTTCTGTCCCCTCCGTCCCTTTTACCCCCCAAACATAGAAACAGCAAATCCATACAAGCGCAGGCAAGTAAGTAGTAACAGCACGATACATTCATCAACTCAACGATACGTTTTGTACGAACAATAAGGCAAGTAGAAGAAAGAACAAACGAACAAACGGAAAAGGATGGCAGACATTTTCTTTGAAATGAGCCAAAACAAGGCAGAATGTATCCTTCTTTTTCAGGCCTGAAAAGGCAATATCACACGGAGTGTATTCTTTTGATCAACAGTTGCTGCTGTAGAACCAAACGAGGTAAGGCTTCTCGTTAGCGGGCAGGTACACAGTAAAGGGGGATCTGAGGGAAGAGCTGCCTTCAGTGGTGTTGAGTGGTCTGTACCTGGTGGTGGTCGGACTCTCATTATCACGGGTACCTTCTCGAAATCAAAAGTTTTCCCTGGCACGCTGACGATTCATCAGGGATAATAAGAGAGGCAGGAAATCTGATGTGTGTCTACAGCATCTAATCACTTCCAGTGTCCGTTTCTATGGCAAAGAGCTTGAGAAAAGGATGGGAGCTCGATATGACTAAAAACCAATGGCTCAGTTTTTCTCTTTGACATTGCCTGATGTCTACATGTGAGCGTACGTGGCTCCGCAGAGCCTGGACAGACAAAAAAAAAATAAAAATCTCAATCTCTTGGCATACATTTCCCTGGGCTAAAAGTTAGATGTAAGTGGATGGATATGCACACGCCATAATGCTTCCCCTTCTTCATTTTCAACCATACAGCAATCATCACATGACATACCAACACAATCTTCTGCTTGTGCTAAGTGGTAAAGTCAGTCCTGGTAAGCAAGAGAGAAAAAACAAAAGACAACCCAGCCGGTGTTCACACTGAATGACTGTTCATGTAGTGGTCAGTATCAGCAGCTACTGGCCTGTTCAAACCGCAAACGTTCCGTCAGAAAAAGGTAAATAAAAGACGATAAAATAAAACAGCATTCATTCGATGCCGTGTTCAGCCACCAGGTAGCAAAATGGTGCTGGAGAACTAAGGATAAATGCAACATGCCTTCATTTTTTCCTTTTCTATTTTTTTTTTTCTTTTTTCTACATCGACGCACAGATATGAAACAAAAACAAGTGGTTCTTCAAAAAAGTTATCTTCATGTATAACAAGAGTAAACATGAGGGATTTCGTCACGAGAAATCCAGCAGAAACAAGGTCGTGTGGTAGTGCAGAAAAGAATGAATGCAAAAACTTCTCTCGGAGACGCTGGAGAGACGGACGAGGACGACGTGGAGATTCCCCTCAGAACACAAACCACAACGAGACAGAGATATGACGAGATAAAAAAGCTCGACAGAGGAGAAGTGGGCAGCAGCGATGTTTGGCTTCCCTCCAGAGTAGAAAGGACTCTTTGATGGCGAGGTGTGGAGTGCAGGGTTGGTTTTGGGGGTGGGGGGGGGCACCTGAACACATTTTTCCTCTGCTGCCAACGCTGCATTGTGATCGTCGTCACTCCATCCAGTCTCCTTCGTCGAACTCGGACTCGTCCTCGGAGTCGGAGTACTCCACTGCGATGCGGCGCGAGAGGATCGTGGCCACGTCATTGCCGACGCGCTCGTGCTTAGCCTCTTGCTCTCGCTGCTCCTCCACTTTCCGCAGCTGTATGCCTGGTGTGAGAGGAAGAAGAAACAATCAAGGAGAGAAGTTAGTTTATGATGATGTCTGATCAGCCGTCCAAAACCCAAATATATTCAATTTACTGTCAAAGACAATTAAGAAAATTTCAAATGAGGAAAAACAACTGAAGTTTTGTCATTTTTGCTCAGAAATGACTTTTTTTGATGAAATATTAATTTTGCAGATTCATTTTCAGCTGTAATTTCATCGATCTGATGTATTTTTCTTGCAACATATTGTCTACTGTGAGCATGTGCTTGTCTCATGACTGCTGACGGGAGGTTTTCACACCTTTTCTGATGGCTTCCAACAGGACACTGCGTGCATCGCTGATGGGTGGCAGATTGGCTGGGTGGTGCCTCTTGCTCCCCATATCGTGGAGGGTGTGGGGCGGCGGGGAGGCCATGGCTCCTGCTGAGGGGAAGGCCGGCACAGGTGGCGGGCCTGACGGACAGGGCGAGGAGCTCCGTGCTCCGGGGAGAGGCAGAGGAGGGGGTGGCGGGGGTGGAGGCAGGATGCTGCCGTCCGACTGGGTCCCAGAGCCCAGGGGCTGGCCCCTGTCCAGCATGTGTTGGAGACGGGCCGGGGAGGAGGAGTGGAGGGGAGGCGCCACGGGTGGAGGGGCGGGGTGGAGAACCCCTGGGGCGATCTGGAGAGGAGCAGGGGCAGGCGGGATGGCCGGGAGCTGCTGCTGGATCGGTAGAGGAGGAATGGGAGGAGGAGGAGTGCCCCGCAGGCTTGCGGATGGTAACGGGGGAGGCGGAGGGGGAAGAGGGGGAGGCGGTGGAGGAGGAGTGTTGGAGTTGTGGCCTGCTGTCCTGGCTGGAGACTGGGGTCTGCTGTCGGAAAAACCTGAACTGGAACTGGAGAAGGGAAGAGAGAGAGAGAAAGAAAAGCAGGTCATGATGGGGAATTAGTGCTAAAAAGTGAGAGTGAGACGAAAAGTTCATTGTTTAAAATGAATAAAATCTTCAAGTACATTTTCTGTGGTTTCGTGGATCATCAGCTGATGAGGATGCTGACATTTTGTCTGAGACACGCAGCTATAGCCTTTCAGCATGTGTGTGGCCATAAAGTGCATTTTTAAAACCGCTTTTATAAGATTCTTGTTTAAAACAAGTCAGCTGGAAACATTAAATAGTCAGCCACAGACAAGTTCTCAACCAACTCCTGTTGGCTTAAACAGCTATCAGCTGATAAAATCCGCCAGCAACAGTTATCACTTCAGAGGGCAAAATCAGAGGTCACTGGCGATACACGAAAGCTGCTTTTGAAAGTGTTGTCAGAGAGGCTTAGATGTTCGGCTCAAGTGATGATGCCCCTTGTAGGAGGCCCTTGACTCTGCCACCAGCCGTTATGAAATGACAGCATTCCACTGAATGTCTAATAAATGTCAGTAGGCCACATTTGAGGGTAAGGAACAATGCATGTCAGAGAGGAGTATCTTAAACTCACAGCATCTAGATCTTACCGCAGCTCGTACATTAAAGAGAGAATGTTATCATTACTGGCCATTAACTGTTGCTGAGGCTGTGTGGGTGGATGGAGCTACGAAACCAGAACATTGCAACACAAAGAGCGACATGTTCACAATCAATTTTCTTCCCGTGGAGAAAATTGCTGCAAACAAAAAGCAAAGCGAGAGAAAGAAGGGGGAGGAAAATAATGTGTTGAGTATTTCCGCCCCGGCTACTTAAGAATGTGTCCGTACCAACATCTGCTTAATGTGCTGTATTATATATGAGGAGGGGGGGTAAAGTGAGAAAATTGGATATGGAACGGCACGAACCTCCAGAACCAAAGGTCAGAAAAAGACTGAACGGTAGAGGTAAACTAGATTGTTTACATTTTCTGAAGAAAATACGTGTGAGAGAATTTAAGCAGGATCGAGCTGGAACTGAGATGGAACGGCTGACAAAAATGGTCCATCTGACTAAAATGGGCTGTCAGACTGTGCCAGCTCTCACACTGCTAAAAACAGGCAACGATGGGGATGGACAGAGTTTGTGAGTCAAGAGACATAGCTGCAAGGACTTCTGCAAAAATCAATGAGATATCTCTCTGGTGCTGCAGGCACAGCCTTAATCATTCCCTCTGATCTCTCCATCCCTTCAAACAGTGACATATGCGGCAAAAGTGCGCAGCAGAAAAACAACCTGTAATGCGCTCAGTGGCCTTAACATTTTATTGATCCTGCCCTTCTCCGAGCTTTTTTTCCCCCCCTCTGCTTTGAAAATCTCCATCTATTCATCCATCCAGCGCTGCATCCATCCCTCCTTTTCTGGGTTATTTTTGCCTGACTGAAAAATCCTCCTTCTCCGAAACCAGAATAAGCACTCCGTTCACTACGGACAATTGATCCGTAGGAGAGGGAAAAAAAAAAAGTTAAGCAAAATAAACAAAACAAACCAAAGGAGATGGGGATTGGATGTGTGCTGCCTCTGAATCAGACACAAGGTGAAACTGCATTTACAAATAATTCTTCACACTTGAATTTGCTTTGACCATCGGAGCTTCAGTAACTCTCTGGCAAATCAAACGTGGGTGAGCTTCTGTACGTAAAACTTTCACTACATTTTTTCAAAGGGGGCGTAAACCTGAGGTTATGTGTCGTCTAATGTCCCACCTGATCACTGAGGGTGGCTTGATCTCTCCCAGTGGGTGCATGAGAGGTGGAGGCGGAGGAGGGTCGTGGGGCCGTGAATACATTCTGTCCCCGGTACGGTTCAGCAGCTCGTTCATCTGGCTGTAGGGCAGCGCCGCCAGCGAGAAGGGCCCGTCCATATTGTCCATGTACAAGGGAGCCCTGAGCAGAGAGATACGTTTTCATTTTCTCACTTTGCTTGCTTTTCCCTTTGATTCTTGATTTTTGTCATTATTTCGTGTCACTTGTCAAATTACATATAGAACAGAACAGGCTTCCAGCTGTTGACCTCTTTAGTAACAATAATTGTTCAGCACTTCCTCCAAGGAGTTACTTTTTCCCTCACGACCTTCCTAGATTTTTAGAGTTTGTAGAGTTTAGAAGCTTGAAGAGGAAGAAAATCCAGCATCTACAGTTAAAAAGATGAAGATGATTTCCTCCAGGTTGAGAACTAAAACATTAATACTGATAATGTATCAGCAGGGGCATGGATGTAAATGTTCCCCTGCCATTATACAGAGGTGGTTGAGTGAGGTGAATGTGGTGAACACAGGGCACAACAAACTAATCACCTAAAATAAAAAATAAAAAATGGGTAAAAATGGGGCAACAAACATCTTGTCAGGAAGCAGCTCAGTCAGAGTAGACTTCAAACGGTCCAAAAATAAGAAGATATAAGGAAAGATGAGGTTCAACAAGCTTAAGACATGTTCAAGCACATAAAAATGAAATGTCAGTGCTGCTGAGCTGCTCTTATGTTCCTGACCAGCCGGTGGAGCATGAATTCAAAAATGTCTACATGTGCTGCCACCATCGCATCAATTTACTTAAAGTCTTTTCTCATCGACGACTGGAGAAAAGATTTTCTGTCAAGATATTCACTCAACTGACAAATCCAAGAAAACCAACAATTTGCATAAAATCTTATTAATCATATTGACTGGCGGGGAAAAGACTGAATATAGCGGAGTGGCATTTGGAGCTTCGAGGCACAATACATGCAATCACGACTGTGAGGACGCTTAATCATCGCTGTTGTCGCTAAATTGCAAGAGCTCAATATCTGTGGAGTGGGCACAATTTATTTTTTTTACATGAGTGATTACATCCCGCTGACAAAGCAGCGTTCATCTGTATTACAAGTTTTACATTTCAATGTTTACCAGTCTCAGAGACAGACTCCCAGTCCAGACATTTCTGTTTGGTGTTTGCATTAAATATAATACTATTGTTTTCATTAAAATGAGAATATACCGTAAGATTAACAATTTGAGCGGAAAGTTGAATCTTTGAAGAAAATCCACAGATTTCAGAATATCTTTGTATTTCATATGTCTCCTCTTTGCTTCAGTGACAGCGTGCACTTGAGCCTGGCATGGTCTCCACAGGAGTCTAGCTATGATCTATGACCTGTCAGAGAGTTTCAAAGTGGCCTCAGACTTTCGGACCCTCCTGTATGAGAGTTAAGGCCCTGACACAGTCGTTGTTGAGGACTTCGGCGAGCGTCTGTGGCTCTAGTTGTTGGGGTGTGTCCAAAACCATTGGCACTAGACGTCCCTTGTTGGCTGCATTTTGGCCGATTCAGCATGTTGAATCAGTGGCAGCTCATCGGTGAGAGTAATCGCCCCGATCGGCTGTTTAGGTAAGTGGAGAAAGGAGGAACGGAAAAAAAAAAAGGGAAAGCCCCTCGAGCCTGTCGCTGTAGTATCCATGATTTCACCCATTTAGCACGGTTTCTCCTTATTTTCATCCTCCACATCTTCACCAGTGCCATTTGCAACTGTTAATCAGACATACTCTCTATGATAAGCGGCTATATTAGCGAGAAAAATGCTGCTTAATCATAACAACAGTTTGCACAGAGGTATTTCCTCTCATGCAGGCACAGAGCCGAAGAGCTTGCTGTTCTAAGTTGCCCCAAACTTTTGATTGGAAGTGCATGTTCATGTAAGTCCCATCATTTGTCACCTGCTGGTAACTCCTACCAGGCTAAGTGGCACTCTGAAAGAGATAGATTGCATAAAAGTGGACCTTAATGTTATGCAGATCATTTTAACAGCCACCTTCACACACCTGTTTTCGTGGTAACCTGCAGATCCGTTGGCCTCTCTGTGTTTGTCGTCTGGAATGTCTTGGGCGAGCTCTGCTCCCAGCGCCAGTTTCTGCCACTCCTTCTTACGGTCGTGAGGCACCCGCGGTACCTTCTCCGGCTCCGGCGGACGGTCTATTGCCTTCAGCTTCGGTAAAGGGAGGAGGGGGTGAAGCGGGGCAGAACGATGGTGTGGGGAGGAGATGGTTTGAGGGAGATGGTGAGAATTAAATGGAGGACGATGGTTTGTGGATGGATTAAAAGAAAACAATGGAAGGAGGTGGAAGGAGAATGCAGGAGATGCAAGGAAGGAGAAAGAGAGAAAAGGTAACAGATTAGCTGCTGTTAGAGAAACAGGTTTTGTCATTTAGAAGACAAACTGCCTGCTACGCACTATAATAACAGGCTGGTCAGATTTGCAAGTAAAAAAAGTAAAAGGAACGAGGAAAATAATTACTTTTAATGACTGTTCACAAAATTAGATCCAAATTTTAAACATGGATCTAAGTTCCTCTCTGCCTTTTACACTCTTTATTTAACTGTACAAGTGACACATAAATATATCCATTTACTGTAGCAAAGAATCCCTCGTTAACACTTCACCTTCGTAGCAGCTGTCAAAATGTCTTTGCGTGATTTCTATCAATCTTAAAGTAGGTGATAAGGACTTTTCAAATAGACAGTGTACAGAATTAACTCGCAAAGGAGACAAATTACACAGATGCTTAATAAGAAAACAGTGTCGTACAAGCTGGGGAACAGGGAGTGCTCACTGACTGACTTGGACCGAATCAAATTAAAATACAAGAATGTACTTTTAGTGAAACATGGACGCCAGAAAGTTGTAATAAAGTGGCAATTTGAAAGACAAACAGCACTCCCTGCCTCCCAGACTTCCACATGACTGACGTTTTTTTACACACACACACAGCTGTAAAGAAACTGAGCAGCGAGCTGCTGTAGCAGAAATCACACACAGTGTTTTTTTAAATATTCGCTGTATTTTCACATACCTGCCCTGGAAGGTCTAAGTACCTATAGACCTGATCATACATGCGGGGGTCCTGCAACTATAAGAACAAAAACAAAAACCACAAGAGAAGCACCGGGGGTGAAGGGAGGGGTTTTCAAAAAAATCACCAAGGCACAGGAGTGAACACTGCTGCACACGATCGACAGGGACAAAAACAAGAGCGGGTGGTGAGAGAAGGTGGGACAAAAGGGAAAGAGGGGAAAAGTGCTGTTAAACAGAAAATGACAACGCACGCAGCTCAGGGGACGTCACAATGCAGGTAGGATGCAGCGGCACACACAGTCCAGTGCAAACACACACACACTCACACAAACACTCTGGGAAATAACAGAGCTGCGCTTCAGCGCAAACAGAAAGAAGACTGAGGTGGAAAGAGGGAGATCTCACTGGAATGAGAGGACAAACTACAAAAGGTGTGTTTTCTACATGTGGAAAAAAAACTTCGAAAACAACACACAACAGCTCACACACTGAAGAATGGCGTGCAAAACAAACACACACACATGCTCGCGTCAACTCAAAATAACACACAACAGGTTAAAGCACAAAAACACTTAAATGAAGGAGGGAGCATTTCACAGTTCAACTAAAAGCTCATTTGCATCAAAAGCACTTTCTCAATCAGTGTAGTTATCCCGAGCCACTTTATGCACTCATATTAGAAAGTAATTTGAAATCCTGACATAAACAATTCGATTAAAAAGACACATTTTCTACTTTAATCAGGTATTATTCTGTATTTTTCCTCATTATCAACACAGCCCATGAAAAGCCTAAAACCAGCAATGTGATTGTGATACTGTTGGACTTCCTTACCCTGTCTGTGGCACTCTGGTTTCGTGCTTAATATATATCTTAAAACAAGTTACAAATGCATAGTTCCTTTTTTAAAAGTCTTCTAAAACAGCTGGACACTAGCTTTGACCTAACATTAAACAAACGGGGGGAAGTAGTGTCTCTGTTAGCCCCTCACAAACATTAAAACAACACAGTGGGCTATGTTGCTGGAGCTTTATGTAATACTTTTAGATTTAAAACATTACAAAATCAACTCAACAGGTGGCCAATTCTTATATACAGTGCCTTTACGGTACCGGTGAGGCAGTACCGGAAGTCCAGTTGGCTCTACACATCATGTGTTTAAAGGCTTATCAAGTCAAAACACTGCACAACTGTTTGTAATACTTACAGAGAGGATTTTACAACTCTGGAAAGTTGTGAGGGCGGCGAGTAATTTATCTTTTAACAGAACGATTGCAAGGTAAGGAAATAGTTCCTTCGTGCAGGGCTTAAGTTGGCCTCCACGGTGAGTATTTGCAGCAGCAGGATGGTGTATGTGAGATTAATTTGAAATAAGCTACAGTGCCCACGCCTGTTGTAATGAAGGAACATGACACCCAGTGCACACTGTCTCAATTGTTTATTTAATAGTTCGATTTAAGTCTATCGCATAGAGGAATAAGATATGGCTACAAAGACAATTCATTGTTGGTTTTGGTCTTTTCATGGGATTTGTTGACATATTGCCAGACTTATCTTGTAAGTGTAGCTCATTATAAAATCAGGTATTTCAGTTTCAGTAATTGAATACATTCTACAAACTTCCTTTACACAGACACAACATTTCCCCCCTGGTTGGCTTTCTAGCTTTTGAGGAAACAATCATTGTAATCCCTTTTCTAGTAGCAGACACACAATACAGTTAGTTGGTGAATGTACACATCTGTGTGTATAGTGTGGTGTATCATTTCCCCAAGAAATGTTCCCAGGCAAGGTAAAGAAAAGGCTTCTGAAACATAATTCCCAGCCTGCGACGCTGGGACTCAAAGCCATCAAAGCCAAAACTAATCAATTTTTTTTGTCACTTAGATCCTCTAGGGTGGCCCACCCTGATTTTTCAGTAACTGTGTACAGTATATGTGTGAGCGTGTGTGTGTGTGTGCTAGTCTTCAAATGAAACATGCTGGCTGACAGGCGGCTGATTCAACACAGCGTAGGTTGTGGACAGCATCTCCTCTGATTTGGCTAAATGATGTTGATTTTGTCTGTCCACTGCTGCGGCCGAGCCGCTGAGAGCGAGCATGAGAATAAATCCTAATGGTAATGCACATTGATTAGGTTCTGATTCATCATGGCCCATTACCCCTGATGAGGCATTGGCTGAGTGGTTGCCTCTGAGCTCAAACACACACACACACACACACACACACACACAAACACGCACGCACGCACGCACGCAGATTTAACCAACGACCAACCTCCTCCTGCTCTGCAGCTGCACATTAATATATCTGAACTGACAAACTGTATATCATTTATGAGACAGCAATGCATCCTGACAACGATGTCTGCTGAGGCTGAAGGAGCTGCATCAGAAGGTCAAACATTTTAACTTATCATGCTCTGCCATTTTCCAAAGTGAGCCCAGCCTCTAAAATTCAGCTGCAATTTCTGGAAGATTAGTCCGCCTAGCCTCTGACTTCCTGAAAGGTTTTGCAGTCACCGTGTCTTGGCAGTATTTTAAAGAGGCATTAAGGGGCACATTTGCAAAATATAAGTGATCATACTGCAATAACACTCAGAGGATTGTAGACTATCATTATGGGAATTTGGCTGTATTGATATTATAATGAAGAATGGCAGGAGGGACAAGTGGTTGGGCAGATAAAAGGGCAAGAAAAACGCAGGGAAAGAGTCGAACACATAACGTCATCATCCAGCAGAGAGCATCACAGAGTGAAGGTGTTGATGCAGCAACGTGAGTGAGAAAACAGATCACAATAAAACAGGGAAGATACGCTGAGAGAAAATGAGGACAGTGCATCTACGTGTTTGTGTGTTTGTGTTAGTGTGCATGCACGTGTTTGTCACAGCCGTTATAAATGTAGCTAATTTAAGAAGTCCGCGGTGCCTCTGCGAGCTCGTCATCCTTCATCTGAATGGACCGGTGCTGGCAGAGAAAGTGTCGCCGCGCAAGCGCTGCGAGTGTGTACAAGTGTGTGTAACGCTGCAGTTTTAGATTTATGATATGTACAGAGCTCATTCTCATGTGTCCGTACGTGCACATATTCACACTCACTTCTATGTTGTTATTTTTAAGTGTGTGTATCCGCACGTCCTTGTATGTTTATGTGAGTATTCGATGTGACAGACTCAGCAGAACTGTAGCTATGTTACTGTGTAAATAGCCCCCACAGGGAGGCCCTGCGGAGGCACAGGACCACCAGACCACCCTGCTGCTGACAATAACACAAACCGCTCACACGTACACACACACTGCGGCCGCTGATCTATTGGATTTGAGTTGTACAGCCTCGTACAGTAATGATCTGCAGCTACTGGTTTCACTGAGGAATGTAATAAAATAATCAGTGTACAATTAAAAACATATTCAGAAAATGTTGGTTGTGCAGTCACTTGGATTGCAATATTATGATATTCTCCCTTATCATGAAGCCTCGTGGCAATATCAAATACGCAGGCAAGCTGAAAATGCTCTAATCAAGAAGAGTACAGTCGCAGAGAAGCAAATGCGCATCTCTAGCTATTATGGTTCATTATCTGTAACAGGGAGAAAGAGATTCTGCTCAAGCGTGTTTCAGAAAGTGTTAGTTTGAACACTAACACCAGCAAGGCAAACACTTCATCAAAAGAGGGCTCTCACTCCAAAAGACGTGTGCAGTTAGACTCACAATCAGCGAGCGAACGACCGCTCTGAGTTGTCTTGCAGTTAGTCAAGTGTCTCCTCCATGGCTGTGTCCCAAATTCCTTACTTACATAGCATCCTTTCCTTCCTACTTCATAGAAACTAAAGTGTGGCGTGGCCAGAACACACTGCGAACAACAGTTTAGCGCATGTAACATTCGCTGTGCTTATTTGGGATTTTAATAATTATCTACAATTTAATTCAAGGCTTGGTTGAGACTAGACATACCTAAAAAATGAGTGAGTTAACTAATAAATTATAAATAAATAAGAATTTGCAGTATTTTCTAGCCATAAACAGCGATGCAAATCAAAGCAGCTTAGCTTTAAACTTTAATGGCTGTTGATACACTGACTTGCAGGTTCACTGTGTGTTGGCTACAACTGTTTAGCAAGTATGCAATAAAGATACAGCTAATGAGAGCTTCAAGAGGAATATTTCTTAACAGTGCTACCTTGTTTGCCTTCAGTTGGAATAGCATAATGCTGTGTTCATGGCATATGGAAGTAAGGCTGGGCCATATGGCCTTAAATAATATTCAGATATTTTTAGGTCATATTGAGATACACAATATAAATCTTGATATTTAAAAATCTCTCCAGTAGCACGTCATAAATGCTGTACATATTTTTTTACCAAATACCTCAAAATTGACATTGCGGCAATACTGTAGGGATGATTTCTGACCAGTAATCATCAGTAATGTGGATATAATGACTAAGTGGGTAAAGGCAAGTATTAGAAGAGTAGTAGTAAAACAATCCGGTAAGTTTAAAAAAAATTGCATCACTTTACTGTAACGCATCATTTTAAAACCAGGAAAAGACAATATCTAATATCATATTAACGATGTAATATCGACATATTGCCCAGCCCTACAGTACAGGGAACTTACCATAGTTGGAGATTTGTAAATATCCCTCACATCCGGGTCATAATTAGGAAACTATCTGATTTGACGCTTCGTAATACAGAAGTGCCCGAAAGTCGAGTAAATGGGGTCGCCTCCAGTCAGCCAAAGTCAGTCGTTCAAGGCGATTCAACCCACAATTTATGGAGGTAGTGTTATACTTTGACTAAGTCTGTATAATAAAACGATCTTTGAATTGTTCTGTGACGCCAACACTCACAAGTCAAGGGAGTGTTTCCCATCTCTGGTATCCATCCATGTGGTGTGAACACAGCATGAGGCCAGTTATTACATTTAAAACTCAGTATCCCTTTCTGAAATTGAGCAAAAATGTATTTAAGAACTACTCAGATATCTACTCAGAGTTCTAAGGCTAAACACATTTACAGGGGGTTCAAACTTAGTTCAACACTTTTCCCTTTTTGGAGGATTCCTGATAAAACATACTCAACATACTCCTAGTCTCCTCTCCCTGAAGTAGAACTGGGATGCAGTCACGACAGGTACATACTCGAGGGTTGTTAGTAACAGGGTGAGGCTGGGGAGCTCATTTGTCTCACTTGTGAGCAAACCAGAGGGTGAGTGGACAGATCGAGTGGGGAGAGGGGAGGGTAGGGCTGCAGGCTTCCTCGTGGGGAGCAGATGCTCAATCGGTGGAGGAAGGGGGGAGAAGGGAGAAAGTCTTACCTCTGGGGGAGTGAGGAAGGGAGGAGGGGTTTCAGAGAGGACTCTTATAAGGCCATTGGGACACGCAAGATAAGGCATATCCAGCTGCACAGAGTTAGACAGAGTTAGAGCAGGATTCAGAAAAGAGGTTGTGAAGCAGAGGCTGAGAGGAACAAAGACAGAGGATGAGAGAAAGCAGTATTTCTACACCATGACTCAATTCTACCTCTACCTGTTCCTGTCTACCGGTGAAACAATAAAAAATATGAAATGCAAATTCAATTGGCGCTACGTGGCTTAAAATAGCTAACCGTATTACATTACTTTGAGGGTGAAAGTGGTTTTAATTGACGTGAAAATGGTATCCAAGCTGCAACTGGTAACTGTGTTGGCACACTTGATCTAAATCAGTCTAAAGTCAGAAAATAGCTGTCCTGGCACTTTCACTAGCCGCACTTGCACCTGCAAGAACTGAAACACCTAGAGAAGTAAAAAGAAGTATTTCACCACTGGAAAGATCCCCCTCGCAAAAAAAAAAAAAAAAATGGGCTGTCTATGCAGTAGGAAGACACAAACTGCAAGTTGGTGCAGGCCCTGTTGTTTGCACATATGCAACAGTGAGCTATAACATCAAAACAAACCATATATATAGAAATATAGGAGAAAATATTAATAAAGTTCTTAAAGTGAATACATGTGACTGCTTAGATGCAAACTGCTGCTTTAATGAGGTGTCTGCGTGTCATCTAAATCACGTTCCCTATCCTCCTGGGTAAAAAGGTGTTGCTGATTGTGAAAAAGAAAATGTTGCTGTTGAGATCACAGTCATTAGACAGCTTCTCTCTGCTCAGAAACAATCATTAGAGCTGCCTGGTACCTGCTGTAACTCTGTTGTGGACTAGGCATCCTGAAATAATTAACGTGCAACATACAACTCTGTTGCAGGTAAATAATGATGCTTGTGAACATGATCTGCACTGTGCTTTACTAATGATTGCTGAGGTCACGGTTGCCAAAGCATCATGATTAAAGGTGAACATGTAGGACAGGAAATCCATTTCTCTATTCTTCTCTCTACATTCAGCTCCGGTACTCTCGACGTCCACCAAAGTCTTGATGGAAGTCATTCATGTTTTTGTGCTGGGATTCACAGGATCCTTTTGTTAATATCTTCTCCTATATCCCCGGAGGTAAAACTGTGCCTAGCCACACACAAAAAGCCCAGTGTGTTGACAGAGGAGCGGCCTTGGATGTGTGCAACTTCTGTGGCCCGTAGCAGGACACTGTCCAGGGTGTCGGTCTCGGTCCATCTCTGAGTCTCACTGCTCCGAGCCTGCTGTCTCAGTCGCTTGAATGGACCTAAGTGGTTGCTATGGCAATCGCAGCAAGGAGGAGGGGGGAAGGATTGAATGATTTTTTTTCTGAAAAGGGGGGGGGACGACTTAACGTGAGAAATTTGTCAGAAAGCCGTAATGACGGAGACATAATGCAGTTGGCCTACTGCTGCTGTACAAGGATGTAGACAGGCAAACATTTTCTTGGCATTTTATGATATTTAAAGCAGGTTTTGGCTCTTGTAAGTAAAGAAAAGATCCTTTAAGTTGGCAATAAACTGCCATCACTGATGCTCTTGCTGGCACGTTGTTACACAAACTCACAGCCTACCATATTCTGCTTAAGCCGAGACATTTCCTGAAACTGAAGCACTTTTCTGTCGATGAAATGTTGTGCCTATGAGCCTGGAACAATGTGTAGGATCCTCTCATTTGCCCGGGCGGTGACCTTTCTAATGCGGTCTTGAAACTTTCATACAAGCCTGCAAAGGGACATCTTGCGTGACTCAAATGAGTAGAGCCTATTCATTTTATCTGAGCTGTCATCGTCATCAAATATTGATGAAAACAGCTGCACACAGTAAAGTGTGTTGAAGTTCTTATGTTTAATCTTCACATAAAGCACAAGGAGAGTTTGGCTAACAGCTTTTTCTTAATTTTAACGAGAATGTTATGCGTGTGTCCCATGAGCACTGCAAGTAAAAATAAGACAAAAAAACTTTTATTTGTGGGTGGACCTTAATTATCTCTTTGTAAACAGAAAATCTGTTTTTATTGACCCAAAGTAACACCTTGGTCTGCTCTTTTACAGCTCCCTAATGATGCTTTAAATCAGATTTTGGCACTGTTAATTTTTAAACTCTGACATTTTGCATTTTAATCAGGCAGGACTTCCAGCAACAGTGTGGGAAAAAGTGGAAGCAGTGGGCTTTAAACAAATCCAGAAAATATTTCCCTGCTTCTGGACAAGTAGAATAGGCAGAATTAACTGTCAATATATTCTATTACGATGATAAGGCATTTCCAGCTTCCTGTGCCCATGAGTGCTGTAATGAGAAAGGAGTGGGAGAGGCAGAGCCAAAGGGGCTTCTCCACAGGGGATCCAGACGCTAGAGACAACACTCGATGTGGTGTGGACTCCGATCTCGAAGAGAGGCAGCAATGCTCTCCATCTCCCCTCCTGCCAACTTCCTCTTTTGCTTTTTCTCTCCCGAGGCCCTGGGCCTTTCCTCTTTCTCACTCTCTGTGTCTCTCTGACTGGCTCAGTCTCCTTCTAATCCACTGAGGGTGAGGCTAACACAGGAACTAATGAGATTAGGACACTGTAGGCTCCTCTTTCCCTTCTCTCTGCCCTGTGCTGCTTTTCATTTATCACTGGCTGCTAATCTCTGTGTATGTGTGTAACATAGTGTAAAGCCATATTTACACACACTCATCTAACGATTAGTGACTCAGTGAGAAAACGGCTGGAGATTAAAAAAAAAGATGGTGGAGGGGATAAAGTGCAGAAATTTACATTTTAATTCCCACTCTCTGTCCCTCTTTTTGTCAGGTACAAGTTTCAAGATGTCAGTTTTGATAGCTGAGAATTCAATTAGCCTCACTTCAGTCAACACTTGCTTTTAAACATTCAAATAGTGTTTCAGCTTTTACTTTTAATTAGCTCTTTGAACAGTCACATACCAAATTCACATTCCGACTCTGCCGTGAATGAATCATCCAAGCTTTTAAAATGATGTTTTAAACTGTAAGGAAATGTTTTTTGCATTATTCTGAATTTTAATGTGTCATAACACAGATGTATTTCCTGTGATGTATGATACAATCCATACAATCCATACAGTCCATAAAATGGACACCTAACATGAGGAAAAGGTAAAGTTGCTGGGGAACTGGGCCCACTTTAGATGAATAAATCTCTCACACTATTTAAAAAGATGTCATTCCATCTGCTCTTTTTTCACCCTCGGCTAGAAGATTTGATTTGTTGTCTTCTCTCTGTGCTGTAAGAAGAAACTCCTGACCTGAACCCATGAACTGTGTCTCTCTCTACACCAGCTGAAGTCAATTGCTTTTGCTACTCACTGGAAGGCATCCAAACCCGTTTTTCCTGGCTCAGTGTATTCAAGGAGTGTATTTAGAGAAAGTTTTAAAGAGTCAGTAACACGAGGCTACAGTTCCCTGAGGACCAGATCGGCTCTTTATTTATGAAACATGTCAGGAACTCTTAATCTTGCGCTTGGATGATTATTGATCTTTACATTCGAAATCCTGGCCGCCATGCAGTGCTTTTTCAGGATCAACCTTTTTGTATTCCTTCTTTCCTTCCTTTTAATTCTGTATTTGTCAAATGTGACCTCGGGCAAGGAGAAGGGAGGTTGGAAAAGGCTTTTCAGCTTTACTGCCGTTCAGTTTGTCCGACATACAGTGCTAAAATCCCATGTTTGAATTCTTTAACATTGCGTTTATCTACATTTTGGTTAGTTTCTCAGGGAACAATGCATGGATCAGTCAAGGTCAGTCATATTTAGGTGGCTGGTGTCTATAAATGAGTGCATTTTCATGTGGATCCTACATCTGGCAAGCTTAAATTATGGTTAAGCAGTCACAGGTGGCTTAAAATTAAGAGTGATACAGGGCTATAGAGTTTGAATTAATAAATATAAAATGTAATATTAACCTTATTTCCCAATGCCCAGCTGTCATTGATATAAAGTTGTAGCAAAAAGCGAAAGAGTAAGAGTGAAGACTGAATAACTTCGGGGAGGAGAGAATGTGAGGGAGAGAGCTGGGACATTTTCTGTCACGGAACAAAATGTGTTGGCAGCCAATCTCAGATAGCGTCACGCTGACTGACAGGTGGCACGGCCCGTCAGGTCCTCGACACTGCGGCTGCATGGTCGATCGTGGTCGATTTGGATCTGTTATGTCTGTGCATATCTGTGCCTGTGTGTGTCTGGTTAATAGGAAAACCGTCAAAACATTTAGGAGTTTAAACGGGAAGAATGATCAGGGGTGGGAGGCGGGCCTCCTCAAACAGTTTCAGGGGAGGCTCGTTGAATGGAAGCGAAAGAATATCGCATTAGTTGAAAATGAGATCATAGAGAATACCTGAATTGTGTGTGACTTACTGAAAGAGATAGTAGTTATCTGGAACGTTACTGTTTTTTTTCCCAGAGTCAGAAACTAATAAATGCCTTAGGAGAAGACATTTTTTAAATATTTTATTATTATTAGGCTATTTTGGTTCAATTGCTGAGTGTCTATGTGATCAAATATTATAATGATGTTCCCAGGCCTCCAGGAATCGAACGTACCTAAGCAAGTACACTAAGAGGGAGGGCGAGAGGGTGCCTGTTTCCACTTTTGTCTCACAGTCTCAGACTTTAAAAAACCCAGCTATAGATGAATCCTCCGGTGAAATAATAAGGTCGAGTACGAAGGGTATACATAGTGCAATGCAACAAACACACACGCTTCATGAACACCCCGACTGAGAGATGATGTGGGCAGAGCCATCCAATAAATAAGTGATGAAGTGTAAATCTGTCAATGATTTACACACTAAATTTCACCCATTTGATATGCGAGTGCATTTTATATTCCTCTCCCTTTAAATGCTGAAATCTGCACTCCCTCCATACACACACATACACACTCTCCAAACTGTATTCACCCTGATCCTCATTCAGACCATTTATCCACCATGATGGTTACACAAACCAACAAAAATGTGTGCGTAATTCCTCTAATCCATCCTGCTCTCCCCTGTGAATGTCCTCTAGGCCTTTCCATGGGGTCTGTCTGTCTAACTACCAGCGTGGCGAGGAGGGAAATGAACGTGACTTTACAAGCTGAGCGCACCCGGGGCTTTAATTAGAATGAAATCACTGGAATGGGCTTTGGCTACAAGCGCACACATCAACCTAACCCTCTGAAGCAAATAAGTTCTGTCTGCGACTGCAAAAAAAAAATCAATGTATGTTTATGATAAAGGTGATGAGAACTAAACCGAACAGCGAATAAACATCCTTAATTTTACTCCGACTCTCTCAATCTTCCTCCAGACTTATTCTAGGCTGAACTTGCACTCTGTCCCCTCTCCGCTGTTTCCCACCGTCATTAAAAACTTCATAAACCAACAAATTACATCTTCTTCATTCACATGAACCCTCAACGGAAAATCTCTCTCCTTACTCTTCATTGACGTGACTGTAATGAGCTGTGATTGACTGTGAGGGGGCGAGATGTGTAGCACGCCCTGCTTCCCACGCGGAGAAATGCAAGTTGGTGCTGATTAGAGCTCTTGATGCTGCGGGTGGGAAACCCCTCTATTTGGAGTAGGGGGGTCATAGCTTTGCATCTGATGTGGGAGAGGGGCTTTCTACGGATGAACAAGAGCTTTTTTATTCAGTGTGTGTGTCTGTGCTGAGCTCTCTCATGAGGTTACGTGCGTGTGTGCCTGTCTGTGCAGAGGCAGTGAGGTGACGCACAGTGCGGAGGCAAATGAACAGCAGATGCTCCCATTAATTAGACGTAATGATCACATAAGTAATAACTAACAGGGCTGACTGGAGGAAGGGGTTGATTAATCTCGGAGTGGTGGCTAATTAATGCATTAGGCTACATGGTATGACGCCAAGCCTGTGAATCTATCAGTGAACAGCCTGTCAGAGTATTCAAGCAGGACGCATCAGTCTGAATCTGTGGATAAGACAGGAAGCCTCTAGTTCACTCTCACTTCACGTCCTTCCTACGCAGCCCCACTGCTCTTCGCGAGCGCCTCGACCTATTGCAGCAATAAAAAGAGAGCAAGCTGTACTGCTCGGTGCCAGGACCCTGTGCTGATGATTGTTTCAGACATACCTTCTGTTTCCGCCTCTCCTTCCTCTTGTCCTCTGTGTCCTGCAGCATCTTCTCTCTCCACAGGTCGAAGAAGTAGGATGGATTGGTGTAGAACTTCAGGCCCTCCTTCCCGTCGTCCCTGCAGAGAGAGAAAATAAACCTTGTTACATTTTGGTTGGCATGCCAGAAGAGTTGTTTTCTTCCCGTTTTGTGGAAAATGTGGCCAAATGTCTCAACTCAACCAGAGCTGCAACTATTTTGATCATCATTTCAGTCATTTTTTTGAGCTCTAATTCCAAACATTTGGTGCTTCACAAATGTTTGCTTCACAAAGAGGGTTAGGGTTAGAGAGAGCTTTTACTGTAAATAAATGATCTGCTGTTTATTTTCTCATACAATCAATTAATTGTTTGGACAACAGCTGGTGGAAGAAGGCCATCACGATTTCCCAGGCTTGACGATGATGTCCTTAAATGTCTTGTAAACCAGAAAATATTCACTTTACAATAACGTAACCAATAAAAGCAGAACATTATTTTAACTGAGAAGTTGGTGATGGACTAATCAATTAACCAACTGATTGTTTCAGCTCTACATTAAGACTAAGCAGACGAGGAGCGTGGGGCACAACATGATACTGCTACAAATAGGCCCTTTTCCTTTTTTTCTGTCTTTTCTGTCAGGCAACCTTGAGCAGCTGCGAGTGAGGGAAATGTTGCATAATAATCATTTTTCTTTTCCCCTCTCCTGCCCTTTTCTGTCTTAGTCTGCTTTCCTTCAACAAATCATATCTATTTATCATGTGAATAATAGCTCATGTGTTATCATTCATTTGTCCTCAACCCTGCTCCTCTCTCTGTCTTCTTCACTGGCATTGCAGAAGCTTTTGTGGTTGATGGTCACTGGGGGGAGAACAGTGCCATGATGACAGGGAGGGAAATGAAAAAAGACTTCTGACAGGCACAGGTGGTTATCACATCAAAAAGGTCCCTCTTGACGAGAAAATTATCATTCACAAACTCCCACACATGCTGTCCGGAAATGTCATTTCATATCAATATGGGGATATGACTTGTAAATTGCCCTGCTGATGTCCTTCTCTTCTTTGTCTTTCCTTCCATGTCTGCATCTGTGTTTTACCAAACAGCAACATTCATCCCTGAAAACTCTACACCTGGGACCACCGCAGACCTCGTTTCCATCCAAATTTAAGTCCCAGGAACTAGTTTTCTAGGAACTATAAGGTTCTTTCAGCCTGTTGTTGTCTGTCTTTGCAGCGCGGTCTAGAGATGTGTGTGATTAGCCAAATCAGTCTGTTGACCGTTGGCATTTTATTTCTCTCTCTGTTTCTCAATTTCCATGTTAATGTGTCAAAGCACAATGAACCAAAATGGTTTGCAGCTGCAGATTATTAAATGGCTGAAATAAAATGCTCAGCTGCCGGCTACACCCCCAAAATTCCTGTACTTTTTGTACAACGACCCAGCTGGGATTGTTTGGGGGGTAAAATAATTTCCCCCGGAACTTAATTTAAACCCTGGCTTTTGCGGTGGAAATGCAGCAAAAGCTCTGAGTTCCTCGAAAGGTTCTTGGTCCCTTGTGAAATTTACAGTAAATCATCGGTCAAAATAGTTATGGCGTTACAAGATATCTGGTTTCTTGATTTAAAAAACTTAAGCACAAGCCTGTGTGCGTGAAAACTTTGAGTTAAGAAGAAAAATCACAGAGATTAAAACTGTCATGTACCGCCAATGGCAGGCTGAGTTTTAAGATAACAGTGCTGAGAACTGAAAACACAATCTGCATCTGAAATCAATCATCTTTTAGATTCTAGGTACACTTTGGATGAATTCAACGACAACTGTGCCATGTTTTGTTCTTAACAGCGACAATGAGTGTTTTGAATTTGACTTGTACTTCTGAATGGATTGTTTTCAATCACAACTGCAACTGAAGCTCAGGTGGTATTGTGGGATTCTCAAGTCATTCAGCCATGCTCACTTGATGGACAAAATGGATTGGTTGCCTGTCAATATAACTTCCAGGGGAAACATCAGATGATACATTAGAGAGTGAGTGAGGAAGGAAGGAAGTCAGCGTACATGACTACACGTAATAGAATAAAACTTTAACACAACACCTCATCGGTGAACATTTCTGCCTCAATAACATTAGCTAGATTTTTATTGGCAAGGCTAGTTATTTATTAACTGATACAATCACATGCTATTTGAGGATGTCATTAAACTATGTCTGCTCGTGACAGAAATGACATACTGTGCATTTACTTACAAACTAGCAGAGATTCACTCAAACATGTAGCGCAAAACAACTTAGTAAATCCTTCACTTCTGACCGTCAGTCAGAAATATTTATGAACATGGCAGAAGTGCACATGAAAGGGCATTTCAGATGTCCTTTGACACTAAAATTAATATAAAGAAATATTTGGTGTATCCTGTCCGCTAAGTGGTTCTGACGTCATCTTATGTGTAGCTGCGGACACATTTTAGGAGACAATTATTTGATGATGACACCGAGAGAGCAAGAACACAGAACATGAAAAGGAAAAAGCTTCAAAAGGCAAGAGTGGAAAGTTTAATGATATGCAACACAACAAAGGGAAGAAAATAGAATTGAACAATGGGATAAGGCAAGGGTGGAGAGAGAGCTGCTGTTGTGTGTGTGCACTGCGGGTAGTATTTGACTGTTTGTGTAAATCATTATGCATGGTATTCACTCTGTGTTTATTTGAGATGGGTATTGGTGTGCGTGTGTGTGTGTGTGTGTGTGTGTGTGTGTGTGTGTGTGTGTGTGTGTGTGTGTGTGTGTGTGTGTGTGTGTGTGTGTGTGTGTGTATACGAGAGATAGAAGAAGGGAGAAAGAACGAAGCAGCTTTGCTCAGGGTGGATCTGAGAAATAACAGCCTGGGGAGGTGTCCCGGGGAGACTCCTGGTGTGATGTGTGGAGAGGAGAGGAGAAAAAGTGGGAAGAGGAGAGGAGAGGAGAGGAGAGGAGAAGAAAATGAGAAGATGCGAAGAGAGGAATGCAAAAGAAAGGAGAGGAGAAGAGAGCCAAATGAAGCAAGGAGAGGAGGAGAAGGGAGAAGTCAATGAGGAGATGAGGGCAAAGGTAAGAAGGAGAGAAGAAAATGAGGAGGAAAGGGAGTAACAGGAAGAAAGAGAGAGGAGAGCGAAGGAAGAAAGGGAGTACAGGATATAATGGGAAAGATAAGAAGAAATTCAGAAAATGAGAGGAGAAGAAAATGAGGGAGGAGAGGAGGGTAAAGGGGAGGAAAGGAGAGAAAAGGAAAGGAAAGGAAAGGAAAAGGAGGATGAGATAAGGAGGAGATAAGACCAGAAGAGAAGAGAGGAGGGCAGAGGAAATGAGGAGAAAATAAAATGAGGAGAGGAAAAAGGAAGAGGAGGGGATATGGGAAGAAAATGAGGATTGGACAAGAAAATGGAGAGGGAAGGGGAACAAAATGAGAAGAGGAGAGGAGAGGAGAGGAGAGGAGAGGAGAGGAGAGGAGATCCCTACTTCTTAATGGCAGCACTAATATTAAAACAGATGAACTACTCCTTCTCTAAGGGAGCAACTGTTCTCTATAAAAGATACTAATCCAGTGGGCAATGTGCTTCACCTGGCATGAAACAACACATTCAGAGTGTGATTTAGAAAGGACGTCAGCGAGGCAGACACCCACACCTGCCTTTCACTTGGTCTTAAATACCACAGCCTACACCTGTACCCGTCTCCCGCCGGCGCATGCGTCTACAAACAAAAAAAATAAAAAGATCGTGTTTAAGCTGTAACCTTCTCCAACTGGCTCGGTCAAGGTGACGGTTTTACACAGAGATGGGTCATGTGAAATGCTGCAGGAGAAAATAAGAGTTGGGGGAGGGGTGAGAAAAGAAGCGAGAATGCAGCAGGGTGAGAGGGCCGAGAAATAAAAGGGAGGGGAGTGCTGGCCAGCAGAGCTTTTTATGGATTATTCATCTTCAGATGACTCCCTCCATCGCTCTGCTTGGCCTGCTTGGGATGCTGCGTGTGGAAAGAGTCACAAACCCGCTGATCATATTGTACCGACCAACCAACCAATTACACGAGCAAGTGTTTCAATCGAGGCTAAATCAAATTTTGAGGTTACAGCAAACTCAGGTTGTGTTTTCAATTTTTTTTTAGGAGAGTGGAAACCAGGGCTACAATTACTGATTATTTTCACTATTAGTCATTGAACTGTGAAAAAAAGATCCTGTCACAGTTTCCCAGAGCTCAAAGTGAAGTCTTTTATGTGAAGCTGCTTCTGCTGCTGTCTTGACCAGGATTCCCTGGAAGAAGAGATCTTGTATCTCAATCGGACCTTCCTGGTTAATTAAAGGATGAATAGAATAAAATAAATTGCTTTATTTTTCTAACCAAAAGTCTGAAACCCCCCAAACTCTTTATTTACTATCATAATTGTCAAAGATAAGCAATATCCTTACAATTAAGAGGCTGGAAACAGCAGATGTTTGCCATTTTTGCTTGAAAATGACTGAAATGATTAATCGATTATAAAAGTAATTGGCTAAACAAACTAATCTATTAAGCCATTGTTGCAGCTCTAGTGGAAACTGACAAATATATGTAAAGGTAAGGTAAGTGAAAAAGGCTGGATTCACACCTGTAGGGCGTGAGGATGTTGAGGGGCGGCGGCTGCTCGCATGTCTGGAAGGTCTCCTGCAGCGGGATGGGCAGCGACGTGCGGTCAAACAGCTGCTGGTCCTGAATAGTGGAACTCCTGAATGCCTTCCTCATGGTGATGTCCTGAAGAGACACTGAGGAAGGGATGGAGGCACGGAGAAGAAAGCAAAGAGAGAGATGCAGTTATTAAATCAGGCTCTTTGAGAATTGTGTGATACATTTATGTTGACCAACTTCGTGACTGACAAAGATTGTTAGAGAGGAAATCAGTTTAAGATTCATTCTTGTTGCTCTTTGGCTTCTTCCCCCAACAGACTCTGTCTCTCTGATGATAATTAACATTTGGCTCATCATTATCATCATCAGAAACGACGTTGACATCATCATTCAAACAGGCCCAATCAACATTTCAGAATACTAAACCAATAATAAACCACTAATCATCCTCCCTCGGGCTAACGCTACAATGTTGTCCTAATTGGCTAATTTCAATTCCCCCCCAAAGCGAACCCGCACATGAAGACGAAGCTAAGCTGGGCTAGGCTAGGCTAAAGCCGTCTCTCAGGCAAAGGCTGTGGCAATAATTGCCCTTCTTTCATACAGGACCAGCTGACATTTTCGAAGGCCAAAAAGAATAACAGAGGAAATCGATGCTGCACAGCTGAAGCTTTCAGAAAAACAGGTTGACTAAATAGCTGAGGGGGAAGAAGAAACACAACCACGCTAATGCTATCCCTCAATCTGGTCCGGGCCGAATAGAAAAGTCTTGGAAGGAAATCCAGAGCGTTGCAACCACATCTGAATTATACATGAGAGGATGACAAATGGACACACTTTACTGCTGCCCAGGGGAAGACTCACAAAATCATATGGCATACGGAAAAAGTATTGTTACAGTTTCTGTTATTAGCCTTCCAACCACACACTAACTCGAAACCTAATACCCAAAACATAGTAAGCAGATCTTTTTTAAGCCAAACAAATAGGATAAATGAGTTAACAAGACCGTCATTGAATTGGCTGAATTAAATAAGACAAACAAAACCCTCTTTACTCCCGGAAAAGACCGACTACTCCAATCCGATCTCCTAGATTGCAGCAGTACAGCTGGGTAATGACTTCCACAGACTCTGCAGTAAAGGGCCAGCCACCTGAGGCTCTGAACTCTCAATATTAACAAACACTTAGCGGTGAGCCAAGATTTGGTAAGTAACACTCTGGAAGAGAGAGGCCAGAGAATGCAAGAGGGAGATAATAAAACTGCACAGACCCAACAGTGGCAGGGTCATGGAAACAGGAGGATGGACAGCGACCGAGAGGAGAAGCACTAAACATAAAACAAAGAGCAGGGGCTGACATAAAAGGACACATTCACAGCACATACAGGCTAGTAAATGGCGTGAAGCAGAAGGGAATTGGAGAGTCGAGGGAGACACGGAAACATGCAAATAAGGAGGAAGGAGTAGTGAAGAAGGGTGCTAGAGAGACAGCAAAAACACATCAAAACAAACAGCGTGACTTCTATGAGATAAACAGAGAGGCATGAGTGAGGTATCCCAGGAGAGGAGAGCAGTAACCTGAGATGAGCCAGCGGGTGGATTAGGCTTCGAAGACAACACGTGGAAGAAACACAGGCAAACACAAAGTGTATATGTTGTATTATTCTGCGGTGAACAGAAACAACCACAGCAGGAAACTGATAGCACACCTGTGATATCGGCTGTATAATAACTGTTAATAGACAGTTTCTATTATATCCTGGGACTTGTTGGTTGTAGAGTTTTTTTTGTTTTGTTTTGTTCTGTTTCAGAGACCCCATGTAGCAGAAATCACATACTATGCTTGTAAGAATTTGACTTATGTCTGTATTGGGGAGAGGAAATGGAACGGACTTCTGTTCCCGGAGCTGCAAAGTACTGTACGAGGTGACTTATGATAATAAGGGCAAAAAAAAAATCAAAGCCATAGCTGCTGTTGCAGGCCAATTATGCTGCTCAGAGTGATCACAGAGCAGAGAAACGCTCGGGATAAGTAGGAGTAATGGTGAGATTTAAAAAGATTTTTCTCTAAGTTGAGAAGATTAAAGGAAGAAGGGTTATAGATGTGGGAAAGGAGGTATGGGCATTAGAGCGATGCTTCCTTTTGACACTTTTTGCTTAAAGGTTGAAGTGAAGGTCAGAAAAGTGCACCAACTCTCTCCCTCTCACTGCTTACAAATGTATATAATAGATCTACAGAGAGGATTGGTACAGACACATAACAACCTCCTGTGGGCAGAGTTAACCACTGGCCGACCAGTGAGTCACAATTTGCTGTAGCTGAGTGCTGCATGTTAAGAAAAAGTGCTGCGTCCTGCTGGCCCGGAGCATTTAGAGAGAGCAGAGGGCTGTCAGATGGTGTGACAAGTACATGCAAAAGCGACAAACAAGAGCGAGGCAGTGCAGAAGTGTGTGTCAGGATGCATTTGATGCAGAGTGAGGTGGCTATGAACCTCTGCCAAGCAACACTGAGCACTGACAGAGGCACACTGCACTAATCAATGTGGGCAGAAACACACATACACACGCACACGCACACACACACACACACACACACACACACACACACACACTGGATCACACAAACACAGATGCAGATGGATATCTTAACATGATGTACATCCTAATTACAAAATGTCACTTATTCAGCTGAACTACCAATTACACCCATTTAGTGGAGACATTTAGCTAATGAGAAAAGTGTGAGTGTACACATTTGGGAGTGAATGAGTGAGTGAGTGTGAGGTTGTAAGTGTGTGTGTGTGTGTGTGTGTGTGTGTGTGTTTGTCGGGTCGAGCGGCACCAGGTGCAGCAGCAGCAGCCTCTGATATCAGCCTGTGAAGCTCCTTATCAGCAAGCGAGTGGTGGAAAGTTTATCTCTCTCTCTCCCATATCTTTCTCTTAGACAGATAGCATCTAGCTAAAACAGCCCTCAACCAAAGAGAGGTGAGGAAGTTCTTGTCACACATACACACACAGACACACACACAGACACACAAACACACCTCCTCCAGCTTCTCTCAAACTTTCAGGGAAATCATGTTTTCCCCTCTTCCCTCTTTTCATCCCCTCCCTCCCTCATAGAGACGCAGTTCTACACACAACCACTGAAGATAAGAAAAGGCAGAGGCCAAGCTGTCTTTTAGCATGCAGACACAGCTCTCTCCTCTGTTGTACTTCAATGCAAATGTTGCCCTATATTCCACCTCGTACGTGCTTGCTCCTGCAGTCCTGAATCACACTTTCCTAAGTCTCTTCAGACTCCATCCTTTCCCATCCTTTCTTGTTTATTGTTTGTCCTTTCTTTCATTTTGTCCTCTTCCTCCCCCAGCATCTTTCTGAACGTTCTCCCTCTTGCATTGACAAACATCATTGTAAATCAGCAGTGTTGTGCACCGTAGGACAATACACAATGCCTGTGTTTTTGGTAAGACAAAATGTTGAATGAAAAGTAAGAAGGACTGTATGCATCTCATCACTTTAGAGGGGTTTTGTTGCAGTGTTTCTAACATCTGCTTGCTAGTTATCCCCCACAATGCTTCTGGATGAACCGTCACAACCACAAATTATAACTTTTCGGTATCTGCATAATGACTGGAGTCTACATGACGTGAATTTTTTCATACCAATGTCACTTTGGTTGCCAAATGGTGAGCCAGGCCAGAAAGACATACCCGATTGTGTATATAAATCAAAAGAAGTGGAAGACCTGAATAAAATCAATATCTAGAGTGATAAACTCATGTTTATCAGTTTAGATAAGGTTAACTGACAAATGATTCATGGATAAATAACCAGACAGAAATATCTGTTTTGTCCTGACAAATAGCATTGATGAAAAAAAATGGCATGAAATAGTCTTGCCTCAAGGCATTAGATAGATATCTGAAATATTTAAGAGATAACTTTAGCAATATATTTGGCTCCAGACTAGTTATCAAATGCCTTGCAAAGCTAAAAGAAAGCTAACGTAGTGTTAAACGGACTCCAGCGTGTACCAAGTTATTGCTCCCAGGTTGACATAGTGTGTTTAACCCGAAGCATCCCTGATGCACATGTCAAACATAATCCTGTGTGTTACTGCTCCTGATGAACTCATCTGGACAGGTGTTTTTCCAGTGTAACATGCGAGAGGATGATCTGAGCTGCACTTGCCTTTCAAAAAATTGTGTCTGTAGTCATACACAATCAGGATGTAGAATTGTTAATATGGTATGTAGCCTATGAAACGTATAAACGTGAATGTATCGGTAGTTTGCAGAAATATTAACTGCCGATGTTTTATTCTGGCGACTAGGCTGGCTGCCCATGCCCCCATGTCTAACTGGAGATTTCGCCTTTGAATGATGCACATCCATAAATGTGTAATGCATTTTTCATTCATTGCATTTTACTCTGAACTGAATACTGCTTGCACTTTACTGTCTTTGTACTTGCTGTTCTCTGCTGTTCTTTTCTATCCATGGCACTGAAGGAATGCAATTTAATTCCCTTGCATACCGAGTCCTTTATAAGGAGAGAATGCATGAATTCTACCATGGCTTTGACCTTGACAGGAGATTTTATTCAAATTGCTCATTGTTTCACCTCACCTAATGCATTCAAAAGTGGGTAAACGCAGCTACAGCATACACAGGTGAGAAAAAGGATGCACAAGAAAACACTGGATCTCATCTCTGCTGATGCTTTTCTGCTGTCTCTGATCATTTAAAAGTGCTGTGCCATCAAGCAAAAGACTCTTCTTAGCACTCCTACGGTGTTTCCAGTCACAGAGACAAACAAAGACAATAAATAACAAATGGGAGTTTCAGAGAGATGGAGCTACTGTGGCCTTTTGTAATTCCACAAAAAACAATAATAGACTTTAATAGAGTGAGACAATGACAGATAAATATGAAGAGGAGATATGGGGAAGTACTGCCTATGAAAGTAGGGGTAAAGGAGGGTTAACAAGCAGTAGAAGACAAAAAACAAAGAAAAAAGAAAAAAACATGAACACTTAAAGATCAAAGTGTCCTGCAAAACATATAGAGAAGAGAAGAAAATTGGCAAAAGAAAAAGAATGAAGAAACCTCCTCTGGTTTATAGAAACAGAGTCACCGAGGGACAAGCAGAAAAAGAGGGAAGCAGTGAGAGACCATCGAGTACATAAAAAAACTGTTAGAGCCCGGAGGGACTCTGGGTGGCTTTGTGGCCTTCCATAATGGCCTGCAGCCGGTGTAGTGATATAACGGTGCCATTAAACAGGGGATACAGGCCATTAGTTTGGCTGACTAGAGTGATGGGCAGGGGGAACCTGACAGCACACAAATAGCATCCACCCAAGATGGAGGGAGAGCAGAGATCAATCAGAAATGGGAGTGGGCTGGGGAGGACAACAAAGACAGACAAGGTGTGGCGGGTGGGCAGCTGGCAGTCAGGAGAGGAGGAAGAGAGAAGGGGGGGTCTAAAGGGCAAAGTGAGGGGCGATACCCTTTAAAGGCTTGAGGGTGTGGGCAAGGTGAGTGTGTGTGCATGCAGACTGAATGTGAATTAATTCACGTGATGAAGCCCTTCTGACCTCAGCCGCTGAACCACCGATGACACTGCATACATCACCGCGGCCACCTCTCCATCTCACATCTCCCCGACCTTCAGCTAAAAAGCTTTCATGCCGTGAGTCATCTTACACTCCTGCTCCTCATGCTATGGACTGATAAACATAATTCACTTCGGTGTGTCTGTTTGCACCATTTTGAATCCTCTAAGTCTACTGCAGTGTTTTATCCAAAACAGCTAAGCTTCCCAGTGCTTGTCTGATGATAAGGAGGTACAGTAGACAGAGATTTCGAGATTACGACTGATCTTTATGTGCAATACTGAAGTCATAGCCGCCATTTCTCACCTCGCAGTCTGACTGAACTGTGAAGGTTTAAATTTAGTTTTCAGGTGTATAAGCACCTGTGAAGCTGTCGGAGGTAAGTTAAAGGTGCAGTGTGATTTCATCTGGAGAACATCTCTATACAGAGAATTATTCATATATTGAATGCAACCAAACCTTGCTTATATATATATTCTATTTTTTGTTTTGGTCATGTTTTCTGACACAATTCTGCAGGGTTTGCAAATGATGCACATGCAATTCAAGCGGTGACTATGAAGCCTTCATAACCTCCTGTTGCACTGAATGGTAAATAGTTACACCCTTATTAAAGTAGTCATATACTGCTCTTTATGTTTAGCTCGACTCCTCTCTGTGGCTACAGTTATCACTGCTACGCTGTTAAAAATGAAGAGAAAAAGTAGTAAAATGTCAGGAATGAACAGCAAACACAGGAGAAGTGGACCGACAAAGAGGACCAGTGGTCACAAACACTCACTTACAATCAGTGTTTGAAAGACAGGCCAGGATATTACAACTTCAACCTCAAAACAGTGAGTTTCATCAAGGCACTGCAGGGTTATTATTTAATGAGGTGTCTCTCTTTGTGTTGAGCTTTTATCTTTCCTCAAAGCACTTCACTGTCATTGTCCTTGTTACGTGTGTGTCATAAAATCAAGACACTCCTGCTCTGGCTCTTCACTACTGCCTACTTACAGTGTTGGTAATTATTTTACCACTGATCTCACAGCAAATTGCTTTAAATTATAAAACAACAGTATTAAATTGATGTTACTATTATATATTCAAACTTTTAACATTTGACTGTGAATATTTATAAAATTACAGCTTCGATAATTACTGTAATACTCATTCTAAACAACATCCATTGCAACAAATAGTATCAAATAGAAACCATTAATTAGCTGTGAATCAGAAAACAGCATTTTGCTTCGAAGACATGTTTGTAATTTGTAGGTCAGCAAATTTTCTCAGGTCATTAGGGGTTTTAAAGAACGTCAGACAGGCCTTATATGGTTTTAGTGAACAGTATCTGTGAAAATACTTATTGTGTACTCTACTCTCCTCCATCCGACCCAAACCCCCATCTTCATCCCTCTACAGTGCTGATTTATGGCGCCATCCCTGCCTGCACTCATTCCCCTCTCCTTCACTCCTCCTCTCAGGCAGACCACAGACCCACACAGACAATTACAAGGCCAGTCATGTGATTGTGCTAAAAGCCTACACTTTTAACCATGTACGGCAGTGTGTGTGTGTGTTGGAGAGTGTGAGGGTAAAGAAAAGGAGGGGGTTGAGGATGAAGGGTGGCATTTACGGGAAACAAAACTCCTCCAATGACTGTCCATCTTCAGTCAACACACGCCGCTACGTTTACCTCGCTATTGTAGTCATTTTATTTGACAAATCTTACATGAATAATGGTCGGGAAAGGAAAGTAGAGCGCAGGATTTTCCATTTGCAAGACAACTTCATTTGGTTATACATGAGTGCGGAGGAGTTGAACTGAGTGGGAAATCTGTGTAACCTGCAGAGGAGGCCATTTCAACCTGGCCCAGAAAACTCTGCGGTACAATCCTTTTACACTCCACTGCTTTTGCTGCAGTGCCCTGTATTATGCACCCATCCCTCTATCCTTCCATCTTTCTTCCTCTCCTCCTCCTCCTCCCTACCACCACACACTTAAACTGCAACTGAGCTGATCCTTATCCACTGACTCTCAAGCCAATGCTTCAGGCTAAAGGGGGGGAAAGTCAGGCTTATTTATGATGGGAGATAAAACAAGGGACCACATGCATGGATGCAGCAGATACGCACATACACACAGAATCGCTTCACAATCTATGTCCAAACATCTTGAATATGAATAAGTAGCCTCACGCCAAAACGATACAAAGATGGGCTTTGTCGTTACTCCACGAGTAAATCTGTAGATGTGTATCTAATAAGATAAATGTTAATATCTTCTCATTGGCAGGGTGAGATAGTGAGCCTCGTCAGCATGTGTGTTTTTGCCCTTCAACCTCTGAAGGATAATATGGACTCACTTACCAGCCGAGACAACCTGGGCACCAGACTTCCACAATTAGATCGCACACAATTATTCAATTAGCAGGGCTACAGTATGTGGACTGGATGAAGAGAAAGGGTGAGGGTGGTGAGAGGAGGGGAGAGTGGTGGAAAGGAGAAGATTCATTTCATTGTAATGTGTCTCAACATGTAATCATAAATGTAGGGACAGACCGATTATCGGCCTTGCAGATTATCGTGGCCCATATTCATCATTTTTCTGATTATCGATACAGGGGTTTCTTTTGTCAGATTGCCAATAAAATACAATTACACTTTGGCTCTGATGCAGCATCCTCTTTCTGTCAGGAGTCACCACCCTGTGATCTGACCTAGTGTCCCACCCACACACTATCTGATAGGTTACATGTCACAAGTGATAGTTGTTACATGTCTAGTTATGAATCTGGTTTAATATCATTAATCGTCTGGCAACAAAATGGCACCGGCACATGAAACAAAACAAAACATGTAAAAAGTTATCCGAGTAGTCTGGACTTGGAAGGGTTCATTTCTGTACTGCGTTGAATACATAAACCCATGATTCTGCAAAAACTGAGAAACAATTCATTGCCTTGTAAAGCGGTATCAAAGCTTGTGCTCGCATTCACAGAAAAGCTATAAGCGACGAGTACAGCCCAGTGAGCATTTTTACTGTCTCCGTGTCAGTGACAAGGAAGCAGTTAGAGTAGCATTGTGCAAAGCCGTAAACACACTGCTGGCCCATGGGAAATCGATACGGTGCCTTGGAGCATGATATTACACTGCTGTGATTCCCTACCTTTTAACTTGGTACCCACTGCACTCTCCTCTAGCTACACTATCCTGTCATCCTGCCTCCCCCCTCTCTGGATAACCTGGCTTACCTGACAGTGCTGCCGATTATCGCATTCCTTTTTATTTCACTCACCGCAGATACGGCCTGTCCACAGATCCAATATCTCCTCACAAAGAGGAGGCATTTAGTGGCTGAACGAGCATCCAGCTAAAGTGGAACTCTGGCAGAATGTTTCTAATAGATGCCAGGGTTTGTACAATTGGGTTGTGAAAAATGACAAAATCTCACAGCTGCCTGTTCCTTTAATAACAGCCATTAATACACACACACACACACACACACACACACACACACACACACACACACACACACACACACACACACACACACACACAAAGGCACCAATCCAATATGGTGCAGTAGCAGACAGATGAAAGCAAAGAGGTGAAGGTGTGACTGTAGGAGGGTAAGAGGGAGATTACATGAGTGTGCGTTTGTGTGTAGTTTCAGTACTCACGTTCCTCTTCTTTGGGGTCCAGCTGTGTGACACTGATGGAGAGGCGGTCCACGCGCTCCTGCAGGGAGTTGACCCGGAAAGAGAAGGTGTGGGCCTCGTTGAACAGCTCTCCAAACAGGTCCTCTGCATATTTACCTGCACATACACACGCAGGCAAACAACATGCTTTCGTTGAATTTTTTTTATATATTTAAGAACTACTTAAGTGGAAAAAAACAACAACAATAAAGTGTTAAAAGGGGAAGTGTGGAATGACTAAATATATTATTTTTAAAGCCAATAATAATCATATGAAGCGATTGCCATTTCACTTTAATATCAGTGTTAGTCACATTTTACACCAGAGGTCTTTTGTAAATAGTTCTTCTTGTTTTGGAAACGTAATCTAAAGCACTTTGTAAGACACAATCACAGCTAACTAGATATGCTGTAAATCCTCTATGTCAAGCATAAAAATTTTAAAGACATACGATTACTGATACAAATGTGCTTCAGGGAAATGCCACAAAAGCTGCTAGCTGCCTCTTGCAACACAGCCCAGGATAAATATATTAATAATGACAACCATCCTGGAAATGCAAAACAGTTTAAATGTTCTTTTGTTAGCTTGCTAAGACTTTCATTAAGTTTTGAAATATTTATAAGGAAGATCAAACAGTGTCCCACCGCTGACCAGGCAGATAGGCAATCATAGATGAGAACAGTGAGGTGGTGTTAGGGGTGGAAGTAACAAAAATTAAATGATTATAAATGGAAGTGATGAAAATGCATGTGCAATGAAAATGGATCGACATATTCTGTTTTGATTAATTTGAAGCAGAGTTTTTTTTTTTTTTTTTTTAAGTCGTGATATGATGAAAACAGCCACGTTTCATCATTTTCCCCATCTTACATTCATTATTCATCATTCACCACACAAAAATGTCATGCATCATTTATGGAAAGTGTCCTCAAGGGTGGAAGTAACAAAAAATAATTGACAAAAATGGAAATGATGAAAATCAACTGGGCTGTATACTGTCTACAGTCTACCATTCATCATTCTCGACACCTAACTGACATTAATTCTTCACAGCAAGCAATTTTTGTTATTTCTGCCTTGTCAAAAATAAAAAAAAAAGGTCAATCAGATTTCATGGATGGGAAATGTCACCCCAGGCCACCCCCTGGTTACGCCCCTGAAGCTATGACCATATGGTGCAACAATATGCACTGCTTCCTCATCGTTCCCAACACAGAAGATTACAGTAGAACTATGACTACCAAAATTTATTTAAAAGCATATTTATCATTTTGCAAATATTTAAAAATTCCATTTTTGTGCATCATATATACATGTTTGTGTGTCTGTGTATGTGTGTGTGTGAGGTGATGATTGATTTTTATATCATCTATTTACAAAAGTAGATATTATTTTATAATGTGTGTGTTTGAAAATCAGTGCAAATACATTGTTTTCATCATTCATGAGCAAAGAAGACGACTACTTCCGGTGCTCAGTTTTCTGCTTCCGGGTTAGTACAAACAGGACGCGCACTGCTGCAGCGGCTCGACAGAAACACAACTACCCGATATTATCACCATCGTATTAATTCGCTTGGTCATCGACGTTAGCTTGCTTTTAAAATGAGTCCCGGGTCAACTTGTACCGTTTTCGGCTGCCACAGCAACTCGAGAAAAATGAAGGTTTTCGCAGAAACCTTTTGTTCAGAGCATCAACAACTTCATAAAACATGTCCGTGCCCTGTGCCCTACAGTGTGTACTCCTTGCCGACGGAGACGGGAAGGAGACGAGCTTGGCTTTCGGCTCTGAGACTGAAAATACCTCCGAAGAGAGTGTATGTTTGCTCTTTCCATTTTGTTGATAAGCGGCCCACTGAACAGCACCCCAATCCGGAGCTTTATTTATGCTACAACCAATCTTCTCCTCCGACGAAGAGGCGAAAGCAAGCGGGCGAGACACGAGCGGCTGACAAAGATGTTACAGTGGGACCCAGTGAGTAAACATCCATAACGTGACTGTTATTCCCTGTTTTACACAGCAGGTCATGTTTGAACATTGCTATCAGCTAACGTTACATTTTGGGCTACTTGTTTGTGTTTAAATGAATAAATTGTGCCTCGTAGAGTATTTGTGAGGTAACTTTGTTTTTGTTAGCTTGATGCTAATTAGTACGAAGAGGTTGAATATCACAAAGCTGTGTCTGGTTAATCTAGTTAATTTTTCTTTATCATATTGTAACTTTATACGTCATTTTATAATCTGTAAGTCTGAAATTTAAACCAATGACTATGTAAGGAGGACAGACTTAACTGTAAGTTTATAATAAAATGAACAAAATGAAGTCAAAGTGACGCAGATGTATCGAGTGTTGCCAGATCTGGCGCCAGAAATAAGCAGGTTTATTTTGCATTTCATGAGAAACCGTTTCACAATATTGGACCTTGTAATTTCATTCTTTTCTTTTTAACTTTAGCAAAACCAACTGACTGAGGAATAATTTAATCAAACGGTACAAAGTACATTAACAAAGTAATGAATAATATTAAATATATATTTAAATATAAATATAAGTATTTCACTTGAAACTACAACTGCCTTGGAATCATCCTCCACCTGAAGTCAAACACAGTCTCTTTCTCCAAGTCTTTGTTATAGTTTTCCTCATTTATCACCCCCTGGCATTGTAAGTAGCTAAAAAAACTCCATTATTTTCTGCAAATGGGGTTGTAAACGGCTCCTAGAACACGACAACATAGGTGTTTTCATTTTATGTAACAGGAGACGAGCCCTAATGAGCAACTACACTTTAGAAACGAGCTAAAAAAAACCTCAAATTGTCACGACTTCTTTTTTGAAAGTGCTGCTGTCATAAAATACACAATAATCATATATTTACAAAAATCAATGAAGTAGAAACAGAATGCGTTTGTATGGTTTTCAATTGAGTATATGTATAGAAACAAGGAAATCCTGTTTTATATATATATATACAGTGTCCCAACTTTTTTGGAATCAAGTGTTTACTCTCCTCGTGCGCAACTCCTGCTATACTTTTCTGTATTTTTCAGACTTCACATCGGCTGTCTCAGATCACGCTGGCATCTCATTATCTGCGCACGCCCCCGAACCACAGTGCCCCTCAGTTCCTAGGCAGCTGAATAACCCGACACGACACGATCATGATTATTGCCAGACGGCCGACAGAGAAGATGTGCAGGATAATATGACTTGTGAAGAGATTGGGTACCTCATGATGCAAAGTGACGCAGATTCTTTTCACTGCACTGGTATAGCCCTCCGAGTGTTTAACATGCTCGTGTCCATGCTGGAAGGACATGCTAGCGATGCTTTTACAATGTCTGTGCGAGTTCAAGTTCTTATTACGCTAGTGAAATTAAAGAACAACCACGCAATCGATGATCTGAGCAGGCAGTTTCATGTAACGCCGGACACGGCCAGGAAGATAATCTTATACTGGATCAACAAACTGCAGGTAGTTTTGCAACCTCTAATTCCATGGCTTCCAAAAGAAACCATTCAGGCAACCTCGCCTGAAGAATTCAAGAAGAGCTTTCCCAACACAACTTGTATTGTAGACTGCAGTGAGATCCTTTTAGAAAGATGCAGCGAGTATCAGTCACATTACCCAGTGAAATACCTGGTAGCTGTCGCCCCGTGTGGACTAATCATGTTTATCTCTCCAGCATATGGATGTCGATGCAGTGACAAATTTGTAACCATTGACTCGGGAATATTAAACCTCTTAAAGCCCGGAGACGAGGTCATGTCAGAACGATGCTTCACCTTAAAAGATTTGCTGTTTCAGAGAAAAATTAAGTTGGTGACACACTCTTGTACGAACAACCATGGACGGCAAATTACAAATGTGAGAATTCATGTCGAACGAGCTATCAGACGTTTGAAAGTGTACAAAATACTTTCAGAGGTCGTTTCGTTTTTCATGGCTTCTAAGATAGACAACATCATCAGGATATGTGCTGCTCTTGTCAATTTGAGGGTGGATCTCAATCATGATCCGTTTTAATTTAGCACGTGAGCGGACTATTCATGTGGTCATCGGGGACATTATACAGGACCATCAAAATACAAGGTGCAGTAATGAATGATGGGAACAAAATGTGTAGAGAGTTACAGACTTTATGTGAACTATGGCTGCACAATATGGTTAAAATATTGCGATGATGATGTGACATTTGTTCAGTCTGTACGAAACATCTTACATCTGGAGAACATCTGTAGACTTAATTTTAATGCTGTTTTGTCATATTTTTTACTAGCATTTATCTTTTGATTTGATTTTTATGTATTTTCTATAAAGCTACTGTACATGATGAGATTGCATATATACTTGGTTGTTGCAAGAACAGGATATTATATGTTTCTTATGACATTTTCTTACTAGTGTTTGTTTTTATTATGATGTTTTAATTATCTGTATCAGCTGGTTGTTAATAACAGGAAGATTCCTGGCTGCTTTTTAATTGGAGTCACAGCCACAAATGTCTCTAATGCAAAGAAAATGTGTTTGTTTCCTTCTGCTGCTGTGCATCAATAAACGTTTTACATACTTATTTGCGAGGGCTGACGACTTCATTTGCTAATGTTGGGAGTGATAGAGTAGCTACAGTCTTACAGTTCTTGTGTTCTGCCTTGTGGTGCCTGAAATTAATCTGACTCAGCCATTCAGGCTCAAGGTTCTTGGATGTCCCAGCAGTCCACCTGTGCTGCTTATCTGTTTATACAAGCCCCGTCTTTCCACTGAACACAGCATTCTCCACCTGTAATGATGACATTAACACTTTCATAATTTCTCTACTTCCTGTTGACGTTACTTTTAAGCACAAACTTATTTTTTTCTGTAATAAAAGCAATTTATGTAAAATTTCTGACATGAAAACAATGAAAAGCCGATATATGGGTTCATGAATACCTTCTGCTTGCTGCATAATCCGACTTCACTCTCCCTCAGCATTACTCATGCCATATTTTTAGCTTGATTGACAAGCTGGCTGGGCTCTACAGCTGCCTTCAGAAATCACAGCACTTTACCTAGTTTGTTACTATGCAAGTAATTATAGGGTTCTGTGCTTTTGTATTTTTGTAATTCTTCGCCGTTCAACCAGAAAAGGAAAACTGGTCTCCACTATGAATCATGGCAGAGACTCACTATGTCAGGAAAAAGGGGAATAAAACAAAAGAACTACTACCATGGTGTGAAGTATCTTCAATTAATATTTTAGAATAAAAGTTCGCTTATTTTCAGCTTGATGCTGGCTTACTAAATGGTTCATTACTAAATAACCCAACACAGTTGTAGGGATACCCCCTGAAAGTCAATGATTGTCTGAAATGGCAGTACCATAAAACTAACTGTGATGGAAGTAGAGAAGGGTGAAGGAAACAGCATAATTCAGGACAGTGTGACTTGGTTGCTCCAATACACTAAGCTCCAGTGTTGACTGCCGGTGAAGTCAGCTAAATTACTTTTGAACCCAAAATCTCCTCTGCTGCCATCCAGTGTGATCGACTCTTTGAGTGGCATGTATTGGCAGGAGAGAAATGCTCTATGGTGTGCTGGGATTTTAACTATGACCAGGATAGCACACTTACTTTCTTTGACTGTGTGGACTGTGTGAGGCATTTATGTGAGTCTTTTTTGGCATATTTATCAGTTAATTGTTTCTGATCTTAAAACAAAATTGAATATAAGACAACCTGATTAAACAGAAACACAGTTTTTAAATGAGAATTTCCTTTACGAAATGAAAAAAGTGAAAAAAACACAGACTTTCCCTGTGTTTAAAAGTAATTGCCCCCTTAGTTACTCGACTTATTCAATCAATGAAACAAACTGAATTCAAAACTTGGTTAAACTAGACTGGCTTGATTACTGCCTGCCCAAACAGAACCTTTCCAGCAATGTGAAGTTGGCTAAACAAGCAGCCATGATCAAAAGAAATGCCAGAGGACATCAGAAATTAAGTTACTGAAATACATCAGGGTGGAAGGGGTTAACTGGGGTCTGCAACCCCACATGTGGTAAAAACAACAACAGACATCCTCTGACACCTTTAACAGTCTACTATAAAATGTACATAGTTAAAAAGTATAAGGACTATATGAGTGGAATAAAAGAAAACTGGAAAATTCAGAGGGGGAATGTCAGGCCATCAGTCCGTGATCTGAAGGTCAACGCAGCAAGACAACAATCCACGGCGCATGAGCAACTCTACCTGTGAATGCCTAAAAATATATCAAATTAAAAGTTTTGGAGTGACTCAGTCCAAGTCCTGACTTGCATTTAATTGTGATGTTCTGGCAGGACTTTAGACAGGCAGTTAATGCTTGAAAACCTTTCAATGTGTCTGAATTAAAACAATTCTGCAAAGAAGAGAGAGCTAAAACTCCTCCACAGAGATGTCAAAGACTGAGCTCCAGTTATCGGAAGTGGGCGGCTTTTACTTTACTTTTTCCACATGGGTGATATGTTTTGGGTAACTTCTTTCCTTCAATAAATGATCAATTTAAAAATGCATTTTGTGTTAATTCAGGTTGTCTTTGTCTCATATTCAATTCAAGATCGGTGAAGTGTGGTAAATATGCAAAAAATTAAGGAGTCAGGGAGGAGGCAAATATTTTTTTACAGCATTTTCTTGTATTTTATATATTTGTTAGTAAGGTGGATTAAGTAAAAGACAACAGTGATAGCGTTGCGTCTGTAGAAAGACGAAGAAAAACATCGGTAACAAAGGATGAAGTAATAAACAACAAGCAGATGACAAATTAATATACCAAATATGTGTGTATCTGTGTGATGTGTGTGTGTGTGTTTGTTACTGACTGAGGCTGCTGAGCTGGCGTATGACGTTGGCCAAGGAGATGTTAGTCACACACTCCAGCTCATTCTTGATGTTCCTTGGCAGCACCGTGTGGCACAGGTGCCTGGGCTCGATGGTGCGCTTCACCAGCGGCATCCTTCTTCTGCGACACCACTACCTACAGGAGTCGGGTGGAGAGGGACAGACAGGGGGGACGAAGGGATAGAAGAAAAAAGCTGAAATTAGTGAAACAATTCTAGCTACAGACACATGTTTTTTGCTGCTTACTACAACTGCAGAACCCAACAGAGGAGATGGAGAGGAAAGAGAAAATACTGGTTTCACTGGTTGTTACGCTAACATAACATGACATGAGTTCAAGAGTAAAAAGGCACACGTGGAGAGGGAAAACAACGTAAGTAGTACTGTTAAACAGGATCCTGGAAAAATGCATGAAACATTGCTAACAGCCATGTTGCCTCATCTGTTTCACTGACTTGGCACTGTCTTGTCCTTTTTATCATGCAAAGCCAGGGCTAACAAACCTCAGCACTTTGTCTGCCCACTCAGCCATGCTAATGGTTTTAAGGCTGCTTTGGTCACAGAGACTGCAGTGATCCTGAATCTGAATGTGTTTACAGAAAAACGTACTTGTTGCACCCGTTATACATTATACATTCCTCAAAAATCCACAAGAAACTATTAGAGAGTCTACAAATACACCGCAGCTCTGTAGGGCTGTAAACATCATCATGCTAACATGCTCACATGCTGGCATATGGCGGGTATGCTCACATGTTCACCATCTCTCTTAGGAATGCTAGCATGCTAACATTTGCCAATAAGCACCAGCCTCAAGTACTAATAAGGCCGGTGGGAATGTCAATAGTTGTGCAAGTATTTGTTCATAAACCAAAGT
This sequence comes from Pagrus pagrus, assembly GCF_965226575.1. Taxonomy (NCBI): domain Eukaryota; kingdom Metazoa; phylum Chordata; class Actinopteri; order Spariformes; family Sparidae; genus Pagrus; species Pagrus pagrus. The sequence continues at coordinate 10,852,229 of NC_140200.1, forward strand.
ATTGGACAATCAAAATTTTGATTAAAAAGTGCAATACATGAGTCTTAGTCAACTTGAATTCATACTCCCAACACTAGGGGCAGCATATCACCAGAGTTACTGCTAACTGCTGCTAACTGTATTCTTTTTATACATCAATGACTGTAGCTACTGTTAACTTGTTAGCTCATTTAGCCGTGCATCTAGCGAGACTACCAGGGGAGCACAGGAGCTTTCCACCACTGAAAGAAAGAGGTTTCCAGGCCCAGTGCATAATGTTGTATTTATTTATCACTCACTTTCTTTTGATTTCACAAAACCATATCTCAACTGAAAAGGCACTCAGATGAGCGCATACCGTCACTAATGACCAAGACTCCCCTTTAATTCAGTCAAGGCTAATCCAAAATCAAACTCGATGGCCCTGTATCACTCGAAATTTCAAACCACCGATAACTGCTTCACCAGAATTTAAGCTCCCCTGTCTGGATCCGGCCCTTTTTCTGGAAATGCTTTGTAAGTTAATGGGATCTATTCTGGGCCGAGACCCATCCTCCATCCAAGTTTCCTGGAAATACATGCTGAAAAACCAACCAACCAACTATTATATAACACTCATTACATCATTATAAGTTGGTACCATGTTATAACATGAGGCTTCTAATGTGGTTAAAATAGCATCGAGAGATTGTAGGGCAGAGGGCAAAACACAGTCTACGAGCAAAACTCCCATCCGTGACAACACCGGTTAATCACGCTCACAACACCTCGTCTCTCTGCTATTTGCTTGTTTTAATTAGAGCAACTATGTGCAATGATGGGGCGATCAGGTGCTCAGACAAACTGACTGATTGACTGGGCTTGACAGTGATAAGGCCTCGTTAAAGCAATGATTAAACTCTAATTGACATCAGTTGTATTCTTAGCGGTGTTGCTGTCACTGAGGAATAAACATGATTATTGACCGTATCCATAAAAATGTAGGGCAAGGGAGGCTATTCTAGGAAGTGACCCAGCTATGGATGGTTAGAGGGAAGAGAGAGGAAGCACAGTAAAAAAAAAAAAAAAGCTTTGTTGAGGTGATTCATCTTGGAATGGGGGCACCAATACCCATAAAAGGAAAGAATGAGAACTCGCACCTCCCTCAGCTGTTGTTAAAGTGGTTTGAATGAGATGTGCGGGCGACGTTACTGCGACACGAACCCAAACACAGCTCCAAAATCCCTGCCCACTTTGAAAATAACAAGACATCCTCTCCACTCTTAATCGAGGTAGAGAGGACACACACATACATCCCCCTCCTGATTGGGAACACCTCTTGACCCAATGTGCACTGACATTTTTCACAGCCTCCGGAAGTCTTGCTAATGGAGGGCTAACCCTGCGCTACAATTTGCCAAGGTGGAGGTGTGAACTCAATTGTTACTGTGTTAACCTTTAACAACACAGGCCTCACACTTCTTAATGTAACACCTACTGTATGCATCTTTAAAAACCAAAAGCAAAAAAGATAGAAAAAGGAACCAGGAACATTTTGAAGAATTGGTCAGTCCTGTCTGATTTGTTACAGTTTTACAGCGAGTCGAACAGTGAAAGTAAACAGAGCAGTACAGCAAACAAATGTATCCAACCCATTAAATTATCAAACTGGAGGCCAAGCAAAGTTGGACGATACCACACTAGGACAAATTCAGCAAGGATTTGGATAAATTGTCATCTATTAACTATATTGATCCGTAAGACCTGAGTGCAAGACGTTGGAGGGCTGACCCTGCAATGCTGCCTTCAACATTGTACTTGGATCTTACCAACTATCTTGATTATGGTATAAGTGCGTATACCTGTGAACAGTTCAAAAACTATAAATCCCTTGAAGCCCAGACATTTAACCAATAACTGGGTGCAGGATTTACTCACGTTTTGACTATCGTCTTCCTTTGATGTAGAAAACATACACAAAAATATAAAATTACCAGACATTATAAAAAAGTAGAAAAACAGCCGACAGCACTTTCAAATCCCAAGTCTGTAGCGGCAGCAATGGCAGTTGTTCATGAGACTAAAGACGACACATATCCTGCCCCTTACCTCCAAAAACCAAAAACCTGACGCGAGCGCACAGTTGGCTGCCGAGTGGCAAGACTTGCCTAAAACGACTTTGATAATACTAATTTCAATATTAATCTTATCTTCTTGAAGCGGAGTTGCATCCCCCTCTAGTAATGTGGTTTAAATATCAGAAATCAATACTGCATCTTTTTACCTTTATTCATATCAGTTTGCTTTGTGAGAGCTGTACGTGTTTCTGTATGTTACACATTGAGCTCATCTCTGGGGTGCAGGTGTACCGAGAAAAAAACAGAAACACTAATAGAGAAGCAAACAAATTAAATCAGTCAATCATAACTATGTTTATTTCTCTGCCTTTCATGCACACTAGGTTATTCAACACAAACACGTACACACACAGTCACACACAGATGATGACAAATGTATTTGCCGGGCAAGTTCACGCTGTTTTGGTATCCCTCCCCTCCCCCTGTGCTCCTCTCTTTCCTTTTCGAGGCTTTTCTCCTCTCTCATCTTCCCGTAAAGGAATGTGTTGTCCTCTGACAACCTTCCTCCTACCTACTGGGTCATAAGAGTTATTTCTGAGAATGACGGAGAACAGCTTTATCTAAAGGAGGAGGGGGTTAAAAGCAAAGACGGCTTTCAGATTGCAGTGAAAGAAAAGGAAAGCAGGATATGCGTTTGCGCCTTTAATAACTTTATGAAAAACAAATTCTTCATGAATGGCAGAGAAACACAGACATAACAGGGAGAAATGATGGTGTTAAAAAACAAAACAGCAGCAGATGAATCATTCACTCCTACCCTCTAAGCCCCATGACATAAAAGCGCATAGAAATGGGTGTTAAGTGATGACACTGATTCTGCCAGCCTGAGCTCCTCAGGGTGGGCTTTTTTAAATTGTAGAGATGCTGTTTCCTTGGTTTTAAATAAAGATTAAAAAAATTACTGAAAAGTTAAAGAGGTTTTGTGTTCCAAAGTAATCCACAGAATCATGAGATCAATGATGAAATGTCTGTTATCTTGCTTAATTCCTGTTTGTCTATAAATGCAGACAAAGGGAGACTGAAGGAATACTCCACTTCCATCCCTGGTTCGATCCCTGTTGTGGATCTCTATTGCAAGGTTGCAAGATTGTTTCTATGCCTAATGTATCAGAAAACATTTATTCGCAATGATATCTCTTTCATGTTACAGTATCATCAGCTAAATTACATTTTCTTGATATTTGTTGACACATCATTAGTGAGTAAACACTGCTCACTTGCTTCGCTTTTAAAAAATCCCTCCGACAGCCTCGCCACAGTGCATTCGCGTGTGTGATTAATGACTGCAGCACACGTTTGCTGCCTCGCTGATTGGACATAAGTTAACTCAAGACTGCTGTCCACAGGAGAGGATGATTTTCTCTGCACAGAATCACTCGCTGCATTCGTCCTCTGAGGTTTCCATACCATACTATGACATGATAACACATGACAGCGCTGCTCCCATGAGAATTGTGCTGTCATTTCTCATGAGTTCCCCTGAGAAATTGCTTATACTTCATCTTGGTTCTGACAGTGAGAGAAGAAGAAAATTAAAGAAACCGCAAGGGGAAGAGACAGAGTGAACCTAGAGGACACTCAAACCCGTTAACATTTACAACTTAACAAGATGGAATCACCACACAACCATTTCCTGCATGGGCGAAGCAACACAAACAGCCTAATGAGAAATCACTAACGAAACATTTGCTCTACAAAGAGTGATCCAACCTTGGATAAACGACTGGTTAATGTAAAGGTTTTTTTTCATGGAAGGTCCACAATAATAGTTGAGTTGATTACGTCGGAAAAAATATTAGCAGTGCCAAGATAAGCCTTGTTAAAGTCATTCAGTACGAGCCCTAGTGAGATATTTAACTTTAAAGTGAAAGAGATTAAGGAGACTAAGTCCAGCAGCATAGATGGAGTAGTGTGACATGACTGCAGAAATGTAAGTGTTGCAGGGGAATTAATAAGTATAGGTTAAGCTATCAGGAAGCAGCTGCAGCCGTGACTGAGATGATGATATGACGGGAACACATAATAAAAGTAGCCAACTAGTAAACTGCTTCTTTTATGTGAATTATCTGGTGAGCATGATTAATGTCCTGAGAAAGGTCTTTGTGACCAAAACGTCAAGGCTTTTTAAATAAATCTATCACTGCAGAGGTGAAAAATGTGTGGGGGGATACACTCTTTTTCACTGTTTTCTAGGCTATTTGATTCCCTGCACCACAAAAAAAGAGATGAGTGGTGTGCACTTTGCGTTGGACTGAACAAGTTTTACATATTTGTAAAAGCAGAGGCCTTTCAGATCATGCCAGATAAATATAGCTTCAGACCAAGTTTGCATATAAAGTGGCTGTTGCACTTGAAACAAACTGAATCCGAGGAGGAATTACAGACTGTAAGGAGTCTCTTTCTGGAGATCGGTAATTAAGATGAATCTTCGGCTTAGTTAAGCATGTCAAGTCAGCCAAAAGATTGTCCGTTTTTGTACATAATGTTCTCCCAAACAATGTGTGTGAAGTGTTTGTAGTAACGCCTTAAAAAGTGTAAAAGCTTAGGTTCAAATGTTTTGCACACACGTCTATTTTCTCCTTTATCATCTGTTAACTTTCTCTGGCCAGTTTGTCGAAGCAGGTCTGGGGTATAAAAACTACCAAACTTCCATGTCTACTGTGCTCACTTTTAAAGTTGAGATGAAATGAAAAATTCCTTTGAAACCTTTATAGATCGCATCCCTGATGTTTTTTCTTTGTAACCCAACATCAAAATTCAATCATGTTTCTTTCAGTATAACAAAATATGACATGTTCTTACAAAGGCTTGAACCAGTGAAGTTTCAAACAAAAATATCCTGACATCCACGCATCAATCAGTCTTCTACTTTTAGCGGCACAGAGCTAGCAACAGCACAATATGTCGTGGTGTCTCCCCCTGGCTAGAGTTTATTCACTTAGAGAAAAATGTTATCTGTGACAGCCCCAGATAATGCAAGAGATATTTTATATTGGATTACTTCAGCGTCTACATGGAGCATACAATGGACTTTGTCTCTCTCCCTGACAGATTCTGCCATCCTGTTGGAGTAAACCGTCACAACACGCCCACTTTTAATTGTTCAAATCAAATCCCTCCCAGCGTTATGTCCTGCCTGCCTATCCTGTTACACTCATGATAAAGAAGCTAGATACTGTTGAAATGCCGTTTCATCTGGACTTTAAAGACCACCGCAGAGTTCACTACACAGCTGTGAAAGTAGAAATCTCTTTAATTAGGCTATTTTTTAGCTATTCTTCCCAGAACAACAAGCAATTTTAGCTAATGGTCAATCATGGTCAGTGATCTCACTGGTACCCAGCTGATATCCCACAAAGGACTGAAAGCATTCAAGTTATTGATGACTGCCTTACTTATTATTATTACAGATTTCTGACTATTCAGCACAATAGCTGCTCCATTAAGGAATGGATGTGGATGACAGAATTAACACTGAGAAAATTACACACTTCCATTTTCAATTTTGTCCTCATTTAATGAACAAGGCAGCTGAAAGATGTATGTGAGAGAACCATATGTCTTTCCTTCTTCGCTGGCTGTACTTGCCTGTTAAATAGAGGAATATATAAATATCAAATGGCACAAAGATATATTTTACCTACCAGCTGTTTCCCTTCCTTTTCTGTTTTTTATATTTCCATCCAGTCTATGGGCTGGCCAGCCTCATTTCTCTCTGCACACCCCTTTCCACTGTCCTCCTACTTTTACGCCCCATACATCTTGGGTGGTGCTTCCCGCTGTCACCTATCACCATGGCAACGGCTGCAGTGGGATGTCATTGGTCACTTTATAATATCCCAGGAGAGGCACAGGCGAAGACGGTGGACAAAAAGAGAGTGGAGCGAGGCGAGAGGGGCGAATGACTGGGCTGAGATCGGGGTGATGTGTCATAACAGTGATAGCGACCGAGTAGTGAATGCAACATGAGAGCAGAAGTAAGAAGGGAGATCGGGGATTGCTCATCCATTGTGTGGGAGCACAAAGCAGGGTGAGGGACGGCACGTGTCGGTGGAGAGCAGGGGGGCCTCCACTGGTGCGGGTCATTGCTCTCGGGACAATATGTCCAACTAGAGGCTCTAATGAATCCTAATGGAGCATTTAGTCACTCACACTGCCACACAATACAGCTGAGGACCCCTCAGTATGGAGCAGGTCAAGGGCCTTTTATTTGGAGGGCTTGGTAAAGACTCCAGACCCTTGATACGCCATCAGTTACAATTTCACACAAACACAAACACACACACACACACACACACACACACACACACACACACACACACACACACACACACACACACACACACACACACACACACACACACACACACACACACACACACACCAGCAAGACAGCCGGTTGGAACTGAAATGAGACTGCCTTGACCTTCTGAAACAAGAGAGATCTCATCGTTTAGTGATGTAAAATTCATGGTCTGAGCAGTTAGTCAAGCTGATTTCCTCTCTGGATCACCATGAAACAGAATCCAACACAAGGCAGATTAAGAGTCTGGTTGTGAGCAAGGGCTCACATATGGAGTGCAGGGTTTCTGCAAGACACAAATTAAATTTATGACTTTTTAAAAGCCTTTACCACATAGAAGGCAGTGTAATACCCATTTCAAGATCATACCATCCAAGTGATACAATTAATTGAATTAATGTGACCTCGACCTGGATAAGCAGCAGAAAATGGATTGGTAGATCATTAAATCTAATGCTTAAATTGACACTTGCCCCTTGTGAGATGACACTCATGTAATGGAGTGTGTTTTAGGCCTCATGCTGCTGGCTACAACTCCAAAAAAAAAAGGATGAATCAACTTTCTGAGAGGATAGTCTTCCATCACAACAATCACATTTTCAGTTTATAGGTGTACAATGCTTCCAAACTATGGAGGACCGTGTTACGGAAATAGTAATAAAGCATTTAACCAATTGTACAGTAAAAATAGGCATTAATTAACTAATTTATTAATGCTTATATTTATTGTACAATTAGTTAAATGCTTTATTTACCAAAACATACCAAACAGCCTGCATTCAAATAACAAAACATTTTCCTAACTGACATCACTGTCTGCAGAAGGCAGAAGAGCAAAAAAACGTTTCTATAGGGACCTGCAGAAACCCGGGAGTGCTGTCACGAATACAGTAAAAGCAAATGTCGGTGCCCTTTAGTTATTGATTTCCTGTAACATGTAAGGGTCAACAATGAAATTGCCGCAAAAGAGCAATGACTGCATTAAGAGCCATGAGTTACATGCCATTAACAACACACTCCGTCAACGTAAAGTTACTCCAGGACTAAGAAAATAAAGCCTTAAAACAAACAAACAAACAAAAACTACATTGTGTTCTCTCCCTAATACCCTTCCTCAAAGCCAACGCACAGGCTGAAGATGGCCACATTCTCAATGTGAAATTAGCCTGAACATTTCGTCCTTTTCCCAGTGATTCCGAGAACTCTGGAAACTGTGGACTTCCTACATTATGAACAGCTGCAAGCATAAAAACACAGACATCTAATCAGGAAAACTGGCAGAGCCACCGCAACCAATAGCAGAGGGAGCAGAGATCAGACTGGCAAAGCTCACCAGCAGCTGGTTCAAATCAGTAGTGCAGATATGCAGTACAGGACAGCTAACCCAGCTCGTTCTCCAAAGAAAACAATACATGTATGTTCGTCAAACCTGAAATGTATCAAGACTGGTGTTTCCTTTAGCTGGTTAAGAAGACTTTTCCTTTGTGACTGCAGAGACTCAACACGACAAATAATGTGTCTGGCTCATCATTTTTTGTGATTCTAATGAGGCAGCTCTAAATATTTAAAAGCTATTTGTTCTTTCATTTTCTGTCTCATTAGCACACGACGCTCGAATTTTATCTTTAATCCCTTTAAAAGCAGCTCAAATGGCCACACACTTTTAATCACTTAAGATAATAAAATGCTGAATTTGCCGTCTTCCTGTGGCTATAACTGGATCAGTTGGAAAAGAGGTTTTCGGACTCATTGATAAAATACTGACAGGAAGATCTGACTCTTTCACCAGCCGTGCAATGAATAGACGGGTCAGTATGTCTTCACCAAAGGGCTGGGTTGGATCCTCCAGTAGCGTCTCAAACCTTCTCCTTCCATACTTTTTTCCAAGCAAACAATCCAACAACCTGCCAATTTCCTGTAAGTATTAGGCAGGTGTGCGATAATAGGAAAGTAGGCATTATAGGAATTTCTCTCTCAAGCTTCACACAACTACTTTGGTCACTTTTCGTAAGTGAAACATCATGAATTATTTTGGAGTAACATTGTACAAAAGTATGTGCTTTTATCTTTATTAGATTAACTATCAGACCTTGCCTCTCTGTGATGGCAGACCTTCACGAACAATTTCATTCTGAGCTTACCTCAGTCCTAATGCATTGCCGCTGTTGGTGGGAACACACTGTCAAATTTGACAGGAGAGGAGAGTTGGCGTCTCTGCACAGTAAGAGCTCCCCGGTGCACATGTGCAGAATGAAATAACATGCACAGACACACTCAACATGTTGCAGTTCTCTGACAGCAACCCATGAGGTTGGATGAAGTTCTTACGAAAGCTTGATGCAAATAGAAAACAAATATCACTAAAATAACCCCACACACACACACACACACATACATACACACCACACCAACACCTCCATTGGAGACCATAACATCCCAGTTTATCCCCTCCTCGCCCATCACAGCAGATCACGTTGGCAGATCATAACGTGGCATGTGCCAGCGTGTCTTCCTGCCAATTAAAATTCTGTACCAGCCGGCAACCCTTCAGCGGTGAGATGACACCTTGCAGGCCTTCACCAGTGAGGTACTATAAACACATACACATGCTGGCGCGTGCACACTTTCTGTTGGGGCTGAAAATACACCTGCAGCACCACTGCTGTCAGGTTGGGCTCAGACAGCTATGCTAACTAGGTCTGCCGGTAGTGGGAAACTTTACACTGCTTGTGGCGAGGAATATGGCTACATAATAAACTTATTTCCTCGCCTCAATAACTCTGAATTTCTGCCTGCGCTGTGTTTCTCAGAATATTCTTCTTGACACTGTCTAAGTTGTGCATAAACAAAAGCTGCTCTGTGAAGTGTGGTAAGTTTTTTTTTTTTTTTTTACACAGAAGACTTCCTTTTTTGTTTTTCCCCCACCTGAGCTCTGTAATTTAGGCGCTGGAGTCTGTCCATGGCTATTTTCCATGTACATGTTATACAGTGAGCAGTCCCAATCAAGCCGGGGTGTGAAGCAGGCAGTCATTTAGCACTGTGCCCTGCCTCTTCTCTTGACACGGCCAGCGCTGATCAAAGTGAGCAACCTGGCATGCTGGCGCTCAGATGGTGTTCAGGTAGTCAGATGGCACAGATCCATGAGCTGGCTGGCTTTCTCTGCTGTTTTAATGTTGCCTGGCAGCTGTAAACAAGTTTCAGGAGTTGTTTCAGACAAAACTCGCTGCTTAAAATGCAAACTCACAAGCTCAAGTTGTTATCGGTTTCTTTTCTCCAACTCTATTATCTGTATTTCATTCAAATTAACAATGGAGAAAATACTTTGCCCATATGAATCACAAATAATTTTGCTGCTGCAAACTCTCTATGCATGGAAATGAACAGCTATAGAAATGTTTGTAATTGTGCAGCCATAAAAACACTGTTGTTGTCTTTTATCCTTCCTTGGAGAAGATAGCAAGGTCCAAGCTATCCATTCATCAAATATTTTCTGTGTGTACGAAAAGAAATCACTGTCTCTCCCACAGTAGCTGTCTGTCCACTATACTTTACATTCAGAGCATGATCAATGATGAACCTTATACGGAGTGAGCAGTTGGACACAGCCCACATTGTATTCTCTTACCAAGCGCTTAGATTGCTTTAGACAGACATTCATTTAGAAAACATGCTTTATCCCGCTGTACACGTGCACAACTAAATATTCATAGACGTCTGTGTGCCAACATCAATGAGTAGAGTGTCTGATGAACAAACAGACTCAAAAGAAGTTTATCTGCTGAGTGCACGAAACCCACTGGTATGAATAATGAAAGCCTGCTGCTCAATAATAAATGTCTGCACGCGCACACTGTGCAGCTGCGCTTGTTTGGCCTGTGAGGGAAAATTTCATTATACCAACTCCCGTACTGTTCATACAGACGTGAAGGACATGCACACAAACTAACCGCTGCAACAACCCCCGTCAGCTCGAGCGACACACAACGCTATCAAAAGAGAAAACCAAGAATGGAGCTCACAATGCATGCTCACAAGCCCAAGGCAGAGAAGTGCTGCACAAACCAAGCTTACTTGGAGAGCGAAACACTTAAAGAAAATGCACCTTTTAATGTATTTTCTCTCACCATGAAAATGAAGCCAGTTATAATTCTCCAGAAGACCTTTGGCTTTATGTTGCATGTTAAAAAAAGTTTCCAGGCTCTTGCGCAGAGATGCAGGTTGTCCAGAGCTTTTCCCCAAAAGGGAGGGGTGTACCGGAGAGAGAAAGAGACAAAGGGTAAGAGAGATAGAGCGACAGCTTGAGGCACGAAAAAGCAGCGTGGGTGGCATCAGGGGAAACAGAGAAATAGACCATCTTCACTCATTGAGAACAATGCCCACACCAGGGGCTCTGTGTTTCAGCGCAGAGAGGCGGGATAGCAAATGAGAGAGGCTTTCTGTGGGTGCGAAGTAGCTGATACCTCATTGATACTGCAATTTTTCAATATATTGCAACACAGTGGGTATTGTGATTCAATATTCTATGAGGTACTGTGATGTACTGATTCACATCCATCTGACTGCTGCAAATATCTCAGAGGGGTACATGTCAAAAGCAATTGCACTTTGAGTGTAAAGAGACATGAATCACGAGATATGGCACCCTGCTTTTCCACATCTGAAGTGCCCTTTAAGCACTCACCTTTACATTTTCGTCATTTCATCAGCCCCCTATCAATCTATCTAGTCCGGGTGAGAAGGCGCACATTCAGCACACTGTGGATGAATTGTTCTCCTATCAGTTTCCTTTGATCTACATCTAAGAAAACGTCATGGTCAGAGAATGGGAAGAAGAGTGGCTTTAAAGTCTGGTGATATAGCTCGGAGGCAAAGTGTATTTCAGTCTCTCATGCATCACTGCTTCTTACAAAGAAGGAAATGTGTAAACACATGCAGAAATCTTCCACTTCAAAAAAGAGGCTGACCATATCCTGGATACTTTTAATAGTAACTGACTGCAACGTCTTTTCTTTCCCTTGTACACCGTCACGTGTAATTTACTCAAAACTTAGAAGACAAGTTTCACCCAAAAATGAAAATTTAGCCATTATCTACTCACCCTGATGGAAAGTTGGTTCAACTGGCGAAGTCCACGAGACATTTCTTGAGCTTCACAGCAAAACAGTGTTGCAGCACTCCCCTAAACAACTGACGTAGATGGGGACTTGTTTTAAAACATAAAAAAATCAAAAGGAAAAACAGCCCTGAGATCTCAATTGATTTGAAAGGACCTTATTTACACCCTTTTTAAAGCTGAAATCTTTACTGTAGCTGCTAAGCTGTGCTAGTGTGCAACCCATCTGAAGTGGGTGCATGAGCTCAACAGCATGTCAAGGGTGTAAATAACATCTTAGAAAATCAATTTGGGATGTCAGCGCTTCCAGAGACTTGGATTAAGATGGAAAAGTTGGTTGTTGTTGTTTGTTGTTTGTCGCTGCCGTTGTTGCTTACCTCAAGTCCCAATCTACTTCAGTTGTTTAGGAGAATTCTGCAATGCCGTTTTGCAGAGCAGCTCCAGAAATGTCAAGTGGACTACAAAACTTCACCTGCACCTAAACCACATTGGAGGTGGGAAGATAATGACTGAATTTTCATTTTTGGGAGAACTTATCCTTTAGTAACAATGGACTCGTATTTGATTTAACATTAAAGATTTAACATTAAGTAAAAAGAATACAGTCTATAAAAATGTAATAATGCTTTCAACTTGTCAACCAAGAGAGAAAGAGTGGGGTTTTTCCCAACAGTTGAAATCATACTTTGAAACCAAATTTTCCACATTTTTACATGCTGAAACTATTAAACCAAAATCTGACATAATGGCTGCATCATGAACACCACCATGTTCTGTAAAACATTGCTGATAGAGCAGAGGCAATTAGACCCCAACAACAGACTAAACAACCCATTCACAACCATTCAGTGAACCGAGTGGAACTTGGCAGCAGCTGAAAGGTGGATAAGTGAGGAACAGAGACAAGAGGCAAAGCTGAGAGAATTTGTGGGATAAAATGGGCCGATCAGACAGCGCCCAGGGCAGCTGTGCAAACCTCTCATGGGCTGTCTCATGAGGTCCTGTACAATGTCACAGTCTGTGTCAGTGCATGAGAGACGATTCTGGGAACAAAGTGCTGGCAGACCAGGGTGGTGATTTTAGCGGAGGTGCCCTTGCTGTGAGGAGGCCTGAGGCAGTGCCAGTGGGTACAGAGCAGTGGGGCAAACAGCATGGATGACACCAAATTCTGGTTTGATCAGGTCTTAATATATGATGTAATATATGACATGTAACATTTCCACATTATAGTCTAAAAATGACCAAACCTTTGTTATATTATTTAGTTGTGTACTTGAAATATCCTAAATGTTTCCAACAATGTTCAAACTTGGAGAAATCCGTAATTTTGTGTTTCATTTAATCGCCTGTCGCTTTAACTTCCGCGAGAGAGTCAGGGAGCACCCTTGAAATGGTTAGGTTTAGGGAAACATCTAAGGGGGCGGTGTTGTGTGTGAGACTGCAGCTGGACCCTTCGCAGACATTACATGAAGAAAACTTTAATGAATTACCTTGTCTGTTAACATTTCTGCTTCATTTTTCAATTATATCTGGGGACAATGCTGTGCATATGGTCTGGTTAGGTTTCATCAGAAAAAACTTTTGGTTAGGGTTAGGAAAAGATCATGTTTCAGCTAAATTCCCTGTTTTTGTACGCCTACAATATCAGTTATGATAATGGAGGCACATAAAGGCTTTATTGTGACTGAAATGTACTTACAGAGACATTTTGCAGTAGACAAATAAACTTATCAGTGCTCTTTGGTGAGCAAACTATGTCATGGACAAAGTGTTTTTAATTAAAATCAAACATTCAAATGGAATTTCTGTCAAGCTTCTTGTAAGTCATCAGCTGCCAACCCACCCAACACCAAAATATCTGTGATAAGCTTACATTTGCTGATACACAGCCCAACGATTTAGAAGAAAAAAACTAAAAATCACACTCAATAATGGCTGCTTAATGACTCAAACACCTTTTTAAATGTCTGTTAAGTTTGAGATAAAAACCTATTCAAAGTACAGACATACTGGATATCACGTTTTGGAAGCAACTCTACACACAAACACACTGAGAGCTATAGGTGGTGAAAGCAGTCAGCAGTCAGTGACCTAAGGGTCTTTTCTGCCATCTTTAGAAGCAGCATGCTCATTAGGGGTCAAAAAGTCAGCTGCAGGCATCATGTGACCCATGTGTCATGACATCACAGCACCCCCACGCTGCCCTCCAGCCTCCACCCTCCACCCCATGCACCCACACATAGTCCTGACAGCTATGCTTCAAAATGCCACCGCCAGGCAAAACGGTGGGTGAACATTTTCTGCATACAAATGAAAGGGAGCCGTGGCGGGAGGAAAGAATGAATCTCTGCTGTGCAAAGGGGGCTAAAGAAGACAAAATGTGGTCTAACAGTCTTGTATTAACAGCACTATAGAAGATTGACTCAATTAAGGCCACCGCCATCCACTTATTCTGCCATTATATTGAACAATGATAAAGACAGTGACTCATAGTGCCTGCCGGGCAGTTTTTCCAAGGACTGAGATTTTTTGAGGTGGACTTAAGGTGTCTGCATGATTCAATTCGCTATATTTAGATCGTGACTATTGAGCATGCGAGTCCAGAGGATCAAAATCGAGACAGAAGACAAAATCCTCCATCCAAACACACACATATTCAATGGGTCCATTCAGGTTTGATCATTAGATCAAGCCCAATGTGGTGTCTTGTCTCTGGTGGAGGTGATAGGGGTGACAATGGGACAGAGAGGATGGAGACAAAGGCACAGCTCACTCCCTTTTCTCCCTCTTGCATTCGGCTGTCACCGGGCATTGTAAGGCGCTCTGCTGCTCTCCAATCGACACATCTTGAAAAGGAAGCAAATCCAATTCTTCCTGCAGGTATAAAGCCTCTCGCTCCCCTATTCTCTCCCCTTGTTTTCCTCCATTTTTCCCTCTTATCAGTGGGCATATTTCAAGCCCCCGGCCCTCTCTTCAGTATTAAGAAAAACTGGTGTGTGTGTGTGTGTGTGTGTGTGTGAGGGTGTGTGTGTATAAGAGAGAGCCAGAATCCACAGCAGTTGTTATCACTTCTCCCACACGATTCCTTGTTATCTATCCTGGTCAGTCAGACTTTGGCTTGCCTGTCATCCCCCTCATCACTGAAGCTCTGAGTGTGAGTGTGGATATCTGAGTCATCATGCCCTTGTCAGTCACAGTCACTGTTACGTCGCTCTGCAACCAAAAGCTCTCTCGCTCCTGTTGCAATTAGATAAACACCTACTCAGCTTGCTCATAGTCCACCTCTTCCTGTTCCTCGCACAGGAGAGCCCTTCATCTCACAAGTACTGGAGTAGCTCCAGATACTGATCAGATGTAGATACTGAACAGTTTGCCTCTTTATCCGACTTTACACGATTCAGCACTCAAACCTCTAACGACTTTGGCCAAAACTTCACTAAAACATTTTCAGACTCCAGGAAACTGGAAAGTAATTTTGGACCCCAATCAAGGGCTGATAAAAAAAATGTGCTGTCCTGTTTTCTATAACAGTAGATAGTACTTCAATATGCCTTAAAGGTCCCATATTGTAAAAGATATGTAGAAGACGTGATATTATTAAGTGATGTGCTATATAAATATAGTGAAAATATCAAAACCCTCAATCCACAGAGTGATGCACAAAACCTGTATTCAGAAAATGTGCCTTTAAACAAGCCATCATGACTTCCATAAGGTTACTACAGAGTCACCGCCCCCAGCATAGCCATGTTTGCAGAACAGAGGCAGAGCTGATGTGGGAAAATGGTGGGCAGTGCCTGCTCAGGCCTGTGAGAGCTGACCAATCAGAGCAAATTGGGATTTTGGGTGAGGGGGGGCCTTAAAGAGACAGGTGCTAAAACAGAGTTCAGACAGAGGATGAGTAGATGTGCTGCAGCAGTGGATAGTATGGGAAAAACAGTGTTTCTTTGAACATTAAAGCATGTAAAGAATTTCTAGCAGAACAAAAGTACTAATGTGAAAATAAGCATTATATGGCATCTTTAATGAGTTGGCTATCAGGATGCCACAAGATTTTAAGCAAGGCTTGGTTATACTGAAAAGGGTTAACAACAGCAAAATAGAAGAAAGAAACAGCTAAACAAGTAACTGTGTTACTACTGATGGCAACAATGAGGCCAGTTACTCTTGTAGAGGGGCTCTGATTGGAATTCAATGGCAGTACGTGAACAAATCCTTAGAGTGTCCTTCAATGTAGCTATTAGACAAACTAGGGGAAATGAAAAGGCAAAGAAATTAACCTGCAAAGATTTTTCTCCCTCTTTTCTCTATCCATGCTGCATTTGGAAAATTTAATTTGAAGCTCCAGGCAACATCTGGCCTGGTGAACAAGTGCCCCACTCCGTCTGCTTCCTCTATTCCACTGTAACGTTACCTTTGTTTGAACTCTGCGTAGTACTGCACAAAAAAATCTGATCAAACCACAGACAACGAAGACATAATGTTGACCACAGAACTAGCAGTCGTCATTAGCATCATTGGAAGCAGTCAGCACTGACTGTGAAGCTCCTGCTTATGTAAAGTAGGACGTAGGAAGGAGAGGAATATGGTATAAAAACACGTAAGAAACAGATCGTGAGAGGGGCGGGAGGGAGCAAGACAGAGGAGGAAAAAAGACAGAGACAGAGAGGATAAACACACAGGGAGCCAGTAAAGAATAATGGACAGTGAGACAGATGGAAAAAGAAGAGGCTCTGCAGCAGCAGTCCCAGCGGTGAGGCCAGGCCTGTCTGTCAGCACCTATCTGTCCTCCTGAGGCTTCACTACACAAGCCAAGCTTTTGCCTCAAGTCACAACTAACATTTATATAACCACACACAATAGTGAAATGACCTTTGACCTCATTCTACACCACAGGATGGACCCATGTGGGCTGCTGCTTTACTGTTTAGCTGGAGGAGGATAGTTTTCCTCCAGGCAGCTTACGCCGGGCTCATTTAACTCCAAATACTGAACTGGCATTTAGTCAGCAACAGCTGATTAAGACACATATTCACATTCACACATTCGCAAGATAAACTCGTTTGGTACATACCCTTAATGACATCTTGCTTATAAAGCTTAAGTCAGAGTCTGCAGTTCACAAAGGTAAGCGCTGGGATCAATCGAAAACATTCACCCCATCATCCCCCATTTGCACATTAATTTGGATCTTAACAAGCCCTAAATAAAAATACTTGCCTAACGACAGCATCGTTATTACTGCACTCCATCTGCTGCTGTTCACAGGATTCATGCTGTACTGCTCGCAGCTGAACATACTAGATATTATTATTGAATTTAATTAAACACCTGTCATATTAGTTAATCAAATAAGAAGGCTGCAAAACGTCTCCTTTGGTTTTCCACCCTACACAAATTAATACATCTGTAGCATATAGGCAGTCAGTACCAGATTTACTAAGCTTTTTAGATTCTATTTCAGATTCTGCCCCTGGAGATGTGTATGTTATTCATCAAGCAGTTGCACAAGCCTGCAACCCTGTCATTGTGTCATCTGAGGTAGATCCTGCGTGTAGACAGTGAAGTGCACCTCTCTCCTTATGCACTGATGTGTGGCTTATTGAGGACTGGTGTTATATAGAAAACATTAAGCAGAACATAAAGCAATCATATTTCCTAGCCTTCAAGTGCCGTATTTGTGTTGTAACACTTGAGATTTCAGCTATTGTGGTCCTTACACACCTGCAAAGCCACTGCATGTAGCCTTCACACTCAATATGTACTGTAATTTCAGCAACTAGAGGCTCTTTATCATAACAAGAGAGAGTCGGGTGTAGAGCCAGACCTTCTGGAGGAATAAACCCCCAGAGTCACATCTGATTCTGCTCTGATCTGGACCAGTTTACTGTTGGGAGGAGAGCTCAGAGATTAGTTTTCACCTTTTTAGAATAAAAAGAGGATTTATCAACCTGTTTCAGGTGTTTGTGTATGTAATTGTAATGTACTTTAGTTCAGTAATGTAACATTACAGAGGAGAAGAAGAAAACAGAGAACCAGGGTCTCTGGTGAGTGCTGAGTTGAGTGACTGACCTGAATTCAAACACAAAGACACACACACACATGCTCAGTGTGTGTTGTTGCTCGCTATCTTACAGCTAATGTCCAGTAATCTGGCTATCTGGGGCAGATACACACTGCATGAGTAACAGGGATAAACACAATGATCCACGGCCAAACTTCCTTCGTTGGTAGTGAAAATGCTACTAAACAAACAACATTGCTAATGAAAAATCTATCTGACGTGACTCAGGCACTAATGCTTACAGATAAGATAACATATCTGTTTTATTCACATCACTCACGGATTTCCTCCATATTTACACATGTTCAAATTATAGGAAAGATGTCAGATTGTCTAGTGCCACATTTACTTTATGTAATGGTTGCTGGTGTGCAATGAAAAACACCATCAACAAGTGAATGTGAATACAAATACATAATGTACGGATACTGGTAGATAGCACTGAAACTGTCGAGCAGCTTGGTGCAGCCAGACAAAACCAATCAATATTTCTCAGTCGTAGAGAAGCCAATTTGAGTGCTTCGCCATAATCTACCACACAAATGGATACAATAATGACACGGCAAAAGTATTACAGGTTTCAGCTACAAGTACCTACTCAAGTCAATGGCAGCATTACGTGCTCTCTGCCAAAGCACCAAGTCCTTTTTGTTTTTTAGTTTTCTGTGGCCCAAGCTGACTGTGCCGGGCCAGTCAATAGCCAGCAGTGTTCTGGATAATGAAAACAGTACTGTGACGACTGGCTATGTCAAGAGGATGATGGCTCAGAGTAACAGCTTGCTGGCTGGCTACACAGAAAAGATGCAGAGGGACTCACACACGTGACCTCATGCATACACACATGAGCACAGACACACTGATGCACCACTGCTCCAGATCAAGGACAAAGAGACAATGGCCTATGGACACTGTCAAAGTTAAGAAGAATGACTTATCTTTAGACTGATCTCAGTATCAGTGTACAGTAATAGGAGTGTAAATTTAACAAATAGTTCAGAAATGAGTGTTTCCCGGTCTTATATAATAGTAGTCTTCATACGCTCAAGCTGTGGGCATGTGTCTATAAATGAAAGGCAGTTATGTAAGGGCCTGCTGTGTCTCACACTATTTCCCATAGTTTGATGTCAGAAATTGCCTTTTATTTCATCATCACATCACTATACGATATAGTTCGAAATTTCAGCATAGTTTATTTAGGCCTAAGAGCAGATTAATAACTACCACCCCCGTGTATTTCCTCTGGCATAACATTGAATGAAGGAAGAATTCAGCACGTACTCTCCCACTGAACTACAGTCTTAGCCGCTGCTTCTTTAACCAGTAAAAATTTCATAACCTCTATGTGACCTCTGCTCTGCAGCTCTAACATGTCCTGGTGAATGGACAAGCATTGATGTATAATAAGCATTAATAACACAAGCCTACTCAGTGTGTGCTGAGTGTAGGTTTTCTTGCTGAGGATTTAAGTGAATCTGGCCTTTCCTGCTAACCATCAAAGACAAAAAAGAAGGCGAGCTCGCCTCCACTTCCGATCTTCCCATCTGAAATGGGAGAGAAGTGTACACTCACGGCCTCTGCTGGGCTTTAATCCAGCGCAAATCAGACGAGCCTTGTGCTCAGGCCTCATGCATATCCAAAGAGGAGCTGGATCCTTGCTGTGAGCCGTAAATGAACGGCCAAATATTGGCTCCTAATTGAAGGCGGCAGTTGTCTGTGTGCACAGGCACCCCTGCTGTGAAACTGTGGACAAACACACTAGGACGCTAAGAGGCTACTTCCCCTTTTGCTCTCCTTCTCTTTTCCCAGCACTCCTGTTCCCTTAAGCATCCCTTTATAGGCTGCAGCCTTGCCCTTTTGCTTTTTTTTTTTTATAGTTTAGGTTTTTTAATAACACTTCCAGTTTTTTAGACAGTTTATGATAGACAAACGTGACAGAGATGATAGGAATGAGCTAGAAAATAAACCCCCAAAAACCCCACTTCATGTACCTGAAACAAAAGCCTATTGGATCTTAAATATTCTGCTTCCTTCACTGTCTGCTCCTCTCTTCCTCTTCCTTGCTCTTCCTTGTACTCCTACCCAGTGAACTGAGAAGAAAAATGAGTGCTTATGAAAATCCTAATGAAAATGCAGCGTGTCTGTAATTGAATACGGACGTCTGAGTCCTGACACTAGGGATTCAAGCTGCGGATGGGATAAAACGTGCCTCGCCTCCCATTTCTCTCGCCTCCATCAATCATCACACATCACCACGACGACCAGGGCATCGGCCGTTCCAGCTCAATAAGAACCCATCGGTGAAAGAGAGGACTGAGCAGAGGAAGACAGAAATCAAGGGAGAGGAAAAGAGCGCTTAGAAACTCCAACAGAGAAGTATACTGCGTTGTGTTGCCCCTCATGGAGTTCTGCTTAACTTTGCATAATCAAATCTAGTCAAATACTCTTGTGCTCTGAGTGCAGCCATAGAGATCTTTTGGCAGGATTTCGAGCTAGATTATGCTCAGGACTAAACAACACAGTGACCTAAAAGGGCAGGTACATCACATTGTGCTGAGGAGGGTATCAGACTACGTTTACCATCCGAAGGTACACATGACACCAGGGGAGTGGCCTCAGCAGCCCATAGTTTATCCCATTGTGAAGCTCATTTTGGCTTTCAGCTTGGAGAATGAGCTGGGTCAGTCACAGGACACCACGGTGCTCCATTTCCTAAATACCTGGCTATTACTGACTGAAGAGTCAGAGTCAAGAGTGAGGCTTTTTATTCACTTTGCAGGGAATGGCCAGAGGCCTGTGAGGAGAGAGTGGTCTGTTAACAATATACTTTACGCCTATATTGCAGGGTTCAACCTTTTCCCCCTCTTCTATTTTTCTGCTTCGGCACCCTATTATCAGCTCTTACCCACATTTAGACTGTTATGACACTAAAGTTCTCAGCCTAAACAAACACATTTATTTTTAAAGCTGGAAAGCATGAGCATACCCTTTGTTTGCCAAGCTGAGACTGGCACATATAAACATACCGCTAGGCTGAACATTAGGAAAACAAGATGAATCCTTTCTCATACTCAGCCTTAAGTGGTGTGGTGAGTGACAGAACTCTTGCGTTTGTTCAAAAAAAGCAGCTGTGGTTTGACTAGTTGACAGCAGAGGTGTTACATCACAGTGAGTAAGGACCTGCTGTATAGAGTGCTGCAGGGATGACGTAATTTTCTGGCCAACTCCGAAGTTAGCATCATCCTGGTTCACTTGACAATAGGCCTACGGGATTATTCCATTGATTAACTGTATAACTTCTGTTTAGCAAGACAATCTTCTGATGAATACGACTTTTATGATTTTTAAAGCGTAAATGTAATCGGCACATGTAAAAATCTAACGTTAGCTTATAAACAAACTACATTACAGTCACATTACTTCAAAGTCACTACCACTGACCCTACTACAACATTTACTCTACACGCTACTATAAATTGATTAAACTATGAGTTGGAAATTTTCAGTCACATAAAGTCTGCCTGGAAAAGCGAACTAGTGAGTAGATGAGTCTCCATTTTCAGCATAATGACATTTAATGTCCTGACAACCTCTGTTGTCTGTATTCAGCCGCTTGTTAGCAACCAGGACATGTTAAAGCTTCAAAATCACGAGTGGGGTATTTACTAATGTATTTTGTGTCATTAAACACAACTTGAAAATCTCTTAAGCCTCTATTAACCACAGGCCATATTTCAGGCATTTAACCAAAAAACCCACAGACTCATTCCTGCAGACCTCTATGAAGGGAAACTGACAGTGACAGAGAAAAGAGGAAAAATAATAAATAATTTCCAAATTAGAGATAGAGATAGAGAGGAGATAGAGAGGACAGAAAAATGATACAACTGGGCAGATATGGGGGTGAGGTTCAGGTTCTACAGTTGAGTAGGGGTGGCGTTATGCTCAAATGGGGCTTTTGTGTGTGTTTGCCCTCTTGGCAGTGGCAGAGACAGTCAGACAGGCCTATTTCAGAGATATCTTGTAAACTCACTGAGAAACCCTGTCACCGCCCTATCTTCCCCTGGGTGACTGTGAGAGAATGAAACAGTGAGGCTGAAAGAGCCAGTATGGCAACTATAAGAGATACGAGGAAAAAGATGGGGTGGATAACAGAACGGGCACTAAGAGGATAGTGAGGAGAAGTGAATAGCAGAAGAGATAATGCAACACTTTTCTGAATGATATCGTACGGATATACAGATGGCAAATATTGATTTTCAAGACTAAAGATCAAATTATGATGCTCCGTGATCATCAATAAAAAATGAATGGTGTTTAAGGCTCTGAAAAGTCATTTAATTTATTTTTTCCCCTGTATAATTAACTTAAATATATTTTTGTGTTCAGAAATATTATTTTGCCTTTGTTCTTTAATAAGATAAATAAGTAAAGGTAAAGCTTAATGGATTAATGGAACATGCAAGAAAGAGAAAGGACAGTATCACAAATTGAAAAAGTTGGTTGTAAAAGAAAAGGGGGAGGAGTTAGAGAGATACAGTTACTGCAAACTCTGTGAGAGAGAGCAAAAAGTCCCAACCGAGGATGGACAGATATATGCAGGGATGGAGGTGTTGGAGGCAGTGGCAGTAGGACACAAGAAGCACCAGTCAAGCAGGCTAACTGAGCCCTGGTGTCCTACTGTCAGGCCAGTTCAGACGGGGGACAGAAGCAGTATTATAGAGCTGTGGGCCTGGCCAAGAGGCAGAACAATAGCTGCTGTGTGCCGGAGCCTCTGGAGCATCCTAACAGCTGGGAGATAGGAGGTCTGTCTGTGGCACGTAACGGGGCGTTGCGCACACATTAAATTTCTCTCTCCCTGCCTTTCCCAGAATCCCTGGACCACCTTCTTCCCACCTCCTCATGCCAGGCAGCCATCAATCATTTTACTCTCATGTCTTTTCCTTTCTCTCTTTCATTAGGCCCTATGTTATTCTGCGTGTCCTACTGTCACCCCTCGCCACCTCTGTAGAGAAAGACAAAAGAGAGCCACAGAAAGAGAGATATTCTTCTTGCTAGCATGAGAAAGCCAGAGACTGGCAGAGGATCAGAGCAATGTCAACAAATAAGAGAGGTCCAAAAGCCTCTGCAGGAGGCATGCCAAAGCTCTTCTATCACGAGGGCCTCCGAAACACAGAGAAAAACATGAGAACTGCAAACTGTGCAGGAATGTCATCGCTCGCAGCAAAGAGTTCACAAACAGCATCAGATAAAACCACAGCAATATGTTCTGTTCTATTCTGGGAATACACCTGTAGGTAAGGCCATTTGTCGGGTAAACCGAGTGCTATCATATACACTCGTGTATAAAGGAGGAGGTTACAAAGATAGACCCGCCAACTTTCCTACTTTTTGCTTATGCTTAATGTTTACCTGTAAGCTCAGAAATGCCATGTTTAACATCAAAACCCAAAGAGGTAACCCACTTGTGAAAAACTTGCCACAAACAAAACTACAACACTGATTTGGGACCACAGTGGGCGTACTTCTGCATACATCATCCAATCAGAGCTGAATGAGCGTGAAATGATCACTAGTTCTGTATATGTAATTTCAGGGGGAGGGAAGCTGGACTATGTCTCGAAGGCAACATCAAATTCACCCAAAATCTGCAAATAATTTATATACATATGTGCTCTCTTTGAGTTGTTGCGAAACTCGGTCTATAGCTTCCACTCACGTCAGTCATGTGATAGTTCACTAATAAATACAACAGCTGCAAGGGCCCTCAGAATATTTTGTCCAAGGAGTCAGAGCTGCTTTCACATTTCTACTTTAAAATATTCTAGGCTCATCTGGAAAGTGAACACATTCAGCACCAATTTTATGGATCATAATGTTCTCGATTTAAATCAGGACGCTAATGTGACGTCTAATCAAATCAAGGACTATTTTTTCAATGCATTTATTGTATTATTGGTCCAGATAGTGTAACTGTAGAAGCTGTGAGGCTAATTTTAGCTTGGAGAGTCAGCCCCTTTCTTTGTTTATATTGACAGGGCGTCTAGACTTTCCTCATGTGAGATAATAAAGATCTGAACTGACATGGGGAAAGTAATTCCTTAACCTCATTATAAAGCAGACGAATAAGTACAATCCTTGATCTCATACACATCACAAGCAGACACTGGTGCATCTACAACCCCACTTAGCTCCGGTTTGTGTCTCTTGTGTGTTATCATTATTACATTTGAATGTAATTTTAATACATCAGGTGTGCAAACTGGCTACACTAATCTACTGTCAAAAGCTGCAGGCGCAGCGGCGCTCATAGACTTTTATCAATGGCTCTGTAGCTGAGGATTCATTCATCACCAAAGACAGATATTTCCACTACAGGCAGCTCTTATTTTACTACAATATTTCAAACCATTAAAATCGATGCTCGCTCCCACTGTAGACAAAAGTGTTTCCTTGTGGCATCCCAAGACTCTAATCTTGGTTGGGTATGAAACGGACAGGCTGCAGGGGACATGGACTGTATATAATGTATACCCTACAGCACCACATCAGCTTGCATCGTGCAATGCAACGAATATCTTCCATATGAGATGATCACAGCAGTCACAAAAACCCACACTTCTTCTTCGTGCCCACTTTTCTTACTTGCACTTGAAGTAGTAGTACAAAGAAGGTTTCGTATTTCACAAAGCATGATTTTCACTGGGCTGAAGGCTACCATCCCCCATGACTGCAAACCAGGCTGGCTGGAATAGACCCCAGCCCCTATCCTCCTCTCTGAGTCAAGTCAATGCGTTCAGTGGGAAAATTAAATCACGTCGTGCGGATGCCAGCGGTTCGCCTAATCATACTGTGGCAGCCTGAAACTCCCCAAACCCGACGACGGATAAAAAAGAAAAAAAAAAGAGAAGAGAAAAAAAAGACACTGAAAGATGATACGCGTGGCATGTGTCTATAACGTTTGGTAATTTGAGGGGCATTGCAAATATTTGCTCTCCGGTTTCTCACCGACGTGATATGCCAGGAACTGAACATGTCAAGACGCTGCAGCGGGAGAAGCTCATGCAGATGTGGAGTTTGGCCATTTATCAGCCTCCAAAGCGGTCCCGTTACAAACGTGCCGTTTATTTATACGTTAATAAAACACACTAACGATACTTTAAAAGGATTATGGCCACTTTAATGTTCCCAGCGTTGTCAACACTGCCACATTTGTCACCTGTGTACAGGGTTGATGTGGCAGTCAGTGATGGTCAGGCAGTGTTGCATTACCGAGACCGTTATTAGCCAGGCAGCTCCAGTTCAGGCTAATGTTACACTTCGGGTTTTTAAGGCAGTTTGTTGCTGCTCGTAGTAGAGATGCAAAAACGTTGACCAAAGTGTCGTTTTAAAGTTAAACAACAGCACACAGCGTTCAAATAATTTACCTGATACGTTTGTTAAAATTCCTCTTATTTTCTTTCCATCCTCACTGAGCGGCAGAGCATGCCACCGTGTCCGAGAATTTAAATCCCCGGGTCGGATCCATGATTGTACTGTCTCTGTTATCAAGCGTACTCCTGCTGGAAGAGGCGGCGGCGGAGAAGGGTCCAGGCACCTTTTTCCAAAGGGAAGCTCCGGGTAGATGTCGGCGGAATCCGCATCAAAGCAGGTCCGCTGAAGCGAACGGCAGGTTTCGTAACAACAAAGAGTATCCGTCTGTTTGACCCGTGTGAAATAAAAACGTTACCTCCGAAGCAACGAGTGTGAAAGGGCGTTTATTCGCGAGATGATATCCCCGTTATAATCTGAGATAATGGTACTTACCACTCTATTGTTGGGGCGCGAGAAAGCGTTCCATGCAACCGCCGCTGCGTTCGTGGGAGGCTCGCGGCTGACGTGCGTGCTCGCAGTATTGGCCAGTTTACCTGAAGCCGTCATGATGCGCCGTCCAATCGATCCAAGGGAGGGACGTCGATTTTATCATCCCCGAACCTCGCTGTACATAAATAAATCACATCATCACACAATTAATCGATCCTCTGCGCAATGATTTCATCATACCGTATTGACTTTATATCTAATTAAACGAGCTGATGTTTACATTGTGCTCATCTTTGCTTGTTTCTGATGGTAAAATTGAACACTTTGCTATTAGATTCACCAAGGTCAAGGGCAATACAATAATAATATGTGGCGTTGTTTATGGGTGCAGCCAAAGATTATTTTCATCAAAGATTCATCATTCAATGTAACTATTAATTTTGTATGTGTACAAAATGTCACTTATTACTGAAAATTGTAAATAAATGTTTAAAAAAATATATTTTGCAGGCCAACTTTGGAAGTGCTTGTTTTTGTTTTTTAGGTGATAAAGAAAGAAACAGAGCCTCACATCTGAGAACCAGAAAGTGTTTGGCAGTTTTACTTACAGTGATCGATTATGTTTTTTTGTGTAATGTAGCCAAAAATTATTCAAATGTAGTTTCGTTTTTAAACCTTAGTGTTCAAAATTAAAGGAAATGTAAAAAATATAAATAAATGTACCTTAATCCCTTCAGCCTTAGTAGCTATTGTTTTTTTTAGGCAAGGCAAGGCAAGGCCTTTTACGTTTTAACTTCACGTTTTGTCATTATGATCATGTTCATGTTGAGTAACATGTTGTGTTAAATGAGTCCAAATGATGCAGATTAAACATTTTTCCTTTATTTTCCTTTTCCGTTTTTTTCCCCTATCTTGTCACAACGGAAGTCCCGCCCTCCTGCTTCCGGCGAATTCACAACATCCAAGATGTCTGCCGCCATATCTTCCCTCGTTTCGTACGGCAGCGATTCTGATTCAGAAAATGAGTCGGAATCCAATACCGGTGTCTCAAAAGTGGACCAGGTGGACCCGGACGCTATGGCTCACCTTAAACCATTGAAGTCCGGACCGACGATGTCTTTAGCTGTTCTTAACTCTGCTCCTGAGGTCGCCGTAAAGGTAAGCTAACCGAGCTAGCTAACGTTAGCTTAACGTTATAACCAAGTTGATTGTTAAAGTCAGTCAAATGTTATTTACTGCGCAATATAATAAGATACATAATGTGGATAACCGGAAACTTTGAATAAGTGATTATCTAAGACGTGGTGTTAACTGCTGTTATCAGTGTTGGCAAATAAAAGCAGAAGCTCTTAGCGGGAAACGTTGAGTATCGAGCAAGAGAATGCAAGTTATTGTGTAAGTCTAGCGTTATAGCTTCATGACAAGGATGTCGCCTCTGGTATTAATGGTTTGATATCTAATACGTGATATACCGAACAGCGATTTGGGATTGTATTACTAGTTAATTAGTTAGTTTGTTTGCTGACGTGTGCATCTTCATACTAGGAGTCCGTTGAGACTGGCACTCACCTGGACCCTGCACTGAAAGAAGTCTCTTTCAATCCGACATATGAAACCATGTTTGCACCAGAGGTGAGTTTTTGAATCAGTGGATGGCCCCCAGAACTGGCTCAAATATGCAGTGTAATTGATATTGTGATGTGAGACTGTATTTCAGGCAACGTTATTGCAACACATGTGTACTTTCCTGATTTATAAGGCTTATATGGCTCTTCTAGCTGAGTGACATGTAAAACTGAATGCCTTTAGCTGCTTTGTCATCATACCCACATTCCTAATGAGCATCTCAATGTCAAATACTTCTTGGGTGTAAATAATTGAACTCCATTTTTTGTAATATTATTATGCCCATGTAGACCAGCTCTAATGTAAATACTCCATCCTAAGTTACATCAATTGGAATATAATTTATTAATGATGGTACAGGCTGGAGTTGTTAATTATTTATGACTGTTATTTTTTACTTGTCTCCTGGAGTGTCCTCATCTCTTTTGTTTCATGGCTTACGTGGCTTGGTTGCTCTAATGCTTCAGTTCCCACTGGAATCCATCTAACTACTCCGGCATACATCAGAAAGCCTGATGTTATTGTTATTCGTCATAAATGAAACAAAAGGGCCATGCAGAAAGAG
Source organism: Pagrus pagrus (assembly GCF_965226575.1). Classification (NCBI taxonomy): domain Eukaryota; kingdom Metazoa; phylum Chordata; class Actinopteri; order Spariformes; family Sparidae; genus Pagrus; species Pagrus pagrus. Next base: position 10,879,796 of record NC_140200.1, read on the forward strand.
TTGTTCCGATGCAAGGCCCCATTAAAGTTTAATTTTATTATCATTATTATTATTAATGATTTGTATTGCTTCCTCTTAGTTTGGGCCGGTGAACCCATTTAAAAGCCAGCAGATGGCTGCACCCAGGAACATGCTATCAGGCTATGCAGAACCAGCTCATCTCAACGACTTCATGTTTGAACAGCAAAGGAGGACCTTCTCCACCTATGGTTAGCTCACCTGTGACGTCTGTGCTGGCCTAACATGATGCGGTCAATACGCTGATGCTATTTGAATTTAAATTACCTATTTAACGCTCTCCCTGCTCTGCTAATAGGTTATGCTTTGGATCCATCTGTGGACACCCACCAGGTATCCTCCACTGGCTACATTGGTGCAGTGGATGAGGCTGAGAAAAATAAAGGTAATCATTTATCGCACCATAAATCAGACTTTATTCAGTATGTGTTCTCTTGTATGACGTATTGTTTATGGATGATTCAGAATAATAAGATCTAGTGGACTTTCTCCAGGGCTAACTGTGTTTGAGAGCGGACATAAGAAGTCAGAGAAAAGGAAAAAGATCAAAGGTGGAGATGCAGAGGAGATCGACAACTTCCTTGGACCTTGGGCGAAATATATCGACGAGAAAGATGTTGCCAAACCGTCCGAGGTACTCTTTCGTTCATTATAATATATAAAAAGGAGTTTTATGAGATTGACCCTTCTTCACATAATCATCCAATTTATGACTAAACATGGTAGTAAGCCATAAACACAGCACCCTCCAGGTTTAGACAGGACAGGATTAGACTGTTGGGCAGTATGAAAGATACCCTGGTTGTCACAAATAAGTTTAATCTATGGATGTTTAGTAGAAGTTTTTGGCTGAGTTAAATCACCAAAATAAGTTCATTTGTATTTATGCCTAATTAGCATAAACATGATTCACACAATTCCCTTCTAAAAGCACAATTTGTGGACTCCCAGTATTTGCAATAAAAACGTACTATGGGATTTCATTTACTCTCCAGCAAAGCATTAAGCAGCTCACCTGCAGCACTCAACTGTGGCCTTTAGAGAGGGTATATATTCTGTGTAAAAGCTTTTTAATCCGCTGGTATACTGCACTTTTGTAGATGAGACACATAGAGTAGTTTGGTGTGTGCTACTTACCAGTGACCCTGTGACCCCACCCACCCACACCACCCTCTAAAACTAAAAGAGTAGGACTGAGTGTTCCCCTTTACACCAGGGTGTGCAATTCCATGAAAACTGACTTCCCATTTGTTCTTTCTTCAGGATAGTGTACCAGAACAAATCTGTTCAGTAACAGTCGGGTTGTGATGAATTTTATTTTACAGGACGAGCAGAAAGAGCTGGATGAGATCACAGCCAAGAGGCAGAAGAAGGGCAGGAATGAGGAAGAGGCTCCGGGAGAGGAGAAGACTGTTCTCCATGGTACTTATTGAGACTTTTGAGTGATATTCAGTAAAACGATTTACTGATTTGTTTTAAGTTTGTATTGTGAGTGTGAACACATGTTTTTTCTTTTGAGGTTGCACATCCTCCTCCTCGGCATATGAAGTTTGCCCTGTAGATAAGGAATTATAGAGATTCAAATTTCTAATTTTACGAGTATTTAAAGAATTTTGTCTATGTGTCGCGTAAGGCTGCACAATTAATCGAATTGACAACATGTTTGTTTTTGTTTTTTCAGCGAAAATGAAGGATGTGATGCAAAATAGATAATTCCCAATAATAGTGAATCATATTGCATGTTCAGTATCTGTCAAAATAATCACAATACAATGTTTTTATTGTATCATGCAGACCTAGTGTCCAGTTATGATACTGCATTTAGACTCTTGTGACTGACTGAACCGCACAAGAAACCCCTGAGAAGGCGAACTGACAGTCCAGTTTTAAAAACATGTATCCAAATGCTGCAGGACTTTATCACGTGACATTTTGCCTCTTTGTTTTCCCCTCAGTTAAAGACATGTATGACTACCAGGGCAGGTCCTACCTCCACGTCCCACAGGATGTTGGCATCAACCTGCGTTCTGCGGAGGCTCCAGACAAGTGTTACCTGCCTAAGAAACAAATTCATGTCTGGGGTGGACACACCAAGGTCAGTCGGAAGGGACATAGATCATTTATTTTGACTTTGAATTCTCAGTTAATTGGACAATGTCCGCTATAAGCGTTTTTGCAGCTTTATGTATTTTTTTTTCAGGCCTTGCTGGTGGTAAGTGCTAATAATGTAGGGTTGTTTTGAAATGAAATGCAAAACGGGGAGCAGTGTCACACAGGCATCTGAGAAAATTCCATTATGCAGTCCTCCTGGGTACTTTTGAATAAAATGATAACACGGTCGTATATGAGCCCCGACACAGCCGAATAATTCTGTCTCATCCAAAACACTGTCTTTATCATTCAAATATAAAGGCAAACACTGGGTTATTCCAAGAAATCTCTGATTCAGGCGTTAGATGTGCCAGTGTGCTTCAGGGAAAGAGAAATCACTCAAGTTTTAAATTGGCTTCTATCCGCTTTGTGCAGGAAGTTACAGCCTTCAGAGTCTAATTTGGTTACAAAGAGGTTTGAAAAGATAATAAGCATGTGGTAGCGCTGATGTCGAGATAATAGATGGAGGGTAGCCCGTATGGTGTCACCAAAGTTTGGGGACATTTCTTGGAGAAAGTTTGGTAACTTGAAAGTCATTATAATTTCTTTGACTATTACAGAGGCAGCACGGTCTGCATGTGCACTCTATCTGCCCCGGTTGCATAATAATTCAGCTGACGTTTTCCCTTATGAAATGAGTTAATTTCAATAGCATTTCCATGTCCATATTAAGTCAAAGGCATTAACATAGACTGATTTTTCAGTGAAACATTTAGATGTTGTCCAGGATTTTCTTCAACAGTCAGTGATGCCTTTGATACCTTTTATACCCCTTTCACACTGGCCAAAAAACCCACGTAAACTCGCTAACATCTGCCTTTTATGTGCAATGTCAATGTATATTATTATATGTATATTACTTACTCCTGGGCAAATTGACCCTGCAGTAGTGACGGGTATTTATCACCTCCGACTCGGCTGTGATGTGAACACAAGATACGGCTGAACACACTAATTTACTCCCCTTTTCAGGTAACACTAGACTTAAAGTAAAAACAAAATGACCGTTGAAGTGTTTCACCAATCCAAAAATGGTCATAAAACATTCAGCAATAATATAAACAGTAGCCAAACCATTGCAGAACTGTGGGATGATAATATTATACAGTACCGCCAAGTGTGATCACACATGATTTGGAAATCTTTAAAAAAAATTGAGATATTTATCAAATGTTTTGCTCTTGTAGTAAAGCCCATTGATTTTGCTTCACTTCCTCTCTCTTAGCACACTCTTGATAAGAAGAAAATAGTTATCAGTATCAGTTTCTCCTCTGTGTTTTTTAGGGTGTCAGTGCTATCCGACTGTTTCCCAGCTCTGGTCATCTCCTGCTCTCCTGCTCCATGGACTGTAAGATCAAGGTAAATAATCACATGCCGTAATACATCACAAAAGCTTATGAACGAATGTGAACGTTTTCTGTGTGTCTCAAAGACTCTTTTCTGCTGGATTCATTTCAATGTTGTGTCGGGGCTCACTTGTTTCATCTCCTTCTCTCCACAGCTGTGGGAAGTGTACGGCGAGAGGAGATGTATACGGACGTTTATTGGTAAGCTATCCTACATTTTGATATGGCAAACTTTGTTAAGTGTAAATAACTCATGGTATGAAATGTTAACGGAATATTCACCGCCAAAGTACAACACTTCATCAACAACAATGGATCATCAGCAAACATGCTGACGTGAAATATGCTCCAGGTCTGAAATCTATGCAGCCTTTTGGGAAATGCACAGCAGTGACAGACTGTGAGCTCAGCATTACTGGAACACTAATGACACGTCTGCTGACCGCTGAAAGAAAGTGTATGGGTTTCTTTTTTTTTTTAAATGGGGTCTGAGTTGAGGGGTGTAAGCTAATGGTGTGCAGGTCAGTCTTCTACCCTTCTCAGAGACAGCACGCTGTCTGAATAGAGATTGTTTGCAGCTGTGGTTATGCTTGTCAGCTCCTTCACAAAATATGCATAATTCAGCAGACCAGGGTGCCGAAGGGAGCGAGGGCCAAGGGGGGGGGGGGGGGGGGGGCACAAGACACGGAGAGGAGTTGACGCACAGGAAGGGAGAACATAGTTTAGGAGTGAATAAAGTGACAGAGAGTTATCGGCTGAGGGCAAAGCTGCAGATGATGGTGTTCATTATTTTTTTCATCAGAGGAGCATATTAGATTCCCACTTTGTTGCCCTCAACTCCATCATTCGCTCTCTGGTATATACATTTTTATCTACATGGGGTACTTGCTGTGCTGTTTTCAAGGTTTGAAAAGTGCTTGGATTTTGGATAAGGTACTGGAAAGTGCTTGAAATTGTAACTGCATTACTTTTTCAATAAATTGCTTTATATTGGCTCAGCCACATTACAATATATAGGATGCCAACCTGCTTCCAGACACATTTTTGGAAAATTAAACCTTCTACCCTTCGCTAGAATGCCACCACAAAACATCTCAGAAACATCTATTTTAATGTGATGAAGTAAAATGGAAATTGCAACAGATGTAAGTTGCTGGAAAAGCTTGAAGACGCACCTCAAATGCTTGAATTTGAGTACAGACGAGGTTAACAAACCCGGCCTACCGCAGTATGATGCAGGGCTCCAGGGTAGGAAGTCTAGGAGGTCAGATTGGAAAACAATTAGTCTAATAATACTACCAATCATATTTGAGGTAAATATATATATTTGACCTGTCAAGCATTTGAAACGGCAGCTCTTCTTCACTAGCTTTCCATTTTTAACATACTTCCTACCAACTACAATGATAACTGAATGTTGTGTATCATCTCTGATTAAACCTAAATAGGAAAATGCACACGTTTGTAAGCACATGCTGCTTGTCAGAATTATCAAACAAGAAAGAACAGTTAAGCATATATTAGCTCGGGGATGTACGTGAATGAGCATGCATATCATTGCGTATGTATTTTGCTGTTTGAATGCAGTCTGTGACAATGTTTGATGACGTTCGCTCTGCTTTCAGTGGCTTGTGTATCTGCGTTCTTCCTCTTCACACACACCATCGAGGCTTTCTGCAGCGGCGGCGCTGCCTTTTAGTGTGCCAGCAAGCCGGGTTAGAGCAAGCGAGCAGGCAGGCGCTTAGCCTCAGTGGGCTCTGTTATCGCCGTGGAAACAGTGTAGCGCTGATAAAAGCCAGTTTTAACAAGGGAGGCGTCTGCGTGCTCTGAACCTACAGGGACCTCACATCACCTGCACTGTATGAGGAAAGAGCCAAAGGGCTGCATAGATTGGGATTAGGGAGAGAATAAGAAAAGGTGGAGAACAGTTGAAAAGACAGATGGAGCATGTAATTTTTTTTTCTCCTCCTCTCTTCCTCTCCAAGCTCATTTAAAGATTTCCCTCGTCTCCCACAGCCCACATCATTTCTCTTCTTCAACATCCCTTATTTCCCTTAACCAGATTTCACATTCCTCAAATGAATTGGGTATCAAAGGGAGGCAGCTCAGGGGAGACTCAGTAACAAGACGAGGGAAAATTTGAGTGAGTTTTTCGAGTGTACATTTATTTATTTGTTTGTAACGTGTGGAAATTTCCCCTTGTCATGCTAGGTCACAGCAAAGCAGTGCGAGACATTTGCTACAACAACACTGGGACCCAGTTCCTCAGCGCTGCCTATGACCGCTATCTGAAACTCTGGGACTCTGAGACAGGTAGGCTCGACCTCTGTGATATCTGTCACGCTATGTCTGTTTGAACGTCTGAGTGCTTTAACTGAAGATATTCTGCGAGTAGAACCTCTCTCTCTTGTAGACGGCGTATATGAAGGGGACATAATAACATACAGCACGTGCATTTTTATACAACCTTGATCTCACAAGCCTTCAGATAATTGAATAATTTAATGAATGACAGCTAAGTGCTTGGATACCTTGTGTAATTGCTTGCACAAGACATTTCTCTGCAGAACATGTGGGCATGTTTCTGAAAGGTCAAAAACGCATTTCAGCCAATTTGTTACTCATTCGCCTTCATCACAGTCTGTTTAATTGCACGCCTACTTTCCTCCAATTTGATATTTGATTAATCGTTTAAATAATTTTTCAAGCAGGAATACTAAACCCTCCCTACTAACAGCTTCTTAGATTTGAAGGTTTACTTTGACTTAAGTCATAATAAACTGGATGTCTGGACTCTTGGTCGGACAACGAAAGCAACATGAAGAAGTCACGAGTGCTTTTTTTTTTTACTACTTTATGACAAGAAACTTCATATTAATCGATAATAAAAATAATTGCTAGTTGCCTACAGTTCTTTGTTTTTGAAGGAATCTAGTTTTTTATTGGTCGATTCAGAATTAGTTCCCGAATAGAACTAACAAGACGTCTAATGTAATGTATAATAAATTGCAATTCCACAACACTTCAGATTATGGCCTCAAAAATGTAGTCGGCAGATGATCTCCTTTATGTGTGTCTATGTGAACTGTTAAGGGTCAGACCATCTCAATTTCCACCCCTCTCAACTCAAGAGTACCAGTCCAGCAGAGGGCAGTAAAGAGTTAAATCCCCCACTTGTTGTTGACAGGATCCCATTTGAAGCCACATCATCCAAATACTTAAGTTACAACTTATTCTCTACCTTTCCTATAAATTGTTGTAGTTTAGTAAAAAAAATCTATTCTGTCAGATTCATAGAGGGTAAGGTCAATAATGTATTCCAGACTTGTCCCAGGTGCAGTTATCACTGGATGTAATGCAGAAATGGTGTAAGCTAAGCTTCAGTCTTATCTTAAGGGCCTCTTTGGCGTGGCAGTCAGTCTCAGCTCGAGCAGTAGCATCATCCCATACCTCTGCTGAATTAATACAGAGATACACTGAAATGTCTGTGTTACAACTGGACAGTCCCTGTCTGCAAGGACAGGGCGTACAGCCCTCAAGTTGCGTTGTGTGTCCTTTACATTTTTCTTAAGCTACCAATGGATTAACCCCCCTCCCTCTCTGCAGGACAATGCATCTCCCGCTTCACCAACAGGAAGGTACCATACTGCGTCAAGTTCAACCCAGACGAGGACAAGCAGAACCTTTTTGTGGCCGGGATGTCAGATAAGAAGATTGTTCAGGTAAAGTCAGCGTGCGCTGCATTGCTGCACTCGATTCGGCTCCGGCCATCACTTCATGTGTATTTCCCAGTTGACCAAGCAGATGCACATAAGATTGTCTGTGTATAGCCCCGTGCCCACAGGAGCATAAAATACACTCCCATCTCATCTTCCAGAACTAGTACGTGTATTTATGTGTGCCTGGCTAAAGGTTTCATCGGCTGACAGGACTGGAGCAAGTCATTAATCATGGAAGCATTAGGGTGGAAGAGAGGTGAAGGGAAGAGAACAATCGATGGTGAAAGCAGAAGTAATTATGATATCATACAATCGGGTAAAGAGTTTTTATAATAAGTAATCCTGAACTGCTGCAGATGAAAGTTTGGATTCTTGTGGCAGCAGCATACTGATATAACTTTATTTTCAAGAATTCATGGTCATCTTTAATTGAAAGTTTGTCAAGGTGTTGATGTAACAGGCACTAAGTTTGTCCCCAGATGAGCAGCAGTCATTATCAAAATATCTGGCACAATAAACAGGGTTAGTATGAAAGCATGCAGCTCTCTTCTGGGTTTTGAGAACAGATGGCTGCTCTTGCGAGCAGCCGATGGCTGAAGATAAAGAAAAACAGCATAAATAGAATTGGATGTAAAATCTGTTTGGACAGAATGCGTCCTATTCGTTTGGCGCCTGGGGCCCGGATCTATGTGGTTGTCTTCGCTTTATATTTTAATGTGTGCATGATGTTCTCCAAAGAAAAAATGTTCAAGACTGAGGAGCCTGTTGGATAGATAATCGCTGTCATTACACCACTGCAGTTAAGTCATTTCACTGCATTAGCACAGTGAGTCTCCTCGCCATATGAGTTTCTCTTTGCTACAATGAGAGTTGTATTTAATAAAGGTAAGCAGCCGGGCCGAAATGAATCTGACTCTTTTTTTTGTTTTTACATTTAAAGCTTCTACTGAAGTTTTTTAACTGAAGCTGTGACATGTCAACATGTCAACCTAAAAGACAATATAAAAAATCTTTGTTTGTGTGTTTTTTTTCTTCTGTAATGACTTTTTTAAAGGTTAGACGCCCACAAATATTGATTGAGGCAGAATATTTTGTAAGATAAAAACATGCAGTGATATTTAGAAATGATTGCATCCATCTTTTTTCAATACGTTTTTAGAGTTATTGGAAATGTTTGCATCACACAGGTCCAAAACAATCCCATGAAGCCAACACTGGAATCTAATTCTACAAATAGTATAATACTAATATTAATATCTGCAACTGTGTAGTAATACTGTGTTTGAACAGAATGAATAGGCATGCAAAGGCTAAAAAAGGGCCACTTTATTTTGTTTTGACTCCTCTCTGCATCTTTGTCTTTGTATCTCTCCATCAGTGGGACATCAGGACAGGTGAGGTGGTTCAGGAGTACGACCGTCACCTGGGAGCCGTCAACACAATCACCTTTGTTGACGAGAATCGTCGGTTTGTCAGCACGTCGGACGACAAGAGTCTTCGAGTGTGGGAGTGGTGAGTACAGACTATAGCCTGCAGTCTTCATGCACTGTTCAGTATGATTGTACCGTTTTATGTCCATCTGTCCTGTTCTTATGCAAGCGATATCTCAGAAATGACTCGAGGCAATGTCTTTAAAGTTTCACGGAAATTCCAGTTAGACTCTGGGATTAACTGATTGGATTTTGGGGGTCGAAGGTCAAGGTCAATGTGATTTCACAAGACACATTTTTGGCCAGAAATCAAGAACTCTTATGCCAAATATGACAAACATTCACACAAAGGTCTGATAGAATAAAATGATGATAACATTTTATACCAAAAGATCAGAGGTTAACTTCACACAATGTTCTGCAAAACACTTTTCCGTCAAACATATCCATCGCCATAACAGAAGGGGAGATGTGACCTTATTTCACATTTGGTCAGATTACTGAGTTGGTGGCAATAATCTTGGGTGCCCGCCTTGAAACGGTGCTGATTGATGAGATCCTCTGTGCTGTCAGGATGAAGATGTGCACGAAGGATCCACATTTTACAATTTGAATCTTCTATCAGAATCGGCTTTATTGGCCAAATATATATGTCTGAACATATATGAGGAGTTTGACTGTAGCAGTGGTACAACACAAGCTCACTGGTTGTGGTAATGTTGAGCTTCAGGTGTTTGTAGTGCACCATGTGACGATGCCATCTATCAGTCCTCTGTACTCCTCTGTGAAAATAGTCTTTAAGTGAGAACAGTGTGTTTCTCACTCACAGCCTTCACTGCGGACTACATTTAATATCTTTGTTGAATTCCTACATTCTCTACATAGGCTTATTATATGAGTCTGGACAGACTGTGCCTTGACTGGTGCACTGAGGCATACAACCACGAGGCTGTAATTCTAGTTCCTCATGTTGCACCTCTGAGCAAGGCACATAATCCCCAGTACTGAGCACTGGAAGACTACTGTTGCATCCAGCAACTGTTTGAAGATATTTATACAACAGTATGAAGCCGTACTCAGACTCGCATAAAAGAAGGAGCGTGTAGTGTAATTTGATTCATGGTAGACGTAGTAGATAGTTCTCGGTGGACATTTACTGTGATACAGCCTCGTTGAGCCGCATCATGCTGCCTTTTTGTTGTCTAACCTCTGTAACGAGACGACCCGGAGAGAAACACTTGAAAAACAAACAGTGTATCATCCTCGTATCATGCACTGCCCTCTGAAGAGGCACTCCTGCACCGCTCACCTCTCCTTTCATTAGTCGTCAATAAGAAGAGAAGACGTCAACAAACCTCCAGGCGACCTTATCTTGGACAAAGCTCACCCAGCTGTGCTGTTAATCTGCTCTGAGTCATAGCCTCTGCCACGCTTTGCCTGCTTTACATGCATCTGTTACAGTGGGAGGTTGGGCTTTTTGTTTTTTCCACCCTGGAGCTAGGGTTGTACGTTGGCAATGCTCCAGCAACAACAACCCCTATGAGTCCGGCCCCCAATGCCAATTGTATATTTTAATAATTAACAAATTCGCACAAATTGAGTTAATGGAAGGCGGATGTGCTGGCAGGTCAGATAAAGTTGAAAAATAATTACCCTTTTATAATCTCCACTTCTTTATCTCGAAATTGCAAAAACATTGTGCACATGTTAACAAACCATGTTCGCTTGGGTTTCCACAACAAGCTTATTTATTTTTAGACATTCACCATTCAATTCCCACTGTCGTCTCTGTTTGTTCTCAGTAAGAGACCACCAAGAGTTGCTTGCAGACTGGTCGTGGGTCCTGTAGTGATAAACAAACTCCAGTATTTGTTGCTAAAAGATGTTAAATATTTAAATACCAACTACTAAAAGAAGCTTCCTGTGGATTCTTGGAGGGGGGGGGGGGCCATTTGTCAAGTTTTTTCTCTCCCTCCCGCTGTCAGAACTTCTCAGTGCTTCTTTTTCCTCCAGAGAATAAAAGATGGGGATTAACTGGTGAAAAAATGTTTGGATTTTCACACACCCCTTAAGTCAGAGTTGAAGGATGGAATAAAACGTTGACAGAGCAATACGAGGCAGAAGAACCACATCCCAAGAGTGTGCTTACTGCGCTTGTTTGGGAGGAGGGGGTGGGTCTCTCATGAGCTTTTTAAGAGCAGCGTGGGAGCAAGCGGGCAAGTGGTTTGTCGGGCCAAAGAGTGGCTTTACTGTCCCTCTTTCTCCCACGGATACCACCTGGCTCTCGGCTCTAGCTAACCCCCATTGTGAGCCGCTGCTACATACCAGCATTAGGCTGAATATACCAGAACAGTCTCATATCTCCAGAATAGAAGCAGAGGCTGGCAGAGAGAGGGGCATGGGTGAGGGAACGCCGGATGGTAAGAAAAGATTGCGAGGCAGAGTCATTCACATCACGCCTACTCACAATTCAAATTCCATCCTCGTTTTCAAACACATGCAAGTTTTTTTCTTTCCGCGGAGACTACTTTATCTGTGGCAGAGGTTTATCATCGGGGAGCGGAGAGTTGGCGTGTGCTTTGGGGGAGGATTACAATCAATAACAAACTTGCCGCGGTGTGCCAACAAGGAGAATTAGCTGCAGCGTTCAGAGAGCGATGAGACGGTGAGCTCGGAGGGACATTTGGGAGGTTGATGGATTGACAGAGCGGAGGACTTTGTTTGGATCTCGCTAGATGGGAAGTGAGCTGCTGTCAAGCAAGTACTCAGTTTCCCCCATTTGCTTTCAGCACATTTTCAGCAGTTTCCCAGAGCGACTTTCAATCATGGCCCTGACCTTTAAAAAATAATAAACCCCCTGCCAACCCAAATGTGACACGATGTAAATATTTTCCCGTCAGTAATGAGATGTACGAAAGCAGAATTGTGGCAATCATTCAAAAGAAGAAAAAAAAGTTAATTTCCTCTTTTGTCATTAGTAATCATGTTTTGAGAAATCCTCTTTTCACATTAGTTACAAATAACAAACAAAGATGCTCTGTTTCATTTCCTTCTCAGTAAGAGACCATCAGGGATTGTCTTTTTTCTATCTTGACATTTTTCCTGCAGGCTGAGACTTAAAAACGTACTTTGCAGGATTATCCCTATTAAAGACAACAATGTTTAGACTCATTCAAAAAGTAATGACTTAGTTATCACTTCTGACCGACTAGAAGTGTGTAGCAGTGGTTGTAGCCCCTTTTACACAGCCTGTTCAAGCTGGAACGTTAAGAAAACATGTAGTGAAGAAGAAACCGGATCAACATTTAAAGAGTGATGCGGCGAGGCGGCAGGACAAATCAGGGTTGTGACGTTTTGATGATATGTTACGTGTGCGACCGTCAGCTGGAGATTTAAAAGGCAGCTAGCAGCAGTTGGCAGCTAACTTAAAAGAAAAAGAAAACCCGACCAAAAGATACAAATTACCCTTCAGAGCACGACATCAACCGCCATATAACAGGGTCGTTAGATAATTACTGCCATGTTAAGCCTTTGTTAAGAAAGCACCACCTGAAGCGTATGTAGAACAGCACACAAGACCCCGGTGCTGTGATATTAGCTTGCCAAACGTTGGCATGCTATCCAAAATCACACACTGGGGTGGCATTACGCTGCTGTTGTTTTGTTCAGTGCAAGAGAACAAAGCTGCTGTAAAGAAGGGTCTTTGTCGCAGCGATATTGTGCGACCTCTGCGTGAAAAGGGCTCGTATCCGAAGAGACTCTGCCCTCTGCCAGTATTTTCTTATTATTCTGCTGTATTTGGGACAGTTTAGGGCCATTCTGGATGACTGTTTGGGTTGGCCAGCCACCAATGTAAAGCGCTGGTATTTGACGACCTGGGAATGACACTCGGATGTTATGACAAATGAAAGTTAACGTGTTAAATACACAAAATTGCTTTTTTTTGTTGTTTATTCTTCGCCCCCCCGTCTTGATCAATGTGAAATGCTCTAAACAACAATGCTCTATTATTCATGAACTTCCCTTGTGTGCAGATTGTTTGTCATGTGTTTTCTTTTCTTCCTCTCCCTCCACCCTCCAGACGACAGAACATTCACACTGGTTATTTCTGGAGTTCAGTAGAAGAGATCTGATGGCGCCTTGTTATCTCTTTAGAGTTTAGCGTGGCTTGTCTGCAGACATGACAGCGTTTCATGTGTACAAGGGTTTGCATCGCTCGTTTAACTCTTCAGCTCTTCGAAGCCCATTTTTGGGCTCGCGGTTGAGTCGCTTTACTCCGGCTGTTACTCATCACAGAAGGAGATGGAGAGAGAGAAGGCTTTGGTCTAGGCAGCTAGAAAGATGAGAACGAGCTCAAAACAGACGCATTAGTTACACTCAATTCGCATAGTTTGCAGCGAGCCTCAGATGCATACATAGAAAAAGTGTCATCCTGGCTGAGGCACTCCGCACACTGTAGATCTGAATGATCTTCTGCCGACCACTTAGGATCAAATGGCCAAGTTTCTCGCAAAGCAGGGAGACATAGCAGAGCATAAAAGAACAGGGAGGCAGGGTGAAGGAGCGGAGAAGGGATTAATAAATAATTGGATGCCGGTACAGTCGGCGGTGCAGCATCAAAAGCTCCTTTCAGATTGCACGGAGTTATTTACATACTGTAGCTGTAATGGTGTTCCTTTCTGGTTTTTCTTCAGTAACAAGCATTTTTGAGACAGCATAAGCAGCTGTAATAGTAAACAAACTACCGCTTTGCGAGTGTTTTTCTCTTTCAAGGTCTTGCTTCGGGGGCAGCGCAGGTCGGCTTCTCGTTCTGTGTTTAACCCATCTTCAAGTGTACTCACAGTGCTTTGTGCTTTTTTTTTCAGGGACATCCCTGTGGACTTCAAATACATCGCCGAGCCCAGTATGCACTCCATGCCAGCTGTGACACTCTCTCCCAACGGTAAGAGTCAAATCCTGGCAAAACACTCACAGACACAGGCAAGCACACAGCACAGAGGACTCTTGGGAGCGTAAACCCATATTGCCAGATTGAGGAGGATTCATACCCTCCGGTGTTGGTCATTTCTCAGAAGAATTAAAACAACGCAGGCTCAGTTTATCTAAGTACATTTTGTGCGGGCGTGTGTGCTCGACTAGTCACATAGATTCGGATCATTCGATCCAAGCGTTCCTGATAGACTGTCGCTGTATGAAGCCTGATCCACTTCCAATCCTTTGTTTGTTTGCTCCGGGTAGGCCAGCTGTCACACACAGCCCATTGAGCTCTGTTAAAACACCATAACATCGCTTTAACGTGTTGTGAGGGAATGAACTGTAGAGCGCACAGCAGCCAGCAGTTTCAATTAATGACACGTCCATGTGTCAGCAAGGGATTTGAGTAAAGCTGCAGCGAGTTAGAAGACAAAAAAAAAAAATTTTTTTGGCCTTTTATTTTAGTGATGTTTCCCTGTTGATGGTGACATTCAAGCTTAAGATGAAGAGAGGCACTCCTCCTTCCACTGACAGTATACAGGAAATTCAAAGGAAAGCTGTGATGCAGACTATACTGTGAAACAGATATTTAGACCACTTCTCCCTCATCTGTATGGTAAACATGGAGGTGTCGCCAGGAGAAAATTAGTTTAGCGTAGCCGTGAAAAATATGACAGTAGAACTGTGTCCATCGATAGAGATTTGGCAGTACTGTCGCTAATGCAGGAGCTAGCTCTTACAGGCTCCACTTTAATGACATGAAACGATACCAGCATTAACAGGTGGCCCTCTCCAAATGTAACGCTTCCATTTGAATCCGTAATTCCCTGTTGGACTCCATCAGCTTCAACTACTGACAAACTCAGCTGTTCTGTTCTGTCCTCTCCTCTCGGTCTACTTTGATTTCTCTCTTTCATGTACTCTCTCTGCTCCCTTCCTTCCTTTTGGCAGTGTTCTTATTTGTCCCAACATGGTTTGTTTCTCTTCAGCGTTTGAATAATGAATGTGCTGTCAGCGGGAGACCATTCAGTTTTTCTCTCACGCCTAAATGGCACCCCCCCACCCCCCTTTGGCATCTCATCCGCAGCCTCTCTCCTATTTTCTCCTCTCCCGCGTACTCCTGCCATCTTAACACTGGTGAAATTGACCAAGTTGTTATGATCTCCTGCACCTTTCGTATTTGACATTTGTGGAAAATTGTGTCCCTCCTTTATGAGGGGACACACACACACACACACACACACACACACACACACCAACGCTAGATCTCTTTCTCATCCCACATTAATAATTTCCATCATGTTTCCTTTCAAGAAGTGCAGCGAGTCGTGTAATGCTTTGACACTGAAGCACCGCCTCTTATCACTGTAGTGACTTTGAGGCTGTGGCTGAAACAATTCATAAAGTAGATCTCAGCTGAGCAGTCACTGATGAAAAACCTCTTTTCATTTCCCTCCAAATTGCCCCAATCTTCTCCACTTTAATGATGGCAGAACAACGAGTTCAAGGCCTTCCCAGGCTGTCGTCCAACTCAAATTTGCACACTTTTGGGGGTTTGTCCTTGAGGCATTTCACCGCGTACCTGTTGTTTAAAACATTTGACAGTTCTTGAGGTCGGCCAGAGTTTCTGCCAGTTTTTGTTCGTACTAAGAGCAGCATCATAACACTTACAAAGATACTCGTGGGTGCTTGCTAAACTGGAGCTGAACAGAATTATGCTAATGAGACAAAGTTTGAACTTGTTGTGACAACTTTTAAATTTTTTTACTGCTAACTCAAACAGCTTTCCTACTTTATATGTTTAGTGCCAACACTAATCTCCATTTGATACCATAACACGAGAATTGAATCTTTTTATAGAGTAGAGCCCTGCACTGGACTGTTAACTCCACCGGATGTCTGACCATTACAGCCTGCTCCTATTAGCATTAAAAAGTAATATAACACATTATTAATAGGATCTTGGTGAGGTTATTACATGTACTATGTCAGGTAACCGTCGGTTGTGGTTTGTTTGATGAGCTTCTGGTCAGTGCTAGCTAAATCCCAAGATTGCATTGGGTCAGCGCAGTCCTCTACTGGGCGGCACCGCTTGAGATTAACTTCATTCTGTCTGCTTGTTTCTGAACCACAGGTAAATGGCTTGCGTGCCAGTCTATGGACAACCAGATTCTGATCTTTGGAGCCCAAAACCGCTTCAGACTGAACAAGAAGAAAGTCTTCAAAGGCCACATGGTGGCTGGTTATGCCTGCCAAGTGGACTTCTCCCCAGACATGAGGTAAGCCTTAACTCTGTTACTCAATATTCTGATAAAGGGCAATATTACAGCGCTGATTAATAGTTTATAACAGTTGATTAAGGAAAATGTGCCAGAGAAATGAAAACTGAGTTGGCTGTTTCTGAGAACAGGGTTGGAGCGGTCTTAACGAGTGGAAAGTGTCCAAGAAATGTTCGAAGAATCACTTTATTTTAGTTAAGGAAAAAGAAAATAATAAAACAGAGGGACAGCATCGTACAGACGCTCAGTTCATTAAGATGCTCGTCTCCTTTCCTCTAAAACGCCTCCAGTCGATGAAAAGCTGTTGAAAATGAGTCTTTCGACGACGAGAGCTAACTAGGACACCAGCGCTCTAACTTTAGCCAAAACACCCATTAAGACCTGTTTTCTCACCCTCCACCACCACCACCACCCACGTCTGTGAGCAGGTGCCCCAACTTCCTTTCAGTAACCATAGCAACACTGCACCTCATGGTTGGACTAAAATACAAAAAAAAAAAAAAAAAAAATCAGACTCCCACCTTTTGGCAGGTGAAGTGGAGACAAGTAATTTTTAGCAAAGTGCTAATCTTCCATCCTCTCCCTCCTTCCTCCACCTCGCTCTCTTTTTGTTCTCCTCGCTACCAGCTATGTGGTGTCAGGAGATGCGGACGGAAAGCTGAACATCTGGGATTGGAAGACCACCAAGCTGTACCACAGGATCAAGGCTCACGACAAGGTGTGCATCAGCGCCCTGTGGCATCCGCATGAAACCTCCAAGGTCATCACCTGCGGCTGGGACGGACAAATCAAACTCTGGGACTAGAGCTGTCCTGGGGTGTGCATTCGTGTCTGTTTGGGGAGGGGGGTTCTGGGAAATGATGGACAGAACGGGAACGGGTTTACTAGGGAGGGATCGGATTTTGTGGAAAAACCTCGAGTGAACGCCACAGGGCTGGTATCCAGTCTTATTGTAGCAGTGTATTTTTGTATCCTGTCGTGAGAGCTCAAAATATGTACTCATGTATTATTTGTACAAAGATGAACACAAGCATACTTTTAAAAATGGTTTCTACTGCAAAGGGCATATGAGAGGGGTACCATGTGATTTTTTTTTTTTTTAAATGTTTTGTTATTTTAATTTGCATTTTCTGTGTAGTATTCCTCTGTAGTCCTTGTTAAAATGTTCAATTGTATTACCATCCCTTTGTGGAAATAAACATTGTGTAAATTGTCCCTCTTATTAAGAAAACAAAGCATCGTTTCTTTGGAAAAGTATTTTTATTCAAGTCTCAGACAAATCTTTGTTTCATCTCTTTTATTAAACTGCTTCAAACGATTTGGCAAATTGCATTAATTGACTGATGTTTGAACAGGGATTATTTTAAAGCCCCCTGCCATTATTTCCAGATACAGTTTGATGAAGTTCTGGTGCAGCAGAGATAATGGAGTCGGGTCAATTGAACGCCAAAAACAGTGAGAGATATACAAAAATGCTTTTCGTCTGTGTGGATCTCATTTTTTGGGGTTTTCTATTATAAACCAGGAAACTCCAACATGCCAAAAAAAATAATGATTTGACTTCATTTTTGTCTTTTTTCCTCACACTCTCCCACGCATCCTCTCTCACATCAAGCAAACACGCATAACAAATCCAGAGACGTCACTTTCTTCACATAATTGTCGCATTTTGCTTCAGACATATCGGGGTTCACCTGCAGTTCTGTTCATCTCAGCTGCTCCAGAGCTGATCCCATCTTTTCTACCTTTTATTACCCATGTTCCTCTGCTCGTTCTCTTCGTCTTCCCTGTGTTAGCAGCTCCAATGCCCTGACTTCCTGTCAGCGAGGCAGGATCTCTCATCCACTCTACCCCCTTTAACATCGTGTATCCATTTCCTTTAATTGGTGTTGTATTCTGGGAGCTGCTCTGGTCTCTGGGCCTGTGCAGACCTGTTGCAATCTAGAAAAGGTTGTCTAATATCTGGCTGTGGGCCAAGCTCAGATGGGACCATGATGCCGGGGTGAGTGTGACTGGAAGGCTGACCTGCAGCCACTATGAGGTAGAACGCAGAGAGCCTCTGGAGGACATTACTCTGCCTCTTCTGCCCGGCTGAGGTCGTTACAGAGCAGGAGGATAAGTAGGAGCAGGGATTTGAAAGAGGTCAGGCCAGATAAGAGCAGGCAAGAATTTGTGCTCAGACTTAAAACTCCCATGTTACACACACTTGTACATTTCCATTCAGAAAGCCTTCCCCAGCACAGCAGACAACAGTCAAGGCTTCCACTCCGCGTTCACCCAGCTCAGAGTGTAAGCACTGCTGGCGTTGAGGACGTTTTTATGCAGAAAGAGGCGAGGTTTGGCGGGGTCGCTGTGGACCCGGAAGAGGCGGAAGTTGGCGTGTTCGAGCTCCTTGAGCAGGCTGAACCAGTAGCGCACCACGGACGGGTCATCGCCGCCCACCTCAAAGCCCGCCCAGTGCAGGTGGACCTCTAACAGCAGCTGACCCACCGAGTCCAGAACTCCTTCCAGGACCAAATTCTCCAGAATCTTCCACTCTGCGCTCTCCATATCCGCCTTCAGTACATCCACCTAGAACAGAAAAAAAGTTTAAAGATGAGAAAAAAAGTGAATGTTTCTTCAGGCAATAAATGAGTCCTGTTACAACAATGGAAAGACACTAAACTGTGTGGAATTATTGGACGCAAAAGCCATTAAAAGATGAAAAGGAGCGAGCGAAGCCTGGCCTTTGTTCTCGCTTTAGCGATGTTGATGATGGATTGAGCGAGGGAGCGGCCTGACAAGGTTTGCCGTGTTGGAGCAGAGAGGGAACGCACTCGTAAGATGAATGTTAATAGCACCCTGAGGTCGTATTCATGTGTGGAGACTCATGCATGCCCAAAGTTTAACGCGCATCCTCCGAGCCCCTTGGGATTCCTCTCGAGTCTGTCAAACCGCTGAATGCGTCCATTGTGTGACCTTCATGTGTTTAAACGTCACCTTGGCGATGCTGCTTTTATTCCTTCTAGGCTCGACGATGTCTCTGTTGACATTTTCTCAGCTGGTACATGATGTAGCCAGTGCATTAGCAGCGATAAGACCTGGGGAGGGATTAGGTTTCAGGATTTATCAGGAAGAGGCTCTGTGTATTGTACTGTCAAAGATTATTACATTAAAGATAACACGAGATACTAACTGAAGGAAATCCGAAGATCTCTGTCTTTTTTTAATCGTGGGAAATGTTCACATTTCGTCTGGCGCCATGACAGCGCAGATATTGAAGTGGCCGTGAAATTCCTCTCCAATTGACGCCTTTGGTGACGCTACAGAGCTCCCAGGCCTCATTAGCGGAAATGAACAAGTCTCAGAAACTCTCAGACAACAGCTATCTGTGGAGAACAAGTCCAAATGTTGTTGTCTGTCCTCCCCACGGGCGCCAAGACTCCCACAAGCAGAGATATGTTCCTTAATTGGACAGACACTTTGTAATGGCTTCATGAAGAGGTGATGTCTTCACTCGGTCTCTGAGGGAAACGCGTCCGTCTATATTTGTGTGCATGTGTCAGGATCTGATGGTGTTTCGAGCAGCTCGGTACAGCTTTATTCTGTCTGACAGATGTAAGATTTTTCTTTTTTTCAGTGGTCTTCACACAAATGGCCTTTCTGCCTCAGTTGTCCCCCGATCCAATGCTGCCAAGATCAGCTCTCTGTGGGAAAAGTGGCAAGCCCAGGCGAGACCGTCCTGTCTGGTGTTAGCGGAGTCCATATGGTGTTTGGGCTTTGGAAGGATGACTTATGCTACACTGCTGTGCAGCGTTAGCCATGCAGAGCCGTCATTAACTATGCTTGGAGGAAATAATATGATAAGAGTTTCCTGGTGGGGAAAAAAATGCATTTGACTGAAATACATGGATTATTTTAATGGAATAGAGTTATCTTATCATTGCAAAAAGCCTGAAAACAGGAAAACAGCTAGCCTGGTTCTGTCCAAGCTAGCATAATCTGCCTACTAGCACCTCTCACACTCACAAACAGTAACGACGAGCATGCACACATGAGAGCGCCATCTGTATTCTTAAAGTCTGCAAGAAAGCTAACGAGGGTGTTTCCCATATGTGGAAATGTTTGTTTAAAGCCGCTACGAGGAACTTTTATTTTATATGTATTCTGGCGGCCCCTGTGGACAAAAGCGGTATGAGCGGCATCACCTTTCGACCTGGCTAGCACGTGCTTTTGTTTTGAAAATGAGTGAAAGAAAGAAACAACCTTTTGAAAAACTATGGTGTTTTCAGTTGCTGCTTAATCAGGAAGTGGTGAAATGATAACAACTTGTCAAATTTCCAACATTTACATGACTTGCTTACAGAAATAGCATCAGTACTAAATTACGACTGTTTCATAACTAGTTCAAAACTCCCTGTAGTGTGTTTAAGCAGGCTTCAAGGACAAAAATGAGCATTAAAGGGTTTTTATTTTGAGGAAGACACATGGGTGACACACACATCAGGCTCTCATGGACAACGCTGACTTGTCTTTGAATCTTTATAATTTATTTAAGCCACATTTTAAACTTCCAGCAGCTTTTGTTATGCGTTCTGACATGAGATTTCTGTAAGAACTCATGACAAATTTGAAAGAGATCATGGACCAGGCTGCACTCCACAATAATAGAGCTGATAATCCCCACTGTGGAGAACGTTTGATGTAAAACGTCTTTGAAGTCCACAGAAATTCCTGCCCTCCACTGCTGAGACATTAACGTCAGATAGCTGCAAACAGTCTTCAACACCCAATGGGCAAATATTTCCTCTCCCTCCAAATGTCTCGCAGAGCAAGTGATCAAAATACACATGGTAATTATTTCTGTAAACCATCCTCGGGATTAGGCGCCACGTTGGGACAAATTCTAATTTAGAGACGCTTTTGATGAAAAGTTGTCCGAGTATTTGTAAACAAACACGTTTGCTGATTTGTGAAAACAACTTTTAAATGGAGGTTTGCACTCTGGCTTGTTACTAAGGCCTAAAATGTGTTTATTTCATGGTGGGCCAATCCTAGCTTTTAACAAGACTTTTATTTACTCTTGTTGTTCCAGACGATTTGGTCTCGTCAGAATAATTAAACTGTTTTTGCTTGTAAACCAGAGAGCCCAACATCACAGCTCATCTGACCTTTATTTTTAATGTGTTTTATGCGCTGTAATTAGTGATCCTGCAACTGGAGAGCAGATCACAATTAAAGAGATTTAATTATACCTCTGAGAGATTTGCTGATTCTGAGCTTTCGGTAGCACTTCAATAAATGTTCTGACATTACAGGACAGAGCCTCCCGAAGGCATTTTTACCGTAGATCTTCAGATATTTTCAAATGTCACGCTTTAATGCTCAAAAAACACACCAGTTTTTCTCATAGTGTCCAGTGCTGCAGCTCTGTATTCCCCCTCTGTCCGAAAAAGTCTGTCTCTTTAAGGCCCCTCCTCCTGAACACCCAGTCTCCTCTGATTGGTCAGCTCAAACATGTCCGACCCATCACCACTAACCGCAACAGAGCAGCTGCGCCAAATCAATTCCTACGTGCCAAACTGACTGCTAGGCATTACTTATGCAAATGTGTGACTTCATGACATAGTGTGATGTCACAAGGTCACGGAATCAAAGGCGGGACTACTGACGAGGCGTTTCAGGGAGTGTGTTTTCTGTGGGAGAGAGGAGCTTCTAATTTTTAACTTTCAAGGTCTTTTACACGTACAACACACTGAAGGTAGGGGAAAAAAACGAACTAGCATAAAACATCTCCTTCTATCCACACCTGCTGCTTAGCTACGAAGGTGTTAGCGTGGCCGTAGACTCAATAAAACACCCTCGTCCATTAGCACCAAATTAGCTACATCAACGAAGAAGACAAAGCACGCAAGCAGATGAGTGCAGGATTGAGCCCTTCACTCAGGAAATGAAAAAGTTGTTCGATGGAAATGAGTTTATTTTCTACCCTTTGTAATTTGGCAGCGCCTAAGTAAAGTCGCGTAGCTGGTTAGTGCTGATACTGTTGTATTGTCCAATTACCGACATGATCAATGGTCCAATATGCAGTTTCTCTTTCAATAAACGAGATGTGTTTTTTTTCAGCTGCTGACATTTGTCCCTGTGGTGACAGTGTCTGCTGTCTCAGCTGGTCTCCGCAGCTCGGCAAATGAGTCGTCTGTGTATTTTTCTTTTTCACCATCGCAGATAAGAAATGCCGCGCGAATGCATATTTCGACCTTTTCCGAGCGACTCTGTTTCTTCGCCGCTGCGTTTCCTGTCACAGAGGCTGGAGCGAGAGCCTTTGAGAAGAAAGTGTTCTGCTGCTGCATCTGCCTGCTCCTCCGGCACACTATGTACTCACATTAAAACCTCATTACAAGAACGTGTGCATGGCTCTGCATTTAAAACAGGTTGACGCTGCGTGCGATGAAACGGTTTTGGTGTGCAAAATCCACCCACACGAACACACACACATACATATGTACACATGCCAGCGTTTATTTGTTCATATCTCGTCACACGCTGAGAAGATAGGATCACTCCAAGTTCCCCCGTATGAATGAGCACGTCTGCTTTGGATTTGACTCCACAAAAGAAAATGATCAACTCGTTGAGCCACGTGTCAGCTCCTGAATTGAAGTTCATATACAAAAAAAATTAATTAGGTCATAGTTTCTCAAACTTTTTGCAGACCAAGGACCACAGACCACCTAACACAGACCATGGATAACAGTTTTCCAAAAGCACAGCCTACTCGAGCATGACTGTCTCTGGTGCAGCTCTTTCTGATGATGAATGACGCAATGTCTGGCACCAAGCTGTAGACGTTTAGCCTTTTAGGACAATGCCGCAAAAGGGTCGGCTACGCTGCTGAAGCCTGACGACGCAGCACGACAGCCGATTCAAATAATTATCTTCGAATTTAGATAAACAATTGATTAAGTAATAGAAAAAAAACATCTATCCTGCTCGCTATGAGGCTTCAGAGTCATTCAAAGTCACAGAAAGTTCGAGAAACAATTTAAGACATGATATTATACCAAGTCTGCTGGAAAGGGAAAGGGGTTTGGAAAGGGTTTATCCTCATGGGAGCAGGAATGAGTTCAGCAGATCTCATGAGGAGATATCTTGTACGTCAGACAGACACTTTGGCTGGAGGTTGGTGTCAGCGGAGACTCGTGGAGCCCCGTTATGGAGCAGGATCAACATCTGGGGAGCACGAACGTCTTCGATTTCATCACAGTCTGCTCGCTAGATTTTGGATGTTTTTGTATTCAAGTCATTCAAGTCAAGTTGGTTTCGTGGTGGTGCTGGACGATCATGTGTAGGATTTCTGACTTCGGTGATTCCAAGTGGGAGCATTACCGAAGGAAGACAGCGAACCACGCTGACGACGGCACATAAATTGCACCAATTTTCACTGGAATTGACCAATTTTATGCCATCAGTATATTCTGCTATATCAGATACTATAATCACAGAAAAGGGGGCATTAATAAAATCCAACCTTTAATTCAGCAGACTATGAATACTCTGCCTGCAGTCTGTATTCATCTGTAAGTTTCCCTCTTATTACCTTGAGAAGAGAAAAGAGCCCGGCAGTCACACAGCTGTGATTTTATTACATATGTAGGAGAAGCTTGGCTTCTGCTGACCTTGAATTATCATTCAGCCTGATCACAAACAGACATGTTCTCTGTGATTATTAGTATGCATGCTATCAGTGGGCTTGGTGTGTATGTGATTGATCTTGTATGCAGATCCCTATCTAATGAGGTGGAACATAAATCCCTGGGGGGCGTTGAAGAGGTAACATTCAGCATGATAATATTTAAAGGAGGAAATAACAAAATCACGTGGGAGAGTTTATCCACCTGGAGCCCGAGAGAGACAACAGAGGAATGAATCCTGATGAGCTTTATTATGCCGGGGTGCACAGGAAGGGGCCTGCGTTTGCATGCACGCCGCATATACAGCTGACACAGGAATTAAAATAACTTTGATAGCGTTCCAGGTTATTTTAGAAAATCAGAAACCTTAACGTTTAGACTACAAACAGACACCATGTTCTGTACAATCCCACCTGCACCTCTACCTCTTACCTGTCTGTGCCCAAAGTCGTTTAGGATGGTGGCCAGTTTCTTGGTGTTGGCGTACTGACGCTGGGCGACGATAGCCGGGTTGGGGTCCCTCCAGTCCACCGAGAGCCGATGAAGCCACATGTCGTCCTGCTGCAGGTGAGGCTGCTTCAGGCTGGGATCGAAGCAGTGGACCTCACATCCTGCCCTGGCCAGAGAATACTCCAGGGACCGATCATCCACACCCAACCTGCAAACCGCACACAGCGCAGGTAATCTGTTTGGTTATATATATAATTCTCTCACCTACAATTGAGATATTTAAGTCTGGATCAAACCTGGACCTACTGACGGACTGATGTTGCCATCCACTGCTAGCGTGGCAAGTTTGCAACCTGAACTGAAAGGATGGTGCAGTATCACCACATGTATCGACATTTTGATGGTATGGATGGATGCAGCTTTAGAGCCTCAACACATCTTTATCACATTCAGCCTGAGACATTGTTTCCGCTGCTAATAAGATCTACTGTATGGAAGTGGGTCCAGTTTCATGGGAAATCTAATAATTGGCTTGTCAACTCCAAACACAGCCGTTCACTTCCCCATCATACTTTCACCCGATATCACCGCGCGCGATTGCTTACGAGCACCGACCGGGATGAGGACAGACAGAGGCGAGTCTTTACAACCGACATGCATTATCGTACTCTCTGTTAAAGAGACAAGTTTAATCAAAGAACACAAGTGATCTTAATGTTGAGAAGCATCAGCAAAATGGAGGACTTGTAAAAGCCTAGTAAAAGCCGCCACATAGTCACTATGATCCTGACTTGACCTTCCTTCTTAAAAAGCAGAAAAAATCAATAATAAAAAGAAGGAATATTGTGGATTTTAGCCTGCAGACGTACTTGTTGTCTCTTTTGTTTCATGTTACTCTTTCACTCCCCCTCTTTACCTTTGCTTCTGCTTCCCTATTATGAAACATTTCTCTCTCTTTCATGCGTCTCCCTCACTTTCCCACACCGCCTCTTGCTGCTATTCTCTCTTCATCCCGTCCCTCCCTTCTCTAATTCTGCAATTTTCTCCTTTTCTTCCTTTCTCAGCCGCTGTCTCTGCATTCCCTCGTGTCTAGTTTGTGCTGCGGCTGTATTCTCTAATTGCGGCAGAGGGAGCACATTTCATAGCGCGCGGCTTTTTACAGATGAGGCGCGCGGTCCCCGAACGCATCTTGCCGGCAGGCAGATGAAAGATGACTGTATGGCAGAGATTGAGATGCAACCAGACATCTCTTTTTACCCGCACTAAATATTTCAAGTATTTCTTTGAAATATTTAGTCTCTGGTGTGGTGTTTTCTGGCCAGGAATCACTGCAGTGACACTTTAGACGACAGGGATCGGGGATTACTTACAGAGGAGTTGGGGGAAGGTGGGGGGGGGACTCATGGTGCATCAGAAGCTCTTCTGGATGCTGATAAAGGAGGGTCTCTGCTGGCTATAATATCCTCTCATGAGACGGCAGAGCGCAGGAGCAGGGACACTCTGTCGACTATAATGTCATGGCAACCAGATGTGTAGATGTGATGGCGTGTGATGGGTCACAAACACCTCTTGGGTTGTAAATGTGAGTCATTATGTCAACAAGCCTGTCTGGACGTTGTGGATCTCAGAGGCGAGGCTGGCAAACAAACACTCGGTGGGCCTGGAAACAGTCTGCTGTCTCCTCTCTGCCCTTTTATACCTTCGCAATCTCTTCTCAAAAACCTCACAATAATTCTCTCTCCGTGACCGTCTGTCTCTCCATCTCCTCCACCTCCATCCTCACTCTCTCTTTCTCTCTCCACCTCGCGCCAATTCCCCGTCCTTCATCGCACACTGCGGCACATTAACATATGCATGATCAATGAGTGATGAGGCGCAGGTATTTTTCAGTCCCTCGCTGCGCTTTAGCCTATATAAGTGCTCTAAATCTGAGCAACCGCTACCGCTGCCTCCTGCACAGAAAGTTTTTTACGAGTGGGGCTCTTTCAAAGACTCTCAAGGTAGAGAGGATGTAAATACGTAATACTGCCACCACGCTCCTCCGGATGAAAAACTGGACCCTGATTAGTTGAAAGGAATCGAGTTTGTTGCTTCGATGACACCTGAAGACGCAACAAAGAAGAGAGACCGATGCACATTTCACTTCCACGGGTGTAATTAATACCATTAATCACGGTTCAGATGGATTAAGTGTCCCAGCTGGACGTCCCAGTGGATCCAGAATAGGTGTTTTTCACCTGAGACAAGAGAAAAAGATCTATTTGGTCACCACAAAGTCTTCCTAAAACACATACATACATACATTATGTTTATAATTTAGTGTGTATTTTCATGCCTTGGACCATGTCGTCCACTAAACTGAAGGTAGGTGGTTAGATCCCCAGTTCTGGCTGCATGTCTAAGCATCCTCGGGCAAGATGTTGAACCCCAACTTGCTCCTGATGGATGTGTGAGTGTGTGTGTGAATGTGGCACGTGTTGTAAAGCGCTCTGAGCAGTCGATAGACCGGAGACGTGTTGTATGAACGCAGCGCTGTCTACCTTTTGTGACTCATTTGAAGATAGAGGTGCGCTCGACGCTAAATTAAACGGTATTGCCTTTGCTTCAGGCGAACACACCAGCCTGCACCTACAGTTAATTCAGCTACTGAAAGAAATTAATTGATGTGAACAGTGAGGGCGATAACACCCTCCCTCGCTGAACAGGAGCAGCCACAACTGCGACAACAACAATTATTTTTAAATGATTTTAATTTCCTAATTTTGATTGGAAAGGAGCTTCAGCCAAATAGAACAAAAGGGGCAGCGACTGGAGCCAATGTTTCCACGATGTAAATACGTTTCCACGCCGGCTGTGACTGGCCAGAATGTGCATGATAATAAACGGGTGACTCGTCCTCTCGGGCGATCTTTGATTACAGTCGCCGTCTGCACTGTTGCTCATCAAAAAAGCTGGACTCAGAAGATTGCGATCGGTGCGAGGGAAGGAAGACTGAGGGGGATGAGAGAGGTAAGTTGCAGTGCGAGAGGTGAAAGGTGGGTAATTGGTCTTTCATGTGGAAAAACATCCTGTAGACCCCCCCGTCCCTCCCCAACTCCATACCTCCCCGTCCACCACCATGTGACAGACCAATCAGGGAACAGCTGCTCATCCTGCCCAGGCACAGCCGTCCACGGCTCGTTAAACAGCATGCAAATGGGACGTATCAGGCGTGCACACACACTTGCGGAAATATGCACGGAAAAGTACGTACTCGGCAACGCACTGAATTCCACAGTGTGCACACACATGCACACTTAACAGTGTTTGACATTTCTATTAAATCCAGGGTTATGTGCAGCAGTGGGGTTGCAGGTGAGTCTCCTGCATAGCAGAGCAGAAGCCTCCTGAGAACGGGATACTCAGCATA